>NC_135900.1:52845212-54244329 GCF_964194155.1 Cetorhinus maximus
GTAAAGAGCCATTAATTTTGCCGCCTTACCATTTTTCCCCTTTTGACCCTATTTGCTGCTGTTTTTTTTATGTTTGTACACGCTGTCCCTTCCTGTCTCACTTTGGGTATCATTACCTAAGTAGCTGCCCTGCCATGCCTCCATATCCTTTTGCTTTGTAATACTTATCCCCTCTCCAGAACCCTCCCCCTCTCTATTTAGTTTAAAGCCCTCTCTACAGCCCTAGTTATTCAATTCACCAGGACACTGGTCCCAGCACAGTTCAAATTAAGCCCGTCCCACTAGAACAACTCCCTTCTACCCCAGTACTGATGCCAGTGCCCCATGAACTGAAACCCATTCCTCCCAATCTTTGAGCTACACATTTAACACCTTGACTTTATTTACCCTATGCCAGTTTGCCCTTGGTTCAGGTAGTAATCCTGAGATTATTACCTGGGAGGTTCTGCTTTTAAATTTAGCTCCTAACTGTTCAAATTCTTTCAGCATAACCTCCTTTCTAGTCCTATCAGAATCATTGATACCAACGTGGACGATGACAAATGGATCCCTCCCCTCCCACTGAGGAGATGTCCTTAACCCTGGCACTGGGCAGGCAACACAACCTTCAGGACTCTCACACACGGCTGCAGAGAACAGTGTCTATCCCCCTAATTATACTGTCCCTTACCACTACTAGGTTCCTATATCCTCCCCCTACTTGAATGGCTCCCTGTACCATGATGCCATGGTCAGTTCGTTCATCCTGCAGCCCCTGCTCTCGTCCACACAGCTTGCAAGAACCTCGTAACTGTTGGACAATTTCAGGGGCCGAGGCTCCTTGAATGCTACCCCCTGGGACCCCGCACCTGCCTCACCTGCAGTCACACCCTCCTGGCCCTGATCACAGACCAAATTCAAATTATCTAATCTGTGGGGTGTGACCGCCTCCTGGAGCAAAGTGTCCAGGTAACTTTCCCCCTCCCTAATGTGGCACAATGTCTGCAGCTCAGACTCCAGCTCTTTAACTCAGATCTTAAGTTCCTCGAGCTGCAAACACTTACTACAGATGTGTTTGCTCTGGATCACCTTAGTGTCCAGCAGCTCCCACCTGCCGCAGCAGCAACACATCGCCTATACTGCCATCGCTATCTTATTTTATTTAATTTATTAATTAATTATGCTAGCATCTCTGCTCTTTACACTTTATTGAAGTTAATTATTTACATCAGTATCGATCTTATATTTAACAAGCTATTTTTAAGAAAGAGAAAATAAAGACTAGTGATCTAAACACTAACTATAGACCTTAATTTTAACCTAAAGACTAGAAATACTCACCAATCAGCTCTCTACTTGCTCTTTTTAAATGAAGCCTCCCCGTTCTGTCTTAAATAAAGTCCACAAGCTCACTCGCTCTTTGTTTTAAATGAAGTCATGTTCACCCACTCTCTGTTTTAAATAAAGTCCACAAGCTCACTCGCTCCTGCCCTCTGTTTTAACTGAAGTCCACATTCATCCTGCTCTTTGTTTTAAATAAAGTCCACACTCACCCACTCTCTATTTTAAATGAAGTGAAATGAAGTGTTAGTTTTTGTTGCCAGTATTAGGCAAACCATTAAAAGCTAGGTTTAGTGGGCCTTACTAAATTGAAAAGAAATTAAGTGAAGTGAATTATTTGGTAAGAACTCCACAGAAGAAAAACCCAGAGAATATGTCATATGAATATGCTCAAAAAGTACTTCAACAGGGAGGATAACCAAAAAGAAGAAGTATTAGTAGTGATGAATCAGGAAAAGGAAGTAGGGACGGAAGATTCTGAAATTGATTTCCCCCAAATTCAATTGGACAATGAGGAAGAGCTTAAGAATTTGAATGAAATACTGAGTTACTTTCCAGATAAGAATCGAAGTGACTTGAGAGAGCTATTGCAGCCACATAGAATTATCTGTGGGGGTAAATTGGGAAAAACAAAGGTAGCTGTACATGATATAGATGTGAGGAATTCTGTTGCAATCAAGCAATATCCTTATACGTTGAATCCAGTAAAATTATTGCAAGTGCAAAAAGAAATTGAATTTATGCTCAAGAATGACACTATTGAGTTAGTTGCAACAATTGGAGTAAACCTATTGTGATGGTACAATAGCCGAATGGAACACAAAAGCTGTGTATGGATTATCGAAAAGTGAATACAGTGACGAAAGCGGATTTATATCCTATTCCACTTTTGGAAGACTGCATTAAGAAAATGTGACAATCAAAGTTCATTACAAAGATTGACTTGCTGAAAGGATATTGGCAAGTACCTTTATTAGAAAGGGTGAAAGAGGTTTCAGCCTTTGTAACAACCAGATGGGCTCTATCAGTTCAAAGTCATGCTGTTTGGTATGAAAAATGCATCAGCAACCTTCCAGAGACTAACAAATATGGTTATTGCTGGACTGCGTCACTGTGCTGTGTACATTGATGATCTGGTGCTATTCAGTCAAACATTGGAGGAGCACTTACAGCATCTGGGAGAACTTGGCCCAACCATCTTCAGCTGCTTCATCAATGACCTTCCTTCCATCATAAGGTCAGAAGTGGGGATATTTGCTGATGATTGCACAATGTTCAGCGCCATTCGCGACGCCTTAGATACTGAAGCAGTCCATGTCCAAATGCAGCAAGACCTGCACAATATCCAAGCTTGGGCTGACAAGTGGCAAGTAACATTCATGCCACACAAGTGCCAGGCAATGACCATCTCCAACAAGAGAGAATCCAACCATCGCCCCCGATGTTCAATGGCATTACCATCACTGAATTCCCTACTATCAACATTCTGGGTGTTACCATTGAGAAACTGAACTGATAGAGCCATATAAATACTGTGGCTACAACAGCAGGTCAGAGGCTAGGAATCCTGCGATGAGTAACTCACCTGACTCCCCAAAGCCTGTCCACCACCTACAAGGCACAAGTCAGGAGTGTGATGGAATGTCCCCGTTTGCCTGGATGAATGCAGTTCCCATAACACTCAAGAAGCTTGACACCGTCCAGGACAAAGCAGGCCGCTTGATTGGCACCACATCCACAAACACTCACTCCCTCCACCACCGACACACAGTAGCAGCAGTGTTCACCAGTTACAAGATGCACTGCAGGAATTCACCAAGGCTCCTGCGACAGCACCTTCCAAACCACTACCATCTAGAAGGACAAGGGCAGCAGATAGATGGGAGCACAACCACGTGGAGGTTCTCCTTGAAGTCACTCACCATCCTGACTTGGAAATATATCGCCACTCCTTCACTGTCACTAGATCAAAATCTTGGAACTCCCTTCCTAACAGCACTGTGGGTGTACCTACACTACTTGGACTGCAGCAGTTCAAGGATGGAGCTCACCACCACCTTCTCAAGGGCAACTAGGGATGGGCAATAAATGCTGGCCCAGCCAGCGAAGCCGACATGCTGTTGAGGTGAGGGCGTAAGGGGATGAAACTGAGTCCTTTGCGGAGTACAGAACATTCAGCATCAGAGAGGGGAAGGTCAGAGGGTATGGTATATATGACAAGGGGTGGGATTAGAAGAAGGGATGGGGTCAGAGGGATGTGAAGGGGTAAGGGTCCTGGATGGAATCAATAAGTTGTTGGAGCTTGCTTTCCTTAACACCTGAAAGGAAGAGGAAAATTTTCTTGTTAATGCATTGGATGAGACAAAGAATAAAATGAAACTGGGGACAGGGACAGTTTTGAAATAGGGTGAGTTGGTGCTGCTGGAGAGAGGGGTCGAGTGTGATCATATGGCAGCACATGGCACTGAGTGTGGATCTCAGGATGCGGCGACAACAGCAGTCCGAGGAATATTGTATGTCCCGGAGATACCTGCAATCCTGGGTGGATTCGGCTGGAATCCACATGGGGTAAGTCAGAGATGGAGACAGTCACTGAGGAAGGAAATATGGCTGTGAAAGCGGGTTTTTGTAAACACCTTGTCAAACACCAGGAGGGAAATGGAAAGCAATGAAGGTGAACAGTGTGTAAGAGACAAAAGGAAATTCTGTCGGAGAAAAGAGCAGTACGTTTTCAAGGTAAGCATTCCTGGAAGAGAATTAAACACTAAGATGAAAGCAAACTACTGCAGATGCTGGAAATCTGAAATAAAAACAGAAAATGCTGGAGAGGTCTGGCAGTATCTATGGAGAGAGAAACAGTTAACGTTTCAAATTCATATGATTCTTCTTCAGAGCTAATGGGAAGTAGAAATGTGGTGGATTTTATACTGTTTAAAAGGGGGTGGAGCAGGTGGAATGGGATAGAAGGCAAGGGATAGGTGACAGCTAAGGAGAGATTGACAAAGGTGTCATAGACACAAGACAAAGGGAATTTTAATGGTGGTGGTAAAGAGTAAAGAAGGTGCTGATAGTGGCATAAAGGTAAGATAGCAAAAGGTGTTAGTATCAGAACAAGGGTGAGAACTCTGTGAAAGCAAAATATAAAAACAAGTGACAGATGGCCCAGGGTGGGGAAAAAGGATTAAAAAAATGAACAAATAAATAAGAGAATAAAATAAATTAAAAAACAATAATAACGTCAAGAAAACAAGAAATTGTAATATTTTTCTTCTGGTAATAACGCTGGCATTTTTTTCTTATGTACTGGAAGTCAGGCTGTAATTGGATTAAGAGGTAGAGTGACGGCAAGGGTTTAAAGCCAATAGTGGTTTTGCTATGTTAATCGACCAAGAGGAACTTCAATCAGAGTTTTACATAAAGCAATAACAGGAATAGCTTTGAATCGAGTTGTTCTGGTTAAAAGCGGGTACATGCAGATTGTAAAAAGGTGTAAAGAATCAAGGTAAAGTTTTTTTTTTAATAAGTGAAGAACAATTTAATCAGTTCTGGGAAGAAAGCATTTCTGAAGACAGAGATTGAGATAATAGAGAGATCAAAGGGGAGGGATGCAATTAAGGAAATACTGAAGCCTATATGAGGGGATAGCTGCTTAGATCTTCCAGAAGACAGCAGGGTGGCTGGTCAGAACTCCCAGAAGACAGTGTGAACAGGGCCAGACCTGAAGACTCAGTTGCTGTCAACCTCAGACTACACCCCAAGGAAGAAGCACTGTGTGGTAAAAATTACTGGAATTCTATAGATTTTAGAATTTATAAGGATAGTTGCTGAACAGAAAAGAGGAAAGTTAGCTTTGAGGGTAGTTAAGATTTGTGGAACTGTTTTAAAGTACTGTTTACCGTGTGAAGTCATTCTTGTATTTAAATGTAATTGTGCTTTTTTTCTTCTTTTAATAAACATTTACTTTACTATAAAATCACAAGTAGTCTGAGACATCATTTCCTGATTTCAGAACCTCTCCTCATACTATACAAATTGCAAAAAACATATTTGCAGCTGTTTCAAGTTTCCCTCTGGGATTTGGGCAATTTGGCATTTATCATCAGCCATGCCATAACAATAAATAAATAAAAATTGGATTCAAAAGGGGTCAAGAGGCAGGAGAGAGTTCATGGCCTGAAGTTGTTGAACTCGTTCCACCTGCTCCGCCCCCCCCCCCCCCCCTTAAACAGTATAAAATCCATCACATTTCTACTTCTCTTCAGCTCTGAAGAAGTCGTATGGACTTGAAATGTTAACTCTGTTTCTTTCTCCACAGAATGCTGCCAGACCTGCTGAGTTTTTTCCAGCATCTTCTGTTTTTATTTCAGATTTCCAGCATGCGCAGTATTTTGCTTTTTTCTCTGCTTCCACCAATTCTCTTCATCTGTGTCTTAACTGGCCAAGTTCTTATTTTTAGACATTGACCCTAGTTCTAGATTCTCCCACAAGAGGAAACATCCTCTTCACATCCGCCTTGTCAAGACCCCTCAGGATCTTATATGTTCAATCAAGTCACCTCGTACTCTTCTAAATTCCAGTGGGTACAAGCCTAGTCTGTCTAACTTTTCGTAACAAGACAACCTGCCCACACCAGGTATTAGTCAAGTAAACCTTCTCTGAACTGCTTCCAATGCATTTAAATCCTTCCTTAAATAAGACCAATACAATGCACAGTACTCCAGTACTGTTCACAATAACACTTATCATGCCATGTTCAGTTTGCAATGAGAGTGTTTCTTGAGAAGCAGACCATAAGATTTCAAGCTTTTCTTTCACAATTTGTACAGAAAATCAACTAGAAAGGAATAACAATGAATGTTACTTCTCCACAGAGGGAAAGAAAACACATGGGTTGGATTCGTGGGGTCCCATTGGCAGCAAGCACCATGGTGGGCATGAGCAGACAATATGGTGAGAAGGCCAAAAATCAGCTTTATGCCATTGTGAAACCAGTTTGCGATTGTCCGCTCCACCTGTCAATGGCGGGCCACGTTTCCTGCCGCCACACATCGGCAACCTAATTTTAGTACTTACTATAAGCCCCGCTTGCTGGAATCATCCCCCTCACTGGATCATCTGGGCACGTCGGCATGATTGCACACCAACTTGTTTCACAACTGTACATAAGCAATGTGCACCCGGCGAGCTGCACTTCGCTCAGAACTTCAAGGTTTGCCTACCTTGCTTTGGATATCACTCGCGATCATCAGCGTCACCCCTCGCAGGCAGCACATTGGTTTTAGGGGGGCTCACGGGAAGGTCTGTACCAGCTGTAAGGTGGAGTGGCTTTTCAATGGCTGCCGGGCTAGGGCTGGCTTGGAGAAGGGGGAGAACTGGCCTCAGGCAAGGAAAGAGGCTGCAGGGCGAGGGCTGTATCGGGGAAGGGGGGGGTGTCCCAGGGTGTGTGGGGACACATGTTGATCTGTGCAAGTCACCTCAAGATCTGAGGGCTATGGAGGCAGTCTTCAGAGGAGCTGAGGCCGGATGGAGATGTGAGGGTGTGTGAGAGTGATGATGTCCCTTGAGTTGGCAGTGAGTGAGATGCCACTGAACGTGTGATTTTAGAGTGATGAGATGGTTGCCTTACCCTGGTGGCACGGATGAGATCATTCACCCTTTTTCTGCACTGGATGACCAACCTCTTCTGTGCAGCATTGGCACTGACTACCACCTCCCAAGCCATAGTGGTGAGATTTCTGGACCTCTTGCGGCCAAAGCAGAGGTAGAGGACATCACGGCGGCCTCCAAATGGCATTCCAGTGACGGGTCACTGAACTCTTCTTGGCTTTCAGAACCATATCTTCACTGGAGCAGTCCTGGGCTGCAAGCATTGAGAACCATGTGCGTGGCTGCAGTTTAGGTGCGCACCCGAGGTGAGGTAATGGCATGGCGCACGATTCAGAGGCTGCCTGGCAGTGAGACGGCATGTTTCCTGTGGCTGCATAGTTAATGAGATGGGAAGCAGACAATATGGTGCGAAAATCTGCCATTGTAGCCAGCAGGTAAAACGTTGATTTTCATGCCCGCTACCACACTTAGTGCAAATCTGGTACAATTCCGCCCATAGCGTCATTTATATCTCTGTATGTCTACTATTTAAAGATATTTTGCCTATATGGACTTAGTCAAACACAATAAAAGGAGTTTTGTTGCATCCACATATGGAGTCAAGAATCTAACTTGTTACGAAACACATTGGCAATGAAGTCCTCGCCCTGCGCTTGGGTTGCAGCTGCATCGATTGGTTTCAGTGATGACATGGTACCACAATGGCTCTTATCAAAGTCACAAATAACATCCTATGTGACTGCGACAATGGAAACTTTCCCTCCTCGTCCTTCTTGACTTGTTTGTAGCCTTTGCGGTGTTGACTACATCATTCTCCTCTTAACATTTCTCCACTGTCATCCAGCTTTGGGGGTGGGCGGGGGGGTCTACACTAGTTCCATTCTTATCTATCCAGTCATAGCAAGAAATTCATCTCCAATTCAGCTCTTCCCACTTTCACACCAGTACTTAGGGAGCCTCCAAGGGTCTATCCTTCCTGGGCCCCCCCTCCTATATCATATTTACATGCTGACCCGAGGCGACATCATCCGAAAACACCATCAGTGTCTGCATGTACTCTTATGACACAGAGCTCTATCTCACCACCACCTCTCTTGACCACTCCAATATCTCTGCAATGTCAGACTGTTTTTCCAACATCCAGTATTGGATCAACAGAAATTTCCTCCAGTTACATAGTGTGAAGACCAAAGCTTTAGTCTTCAGTTGCTTCCACAAACTCCATTCCACATCTACCAATTCCAACCCTCTCCTTGGAAACTGTCTAAGATTGAACCAGACTGTTTGCAGCATTGATAACATATTTGACCCCGAGTTGAGCATCTGACTACATACCCAAGCCATCACTGCCTATTTTCACCTCACAAATATCAAACCATTCCACTCCTGCCTCAGCTGCTGAACTCAGCTGCTGAAACCCTCTTCCATACCTTGGGAAAATTTCTAGACTTGACTATTCCAATGCACTCCTGCCTAAACTCTACATTTTCTACACTCCTAAACATGAGGTCATCCAAAACTCTGTTATGCTTGTCCTGACTTGCACCAAGTATGTGAAGGGTATGGGCTAGAGAACCTAAAATCTAACACAACTAGGACAAATATAACATATGAACATAGGAAACAGAAGCTGGAGTAGGCCGTTTGCCCCACCATTCAGTAAGATCATTGCTGATCTACTGCCTCAACTCCATCTTCTCACCCTATCTCCTTATCCCTGAATTCAAAAATCTATCAATTTATGTCCTGAACATACTCAACAATGGAGCATCCACAGCTCTCTGGCATAGAGTATTCTAAAGATTCACAATTCACTGAGTGAAGAAATGTCTCGTCTCAGTTCTAAATGGCCAACCCCTATTCTGAAACTGTAACCTTGTGTTCTAGATTTCCCCAGCCTAAGGAAACATTTTCTCAACATCTACCCTGCCAAGTCCCTTAAGAACTTTATGTTTCAATTCAGTTCTCTTGGGAGAGATTGTATTTTGTGTACGGAACAGTATCTATTTGCTACATTGAGTTTGTGAGGATTTTACACTAAAATAGCAGGAAGCACTCCTATTTTTAACTTTTAAAATCGGGATTTCAATAGAGAACCGAGGTGGGATTTCTAAGAAGCCTGTCTCCACACTTGCCCACTCCTGTGGCTGCCAGCACTCTGTTTCTGGGATCAGTGGGCCTGACTCCACTACCGCCACAACCCACCCCACTTTACCCAGGAACCATTCTTGTAAATCTCTTCTGCACCCTCCCCAATACCTTAAACTCCTTCCTGAAGTGTGGTGCCTAGGATTGTACATAATACTCCTGCCAAGTCTGAACCAGTGTTTTATAAAGGTTCACCCCAACTTCCTTGCTTTTATATTCTAAGCCTCTATTTATAAAGCCCAGGATCCTGTAACCTTATTGACCACTTTCCTCAACTTGACCTGCCACCTTCAATTTCTGTGCAAATCCCTCTGCTCCTGCACCCCTTTTAGAATTGTATCCTCTATTTTATATTCTATCTCTTCATTCTTCCTATCAAAATGGATCGCTTCTCTGCATTATATTTCACCTGCCACGTGTCCATTCATTTCACCAGCCTGTCTATGTCCCCTTGAAGTATCCTCCTCATAGTTCACAATGCTTTCCAATTTTGTGTCATCCAGAAATTCTAAAATTGTGCCCTGCACACCCAAGCCTAGGTTGTTAATTTAGATCAAGAAAAGCAATGGTTCTAATACTGACCCCTGGGGAACCCCACTGTACACCCTGCTCCAGTCTGAAAACAACCATTCACAACTACATTGTGTTTCCTGTCACTCAACCACTTCTATCCAGGTTGCCACTATCCTTTTATTCCATGGACTTTAACTTCACTGATAAGCCTGTTGTGTAGCATTTTATCAGAAATCTTTGGGAAGTCCAGGCATACCACATCACATTACCTTCATCGTCCCTACTGCCTCATCAAAAAACTCAATCAAATTAGTTAAACACGATTTGCCCTTAACAGATTAATTCTGGCTTTTCTTAATGAATCCACATTTGTCCAAGTGAATGTTAATTTCGTCCTGGATTATCACTTCTAAAAGTTTTCCCACCAAGGTTAGCTGACTGGCCTGTAGTTGATTGCAGTTGTCTTCTACATGGCTTTTCTGAAGCATGATAACGAATCGTGATGGTTTCACATTTAACAGTAGCTCCCATCTGCACTGCTCATTCTTTTTGGTGGGGTCAACCAAAATTAATAGGTTACCATGGGTTATTGTACATTTCCCTTCATTCGTTCCCTCCCTAAATATCAGTCAGTGCAGTACATAAAAATTGACATGAAAGAAATCCACATGTACAAATTAATGTTTTCACATCTTGTAATTCATTTCTATTTTACTACTATATGGAACTCTTGTATACATTATGTACAGATTTATAAAAAAAATAGCCTTATGTAGTAATTAATCACCTGATCATAGTAGCCATATCCATGGCCCCTCTCACTCAGTGAGCAAAAAATCTATACATAGTACAGTGGCTGTATAAAATAGATGACTGCAAGTGAAGTTGAATGCTGACATCAGAAATCCAGAAGTTTGAGAGGTACATCAGCAAATTGTAATTCAATGCTCGCCATGCATTGAGAATGTGAAATTCTATCCCAGTTATTTTACAATTTTGTCAAAGATTTCAATTACCATCACCCACATTCTAAATTACTATAAGTTATCCTAACTGGGACCAAATCTGCGTATTGAAGCCTCTGTTGCTCACCCGCTTCCATTTCAGTGAGGATAATGAGGCAATAGAAAGCAGGAGAATGGGGTTGAGAAACTTATCAGCCATGATTGAATGGCGGGGCAGACTCGATGGGCCGAATGGCCTAATTTCTGCTCCTATGTCTTATGGTCTTAATTTCTTCATATTTATCCAATTAATAAAACCAGTTGACCAAGAGGAATGGTACATATAGTGTTCCCTTTCCAAGAAAAGGCATGCTATTGATGGAAAGTGACTCATCCAAAATCCTCAACATTTACTCAATACTGAATATTAAAATTACAAATTGAAAAGGTTTCCAGTTTGGGCTCTAGTGGTCTATTGCCATAGTTACTGGACACATGTTCTCCCTGTTAAACCTTGGTAATAGCATAACTAGAACTCTTGAGTCCAGATTTCTCCCTGTGACATGGTCTCTTAAAGATGTTTTTAAATTAAACCTGAAAACATAGATATTCATTTCCACAACAAAATAACATCCATAAACTTCACTGATTAAGCTGCCAAATTGAGCCATTTGACTATGTGGTAATTTTTCTTTCCAATTCTAAGCAATGATAGCCCATTTGTCAGAATATGCTGTCCCAAAACCAGCACTTGTTCTGGCTTTGTCACTCGTATGTGATTAATCCAAATTCCACCATCTGTGATCATCTGGTATCTGGAGAGGGAGAAGAAAAAAAAAATCTTTATGTAGCTTGTAATTTTTTCAGAATCACTCCTCAACAACCAATCCACTCCCATTTCAAATTACCACTAACAAACGAGCTGTCAACAAAACTATGACAGATTGATGCCCGACAGAGCTACAGAGAAAGATGCCCAGTGACTTGTTAACCATTCTTACTCATATTGATAATGTAGCAAGATTTTGGCACTCAAATCAGTTTATTAGTTTGAGAGGGTTTGAATGACACATCCGGGACATAAGTCTAAATCCAGCTCCAAACCTTTAAGGTTTCTGGTGAGCACCTATTGGTCTTGAAAATAGAAATGCAAAACATTGGTGATGCCATTTTGCAGGGAGGGAAATATTGCAGTCTTCTCTATAAATGTATCTGAAATTGTGAATCCTAAATAGCTTCTGTACTGTAAGACTCTATATAAGCACAAGGTCTACTGTGCACAGCACCACCAAGGTTAGAATAAAGAAGTCTTGCTACAGTTGCTACAAAGTTTTGGTGAGACCACATCTGGAGTACTATGTGCAGTTTTGGTCTCCACATTTAAGAAAGGATATACGTGCATTGGAGGTGGTACAGTGAAGGTTCACTAAATTGGTCCCTGGGATGAGGGAGTTGTCCTAAGATGAGAGGCTGAGTAGGTTGGTCTTATGTTATCTGGGGTTTAGAAGAATGAGAGGCGATCTCATTGTAACCTACAAAACTTTGAAGGGACTTGATAGATTGTTTCCATTGTTCAGGGAATTTAAAACACCGGGGCACATTCTCAGGATAAGGGGCCAATCATTTAGGACTGAGATGCAGAGAAATTACTTCATTCAAAGGGTTGTGAATCTTTGGAATTCTCTACCCCAGATGCTCCATCATTGAAGGCATTTAAGGCTGGGATTGACAGATTTTTGGTGTCTCGGTGAATTAAGTGATATGGGAGCGAATGGGAAATGGTGTTGAAGCACAAGATCAGCCATGATCGTACTGAATGGCACAGCAGGTTCGATGGCCCATATGGTCTACAGACAATAGGTCTGCTCCTATTTCTTATGTTAGAAAGAATAAATGATTAAATAAATCATAAAAAATTGGTATACTGATGTCATTAATGAGATTATTTGCCTCATCCATTCCTGACCTTTGCTAAATGCCATTCAGTGAGAAGTAAAGTTCTGCACAAGACACATACCCCCTGGGTCCATCTGGAATAGCATTAGCTTTACGACAAAGATCCAGCACTGTTGTGCCTGGCTCAAGCAGATTCTCAGAGAATGGTGCTTCTTTAAACAATTCTTGTAGCTCTTCATCTGACATGGCCTCAAGGGCACCCATACTACTATGATAGAGTGCATTTGTACATCTGAAGAGGAAATGCAAAAAAATTGAACAAGAGCATCAGTAAAACATAGTTCAGACCATGAACTCTCTCCTCTATCTACACCCCTTTTTTATCTCTTTTTTCAAAATTAATATTTTTATCCACTTATTTTTATTTTCATTTATTCATTATTATATCCCCCTTTTTTATCCATCCCCCCACCCTGAGAAGATACTAACATTTGAAGGATAGGTGGCTATATGGCTCATAAAGGGATTTTTTTCCCCATCCTGCTTGATTATCATCGGGCTCAATCAGGCCACCTGCTTCTGAGATGAGGCCCACGGCCACATATTGGTAACTCAAGTACTGGAGTGGGATTTGAACACATAACTTTCTGATTCTCGGATGAGATTGCTACCAAGAGTCAAATTGACACTTAAAAAGAAAAAAAACAGAATTATACAAAATGAGGGAAGCTGAGTGTTGAATACTGCCAAGATTGAGTTGATTGGCTTATAAACTAAAAGTGGAAACCCCTTGCTAACATATGAAGGATCACCAAGAACACAAACTCAGGACTGTATTACTCACTATGGAAAATACAGAAAACTGCAGGTTTGTAGTGTGACCCTTGGAATTCGAGTTGTTTCAGATCACTTTCTGTAGGGCAGACAGTTGTTTATTTTTTTCTATTTCTATGAGCCCCACCCTATTATTGCTTCCCTGCAAGTACAAGTGCCTATACTTCAAGGTGGTAGGGAAAAAACCTGATGGAAATGAATCTCTGGTTTTTGGGGTTTGATAAAGAGACTCACCTTTTGGACGACTCTAGTCCTTCTTTGCCATGAACCAATTTTGTGACTTCTGCTGCTAGTCGTTTTTGGGCATTGCGCTTTCCTGGATCATTTCTGTGGTTGACCATAATGCTCTCAATCTCAGGAAGTGGGATGAAGGTAAAAAGTTTCAGATACCTAAAGAAACCAAAACTGCTGTTTGGTCAAAGGTAGAAATAATTTAATGGATATATATATTTCATCTGTAAGTGGAAGCAGCCTGTTACATTAGGGCTCCAATGTGAGGTGCACTTGACACCAAACTTTCAAGTTCACAACCTTCCCTACATTGCTGCGCATAGAATGCAGGTCACTGAACCCCACTCCCACTGGGGATCAGACAGAGGAGACAGGGACAAAAATACAGGGACACTTTTCATCAAGCTACATGTACATGCCCAGGTTCAACAACAAAAGGGAAGAAAGGGTATATATTGTATAGTGTACCTGGATCATGCAGACTGTCATCCATTTGCTCCCCAAAAAGTTCAAACATAGCTAAGAAAATCAACAAATAACAAAATTTGGGGGCTATTCCTCATTTCCTGACGGTCACTCAAAGCAGAGACAACATTTGTTGCAATTTTATATTTCAAATAATTATTAAATTATACAAAACTCCTCAGGCAACGACATGTCACTGAGGATTAACTGAAGCATAGAAGTGGAAGTGGAAGACAAGTCCACCAAGTCTGAAGAGGCAAAAGGGAGGGAGGAATTTAAAACTATCACGACCACTAGTGAAAAAGTACTGCAAAAACTAATGGGATTAAAGGCTGACAAGTCCCCTGGACCTGACGTCCTGCATCCTAAAATCTTAAAAGAAGTGGCTGTAGAGATAGTGGATACATTGGTTTAATCTTCCAAAATTCCCTAGATTCTGGAAAGGTCCCAGCTGATTGTAAAACTGCAAATGTAACACCTCTGTTCAAGGAAGAAGGGAGACAGAAAACAGAAAATTATAGGTCAGTTAGCCTAACATTTGTCATCGTGCAAATGCTAGAATCCATTATTAAAGAAGTAGTAGCAGGCCAGTAAGAACATCCTAATGCAAACAGGCAGAGTCAGCATGGTTATGTGCAAGGGAAATCATGTTTGACAAATTTATGAGAGTTCTTTGAAGATGTAACAAGCTGGGTGGATATAGGGAAACCAGTAGATGTACTGTATTTAGATTTCAAAAAGGCATTCAGTAAGGTGTGACATAAAAGGTTATTACACAATATAAGAGCTCATGGTGTTAGGGGTAATATATTAGTGTGGGTTGAGGATTGGCTAACTAACAGGAAACAAAGAGTCAGGATAAATGGGCCATTTTCAACTTGGCAAATTGTAACAAGTGGAGTGTCACAGTGATCAGTGCTGGGGCCTCAAACTACTTATGATTTACATTAATGACATGGATGAAGGAACCGATTGTATTGTAGCCAAATTTGCTGACGATACAAAAACCGATAGGAAAGCAAGTTGTTGGGCGGTTACAAAGAGTTAGCAATGGGATATAGATAGGTTCAATGAGTGGGCAAAAAAGTGGCAGATGGAGTATAACGTGGGAAAATGTGAGGTCGTCCACTTTGGTAGGAAGAACAGAAAAGCAGAATATTATTTAGATGGAGAGAGGCTGCAGAATGCTGCAGTACAGTGGGATTTGAGTGTCCTTGTATATGAATCACAAAAGGTTAGCCTGCAGGTACAACAGTAATTAGGAAGTTAAATAGATTTTTGGTCTTTATTGCAAGGGGGAATGGAATATAAAAGTAGGGAAGTCTTGCTCTAAATGTACAGGGCATTAGTGGGGCAAAATCTTGAGTATTGTATACAGTTTTGGTCTTCTTACTTAAGAAAAGAAATACTTAACATTGGAAGCAATTCAGAAAAGGTTCACTAGACTGATTCTGGGGATTAAGGAGTTGGCTTATGACGAATGGTTGAGCAGATTGGGCCCATACTTATTGGAGTTAAGAAGAATGAGAGGTGGTCTCATTGATACATCAGATTCTGAGGGGGCTTGACAGGGTTGATGCTGAGAGGGTGATTCCTCTCATGCTAGAATCTAGAATGAGAGGGCATAGTTACAAAATAAGGGGTTTCCCTTTAAGACTGAGATGAGGGGGAATTTCTGCTCTCAGAGGGTAGTTAGTTTCTGGAATTCTCTTCCCCAGAGAGCAGTGGAAGCTGGTTCATTGACTAGGGTTCAGGGCTGAATTAGACAGATTTTTAATCAACAATGGAGTCAAGAGTTATGAGAGTAGGCAGGAAAGTGCAGTTAATGGCGCAATCAGATCAGCCATGATCTTATTGAATGGTGAGCAGGCTCAAGGTGTTGAATAGCCTACTCCTGCTCTATGTCATATGATCATTATTATCACAAAGTTTGGACTCAAAATACCCACATTTAATTACAATAATTTCTGAACTGAGAAATGCATATTTCATAATGCATGCTACTGTGGCTTTGAATGAATTACGAGTGATGGTGGAAGTCTTCGAGAGCAGACTCTATAATAGCTCCTGAACAACGTTCTTGCCAGCCCGTACCCAGGAAATGTTTCGTCGAAGCTGGACCTCCTCCTTTGCTGAACAAAGTTATTTTGAAATATTGGGTTGTAAAGTTGATGTTTATTTACCTATCACTTTAAAAACAAAAATATGAAAAAGAATGAAGGAAAAGGACAGACATGGCGCAATTGTTGAAACCAATGACCCACCTTCTAACTATATAATCTCCTGGAAGAAGCAAAAAATCTGGAGATGGAGATATGAGGATCTCTATACAATCCAAGTCAATAAATTGTATTATGTTTTACATCAGATCATGTGAACACAATGTAAAAACATTCTGAAAAGTGAGTATAAAAGGACTTGCCTTTCTATATTTGAATCTGGTTGCCTGACAAAGTACTGGTACAGTTCAAAGGGTGAAGTCTTGTTTCTGTTCAACCAAACTGCATTTCCTGCAGTTTTTCCCAGTTTGTCTCCTGACGAACTAGTTACAAGTGGTACCAAGATGCTGTAAACGTCCTGCCCGGTCACCCTACAGATTCATTAAAAGAAACGTACGTCACTCAAAAATATGCAAAAGACAACGAGGGACAAATCCAAAAATGCAAGAAATGTAGATAGTTGAAAATAATATACTCAAAGGAGGAGATGTGCTTTACTTGTGTATAAATTCGTGTCCAGACATCATGTTACCCAGCTGATCTGTTCCTCCCAGTTGGATCCTGCAGTCATGATGTTGATTTAAATAATAGAAATCGTATGCCTGAAACATCTGGTAAGTGAACTCAGTCAAACTCATGCCCTCTGGGCTCTTGAGTCGGGACTGCACACTGTGTCTGCTCAGCATGGTGCCCATGCGGAAATGCCTACCCACCGTGTCCAGGAAACCCACCACCTCCTGATCCTTGTACCACGACCAGTTATTGAGAATGCTGAGCGGCCCCAAGTTGGCGGCCTCGGCCTCGCTGCAGAAGCAGACACGGTGGTTCTGGAACACGCCGAGGATCCCCTCCTGGATCCCCCGGGCGTTCTCCTGCACCGTGCCCACACCCACGGCTTCCCGGTCCCTGCTCCGGCCGCTCGGGTCGCCCAGTCGAGCCGTGGCTCCCCCCAGCAGCACCAGGACGCGGTGACCGGCCCGCTGGAAGTGCAGCAACCCGATGAGGGCGAGCAGGTGGCCGACGTGCAGGCTGTCGGCAGTCGGGTCAAAGCCGCAGTACAGGGTCTGAGCCCCAGACTCCAGCAACTGGTGCAGATTTCCGGCCTCCGGGAAGATCTCTTTGAAGATGCCTCGCTGGTGAAGCTGCAGCACATTCCTACCGCTCTTACACCGGCTCCGCACTCGGACCGCAGCCCTTCCCAGCGTCGAAAGAAAGGATCCCGATGTCCTGAATAAAGTCAGGAGCGGCCGGCTCCGCATCATGGGCGCCGCCATTTTAGCGGGTTCCAGGAGCATTGTGGGAACCGGTGACGTGTGACGGGGGCCCGGATGCAGCTCAATGATCCAGAGCAGGCAATTCCCCTCCTTCACCAGAGGAGGCTTCATTCACCTGCTGCTGATGTGTCAAAGTTTACTTTAAGCCACTCCAATTCTTTTCAAAGTAAAATAAACTGGGTTGACTTCTGGTTTGAATGTTCCTAAAAAGTAAACCAGACATCCAGCTAAGCTTGATGAAAATGAAATACTGTGGATGCTGGAAATATGAAATAAAAAAAATACTGGAAAACCTCAGCAGGTCTGGCAGCCTCTGTGAAGAAAGAGTCATGCGGACTCGAAACATTAACTCTGTCTCTCTCTCTACAGATGCTGTCAGACCTGCTGAGTTTTTTTTAACCAGCATTTTTTGTTTTTGTTTCAGATTTCCATCATCTGCAGTATTTTGCCTTAATTGGCCTACAGCCTTTGGTTCTTTCCCTGATTTCTTCCTTCTTGGTTCAGTGTATGTTTTCACTTAGAATATGTGAAGCACATTCTTATGTTAAATATAGTTGGAGCAGGGGGGTGGGGGGTGGCATATGTAGTGGTAATGTCACTGCACCAGTAATCCCGAAGCCCAGGCTAATGCTCAGGGGATATGGGTTCAAATCCCACCACAGCAACTGGTAGAATTTAAATTCAATTAATAAATCTGGAATTAAAAAAAGCTAGTTTCAGTAATGCTGACCATCAAATCATTGACATAACACCCCACCTGGTTCGCCAATGCCCTTTTGGGAAGGAAATCTGCCATTCTTACCTGGTCTGGCCCACATGTGACTCCGGATGCACAGCACTGTGCTTAACTCTGAACTGCCCTCTGAAACGGCCTACCTAGCCACTCAGTTGTAACAGACTACTATGAATTTTTAAAAAAGTTTAATTGGATGGACCACCCGGCACCTAGGCACCGGAAACGACAACAGCAAAACAGCACTGTCAACCCTGCAAAGTCCTCCTTACTATCATCTGGGGTTTCATGCCAAAATTGGGAGAGCTGTCCCACTGACTAGTCAAGTAACACCTTAACATAGTCATACCTTAAAGACAATGTCCCAGACACCACCATCACTATCCCTTGGTATGTCCTATCTCATCAACAGCACAAACCCACCAGAGGTGATGGCACAGTGGTGTACAGTTGGGAAGGAGCTGCCCTGGGAGTCCTCAACATTGGCTCCGGACCCCATGAAGTCTCATGGCACCAGGTCAAACATGGGCAAGGAAAATGCCTGATGATTACCACCTACCTTCAGCTAATGAATCAGTGCTCCTCCATGTTGAACACCAATTAGAGGAAGCACTGAGGGTGGCAAGGGCACAGAACGTGCTCTGGGTGGGGGACTTCAATGTCCATCATCAAGGATGGCTCAGTAGCACCACTACTGACTCAGCTAGCCAAGCCCTAAAGACATAAATGCTGGACTGGATCTGCGGCAGGTGGTGAGGGAACCAACAAGAGGGAAAAACATACTTGACCTCGTCCTCACCAATCTACCTGTTGCAGATGCATCTGTCCATGACAGTATTGATGTGAGTGATGTGACCACCGCACAGTCATTGTGGAGACAAAAGTCCCATCTTCACATTGAGAATACCCTCCATCGTGTTGTGTGGCACTACCACCGTCTAAATGGGATAGATTTCGAACAGATCTAGCAACTCAAGACTGGACAACCATGAGATGCTGTGGGCCATCAGCAGCACCAGAACTGGACTCAACCACAGTCTGTAACCTCATGGCCCGGCATATCCCCCACTCTACCATCAAGCCAGGGGATCAACACTGGTTCAATGAAGAGTGCAGGGGGGCATGCCAGGAGCAGCATCAGACATACATAAGAATGAGGTGTCAACCTGGTGAAGCTACAGCACGGGACTACTTGCATGCCAAACAGCAGACGTAGCATGTGATAGACAGAGTTAAGCAATTTCACAACCAACGTATCAAACTAAGCTATGCAGTCCTGCCACATCCAGTCATGAATGGTACTGCACAATTAAACAATTAATGGCATTACCATGGCTGAATCCCCCTCTATCAACATCCTGGGCGTTACCATTGACCAGAAACTGAACTGGACTAGCCATATAAATGCTGTGGCTGCAAGAACAGGTGTGATGCTGGGAATTCTGCAGCAAGTAATTCACCTCCTGACTCCCCAAATCTTGTCCACAAGTCTGGAGTGTGATGGAATACTCTCCACTTGCCTGGATGAGTGCATCTCCCAGAACACTCAAGAAGCTCGACAACATCAAGGACAAAACAGCCCGCTTTATTGGCACCTCACCCAGCACCTTAAACATGCACTTCCCCCCACCACCATCGCACAGTGGCAACAGCGTGTA
Organism: Cetorhinus maximus; assembly: GCF_964194155.1. Classification (NCBI taxonomy): domain Eukaryota; kingdom Metazoa; phylum Chordata; class Chondrichthyes; order Lamniformes; family Cetorhinidae; genus Cetorhinus; species Cetorhinus maximus. The sequence goes on from NC_135900.1 coordinate 52,865,055, forward strand.
TCATGTACAAGATGAACTGCAACAACTCACCAAGGCTTCTTCAACAGCACCTTCCAAGCTCACGACTGCTACCACCTTGAAAGACATGGGCAACAGATGCATGGGAACACCACCACTTTCATGTTCCCCCCAAGTCACATACAATCCTGACTTGGAAGTATATCATCATTCTTTCACCAACACTGGGTCAAAATCTGGGAACTCCCTTCCGAATAGTACTGTGGGTGCACCTGCAGCACATGGACTGCAGTGGTTCAAGAAGGTAGCTAACCACCACCATCTCAACGGCAATTATGGATGGGCAATAAATGCTGGCCTAGTTAGCAATGTCCACATCCTGTGAACAAATAAAAGAAAATAAGTACATACATAATGCAAGTTGCCCCACTGTACCTTTCTCTGCATGATACACTCAAAGAATGCTTTGTTATTCTCTTTTTGTTTTTCCCTATGTTCCTCTCATGTTCCTTCTTTTATTAGTTCCTTGGCCGCCCTCTATTGATTTTATAACTCTTCTTTCCTTTACATTTCAGAATTTTATATAGGATTTGCCCTTATTGTCTTTCAAGACTTCCCTGTCATCTACATGGTCTTAGTCTCCTGTTTTGTGTTGACCTTGCTTTTGGGATAAATGGAATTAACATAAAAGATAATCTTTAGCCATTTCAACAGAAACATTGCAGAATGATTCCATTGTGCATTCAGATTGTCCACAAAAAAATGAACATACTCCATGATTATAACTGGCTTTCTCACATGGTAGTACCCCAAGTTCTGTTTCATTTTGTCCTGGTCCCTTTAAGTTATCTCCTTTCTATCTTCCTGATCCATCCATAAAGACTCTATACCAATTTCCACTCAAGACCCTGGCTGGATTTTATGGAGGTACTACTTTCCCCCCACCGCCACCCCAGAATAAAAGTTTGTCAGAAAACGACCAACTTTAAAAAAGGCTGCCCTGCAGTGATAACACACTGTGGGTGGCCTTAACTAGCTGAGGGTCGGACTTCTGCCACTCAGTGGAAGGAAGCCCCACCCTTGAGAGCTGCTAGCCAATCTGATTGTGTTATGTATTGAATGTCTTGTTTAGCTTGCCGTACTTTGCAAGACAGTGCGTAATGGGATCACAGAATCCATGTTGTTTGGTTAGTTAGTTACTGCAGTCAATAAACAAAGCACCTTGTTCAACTACCTCTGCGCCTATATGAGTATTTATCAACCTCTAAAAGGTTATCGGCAGTACCAATATTAAAACATAACAAATTGGCGATGAGGATAACAGACCTTTGCAGTAATGCCACACAAACAATGAAACAGCTGGTAAAAGGGAATTACTAGTAAAAAAAGCTCACCCGCCAATAGTCCTGAAGCGCAAGGTTCAAAAACAACAAAGCCCCTGTAGAGTTAAATAAAAAAGAAAGAATTGCTGCTGCTCTGAAGATTAAAGAAAAAAAAGGCAAGCAGAGCAGGGAGCAGTGCCACAGCTCTGGGTTTAAAGAATAAACGGGCCCTGAACCGACCAGCTGAGAAGTCTCCCAGAACGCTCCAGAAGTTCAAATAAAAACAAGGGGCAAGAGCAGGAGTAAAAAGAAAGAACTAGCCAGTGGAGTAAGTGCTGCAGTGATTTCTTTTTCAAGTGCTTAAGGACAAGAGACTCATGATCAGGGAGGATCCCGAGAAAAGTGTGGGAAACCTACAACGGAAGGGCTGACGGCTGCACACAGCCCCAAAGTTCCAGGACAAAGGAGAAAGGAAAGAATTCCAGAGAAAAGAAGTGCTCTTACCTTGAAAGTTAAAAAAAATGGTTTAGAAAAGAAGGCCCACGATTGGTGGTAGCCCGCCAAAAGCTGAAAAGCAAGGGAAAAACCACAGAGACCTAACTGGCAGCTGCTGACAGCTTGAGTTAAAAAAGGGTACTGTCTTAAAGCTGTAAGAGCATTTAAAGTGGTAACTAAAAAAAGGAATGACAATAAACAAAAAGTTCCTGATGAAGAAGAGAAAATAAAAATGACTACACTCACCCGACTTATGAGACATTTCAATGAGACTATGGAGCTCCTGTACTGAACGCTTTGAGTTTTTTGTCCTTGCAAATGGAATTGAAAATGATAGAAAGGTGCCAACTTTCTTAAGTGTGATGGGAGCTTAAACCTTTGGCTTATTAAGAAGCTTGGAGCAGCCTGACAAACCTGGCACAAAATCATATGGGACATTGTAAAAGTCTTGGAGACGCATTTTTCCCCTGAGCCACTTGACATAGCAGAAAGATTTAGGTTTTACAAAAGAAACCAAAAGTGGGAAACAATTGCACAGTTTGTTTCAGTACTTAAAAAGCTCACTGAACATTGTGAATTCAATGAAGTATTGAACGATATCCTCCGTTGGTCTGTGGCCTTCATACTGAAGCAATCCAGAAACACCTCCTGACAGAGCCTAACCTCACCTTGCAGAAAGCCATAAAGATTGCAGTCTCCATGGAGCTGGCTACAAAAGAAGCACAGCAGCTGAGTGCATTAACTCGAGTGCATAACATGATAGCTGAGTGTGCACACAAGACAGCAAGCAGCCCAGAATGTTACCATTGTGGAAATCCTGGTCACCATTCGTCTGAATGCTGGTGCAGAGACCTTGAATGCCGTCAGTGCGGCAAGAAGGGGCACACTGAGTGTGGCTGTGAAAACAAAAAAGTAGCAGTGAATCAGAAAGGCAAACCAGAGAAAAAGGGATCTGCCATCTGGCATAACAAGAAGAAAAATCTGCATCTCACAGAGCAGGAACAGGTGGACCAGAGAGACACTGAGTCTGAAGAAGAAGGGCCTGTCCATACCTTGTCAGTGATAGGTGGTTCACAGGGTTACTGGGTAACACCGCTGCTGGAGGGCCAACCGATATGTATGGAGCTGGATACAGGGGCAGCAGTTTCTCTGGCCCCGGGTACCGTGTATAAGGAGAAGCTTAAACATCTTCTTTTGACGCCTACAAAAATCATTCTGAAAACATATACAGGGGAATCTGTACCTATGATGGGCAGAATGGAAGCTAGAGGGGAACTAAGTGGACGGACTGCTAAGCTACCACTGATTGTGGTGAAAGGCAGCAACCCAGCTTTAGTTGGACGGTCATGGCTTGAGAAGATCCGGTGAAACTGGGCAGAAGTACACAGCATTGCAAAAGAAGTAACTGGTCTGACAGCTGTTATAAAAAACACATGATGTTGTTTTCAAAGCAGCTTTGAGAAGCATGAAGGGAATTACCATCAAATTGAATATCAAAGCTGACTCTCAGCCAAAATTTCTGAAGGCCAGAACCGAGCCTTATGCCAAATGACCAAAAGTCGAAGCTGACCTGGTCAAGATAGGAGTTTTGGTACCTGTCTCCCATAGTGATTGGGTAACACCCATCATTCTAGTGATCAAGAAAGACAGCTCCATACACATATGTAGAGATTTCAAGGTTACTGTTAACCCTGTGTTCTGTGCACGTCCCCACAGTGAGGACCTTTTTGCTGGACAGAAATTCAGCATAGTAGATCTATACCAGGCTTACTTACAAATGCACGTTGATGAGAAGTCACAAGAATATCTCACCATCACAAAACGTAAGTGACTGTACTGAAATTGCTGTTTGCATTTTGGAATAACATCAGCTCTGGCCTTCTCTCAGAGGGCCATGGACCAGATCCTGAGTGGCTTGTCTGGAGCTCAGTGCTACCTTGACAATACCTTGGTAATGGGCAGGACTGATGAGGATCATCTCAAGAACTTGGGTGTCACCATACAAAGGCAAGAGGAGTATTGCCTATGGGTTCGCAAAGACAAATGCGAGTTTTTTCAACCCTCTGTGAATATTTGGGGCACGTCATTCATGCTGCTGAGCTTCACAAAGCAGCCCCCAAGGTCAAGGCTGTTGTGGATGCTCCAGCTCCTCAGAATACCAGCCAGCTTCGCTTGTTCTTAGGGCTACTGAATTATTATGGAGATTTATTCCACAGCTGGCAACCCTGCTGAAACCCCTGCATGAGCTTCTGAGTCAGAACAAAGCCTAGAAATGGACAGAAAGCTGTGATGCTGCGCTCAAGAAGGCTAAAGCAGCGCTGACAGATTCCGGGGTACTGACGCACTTTGACCCCTCCTCACCTCTACAACTTGCATGTGATGTATCACCTTATGGAGTTGGGGCTGTTCTTTCACACATAATGCCCTCAGGTGTGAAGAGACCCATAGCGTTCGTTTCATGGACTTTAAACAAAGCAGAGAGCCAATACGCTCAAATCGAATGCGAAGCACTGGGAATCATTTCCGGAATCCAGAAATTTCACCAGTACCTGTTTGGATGGAAATTCACACTGCTGACTGATCATCGACCACTCGCCTCAATATTTGGTCCACACGCAGGCATCCCTTCTTTAGCTGCAAGCAGAATGCAGCATTGTGCATTGATGTTGGGTGCTTACACATATGACATCAAATATCGAAAATCTACCTTGCATGGCAATGCGGATGGCCTTTTGAGGCTGCCGCTACCAATCAGCCATGTGGACACTGCTCAGAAAGACATTTTCTACTTTGCATTAGTGGAGAACACACCCAATACTTCAGTCCAAATCAAGAAGGCCACTCGAGTGGACCATAGTCATGGACCTTGTGATGCATGGCCACTCTTCTCTGAACTTCTGAGTCTCGCCTAAACTTCATCCCTACCTTTTTAGGAGGATGGAGTTATCAGTCACTTCAGGATGTTTGTTGTGAGGTATGCTAGTTATTATTCCACCAACATTGAGGAAACCAGTGTTGGACCAACTTTATTCTGGACACTGTGGAATAATTCGCATGCAAGAGATTGCAAGAAGCTACTTTTGGTGGCCTGGCCTGGACCAAGACATTGAAGCCAAGGCAAGATCTTGTCCCTCATGTCAGAGTGTGAGAAAGATGCCTCAACTGGCACCCCTCCAGCCATGGGAATCCTTGGCAGCGCATCCATGTTGATTTCGCTGGAGCATTTGAAGGAACAATGTTCATGGTAGTTGTGGATACTGATTCCAAATGGCCAGAAGTTTCAGTGATATCCTCTACTACAGCTGAGAGTACAATTCATAGGCTAAGATAAATGTTCAGTCGTTACGGGTTACCAGAATAACTTGTGACCGACAATGGATCTCAGTTTGTCTCGCAGGGGTTTAAGAATTTTTTGACAAGTAACGGAATTTATCACATCACCTCAGCACCATATCACCCATCCACCAATAGGTTAGCTGAAAGATTTGTTCAAACCATGAAACACGTTTTAAGTTTGGCATGAGGACATTCCTCCATTCAAAAGCTTCTCGACACATTTCTGCTGACAGACTGAAACACGCCACAGGCTACGACTAAAGTATCTGCAGCATTACTACTAATGGGGCGGCAACCATGCACTTGCTTTGATCTGCTGAGACCAACAAAAACATGACAAGTTGTGCAAGATCAACAGCACGACCAAGTGGAGAGAAGAGCACAAAGATCAAAGCCAAGAATCTTCTGTTCTGGACAAGAAGCTCTAGATCGTAATTATGCTACTGGAGCTAAATGGGTTTCTGCTGCTTGATTGCTCAGACAGGACCTGTTTCATACACAGTCCAAACCACAAATGATCTTACCTGGTGGAAACATGTTGACCAACTGTTGCTAAGTCAAGCACCATCTAAGGATACACCTCTCATGGAAGAACCATCTCCAAGTCAAGGAATGCCAACTCCAATCTCACCTCCTCAGTCTAGCGTGACTGAAGTTGAAGTCGTCTCACCTTCACTTGCATTAGACACAACTTCAGAATTGGCTACAAGTCCTAAATCAGTCTCTGATCAACATTACCCTGTAAAAGCACCAGAAGTCCGCCGTACCCACACCAGGAGAGAAGACCTCCTGAGTGTCTGACTTTATAACGTCAGAGACTTGAGATGGGTTCAGCGGAAGTGGAGGCAGTCTACCCTCTTTCCCTAGTTCAGGAAATGTTTTGTTAACTGACATTTCCAATAAGGGGGGAGGAATATATAATGTATTGAATGCCTTGTTTAGCTTGCCATACTTTGCAAGCCAGTGCATATGCAGAATCCATGTTGTTTTGCTAATTCAGTTACTGCAGTCAGTAAACAAAGCACCTTGTTCAACCGCCTCTGCGCCTACGTGAGTACTTATCAATCTCTAAAAGATTATTGGCAGCACCAATATTAAAACATAACAGGCTGGCTGGCAGCTCTTGCAGTCCCAACAGCACCAGAACTCGGTAGTGGATGCTGCTAGGTCTGCAGGCAGTTCCACATAGATCAAAGATGGACAACGGGCCCAGGCAAGTCCTGAGCCTCTTGGGTGGGTAGCATTTGGGCACCCTAGGGTTGGAGGGTGAGAGGGGTGGGGTGGCAGGTTTTGGAGGCCAGGCATGGAGGCACAAATAGGGGTGTTATGACCAAGTCTGGAGAGGAGAATAAATTCTTCTCTTTTCCACCTCTGCGGTTGGTTATAACAGAGCTTGAAATTTTAGAAAATTGTGATCTTTCAATTAAATATGTAGTTGACTGTACGTAAAGATATATGAAGAAATATGCCAGCCAGGTCTCTTGAGTTAACAAGGAGTTAGTTTCATCATTAAAAACTCACTCTAGTAAAAGTATAAGACTTAATAAAAAGGTTAAAAAAATTCCCAAATCCCATGACATACATGCACACACATTAGAATGCAAACTAAAACAAGTTACAGGGGTAGGTGGAATTGATAACAGTTAAAATCCTTAAGATAAAAAAGGAAATATATGTTCTGACATTCCTTTGGTGGTCTTGAAAATCCTGGGCTGTTGCGACTGATGTAAGCTGATTGTCTCTAGGAAAACAGTCTCTTTTAAACTGTAATCAGACTTTTCCAAAGTGGATGTCATGACACTTGAAGTTCCTTTCGATTAAAATTCTCTATCTCTGTGTTATATTCCAAAATGTAACAGAGATAGGGTCCCAAACTTGAGAACATCAGAGAGAGAGAGAGAGATGATGTTGCATTCTGCAGTCTTCTTCCGGATCATACTGATGTGTTCTGCAGACTCCTCTTTTGCTGTAACAAACAGACAATCATAGCTTTTCACAAGTGGGGTTCTGATCATGTGAAAGCTGCTATTGGCACACAATGGAGGGCAATCTAGATTAACAAAGGATCTTAAATCTTCCATTGTCAAACCTACTGCGATGCCATTGAAACAGATAGGGGCCCTTAGCACCCTCTTTGCATAATGAGTTTTGTTAGTCCTTCTTTGTTCCTGGCAGTTTCTGGAGTCAGGAAATCTGGTGGTCTATTGACCTTACGTTTTGCAGAGAGTTCAGGCAATGGCAGGTGTGAAGTCCATCAGGTGAACTGACTAGTCACGTTCCCTGGTAACCCATGTATAGAGGCTTCTAGAAACTTGGCTAATTTGTAGGTCAGGTGACTACTGCAGCCATTTTAAAACATGGCATCTTTGCAGTTCTGGCCGCTTCTTCCCATTTTAAAAACAATCCAAGGCATCATACCAGCTGAAGGAACTAATAATTAATATTCCACATGGCACACAACACACCGTCATGATAGGGGGTATGATCCTGTTAGGTGGGTGCCCCAAATGAGCACAGGGCACCTCCCAAAGGATCTACCCCACTTTCTTCCCACCAAAGTGGGTGGAAAAATGGCCTTCCCACCCTCACCCCCCTTCAGCTGCCCAGCATATTATGACAATGGAGTTGGATTGAGGGCCTTAAGTAGCCAATAATTGCCCACTTAAGGGCCTCAATAGGCCTAAGGGCAGGCAGGTCCTTACCCACCCACCCCACCCCATATTATGGGGACTGAGTTGGGGGTGGGCAGGAAGGTTGTGGGCTGCCCACTCATCATAATTTTCCACCACCCTACCGAAAACACACCCAGTGTGGGGCCTGAAAACCCAGCCCCAAATTTCTCTTCTGTGATGCATAATGCTACACAATTGCTTTACTTCCTTCAGTTTCCTTGTTGAAATATGCATAAAGTCTGTAGGTTTATTTCCCCATTCTGGGGGCTAGATATACTGAGGGCATGAAATCGAGGTCAGGACTGTTTCTGGGTCCTGAACCTGCCCCGGGAGGGAAGCAATCACTAATTGGGATTTTCGAGGCCGATTCCTTAATTAGCATGGAGCCAGGTTCTCCATGGCAAATGGGCTCTTAGAGGTTGGAGGGACAATCAGAGGCCTTGCGGCTTGAGAGGTGCAGCAGCTTGCAATGGAAGCAAGGGAGATGGTGCCTCAAAATTGTGGCAACCACTCAATTTTTTTAAGACTGTAATTTAAAAATAGATTCAGCAGTCAGGCCAGCACTGAGGGAAGACCCTCCCTCTATAGGGCAGCCAGAGGCTGCTCTTACACCCAGGCAGGGCCTCTAGGCCTGCGTAGAGTGCTGCCCCCTCCCCACCCAGCCTGCTGCCAGGACACCTCCAGGCGTTTAAACGGACCCCGCCGTCATGCAGGAACTTGGAGGCCAACTGGAAAATCCCAGGTGGCCTTTTAATTGGCATTAAATGGCTGTTAAGGCCCTCAGTTGGCTGCCCGTCATTGTGGGCAGGGAGCCCTCCTGGTCCCAGGTCCCTCTTCCACAAAAATAGCCCAAAGATGGAATGGAGCCTGGGAACCTGCATGCTGGCCAGTGGGGATCATTTTAGGTCTTGCCCACCTCTGATCCCAACGGGGGCTGAAAATCCAGCCCATGGTCTTTTTTTTAAGCAAATTTCATATTGACTTCCTACTTATTGAAACTAAAACTACTAAATCATCAGCTCTTTTCTAGTGCATCTCGCATTCATGTAAATACATCATAGATCATGCCTTGCTGTATTCACTCGACTTCTTTGTATTAATTGGCTCATACTGTTATCCCTTCAATCCAGTTCAAATGATTCCAGCTGTTTGATTTATTCTACCTCCCAAGGTGAATGTGCCTCCTTGGTTCAGCTGATGCCTGTTTTAGTGGTATGGCCCTCAGTTCCCCTATTCTGTAAACTTTTCCCTAGTTCCTGAAATTGCCTTTACAGCGTCTCTATTCTATTTATAATAATAGTTTTCATATGACTCACAGGGGAGAATTTTCTCCCCGTCAGGTGGGCCATTCAGGAGTGGGCGTGGGCGGGCGTGGAGCTGATCGCTGCCCGTGATAGGCTCCACGCCACCATTTTAAGTGGGCGGGCCAATTAAGGCCTGCCCAGTGTGAAATGCGGCTCCCGAGGACAGCAGGAGTGGGCGGACAGCGGTGGGACTGCTATGACCACCAGGCGGCCTGTTTAAATAGCACTCCAGTAGCCTTGCAAAGGCTGTGAAACATGGCCAACAGAAGGCCTCCCCAGAGCGCTGCTGGTGAGCAGGCCAGGCAGGAGGGTAGGACAGCGGGGCAATGTGCCCCTCGCTTTTCCGATGAGTGTCTAGCTGCCCTCCTTGAGGAGGTGGCAGCACGGTGGGAGGTCCATGTTCCTAGGGACAGGAGGAGCCCCCCCCCACATGACCAAACGTGCCTGGGAGGAGGTGGCGGAGATAGTCAGCTCCCACGACTTGGTGCGGCACACTTGGGTCCAGTGCCGCAAGCATTTTAACGACCTCTTGCGCTCGGGATAGGTGAGAACCGTGTTGGCAGAGGTCACTTAACCCAGCAGGTAGGCGCCCCCACCCCCACCCACCCCCCTCCACCCACCCACCCCCCTCATCTACCCCCCACCCTCGCCCACCCCCCTCCACCCACCCACCCCCCCATCCATCCCCCACCCCCGCCCACCCCCCTCCACCCACCGTCCCCAACTCTGAGTGCAGTTACTGCTTGAATCCTTCACGGCATGTTTCCCTCGCTGGGTGGGCCAGCAGACATTGCTCATGCCTAGTTCACCCTGAGAGGGTTGTGCTGAGATGGGGTCTGCACCTGCAACGTGTGTGACACTGACACCCAGAGGACAGATTCGGGGGCAACCTCAAGGATCTGCACCTAGGCGCAGTGCTGGAACTGTGAAGCATGTCAAAGTCAGGGTGCTCACATTCTGGGAGGGGAGCTTCCAGGCAGCAGGGCACCAATCCATCTGCAGCTCTTGGCGTTCCACGTGTTTGTGCCTCCTTACTTTGCAAGGTTAGACCGTGTGGTGCCAAATGTGGTGGAGGCAGCATGTGGGCAAGAGGGGGTCAGCGCTGGCTTCTTTGTGTGAGTGTGCGGCTGCTGCGGGGTGATGAAGCACTGAGGTCCTGCAATGTCCCACTCTGGCTGGGGTGGCAGGGATGCGATGGGAATCCAGGTACAGGGTGGACTAATCAATGCTCCTCTCTCCTTTTCAGGAGAAGACTGCACAGAACACTGCCGAGCGGATGCGGACTGGCGGAGGCCAGGCCCAGTTGGCCATCGTCACCAGATACGAGCAGGAGGCGATGGAGCTGGAGAGGTGCCATGTGCCCAGGTCCACCGGTGGCGGTGAGGCTGGGGTGCCTGGGGAGGTAAGATTGCCATGTACTGAGGTCACCATGTCTGTCCCAGCAGCCATTCCAGTGTTGAATATTCAGTCATTGAAACTTGCAACGTGGGTTTAGCATTGATTAGGGAAGGATGAGCGCATACTGATCCGGGGAACAGGCATGCACATTAACATTGTCTCCACTAATCAAATGTCCTTGTTCTTCCTTTCAGCATCACTGGAGCAGAGCCGGGAGGAGGCGGGAGAGGGGCCACCTCTCACACCTGAGGGCCCAGAAGAATTAGAATCCCCGGCGTCACACCATCTCTGCCAGGCAGGCACCAGCGCAACTACCAGCACCTTGGCAAATTAGACCATCGGCTAGTGTCCCGGGGCACGGCGGCGAGGGCACTTCACACTCGCTTGAGGTGCAGGCGGCGACAGAGAGTGCCCATGGCGCCGGCAGTTGGAAGACTGCTGGGGACCAGGCACATGCTCAGTCGGTGGCTGATGATGAGCCTCTGGAGTCGTCCCTGAGGCAGCAGACACTGGAAGTCCAACAGGGTGTGCGGGAGGATCTGGCGGAGATACATGAGGCAATGCGTGGCATGGTCCCTATGCTGGAGGAGTCCACACAGAGCATCACCGATGCAATGAGCTTCATGGCTGAGCGCCATGCTTCCTCTATGGAGAGAGTGGTGACTCTCAGGAAGAGGCTCCTCCAGGAGAACAATCAGACCATAAGACCATAAGACATAGGAGCATAAATTAGGCCAATCGGCCCATCGAGTCTGCTCCGCCATTCAATCATGGCTGAGAAGTTTCTCAACCCCATTCTCCCGCCTTCTCCCCGTAACCTTTGATCCCCTTACCAATCAAGAACCTCGGTCTTAAATACACTCAATGATCTGGCCTCCACAGCCTTCTGTGGCAATGAATTCCATAGATTCACCACTCTCTGGCTAAAGAAGTTTCTCCTCATCTCTGTTCTAAAAGGTCTTCCCTTTACTCTGAGGCTGGGCACTCGGGTCCTAGTCTCTCCTACTAATGGAAACATCTTCCCCACGTCCACTCTATCCAGGCCTTTCAGTATTCTGTAAGTTTCAATCAGATCCCCCCTCATCCTTCTAAACTTCATCGAGCATAGACCCAGAGTCCTCAAACGTTCCTCATATGTTAAGCCTTTCATTCCTGGGATCATTCTCGTGAACCTCCTCTGGACTCTCTCCAGGGCCAGCACATCCTTCCTGAGATACGGGGCCCAAAATTGCTCACAATATTCTAAATGTGGTCTGACCAGAGCCTTATAAAGCCTCAGCAGCACATCCCTGCTTTTATATTCTAGTTCTCTCGAAATAAATGCCAACATTGCATTTGCCTTCCTAACTACCGACTCAACCTGCAACTTAACCTTAAGAGAATCCTGGACTAGGACTCCCAAGTCCCTTTGCACTCCAAATTTCTGAATTCTCTCCCCATTTAGAAAATAGTCCATGCCTCTATTCTTCCTACCAAAGTGCATGACCTCACACTTCCCCATGTTGTATTCTATCTGCCACTTCTTTGCCCATTCTCCTAACCTGTCCAAATCCTTCTGCAGTCTCCCCGCCTCCTCAATACTACCTGTCCGTCCGCCTATCTTTGTATCATCTGCAAACTTAGCCAGGATGTCCTCAGTTCCTTCATCTAGATCATTAATGTATAAAGTGAAAAGTTGTGGTCCCAGCACTGACCCCTGCGGAACTCCACTAGTCACCGGCCGCCTTATCCCCACTCTCTGCCTCCTGCCAGACAGCCAGTCTTCTATCCATGCTAGTACCTTGCCTCTAACACCATGGGCTCTTATCTTACTGAGCAGCCTCCTGTGCGGCACCTTGTCAAAGGCCTTCTGGAAGTCCAAGTAGATAACATCCATTGGCTCTCCTTTGTCTAACCTACTCGTTACCTCCTCAAAGAATTCTAACAGATTTGTCAAGTATGACCTCCCCTTGAAGAAACCATGCTGACTTTGCCCGATTTTACCATGCACTTCCAAGTATTCTGAAATCTCATCCTTAATAATGGACTCTAAAATTTTACCAACGTCCGAGGTCAGGCTAATCGGCCTGTAATTTCCCGTCTTTTGCCTCAGGGCCTGCTGGGGTTGCGCGCGGACCAGCAAGCCCTCACAGCGGCATTGACTTCAGCTGATCAGTGCTAGTGTGGGAGATGGATTGGGTACCAAGTACCAAGTATCTCAGCTGGGTGCCCATCCATCTACAATGAGCAGGGAAGTCCGAAGCGACCTCACGTTGGCACAGCAGCTGCCTGTCATCTCTGTGGGCTCCTCTCAGGGCACTTTGGATGAGGATAGCAGCTCCTCCACCCCTCTGCCAGTGACCGTGGGATCCGATGAGGCTGCGGCAACTGGGGAGAAGCCAGCTGTGGAACTGGCCGCTCCCTCCCAGGCAGGGCCAACAAAGGCTCCTTGGGCCAGAGGAAACCCACCAAGGTCATCGAAGCCAGCAGGGCAGCAGAGTGAGCAGGCTGTCTCAGATGCCAGTGCCAGCGAGGGGGAATCACCTAGACGTAGCACCTTAGGCACACCATGGGTTTCTCACTGGTGGTTTAATGTTGCCCCGCTATTAGTTGCTTATAAGTTGGTGTGATGCTGAACACCTTTGCATTCAGTTTCTTTTCTGTTTTATTTTGTTAATTCATTAAATGCTTTATTTGTGAACAAGGCTCAGGGTGATTCCTTATTTCTGCAGGTGGACAGGAACCCTTGAGATATGATAATGAGTGACTTGTTTGTCATTGAGCTTTATTGACAAGGCACATAGTTAATGTTCCTAACCAGGCAGATGATGCTCTCAGGTATAGAGTATGGAGCCTGCAGCCTTGGCCCATCAGTGGTGGACTAGCTGATGGTTCATTGGATTAAAGCCTCCTGGGTGTGCCAGCCTCCCTTAAGGATGCTCGGATCAGCGTTTATTTCCGCAGCATTTCCCTGTGCGTGCTCATCCTCGGACTCACTGCTGGACTCATCGTGTGCAGCTGGAGCATCTGTGTCTACATCATCTTCCTCCACTGCATCCCCCCTTTCCAGTGGCAGATTGTGGAGAGCGCAGCATGCAACCACTATCAGTGACACAAGACCTGGTGGGTATTGGAGTGCCCACCCCCTGAATGGTCCCAGCATCAGAAGCACATCTTGAGTAGGCCGATGGTTCTCTCCACCACAGCCCTTGTGGTGCCCTGGCTCCTATTATTGCTGTTCAGCCTCTGTTCTTGGATGGTGGAGTGGCGTCATGAGCCACCTTTTGAGGGGATAGCCCTCGTCACCCAGCAGCCACCCATCCAGCCGGGCTGAGCACTGAAGAGCCCCGGCACCTGGGAGTGTCTCAGGATGTAAGCGTCTTGGGAGCTGCCAGGGTACCTTACACAGATTTGCAGAATCTGCATCCTACGGTCACACACCATCTGCACGTTCAAAGAGTGGAATCCCTTCCTGTTGACGAAGGCACCGGGCTCACTTGCTGGCGCCTTCATGGCCACATGTGTACAGTCTATAGCACCCTGGATGCAGGGGATGCCAGCAATTGCTGCAAAGCCTCCAGCTCACTCTGTCTGGCTGGCCTCGTCTTAGTGATAGCAGATGAAAGTCAATGCATGCCTGAACAGAGCATCTGTCACCTGCTTGACACAAATGTGGACAGCTGATCGGGAGACTCCGCAAAGATCACCCACCAACCCCTGGAAAGAGCCGGAGGCATAGAAGTTGATGGCAGCCATGACCTTCAACGCCACTGGCATGGGGTGGCCACCCACACAGTTGGTGTAGATCTCAGGGCCTATTGCCTGACAGATGGAGGTCACTGTCTCCCTTAAGAGTTGGAGCCTCCTTCGGCATTGCACCTCAGACATATTGAGGTAGCTGCTTCACCGCCTGTAAACCCTGGCAGCAGGATAGTGGCATCTTCTGCGACCTCTTCCACCTTGCACTTCCTGTTGGCCCTGCTCCCTTTGTGCCTGCGCCTCTCCTCACAAAGATGGCTCTCCTGGAGGCTGCATATGGACTCCTGGCCTCCTCCCCCTTCTGGCTCTCCCTTCCTCCTCAGAGGAGGTGCCTCCAGTGGAGAGCACAACTCCCATTCCCAGGGTAAGGGAAGATTCCCTGAAACAAGCAAGGTCCCAGAAATGATGTTTACTCCAGAGACCTGATCTGAAGCCTGTTATTCCTGTCCAAGCAGCTGTGAAGAGTTTTAAAGTATTCCTGCTCACACAGGCAAGTAGCAGCAAGTTTAAACATTAAATGTCTGCCAAATAACACACGCGGCCCCACTCACGTCACTGCGCGTCATTTTACATGTCGGCGTGTGGGGCCTGCCCCCGCACATTGACGAGAAAATTCTGCCCACAGTGCTCCACTGTATAATGGGACTCGCACAGAAATGGTGTATCATGACTCATTCAGATCCTGTAATATTATGATTCATACCACATTGCAGTTCATGCCTTCAGCTTTATTTCACAGGTAAGCATATATATAATATATATGTGGTTCTTTATCATAGCATATTTAAATGGCAAAAGCACATTTTTTTTATTCTTTCATGGGATGAGGGTGTGCTGGCTAGGCCAGCATATTCTGCACATGATGCCATAAAAGCCAGACATTTGTGTCAGGACCTGGCTTGTGTAAATATGGAATATGTTAACAGTCAACACTGCATTATTCAACGTTGGGACACCTGTGCAATGCATGATACTATTGGGTCCTAGCTTGCCTCATTATTTAAGGTATATCATTTACTTCCAAATGATTCTCAGGATGTGCAATGTTGAGCCTGATCACCATTTGCTACCAGAAATAGTGCACTGCTGTCCTTTGGGTAGGGTGTCTTGAAGTACCAAATATGTCATACTTCCTCATACCCTCATGTACAGCAGTATGTTCATTTCGTTCATCATTAAGCAGGGTAAATTATTATATTCTTCAGTGACTTCTTTATAGAATCGGTTGAGTGCTTCCACATTGAGTTTCCTTTAATTTCAATTTTAACTGTCTTCTTCCAGTAAAATAAACGTTTCAAAATTAATTTGTAACTTTAATAAGATAATATTTGTCAGTGTGAGGAGCCACATCCCTCTGAACTTGACCTGTTGGCCAGATTCATCCCACAGCAGGTGAGCGACCTGTACAAGCCTAAGAGCAGCACAGCTATGAATAATTATTCAAATAAGCTTGCCAAGCCAAATTGGAGTGTGTCAGCTAACTGCACCAAGTAAGCATTGTACTAACACGTAGACATAAATAGCTACAAAACTGGCATCTACCCGACAATGTGGAATACAGTTTGAGCTGTGTTGATGGAATCTTGTATTTGGCGCTGTCTTGTGCAAGATTCAAAGTTGATATAATTAGGGGTTGTGTTTGCCATTTCCTAAAATAGAACAGAGAAGCCATTTGCATACATACCACATAGGAACAGGAATAGGCCATTCAGCCTCTCGAATCTATTCTGCAATTAATGAGATTATAACTGACCTGTATCTCAACTCCATCCATCCTTGGCTCCATATCCCTTAATAACTTTGGCTAGCAAAAATCTTTGAATCTCAGATTTAAAATTATTAATTGAACTAGTATCTACTTATTGTGGGAGAGTTTTCCAAATTTCTACCACCCTTCGTGTGAAATAGTGATTTGTACATAAGAACATAAGAAATAGGAACAGGAGTAAACCATTTGTCCCCTCAACCCTTTTCCGCCATTCAATAAGATCATGGCTGATCATCTTGTGTTTCAATTTCCACGTTTCTATCTAACCCCGATAACCTTTGATTCCCTTGCCTAACAATAATCGATCTGCCTTAAAAATATTCAATGACCCCCGCCTCCACCGGCAGAGAACTCCAAAGTCGTACAACCCTCAGAAAAAATTTCTTCTCACCTCCCTGTCCTAAAAGGTCGACCCCTAATTTTAAAACCCACAAGAGGAAACATCCTTTCGACGTCCACCTTGACAAGGCCGTTCAGGATCTTGCATATTTCATTGAAATCACCCATCACTCTTCTAAACTCCAGTGGAAACAAGCCCAGCCTATCCAACCTTTCTTCATAAGACAACCCACTCATTCCAGATATTAATCTAGTAAACCTCCTTTGAACCATCTCCAATGCATTTACATCCTTCCTCAAATAAGACCAAAACTGCACACAGTAATCAAGGTGCGGTCTCACCAATGCCCTGTAAACTGAAACATAACATCCTTACTTTTATGTTCAATTCCTCTCGTAATAAAGGATAACATTCCATTGGTCTTCTTAATTACTTGCTGTACCTGCATACTATTTGTGACTCATGTACTAGAATATCTAGATCCCTCTGCACTTCAGAATTATGCAGCCGTTGTCCATTTAAGTAATACTCTGCTTTTTTGTTCTTCCTGCCAAAGTGAACAACTTCACATTTTCCCACATTAAACTCCATTTGCCAGATCTTTGCCCACTCACTCAACCTATGTACATCTGCAACCTCATGTCCTCTTTACAACATATTTTCTTACCTATCTTTGTGTCATCTGCAAATTTAGTTACCATGTCTTCACTCTCCTCATCTAAGTCATTGATGTAAATTGTAAAAAGTTGAGACCCCAGTAGAGATCCCTGTGGGACTTCACTCGTCACATCCAGTTTTTTTTGTAGAACTTTTTGCTAGTTTTCTAGAGCAAGATGGGTGTATTTGGAACCAAGGCCAGTGGATTACAGCAAATTACAACCAAATTAACTGCTACTGTTCCATACATTACTGATTCCAATGGATACAAAAATTGATCAGAAAATAATATCTCAGACTAGTTAATGTGCTACGATGAGTTGCTTGTCAAAGCTGACACTTCAGTGCAGTGCTGGGTGTACTGCACTGTCGGAGGTGTCATCTTTCTAATGAGAAATTAAACAGAGGGCCCATTTACCTGCTCAGGCAGATGCAAAAGATCCCATGGCTCAATTTCAAAGACGACCTGGTGGCCTGGTCAATATTTATCTGAAAATCTGATCGTTCTATTGTGGTCTGTGGAGGTTTGTTGAGCACAAATTGGCTGCTATGTTTCCTACATTACATCAGTAAGTGCACTTATTTGCTGTAAAATGCTTTGAGATATCCAGTAGTTGAGAAAAACACTACATCAATGAAAGTCTTTCTTTCTTTCTTGTATGAGCTTATTAATGGAAATTACATTTTTAAAAAAAATCAATAGAAAATGCCACCTTCTGCAAATTATTGAAGAGGCTGTAGTCATGTGTACGGTCACTGCACTGTTCATTATGGGAATACCCAAAGAGTAAAGCATAAACATCAATTTGTTACTATAAAAGCACCTTTGAATATTGTGGCACAGCCAGTCATTTTAATTACACAGTCACCTTCATACACATTTGATTGCACTGCATTTCATAAACAGTACTAAATGAGTAACTCAAGAAAAGCACTCTAAGCTAATGATTGAAAAAAAATACATAATTGGAAAACAATAGCAGAATTTCACAAAGAACAAGCTTAGTTTGTCTCATTTATATATACATGTCTGTTGACAGATGGGGGAGGCATGAGCAACAAATTGTTCTGCAGTTCCAAAAATGAATTGCTCAATTGTGCTAATAGACTTTTTGTAATTTTTTAAACTCTGAAACCCCAGTTTGAGAGAATTGGACACAGTTCCAGTTGTTCATGGTACTGGAGGTAGTTTGTGAAAAATACTTAAAATTTTACACACATTGTAGGCATTGCACAACAGTCCATATTTTAACAAATGCCTTGTGTATGTAAAACCTCAACATTTGAAGCAAAGTTCATTGGCATTGTGGAAACTAAAGATCTAATAATTTCTCTTTGCCTTTCTATAGTATCTGTACAGAGCAGGTTGAAACTAAATGAACATCTGTGTTTCATTTTGTTGGGTAGCCAAATTAGCCAATTTTCATACCCTCATCTAATTTAGCATTTATGAATTTTAACATTCAAATATCAAATTTGCACCATACGTAGTGTCACAACTGAAAGCATATATCTTTATAACAGTACATTTTATATCCACAGCCATTAATTATTTTTGAGTTGATCTAAAAATCTTCTCTAGCACAATGATTCAAGTGTTGAAGTTGACTCCCAAGATTGAGACAGCCAGTTCAAACAATAGGTAAGTTGTTCAAACTCAAAAGGCCTTGATCAGGTGAGTTTGATCATCATTGGGAAAGTCTGAGGCCTTTTCAGAAAAGGGGGTGAAAAAGAACAAAATAGATCCCATCACTTCATGATAGCTGATGGATTACCACTGATAGTAATGTCTGGGTTACATTGACCTGGATGTAACAGAAAATATGCAAGGTGATTAAAAGTACCATTAGGAATAATTGAAATATGAAACAATTCTGTAAAATAGTGTGCATGTATTGATTCAGTTTTAATACTGTACTGATTGGAAATTTAAAGACAAAATGTATATACATAATTTTCTTGTGCCAGTGATTGATAATATTAACAAATCTCTGCAATCATTTTCAATTTAAACTATGCTGGAAAATGTAGTATCAAGATGCAGCCAATGTGCGCTAAAGTGTTCAATTGCTAATACAACTTAAGCAGGCTGCAGGCCAGGTGACAGAACAAAGTCCACAGAACAACATTTGAAACAAAAGTTTGCAAAAACAGATCCTGCAAATTGGTGACTGCAAACACCTTACAGAGGCATTGCCTGCAATGTGGAGCAAATAGGTTTCAAAATTCATAGCACTCACCTACAGAATTGGCAATGTGGAATAAATGGGAAAATGACATGTATGCATTTTCTAATTCCACTGTAAATGTGGTGATTAGCGTAAGTGATCAGCAGGAAAATCAACATTTAAAGTGTTCAATTTACTGTATGAAATCACACTAAAATCAGCTGTATTGTAATTTCTGAATTTAATAGAGTGTTAAAACCTCACTACATAATGGGATCTGGTATTGTGTGGCTGACAGGTAGCATTCTTATATGATGATCCACTGCACTGGTATTGACTAGCTTTTCACTAAGGGAGACAATCCTGAGGGTTGTGAATTGTGGTGCAAAATATAGACAGAAGGCTACAAATGGTGCTGAGCACGTGAGAGTGCTGGGACATCTTAGACGAAATTATGATAGAAATTCCTTCACCAAACAGCAGGTGGTGATTGTGGGGGGTCGTGATGGTGATGGGAAACGGAAGACCATGACAACTTCCTCACAGGTTTTCTTGTGTAAAGGCAGTGTCATAGGGCTGAAATATTGCTTTAAAGAAGCACCATCAACAAGAAAAAGCATTTGCAAACTACTTCATTTGTTTGATATATTCATGACTTGGGGAGCAGAATTCTTCCTTGAGCTGTGCAGGAAAAATCTAAACTTAAGAAATATTTGGATTTTGTTAATCATCAAATGGAAGAAATTTGCACCCATGATGTTGCAACTTGCACTCAAGTTTCATTGTTGCCTTGTAAAAATACACATTATATCTCTGCCTCATGACGTCAGCATAAAATGGTAACAAATTCCAGAAGGAATATCCAGTTTGGTCATTGAATTTTACATGTTCAAAATGTTTAAATGAAAAACAGATCCCTAAAAATCCAGCTCCACACAAATACAAATGCTACACTTGAATTAAAGTTGGAGTATCCCTTCTTCTGATCCTTTTAGAATTTGTAACTTGCACAGGGGACAGGCACTAACCTACTACATCATTACCAAACCCAATGCTGTGTTATTAAATCATGCAGTGCAATTTCAGTCACAAGCTTGTGTTGCAATTCTTGCCACATGCACTCAACGACATTTTGCTGTTCAGTGGATTGGGTAGTGGTCCTGGCAAATTTTCCACAATGATTTGAAGTAGGAAAATTACAAATCAAGGGCAATAGATTGTCATGAGCCCACACTGCAATGTCATTAAAACCAGAGATTTTTTTCAGCACTCAACTTTCATTATAGCCAGGGAGAAGCTTGTGTTATGGTTTCATATAAAAATGCTTAAAACTGTGATGTAATATCACCATTTCACTGAGAAATTATAGAGTTGAGAGTTTGTACATATTTACATAAATTGATAGGAAAGATTTAAAGACATCAATGAGTTTTAAACTGTTTCATCACATTTATTTGGGTCATTGTTTGTCATACTATCTGACCCTCTTCTGTTATTGGATTTCTATCTTCATCTCTATTCTTTAGAGATTGGAATCTATATCTGTGTAGAAATACATTATTGCTCCTCATCTGAGATTTATTTATGATTTCCTTATTCAATTTTAGGAGATGATTTTTTTCCCTTTCATTTTATGAGGCGACCCTCATGTCTCCACGTGCCATATACAGTTTGAAAGGCTGAGTGATTATCTAACTCCTAGAACACCGGCAATAGCACTGCTAAACTAAATCAAAAAGATTGAGATGTTACCGGCTTCTTTTTGGTTGTGAATCCAATCTCTGATTAACAGTTCACTTGGCACCATTTGGCTCAGCCAAGGGCAGGGGCTCACTTTGTTTAAATCGTTGTACAGGAATCATGAGGTTAAACTACTCTTTATATGATTCTGCCATCTTGTAGTACAGCATTTATTGTGGCTCCTGTCCACTTCCTTTGATTATTTTACATTTCATGTTTAAACTTTTACTGTATTTCCTAATAAATAAACTACCCCATGCACACAAATAACTGTGAATTCTTTTGATTCTGAAGTTTACCTGTAACTGCTACATAGGTGAAAAAAGGGATACTGCAGCTTTAATAAATACAATATTACATCAAATCTTTGCCAATGTTATAACACAAGGTTAATATCTTTTAGAAGATCAGAGAACCTATGATTAAACACAAAAAACAACAGTCTCTAAAGAACTTAGGTTGGTGCTTTTCTGGGAGACATGAATATCTGGGATATAAATCACAACTTCAGATTTCATAAATATCAATCCTGCAGATTATTGAAAAACATCTTCTATACAACTTTAACTTTACTTCTTAAACTAACAGCAGCCAGAAAGATGGAGAAGGAATTTGTAACGAGACCACCACAACTTAAATCTTCTTTAATTGACCAGTTTTTTTAAAATTAGAAGCTGATGCTGGACAGTCTTTAGGGATTCCAGATTCGAGGTGTGTTCAAGTGAATAGTTTCAAAAATGGCCGAACAAATGTAGATTTGTGAGTGCTGCAGATTTAGTTCAGGATTAAGAGGGCCACAGATACAGTGAACATAGATATTTCATTTTAAGGAATGGATTTAATTTCTTTTTGTATATAATCTATTTCACATGCTTCAGAAATTGTCATCAAGCATCTTTGGACCCTCTATGTCAGCTGTTGGTAGCTTGGTCTGCCTCACACTGGTTGCTTAGTCGCCGCAAGTAGAGGAGTCATCGCTACCAAGATCTTCATTGTCAGTGGGTGTTTCTCCCTTTACAGCCATGTTGATGATTCTCAGCCATTGTTGTTTCTGATCATTAGAGTCTGCAGCAAAAGTATGGATGAATCTTGACTGTTTAAGTCTAAACACATGAGACATATCAACACCCTTTGGACTGTCTTCTATCGTGTAGCCAAGAAGAGGAATAGTGGCCAGTGCCTTCACATCCTAGAAAAAGAGCAACAGAAAAGGCAAATCATTTTGTGAATTGAAATTCCATTTCAAGAAGTAATGTGTTAACTTCACTACTCAGTAATTGAAAAACGTTTACATGATCAAATGCCAGTGACTTGAAGAGTTATCTTTTGGGGAAATATTTATGATTACCGAGATTAAAGATGCCAGTGTTAATATTTCCTCCTCTCAGATTTTGTAGTCTTAATTGCTTCATCTAGCATATGTCTGTTTTTGGTGGAAGGTCTGGTCACCTAGATCGGGGTCTGCATAAAAATTAGTTTGGATGGGAACTCAGTGGTATATCAGCACTCCTGTTCCACATGGAACTTTGGTCCTGCTGCTGCTCTATTTTTAGGCAGCAATGGGGCAGGAGGAACACAAAGATTACCCCAAAGTATTTACAACTTCACAGCATTTATGGCAATTCTTCCCAGTTTTTATGTAATAACTGGAGGGATTCACTGGGCTAAATTTTTTTTTAAATTATTCCTTCATGGGTGTGGGCATTGTTGGCTAGTCCAGCATTTATACTCAAGGGCAGTTAGGGATAGGGAAAGGGATGGTAAGCTGTCTTCTTGAACTGCTGCAGTCCATGTGCTGTTAGGAAGGGAGTTCCAGGATTTTGACCTAATGACAGTGAAGGAACAATAATATGTTATTTCCAAGTCAGGATGGTGAGGGGAACTAGCAGGTGCTGGTGTTCACATGCATCTGCTGTTCTTCTAGGGGGTAGAGGTCACAGGTTTGGAAGGTGCTGTTGAAGAAGCCTTGGTGAGTTGCTGCAGTGCATCTTGTAGATAGTACACACTGCTGCCATTGAGCGTCGGTGGTGGAGGATGTAAATGTTGAAGGTGGTGGATGGGGTGCCAATCAAGCAGGCTGCTTAGTCCTGGAAGGTGTCAAGCTTCTTGAATGTTATTGGAACTGCATTCATCCAGGCAGGTGGAGAGTATTCCATCACACTCCTTACTTCTGCCTTGTAGATGGTGGACAGATATTTGGGAAGTCAGGAGGTGCGTTACATGTCTCAGAATTCCCAGCCTCTGACTTGCTGTTGTGCTCATAATATTTATATGGCTAGTCCAGTTCAGCTGGTAGCCCCTAGCATATTGATAGTGGGGGATTCAGGGATGGGAATGCCAATGAATGTCAAGGGAAGATGGTTAGATTGGTCTCTTGTTGGAAATGGTCATTGCCTGGCACTTGTGTGGCAGGAATGTTGATTCCACTTATCAGCCCAAGCCTGGATGTTGTCCAGGTATTGCTGCATATGGCACGGGCAACTTCAATATGAAGAGTCACGAATGGTGCTGAATATTATGCAATCATCAGCAAACATCACCACTTTTGATCTTATGATAGGGGGAAGATCATTGATGAAGCAACTGGAGATGGTTGAGCCTAGGACGCTACCCTGAGGAAAGTCTGCAGCAATGCCCTGGGACCGAGGTGATTGACCTCCTATGACCACAACCATCTTTCTTTGGGCTGGGTATGACTCCAACCAGTGGAGAGTTTTCCCCCGATTCCCATTGACTCCAATTTTGCTAGGGCTCCTTGATGCCATACTTGGTCAAATGCTGCCTTGATGTCAAGGCCAGTCACTCTCACATCACCTTGAGTTCAGCTCTTTTGTCCATGTTTGAACCAAGGCTGTAATGAGGTCAGGAGCTGAGTAGCCCTGGTGGAACCCAAACTGGGCGTCAGTGAGCAGGTTATTGTTGTTTAAGCTCTGCATTGTAGACCTGTCGATGACCCCTTCCATCACTTTGTCCATCCCATGTTGCTTCTTCTGTTTGGCATGCAAACAGTCCTTTGTTGAAACTTCATCAGGTTGACTCCTCATTTTTAGGTATTCCTGGTTCTGCTCTTAGCCAATCCACCTGCACTCTTCATTGAACCAGGGTTGATCCTCCAGCTTGATGTTAATTGTAGAATTGGGGGATATGCCGGGCCATGAGGTTACAGATTGAGGTTGTATACAATTCTGCTGCTGCTGACGTCTCTCAGCCATTCGTGGATGCCCAGTTTTGAGTTGCTAGATCTATTTGAAATCTATCCAATTTAGCACCAGAATACATTATCACAACAACAACTGTTACAGTAACTCTTCCACCTTTGCACTTCACTCCCACTACAGCTCTCCAGCTGTTTGTTAACATCTTTGTGCTGTCTGGTTAGATAATTGCATTAAATGTGAAATAAGCAGCAAGCTATTTAGTTTGGAAAAACTATTTCTGATAGTGATGAGATGTTTGAAATTCCAGTCCCAAGGAATGGCAAAAAAAACCTTCGATTTATCAAAATTTCTTCTCCTGTCAATCAGGAATCATTAGCTATTCTCCCTCTGGCCCAACTGTTTCAGTTACTTTCAGAGTGCTTCCAACTGGCCACTTTTCCAATTATAAATCCTGCAAAGGTATTAGCCTTTCTTTTCAGTGTTAGTCTATTGCTTGCTGAGCTAAAATTTCTACTGATAAAAGCCATTACAACACAACCGAGGTTGAATTTTGACCAGAATAGTGGAATAATTACATAATGCACGTTGTGACCTTCAGAATTCCACTGCACTGTTGTGAATATTAATTTGCCCACATACAATAACTGCCCATTAACTTTTCTGCCTTATGAGCTGCCTTTCATTCTTTCCAACTTTTCAAATCACTATTTCTGACTCTGGTTATTCATTTCCTATTCAATTTCTCCCTTCTTTTTTCAGCCTTTGTAATTTGACTATTTGATTTTTCTGGCTGTCGGTTTTACTCTATTATTACAACATTTCCATTGAATTATAGAATTTTACAGTATAGAAAGTGACCATTTGGGGGCGTTATGCCCATGTAAACTTTCTGAATGATCTATCCACTTAGTTCTTTTCCCCACATCCTTTGAAGAAGTTATTATGGGTTCTGGTTCCATTACAGCTTCTAGTGCAATATTCCATGCTCTAAAAACATTACAACTATTTCCTCTCCATTTGTTTGTTTGATGATGACTTTAAATTTCTTCTTCTTGTGTTCTCAGCCCGAAGGCAAGTCTGACCAACAGTGCCGCAATCTTCACCACGGGTAGGGGGACATCAAGCCCTGAAGTGGGACTTGAACCTGGAGCTTCTGGCTCAGAGGCAGGGATGCTACCCAATGTGCTGCAAGACCTCCTGGCTTCAAACTTATTGAACCTAGGAATTGGCTCACAGTGCTCGTTTCACAAAAATACCAGGCAGGAATCATATGCATTCAGTCAGCTGAAAGTACGCCAACCAGACAAGAGGCGTCCTTTACCCATGGCTGAAGCAGGGTTTGGGAATTTGCATATAGAATAAGGGCCTAACATCTGCTTGAAAGCCCCATTCCAACATTGGTGCCGACTTCCTCAGGGCAAACTATCGCTCACTGCAATCAAGGAAACCAGCCTACAAAATGCCTGCAACTAAGGTAACTTACTTGCACTTTGAGCCAGTCCCGATCCCACACTGAAAGACTCAACCACCACTCCTAACTCAACCTATGTCTTAATTGCTGCTACTCTCGACCAACTGCTCATTACCGCGGCTTCCTATCCCTGATCCTTACTCCGCCCTCCTTCCTAGATAGGCTGTTTAATCAAATTCCTGATTAGTGAAACTCCCTTTGCAGGACATTAATTCTATTTCTTCTTATGTATTGGTCCCACATGAATCACAACTTCTAGCTGTTGCCCTTCCCTCTCCAAAATCTTTAGTACTTACTCTGTCGTTTTCCTTATCCCAATTGTCAGCTGTCACTCAGTTGGTAACGCACATGCCTTTGAGTCAGAATATTGTGGGTTCATGTCCCACTCCAGAGAATTGAGCACAAAAATCTAGGCTGACACTTCAGTGTAGTACTGAGACTGTGCCGCACTGTTGGAGGTGCTGTCCTTTGGATAAGATATTAAACCAGTCATCTCAGGTGGACATAAAAGATCTCACTGCACAATTCAGAAGAACAGCAGGGGAGTTATCCCAGTGTCCTGGCAATATTTTAATTAATGTCACAAGAACAGATTATCTGATCATTATGACAATACTGTTTGCGTTGTGAGGGACTAAGACCTCACACTGTATATTCCCATAAAATATATATAGATATGCTAATTGCTATTTCTAAAATTTTAAAACTGATCAAAGATCCTTAAAATGACTGAAACTATGTCTGTCTGTGACCCCTGAACAGAAGAAGTCATTTGCTATTTTAGGGAAACTCACACCTTGTTACCCCCAAGGAGTCACTAATGATTCCCTGTGGACTTTCTGGCCCAACTGCAAAGAAATCTAAACAAAGGCCATCTGCATTTAATCACCCAGGGTGGCCAGGGGGAGATGGATCATCTGCCACGACAACCTTCCCTTCCCTAATGGTTGAGGCAATTAACAGTCTTCAGAACCCAGATGATGGATACATATCCTTTCTCAAAGATGGTGGAGAGGTGGGAGTGATGTGACATGAGCCTCTTGGCTTGTGGAACAAGTAATATTGCCTTGCTGAACTGTGTAGTTTCAGTCTACTGTTTACCATCTGACTAGCATCCTCAAAGAAAAGGAGCTCTATCCAGGTTGAACACCTGGCCCCATTTCCACTGCTTCTGTTGGAATTTCTGTGGCATTGCCTACAAGACGAATTCATCTCTGCATGCCCATCTCATCGTGTGAAGTCAACACTGCCAGAAAACCATTGGTTTTCAGCCCACTGACCTCCATGAAGGAATACTTCATTGGACTTTGATTCTGGTCTTTGGAACTGACACGAACAGATATTTATTCTCTGTGGTCTCTGTATTGTAAATCCTTCTTTTTCTCTATCCCCCCTCTTTAGTGTTTGAGTGTGGAGGCAACATTGCAACCCTCCTCCCATATTTTCAGTGTGTGCAAATAAGCTAACCCTTTGAGATCATCCTATCTTGAGTTTGCTGTGGGGTTATTACTAGGAAGTTGGATCACACAAAAACCGAGGGGTTGGGGAAATAAGCCACCCCTAATAAAAAAGGGAAACAAATCAAAACACTTTTCTGTTTACGGATGGGTGGTGAGAGGAGAAATTAGTGCTGTTTAAATTTATTCCCCTTCCTGTCCTTAACAGTGTGAACTTGCTATGTGCAAATTGGTTGCCACATTTTTTTACATTACATAATCACTACACTTTAGAGTAACTTCATTGGCTGTTAACCAGCTTGGGACATCCAGTGGTTGTAAAATGTGTTACGAATGCAAAGTCTTTCTTTAGTGCCTGAGAGGCACTATACCACGTGGATGCAACTGCATTAGAAGACGTTTCTGCTTCCCCTTATTTCCTATTCAATCTCTGCCTTTCTTTTTAACCTTCAGTCATTTTTCATTCAGCTTCCCTTTCTTACTCAGTCAATTTTCTGTGATTTCTCCTTAAACCTCAAATTCAGAGGGATATTTCCCCTCCTGTTTTTAATCCAATACAGTGTCCCTGAAATAGTGCTGTGGGCACACGTTAAAGTGTTGACCTAAACTTCCTCCCTGCTAATAAAAAGCAGAGAGAAATTTCAGAGGAAGGAATGAATGTTTGTATGGTAGTGCCCCACAGTATAATTACCAAGTCAATGACTTTGCAAATTTCACTCTGGTCTGCTTAGATTAACTCATCACATTTTCAGTATACAAAGTTAAGGCCAAAATTTTGTAATTTTACTTGTGGAAAAACATGTTAGGAATCTCGCTGCTACAGGTCTCTAGAATGTGATGGTACACATCAGCACTACGTGGATGGAAAACTCCAGTACAACTAAACATTCAGATAGCAAATATTTATTTACTGGGTCAAAGGGATGGAACTTGAACTAAAAAAACAACTTAAAATGCTCAACTATAATTTTAACTACTTTAGGCAAAACTGCACCTCAGCTTCCACATAAACATCTCGCGTATAATTAATTGTTTGCCTCGATAAAAGGTGCACAATTCTATGAGGGAGGGACTAGATAGGAGACCTGCTCCCTGGCCTTATTGGTCAAATTACCCTCAAGATGGTTGCTCAGAGCACAAAAAGAAGCTAACATCATGCACATACCTAATCTTATTCCCTTTGTAGTGAGCATCTGGTTTTCACAAGTGCCTCTCTGCTAATATGGAAATGATCTAGAACTCACCATAGCAGGAATACTAGAGAAAAATTTGCAGTCTACCTTTCTCTCACACGGTTAATAACATTATTTTGTAACGTTCAAATTTAGTACCTGGGGAGCTCCATACATGTAAAGAACCAATCCCTCATTCTTGGGCACTATACACCACACTTTCAGCCAAGGTTTGGTAGGTTTCTCCAGATAGTGAAGAAAGTCACAGATGATGCAATTTTCTGAGACTTCAGCAGCCTCAATCTGAAAAGCAGAAGGACGGACAAATTTTAAAAAAAGCAAATTAAATTCACATGATCCAAGAAATAAGGTGCAATTATCATTAATAGTCACAAAAGCACTAATGGTCCCTGCATTGTAACAAAGCGATTATGTTACTGGATTAGTAATCCAGAGACCTGAACTAATGATCTGGAGATAGGAGTTCTGGAGAATTCTGGCAGCTGGAGAATTTAAATTCAATTAAATAAACTTGGAATGAAAACTACTATCAATAATGATGACCATGAAACTACCAGATTGACGTTAAAGAACCCAATCCGGTTCACTAATGTCCTTTAGGGAAGGAAATCTACCATCTTTTCCTGGTCCGGCCTATATGTGACTCCAGACCCGCAGCAATGTGGTTAGCTCTTAACTACCTTCTGAGATGGCCTAGCAAACCATTTAGCTGTATTCAAAAAGGCAGTTCACCACCTTTTCAAGGGCATGTAGGGACAGGCAATAAAAGCTGACTTGCCAGCAATGCCCATATTGCATGAATGTCATCCAAGGTTTTCTTTGCATCAACACTCGCATTGAAATTAACCTTTAACTTGTGTATCAAAACATTGGGCAGAATTTTCTGCCTGTAGGTTGGGCGGTGCAGGAGCGGGTGGGTGTGGACCCGATCGCCACCCACAATCAGGTCCGCGCCGCCATTATACGTGGGTAGGCGGGCCAATTAAGGCCCGCCCAGCGTGAATTGCGGCTCCCGAGGACAGCGGGAGTGGGCGGGTGGTGGCGAGACAGCAATGACTGCCGGGTCCAATGGCGACCTGGCGGCCTGTTTTAAAAAGCTGCTGCAGCCTTTCAAAGTGAATCATGGCCAGTGGAAGAGCTTCCCAGAACGCTGCTGGTGAGCAGGCCAGGCAGGAGGGTAGGGCAGGGGGGTCACTGTGCCCCTCGTTTTTCTGATGATTTCCTTGCTGCCCTCCTCGAGGAGGTAGCAGCACGGCGAGAGGTGCTCATACCCCAGACAGGAGGAGGAGGCTCCCCCACATGACCATACGTGCCTGGGAGGAGGTGGCGGAGGTGGTGAGCTCCCACGCAGTGGTGCAACGCATCTGGATCCAGTGCCGCAAGTGCTTCAATGACCTGTTGTGCTCGGGAAGGGTGAGTACCATGTTGGCATTGGTCACTTAACCCAGCAGTTAGGCTTTCCTCCCGGTGCACCCCATCCCAAGTCTGAGTGTAGTGACTGCATTGAATCATTGACGGCATGTGTCCTTCGCTGGGTGTGCCAGCAGATACTGCCCATGCTGAGGCCACCCTGTGGTGAAGAGATGGGTTCTGCACCTACAGCATATGGTACACTCAGACCCACATTACTGTTTTGGGGGCAACCTGGAGGAGCTGCACCAAGGCGTAGTGCTGGAACTCCAGGACATGTCAAAGTCAGGGTGATGACATGCTGGGAGGGGAGCTTCAAGGTGGCAGGGCACCAATCCATCTGCTGTCCTCTACGCTCCACGTGCTTGCGCCTCTTTGCTATGGAAGGTTAGACCATGTGGTGCCTAATGTGATGTAGGCAGCATTTGGCCAAGGGGGTAGAGGGGTAGGACAGGCCTAGCATCTTTGTGTGAGTGTTCGGCAGCAGCGGGGTGAGGAGTCACTGGAGCCCTGCAATGTCCCACTCTGGTTGGGGTGGGCCGTCGGCGAAGAGAATCCAGGTACAAGTTGCACTAATCAATGCTCTTCTCTCCTTTTCAGAAGAAAAATGCACATTATGCTGCCGAGTGGGTGAGGACTGGCGGAGGGCCGGCCCAGTTGGCAATTCTCAGCCACTTCGAGCAGGAGGCCTTAGATTTGGAAAGGCACCATGCGCCCAGGTCCACCGGTGTCGGTGAAGCAGGTATGTTTGCCCAGCACTGAGGTCACCATTAGTGTCCCAGCAGTCATGGCAGTGCTGAATGTTCAGTGTTTGAAGTTTGCAACATGGCTTGACCATTGCTTATGGAAGGATGAGCGCATAATGATCCAGGGGACAGGGATGCAGATTGACATTGGATCAGCTAACGTGCAGACAATGTCCTTGTGCTTCCTTTCAGCTTCAGCGGAGCAGGGCCGGGAGTAGGAGCAGCAGGGGACCCCTTTCACACCCGAGGACCCTGAAGTCATGGACTCACCAGCGTCACACCATCTCTGCCAGGCAGGCACTTGCGCAGACACCAGCACCTCAGTGGGAATTAGAAAATCGGCTAGTGTCCTGGGGCACAGCGGTGAGAGCACTTCACACTCGCTGGAGGAGCTGGCAGATACAGAGAGTGCCCATGGTGCCTGCAGTCGGAGGACTGCAAGGACCTGGCACATAGTCAGTCGGTGCCTGATGATGTGCCTCTGGAGTCAGATGCAACGCAGCAAATGCACGAAATGCGGCCGGATGTGCGGGAGCATCTGGTGGAGATACATGTGGCTATGCTTGGCTTGGTATCCGTGGTGGAGCAGTCCACGCGGACTCTCACCGATGCAATGAGCCTCATGTCCGAGCGCCGTGCGTCCTCCATGGACAGAGTGGCGACTCTCGTGGGGAGGCTCCTCCAGGAGACCCATCAGGGCTTCCTGGGGATGCGCTCGGACCAGCAAGCCCTCACATTGGCATTGACCTCAGCTGGTCAGTGCCAGTGTGGGAGATGGTCTGGGCACCAAGTTTCCCAGCTTGGCGACCATCCCATCCACGGTGAGCAGGAAGGTGCAATCTGGGAGGTGCTGAGCGGTCCAGGCATTGGAAGTGCATCTTGAGAAGATCGACGGCTCTCTCCACCACAGCCCTTGTGGAGATGCGGCTGCTATTGTACCGCTGCTCAGCTTCTGTTCCTAGATGGCGGAGAGGCATCATGAGCCACCTTCTGAGGGGATAGCCCTAGTCACCCAACAGCCACCCATCCAGTCGGGCTGGAGCACGGAAGAGCCCCGGCACCTGGGAGTGTCTGAGGATGTAGGCATAGTGGGAGCTGCCTGGGTATCTTGCACAGACTTGTAGAATCTGCACCCTGTGGTCACACATTATCTGCATGTTCATGGAGTGGAAGCCCTTCCTGTTGACAAAGGCACCGGGCTCAACTGCTGGTGCCTTGTTGGCCACATGTGTACAGTCCATTGCACCCTGGACACGGGGGAAGCCCACTGGCTCACTGTGTCTGGCTTGCCTGGTCCCAGTGGTAGTGGATGACGGTCAATACAAGCCTGAACAGAGCAACTGTAACCTGCTTGACACAAGTATGGACAGCTGATTGGGAGACACCGCAAAGATCACCCGCCAACCCCTGGAAGGAGCCGGAGGCATAGGAGTTGAAGGCAGCTGTGGTCTTTAGAGCCGCTGGCATGGGGTGTCCGCCCACACAGTTCGCAGAGATCTCAGGCCCAATCATCTGACAAATATAGTTGACTGTCTCCATTGAGAGATGGAGTCTCCTTCTGCACTGCACCTCAGACATATTGCAGTAGTTGCTTCATTGCCTGGTGGCAGGATAGTGACATCTTCTGCCTTGGACTACCTCTTAGCCCCACATCCCTTGTGTCTGTGCCTGGACTCCCAAAGGTGGCTCCCCTGGAGGCTGAATGTGCACTCCTGGCCTCCTCCCCCTTCTAGCCCTCCCTTCTTCCTCAGAGGAGGTGCCTCCAGTGGAGAGTTCAGCTCCCATTCCCAGGCTAAGTGAAGGCTTCCAGAAACCTGCAGGCCCAAAATAGATTCCTCACTGCAGAGTGCTGACCTGAAGGTTGTGAGTTCAGATCAAGCAGCTGGTGTGCATTTTGAAGTATTGCAGATCACACAGGCAAGTATCAGTAACTTTGAAAAAACAATATTTGGTAGAGTACACTCGCGACCCCACTGAGCCCTCTTAACCCGTCCGTGGATGAGGTTTATACAAATGTGTCCTACCTGCCTGACCCAAAGATCGCACAGGCACCGAAAAATCACCGTCGATTGGCGCCTCAAGGGCCTTAAGTGGCCCGTTAATTAATGGCAGGCGCGCATCAGATATCATTGCGCATCCGCCCAATGAAATATCACGATGGCGCGCGGTGACGTCGGGACACTCGTCCGACATCACCACATATCATTTTATGTGGCGGCGTGCGGGTCCTGCCCCTGCATGTCAACAGGAAAATTCTGCCCATTAAAACAGAATTTTAAAAAATTATTCATTCATGGGGTGAGGGCTTCACTGGGCAAGCATTAATTGCCCATCCCTAATTGCCCTTGAAAAGGTGATGGTGAGCTGCCTCCTTGAACCACTGAAGTCCATGTGGTCTAGGTACACCCACAGTGCTGTTAGGAAGGGAGTTGCAGGATTTTGACCCAGCGACAGTGAAGGAACGGTGATATATTTCCAAGTCAGGATGGTGAGTGACTTAGAGGGAACTTCCAGGTGGTGGTGTTCCCATCTATCTGCTGCCCTTGTCCTCCTAGGTGGTAGTGGATGTGGGTTTGGAAGGTGCTGTCTAAGGAAACTTGGTGAATTCCTGCAGTGCATCTTGTAAGTGGTACACACTGCTGCTACTGTGCATCAGTGGTGGAGGGAGTGAGTGTTTGTGGATGGGGTGCCAATCAAGCGGGTTGCTTTGTCCTGGATTTTGGCAAGCTTCTTGTGTTGTTGGAGCTGCGCTCATCCAGGCAGGTATTCCCCTCCTGACTTGTGCCTTTTAGATGGTGGACAGGCTTTGGGAGTCAGGAGGCGAGTTACCTGCCGCAGGATTCCTAGACTCTGACCTGCTCCTGTAGCCACAGTGCTAATATGGCTAGTTCAGTTCAGTTTCTGGTCAATGGTAACCCCCAGGATGTTGATAGTGGGGGATTCAGTGATTGTAATGCCATTGAATGTCAAAGGCTAATGGTTAGATTCTCTCTTGTTGGAGATGGTCATTGCCTGGCACTTGTGTGGCATGTATGTTACTTGCCCACTTGTCAGCCCAAGCCTGGATATTGTCCAGGTCTTGCTGTATTTGGGCATGGACTGCTTCAGTAACTGAGGAGTTGCGAATGGTGCTGAACATTGTGCAATCATCAGCGAACATCCCCACTTCTCACCTTAGGATGGAAGGAAGGCCATTGATGAAGCAGCTGAAGATGGTTGGGCCTAGGACACTACTCTGAAGAATCCTGCAGTGATGTCCTGGAGCTGAGATAACTGACCTCCAATAACCACAACCATCTTCCTTTGTGCTAGGTCTGACTCCAACCAGAAGAGAGATTTCCCCTGATTCCCAATGGCTCCTGTTTTGCTATGGCTCCTTGATGCCACACTCGGTCAAACATGGCCTTGATGTCAAGGGCGGTCACTCTTACCTCACCTCGGGAGTTCAGCTCTTTTTTCCATGTTTGAACCAAGGCTGTAATGAGGCCAGGAGCTGAGTGGCCCTGGCAGAACCCAAACTGGGCATCAGTGGGCAGTATTGCTAAGCAAATGCCGCTTGATAGCACTGTTAATGACCCCTTCTATCACTTTACTAATGATCGAGAGTAGACTGATGGGGCGGTAATTCGCCCGGTTGGATTTGTTCTGCTTTTTGTGTACAGGACATACCTGGGCAATTTTCCACATTGACGGCTAGATGCCAGTGTTGTAGCTGTACTGGAACAGCTTGGCTAGAGCGCGGCAAGCTCTGGAGCACTATTCTTCAGAGTACTATTGCCGGAATGTTGTCAGGGCCCATAGCCTTTGCAGTGTCCAATGCCTTGAGCCATTTCTTGATATCACATGGAGTGACTCGAATTGGCTGAAGACTGGCATCTGTGATGCTGGGGAACCCCCGGAGAAGACCAAGATGGATCATCCACTCGGCACTTCTGGCTGAAGATCACTGCAAATGCTTTAGCCTCATCTTTTGTACTGATGGGCTGGGCTCGCCCATCATTGAGTAAGGGGGTAATTATGGATCTTCCTCCTCCAGTGAGTTGTTTATTTGTCCACTATCATTCACGACTGAAGGTGGCAGGACGTTAGAGCTTAGATCTGATCCGTTGGTTGTGGAATGACTTGCTCCTTATGCTGTTTTTCATGCAAGTAGTTCTGTGTTGTAGCTTCACCAGGTTGACACCTCATTTTTAGGTATGCCTGGTGCTGCTGCTCCTGGCATGCCCTCCTGCACTCTTCATTGAACCAGGGTTGATCCCTTGGCTTGGTGGTAATGGTAAAGTGGGGGATATGCCAGGCCATGTTCGAGTACAATCCTGCTGCTGCTGATGGCCCACAGCGCCTCATGGATGCCTAGTCTTGAGATGCTAGATCTGTTCGAAATCTATCCCATTTAGCATGGTGGTAGTGCCACACAACACAATGGAGGGTATTTCTCAATGTGAAGGCAGGACTTCACCTCCACAATGACTGTGTGATGGTCACTCCTTCCAATACTGTCATGGACAGATGCATCTGTGGCAGACAGATTGGTGAGGATGAGGTCAAGTATGTTTTTCCCTCTTGTTGGTTCCCTCACCATCTGCCGCAGACGCTGTCTAACAGCTATGTCCTTTAGCACTCGGCCTGCTCAGTCAGTAGTGGCAAGCCACTCTTGCTGATGGGCATTGAGGTCCCCCACCCAGAGTACATTCTGTGCCCGTGCCATCCTTAGTGCTTCCTCCAAGTGGTGTTCAACATGGAGGAGCACTGATTCATCAGCTGAGGAGGGGGAGGGGGGGGGGGAGGGGGGTGGCGGCGGCGGACGCAGTACATGATAATCAGCAGGAGGTTACCTTGCCCATGTTTGACCTGATGCCATGAGACTTCATGGGGTCCATAGCTGATGTTGAGGACTCCCAGGGCAACTCCTTCCCAACTCTGTACCACTGCACCGCCACCTCTGGCGGGTCTGTCCTGCTGGTGGGGTAGGACATACCCAGGGATGGTGATGGCGGTGTCTGGGACATTATCTGTAATGTATGTTTCAGTGAGTATGACTATGTCAGGCTGTTGCTTGACTAGTCTGTGAGACAACTCCCCAATTTTGGCACAAGCCCCCAGATGTTTGCAAGGAAAACTTTGCAGGGTGGATAGGGCTGAGTTTGCCGTTGTCACTTCTGGTGCCTAGGTCGTTGCCATTCCTTTTAGACTGTTTAGTGGATTGATATAACTGAGTGGCTAGGTCATTTCAGAGGGCATTTAAGAGTCAACCACATTGCTGTGGGTCACTTGTAGGCCAGACCAGATAAGGATGGCAGATTTCCTTCCCTGAAGGACATTAGTGAACCAGAAGGGTTTTTACAACAATCGACAATGGTTTCACGGGCATCATTAGAGCTTTATTGAATTCAAATTTGAACCTGGGTCCCCAGAGCATTGCCCTGAGTTTCTGGATTACTACTCCAGCAACAATACCAGTATGCCACCGCCTCCCCTGCATTATCTACAAGTTTGATTTGTTTAATTTAATGTGAATGACCCCAAGGCATTGATTTTTTTTAATAGCAGGGACCTAGCTGCACGCACACATCCTGTCACACTTGGAAAAAAAACAGCTCCTACCTCAAGAATTCCTTTCTTTTTTTTATCGTCCTTCTCCTCACTGTCAGTTTTTCCTGTTATGATTATATAACAGTCTCTACACACTTTGTTGAGCTTGTTGCTGTCATATGCTAGGCTTGCTTTGTGATCAGAACACTTCCAGCACACAACCTAGAAAAAGAAAGAGAGACACATTTAAATAGGCTTTTGATGGGTCACACTGATTTGAAAATGCCACTTGCTATTATTTATGTAGCCTCCTGTTCATCAGCCATCTTGATGACGATATATAACAACAGGTAAGTAGCAGTAAAAACAGCAGCAACTTATATGTAGCACCTTTAACATAGAAAAATTTTGCAAGGCACTTCACAGAAGCATTCAAAATTTTACACTAGCCCATCGAAGGAGATGTTTAGGGTAGATGACAAAATAACAGGTAAGTACAATGTTTTAAATGGTAAATCTTTATTTTATAATTTTAATAGGTTTTTTGTGCATCTCTTGATGTGCTATTTAACTGGCCACAAATTGATTGTCATTTTGCTTCCATTCTGCTTCCTCAGCTTCTATTGGCATCATTAAGCCATTATTGTGGTCTGTGATGAGTGCACATCTCTTTTAAGAAGGCTGCATTAAATTATTCTTTCTCCACCCGTTCCTCACCACTGTCACAATTGATTTCAATGGGATGAGGAGCAGGAGACCATTAAATTGATTGAGTTCTAGGAAGACAGCGATGTCCTATAAGGAGAGATCAAGACAATTGGGTCTATATTCTATGGAGTTTCGAAGAATGAGAGGTGATCTCATTGAAACACCTAGGGTTAAAAAATCGTTATGGTCCATTTTCAGGTGTGACCTGCGGCACCCATTGACATTGGAGTGGGCAGCATGCAAATTTTATGCTGCCTCCTTGATTGTAGCCTTCAAAAGGTCTGAGTGGGACACTGTTGTTAGCTACCTGAGTGCTCAGTAGGAGACCAAGTAATGTACCCAGACCTTCCATGGTGCAGGCAGTCTGCCCTTCTTAAAGGGAAGTTGCATTACATGGAAGGGAATTGCTACTGCTTGCATGAAGGAGTTGCACAAATACCGCACAATTTGGGGACAGAGGGCTCGGCTTGTAGGTTCACCTATCTGGCCCTTGGTGGTTTTAATTATGAAGGTGGGCAGCAGTTGATCCTGTTTCTGCAAGGGGGCATGAAGCCCTCTGAAGGGAATGGGGGCAGGTGGCTGTAGTATAAGGGTCGTGCACATAGAGAGTTAATGTGGGGCTGGGTACAGTATCGCCCCACACAGTGATGTAAGAGAGATATGAACTGACCCTGGGTCCGGTTCAGTGTTGGCCAGAACCGTGTTTATCAGCAAGCATGGAGACAGCTCCTGGCTCCTTTACTGTATATTGGTAAATAGTTCTAAGAGTCATTAAAGACTTACAGTTAATCTATGTATGACCAAGACGACTTCTTCAGACCTACTAAACTATAACCAACACCCTACAACATGGTGGCAGCTTGTGGAAAAGCCCAATGCCTCGCAAATAATGCAGAGAAAAACTAAAATGCTGGAAGACTGAGAAAACAAAACAGCAAAGCAGCCGGACCTGAAAAGAAGCTCCAGAAGCAGAGACACAGAGGAAGAATTGCTAAGGAAATGCTCCAAAGAAAGGTTTGGAAGCAGAGGGCCAAAATTTAAAATTCCTTACTGCAGCAGAAGACTCCACTGAACCTCCTTTGGAAGTGCACTTCTAATCCCAGAGTGCAGAGTCAGCAGACCTAGAAGGGGTGAGCTAAAACTTTTAAAACTCCAGGCTACAGCAAGTCCAGGGAAATCTTTAAATAATTAAGACTCAGAGATGCAGTTTGAAAAAAACCCAATCCCCAAGTCAGCATCTGAGCTCGCTCCAAAATGGAAAAAAATAATTGATTAAATAATCCAGGAAAATCGCAATATCTAACCTCAGCTGAGAGCAAGCAAAAGCCAGGATTCAACAAACTCAGGACTTTAAAGTAAAATGTTGAGCAAGAGAACTCTGCAGGCAGTTGATCAAGGCAGCCATTGTTGATTTTTTCCCCCCAGCCTCGGCGTGATCGCCATTGTAGCAGGGCCCGCCAAAACCGGCAAGTGCAGGATATCCCTTTGTCTCCAAGTGAACAGTAATTCCATCTTGAAATTCGGGAAGTTCTTAAAGCAGAACCTACACTTTTAAATTTTTAACCATTGAACAGAATTCCACTCTTCCAGACCAACTTAGACTAAGGAAAGGGCCAAATCAGACCCAAAATTGGGTATCTTGGAGAAGAAAATTTTTAGATTACAGGAGTATATCAGGATTAACTCAGAAAGCAGAAAAAGTACACATTAATATGTTTTTATACTCGTTTGGTATATTTACGGATGAAGTAATCCTTATGCACGAAATAGGTGAATCCTCAACCAGCTTTGATGAAATATTAAAAGTCTTCGCAAATTTCTTTAACCTTCAAGTCGTGGGAGCACACAGAGCTTAAAAAGAGGGATAGAAAATCCCCGGGAGTCCCAAAAATCTCTCTTTTTGGAAACCCCCAAATTGCAACAACAGGTTTGGAGGTGTGGAGGGAACAGCTGACTATGAATGAAGGAAAGCCATCTGATGAAGTCCAAAATACACAAACTCTGTAAAAGGAAAACGAAATAAGGTTGGAAAACTTTTGCATTAAAGCTTATTGGAAGATTTCAAACAAAAAATTCAACCAGAGTATATACATTTGAAACTGCACAACAAACTAAAGTCTTCAATGAATCAAATGTTTGAGATCTGAACAAACAAATTTCTGAGGCATCACAAAGTAACAGGAGGAAATACCAACACTGAATTCTATTGTTGGCAAATTGAAGTGGGAGTTGGGAAAACTCAACTAGAAATACAGCCAGGCACAACAGTAGGCAGAAAATGCACTCAAAAAAAGTTGCACCCTTGAAAGAACTGAAGACCAGTTGGCAGAGAAGATTCACAAATGCTCTGTATTCCAAGGGGACATCAAGAGGTACAAGAAATGGTTGGATATTTGGAAGAAAACTTGGGAAAACATTACATTTCCAAAGATATACAAGAAGAGATGAAAATTAAGAACCTAGAATGGCAAAAGCAAGTAGAACTTCTCACAAAAGAGTGTGAAGAGCCTCAGAAACAATTGGCAGAAGTGCAATTATAGAATATGAGCTTGAAGGATTATGCAGAGGAATTATGACCTGCTAAAGAAAAACGGATCAGCGTAGAGAACTAACCTTTACATATGAAATATGAGTTTGTAAAGGAAAAACGAGAACTGATGAGAACGCTGGAATGTCCCTCACACCAAAAAGATGACTTGAAACGATCTAATGACGAACTTGTAGAAGCAAATTTAACAAAGGTTAAAACTTGATGAACTTTAAGCATCAGAATTCTCTAGTAAGTATCATACAAAATGCCTGGAACAGGAGAAAGAATTGCTGATGTATCATAAGAGTTGCTTCAAAGCAGAGTTAACAGACAAAACTGATGAACTTCTTGAACTTCAGTCCAAACTGAACAACATGAAGGTAATATGGAAGAGCAAATCCAGACTTTGAAAGCAGATAAGAGAAATTCTACAAAACAGATTGACGATCTGAAAGAGTCCAAGGAGCAGTTAGTGATCATAAAGAAAGATTCCAAACAGAATGGAATGCTCAGCTGAAGTTGTCAAACTTATAAGAGTTCCGCAGATAACTCTGAAACAAAGACAACTCAGCTTAACTGAGGAGTTGCTGAGCCAGATGAAAAGATTTATAAGCTCAGAAAACAACTGGAAAAGTAGTTCTCAAAAATTTGGGTAAAATTGTAAAATGAGTGGGACGAGAGTTCCATTTTTGAAATGTAAACTTCCACATACATTGCAACGGCCCACTCAATGAAGAAATGAAAAAAAGGAGAGTGGCAAGGAGACCAGCACGATGCTCATCCACCCTGCAAGAAACGAGTTAGAGTAGCAACCACCGATCAGTGCAAC
Source organism: Cetorhinus maximus (assembly GCF_964194155.1). Lineage (NCBI taxonomy): Eukaryota > Metazoa > Chordata > Chondrichthyes > Lamniformes > Cetorhinidae > Cetorhinus > Cetorhinus maximus. The sequence goes on from NC_135900.1 coordinate 52,904,985, forward strand.
AGCTGGACGAACCAAGAGTGGTACAATATGAAAGAAAAGTCTGAGAAGATACCCAGATGCCAGAACAACCTCCAAATCAACTGAGAGAACCAGCTGCAACAGAGCCTACCCACTTCTCCAACACTAGTGCAAACAAGATATGGAAGGGTTATAAGGCCTTGAAAGGGGGAGACGGGGTAGTATAAATGTATGATAGTAATAATAATGTAAGACACAAGGGAAACTATAATCACTTAAAATGCATTGAATAAAGACTTGGGGGATGGTCTAGTATAAGGATCTGGCACATACAGGGTTAATGTAAGACTGAGTACAGTAAAAATCACCCACACCCACATAGAGGTATGAGAGACAGGACCTGCCCCCAGGGTCAGTCAAGTGTTGGACGGAGCCATGTATACCAGCCAGCATGGAGACAGCTCCTAGCTAGTATTTGTATATTTGTTAATAGTTCTAAGAGTCAACAGAGACTCACAATTAGCTTACGTATCACTATGAAGATTTCTTCAGACCTGCCAAACTGTGGCCAGGAAGGTCAATTCAGGGAATCCAGCCCAGAGAAGCTGGCAGCAGTGCAGAAAGAAGTTTAATGTCCTCATGTGGGTAGTCAAAGTCAGTAAATGCATCTTCAACAGGACCTCAAACCCACTGCACCACCAATGTACCACTCATCAACAGTCCCTGGCACTCAGGATTTACACTTAACATCCAGATATTTCACCTCAACCTCACAGATATTTTAATTTTGCCAGCCACACACCCAGTTGCTTCTAACTACCTCCAGCTATTCAGCTGTGGGAGGCACATCACCCAAACACAGTGTAACTTAATCACTGATGTTTTGCCTCCCTCTTATTGGACAAGTTGACTCCTAACTATTAGGAGCAGAACTGAACTGATAGAGGATGAGGACATCTGCATTGCCTGAGCCCTATGGAGGAGGTGGTTCTCTGCATCATGGAACTGGCTGCAGCATAGCACTTGTGTTCCATCATTGCTGAGAACATAGAGATGATGTTATGTTCCTACCTTATGCCCCTTCTCAACACCCAGCTCACCCTCATCCTGCTATCTAGCATGACATACATAGCCATTAGGGGGTGGCTGCGGGGGGAAGAGAGTGAGAAAGAACATGGAAGAAGAGAGAGAGGCACCACAGCACTGATGATGGGGCTCCATCACTTCACCTGACACACTCAGTCACCAGCTCAGATATTGGCACTGCACATACTTTGGAGGCTAGTATAGAGTTGGGATCTGTATGTGGTGTGTCATTGGACATGAATGGATTACAACCAAGCCAGTGGGAAAGGATTGTTTGTGTGCCGGATCATTGGAGGAAAAGGTTGCAAATTAATTCTGCTACAAGGGACTCAAATGAGGGCTTCGATGGGGCAGCACAGGGAAGAGCAGTGATGGGCATGCACACGGAGATGCTGGGTGCATTGGCCTGCCAGACAGCTTTCTGTCGCTGTCAAGGAGCCCGAAGGAGACTGGTTCTAACATTGCAAATTGTGCAAAGCTTCCCCTCACAGCAGCATCTGCCTGTCAGGCTGCTGTCATGTTACGGACCTCATAGATACAGTCTTCACGCCTGTTGCAGCCTGTGTCACCAAATCCTCTACCCTCCCTGGGAAGATGCAGCAACATTCTCTGCCCAATCCTATAACTCACCACTCTAAAAATGCTCCAGGGCACTTCCAGATATTTTGCAATAGCATGAATTAGTCTAAATCAACTTCCCTGCAAGTGCTTGGTCCTTTAAATAATGTTAGTGGTGTGTCCCTCTCCTTCTTGCAGCTTTACAAATGTTCTTTGGCAAGTAACGAACAAGTATGTTCAGTGGACCTGCATGGTCCAAGTTTGTAAAGTGTACAAATCAATTGTTTGATGTAATGATCTGAGAGCTGGGAAGTTTCAGGTGCACGCAGTGCACTTCAGCGCGAGTGTTCTTCCCAGAAAGGGCTGCCAAATGGGATATGCTGAAGTGGTTGGAGGCGCAGTGTGTCTGACGTGGAGGACCTCCAGCTTCTGTGGTGCCTGCTCCAAGAATACCAAGTCCAATTTTGCACCCATATATTCTGAGAGGACTTGTGAGGTTAGTTGCTGAGAGACTGTTTTCCCTGGCTGTAGGGTCTGGATCTAGGATTCATTGTCTCAGGATAAGGCCATTTAGGACTGAGATGAGAAATTTCTTCAGAGGGCTGTTAATCTTTAGAATTCCCTACTCCAGAAGGCAATGGATGCTCACTCATTTAATATGTTCAAGACTCAGATTGATTGATTCACTTACTGTCCAAAAACCTAACAGTAAGGGGAATGATCAGGAAAGTGGAATTGATGTACAAGTTCAACCTTTGTCTTACTGAATAGCATAGGAGGCTTGAGGTCTACCTCTACCTCTTATGTTCTTAGCCCATGCAGGTGAAACATAGGGGACCCCATGGGGGTGATTTTTTGATCTTTATGATGTTGAGCCAAAAAAAATGATTGGCAGAATCAAATTAAGATTGGGTCAGCTTGAATGTTGGGTGAAGGATCGTTGAATGATAAGAAATCTGCTCACTTTATAAAACTAGTGTATTTTCCAAATTATTGCAGGTATCGATAGGTCCAATAGTCACAAACATATATTGCAAGCACTTTGAATCTCCCATTCCACTTACGTATCCACAAGCACGGCAATGATGTCTTCGCCTGGTCAGCGCATTGAAGGGTTCCTTACATTTCATACATAAAGTAACTTCATTGTCACGAATCCATTTCGGTGCCCTCATTCCCAGTTCTGCAGTCTTTGGGTTGGTAGAGAAAGAAGAAAAAGTCATTTGAAAAAAAAACTGGAAATGCCAGTCAGATAGTGTATGAACATTATAAACCAAACTGGTGTGCTCCCCTCACTGTCAGTTAATTAGCATATTGGCTTCCTCCAAACAGCACATTTGTTTTGAGAATCATTAAAGATATAAAAACTATATTTCAGTCATTTTCAATATAGACCCCGTTTTATTGATAGTACAACTGAGTGAATGAAGGCTTGGACTTAAATTCATTTTCATGTCTCCAACTCCTTCTGCTTGTTACATGAATAAAACACCGTGTGTCAGGGCTTCCTTTTTCCACTGAAATCAGTAATAATGGAGCACTCATGCCAACGTCAAATGTGAGCCAAATTTCATTCTGGCCTTGTGTTCTAATGTCAGTTGGCACATATACAATAATGGATATAAAGATGGTTTTGAATGTCACTTGTTAATTACTTAGATCAGACACACAGATTTCAGGAAAGCTCAGCATGTGGCAAACAAAAAACAGCAGGATATTAGATGGAGAGAATTATGTTGCAAGAGGGATAAAAATACCGTCCTCCTTAAAAGACAATGGTTTCTTCTTGAGTCGTGAATTTATTCATGACATGATTCATGTTCACCTCAGTTTAATTTCAGTTTTAAGGACAGGAATGTCCTTTTTACCTCTGCTAAAAGTCGTGAATACATTTCACTGTGATCTCTCAATGTCGGTGTAAATCCTACCCCACAATGTTATACTCATTTCAAAATTAAATTTTTATCATATGGAAGCAAGAGGTGTCGCTACACAAAATATGAGTACTCATTAAAAATAGAATATGAAAATCATGATGCAATACTTTTGCATAAAGTCCCAAATAATTCTTCTTAAATACGGAAACATCACAATCATGATATGGAAGTCAAGGGAAAAACACCAATGATAAAAGTTTATTAAATGTGTTCTTTATTGTGTATTTCATCTAATTCAGCATAAAAATTGAAATGACAGTGTCAGTGAACTACTGAATGTCGTGGAATTTACCGAAACCTCTGGACCCTGGTCCTCTCCTTCCTTGGCTATTGCAGATCTGAATGTTTCATTTTTCTGATTAAAATCTTGTATTGTGCTCTTTAGAGCCTGTAAGAAAAGCAAAAAAAAAGTAATATTCTAAAAAAACACAGCATAGTACAGACTAAGCCATGTAGATTAACCAGCCAAAAAATTCAGCTTCTTAATGACTTAATAGGTTAATTCAACACATGGGGTTGTACCGAGCCATACAGAGCAGTCGGTGTAGAGTTACTTTATCCTGGTATTGGAGGCTAACTAACCTTTACATACTGTTTGAGGCCTCCATTGCAAGACTAGACTGTAAAAATTTCTAAGCCTTGCAGTCTAAGGAAGATTTACAGAAACCACATAAACAATTTCAAAATACCAGTGCAATGCTAAATACTGTGTAGTTTTGTGCCTCAAAGAGCCAGATCATTTAAAAAAAAAAATCTGGATCATGGACAATATTTTTCTGCTGTATTCAGCAATGTTCATACAATAATCGATGAAACACTCCATCCAACAAGGCAAAACAGTCCGTTGTTTTTCCTCAGGTATAACAGACTTTTATACTACTATTAGACCCAAGCATACAAGAAGTAGCTAGGTCGGTTAAGCATGTCATTCAGAATGACGCTAACAGTGTGGATTCAAATCCTGTTCTGGATGAGGCAGATTTGGGACCTGCCTCCTCACTCTGCCCCTGAGAAAGGAAGGCAATGGCAAACCATCACTGACAAAAAACTGCCAAGAACTGCTCTGGATGAAGCATCAGGAGACAATCAGCCAAGTTCCTGCCTTTAGGTAGAGCATACACGAATTAATACAAGTATATGACTAACTTCTTGCATTGCCAATCAGCTGGATAACATCTAGACTGTATTTGTAAAACTTGTGATTGGCTTTCTAAATATCTCCTTCATTCCTGCTAGAAAATGTGAATGAGGTAACAAGCCCTTATCCAGCAAACCAAAATTCTTTACCAATGGTAATAAGATTCGTGACCTGAGGAATGCTAGAACTGAAAACTGCAGCACTATTGGTCAGGAACAAGATGGAGTTACTGATCTGAACCAGTTAGTAATACACAGCCAAGGCTGTAGCATCTCAATGCTTAGTACCAGAAGTTGTCCTGTAATCAAGGAAAAAAATACAGGCTTGTATAGATAAGTTTGGAAAGGAAATCAGTAAACGCAAACCTTCCAGATTCTTGTATGATGTATTACTATTGGTACTGCTAGCCAGGTTTATATATAACCTATTACATGCAATTAAATATTTAATAAGACCAATCACTGGGTATGCAAAATACCTCCATCCATCATGCTGCAACCCGATTCTGTGAAAATGGATTGTAGATTTAAAATATAGAATAATTTTGCTATTACAGATGCCTCAGAACAAATGCTGAGTTCAGTAGCATAGAGCGTTTAGATGATGTAAAATAATCTGGCCATTGGCATTCCAATGTTTAGTTAACTTATAAGTCTCAAGATAATCCTTAGTTTTGAATTCCCCTGTTCTACTACTAGATTTAATTTTTATATTTTGCAAAAAATTTGAGCCTTCAAATTCCACAGATGTTCTACCAAATATTCACAGCAACTTCAGTAGGATACTGATCGAGTGGCTATGGAATCTGCAGAGACTCAGTTAAGCTGCGTTATAAGGGGTAAAGCTTTCCATTTCCCCTTATTTGGTAAACGATGGGCTGGATGCCGAGCCAATGTTCCCTGTGGCAGAGGTTGTCAGTCTCAATAGTAATGATCCAGTCAAGGCAACTGGCAAACAATTGAGTGGAGGGTACAAACCACCACAAAAGACAAGTTGCAGGACCACTTGCTTAGGGGACCAATAAGGTAATGGGAGCATGGCCTGAGCAACCATCCCACAGGCAAATGCCAAAGTTTCCAGCTGGCATGAGCAGTTGTACACAAGAGGTTAGGTTCAAGTAATGTTTGCACTCATGAGTCATGCAAATGCTCCATTTAAGTTTATCAAGTCCATTCTGATGTAATGGGATCACAACTAAGTGAGTTTCTGGGTTTTTTTTTTAAAAGAAGAAGTGTGTGTGCAAATTGATAGAAATTTACCTTATCTGGAGTTAAGTTGCTATCTGATGTGTGCATTATGCCAAGTTAGGTCAATGAAATGGTATTATACCATTTGGTGAGGTGAACAAATTGAAAGTTATACAATAATCCCATGTAGTGTGACATTGTAACTCAAAGTATTCTAACCCAATAAATCCAAGCACTATGGAAAAGACGCCCTGGGAGTAAGTGCATCCAATTTAAATTAATTTCATAAAGTGTGCAATGTTTTATCGCAGGTTTATTTGATTTCAGGCCTATTTATCCACTTTAAAGGGTGCAAATTGTAAACAAAGAAATTATGACAGTTTAATAGGTAGTTGCCTGTTTAACAAAGGATATTACACAATCTCAGGAATCAGATCATTGTATGAACTGCTCAAGTTTCTCATTATATATTTCCATCTTAATCTCTTTTGCTACACAAGAGAAAATGTAGCTATGGAACCTGTCTCCTCACGACTCAGCACTTTTCAGACTCTGGCATTGAGTGCAGTCCAAAACTTGAGGTAAAACAAAAAATTATACTTTCGTATTGGCTATAAAGGATAAAGGAGATGAGCTTCAGGCAGTATGAACACAGTTTCTAATGATAGGTGCTCTATGTAGTGAGCTTACAGTGAAATAATCATTATGAATTATGAGTCTCACTTAGAAATCATGAGGATGGCTCATGTGCGGACTAGAAATATTAACCAGCAACTCTCCTCTGAGTCCCTCAATAACAGTTGTTATTGAAAAAGGGAAAATATTTCATTCCACAAAGATGCATACACTCATATTTATGAGCTTAAATATTTTAATATAAGCTCTTTTTTATTCTTGCAACAAATACAAACAATTGTAACAGGGAAGACTGATCAAGGTAGTGTAGTGGAGGTTGTATATATGGATGTTTGGAAGACATTCAACAAAGCACCACAAAGGAGGCTCATTAATTCCATGGGCTTCCATGATCCTCAGTGAACAGTGGAGGCATTGAAACAAAAGTAGCTCAGTTACAGGAAGCAAAAGATGGTAGTAGTGAGTGGACGTTTTCAAACTGGGAGGTGGTTTGCAGTGGTGTTCCTCAATGGTAAATTTTAGATTTATTACTCTGCAATTTTTATAAATGACTTAGGTGTAGGAAGCTCCATTATAAATTTTTTAAATGATACAAAACTTGGCAAAGTAGAAAATCATGATGAGAATAGTTATGGGCTTCAGGTTAACAGACAGAATGGTGAAATGTGTAGAAGTATGGCAGATAGAGTTCAGTGTGGAGTAAGTGATGCACTTTAGCAGGACTAGTATGGAAAGCCAACATTCTATCAATGACATAATTTTGAAAAGTGGAGAGAAGCAGCAGGCCATTGGTGTCGATTTACACAAATCCTTACAAGGACTAGTTGATAAAATGGTTAAAACACCTTTCAGTTACTTGGGTTTATAAATAGAGGAATATAATATAAAAGCAAAGCAATCACACTAGAACTTTAATCAATGGTTAGATCTCAGCTGCAATATTGTGCATAATTTTGGGCATCACACACAGGAAAGATGTAAAGGCCTGAGAAAAAGGTACAGAGGTGATTTACCAAGATGCTACTAGGCATTGGACTTTAGATACAAGGAGAAATTGGAAAAGTTAGGACTGTTCTTCTTGGAACAAAGAAGCTTACAAGGTGAACCAATAGAAAGATGACAAAATGTTTCACAGAGTAGAGAAAAAATATTCCCTCAGGCGAGTGGGTCACAGATTGAAAATCATTGGCAACAGGTCTAGAGGGAGGTGAGAATATTTTTCAGAGGGCTGGGATCTGGAACACTATTTGAAAAGCCGACTCCATAAATAATTTTAAAAGCAAGTTGAACAGGTACTTGAGAATGAGGAACAAAAATCAGGGATGTGAGAAGAAGCACAACATCTTCTTCAAAGAATCAGCAGGGGCATGATGGAACGCATGTCCTCCTGCGCTGTAAGTTTCCATGATTTTATAACTACACATAAAAGACGACTGTTCAGTGCCTTGTTCACATCTGCTGGGCACTACAATTTGAACACAGAAGCCATGTTTTGACAATCTGTAAGTGTTACTGTGAAAAAGATATTAGGAATATTAGTATTGTTAACTGAAAAAAGATCAAGGTCCAGTCACCTATTTTATCTTCGACCAACCCAGTAGTCACATGATACAGTGATAATGGAGTTGTTGACTAATCATTGCAATTAACCTCTATTAACCAGTCTACAATAGACCCAAATAAGACATAATAAAACCTCAGTGGTGGAGAGCTTTGGAAACCATAATTCCAAAGTCATTTTTTTATTGAATAAAATTATTAATATCTTACTTATAAGAAAATTCTGACTACCAGTGACATTTGAGAACTTATTTCATCCCTGATTCAAAATGTCAAGATGCAAGTTATCTAAAACAATGTGTACAGTTCTTACCTTTATCCATTCCTCTTTATCCTGGTCAGAGCTGCAATTAAACAATATGATCAAACACTCCAGATACTCGCTGATGAGGAAAACTTTCCTCTATGTAATAATATAACAAAATCTGAACATGTTCCCTTTTAAATGCATTTAGCTTACAAGGCTGGCAGAAATATGCCCCAGAAATGCCAACAAATAGTCATCTCTTTGTATAGTGCCTTCAAGTGTCTGCCTGGATGCAGTGTTGTTTTCTGTCAGAGACTGAACATAAACTTCTGTACAAAAGTAAATTGTAAAATATAATGAATGCATCAAGTACATTCTGACTTTTGTTGTCATCTGTACTCATTGGACCCCTGAAACAGGCTTGCAGGCATTTTATTCCACATTTTAATTCAAACACTAAAGAGACTAACATTACATTACAAACATAACACACATTCTTCATTTAATATCATAAAGATTATTTTTGTCAGAAATGATTCTTCCCTTCAAATCTTTTGGCTAGTGTTTAAAATTAACTTTAAAATCTAATATTTGTTAGTTCCTGCATTTATACATTATTATACACATTGGGCTGGATTTTATCGTCAGCAAGCTGGGGCGGGGCCTGCTCGCCGACGTGTAAAATGACGCGCGGTGACATCGGGTGGAACTCCCGACATCACCATGCCCCATTTAAATTTTCAGGAAGGCGGGGGTGCAGCAAAATCAGCTGCGCACCCGCTGACCTAATTAAAGTAATTAGTAGACCTGCCCGTCCAACCTTAAGGTTGGCGGGCAGGCTAGGAGCCCTGGCGCGAACTAGAAAAAGCATGAAACCTCATCCATGGGCAGGATGAGGCTTCATGTAGGGTTTTAAAAATTTTAAATAAGTTTTTTTGGAAATTATGAACATGTCCCAACTCATGTTGTCCCCACTCAATCGGAGGTGCGGTGCCATTTTACGTGGGCGGGCGGGGGGGATTCCTAAAATGGAGAGTATGCTCTTTCGCGCATGCGCACGAAAGACTGCAGTCATCTCCCTGAGGCTAAGTGCATCCTCAGGGAGATCGGCTCCAAATGTGAAAAAGCTCAAAATAGAAAAATAAAATTTCCCTAACATGTCCCCTTTTTGTCACATGAGGGGACATGTTAGGGAAATTTTTTTTTTCTATTTTGAACTTTTTCACATTTGGAGCCGATCTCCCTGAGGCTGCACTTAGCCTCAGAGAGATGACTGTGCTCTTTTGTGCACGTGCGCAAAAGAGTGTAGTCTCGATTTTAGGAATCCTCCCCGCCCGCACAGGGAGCGCATAGCGCTTCCCTGCTGACGTCACGCTGGGCGGGCCTTAATTGGCCCACCCACATAAAATGGCACCGCACCTCCGATTGGGGGTGCCGATCAGAAGTGCTCCTGCCCATCAACTTCCCCCCCAACAAGGGGAAAATTCAGCCCATATACATAAAAAAATCACATGCACACACACATTTAGTATCTTTCATGTTAAAACAAAATACTGCAGATAATGGAAATTCTAAATTAAATCAGAAAAAGTTGAAAACACTCAGCAAGCCAGGCAGCATCTGTGATGAAAGGTAAAGTGCTTCTGCATTAAATTTAGCAAGTCTCAGTTGAGGTAGAGGGCAAGGTAAAGTAAAAAGTATCTTGGTAGCTCCACACTCAATTATTATCCCATTGGCCCAACTAGAAACTGTGCATGTGTCAGAGAAGAAGGAGATAATTAAGCTAGTCTGCACTTTCACAATTATTGTTTTACACCTATTTTAACAATTGTTTAGAGCAATATTTCGACCCACACCTGTTGTTTCAGATGAAAGTGGCAGGACAACTGTGTGCTGCCTGCTCATTATCACGATTGTAGCGTGCAGCCAGGCTGAACCTTGCTGTTAAGGGGCTGCACGCCTCAGTAGATAGGCCTAAATTTAAAACCTGGTTACAGTAACTTTTCAAATAAGCACAAGTACTATTCATAACTTACAGGTGGAGCTGGAGATCATTGTATGATAGAAATCAGTCAGTCTTCACAATGGAAGACACGAGTGACATCCCCAAATTTCAAGAGAGTCAGGGGGCAGAGGTGAATGTGGTGGCCATTACCAAGGAGAAGGTGCTAGGAAAACTGAAAGGTCTGAAGGTGGATAAATCATCTGGACCAGATGGATTACACCCCAGAGTTCTGAAGGAAATAGCTGAAGAGATAGTGGAGGCGTTAGTGGCGATCTTTCAGGAATCACTGGAGTCAGGGAGGGTCCCAGAGGACTGGAAAATTGCCAATGTAATCCCTCTATTTAAGAAGGGAGTGAGGCAAAAGACGGTAGTTAGGAAGGCAAATGCAATGTTGGCATTTATTTCGAGAGGACTAGAATATAAAAGCAGGGATGTGTTGCTGAGGCTTTATAAGGCTCTGGTCAGACCACATTTAGAATATAGTGAGCAATTTTGGGCCCCGTATCTCAGGAAGGATGTGCTGGCCCTGGAAAGGGTCCAGAGGAGGTTCACGAGAATGATCCCAGGAATGAAAGGCTTAACATATAAGGAACGTTTGAGGACTCTGGATCTATACTCGATGGAGTTTAGAAGGATGAGGGGGGGATCTGATTGAAACTTACAGAATACTGAAAGACCTGGATAGAGTGGACGTGGGGAAGATGTTTCCATTAGTAGGAGAGACTAGGACCCGAGGGCACAGCCTCAGAGTAAACGGAAGACCTTTTAGAACAGAGATGAGGAGAAACTTCTTTAGCCAGAGAGTGGTGAATCATTGCCACAGAAAGCTGTGGAGGCCAGGTCATTGAATGTATTTAAGACCGAGATAGATAGGTTCTTGATTGGGAAGGGGATCAAAGGTTACGGGGAGAAGGCGGGAGAATGGGGTTGAGAAACTTATCAGCCATGATTGAATGGCGGAGCAGACTCGATGGGCCGAATGGCCTAATTTCTGCTCCTATGTCTTATGGTCTAAATCAACTTGTTTTTGAAGTCTCTGCCCAGATTATCACTATTTTACCAGAAAGCTTTCATAAAGAGAAGGGAATCATTCTTTGAAGTATTTCTAATGCCTACATGACAACAAACTATGCCCATGAAATTTGATAACCCTTAAAAACATGCATGGGAATTGTAACGCGCACACTGCCAGCTATTCAACCATGACAGCCACATTACCCAAATATGTTGCACCACACTCACTGATACACTTCCCTCTTTCTTGCAGGACAAAATGGTATACAACCAGAGACAGCAAGCATGGGGGCAGGCATGGTGTATGCCTTCACCTCTATGGGGGAGATAGTGCCGACCATTACTAGAGTGGGCATCACCGAGGGCAAGCGCAAGTGGTGGGATTGGAACTATAGAAGATAGTGGTACCCTTAAATCCTCCTTCTCACATCCCACAATCTCCTCTCATTACATGCTGCAGGTGGTGTAAACATGCACCTCTTCCCCTCCCACGACCTTGTACCTTTCTCCTTTCAGTTACCCTAGAATTGCCACCTGACCAGGCAGTGGTGGAAGAGTAACATGTGGAACAGATGAAGAAACACCATGGCCAGGATCTTTAGGTCGGCGAGCGAGGGGCGGGGCCCGCTTGCTGATGTGTAAAATGACAACATTTCAATTTTCAGGTCGGTGGGGTCGCAGCCGAATCAGTTGTGCACCCGCTGTCCTGTCAATGGCCTATTGAGGCCATTTAAAAAGTAATTGAGATATTTAATGGACTGCCATTAATGGTGGGCTTCAGAAAAAGCATGAAACCTCATCCACGGGCAGGATGAGGTTTCATGAGGGTTTTTAAAATTTTAACAAATGTATACTTTAAAGTATGGACATGTTCCCACTCATGTGGCAGTGTCACATGAGTGGGGACAGGTCAGTGACACTTTATTGTTGCACCTGCACCATTTTTAAATGTGGCGCCGATCTCTCTAAGGTAGCACTTAGCCTCAGGGAGATGAGTGCGCTCTTTCACGTACATGCGCGAAAGAGCGCACTCTCGGCTGAGGGATTTCCCCCCCGCCCGCACAGGGGGCGCATAGCACTTCCTGACGGATGTCACATTGGGGCGGGCCTTAATTGGCCTGCCCACGTAAAGTGGTGGCTCTGATCGGAGGTGCGCCCGCCTGTGCCCGCTCCTGCACTTCCCCCCTGATGGGGGGAAAATTCTCCCCCATCACTTGATCTCATACTTGCAAACACCAAACCAGGTACTGCATGCTTAACTTAGAGATGGGGATACACATCTGGTGGTCAATAGACATGAGTGGCCTACATGCAGGATAAGAGTCACACAGGTGCCAGATCCACAGAGGGCGAGATCGCATACAGGCTCTGCTGCAGAGGACATGGATGAGTACCTCAATGGGTGCTAATGCGTATGCATAATGAAATACTTGGCACATTGGCAGACTTACCAGAAATCTTATGTACAATATCAAGGAGCCTGGAGGAGTCTGGTACCAAATTTGCATATGTCCTTTTGCAGAGCTTGGGTCCCATCCTTTCCAGCATGCAAGTGGTGGACAACTTCACTAGCACATGAGGATTCAATCATGATGCAGTGTTCAATTGCTGATGTCTCAGCTTTCATTGCAGCACAAGTAGAAGCTATCCAATGTTTGGGTTTCAATGAAAGCTCAGACCTCTGCCATGCAAACTCAAACTGCTCTCATGCAAGGCCAGCTGTGGATACCAGTGTGCAAAGCAGATTGCAGAGTGTCACAGCAGTCCAGCAATCTGTCCTTCAACAGATTACAAGAATTGCTGAGGTTCTTTGCTGGAGAATTAACCTGTTGTCCTTTCTCAGACAGTATTCATCCTCCCACCTCTGCCACTTTGCCTATTGCCCATTAGCCAGCCAGTCCAGACTGCTGCTACCCATGCTGGGTAGCCACTGGGGTCGCACAGCATGGGAACATTAGGACAGGAAAATGCACATGGAAGTCATGCACAAGATGATTGATCAGTTTATACTTGTACTATATGACACAATTTTGTCATTAACTTTGGCTTGGAATGTTTATTTAATGTTGCTTCTGTTTTTTTGAATTATGGTCAAGCAGATGCTACCATGATCAGTGACAAATGTTAATGCATAGAAAATTAGGTTGTTGAATGAGTGGTACACAGAAAGACTAGCCAGAACGGGGATGTCTAGGTTGCTCCTCCCTCCTTTCTCCTCCTGTTCCTCATAGCTGGTGGCAAGGGCTGTCCCCTTATGAGGTTCTGCAGCACATAGAGTACTGCAAATCCTGACATCCACTCTGCAGACTAGTGAAGGGCTCCCTCAAGAGCAGTCCAGACAGCAGAAACATTGTTTCAGCATGCCAATGACCTGCTCCATTATATTTCATGTAGCAGGATGGCTTTCATTGCATGCTGTCCATGTGTATGGGGGTTGAGTACTGGAATCATCAGACAAATGATCACCAGATAGCCCTTGTTTTCCAATAGCCATGCTTTGCTTTGTTGTGGTGGCTTGAATGCAGATGGAACCATGAATTACTACTGACATCATGACTGCTGGTAGGCTACCAGGCATTGACCTGCATAATTCATTGTATACAGTTGCACACCAAATGGACATTGAGGCAGCAGAATCCCTTTGGTTGTGTTACATCTCAAGTGAAATGTGGTGTCCATAAAGCGACTTGCATATAGTCAATAGAATCCACTAACAGGGAAATTCTTCATTGCTCTCAAAGCCACATGCTTGCTGTGCCAACTGCGCTCTGGCAAGTGAAAATGAAATGTAGTCAGATCTCTTTGAATAGAAAGCATTAGTGACTTCCCTTCCACAACAGTAGATGACAAATTGTGAGATGCTGCAAATACTTCCAGCTCCAGCTGGAAGGAATCCAGATGCATAGAAGTTCATGACCATGGTTATCTTCACAGCTACTGAATGCATTAAGCTGTGCATAGACCCCGATACGCAAACACCAAGTGTTACTATGTGCTGAGGTTCTCTGTTCTCGGTGTTGTGAAAGATCTGTGAAAGAACACTCCATTCAGTTGGACTGCGCCATACCACCTGTTGTTCATGGAAAAAGTTGTGTGAAAATACCTTTGACCACGAGTCCATCAGGCTTTGGTCAGCACATAATGTTCTCGAGGCCCAGCAGGAAAAGGAGATGGTAGATCTGGTTGGATAGTTCCATGAGCAGACTGTCAGATCCTTCTTGCACACCCAGAGTCTCAGTGCTACTGCACCTGCCATTGAGGTGGCTGTGGTGAGAAGAGACCATCACTGACCTCCTTCAGGAACGTGCATTTGCAAAGCACATCTGGAAAGAGATAGTGGTTTTTGTCGAGGTTCTTCTTGAACAGTGCTCTACAGGCTGTTTCCAGGGCTGCATATTGAGCTTAACATCAACTAATGCTGGAGGACCATCAATTCAGTGAAATATGCCCTTTGGTCTGCCAGTGCAAAGAGCTACCAATGACCAGGTGTTGCAGACTGGCACATTCCAAGGTCAGAAATGCATGCCGAGGGACGCATTAAAGCTTTGGGAGAGTTATGCAAAGGGAAATTGGGGAAAGACCACTATCTAAGGCCCTCCAACCGTATAAAAAACTCCTTGGGTTGTATGAATGTTTGACATGAAATATGTCACAAAGCTACCATATTTTTCATATTATTATTATTGTGGGATATTGTAAAGCAGGCTTATGTTTGTGGGTGTGTGCATGGTTCTGCCTGTATAGCTGAATTAATTGAATTAGAGTTGGATAGACTGCAAGGTTGAAATTATCAAATGAGTTTAGGTGTAAAAAGGGTATTTGAAATGCCCTTGAATTGAAATGAGTGAGCTAGGGTAAAGTCAGTAGATAGGGTGTGAATGAAATTTGCATTTTAAGATAAGTGGAGAGATGTTTGGTTTTCAAAGAAACATGATAAAGTTTTACAACTGACAGGATAAATAGAGCAATATTATTATGTTTATTTTTCCCAAAAGGAAAAGGCCATATTGACAACATGAAAAATTTTTATAGTACGAGAAAAATAAATTCCAAAGACATATGGAAACAACGGGATTTACAGGTTAAAGAGGAAGGAACATATTTAAAGAAGGATGGAAGGTTGTATGAGGGGTGACCGTGTAAGATCTAAAAGATACACCATGTGAAACAAACTTGGGGAAACAGCCTCTAGCCACTCTGCAAAAGACTGCTGTTCCAATAGCCAAAATTGTGTTAAAAAGCGTTTAGAATTCCATTGTCGAGTGGGTGCTGTGGTAAACCTGCTGGATTGCCTCTCTACATTTAATATCTATTTTGGACTGTTGCCTTAAAGGGGGCATGTAGTTGGGAGTCAGGTTAATTAGGAATTTTGGGATTTGTTTTAATATTAAGTAAAGGTGTAACTGTAATCTTGTGTATGTGTTTTCATTCTTTTCTTTTGCTAATAAATGTTTTAATTTAATTTTTAAAATCTCTAAAGGTGTTAGTGGATTCATTACTTCTGAATTCAATGCACAAACCTTCTCGTAATAAATACAAATTGCAAAACCGTTGTCATAGCGTGGTCAAGTTTCCCTTGTGGATTTGGTCAGCCTAGCAAAAATCACCTGCCGTTTCATAGCAAATGTAAATGTATATGCAAATATAATCTATTATGGCAAGTGTAGTGTTATGCCTCATGTAGTGTATTGTAAGAAACTGATCTGTATTGCATGTATATAATGTCAAATGTGAACTGTTATGTAATGTAACTTTACAAATTTTATGAATAAAGAGAATTTTTGGAAAAAGAAATGTTAAAATCTTAGTCTGACTAACATGTCTTACCTATAATTATTTGAAAGAAAACAGAATCACACCAGTTCCAAGTTTAAATAAAAGCAGGGCAGATAGTTTCAACTGAGGGATAAGAAATGGACAGAAACATCACAGCAGCTTCACATGCAGGGAAAACACACTGGGCTCTGGTAATATTACTTAGCAAAAACAAAGAACTGCAGAACTAATGTGGCATGTGTACTTAATAATTCCTATATTTGTGTGGAAGATAGCAAATTCCGGTTACTCTCATCCTTACTTTGCTACTCAAAAAGACCCACCAAGTGACATTAGCAACATTTCGCTCTGACAGAAGATAAATGTAGTCAGACAAAACCATTCAAGAACCACCAACCGCTCAATCAGATCAATCTCAGTTTCTTTAATTTTGTATGGAAGGTGACAACCCACTTAGGGAATATCTTTGAAATATTCTGTTGCTTATATGCTAGTGAAATTTGTGCTTATTAAGCTAAGATTTTAACTTAGCACTTTCCCATTTGGAGACCCATCAGGGCCTGCTGGGGACGTGCTCAGGTCAGCAAGCTCTCACAGCGGCATTGACCTCAGTTGGTCAATGCCAGTGTGGGAGATGGTTTGGGCACCAAGTGTCCCAGTTTGGTGCCCATCCATCTACGGTGAGCAGGGAGGTCTGACACGACCTCACGGCGGTGCAGCAGCTGCCTGTTGTCTCTGCGGGCTCCTCTCAGGGCGCTCTGAATGAGGGCAGCAGCTCCTCCGCCCCTCTGCCAGTGACCGTGGGATCCCATGAGGCTGCGGTGACTGGGGAGATGCCAGCTGTGGCACTGGCCACTCCCTCCCAGGAGGGGCCAGCACAGGCTCCACGAGCCAGAGGACGGCCGCCAATGTCATCGAGCCAGCAGGACAGCAGAGAAAGCAAGCTGTCTCAGATGCCAGTGCCAGCAAGGGGACAGCACCTAGACATAGCACCCGTAAGCACTTTAGGCACACCATGGGTTTCTCGCTGGTGCTTTTATGTTGGCTCACTATTAGTTCATTAAGATTTGGTGTGCTGTGCAACATCTTTTTTTTGGTTTCTGAACTTGATTTTGTTATATCATTAAATGTGGATATGTAAGCATGGCTCAGGGTGATTGCTTGCTTCTGCAGGTGGACGAGAACCCACGGTGTTATGAATGAGTTGCTTGACATTGAGCTTTATTGACAAGGGCCTTAGTTAATGTTCCTATCCAGGCAGATTTTGCACTCAGCTATCGAGTATGGAGTCTGCAGCCCTGGTGTGTTTTGGAGGTCCATCTGTGGTGGGCTAGCTAAAGGTTCTTTGGATTAAAGCCTCCCCTGTCCCTGCCTTCCTGGAGTATGCCTGGGTCAGTGTCTACCCCCTCCGCTTTCTCCTATGTGTGCTCATCCTCGGACTCACTGCTGACTCATCGTGTGCAGCTGGAGCAACTGCATCTACATCTTCTTCCTCCACTGTGTCACCCCTTTCCAGCGCCAGATTGTGGAGAGCGCAGCATGCAACCACTATCAGCGACACACGATCTGAGGGGTATTGGAATGCGCCCCCTGAACGGCCCAGGCATCGGAAGTGTATTTTGAGAAGACTGATAGTTCTCTCCACCACAGTCCTTGTGGAAGTGTGGCTCCTATTGTACCGCTGCTCAGCCTCTGGTCTTGGATAGTAGAGAGTCATGAGCCACCTTCTGAGGGGATAGCCCTGGTCACCCAGCAGCCATCCATCCTGCCGGGCTGGAGCACCGAAGAGCCCCGGCACCTGGGAGTGTCTGAAGATGTTAACGTCGTGGGAGCTGCCTGGGTACCTTGCACAAACTTGCAAAATCTGCATCTTGTGATCACACACTATCTGCACGTTCATGGAGTGGAAGCCCTTCCTGTTGACGAAGGCACCTGGCTCACTTGCTGGTGCCTTGATGGCCACATGTGTACAGTCTATTGCACCCTGGATGCAGGGGAAACGAACAATCGCTGTGATGCCTCTGATTCGCTGTGTCTGGCTGGCCTCATCCCAGTGGTAGTGAATGAACATCAATGCACTCCTGAACAGAGCGTCTGTCACCTGCTTGACACAAGTGTGGACAGCTGATTGGGAGACACCACAAAGATCACCCACTAACCCCTGGAATGTACCGGAGGCATAGAAATTGAGGGCAACCATAACCTTCAGTGACACTGGCAGGGGTGCCCACCCACACAGTTGGCGCAGATCTCAGGGCCTATCATCTGACAGATGGAGGTGACTGTCTTCCTCGAAAGATGAAACCTCCTTCAACATTGTACCTCAGACATATTGAGGTAGCTGCTTCGCCGCCTGTATACCCTAGCAGCAGGATAGTGGCGTCTTCTGTGACCCCTTCCACCTTGGACTTCCTGTTGGCCCTGCGCCCCTTGTGCCTGCGCCTCTCCTCCCAAAGGTGGCTCCCCCGCAGGCTGATTGTGGACTCCTGGCCTCCTCCCCCTTCTGGCCCTCCCTTCCTCCTCAGAGGAGGTGCCTCCAGTGGATAGCGCAACTCCCATTCCCAGGCTAAGGCAAGGCTTCCTGAAACCTGCAAGTCCCAAAAATGATCTTTACTGTAGAGTCCTGATCTGAAGGCTGTTATTCCTGTCCAAGCAGCTGGTATGAGTTTTGAAGTATTCCTGCTCACACAGGTAAGTAGCAGTAACTTTCACAATTAAATATCTAACAGATACCACTCGCAACGCCACTCACCTCTCTTATCCCGCCCGTGGATGAGGTTTATACAAATGTCTCCTACCCGCCTGCCTGTTGCGCCCATCCTGAAGATTGCACGGGCCCCAAAAAATTGCAGACAATTGCTGCCTCAAGGGCCTTAACTAGCTGATTAATTAATGGCAGGTGCGTGTCCAAGAACATCGCGCGCCCGCCCACCTAAATATTGCGTTGGCGCACAGTGACGTCAGGACGCTCGCCCGATGTCACCATGTATCATTTTACGCATTGGCATGCGGGGTCCGCCCCCATACACCAACAAGAAAATTCTGGCCATTGTTCCTAATGCTCACTTCAATTAAATTGCAGTCCAAGTTAGTTTGCTATTCGACTGGCTGGCTAATTTGGAGAAGTTTTGTGCTATGTGCAATAGACTAAAATTAGCTTATAAAATTGAATGGGGGTGCACTAGATGTAAGACTTTAGAAATTAGTGATGATGAAAAGAGCACACCAAGTCATGGGTTAAAACATCACTTCTCAACTTGAGTGCACAACCTGGCCTGACACTTCAACAATGCTGCACTGCCATTGTCCTGGACTGCAGGTGTTGTCTTCATGACGTGCTAAACTGAGGCATTGTTCAGGTGAATGTAAATAGTACCACTGGGTATTTTCCAAAGAAGGGCAAGGAATTTTCTGAGTATCTTGGCGAACATTCTTTTCTCAACCAACATCACAAAACAGATCATCAGATAATTTATCTCATTTGCTGTTTGTGTGACCTTCCTGTGCATAACTTAATTGGCTCCGAAATACTTTGGGATGTCCAGAGTATGTGAAATGCTTTACATAAATGCAAACAATTGCATTCTCTCTTTCAATTGAAATCCATTGCAATATAACAGAACAGTTTACATCTGCGGAATAACTGCTAAAGCAGATTTAATCTTACCTAGCCTGCAACTCTAGTGTTCGTTCCTTTCCAGAGACCTGGAATGTGTTTGGATAGTCTTTGTTATGGGTTTCAATCACCTATAATATGCAGTAGCACAGATAGAATACGTTTAGACGACATGATTCAGAAAAGGAAAATGAACTGCAGTTCACTATTTATTAGCAATTTGACAAACCTTCATGCCTTCAATGCCAATTTTCGTTCGAACAGAATATCGCGTAAACACCAAACTGAATTTTGGAACGCAGTACAGCAACATATTGTTTAACTGTGGAGAGAAGGAAAAAGCAATAATAAAGTTTGAAAATTACTAACCCATTTCAATGTAATGTGTATCCTGGGGTTGGATTAATAATCAACAGTTTTAGCTGGAATTGCATGCCTTTGTTTAAAAAAAAGCCTAATTAAATAGCACTTACCTTGAAATGGCAGAACTCAATAAGACAAACAACAATGTCAGCAGTGTGTTATAATGTTCTGTCTGCTCATTAGATCATTTCATGCCTAATGGAACCTAGCACTTTTTCTGATTTAGCATGGACACAGGTAGCTATAAATCCAAATACTGAATATGACTTTAGACGGTAGACATTTACACAGAATGTGTGTAAGGTGTCATCTTAAGAGCACTTCGCAAGTTTCTGAGGGAAGAGGGAGGGGAGAGCATCATAGGGTGTGTGGGGTAAAATATGGCGAAGGAGCGTTAGACACTAACCACAAAGTAATTTAGGAAGACAGGGGTGTCTTAAAGATATTGGAGGTGTGGCAGGTGAAATAACACTGAATACAATCTGTAAATTAAAAAGGTGACTTACGTCCATGAAAGACTGTTCTCCCAGTGGGAAATATTTCTGCTAGGCATGGATTTCAGAAATTCCAGAGATCATGTCTGACTTTCCAACCATTAATTTAAGTAGTTGGAAAATTATGTTTAGCAGTTGCCTGAATTTCTGATGTGTGTTCCTGGCAAGCGGGATTCCTTACCAGGAAGAGTACAAAGTCAAAAGTTACCCTGTTCATTTTTGTGTGTGCCAGATGTTGGTAGGCAGGTCAAGTCGACCTCATAAAGTAGGACAGTAGAAGGAGAAACGTTAATTGTAAGTACCCTGCTACTGTTGGCAGTTTATATAAAACTAATGGGAAAGTTTTCCAAAATTTTTTGTTTGTGTTATAATAAGTTACCTTTCGCATTTCAAAGTATTTATATCCAGCCTTAAGTGAATTCAACTACTTGTCAATATTTATACTACAAGATCAGCAATTGCATTGCCATTGTTAGCACTAGGATTTCAATGAAGTGTAGTGACATTTAGTGCTACATCCATTTGAACTACAAACCAAACAAAATTCCATATTAGTAATAGTGCCTGAAGATACTTCGAGCTATAACGTTATAATTATCCGTCTCAGTGGAGGGAACAATTTGAGGTGTTAAATTAGAAACATCACAAAAGAAGCATATTGCATATAATGAAGCTCATTTTAAATGCAGTTTTGTTTTAGAAAATTGGTGCCAAGGCTGAAATAAGCCCGGATTCTCCAGCTGAGTATATGACCAAAGGTATCTCTAAAGATTTAGTGGTGTAGGGCTTCTTTGGTGCCAACATCCTTTCCCTTACATCAGCTAAATCCAAATAAATTGAACAAGGATTAGCAATTCTCAGGCTGCAAAGGGAGGGAAGACCATTTGTAAGGTTGCAATATTATCAACAATTCTTACTGCCTCCCACCAGGTTATCCAGTTTGTGCCTTCTTAATGGCAGAAGTACTTACCAAGAAAAGATATCTTTCCTGTGAAGAAGTGTTGCGAGCAGCCAGTTTAAGGATTTGTCCCTCTTTTATTAGTTCATTTGAGGGATTAACAATATCCTCCTCTTCACCTCCTAACATTTCATACACGTCAATCAACTTCTTCATCTTTTCCTAAATGTAACAAAATATTAGTAATCTCCTCAAGTTTATAATATCATTCTATTTATATGAAAGAGGGAAGGTACTTTACATAATCTTCTTTCCCATTTCTAGGTTTCAATGCTTCATGCTATGTATTTTTCTTCAAATTTTATGGGCAGATCTCCAAAATCATTCTTGAGCGGGTCATTAATTGATATGCAAGATTAGTCCACAGATGGTATTTGGAAGGAGTCTTGGGCTGAAAGTTCTTCTTACTTCCTAAGATGGAAATGCTTAACATCTGGTTTTGGGCTTCTTCTAAGAATATTCTTGTAATTAGGAACTCATCAGCTGCAAACATGTGTCAGAGTATCGCATGATATTTCACATTGTGGATCTGATACAGAGCAGCTTGGCTGTGAGTTGTGCAAAGTGCATTTTATTATAATCTAGCCTACTCTTCCCATTTACTGTAATATTTAGGAGTGGAACCATGTGTGGACTGGCCTCTATACATGTTAGTTTCAAACATATTCAAAAAGATGAATTGGTCACAAGAGTAGCTACATGTGACTCTTGGAGTCAACAAAAAAAATTCACCATGACTTATATCCAAAACTCTGGAATTTTATATATCTTATCTGAATATGCACTGTAGTGCATTTTAAGGCTGGTAAAAATTGCATCTCATGAATTAGTGGTCAGGGGTTTTCGCCTATGCTAGTTGCCTCTTCTTCATGGATGTAAGAAGTTTATATCTCTAGGGGGAATCTGCATGGGGAGAAAACAAGGGTAGGATAGAAGTTTAGGTTCACTGGAGAATAACATCCCATAGCATCACAAATTGACAGCATAGAATGAGTCTACTTGGCCCATTTTCTGTGTACTAGCTTTTTGTTAGAGCAATCCAAAATGCACACCACTGCTCCTATTTCCCCTCTAACCATCCCTACCTGCAAATTTTGACATCATTTGCATTCAACAGCATTCATGTGCGCTCATTTGACATCAGTTGTACTCAAACCAATTTAGCTATCATTTAACATTGCAAGTAATGTAACTGACATTAATGTCATCAATTGCCTCAAACTGCAGCACTCAAACAATTTGCAATTAGCAACATCACTTAGGCATTCGGACACAAAAAACAACCAGTTTATTTTCCATATTTCTGAATTTCCATAGCTTCAAACATCCTAAAACTGAGCCAACTTTAGAAAAAGCAGGTTTCAATGGAAGTTTTAATAAGCTAGTTTTGTGTTTTCCTTTGTAATTTATAATGTGGCACAACTCTGCTAGCCCCTCCACGTCACCCCTCCCAAAGATTGCAACAGTTTTCTCCCCCACAACACCCCAATCAATTTTCTTCTGCCCCCGAACCCCCATCCTCCCAAATTGCAGCAGTTCTCTTCCTTTCTCTCTCCTTCCCCTTCCATCTCGCACCCCCCGCTCGCCCCCATTCCCTTCTCTCTCCACCCCTCCCCTCTCCCAAGTTGAGTTCAGTTTACAGGTCCAGCCAGAACAGAAAGTGACAGTGAGGCCGGCCCTGATGCAGTTTTGAGCCGGTGTGGGAGCAGCGATGGCACCGTCAACGAGTTAAGTATTTGGGGTGGGTAGTGAGACGCAGGGAAGGTGGAGAGAGTCAGGGTGGAGGTGATGGTGGAGAGAGGCAACCTGGGTCTCCGTGTTCAGTGGGGCCTGAGGCCTGGAGACTAGAGGGAGAGAGGGGTAAGAGTTTGGAAGGAGGGGGGGGGTTAAGAGTTTGGGGAGAGAGGGAGAGGGTGGAAGAGTTTGGAGATTGAAGTAAGGGGTGAGGGGGTGAGAATTTGGAGACTGGAGGGAGGTGGGGGATGAGTTCGGAGATGGGGGGTAGTTGGAGACTGGAAGGGGGAAGAGTTTGGAAACTGGAGGAAGAGGATATTGAGGGAAGATTTTAGACCCCAAGACTGAAGGGCATGGGGTGGGGGAAAGAGGGTTTAGGCCCTGAGACTGGGGGGTGGTGGGTGGAAAGTATAGACCTTGAGACTAAAAGGAATTAAGAACTGATGGGGATCAGATGAGTGTTCTCAAGTGCAGTATAGTGGAAATATTTTTTGGTCCAAATGAAAAGCTGCACAAATTCAGATATTATTTAAGTAATTAATTTCCTTGTAGTTTCCAATGGTGCTGAGAGCACTTGGTAGCTTTGAGTTCACTGGATAGCTTTGAGTGCACTCGATGCCTTTGAGTGTCTTTTGTCATTTGATATCAAAGATGGCAAAACACTGCTGATCTGTGCTCAAACTCATTCCAAATTAGAACATATCCATAAGACCATAATACAT
Organism: Cetorhinus maximus; assembly: GCF_964194155.1. Lineage (NCBI taxonomy): Eukaryota > Metazoa > Chordata > Chondrichthyes > Lamniformes > Cetorhinidae > Cetorhinus > Cetorhinus maximus. The sequence continues at coordinate 52,928,974 of NC_135900.1, forward strand.
AGGAGCAGAAATTAGGCCATTCGGCCCATCGAGTCTGCTCCGCCATTCAATCATGGCTGGTACGTTTCTCAACCCCATTCTCCCGCCTTCTCCCCGTAACCTTTGATCCCCTTACCAATCAAGAACATCATCAAAAACACCAATAGTTTTTGAGTGCATTGAACACAAAAATGATGCCAAAATTTCTGGGCTGGGACGCATCTTTCTTTGCTTCAAATGTTTATTACATTTATATTTGCCTCAACACTATTGGGCCTAGTGCTGGAAAATGGGATTAGAATAGTTAGGTACTAGTTTGACTGGTGCAGACTCGATGGGCCGAAGGGCCTTTTTCTGTGCTGTAGGCCACTATGACCCCTTGTGGCAAAACATTCCATGCTCCAACATCCCTCTATGTAAAGATATTTTTTCTAACCTCCATCCTCACCCTCTAACTAATCATTTTAAATTGATGACACTGTTGTCACGAACTGACCAACCAGAAGAAAGCCTTTCCCTGTTCACATTTCATAATTTTATAATCTTCTAATAAATCTTTTCTTTGACTTTATTACTGCAGTGGGAATTGCCCCAGGATTGCAAGTTTTTCTTCATTACTATGGTATGACCCTGAGGTAAAAGGGCATGGTCATGAACATTATTTCTGAACTTGCAAGAATTTCCAGGTATCACTAAAAATGCATCATTTTGTGCTTTTTTAGACCTCACCAAAAATAAGTTCAGTGAGCCATTTTAACTTTATAGTTAAATTCCTATGGTAGATAACAGTTTACATCTAAATAAAAATTAACATCCTTGTTCTGGTGAACCCCAAGATTTTTTTAAATGGAGTTCCTACTCTCTGCACATTGATATTTAATATACAGATTACCTTCACAAACTGAGTTGATTATATGGCAAGTTCAACAAAGTAACAATAATAACTGGTAAACATAGTAATTTCACATGACCAACAGGTCACAGAAATTGGGTTGGTATGTGATGTCTCCTGCACAAATTAATCCTCAGAGTCATGAATTATTAAACATCTGGCCCAAATTTCCATCTGGGTGTAGAAGTGCGCTTTGGCGTGCAAATGGCCACACATTTTCTTTGGAGGAAATCTGAATTTTATCCACATAATTGACCCACGCTAATTTCCTCTGGCATTTTTGTGGGTGGACAATAACTAATGTGCACACCCACCCTTGCTGAGGTTGTGTTCCCTATTTTAATTGGGGGACGAAAATCAGATTGTCTCCTGCACACCATTTTCTTCTGGTGGTGCGGAGCTTTGGAAGTCCATTATGAGCATGTCAGGTTTGAGAGTTTGTGAAGAAAATGGAAAGCCTGCTGAGGAGTCTGGAACATTCTGAAAGTTAAGTGTAAGATGTTTTCACGCTTTTAAATGCTATTAGGTGCTGTATTCTAATGTAAGTTGTGTTCTTAATGCAATGATTCATCATAGGGATCTGTTCTTTAAAGGTAAGTTGGCCCTTCCACTGAGCTGCCCTGTGTATTTGTTCACATGCATTACAGTGCTTTTCCAATGGAGAAAGCACTGTAATGCAGTGAAAAACATTACAAAATATTCTGTCAGCCTATGCTGTCATTTTTTCTACTATGATTTAAATGGCCCTGGACCTGGCTGATTAAAAAAAATGGTTTTGACACTTGGAAAAGATCTAGCCACCCACTCCCTTACACATTGAAAGGCATTCTGCCTCGAAATTGAAATGAGCACCTTCTGTTTTTTCCTTTCCACAGGGCAGTCTATTAGGTGGACTGCGATGGCCATTCTGAATGCTGCCCGATTTTCAAGTGCTAACGGGTTTCAGCACAGAAGGTGTTCCATTCACCGAAGAATGAATGGCAGTTTCAATTTGTTGTAGTAACAGTTTGTCCATTTGATGTGGTTTCTAGTTTGTTGACGCAAGCTAATAGGTACAAGTATTAGTAGGGTATTTCCCTCCACGTGGCAGAATGCATTCTTTTCTTAGTATCAATACTATGGAGGCTTTTGTTAGCTGGGAAGAGGTTTTTTTTTTATTTTCTTCCCCAAGGAATGTAAAAAATGTTCCATTGATTTTGTTTGGAAGCTGAGAACTGTACAAAGTGCATACTGGGAGGGTGGCTAGGGAAGGATACATAGGGCGCATAGCGGCGACATAGGGTGGCATGGATGAATGGATGATCTGAGAGGGCATGGACTGAAATGGGGATGGATGGGGGTGAAGTTTAGAGGGCCTTTAAGCATTGCTGGGAGCAGAGATACTGCGTTGGATAACCAAGGTGAGCCTTCTAGCCAACCAGGCTCCTCGAGCACTCCAGCACAGCTTGCAAACTGCACGGCCAACCCCAACCCAGTGTGAAAAGACCAAAATGGCGTGTGAAGTTACACATGGGTCAGGTGAGCAGTATGTGAGCCGTGAAAGTGTGAAGGTCATGTTTTCCCCAAGCCCAGAGGAAGATTCGGCCCAGGGTATCTACCTTTTTTTTTACAACCATTGGGCAGCTTGCAATCTTTGAGCTTGCCTTAATTGTTATGCACCGTCAGAAATGGTTTTCATTTCTCCAGCAGCTTTGTGCAGTGAAATCAAGCACACTGCAGTAAATCTCTTTTGATGGCAAGCTGTACAGCAGATGCAATTGCAAAGATATTAATGATCAGGAATGTCACAAGAGTGAACTGGTGAGAAGATATCACTATTCATATGAATATTTATTATATAAATTGCTGTCAACTACTCACAATGTATTTGGATTTTACTGTGCTGACTCCTATCTTTGCAGTAAGGGCCCTTGAATTTACAGTGTTTGTCCATGGTAACTATGTGCTTGCTCACTTGCAAATAGATAATCCTGACATGTGCCCTTTGTAAAAAAAAATTGAAGTCATTAAAGGAAAATATAACTTTCGAACTCACCATCATACGGATTGCAGCATTCGAATGGGTGGCTGCAGTGGAAATAATTTCAAGGGAATCTGTAAGAAATATTAAATAGATTAAAAAAAACTTAGTTCATTGTGAATTTGAATAATTAAACTGACTCAGTATTTTTCTAATGGAGTCAATAATAAACCTCAAATTACCAAAAAAAATACAACACATTGAAATAATGGACAGAGTAATAATAAGAAAACAATTTGATGTAATATTTCAGGTGGCACCATGACCCTGAAAGTAAAGCTGAAATGGCTGATCACATAGGCAGCTGAACCCTGAGCTGAGATTACAATTTTAAAATTGCAATTCTCCAATATTATGTCACTGAAGTGTCTTTGAGTCCCTGACACACTGGTGGGAAGCAATCAAGGGAAACATCAAGAGGTTTTTCATCCTCAAAGTCACCCAGAAAGCTAGAAAGGAACAGAGGGAAATGTCCCAACTCCAGAAAAACATGCAGAATCTGCTCCGGCTGCAGTCAATGGGGGTCGATGTCAAGGAGGAACTCCAAGAGGTGAAGAGCCAGCAAGCCTCACTCTTTGCCTCAGAGGCCTCCAAGATCATCTTCCGTTCCAGAGTCCACTCCGTGGAGCAGGATGAGATGTGCTCACGTTTCTTCTTCCAAAAGGTACACACAGAGAGCTCTGTGATCAGCAGCCTGAAGGAAGAAGGTGGCTCAGTAAAGTCATTGCAGTCTGACATTTTGAGGATCAGCAAATCCTTTTATGCCGGATTGTATGACGTGAAGCCCACAGACAGCATGGCCTCCCAGTCCTCTATCACGGAGGTCTTAGACAACAGTACACGGGAGAGTCTGGACAAACCGCTAACTCCTGACGAACTGACTAAGGCCCTTGAGTCCTTCGAGAAGAGTAAAACTCCCAAAAGCGACGGCTTGCCGGCGGAGTTGTATTCGGCTCTGTGGGACTGGATGGGCCGAGACCTGCTAGAAGTGTACGAGAGTATGCTTCTGGCCAGCAGCATGTCAGAATTCATGAGGAAAGGCATCATCACCCTCATCTACAAGCACAAGGGGGAAAGGGTGGAAATTAGAAATTGGCAACCCATTTCACTGTCGAATGTGGACTATAAGATTCTGTCCAAGGTCATCACCAATCAGGTCAAGTCCGCTCTGGAATTGGTGATCCACCCTGACCAGACCTGCACTGTGCCCGGCAGGAAGATCTCTGACAGCCTCGTGCTGCTCAGGGATACGATTGCCTATGTGCAGGACAGGGGTGTGGACACCTGCCTCATCAGCCTGGATCAGGAGAAGGCCTTTGACAGAATATCGCACACCTACATGGTGGATGTGCTCTCCAAAATGGGGTTTGGGGAGGGAATTCGCAATTGGATCCAACTGCTCTACACTAACATCAGTAGCACAGTCTCAATCAATGGGTGGGAATCAGATAGCTTTCCTATTAAATCTGGAGTCAGGCAGGGCTGCCTTCTCTCCCCTGTCCTTTTTGTGTGTTGCATAGAACCCTTTGCTGAGTCCATCAGGAAGGATCCGGGCATAAGAGGAGTGACAATCCCAGGCAGTGGAGGCACTCAGGTCAAATCTTCCCTGTACATGGATGATGTCGCCATCTTCTGCTTGGATCCGCTGTCGGTGCGCAGACTGATCCACATCTGCGACCAGTTCGAACTGGCCTCGGGAGCCAAGGTAAATCGTGGGAAGAGCGAGGCCATGTTCTTTGGGAACTAGGCTGACCGATCCTTTGTCCCCTTCACCGTCAGGGCTGACGGCCTGAAGGTGCTGGGGATATGGTTCGGAGGGACCGGGACATGTGTTAGAAACTACAAGGAGCGAGTGTCTATGGTGAAAAGAAAACTGGGCATGTGGGAGTGATGCTCCCTCTCCATTGCGGGTAAGAACTTGGTCATTAGGTGTGAGGCACTCTCGCTGTTGCTGTACGTGGCGCAGGTCTGGCCCATTCCAGACTCCTGCGCGATGGCGATCACCCGAGCCATCTTTTGCTTTATCTGGAGGTCGAAAATGGATCGTGTCCGCAGGGACGCGATGTACAAGCCTGTAGATAAAGGGGGAAAAAACGTGTCCAACATCGCCCTCATACTGATGGCCACCTTTGTGTGCGGCTGCATCAAGCTGTGCGTAGACCCTCGGTACGCAAACACCAAGTGTCACTACGTGCTGAGGTTCTACCTGTCCCCGGTGTTGCGAAGGATGGGTCTGGCCACGCTGCTGCAGAACGCACCAAGTAGTTGGACCGTGCCGTACCACCTGTCCCTCATGGAAAAATTTATGCGGAGAAACACCTTTGCCCACAAGTCCATCAAGCAGTGGTTAGCACGTAACGTCTTAGAGGCCCTGAGGGAAAAGGAGAGGGTGGATCCTGTGGGATGGTTCCCCGAGCAGACTGTCAAAGTCATTTGGCAGAATGCTTCATCGCTAGAACTTTCCAACAAGCACCAAGACGTAGCTTGGCTGGTGGTGAGAAAGGCCCTCCCCGTCAGATCCTTCCAACACGCCAAGAGTCTCACCCCCTCTGCACGTTGCCCTCGAGGTGGCTGTGGTGGGGACGAGACCGTTGTTCACCTCCTTGTGGATTATGCCTTTGCAAAGAAGGTCTGGAGAGAGATGCAGTGGTTTCTGTCGAGGTTCATCCCGAGCAGTTCTGTGACACAGGACTCTGTGCTCTACAGGCTGTTCCCAGGGACACACACCAAGACAAGCATCAACTGCAGCTGGAGGATCATCAACTCGGTGAAAGATGCTCTTTGGTCTGCCCGAAACTTGTTGGTCTTCCAGCGCAAAGAGTTGTCCCCGACCGAGTGTTGCAGACTGGCACATTCCAAAGTTCAGGACTATGTGCTGAGGGACGCACTAAAGCTTGGGGCGGCCGCCGCAAAGGCACAATGGGGAAAGGTCACTGTCTAAGACCTTTCTGCCACAGTGAACCGAGGGACTGGGAACTGTTGAGAGCCCCTCGGGCTGCACAGCTCAAAATGAATATCTGCATTGAATACTAAGTGTATTATAATTGTATTGAAGCACCTCAGAGTGCAACATGATGTATGTGGATAACTCCAATACCTTTGTCTGATTGTCTGCATTGAACAGATTGAAATGATTGTAATATTCATTGATTGTATTGATGCACCTTGCGATATATGTGTAAAAATTGAATCTAATTGTATTTTTGTGATGGTGATTTTGAAATGTTTTGGAATGTTCCAGATATTTTATGAATAAAGTATATTTTTCAAAAAAAAATGTCACTGAAGAATGCTCAGGCCTCCCATGCTTCTGATTTGAAATCTGTATTTAACAGCTAAATAAAATTCAACGAAAACTCTTTGGAAGTTTGCTCTGGAACAGTTTCCAGTAGCCAAGCAGTTAGTACAAACATCTCATCGTCAACTGTGCTCCGGAAACATCCAAAACATCAACTTTTCACTATTTAAGGAAATGGAAACACCATGGGCTGCATCTTCCAGTTTGCGATGGGGGGGGGGGGGGGGGGGGGGGGGCGGGGCGGGGCCCACTCGCCAACGTGTAAAACGACGCGGGTAACGTCGGGCATGAGTCCTGACATCACCCCGCATCATTTAGATTTTCAGTTCCGCGGGTACTTAAGGCCTTTAAAAAAAGTAATTAAGCTATTTAAAGGATCTGCCCATCCAACCTTAAGGTTGGCAGGCAGGTGAGGAGGCCAGGCGGCCTTTAGTAAAAACAGGAAACCTCATCCATGGGCGGGATGAGGTTTCATGAGGGCTTTAAAATGTTTATGAAATGTTGAAATAAAAGAAATTGCCATGTCCCAGTTCACGTGACAGTGTATGTGACAGTGTATGTGACAGTGTCACATGAGCTGGGACATGTCAGGAACTTTTTTTCCACACTTCCACAAATTTTTAAAACTTCCAGTGGTCTCCCTGAGGCAGCACTTTGCCTCAGAGATATCTGTGCGCTCTTTCGTGCACATGCGTGAAAGAGCGCACTCCCAGCTCAGGGAATCCACCCCCCCACCCACGTAGGGAGCACATAGCGCTTCCAAGCGGACATCACAATGGGTGGGCCTTAATTGGCCTGCCCATGTAAAATGGCGGCGCGCCCCCAACCGGGGGTGCCGATCGGGAACCCGCCCACCCGCTCCTGCACATCCCACCCTGACAGGGGGGGAAATTGTTGCCCCATGTTTATGTTACTGGGACTAATAATCCAGATACCTAGACTAACGCTCTGGAGTTCAAACCTCACCACAGGAGCTGGAGAATTTAAACTCAGTTAATAAACAAAATCTGGAGTAAGGGAGACCATGTAACTACCAGGTTGCCATTAAAATCCACCTGACTCAATAATGTATTTTGGGGATGCAAGTCCACCGTTCTTACCTGGTCTGGCCTATACGTGACACCAGACTGACAACAATGTGGTTGACTTTAACTGCCCTCTGAAGTATGCTAGCAAGCTACTCAGTTAAGGGAAATTAAGGATGAGCAATAAATGTTGGCCTTGCCAATGACTTGTCAGTGAATGAATCGAAAATAATTCAGCTGAAAGCATCATTGGAATAAACATAATTAAACAGATAAGCTATTTATTGCAAATATTTTATCCTTCTGGTTTCTTAATTTATAAACTATAGTTTGTTACTTTGCTTAAGCACTGATCTTACCAACTGATGCAATGCAAGTATCAAAAATGTTAATAGTAGCACCATGGGGAATGATACAAAGCTATATAGGTGAAGGGCCGAGGTTCAATTCCTTTCCTGGAAAATCAACTAGATTTTCTCATCTCTATCCAGCAACCTCTGTTGCTGTGTGCACGTATGTGTGCATCTCTTCCAAAGTTAACTTAGCTCACATGTGAAGAATGGACCCTCATTGTCAGCACTATTGTCAGAATCAGACAGGATTTTAGCACCTAATCTAGGAGCAGTAGAGCGGAAAGTGCTGCCTTGTCAGTAGTTTTGTCTTTTAGATAAGATGTTGAACCAAGGACCTGTCTGCTTGTTCAAGTGGACATAAAAGGGCCATTATTTGAAGAACAGCCATGTGCTGACTACATTTATCCCTCAAAACGCAACTAAAACAGATTACCTGAACAATCAGGAAACACGTAACGATGTTAGAAAGGATTTATGAGGATGTTAACAGGGATGAGTTATGAGAAGTGTTTGGAAAAGTTAGAAATTTCTCCTTGGAATAGAGAAAGTTAAGAAGTAATCTATTAGAGGTTGAACGACGATGAGAGGTTTGATGGGCTGAATACGAACAAAAACATATTCCCTCTGGTGCGTGGATCAATAACTAGAGGTCATGGATTCAAAGTCATTGGGAAAAGATTAGAGGAGAGATGACAATTTGTTTTTGATTCAGTTGTCGGGACTTGGAATACGCGACCCAATAAGGTGGTGGAAGCTGGTTTCATAAATAATTTTAAAAAGGGAGTTGGACAGGTACTGGAAGATGGGGAAAAAAAGCAGGATGTGAGACTAAGCTATAGAAAGGATGTGAAGGCCTTAGAGAGGATGCAGAGAATGGTACCAGGAATTCAGTACTTCAGTTCCATTTAGAGACCAGGGGCCAGGGGCAGTTCTCCTTAGAGCAGAGAAGAGTAGGGGGAGATTTAATAGCTGCTCAAAATCATGAAAGGTTTTGATAGATTAGCTAAAGAGAAAATATTTCCAGCATCAAAAGAGAAAATATTTCCAGCATCAAAAGAATCAGTAACTAGAGGACACAGATTTAAGGAAATGGAAAAAAAAGACAAAAAGTTTCTTTTTAAGCTCAGCAAATAGTTATGATTTTGAATATTTTGCCTGAAAGAATAGTTGAAACAGATTCAATAATAACTGTTGTGTGAGCAGATATGAGAATATTACAAATCATTAAAAACTGTACTTTCATTTGAAAATGGACTTTAAAATGGCTTCCAAAGATCACCTGATATTTGGAACTGCAAGTTGGCCAAACTTCTGGAAGCTTCTAAAGTGGGTTACAATGACCACAGCCTTGTGGAATGTTGCACTTGCCATTGTCAGGGCTCACCCCAAAACAGCAAGGACAATAAAGCCTCAGGCGCCCTGTCTCCAGGACTGCCAGGTAACAAAGGGTAGCTACCGAAATTGATTATGCACAAGCAAGTGCTAAGGGCTCCTATTTGCCTCTGTTGTATGTTCATAGATTTGACTATAGGAGATGGAAGGTACTTTGTTAATATGAACAGATTATTGATTACTTCCCATCGTGTATCAATGGCCAGTTGTCACCTGGCCAAAAAGCCCTGCTTGCTTGCAGACAACACTGCACTGTCGAATGCAGAAGGAACATCACTGCCAAAACCTAGCTATAACATTTAGCTTTTTTACCAAGCCCCCAAGACTTAAAGTTTAAGGTCTCCTTTAAATCTGCTTCCGAAAGATCCTAAATTCACCTGAAGAAGCAAACTGGTCCTCTGGCTGCAAGTGTTATTAACTTGCTATGCATCTCTTATTCCAAAGAAAACTACACAAAATCCTCTCTGCACCTATCTGGACGTTCCTGGATTTTAACTCCTGAGTGAAAGAACCACTCTCTAGACTTTGATATTCACGTGAACTGTTAACTATTCTGTTGAATTTTAATATTCGTAGAAGTAAAACTCCTTTCTCTTACTGTATCTTTCCATGTGCGTATGGTGTGTGGGGTTCCATGTGCGTATGGTGTGTGGGGTTCCATGTGCGTATGGTGTGTGGGGTTCCATGTGCGTATGGTGTGTGGGGTTCCATGTGCGTATGGTGTGTGGGTGTATAGTATAGACAAGCCTTTCAGGGAGAGTGAGTGAATAAATAATGCCCCTGGTTTAAAAATCCAAGAAAGTCTGCTGCTTGTGCCTTTATAAAAAAATGATTATATATAAACAAGGCTAAGATGTGTTTCCCAAACCCTATCTAAATTAAATCACACTGATTACAGACAGACGGTTAGAAGAATTAGGGGATTCAGTCTGTCTCTCTCCCCTGTCCGTAAAAATAACTTTCAAAAGGGTATTTGATAAATATTTGAAGAGGAAAAAACTTGCAGGGCTATGGGGAAAGTGTAGGTGAATGAGACTGATCGAATAATTCAAAGAGTCAGCAAAGGCGTGCTCAGCCGAATGTTTTATAATTCTACAATTTGAAACTGTACACAGGATAAGGAAAAGATCATACAAACTTACCCATGCATAGAATTAGAGATATCAGGTACTATGTATGTAATGAAGATAAAAAAGATAGAAATAATATTCTGGAGAAGACCTCCCTAATTCCGGAACATTCTTGGATATAGAACTGTACTAACAACAACAATTTATATTATAATATAGCGTCAAAAGGTAATGAAACACCCCAAGGCGCTTCTCAGGAACGTTATAAAACAAAGTATGACATGGAGCCACAAAGGAGGTATTAGGTCAGATGATCAAAAGCTTGGTCAAAGAGGTAGGTTTTAAGAAGTGTCTTGAATAGATGCAGGGACCTCTCCGACCCTCTACCTTACTTTTCTACTTTAAGACGCAGAAAAAAAAGAGAAATCAATGTACAGGAAAATATATGCAAAGGAAGGTTTGCTTGCTTCTCCTTCTATAACACTTTAGGTTAATGAGGGATTAGGGCTGCAGCGTTGCTTTGGTGATCTGTATCGTGATGGGTATACTGCAATAAATTTTGTAAGAAATAAAGCTCTCACGTTTGTTAATCCTACCTCTGGTTCTGTCTTGTACACAATTCTCAACATAATCTTGCTCTGCCCTGCAATCGACTTTGCAAAGGGGATCATAGCTTTCCATTCTAATTCAGAATCATCACACCCTCTTGCTCAATGGTGTGGGTGAGAATGAACAGAATACTTAAAAGGAGAAAAGAAAATGCAAAGAAAAGTATAAAAATTGTTTGAGATTTATTGTACCTTTGTTTTTGTGGATTGCTCAGAAGCATTATTCTGATCTGATCAATTAAAACCCTAAAAGAGCGATTACGGTATTAAACCCGTTTTAAAAATAATTCAGAGGTTCTCCTTACTCTCTGCATCTTTCCTGTCTAAGGAATCCTGTGGTAGTTTCTTCAAATAATCTTTGAGTAGCAGCTCATAGCGAGGAATTCGTTGGACAGGTTCTAACATGTGATGTTGGATTGTGAGGGAGCCACAGATCTCTTGTTTCTGAAAAACAGACACAAACATCATTAAAGTGCACAAATCTAAACTGGCACCTCAAAGAACAAACATCAAATAAGATACGTCACTGAAACGAAAATTAATTAGCTCCAACTGTTTGAAAATAGATATAAAGTTTATCAAGTGGAACATTTAATTTTTACCTGCACTGAGTTAGCTGATCATAGCCAGAATAAAAGCATCCCAATGATCTTGGTGTCCCTGGGCTACAAGCTAAGTGGCTAACAAAATTTGTTCTTTGGGTGTAGGTGACACTGGCAAGGCTACAAATGTCACCCACGCCTGGTTGCCCTGAGAAGGTGGTGATAGACCGTCTGTTGAAACGCCCACAGTCCGCGTGGTGACTGTACTTCATGATGGTGTTCGGGAATTCCATGATTTTGATCCAGACATGATGCAGGAGAGAGGATAAAGTGATTACTCAGAGTTATTTTGCAGCTATATCCATCCAGGTGGGTGGTCAGTATTTCATTACACTTCTGACTTCCACCTTCCAGTTTGAGGAGAGACTTGAGGAATCAGGAAGTGAGCTGCTTGTTGCAGAGCCTCTGCCTTGCTTTAATAGTCATGCACTGCATTTATTTAAGTTTCTGGTCACTGGGGACCTAAGACAATGGCCCACAAATGGCTGGATCTTCGCATTTCACACTGTGCGCTGAGTGCCATGAATTGGATTGTCAATCCACCCTTTGTATTATTTTTGTGCTGCAAATTAATAATGGTACAGAGCTGCAACCAGTGCAACTAGGGTCATTGGTCATTCTCTTTAACCAATGAAACAAATTGGGGAGGGAGAAAGAAACTGAGGCTTGAATTTTTCCAGTTCTGCCTATGGCAGGAATTGGTGCGGGTGGGACCAGAAAATTTGGAAAGCAGCCAAAAGTCCTTTGACTTTGAGTGGGAATTTCCAGTCCCCAAAATCCCACCCAGAGTGAACAATGGAGAAGGAAATCATTACCTTCAGTCTGTCACAAACTCCGCTCCCTTGCTACTGATTTGCTCATCTTCTCAGGCAGAACAAGACTGTTCATAATGTTGATATTCTGTTGAGCCCTCAGCTGAGCTTTAACACCCATGCCATATCCATCACAAAGACCACTGAATTGCACCTTTCCACTCCAATGAATGATGTCACCTCCAAACCTCTTGCTGGTTTCATAATCTCCACTATCCACAAGTTTTAAATTGACTAGAATTCTGCTGTACAGATACAGTCTGGTACCAAGTCAAATTTGTCCAGCATCCCTCCAGTTATTCACGCTTGCTACAAGCCACCAAACAACTCCCCAGTGACCCAAACACATTACGATCAAAATCCTGCTCTCATCCGAAATCCCTTCATGGCCTTGCCCTATTTTGCAATCTTCTCCTATCTTCTACTAATTGCTCCATTGCACTAATGCCAGCATCTGTCTTCTCCTTTGGCCTTCTCATTGGGGTTGGTACAACCTTTGATTGCTTCAGACTTGCTCTCTGAAGCTTGCTCCTTAAACCTTTTTAAAAAATCTCAAATACTTTAATCCTCTCTCTTCAATTAATCTTTTGGTCCCTTATTCTAATCAATCCCTTCCTGGATCAGGATCCATTTTTCTCATGGCCATTTGTGAAGCATCCAAAGCATAACAATTTTTTTGTTGTTGTGGTGACAACATGTACCATAATATATGTACACAAATAAATTTAAAAAACTCAAGTTGTTCTGCCATGATATATGTATGATATTGTCTAACTTTTCCACTTCAGGTACTGCCACAAGTTCAAGTGTTGCAATAGATATTTGACATTACAATCACACGTTTATACGTAAAGATTACTGTAGTATTTATGCTCAGTTGTATTAAATGTGATGGAGATAATGTCTAAATATAAAACAGTGTTACTTTAAGAACAAATTCTTCATGACTGCAATTATAAATTTGCATCGTCCTTCCTGGTTACCTGAATTTCCTCGACAATGGCTTTGAACTGTGGTGATCTGCCCATCCACGTTTTCAGTAGCCCCATGGCCTTTTCAAAGTTTTTCACGTACTCTCCATACATCTTCAGAAATGGGGCTAACTTCTGCAAAATATCCCCTATCTGTGGTGTAGTATTCCTACAGGAGATAAATTCAGGCATTACATTTATGAACAATGATTGAGTCCACAGAACAGTACACTGGGTCTCCAATGTGTTGTGTCATGGAAGGTTAGCATAGCCAGGATTTTTCCTATGGTGGGTGGGGCCGGGGCCAATCGCCGCCCACAATTGGCTCGGCACCACCATTTTACACGGACGGGCCAATTAAGGCCCGCCCAGCGTAATACGTGGCCGGTAACACCCAGCGCTACGTGTGTGTGTGTGTGGGGGGGGTGGGGGGGGGCACGGAGGGGGCGGGGGAGGGAGAGTCGAAAGGGAGAGTCGAAACAAAATCGTGGATGAGGTTTCCTGAAAAATGCGAAGGCCGCTTGGGCTTTCTGCCTGTCTGCCAACCTTAAGGTTGGACGGGCAACATTCTCAAGTGGCTCATAGACACATAGAAACTAGGAGCAGGAGTAGGCCATTCGGCCTTCGAGCCTGCTCCGCCATTCATTATGATCATGGCCGATCATCCAACTCAATAGTCTGCTCCCGCTTTCTCCCCATATCCTTTGATCCCTTTCGCCCCAAGAGCTATATCTAACTCCTTCTTGAAAACATACAATGTTTTGGTCTCAACTACTTTCTGTGGTAACGAATTCCACAGGCTCACCACTCTCTGGCTGAAGAAATTTCTCATCTCAATCCTAAATGGTCTACCCCATATCCTCAGACTGTGACCCCTGCTTCTGGACTCCCCCACCATTGGGAACATCCTTCCTGCATCTACCCTGTCTAGTCCTGTTAGAATTTTATAGTTTTCTATGAGATCCCCCCTCATTCTTCTGAACTCCAGCAAATATAATCCTAATCGACACAATCTCTCCGCATATGTCAGTCTCGCCATCCCAGGAATCAGTCGGGTAAACCTTCGCTGCACTCCATCTATAGCAAGTACATCCTTCCTCAAATAAGGAGGCCAAAACTGCACACAATATTCCAGGTGTGATCTCACCAAGGCCCAGTACAATTGCAGCAAGACATCCCTGTTCCTGTACTCGAATCCTTTGGCTATGAAGGCCAACATACCATTTGCCTTCTTTACCACCTGCTGCACCTGCATGCTTACCTTCAGCGACTGTTGTACAAGGACACCCAGGTCTCGTTGCACATTCCCCTCTCTCAATTTATAGCCATTCAGATAATAATCTGCCTTCCTGTTTTTGCTACTAAAATGGATAACCTCACATTTATCCACATTATACTGCACCTGCCATGCATTTGCCCACTCACTCAGCTTGTCCAAATCACACTGAAGCATCTCTGTATCCTCCTCACAGCTTACCCTCCCACCCAGCTTTGGCTCATCTGCAAATTTGGAGATATTACATTTAATTCCCTCATCTAAATCATTAATATATATTGTGAATAGCTGGGGTCCCAGCACCGATCCCTGCGGTACCCCACTAGTCACTGCCTGCCATTCGGAAAAAGACCCGTTTATTCCTACTCTTTGTTTCCTGTCTGCCAACCAGTTTTCTATCCATCTCAATACACTACCCCCAATCCCATGCGCTTTAATTTTACACGCCTATGATTTCTTAATGGCCTTAATAGGCTGTTTAAATTCTGGCGGGCACGCAGCCGACTCTGGCATACACCCACCCAACGAAATATTGCGATGATGTCGGGATGTATGCCTGACGTCATTGCGTGTCATTTAGCGCATCGGCATGTTGGGCCCACCCCCGCACGCTGACTGGAAAATTCTGCCCCCATGTGTTTTGGTGCTCTAGATTCCCCAAGCTGTGAATTTATAATGAAAATGACTTAGAAGTTCAACAGTGTACCTTCTACAAAGTGACACATCACAGATGTGTCAAAAATGCACAAAAATCATGTAAGAATAAGAGTGACACAAAGGTCCTGATGTGTAACTCATCGTGTGAAAAAGGGAAGTGAATGTTTAGGTCCAAAATTTGAAAGAAACATTCTTGGAAGAATTAGTTACAAAAATTAATGTTGAAACAACCTGTTAAGGAAGTAAAGTTTAGTTCTATGCAGCACAGTGTCTGCAACTCAAACAAAGGTGCATGTACAGCAAGGGCAGGGTTACAAAGGGGATTTTTAGATATGGAATACAAATTTCCCAGAACTAATAAGAAAAGCATGAACATTTGCTATTAATACATTTAAACGTTAAATTCACTTTAACAAAGTCTACAACTGCTGTATCCTGTACACTTTTTGTCACAAAATGCAGCCTAGAAAACTCGAGGAGGTTCAAAGGTACATAGCACAATTTTGATATAAAGTCGCTGAGGAGATGGGAGCCTTGTTACTGAAAAATTTTAAACAAGGACAATGAGAAATATAAAGGTGTGCATTATTTTGTTGAAGGTGTTACGATTTCAGACCTAATCCCACCCCCCTTCCAAATTATGTTACAGTCCCAGATGAGAACCAAATTTTGTTATGATCCGGTTAGGGACATGTAACCTTTTTTTGTTAAATTAGAGAAAATTTTAAATCCTAAGTATTTACTATGAGAATAAAGCCACAGGATTCCACGGTTCTAAACACACAGAAGAATTTTTACTATACAAAAGTCATCTTATTTTATACTCTAATATCCAGAATTAACATGAATTAACAGGCAAATTGTGGTTGTACACACCACAAAATGCATGCTAAATGCCAAGACAGATCCCGTGAATTTTCTCAGCAAACTACCAAGATGTCAAAGACAAACAAAAACTCTTTAAAACTCTACCTTCCTCCTTGGGATTTCATCAAAGATCTAGCCTCCAATTTCCCTTAAACGCCTCTCCAACTCAGACTGCCCCATCGACTGCTCACCTCCCAGTCACTCAATCTCTTCCCTTGAGACTGTGTCCCACTGGATTTACTCCAACAGCTAGTTACTGGCATAATTCCAGCTCCCCAGCTACTCTGAGCAGAATGCCACTGCTCAAGAGCTTTGATTTTCCCCCCAGCTCCTAGCTTCACGTAGCAGACAATTGTACTTCAGCTTCACTGAGCAGACACTACTCCCCACAAGTTTCTCTGAGCCCTAACTCCCAGCTTCATGGAGCTAATAGCTGCTGTTCACTTCCGCTTCAACGAATTGATACCTGCCCTGGGCTTCTCTTAGTTCCAATTTTCCTACCAGCACAAAGCTAGCAACCTTCTGCTGCCCCCTTCAGCTCCAGAGTTATCTGAGCAACCACTGGTTACCACAGGATGCTGCTCATTCAGCAGCACGGAGCTAATGGCAGCACTTCAGCTGCATGAACCGAGCCTCCTCTTCGTCTGCTTCCTACAGGCTGCTATTCACTCTGCTGCTTGAACTGATCTGAGAGACCTGTTAATATCTCCCAACCGGGTTCCACTCCCGCTCTGAGGCGGGGTATGTTGCATCAACCTTGGTACATTCTGTACCTTAAATGTTACAATCTCCAGTTGTAAGCTACTAACTTACAAAATCTCAAGACAAAAATCCAAAAATGTAGATTTCCTCAGAAATGTGTATAGTGGATAAGGGAATAGTTAACTATTTATGGGGAAATTTAACATTAAGGTTTCTAAATTAGATTGGTATGAGATTCTACCACAAAAGAGTAAACCCTGAGCAGCTAAATAACCTCATTTCAACCCCAAATGTTATTGTCCTTTGGCATACCCAGACTGGTGTTATTTTACATACACACACATATGCTATATTCAGGGTAGAATTAGATTAAGCATATCTACAATTTGTGTTAATCCATCTAGATTTACAACTCCTAAAGGAGGGACACATATACAACACATTAAAAAAATTGAAACTTAGATGAAAAGCTTAGGGCCATTGTGGTGGAAGGAAAGGGTAGAGAGAAAGAGTAAATGAGAGAACTTATGGACCTGACAACATCTTTCAAAACTGTCTCAAAGAACTCATATGAAGTGGCATTTAAAACTTAAAGGCAATGAAGAACATAAATTGAATCAGGAAACTATGACGACTTGATGCCAATCTCAGGTCTTAAATTTTGATTTGTAGAAGTAAACAATGAATTTGGGTTGGATAGCATTTGATGAATCTTGTTTTCAAGATGGTGAGAATGATGGGAGGAGGAGGGACATACTAAAAAGCAGAGTTAGAGCTTAGAGGGAGTAATAAGTCTGCCATAGTAAAATCAATAAAAGAGAAAAAGAGAGCTCAGGGGATTGTATATCAGTTTATTGATCAGTTCTTGTATTTTGGATTTGGAAGATGATATTAGAAGAATCTTCCCAAATGAGAGAGCAGATTCCAGGTTTGGGCTGCATAGAAAGGATTAAGAGTTGTTGCAGGCAAAAGTAAAACTGTTTTGGCATAAAAAAAAATCTAAACTTCTTAGTGGCAGCTTTAGCTGTAAAGATAATGTGGAGGTTCTATTTGAGATGGGAAGAAAGAGTAAGACCAAGGATATCAATTCTTTGAAGAGTCAAGAGTTGGACAAAAGGGTAAGAAATTTTAGCTGGCACACAGGACCAAATTGCCTCATATCTGTGATGCATCAACAAGGGAGCTGTACCAGCATGCTAACTCTAGATTAGTGTACAAGGACACCTAAATCCCTCAGAACACCAATATTTACTAGTCTCTCATATATCAAAAACATAATCGACTTTTCTATTCTTCTTACCAGAGTGGATAATTTCATATTTACCAACATTATATTCCATCTACTACCTTCTTGCCCACTCTCTTAACTTGTCTATATTCCTTTGCATCCTCCTCGTAGCTTACTTTTCCACCTATCTCTGTATTGTTAGCAAACTTGAAAGCACTACATTCAATCCCCTCATCTAAGTCATTGATATAGAGAGCAAATAGGTGTGAAAGATGAGTGGCATAACACCTTCAGGTGCCAAGCCCTAAAATCAGTCTTTCTCAGCATTCTGCTTTAGAATACTCCTCAGGCTAATACACCTTGCAGTTCCACTCATTCTTCTCTCTCCAGAGATCACATACCTGTTTGAATAACCAACTCTTAACTCACTTTCATCTTTGTGCCATCTTACACTCTTACCTCACAGTCGCCATGTAAAAATACAGCAATTTCCTCCTCTCCACACAATCTATTTCTCATACTCGCAACTCTCTCATCTGCAAGGAGAAAAAGTAGCATGCAAGGGGGGGGTTGGTGGTGGTGGTGGTGGGGGGCCACGATTGGAAGCGACAAAGGGTCTCCACTGGCAATACATGCCCTCCTGGTCTACTGGGAAGGAGGTCTTGCTCTGGGAGGCTGCAGAACTCAGCAAAGACCTGCCATGAAAGCCTGAGGCTCCTGAGGCACTGGTCACACATGTCGAGCAAACTGATCTTCTGCTTGCAAACCCTGTACTGGGCCATCCTCTCTATTTTGTGGAGTGCCATGTGACTGAGGAAAAGGCAGCGAATGCTGCTCCTTTTGTTAACAGGGGTTTTCTGCACAGCTGCAAACCAACCCGAGTCAAATCTAGAAGTGGGTGAGGTCATGTCGGGTTCCTGGCGCAATGTCACTTCTTGGGGGTTTGATCCCCTGCCTGCACCTGAGCCCTCCTCCCCTTGGTAATTAAATTTGTGTCTTGAGGCTCATCATCAAACCAAAATTACCAAAATACTGTCCAAAAATAAGGTACATTCCAGATTGTAGGGCACACAGAGTCATACAGCCATACAAACCAATTAAGTCCTAATAACACTGAACATGTGCATAACAGGACAAAACTAGGTCGTATACCCAGATTACATGGTAGAGAGGAGTGGCGGGGTACAATTGACCTAAACAAGCAAATTTCTTCACGAGAAGGTTGACAAGGGCAAGCAGTGCAGTTTCCTTTAATGACACTTTTTGCCTTTTATACAAACTGTGCACTCAGCCATTTAACACATCTAATGCAAATTTGTGCTCCCAATGTAGTCCTGCCTTATAATTTTGCAACTATATTGTAATTACATCATTAAGTCACTGAAACAATACTTATCTTTCACAAGTGTTTTCCTTCAGCAAAAATGCCCCTTTAAACATCACAGAGCAATCAACCAGGGCACTGACATGAATCTTTTTTAAAAAAATTGTCATAATATTATTGTGATTTATTCTAAAGTAGGTTTATGGGGGTGGGGGGAGTTGTGTTTTTCAGTGTGAGAGTAATTTAATTACATTTTGTAGCCAAGCAGGCTGCAAGTTGAAATTATCAAAAGAAGGTGTAGAAGTGCCTTTAAAATGTTAAGTAGGTAAACATGGTTGGGGTCTTAGCATGTAAGGTGTGAAGGGAATTTGCATTTTTAGATAGATGAAGGGAGGTTTGAATTTTAACGAGGTTAATGAGAATATTGGCAACATGAAAAGATTTATATTATGAGAAAGGTAAAGTTCCAAAGACATATGGGGCAGAATTTTACCTCCATTGTGGGGGGGGGGTTGGTTGAAGATTGGGCGCGCAGAGGTGTGCCTCCGATCGGCACCCCGAATTGGGGGTGCGCCGCCATTTTACATGGGCGAGCCAATTAAGGCCTCCCCAGCATGACGTCCAGATGGAAGCGCTATACGCTGCCTGTGCGGGTGGGGGGGAAATCCCTCAGCTAAGTGCTGCCCCAGTAAGATCAGCTGTACGTTAAAAAATATTAAAAATAGAGAAAAAAATTCCCTGACATGTCCCCTCATGCGACACTATCACATGAGTTGGGACATGTCCATAACTTTTAAAAACACTTTAATTAAATTTTTAAAAACCTACATGAAACCTCATCCTGCCCGTGGATGAGGTTTAATGCTTTTTCTAATGCCCGCCGGGGCTCTTGGCCTGCCCGCCAGCCTTAAGGTTGGACGGGCAGGTCCATTAATTACTTTAATGACACTGTCAATGGCCCCAATTGGCCATTGACAGGTCGGTGGTCCCGCAACTGATTTTGCTGAGCACGCGCCTTCCTGAAAATTTAAATGGGGTGCGGTGACGTCGGGAGTTCCACTTGACGTCACTGCGCATTATTTTACGCGTCGGCGAGTGGGCCCCACCCCCCACTCACCGACAGGAAAATCCTGGCCATAGAATTTACATATTGGACAGAATTTTCCCCTCATCAGGTGGGTAAGGTGGGTGGGCCTGGGAGTGGCCACGCAATGGACTGCTGCCCACGATCCAGTCCCGACCGTGATTTCATGCTGGCAGACCAATTAATGGCTGGCCAGTGTGAATCGCACGCTGAAATGCTCAACACTGCCTGGGTGTGGGGGGAGGTAGGGGGAGAAAGGCAAGCGTGGAAGTCAGCGCATGCACACGGGTGTGGTAAGTGAAAACTCCGTCACATGAGCAGGGGCATGTTAAAAATAAGTTTTAATTTTTTACTGGTTGAAACCTCATCCCACCCGTGGATGAGGTTTCGCAAAAAACGCAAAGGCCACTTGGCCTATTCGTCCACCCACCAATCGAACGGTTGGATGGGCAGTGAAAAGTTCCATTTAATTAATTGATTAAGAACCTTAATAGGCCTCTCAATTGTCGGTGGGCGCATTGCTGCTTCTTGTGCATGCCTGCCGAGCGAAATATCGCGAGTGTGCACGATGGCATCAGGACGCTCGCCCAACGCCATCGTGCACTATTTTACTCCCGCCCAGGTTGGGTGCATGCCCGCCAAGGGAAAGATTCTGCCCATAAAGAGAGAGAAACGTTTATGAAGGAGAATGAGGGTATGTGGCAAGGGAAGGCATTGTGAGATCTAACAGAAGTGTGTGAAATAGCCTAAATGAAGCCTCCAGTATTTGTGCATTACCCTGCTGTCTACAGAAATTGAAGCTGGAGAAAGCCATTTTGAATTCCACTGTCCATGGTAGTGTGTTAATTTGCTGGATCTGTTTAAAATCTAAAATCTGTTTTTGGACCGTTACCTTAAAGGGGGTGTAACTGGGAGTCAAGTTAAAGGAATTTTAGGAGTTATTGTAGTAGTAATTTGTAGTCCTATGTATGTGCTTGAAACCTTTCCTTTTGTTAATAAATATTTTAATTTAGTTTTTAATAAATATCTCTAAAAGTCATCGTGGACTTTTTACTTATGAATTCAGTGCATGTATCTCGAAATAAATGAAAATTGCAAAACCGCTGTGATAGTGCGATCAAGTTTCCCTCATGTATTTGATCCGCCTGGCACATATCATCTGTCGCTTCAAAACATTATTCTTTCATGGGATGTGGCCAATACTGGCAAGGCCAGCATTTGTTGCACATAGCTAATTGTCCTTAAGAATGTTGTGGTGAGCCACCTTGAACTGTTGCAGTCCATGTGGTGTAGGTACACCCACAGTGCTGTTAGGGAGGAGTTCCAGGATTTTGGTCCAGTGATGATGAAGGAAGAGCGATATACTTCCAAGTCAGGTTGGTGTTGGCTTGGATGGGAACTTGCTGGTGGTGGTGTTCCCATGTGCCTGCTGCCCTTGTCCTAATAGGTGTTGGGGGTTGTGCATTTGGAAGATGTTGTCAAAGGAACCTTGGTAATTTGCTGCAGCACATCTTGCATAGAGTACACACTGCTGCTGCTGTGGTGGAGTGAGTGAAGGTTTAAGTTGGTGGATAGGGTATCAATCAAGCAGGCTACTTTGTCCTGGGTGGTGTCGAGCTTCTTGAGTTTTGTTGGAGCCACACTCACCCAGGCAAGTGGAGAGTATTCCATCACACTCCTGTCATGTGTCTTCAGGCTTTGGGAGTCAGTAGGTGAGTTAATTGCCTCAGGATTCCCAGCCTCCAGCATGCTCTTATAGTCATGGCATTTATAAGGCTGGTCCAGTTCAGTTTCTGGTCAATGGTAACGCCCAGGATGTTGATAGAGCGGGATTCAGTGATGGTCATGCCATTGAATGTCAAGGGGAGATGCTTCGATTCTCTCTTGCTGGAGATGGTCATTGCCTGACACTTGTGTGGCGCGTATGTTACTTGCCACATATCAGCCCAAGCCTGAATGCAGATCTTGCTGCATATGGACACACGCTGCTTCAGTATCTGAGGAGTTGCAAATGGTAATGAACATTGCACAATCAGCAAACATCCCCACTTCTGACCTCATGACGGATGGGAGGTCATTGATGAAGCAAAATTAAAACTGCTCTGGTCAAATTTAGGATATGTTTTTATATCTTACACTGTCATCCATTCAAAATTTTCCATTTACGTACAGCACTTCAAAAACACAATATTAACAACATTAAATACAGAAGGTAAGATATCTGCGACACTGAGCCACACAGACCAGAAAAGTCATCCATTGTTTGTTTTAAGTTAGCTGATTTACCCTGAGCAGCAATGGGGCATCGAGTTTGGCTCCAATTTCAGGGGCAAAATTTTTGCCTCAGCGGGCGGGTGCGTGCCCACTCGAGCGTAAAGCGACGTGCATTGACGTCAGGCGAGCATCCCAATGTCAACGCGCAGTCACATGATATTTCGGTCGGCGGGTGCGGGAATCAGCAGCGCACCCGCCGACAATTAAAAGGCCTGTTAAGTCCATTAAAGTCTCAATTAACTTACATTTTTTGCTGCTTGTCCAACCATACAGTTAGCGGGCAAGCAAAAAGACAAAGTGGCCTTTGCACTTTTTAGGAAATCTCATCCACAGATGGGATGATGTTTCCAAAAGCAAATAAAAATAAAATAAAAATTTAATTAATAACATGCCCCTGCTCATGTGACAGAGTCACATGAGCAGACATGTTTTATAACATTTTTCAATTCTTTATTTTTTTTTGGAAAACTCTTCATCCCCCTGGGGCAACTCTGTGCCTCAGGGAGATTCTGAAGTGTGCACTCACCCCGCTTTGCCTCCTCCCCCCGCCCAAACAGGTAGCATGGAGCACTGCCGCTCGCATTTCACACTGGGCAGGCCTTAGTTGGCCTGCCAGCGTGAAATTGTCTTCCAGCCCTGAATGTGGGTGGCGGTTGGCTCCTGACCACCCACACCCGTCCTCACTGAGCCTGCCCGACAAGGGCTAAATTCTGCCGCAGATCACCATCAAGGAGGGAGTGCATGTATATTGGAGAGGACACAATCTGGCTCCTGTGGTGTTTCCCACATGGTTATACATTTTGCCAACATTCTTTATTTAGTATTGCGCATGTAGAATTTGCACTTGGCATAACGCCAAGGGACTGCTTGTATTTGGGGACACTACAGCAGCAAGTGTCAATATTTTGGGGGGAGGAGAAGATAGCCATAGTCCTTTTGCCTCCTCCTAGGAAAGCCTGATGTGTCATAAATGTACACTGCACTTTCTGGTAATTCATTGCTAGATGATGAGTTACAATATTACACTGCAGTGCACCATCTTACGTAGAATGAGTGAGTCTTTCATTTAAAAAAAAAATCTTTTCTAAAGTTAGTGGGAAAAAACAACAAAATGAGAACATTTTTGACTCACCAGAGATTCATGCGGGTTTCCAGCTCTGGCAGCAAGAACTGAGTGTGGAAGGTGTAAATGGATGAAATGTTGGAGAAGATTTTGGTCACAACCTCTGCAGGAAAGGAACCCTTGCTATTGGCTTCCTCTAGCAGTTTAGCACAGAAAACCTGCAGAACAAATCAAATAAAGAGCTAGTTTTGACTCACGGTGCTCATATATAGGCTCCATAAATGAATATTTATATTAAAAAAGGTAGGTCTATGTTCAATAAGGTCCCACAAAGCAGGTGGCTTTAATAGTTTACAGACACAGGCAAGAGGATATTTAGCCCCACTTATCTTGTGAGGTATTCATAATATATTCCATTAACACTGCACCTGAAAACTTATCTTGTAAATATTTAGACACAGAGGTTTTAAAAATTTGGCTGGGTTGCTGTGCAGCTGCAGCTGATTTGAGTATTACTCGGGCTACTGCTGTGAAGCAAGAATCGAGAGTGTTTTATCCTTTGAACATTTTCTTTAAACAATCAGGGTAGAATTGTCCGGTCCCATTGGTAGCGAGTGTGAGTGGACAATATGGCAAAAAGGCCAAAAATTGGTTTTACGCCATTGTGAAACCAGTTTGCGATTGTCCACTCCATCCATCAATGGCGGGCCATGTTTCCCACTGCCGCACGTCAGGAACCTAATTTCAATATGTTTCTATGTTTCAATGTTCAAACACCAAGCTAAGGTAGCCTTGGGGCAGGTACTGTGTATAGATTCCTTGAAGAGTGTCAGAAGTAGAAACATTTGGAACTGAGGACAGTGGTTTCATGGGTACAGAAGATCACAAAGACACACAAACATAGCCATACAAAGTTTATCACAACTCAGTGTTCACACTGCTTGCAGGTTACTAGTCAGTTCTGGTGAACTTCTAAATATTAAATCCAATATCACATCCACCACACATTAAGGAACAACTACTGATTACTTCTAGGAAGTTGTGTCTCATTCTCTACAGGTTGTCCCTTGTCTGGCTAATTATCTCCAGGCACACTGGAAACCCTTGCGATTGTCACATTAAAGTCTCCTTCACTTGCCTAAACAGCCCTTTCATCTAACTGTTCAAATTAAGCTGCTGGGTGATAGCAGATGCCAAATATTATGTTGCTGCCTTAATAATTTCAACCAGACTGCTTTTCTCTCCATCCTCACAGCAGCTGCTATGGAGATTCTGTAGCTCAGTAGATAGCAACCCTGCCTGTGAGCCAGAAAGCTCTAGGTTCAAGTCCCACTGCAGGACTTGCCGGCCATAGAAGGAGCATTCGCGATTCAAACAGGTTGATAATCAGCCTTCTAATCCTTCCAACACTTCCCTATTATTCCCCAAAGGGAAAAAGTATGCATGAAGATATACAAAACAAACAAATAGCTGCTAAATCCCCTATTACCAGTGATGTCATGCCAACCCCAACTATCTTTACAGGTCTGTATTTGTAGAGATTATACATCTTTAATCTTCAAAATGCCCAAAATGCTCTCCAGAATACACTTTAAGGTTTCATCAAGGTTTCTCTCTTTTTTCCTCTCATACCCCATTCCACCAAGTTTCTCTACTGTGTGCATTGAATCTTGCTGTTGTAAAGTTCTATGGACCCTGTCGTCTTGACAATCTAATTCTTCGTTTATGAGCGCTCACAGGGAATTTCCGCAGCTAATTAAACACTGGGGGAAGAGACCACATGAACTCAGTTCTATCTTCACACAACTTCTGCTTTCCAGCAGGAGTCAATGAATTGCAATCATAATTCTCAAAAGCAAAAAAAAAAGTTTGAGTTTGTCTTGCTCATTAGCTCTTTTTCCATATTGCAACCCTCCTGCACTGCATAATAATATGCAGTCAAAGAATCCACAAACAATTACAAGGCAAATTTTTTTTTTTAAATTTGCAAGTTTAAATGAAGAAATCCAAAATGAAAATGATCGTTTTCCTCTGCAGTTTATGACTCTCTAATAGAATTGCAAGGAGGTGCGCCCTTTAAATAAATGCTTCCTGTGAATTTTCAGTTTTATCCCAAGTGTTTCATTCAAGAACAAGAAAAAAATTTAAAAATAAAGAAAGCCTTGAATTTACTGAGCCTCATTAGGCTCATTAACTCAGGACACCCCAAAGTGGTTTACAGCCAATGGTACTTTTGAAGTATAGGCATTATTGTAATATAGGAAACGTGGCAGCCAATGTGTGCTTAGCAAGATCCTACAGACAGTGATATAATAATGATCATATAAATAAGCAAAACAACAGCAGTAAACATACTTGCAAAAGGAATGAAAGACAAATACGTAACACTTCCGTCACTAACCTGGTCTAAGAGATGAAGTTTGCTGACATAAGCTTTTTCTGTTAGCAGAAGCTCATTAGCAATCTTATACAGCTTCTCTTCATTTGTCTCCTATAAAGGAACGTAATTTGTACTTAAATTGAATTTTAGGCTCAAATCTGTTAAGATAACAGCTGATGGCACTCATCATTATACACGCTCAAATTCATAGCACCCTCACCTTTGAATCAGAGGGTTGTGGGTTCATGTCCCAATCCTGGAAACCAAGAACTGTGATTGTACTCGAAAAGAGTTGCAATCTGTGACTTGATAACTCGAAAGAGTATCAGACAAGGGCAAATGCACGATTGAACATGGAAATAATGCACCAACCCATTGTTAACTGCATGAAAATGGGACCTCACAATCTGGCTCATTATTCAAATGCATTGACATGGCGTGAAGTTGCTGCTTGCACAGTAAATACCAACTAAACTCACCACAGAAAGTTAGAGCCAGTCTAAAGTGACATGAAGACCCTAATTTGGAGTAATTTAAGGTCCATGCATATTCAATTAAACCTTGAGGTGTCAGCTGTGGCTCAGTCCATAGCACCCTCACCTTTGACTCAGAGGGTTGTGGGTTCATGTCTCACTCCCGGAAACCAAGAACTGTGATTGTACTCGAAAGAATTGCAATCTGTGACTGTTGATAACTCGAAAGAGTTTCAATTAAACCTAGGTTATCTGTGAGATTCTGATGTACTAAGTGTTAATTACTGTTGATGAACCTCATTAGCACTGAAAATTAATCATGTGTGTGTAGTCTCATTCTCCAGTTTAATTGTTGTTGGATATTTGAAAAAAAAGGAAAATGTAATTTTTAAAAATTCTACTTTTCCCATGTTCTTACTTTCTCTCTCAGTATGAGGGTGGAAGAGAGAAAAAGGCAAGTGAAGAAGCAGGTGATATTATGGTATTCATTAAAAAATGGTGGTGCCACCACCAAGTTCAGCTCAACTGAATAGCCAGCAAAGGGTCTGGAATAGTTGGTGACCATGGGAGTTTTTGAGGGTGTCAAATCACTTTTCCCACCCCCACCTCGAGGTAAGGTTTTCAATCTGTAATGTTAACTTTCTCCACCAGCCTGACCTACTGAGAACTTCCAGCATTTTCTGTTTGTTTCACCAGAATGATGTCGGGCTTAGAAGGTTAATTTTGAGGGCAGGATTCATAACCTTTTTTGTATTCCCTCAAGTTTAGAAAGTTAAGGTGTGATCTGATTAAGTGGTAAGATATTTGCGAGGATAGATGGATGCAAAGAAGCTATTTCCATTAGAGCTAGGCCAGTTGGATGTGAAATCAGGAAGCATTATTTTCACACGAGGATATTGGAAATCTCACCTCTCCCACCTAAAAGGCTATGGGCGGTGATTCAATAGATCATCCATGACCTTAAAATAGACAAGAGGGGCTGAATAGTCTACTCCTGTTCTTATGTTGCTATAGCTATGGATGTAGTGATGCAGGATTGGAATGAAAAACCGTTGCTGGAGATGTGTGGTCTGTGATTGGATAGAAGAATCGGACTATGTGAGGGCATTCCATCTGAGTTAAACAACGGAGAAGGATAGTGCGGTCAACCGTGTCAAGATGCAGAAAGATTGAGCAGGATAAGGGACAATGCACCACTAGGTCACAGCAACAGAATATCATTTGTGACTTTGGTTAGATCCATTTTGACACTGTGACATGGATGGAAACCCAAAGGTAGAAATTCAAACAAAGTTGATCAAACCATTGTAATGATGGGTGTAGCTCTCATATATAAATTATACCTTGGGCTGTCTCCCTGTTCCTCTGGCAACTTGTCCTTTGAACACACCTTGTCCCACCCACCATACCTCCCATTTAAAATTCTTGTTCTTTACCAACAACCCAAGTGATATGCCAAGTATCTTCTCTGCTTTCCTCCCTCAGCCTTTGTGCTGAGCAACTTTGATCTTCAGTGATTTCAACTTCCATCTCCTCAGTGATTTCAACTTCCATCTCAAATCCTCTTTCTCCCTCTCCTCAGAGTTCACTGCCCTCCTTTCCTACCTAAATCTCTCCCTCCCAAATTTACAGCTACCTGCTTGCCTGGATTCATGTGGCCTTGCTACTTACAAGAGTGGTGGGGCAATACTTGAGGAGAGGTAACTGTTTACAATGTTGGATAGCATGGAGGTGAGGAAGGTAAAGGGATAGTCATTAGCTTAGTGGGAATGAAATTAATGAGAGGATAATGAGAGAACTAGAAAGAAATAGGCTTAAAGTTAGGCAAGAAGAAAGCAGTAGAGGCAGCTGAATGGATGGTCTCAATCTTAGCAACTAGGAGGTCCATAAGCACCTTGCACTTGGTGAACATGAAGTTGGAGGAGGCAGGGAAAAGGATTTTAGGAAACAAATTTATAGTGTAAAAATTAAGTCAGTGGCTAGATTTGCTCTGCAGGATGATCCATAGTGGACATTTCTGGCAGTAAGGACTGACAGCACTTGATGTGGTCCAGCCAGACTTGGCATTGGATGGCTAAATCAGTTGTGTGCCAGATACACTCAAGCCTGTTGCCTTGCACTTGCAGAAGTGCAGATTGTGGCCATAGTAGGGAGAATAGTTAGAATGGGGCAAGAGTAAACTTTTCGCCAGGACAAAGGCCTCAAAAATGGAGGTGAAGGAACAGTTGAGAAAATTAAGGTGTGATCTGATTAAATGGCAAGATATTTGATAGGATAGATAGATACAGAGAAGCTACTTCCATAAGAGCTAGGCTGGTAACTGTAGAAGTACCATGGAGGACCAAAAGCTGGTTTATTGTGAATTTGAAAGTACCGTTGCAAATGGTGTGGATTTTTTCTCCCTGGGGCAAATGTAGGAGAGGTAGTTGGAAGAGGGATGCGAGTAATGAGGGAAAAAATTAATTCGTTAGAAGTGTTCTTGTCAGTGATCAATACCATGGAAATAGAGAGGACATAGGAGATACCAAAGTCAATGGGGTTCTGTAAAAATGGGTAACAGATTATGACATTTAGGGAGAACAAGAGGGCAGTGCAATCAGAGAACAGAGGACAAGGGGATTAAGAAATTGAAATTACTGATGAGGGCTTACTTGAGGCAGAAGCTGAAGGAGAAAAGAAAGGTGAATATTTCAAGGAGAAACTCAGCATGGGCATGGGGGGCGGGGTGCATTGGTAGAACATAAGAAATAGGAGCAGGACAAGACCATAAGGCCTGTTGAGCCTGCTCCACCATTCATGGCTGATCTTGGGCTCAAACTCCACTTTCCCGCTCACTTTCAATATCCCATGATTCCCAGAGAGACCTAAAATCTTTCTATCCCAGCCTTAAATATATTCAACGATGGAGCATCCACAACTCTCAGGGGTAGAGAATTCCAAAGATTCATCACTCTTTGGGTAAAGAAATTTCTCCTCATCTCAGTCCTAAATGATGAGCCCCTTATCCTGAAACAGTGCCCCCTTGCTCTATATTCCCCAGTCAGGGGAAACAACCTTATTATCTACCCCATCAAGCCTCTTCATAACCTTAAACAAAAACAAAAATTGCTGGAAAAACTCAGCAGGTCTGACAGAATCTGTGGAAAGGAAGACAGAGTTAACGTTTCGAGTCCGTATGACTCTTCATCAGAACTCAAGAGTTATGCGGACTTGAAACATTAACTGTATTCCTTTCCACAGATGCTGTCAGACCTGCTGAGGTTTTCCAGCAATTTTTGTTTTTGTTTCAGATTTCCAGCATCCGCAGTATTTTGCTTTTCTCTTCATAACCTTGAATGTTTCAATGAAGACAGCAAATGTGATATATAAAAAGGAAGTGAGAGGAGTGGAACAGTTTGAAGTGGAGGAGGTAGCAGAGAAAATGGGGAAGTCACCACAATGTGAACTGGAGTAAACAACACCTGTGCAATGCGTGCCACTAAATTCACAGAATTTATAGCAAAGAAATGGGTCATTCTGCCCAACCAGTCTATGGTCTACTAAAGCTTCCTCCCACCCTATTTCATCTAAACCTATCCTTCTATTGCTTTTTCTTTTATGCATTTATCTTGCTCCCCTTTAAGTGCAACTATCCTACTTGCCTCAACTATTCCACGTGAGTTGCACATTCAAACAACTAATGCCTAGATTTAATACTCCATTGCAGTCAACGTGTAAAGTAGGGCGGGTGTACAAATCGGTGTTTGACCCTAAACTGCACCGCCCCTCCACTTCAAATTAATTTGGATAATTATATACAATTTGCGTTGGTGGTGGGAAGATTTCTAATGATAGTACAGCATTTCCTTTATGGACAAACATTTGAAGCAAACTCTCAAATTAATAAATTACATTGTTTAATTGGAGTTTCCCCAAGGGTCAGCTTTTATAAGGTTTATTACCTTCTTTTCTGCATGCATTTCATTTTCGTTTTCCTTTTTTTGGATTTCTCCATTCCAACTTTTCTTTGATTCCAGAATGTTGTGTGTTTCTCTCTGTGACTCCTCTACATGTTTCCCATGTGGACTCTGGACTGCATGGAGGTCAGCTGCTCTTGTGCACAGATCTGTAGATGGCAATAGATTCAAGGTAGCAGTCTTTTGATTCTGGTTTGATTGCTTGCTGTCCATCATTGAATCAGCTGTACAAATGTTGGCTTCAGTGCTGCTGTTGTTTTGGCAATCTGTTGGAAGTGGTGCTACGAGTCCATTGGCTGGCTGAACCTCTGTATTTGGACTAGATTCTGCAACATGATTTGATTTCACTGTGTCTGCCCTCTGTCGTTGAAGTATAGGGTGGTCTGACAGGAATTTTGGTTGAGAGTGAATCAAAGTTCTTGCAGAATTTCGGGGCGAGTGTGACCCACTTTGAGCATT
Source organism: Cetorhinus maximus (assembly GCF_964194155.1). Taxonomy (NCBI): domain Eukaryota; kingdom Metazoa; phylum Chordata; class Chondrichthyes; order Lamniformes; family Cetorhinidae; genus Cetorhinus; species Cetorhinus maximus. Next base: position 52,959,739 of record NC_135900.1, read on the forward strand.
CTTTTTCTCATCATTAGAGTTAGCTGGACTGTCAAAATATAAAACTGTTGTTAATTCCAAATCATCAGTTAAATAACACTACACTCCCACCGCATTACAAAAAAGGGAAAAAAGATACACAAGATGGTTTCTTTCTTTGCTTCTTTGCAATACGAAGTGATGCACAAATGCAGTCCCAAAAGGGTAATACACCATTTCTATGAAAAAAATATACACTTGCTAAAACAAGCACACTCTGCAAGAGAACTTGTGAACTGAAGTCAGTCTCTGTTGTACTGTGATAAGAGATTGCTTCTTCCAAAAATAAATAACTTATTTGGTACCATGAAACAGTTCAGTGCACTAATGGAAATTAATTACCCAAATATTTTTCTCTCTCTTTTTCCTTGAAACTAACCCAGTTAAAGATCATGGCACTGTTCATAATCAAGGAGATATACCTGTCCAACCTGCAGATATTCTGACAAATGCAAGCAGTACCATTCCTCAGACAAGTTATCATAAGGTGTTCTGGTGGTGCAGGCTGCGCTGTTCATCCTCCTTTGCATTAGTCAGCGTCCCCTTCATACTCTAATTAGCTTACACTTAAAATGACGATGCAATCCTTCAAGTTGCAACAACCAGGTTGCTGTGAACTGTTCTTAATGAGTAGAGTCCAAAAAAGGAGTCACAGGAACATACAGGGAAACTGCTAGCTACAGTGTGTACTTATCCCCAAATCATTCCCATCTTTTGCCCTGCACCAAACACGACTCACCTCATTCACATCAATAATACGAAGTGGAATATACCAACCAAACTGCCACCCCCATTAATACCAAGTGGAATGCACTGACCTCGATGCCACCAAAGTACCAATAAGTGAAAAACAATAAGCACACTTTCACCATTATTACAGTCAAGACTAATAAAAGGCAAGGAGAGGTGAAAATTGGAGGGAGAAACAATTTAAGTAAAGGTTTTTATGCTCACTGCTGGCCTCCACCATTCAGCTTTTACTTATAGCCAAACCTATGAAGAAACTCCCAATTCATTGGCACAACGGCCTTATTGGCCATATTGCAGATGCTTTAGTGTAAATGTTTTCACTGTTTTCTCTCTCATTTTTAAATCAAAAATAGAAGATTAGAGTCAATAGATCCTCTTTTAAAATAAAAGTTGAAAGGAAACAAAAAAAAATAGCTGCAAGCGAATAGGTTTTTGTGGCCCCTAATCAAAGCAAGCAATGAGACTGGTGGAAACCAACATCACGAGAATGTACTTCTACTTTCCACTACAAAGCCAGCTACACATGTATTCTGCATTGTATTTTTGTAGGTGTCTTATTACACTTCTTTTTAGCACACTGGCATATCTCTATTTTTCTTTCTTTATCTATGTATTTCCTCATTCAAGGCAGCATTTCAATAAATCTCTGCAGTAGCCTCTCTCATGCCACAACTATAGTGCAGAACTCAAAACATTGTACAATACTCAGTGTGGTCAAACTAAAGTTTAATTTTCACACCTTAATTGCACCTTGACTCTATTCTTGCCAGAAACCTCACTATTCGATTACATTAAAAAAACAAATCATCAGTAACGGTAACCGCAAAAGTACCAGATTGTCGTAAAAATCCATCTGGTTTACTAATGTTTTTTGGGGAAGGAAATCTGCTGTCCTGGCTGACAGCTATATGGTTAACTTTTAGCTGCCCTCTGAAATTGCCTCAATTTCATCAAACAGCTACAAAAATGTTTAATAATGTCTAATGTGAACACACCACCCATCACTGACTTAGGCATCAGACATAACAAAGGCACAACCACCAACAGCCCAGTTGGATCTGAAAAGTTCTCCTCACCACTGGCAGGGGCGGCGGGGGGCGGGGGGGGGGTGTGTGTGTGTGTGTGTGTGTGTGTGTGGAAAGAGGTGCCAAAATGGAGACAGCTGTTCCATAGACAACCCATAGACAATGGTATAGAGTCAGGAGGGAGTGGCTCACAGTGTCCTCAACATCGACCTCAAACCCCATGAAGTCACACGGCATTGGGTTAAATATGAGCAACGAAATCTCCTGCTGGTTACAAACTACCGCCCTCCCTCAGCTGATGAATCAGTACTCCATGTTGAACACCATTTGGAAGAAGCACTGAGGGTAGCAAAGATACAGAATGTACTCCAGTTGGAGGACTTTAATGTCCATCACCAACAGTAGCTTGGTAGGACCACTACTAACCAAGCAGGCCAGGTCCTGAAAGATATATCTGCCAGACTGGGCCTGCGGTAGGTGGTGAGGGAACCAACAAAAGGGAAAAACCTACCTGTCCTCATCCTCACCAGTCATAGATGCATCTGTCCAGGACCTTATTGGTAGGAGTGACCAGCATTCCGTCCTTGTGGAGATGAACACCCATCATCACACTGAGAACACCCTCTGTTGTGTCATGTGGCACTACAGCTGTGATAAACGTGATAAGTTTAGTACAGGTGTAGCAGCGCAAGACTTGGCATCCATGAGGCGTTGTGAACCATCAGCAGCTACAAAGTCGTATACTGTTCCAATCTGTAACCTCATGGCCTGGCATGTTTCTCATTCTAAGATTAACAACAAGCAAGGAGACCAACCCTGGTCCAATGAAGAGTGCAAGAGAGCATGCCTGGAACAGCACCAGGCGTACCTAAAAATGAGGTGCCAATCTGGTGAAGCTACAACAGAGGACTACAAATATGCTAAATAGCAAAAACAGCATGCTATTGCCAGAACAAAGAGATCCCACAGCCAACAGATCAGGTCAAAGCTCTGTAGTCATGCCAGATCCCGTTGTGAATGGTGGTGGACAATTAAAACAAGAGGAGGCAGCTCCGTGAATGTCCCCACTCTCATTGATGGCAAATCCCAGCACATCACATCAGTATAAAAGACAAGACTGAATAATTTGTAAACAACTTAGCCAAAAGTATTGAGTGGATGGTCTATCTAATGGCCTCCTCCTGAGGTGCCCATCATAGACACCAGAATTCAGCTAATTCGATTCACTCCATGTGATATTAAGAAACAGCTGAAGGCATTGGATACAGTAAAGAATACAATCCTGACAACATCCCAGCTATGGTACTGAAGACTTGTGTGCCGAATTAGCTGCATCCCTACTCTGTTCCAGTGCAGCTGCAACACTGGCTTCTATTCAACAACATGGACAGTTGCCCAGGTATGTCCTACCACAAAAAGCAGGACAAATTAAATCCAGCCCCATCAATCCACCCTTAATGAAAGTGATGGAAGGTGTGCTATCAAGGGGCACTTACTCAGCAACAATTTCATCATCAATGCTTAGTTTGGATTCTGTCAGGACCACTCAGCTCCAGACATCAATACAGTCTTGGTCTTAACATCTTAACATGGATAAAAGAGCAGAATTCCAGAGGCGATAGGAGGGTAATTGCCCTTGTCATCATGGCAGCATTTGATTGAGCGTGGCATCGAGGAGCCCCAGTAAAATTGAAGTCGTTGGGAATATTTGCACTGGCTGGTGTTTTTTTTATTCTTTCACGGGATGTGGGTGTTGCTGGCTGGGCCAGCATTTATTGCCCATCCCTAATTGCCCTTGAGAAGGTGGTGGTGAGGCCATATGATGTAGGTACACCCACAGTGCTGGTAGGAAGGGAGTCATACCTAGCACAAAGCAAGATGATTGTGGTTGTTGTTAGGCAATCATCACAACACCAGGATCTGTCTGCAGGAGTTCCTCAGAGCAATAACCTTGGCTTAAACCATCTTCAGTTGCTTCATCAATGACCTCCCCTCAATCATAAGTTCAGAACTGTGGACGTTTGGTGATGATTGCACAATGTTCAGTTCTATTTGCAACTCCTCAGATGATGCCTGCGTGTAGCAGGATATGGACTACATTCAGGCTTCAGCTAGTAAGTGGAGAGTAACATTTAGGCCACACAAATGCCAGGTAATGACCATTTCCAACGAGAGAGTCTAATCACTTCCCCTTGACATTCAACGACATTACCATTGAAAAATACCGTGGGAGGAGGTGTAAGGGGGCCTGGGATTGCCATTGACCAGAAAATGAACTAGATCAGCTACATAAATACAGTGGCCACATGAGCAGGTCAGAGATTGGCTAATCAAATGTGAGTAACTCACCTCCTGACTCCCTAAAGCCTGTCCACCATCGACAAGGCACAAGTCAGACATGTGATGGAATATTCTCCACTTACCCTGCATGAATACAGCTGCAACATCCCTCAAGAAACTCAACACCATCCAGAACATAGGAACTCATTAGATTGTCACCCTATCCACCAGCTCACGCATTCATTCCCTCCACCACCAACAGCACCTTGTAGCTGCAGCATATTAACATCTACAAGATGCACTGCAACAATTCATTAAGGTTTCTTCAAAAGCACCTCCCAAATCTGCAACATCTATTGCCTAAAATAACAAGGGCAGCAGTTGCAAGGGAACACTGCCACTTGCTACTTCCCTTCCAAGTTATACATCATCCTTACTTGGAAATATATTGCCATCCCTCCATCATCACTGGGTCAAAATCCAGGAACAGTTGGTGTACCTTCACCACCTGGGCTGCAGCAGTTCAAGAAAGGGGATCACCACCACCTTCTCAAAGGCAATTAGGGATGGACAATAAATGCTTGCCTTGCCAGCGATGCCTACATCCAATTTACAAATAAAAAGAAAGGCACTTCACATCTGATGATTAAATACTATATGCACTTTTTGCCCGCTCCATCTTTTCAAAACCTCATGCAGCTTCCTCAGATCTTCAGGATTATTTACTATGCTCCCTATTTTAGTATCCACAAATTGGGATTCTACAATGAATAGAAGATTAAGAGGACTGTGAAGAAAACAGGATTTATACATACACAGAAAGACCTGTGATCATGACAGTGGCATAGTTTGCCTACTGATCAATGTTGCGTATTTTATATGCCTCAGAGCTATTCAGAGATTACACTAGTTTCTATGCGTGTAACAGGTTTTATTCACAGTGCTTTAAAATGTCTGTTCCATGCTTACAGCTCCAGCTTCTAGCAACTTCTACAGTTTATTTTTCACCAAGTCCACACCCAGGCTTAACTAATCAAGCACAGTGAGCATTAATAGTAAAATGGACTCACATAATCAAACACAGAACAATTGACCACTACAATTAAATTAGCCTGCCAACAATTCAACACTTTTGAGGATGTTTGTGACCTCCTGCCCAGTGGAAATACGGTACTAGCACCACAAAAATAGTTGGCTATGAATGACCACCCTATTCCTGCTGACAATATACTCCAAAGACCTATCAAAGAATGCCCACCTGACTCAGGTGGTAGACCCTTTAATATGTAAATTGGGGTTTTATGACATAGATTACACTCTGCCAGCCAGTTGCTCAAAAACCACACAGCTCAACATCTACTCCCACTCATTTACTGTCTTTCCATTTCCAATGCAGTTCATTACCATCCTCCTGCTGTGTGGAATTATCCAAAACCCAGAAAAGTTTAATAATCCCTCAAACTGCTTTTAAACTTGATAAACAAGTAAGTATATATAGCTTTGATCTACTGAAACTTTGGTATACTTGGGTTGTAGTAGGTCCCACACCCTAAATGTTATACTGCATTAGATTTAAGTTCAATACTGGATTTAATAAAGTACCTGTGGTGTAAACCACTACTTTTTTGGATTATACTACCTACACTGTACCTCACTGACACCTAATAACAAAACCAAATGTCCATGACACATTCGATGATTTGCTCCATTGTGAGCAATGTTAATTATTCATGGAACTCCTCTAAACCTTTGGTACTGAATTGGTTGTGGTATGTACTAATTTGTCATAACCAATCCGATTTGGGCTGTAGTGCCCATGTGACTTGTCATCTCTAATCAGATTCCAGACTGGATTATGCATGTGATTTGTTAAACACAATCCAGTTCTGGGTTGTAATGTGCATGATTTGTCCTATCCAATTGAATTCCAGGTTGTAATATACATGTAATTTGTTATACCAAATTAGATAATGATTTTCTTAGATAGTACATTAATTTGGAGAGGCATTAAGAAAAACTAAATGATAAAAATATGTGGAAATCACAGAAAAGTTAAATTTACTGGAAAGTTTATTGTCCTGATTCTATACACCTTAAAAACATTGCCTAATAGAAATCTATCAATCTCAGTTTTGAAATTTTTAACTGATCTAGCCTCAACAGCTAATGGGGAAGAGAATTCATTCTTCTATTATCCTTTACGTGAACATTGCTGAATTCACCTCTGATGACCAAATTCTAATTTTAAGCCTCATACCCCATTATTCTGGACATTTTCACCATAGGAAATTGTTTCTTTCGATATACCCTATCAAATCCTTTAATCATCTTAAACACCTCAATTAGTTCACCCTTTAAATCTTTCATATTCAAGGAAATACATGCCTAGCATATGCAACCTTCCTCCTCAATTAACCCTTTTAGTCTTAATATTATTTTGGTGAATCTGTGCTACATCCCTTCTTAGGCAAATGTATTCTTCCAAAGGTAGAATCCTCAAAACTGAATGCAATACCTAAGATGTGGTTTAGCTAGAGATTTATATAACTGTAATGTAACTTCTATTTCTTTGTATTCCAGCCCCTTGAGATAAAGGCTAATGCTCCATGAATGCCCCTTAGCATTTATGAATATTTTCTGTAGCAGTCTGCTAGTCTTTAGTGATTTCTATGCACTATGGTTTCTTTCTGGTCCTCCACAGTTCTTAGCTTCTCACCTTTCAGAAGATCCTCTGAACTATTTTTCTTAGGTCCAAAGTGGATGACCTCATACTTTCCCCACACAGTTTTGCTGACTTACTTAATCTACCAATGCCACTTTGCGTCTTTCTGCTTCCATCTACAGTAATTACTGGGCCACCTAATTTAGTGTCATCAGTGAACATGGATACACAGCTTCATTCCTTCTTTTATGTCATTGATAAATGTAATGAATACCTGAGACTCCAGTGCCAATCCCTAGGGGACACCACATGCTCCATTCTCAAACGGCCGTGGAGGTGGGACCAGTGGTAGACTGGCCCACAAATTTCCACCAATGGTTGACATGCCAGTTTGCCCTCTGCACTCTTCTCCTCTGGAGATATTTCCTCCACAGCTTCCTACCTCATAGTTCCCCAAACCCCAACAGCCCACTTCTATCTCCTTCGCAAAATCCATAAACACGACTGTCCTGTAGATCCAGCATTTCAACCTGTTCCTGCCCCATTGAGCATATTTCTTCCTCTCTTGACTCTATTTTTTCTCCCCTTGTCCAGTCTCTTCCCACCTACATCCTTCTTCTGACTCCCTATGTAATTTCGATAATTTCCAGTTTCCCAGCCCTAACCGCTTCTACTTCCTATTCACTATGGAAGTCCAATCTCTCTACACCTCCATCCCCCACCAGGACAGTCTGAGGGCTCTCCGCTTCTCGCTTGAACAGAGACCCAAACAATCCCCACCCACCACCCCTCTACTCCACCTGGCTGAGCTTGTTATCTCCTTGAACAATTTCTCCTTTAATTTGTCTTACTTCCTCCAAATAAAAAGTGTTGCTATGGATACCCACATGGGCTCTAGTTATGCCTGTCCTTTTGTGGAGTATGTGGAATATTCCTTGTTCCAGTCCTACTCAGGCCCCCTCCCCCAACTCTTTTTCCAGTATATCAATGACAGTATCAATGTTGCTTCCTGCTCTTGCCCGGAAATGGAAAACTTATCAGCTTTGCTTCCAATTTCCACCCTTCTTTCACCTTCACATGGTCCATCTCCAACACTTCCCTTCTTTTCCTTGACTTCTCTGTCTCAATTTCTGGAGATAGGCTATCTACTAATATTCATAATAAGCCATTGACTCCCACAGCTACTTCAACTACAATTCCTCACAACCTGCTTCCTGTAAGGACGCCATTCCTTTATGCCAGTTTCTTTGTTGCATCTGTTCTGATTCTATCTTCCACAACAGCACTTCTGATATTACTTCCTTTTTCCTCAACCGAGGATTCCCTCCCACTGTGGTTAACAGGGCCCTCAACCGTATCTGACCCGCATCTGACTCAGGAAATCCGGCAGCTGAAGGGAGGTGAGAACTGCCAAGTCCAACAAGTAAATGCCTTTCCACTACTGCTGTTAAGTAGGATTTTGACCCAGCGATGTTGAAGGATTGGCAATATATTTATAAGCCAGAATGGTGCATGACTTGAAGGGGAACATGGAGGTGGTGTTGTTCCCACTAGCCTACTGCCCTCGTTCTTCCAGGTGGTACAGGTTGCAGGTTTGCGTGGTCTGATTAAGAAGCCTTGGTGAGTTTCTGCGGTGCTTCTTGTCGATGGTACACATTGCTGCCACTATGCGCCTGTAATGGAGGGATGAAGATTTAAGTTGGTGGATGGGATGTCAATCAAACAGGCTGCGTTATCCTAGATATCCTAGACGGTGTTGAGTATTTTGAGTGTTATTGGAGCTGCACTCATTCAGTCAAGTGGAGAGTCTTCCATCACACTCCTGACTTGTGCATTGTAGGTGCAAAGTCTTTGCAGAGTCAAGAGGTGAGTTACTCACTATAGAATACTCAGCCTCTGACCTCATTGATGATGCATCTGGAGATGGTTGGGACTAATATACATTTCCCTAAGAAATCCTGCAGTGATGTTCTAGGTATTTGTGCAAGGTATGACTCCAGCAGTGAGGAGCATTCTCCTGATCCTCATTGACTTCAATTTTACTTGATGCCACACTCAGTTAATTGCTGCCTTGATGTCAAGGGCAGTCACTTTCACTTCACCTATGGAATTAATCTCCTCTGTCCGTATTTGAATCAAGGCTGTAACGCGCTCAAGGAATCCAAGAGAATCCTGGTGAAATACAATTCTGCTGCTATTGATCCTCACTGTGATTCATGGATACCCAGTGTTGAGCTGTTAAATCTATCCCATTTAGATGGGACAGTGCTGCATAATACAGTGTCTTTCTTCCATCTGTGTGGAGAGGGGATTTCTTCTCTACACACACTCTGCAGTGGTCACTCCCATCAATGCTGTCTTGGCGAGATGATCTGCTACTGTTAGAATGGTAAGGATGAGGTCAAGTAGGTACTTCCTTTGTATTGGTTCTGTCACCACCTGCCACTGGCCTAGTCTGGCAGATATGTCCTTCAAGACTTGTCCAGCTTGGTCAGTAGTGGTGCTACCAAGCCACTCTTGATGATGGACGTTGAAGTCCCCACTCAGAGTACAATCTGTGCCCTTGTTACCCTCAGTGCTTCTTCCAAGTGGCTTTCAACATGAAGGAGGAGTATTGATTCGTCAACTGAGATAGGTCAGTAGGTAGTAAGCAGCAGGAAAAATTCCTTTCTCATGTTTGATCTGCTGCCACGAGACTTCATGTGATCTGCAGTCAATGTTGAGGACTCCCAGGGCCACCCACTCCTAACTATACACCATTGTGCTGCCAACTGTGATGGGTCTGTCATCAGTGGGACAGGGCATACCCAATGATGTTGATGGAGGAATCCGGCCATTGACTGTAAACTATGATTCTGTAAGTAAGACTATCTCAGGCTGTTGCTTTATTCGTCTGTGGGACAGCTTCCCAATTTGGCACAAGTACCCAGATGTTAATGAGGTGGACTTCAGGGTGTGTTGTATCTGTATCTGGTGCCTGAACTGATGCTCAGTGGTCCAACTAGTTTTATTCTTATTACAATTTGTTGTAGTAGGAGCATAGGAACATAGTACTTAGGAGCAAGAATAGGCCATTTGCTCCTTCGAGCCACTCGATAAGATCTGGTTGTGGTCTCAACTCCACCTTCTTGTCTGCTCCCTCAAAGCTGTTGACTCATTTGTATATCAAAAATCTACCTAACTCAGCCTTGAATAAATTCAATGATCCAGTCTCCATTACTTTATGGGGAAGAGACTTCAAGAGACTAACAATTTTGAGAGAAAACACTCCTTCTCATTTCCATCTTATTCCCCTAGTTCTAAGCTCCCCCACAAGAGGAAACATCCTTCCAGTATCCACCCTATCAAGTCCATGCAGGATCTTACATTTTTCAATAAGGTCACTTCTCATTCTTCTAAATTCCAATAGGTATAGGCCCAATCCCATCATTCCAGGAATGAGTTATACAACTGAATGGTTTGCTGGATCATTTCAGGGGACCGTTAAGAGTAATATTACTTTTTTTTTACTTCAGAGCCCCAAATTTAATCTGGATTAAGAATCAGGTGGACAGGATGTGAGGCAGGCGTTAAAAGGCCTTGACTGTGGCAGTGTGAGGTCTGGGCAATTCTAACTCCTGGGCCTTTTCTACGTTCCCTGAAACAGATGGGAAATGGCAGCTGGTTAATGGGCAAGAGTACAATTTGAAATGGCAGGGATCTTTGGGTCAGACTGAGCCAGTCAGATGAGTCATGGGGAGGAGTTTTCAGGAGACTCTTACATTCAGGAATCGGGGAGTGGAGTGGGGGTTGGCGAGCCAGACCACAGAATTGCAAAACTTCTCTTGTGGTGCCTACAGGAGTATGCCGGTCCCATAAGGAAAGAAAAAATGTAAAGAATGTTTGTATTTGAACTCAGTAATTTGGCCCCTCTTCCTAAAATCCTTCCTAAATCTTGGAAAAAAAATGCTGTGTTATAACATTGATGAGTTTCTTCAGCTGGTTGACATTCAGAATAATGTCTAAACTAAATATTAAAAAGCTTGGGAATTGCTGTTCCACTAGTCACTTTTCCACGTTTGAAAGGATGGCGAGCATAAGGCAAGATTCTGTGAGAAGAGGTATAGAACGAGAAGGGGAAAAGATGTGGCTCAGTAAGAATGGCTGTACAAATATGACTATTAGTTTACAAACATTATGTATTACCTGCCTCCTTGAAACCGATTTATGAGGTCAGACACCTTGCCAACTTTCTCCTTGCACGTGTTGGATGGTAAGGTCTCCATCCCGGTCTGTGCACTGTGTAATGCCTTGTTTTCAGGAGTTTGGATTGTTTGTTTTGTTGAACTCTGAAGGTGTAAAGGTTTTCGAGGCACTGAGTAAAAAGGAAAAAATTCATTTATGATTCATGAGTTGTTTTGACACAGAAAATGGCAAACAATCAAAAATTATGCAATGTAATTTTTAGGCCAAGATTTTGCAAAAAAAAGCTTTCCAGTTTCAGTATCTTTTTGCTTTATATATAAGTTGATTTGATATCAATTTTTTCATGAAAATCAAAAATGTTTGCATACTCATATGATTATTAACCAAGAGAAATGTAAATTGTTAATAAATTAATAATACAGCTACACATTTCCATTGCATGAGTTTGTGTTGAACACATTCCTGAATATACCACATAGTTAGCACAAAGCAATTAAACTCCAAAGGCAAAAGCAGAAAGTAACCCAAATTTCCAGTCAGACTCATGAACAATTTCTAAAGGTTCCAGAGAAACATAAAAAATAAGTGTTATAAAACAATTCACCATCCAGTGGTATGCACATCCCCTGACTATCCTTTGGCATCACCCATCCTGCATCCTATCTACTTTTTCTGTGTCTATGTACATTTTCCATATCTCTGGCAACCTAACCTTAGCAATGACCCTTACTCTTCCACGTTCCCTCTCTATGCCTCAGGTCCTGCTCCAAGGCTGCATCTTCAACATAGCTTGCTTTCCACTTTCATCCTTTATCTCCCAAGTTAAATCTTTCAATTTCCCTATCTTGTATGTATTTCTTTTATTATAAGTGTCATCCTGAATCAGGTCATGAGTTCAAGCTGCACTCCAGGGTCATGAGCAGTTAATCCAGGCTGAAATTTCAGTTTATTGCTGAGAAACTGCTTCATTGTCAGATGTGTCTTCATTCAGAGTTCCATAGAGAAAATCTGCAAACACACACACATACATACATACATACATACAAACACACACATTAACAAATTCAGAAGTTACAACTGCTTGCGAAAATTGTCTCAACTACACAATGGAATCACATGTCAAAGCTTATGTAATTGAACCTTCAAATCAAAATTACATGAAATGTTCACATCCTAATGAAGAATGTAATTTGAGAAGGAAAGTAAATAACCACTAGCTTCCGATTTCTTATAAGTTCTACAATGGAAAAAGAATAAAACACAATGCGGGAAATTTTGGAAAAGGCCAGTAATCAGGAATGGCGTTCACAACCCATGATTAACCCCTGCCCATTCATTGTAATGCAGGCAGTGCATAGTGATGTGCAGTCTGGCACTAAGTGTACTGCTGAGTCATTACACACCTTAGCAGGGGGCCCAAATTCATGTGAGGCTAGCATCACTTGAAGCTAACCTGCAGTACTAAAGGCTAGCCCGCACCTCTTAAAGGAGAGGTGCATTTTGGCTAGAACAGCAGCTAGAACTGGTTAAAGAGAAGTTTATGAGCATAAAGAGATCTGGAAATGGCACAACATGCCATACAGCATGCCCCAAAGATTTCCCATAGAGAACTGGAAGCCGTGGTGCACAGGATGAACAGGCAGAGACAGATTATTCTCCCTCAAGAAGCCAAGAGGCCCTCCAGAAAGACACAACCAAAGTAGTGGGAGCAGAAAGCTGTCATGGTCAATGCCAGCAATCTAGCTCCAAGAACCTAGATTAAGTGTTGCAAAAAGTTCAATGATCTCACATGAGTAGTTTAAGATAAGTGAATGCATCTTCACATGCCATATCCTTACAAGCAGCCTTCCTCAGTTTTTCATTCATCATCTTTCCTTCCCTAATCAACAGTCTCACTAAGAGCAACTCTCCACAACCTTCAGAGCCCTTCCTCATGCTCACACACTTAGCACTGCTGCATGCCTTACACTCACATCTCACACCTTGCACACTGCTATTCAACCGTGGTAGGCACATCATCTAAACACATTGTACCACACTCACCGACACATTTATCTCACTCTCACAGGACAAGGGGACCCATAATTGGAAGCAGTAGCACCTAACTAGCTAGGAATAGGCACAGCTACATGTCTCACCCTCCCATGGAGAATACTGTGCTGGAGATCATTGGTACGGCCACAACTGAGACTGTGACCAGCAACGGGGATGAAACCACAGAGGATGACAATGTGCTCCTACCTAGTCCACCTTCTCACACCCCTCTTCCTCATCATCCCACACCAGCTAGCACACTTCGCATCAGAAGTATGTGTGTTTGTCACAAACTCCATTTTGGAACTTTGTGCTTTGTAGCACCCAATAATCCAGTTTTGCTTCCAATCCCAACATCTGGTCCTTTCTGTTTGTGAATCTTTCCAAGTTAAAATTAGGTGTCAGAATTACTACATAGCAATATTGACTATGAAAGTACATCACAGTAGCCGAGACTCATGAGAGAAGCATGTTTGTGAGGTTCTGAAAGGCACTTTATAAACTAAAAGGTAGAGTGGAACCATAGCCATACCATCAAGGGAGGAGGTTGTATGGGAAGCTAGGGAAGGGACCACACACTATTGAGAAGGAGGTTAGTGGCAGTGAAGGGGCAATCTCCTGAAATGGAGCTTGCAGCGCATGCAGACACTTCTGATACAGTGTGCTGGCTGGCACTGGATGCATATTGGTGAGGGGTTAGTGGCACTCGCCTGATGTTCCCCAGAAATACGCAGAGTAGGCAGATCATAACATCAATCAGCGAGGGGGAGGGTTGGGGAAAGCAGGGGGTCGGCGGGCGGGGTTGCAGGAGATAAGGGGCCCAGAAACATGAGGAGCACCAGGGTTCATGATTCCTCTCCATGGCCCTGAGTGCTGCTGGGCTCCTCCAGAGTGGCCCAGTCAGCAGAACTGTGGCTTCAATCCCAATGCTCTGTTATGACGTTCTGTGTGGGACTCTGGCTCCCATTGTACACAAGCTGGCCACCTCTGGCTGCATTGTGGAATCATGAGCCAGATGTCAGTAGATAACCCTTATCACCCACCAGCCACTCTTTGATGGTTGAAAGACTGAGGGGACAGAATGGTTCAGAACAAGAGCATCATGACTGCTGCCAGGATAGTATGCCAGCTTGTTGTACTGGGTGTGGACACACACTAACTGAACATTCAGCCGTTGTGGTACACGCCAGCAATGAGATACAATGCCCACAAAGCCACATGTGTGTAGTCGATGATACACTACAGCATGAGGAAACCCATTATTCTGGAATAGTCATGTGCATGCTCCACTTGCTTCTCTCTGTTCAAGGGGAATAGAATCAAGTTCCCTCTCCTGGCATAAAGAGCTCCTGTCACCTCTTTGATTTACCCCGGAGAGGGGCAGAGAGCGAACCTGATTGGAGAACGCATCGGAGACAGCTGCTTCAGCTTTAGCTCAAGAACAGCAAATTTGAAGAACAAAAGCAACAAGTGACATCACAGGAAAATCATAAGTTCATTGGTTGGTGAGGAACTGCTGTTAGGGAGTGTCTTTAAATAGCCGTAAATTAGAAAAGCGTATCATCTTTAAAGAAGTAGCTACTTGGATTTAAGTAAGAAACACTCGGAGTAGGGGTGTAAATTTAAGTCAGGGCCAGTAAAATAAAGTAATACAAGTAAACCAAAATACATTAAAATTAATGTAAGGGAAGCAAAGTTAGGACATGGCAGGGCAGCTCAGTCATGTGGAATGCATGCCCTGTAATATGTGGGAAGTCATGGATACTGCTGCTGTCCTAGATGACCATATGTGCAGGAAGCACTGCCAGCTGCAGAAACTTGAGCTCCAGGTTTCAGAGCTCAAGCAGTGGCTGGAGTCACGGTGGTGCATCTGTGAGGCTGAGGGCTAGGTGGATAACACATTCAGAGAGGTGGTCACACCGCATGCTAGCAGCATTGAGGCAGAAAGAGAATGTGAGACTGCCAGGCAGCCCAAGAGAACCAGACACTTAGTGCAGGAGCCCCTTGGGATCCCACTCGCAAACTAGTTTTCTGTTTTGGATACTGCTGAGGGCGTTGAGTTCGCAGAGTAGTCCAGTCAGAGCCAAGTTTGTAGCACCACGAGCAGCTCGGTTATACAGGAGGGGAGGAAGAAGAAAGGAAGAGCAATAGTGATAGGGGATTAATTAGTTAGGAAACAGACAGGAATGTCTGCAGCCGTAGCTGTGACTCCAGGATGGTATGTTGCCTCCCTGGTGTCAGGGTAAAGGATATCACTGAGTGGCTGCAGGACATTCTTCTGCAGGAGGGTGATCAGCCAGAGGTCATGGTCCACATTGGTACCAATGACCTAGATAGGAAGGGGGACGTGGTCCTGCGATCAGTATTTAGGGAGCTTGGTCAAAAATTAGCAAGCAGGACCTCAAATATAGTCATCTCCGGATTACTCCCAGTACCACATGCAAATGAGTACAGTAATAGGGGGATAAGGAGATGCATGAGTGGCTGGAAAGATGGTGCAGGAAGGAGGGCTTTAGATTCCTGGGGTACTGGGACTGGCTCTGGGGAAGATAGCACCTGTAGAAGCCGGACAAGTTGCACCTGAACAGAGCCAGGACTGAGTTCCTCGTGGGGCGTTTTGCTATGCTGTCAGCGGGGCTTTAAACTAACTCGGCAGGGGTGTGGGAACCAGGAGGGAGTATCAGAGAGGAATACCAGGGTGCCCAAAATACTGGGAGTGACAGATAGCACTAGTACAGAGAATAGTAAGTTAATAGGTAGAGCCGGAATAAGGGAGAAAGTCGTGTAGTATAAATCAGGGTTACTGTGCATCTACGTGAATGCGCGGAGTATAGTAAATAAGATTGGGGAGTTACAGGCGCAGGTTGCCATATGATGTTTGGCGACAACAGAGACCTGGCTCAAAGAAGGGCAGGACTGGGTGTTAAATATTCCTGGGTACAAGGTGTTCAGAAAAGATAGGAAAGGAAGGAAAGGAGGAGGGGTGGCAGTATTGGTAAAGTAGAGCATTGCAGTGCTGGAGAAAGAGGATATCCCAGAGGGTTCAAAAGCAGAATCAATTTGGCTAGAGCTAAGGAACAAAAATGGTGCAATTACATTGCTCGGTGTAGTCTTTGGACTGCCAACTAGTGGGAAGGATGTAGAGGAATAAATCTGCAGGGAAATTACAGATAAAGGCAGACGTTATAGAGTAGTTATAAAGGGGGACTTTAATTATCTGAATGTAGATTGGGACAGTGGTACTGTAAAGAGTGGAGATGGGCGAGAGTTCCTAGATTGTGTTCAGGAGAATTTTCTACACCAGTATGTGTCCAGTCCAACAAGAAAGGAGGCACTGTAGGACCTGGTTCTTGGAAATGAGACGGGCCAAATAGATCGAGTGGTGGAACTTTTAGGTGACATTGTATCGTAAGATTTAGGATGATGGTAGAAAGGGACAATCTGCAATCCAAAGTAAGAATAATTAACTGGGGGAAAGCCGACTTCAATGGGGCAAGAACAGAGCTGGGCCAGATAGACTGGAACTATAGGTTGGTGGGAAAAACTTGCAGAACAATGGACTACCTTCAAAGAAGAAATGGTTTGGGCACAGTAAAGGTACATTCCCTGAAAATGGAAAGGTAGGTCAAACAAATCCAGAGCTCCCTGGATGAAAAAGAGGATAGAAATTAAGATAAAGAGGAAAATGTGTGCTTATGACATGTGTCAGGTAGAAAATACAACTGAGAGTCAAGCAGAATACAAAAGGTTCAGAAGGGAGGTGAAAAGGTAAATAAGAAAAGCAAAGAGGAATCATGAGAAAAGATTGGCAGCCAACTTAAAGGGGAATCCCAAAGTCTTCTATCGGCACATGAACAGTAGGAGGGTGGTAAAAGGAGGATTAGGGCCGATTAGGGACCAAAAAGGGGATTTACACATGGAGGCAGCGGGTCTGGCTGAGGTGTTAAATGAATACTTTGCATCTGTTTTTACCAAGGAAGCAGATGCTACTGAGGCCATGGTGACAGAGGAGGAAACTCTGCCACTAAAAAAGTTCAAAATTCAGTACTTAAAGTTGACAAGGCAGCGGGACCGGGTGAGATGCATCTGAGGATATTGAAGAAAGTAAAAGTGGAAATTGCAGGGGGATTGGCCACAATCTTTCAGTCTTCCCTAGACCTATTGCAAACATTACACCCTTGTTCAAACAAGGTTGTAAGGATAAGCCCAGCAATTATAGGCCGGTCAGTTTAACTTCAGTGGTGGGGAAGCTTCTAAAGAAAATTATTCGGGATAGAATTAGTAGTCACATGGAAAAATGCGGGTTGATTAGGAAGATCCAGCATGGATTTGTAAAGGGGAAATCATATCTAATTAACTTGCTGGAATTTTTTGAAGAGGTAACAGAGAGGGTTGGTGAAGGTAATGCTGTTGATATGGTGTACATGGACTTTCAAAAGGCATTAGGCACTGTGCCACATAACAGACTTGTGAGAAAAATTATAGCTCTTGGAATAAAAGGGACAGCGGCAAAGTGGATACAAAATTGGCTGAGTAATAGGAAACATGAACACACAAATTAGGAGCAGGAGTAGGCCACTTGGCCCCTCAAGCTTGTTCTGCCATTTAATAAGATCATGGCTGATCTGAATGCAACCTCAGCCCCACATTCCTGCCTACCCCCGATAACCTTTCACCCCTTAAAAATATTCAAAAACTCTGCTTCCACCACCTTTTGAGGAAGAGAGTTCCAAACACTCACAACCCTCAAAGAAAAAACTTCTCCTCATGTCTGTCTTAAGTGAGTGACCCTTTAATTTTGAACAGTGACCACTAGTTCTAGGTTCTCCCATAAGAGGAAACATCCTCTCAACATCCACCCTGTCAAGACCCCTCAAGATCTTAAAGGTTTCAACTGAGTTGCTTCTTACTCTTCTAAATTCCAGTGGATACAAGCCTAAACTGTTCAGCCTTTCCTCATAAGAAAACCCACGCATTCCTGATATTAGTCTAGTGAACCTTCTCTGAACTGCTTCTAATGCATTTCCATCTTTCTTTAAATAAGGACACCAGTCCTGTACATAATACTGTAGATGTGGTCTCATCAGCGCCCTGTAAAACTGAAGCATAACCTCCCTACTTTTGTAATCAATTCCCCCCACAATAAATGATAACATTCTATTAGCTTTCCTAATTACCTGATGTACCTGAATACTAACTTTTTGTGATTCATGCACTAGGACACCCAGATCCCTCTGAATCTCAGAGCTCTGCAATCTCTCACCATTTAGATAATAAGTTTATTTTTTATTCTCCCTGCCAAAGTGGACAATTTCACATTTTCCCTCATTAAACTCCATTTGCCAAATCTTTGTCCACTCACTTAACCTATCTACGTCACTTTGTAGCCTCCTTACGTCCTCTTCACAATTTACTTTCCTATCTATCTATCTCTGCGTGGTCCGCAAATTTAGCAACCTGTCCTTCGGTCCCTTCATCAAAGTCATTTATATAAACTGTAAAAAGTTGAGGCCCTAGCACTGATCCCTGTGGCACACCACTCATCACATCCTGCCAACCAGAATAAGACCCATTTATGCCAACTCTCTGCTTCCTGTTAGCTAGCCAATCTTCTCCATGCCAATACGTTACCCCCTATATCATGAGTTTTTATTTTCTGCAATAACCTTTGATGTGCCACCTTATCAAATGCCTTTTGGAAATCTAAGTACAGTACATCCACTGGTTCCCCTTTATCCACAGGGTGTGTGACTCCCTCAAAGAACGCCAATAAATTGGTTAAACATGATTTTCCTTTTACAAAACCATGTTGACTCTGCCTGATTGCCCTGAATTTTTCTAAGTGCCCTGCTTTAACATCTTTAATATTCTAACATTTCTTAGCTTCAAACATTTTCCCTATGCCATATGTTAGGCTAACTGGCCTATAGTTTCCTGCTTTCTGTCTCGCTCCCTTTTTGAATAAAGGAATTATATTTGCTATTTTCCAATCTAATGGAACCTTCCCCAAATCTAGGGAATTTTGGAAAATTAAAACCAGTGCATCAACTATCTCAGGTAGTCAGTGCAGAAATCCCCTGTGGCTGTCCCCCTCTCTAACAGGTATACCGTTTTGGATACTGTTGGGGGGGATGGCCTATCAGGGGAAAACAACAGCAGTAGCCAGAGCAGTGGCACCACGGCTGGCTCTGTTGTTCAGCAGGGGGGGTCAAAGCACAGAAGAGCAATTGTCATTGGGGAAACTATAGTTAGGGGTTCAGATTGGAGCTCCTGTGGTCGTGAAAGAGACACCAGGATGGTATGTTGCCTCCCTGGTGCCAGGGTCCAGGATGTCTCTGATCGGGTATGGGACAGTCTGAAGGGGGAGGGAGAACAGCCAGAGGTTGTGGTACACATTGGTACTAACGACATAGGCAGGAAGAGTGACGAGGTCCTGCAGCGGGAGTTAGGCAGAAAGTTTAAAAACAGGACCTCTAGGATTGTAATCTCAGGATTACTCCCTGTGCCACGTGCCAGTGAGGCTAGAAATAGGAAGATAGTGCAGCTAAACAGATGGTGTAGGAGGGAGGGTTTCTGATATCTGGATCATTGGCATCTCTTCCGGGGCAGGTGGGACCTGTACAAGAAGGACGGGTTACTTCTAAACTGGAGGGGCACCAATATCCTGGCTGCGAGGTTTGCTAGTGTAACTCGGGAGGGTTTAAACTAGTATGACAGGGGGGTGGGAACCAGAACAATAGGTCAGCAGGTGAAATAAATGACTGGGAACCAGTGAATATGGCCAGTAGGACTAAGAGGAAGAGCAGGCAGGGAGAAATTACTGAACACAGTGGGACTGGGGGCCTGAAATGCATTTGTTTCAATGCGAGAAGTATAGCAGGTAAGGCAGATGAGCTTAGAGCTTGGATTAGTACTTGGGACTATGATGTTATTGCTATTACAGAGACTTGGTTGAAGGATAGACAGGATTGGCAGATAAATGATCCAGGATTTAGATGTTTCAGGCAGGATAGAGAGGGATATAGAAGAGGTGGGGGAGTTGCACTGCTGGTTAAGGGGAATATCACAGCTGTATGACAGGAGGACACCTCGGAGGGCTCATGCAGCGAGGCAATATGGATAGAGTTCCGGAAAAGGAAGGGTACAGTCACAATGTTAGGGGTTTACTATAGGCCTCCCAGTTGCCGGCGGGAGATTGAGGAACAGTTAGTAGGCAGATTTTGGAAAGATGTAAAAGCAATAGGGTTGTTGTGGGGGGTGATTTTAACTTTCCCTATATTGACTGGGAATCACTTAGTGCTAGGGGTTTGGGTGGTGCAGAATTTATAAGGTGCATCCAGGAGGGCTTCCTGAGACAATATGTAGATAGTCCAACTAGGGAAGGGGCAATACTGGACCTGGTATTAGGGAATGAACCCGGCCAGGTGGTCGAAGTTTCAGTAGGGGAGCATTTCGGGAAAATTCAGTAAGTTTCAAGGTACTGGAGGATAAGGATAACAGGAGTCCTTGGGTTAAAGTGCTAAATTGGGGCAAGGCTAATTATAACAATATTAGGCAGAAACTGAGGAATCTAGACTGGAGGCGGATGTTTGAGGGCAAATCAACAACTGACATGTGGGGGGGGCTTTCAAACATCAGTTGATAAGAATTCAGGACCAGCATGTTCCTGCTAGGATGAAGGATAAGTATGGCAAGTTTCCGGAACCTTGGATAACGAAGGATATTGTGAGATTAGTCAAAAAGGAAAGGGAAGCATTTGTAAAGGCTAGAAGGCTGAGAACAGATGAAGCCCATGGAGAATATAAAGAAAGTAGGAAGAAACTTAAGCAAGGATTCAGGAGGGCTAAAAGGGGTCATGAAAAGTCACTGGCAACCAGGATTAAGGAAAATCCCAAGGCCTTTTATACATATGTAAAAAGCAAGAGGAAAGGGTAGGCCCACTCAGGGACAGAGGTGGGGATCTCTGTGTGGAGCCAGAAGAAATGGGAGAGATACTAAATGAGTATTTCTCATCAGTATTCACCAAAGAGAAGGACTTAGCGGTCGATTTGTCTAGGGAAAAGTGTGTAGATAGCCTGGATCATGTTGAGATCAAAAAAGAGGTGTTAGGCGTCTTGAAGAATATTAAGGTGGATAAGTCCCCAGGGCTAGATGGGATCTACCCCAGAGTACTGAGGGAGGCAAGGGAGGAGATTGCTGAGGTCTTGACAGAAATCTTTGTATCCTCACTGGCTATGGGTGAGGTCCCAGAAGACTGGAGAATGGCCAATGTTGTTCCATTGTTTAAGAAGGATAGCAGAGATAATCCAGGAAATTACAGGCCGGTGAGCCTTATGTCAGTGGTAGGGAAATTATTGGAGAAGATTCTTCGTGACAGGATTTACTATCATTTGGAAGCAAATGGGCGTATTTGTGAGAGGCAGCATGGTTTTGTGAAGGGGAGGTCGTGTCTCACTAACTTGATCGAGTTTTTCGAGGAAGTGACAAAGATGATCGACGATGAAAGGGCAGTGGATGTTATCTACATGGATTTCAGTAAGGCCTTTGACAAGGTCCCTCATGGCAGACTGGTACAGAAGGTAAAGTCGCACTGGATCAGAGGTGAGTAGGCAAGATGGATACAGAATTGGCTTGGTCATAGAAGACAGAGGGTAGCAGTGGAAGGGTGCTTTTCTGAATGGAGAGCTGTGACTAGTGGTGTCCTGCAGGGATCAATGCTGGGACCTTTGCTGTTTGTAGTATACGTAAATGATTTGGAGGAAAATGTAACTGGGCTAATTAGTAATTTTGCAGACGACACTAAGGTTGGAGGAGTTGCAGATAGTGAAGAGGATTGTCAAAGGATACAATGGGATATAGATTGGTTGGAGATTTGGGCGGAGAAATGGCAGATGGAGTTTAAACCAGACAAATGCGAGGTAATGCATTTTGGAAGGTCTAATACAGGTAGGAATTATACAGTAAATGGCAGAACACTTAAGTGCATCGACGGGCAGAGGGATCTGGGTGTACAGGTCCACAGGTCACTGAAAGTGGCAATGCAGGTGGATAAGGTAGTCAAGAAGGCATATGGCATGCTTGCCTTCATTGGCAGGGGTATTGAGTATAAAAGCTGGGAAGTCATGCTGCAGCTGTATAGAACCTTGGTTAGGCCACATTTGGAATATTGTGTGCAATTCTGGTTGCCACATTACCAGAAGGATATGGAGGCGTTGGAGAGGGTGCAGAAGAGGTTTACCAGGATGCTGCCTGGTCTGGAGGTTATTAGCTATGAGGAGAGGTTGGAGAAACTCGGATTGTTCTCACTAGAGCGACGGAGATTGAGGGGCGACTTGATAGAAGTTTACAAAATTATGAGTGGCATGGACAGAGTAGATAGTCAGAAGCTTTTTCCCAGGGTGGAAGAGTCAATTACTAGGGGACATAGATTTAAGGTGAGAGGAGAAAACTTTAGAGGAGATGTGCAGGGCAAGTTTTTTACGCAGAGGGTAGTGAGTGTCTGGAATTTGCTGCCAGAGGAGGTGTGGAAGCAGGTATGATAGTGGTGTTTAAGAGGCAGCTTGACAAATACATGAATAGGATGGGAATAGAGGGATACGGACCCAGGAAGTTCAAAATGTTTTAGTTTGACAGGCAATATGATCGGCACAGGCTTGGAGGGCCGAAGGGCCTGTTCCTGTGCTGTACTTTTCTTTGTTCTTTGTTCTTTGAAGACCTTAGGGTGAAATCTATCTGGACCTGGGGATTTGTCAGCCCACTGCCCCAACAACTTGCTCAATACCACCTCCCTGGTGATTGTAATTTTCCTGAGTTCCTCCCTCCCTTCGATTTCCCGATTTACAGTTATTTCTAGGATGTTACTTGTGTCCTCTATAGTTAAGACTGAAGCAAAATACCTGTTTAATTCTTCTGCCATCTCCCTACTTTCCATTATCAATTCCCCAGACACATTCTCTATAGGACCAACACTCAGTTTGTTAACTCTTTTCTTATTTAAATATCTATAGAAATTCTTACTATTCGTCCTCATATTACTAGCTAGCTTTCTCTCATACTCTAACTTTTCCCTCTTTATCGATCTTATTGTCATTCTTTGCTGTTCTTTATATTCTTTCCAATCTTCTGCCCTGCCACCCGTCTTTGCATAATTATATGCTTTATCTTTAAGGTTGATACTGTCTTTAACTTTCTTAGTTAACTATGGACGGTGGGCCCTCCCCTTGGAATTTTTCTTTCTCATTGGAATGTATATATTTTGTGGGCAGAATTTTTTCCTCTTTGGACGGGTGCACGCCTGACCCAAATGAGAGTAAAATAGTGCACGATGATGTTGGGCGAGCGTCCCAACGTCATTGCGCACTCATGATATTTCGCTCGGTGGGTGCCGACAATTAAGAGACTATTAAGGCCCTTAATCAGTTCATCAAATTGAATTTTTTGCTGCCTGTCCAACCGTTCGGTTGGCAGGCAGGCGAATAGGCCAAGCGGCCTTTACATTTTTTGCGAAACCTCAATCACGGGTGGGATGAGGTTTTGACCAGTGATTTAAAAAAAATAAAATCTTTTCAAACTCATTTTAACATACCCCTGCTCATGTGACAGAGTCACATGAGGGGACATGTTTTCCTTATGTTTTAATACTTTATTATCTTCAGCTCCCTGAGCCAGCTCTGTGCCTTCAGGGAGCTTTCGCTGTGTGCACCCCCACGCATGCACACGCTTCAGCGCTCTCACTTCTCCCGCCCCCACCCCGGCAGTGCTGAGACTCTCAGTGCATATTTCACGCTGGCTGGCTGTTAATTGACCAGCCAGGGTGAAGTCGCAGTCAGTTTCACGGCCGCTCCCAGGCCCGCCCGCCCGACGAGGTAAAAATCCTGCCCTGTATATTCTGAAATATCCCTTTAAATGTCTGCTACTAAACTTCTATTGACATATCCCTTAACCTCATTTGCCAGTTCACTTTAGCTAGCTCTGCTTTCATGCCCCCATAATTTCCCTTATTTATGTTTAAAATACTCGTCTTGGATGCAATCGTTTCTCCCTCAAAATTAATGTAAAATTCAATCATATTATGATCACTGCTACCTAGGGATGCCTTCACTAGGAGGTTATCAATTAATCCTATCTTGTTGCTCAAAACCAGGTCTAGTGTAGCCTGCTGTCTGGTTGACTCCAGAATATGCTGTTCTAAGAAACTATCCCGAAAACATTCTATGAACTCCTCATCTACACTACCTTTGCCCATCTGATTTTTCCAGTCTATATGTAGATTAAAATTGCCCGTGATTTTTGCTGTACCTTAGTGGCAAGCTGCTGTTATCTCTTCTTTTATACTCTGTCCTGCTGTGTAGTTACAATTAGGAGGTCTGTGCACAATTCCCACAAGTGACTTCTTGCCTTTATCATTTCTCCTCTCAACCCAAACTGCTTCTACATCCTGGTTTCCTGAACTTCGGTCATAGCTCTCCAATGTGCTAATACCATCATTAATTAAAAGCGCCACCCTCCACCTTTTCCTAACTTCCTGTCCTTCCTAAGTGTCACATACCCTTCAATATTCGGGTCCCAAACGATGTCATCCTGCAGCCATGTCTCTGTATTGACTATTGGATTGTACTTATTTATTTCTGTTTGCGCTATCAGTTCATCTGTTTTGTTTCGAGTGCTACGTGCATTTAGATACAGAGCCTTTAGTTTTGTTCTTTTATTATTTTTGTAGCGTCTAGCCTTATCTGCTGATTTACTCTTAGATTTGTACTCTCTGTCCCTTCCTGTTACAGTCTTTATCATTTCCCACATTAATACCTGTCTCTCTTGCCTTGTCTCTACTCTTTGGTTTATCACATCTTCCCAAATTTGATCCCTTGCCCCCACTATTCAGTTTAAAACTCTCTCTACTTCCCAAGTTAGGCAGCTCACCAGCCCCAGCATGGTTCAGGTGTAGACAGTCCCAATGGTACAGATCCCACTCTCGCTAATACTGGTGCCAGTGCCCCACAAACTGGAACCCACTTCTCCCACACCAGTCTTTGAGCCATGCATTCATTTCTCTAATCTTATTTGTCCTACATGGCTCAGGTAATAATCCAGAAATTATTACCATTGAGGTCTGCTTCTTAGTTTGGTGCCTAGCTCGATATACTGACTATGCACAGCCTCCTTCCTCATCCTGCCTATGTCACTGGTACCTGCATGGACCATTACCATTGGATCCTCCCCCTCCCACTGCAAGTTCCTCTCCAGCCCTGAGCAGATGTCCTGAACCCTGGCACCGGGCAGGCATTAAAGCTGCCTGGACTCTCGCTCTTTGCTACAGAGAACAGTCAATTCCCCTCACTATACTATCCCCTACTACCACTCCATTCTTTTTTGCTCCCTTCACTTGGATGGCTTCCTGTACCACAGTGCCATGGTCAGTTTGCACATCCACCCTGCAACCCCCACTCTCATCCAAACAAGATGAGAGAACCTCAAACCTGTTGGACAATTGCAGGGGCTCACACTCCTGCCCTCCTGCCCTCTGGGTCCCCTTACCTGCCTCACTTGCAGTCACACCATCCTGTCCCTGGCCACTGACCCTATCCTAAGTGGTGTGACTGCCTGCTGGTATAAAGCATCCAGGTAACTTTCCCCTTCCCTGATGTGTCGCAGAGACTGCAACTCAGCCTCCAGCTCAATGACTCTGAGTCGAA
This sequence comes from Cetorhinus maximus, assembly GCF_964194155.1. NCBI lineage: Eukaryota > Metazoa > Chordata > Chondrichthyes > Lamniformes > Cetorhinidae > Cetorhinus > Cetorhinus maximus. The sequence goes on from NC_135900.1 coordinate 52,985,385, forward strand.
GTTCCTGAAGCCACAAACACTTACTCAGATGTGTTTGCTCTGGATCACAATGTTATCCAGGAGCTCCCACATGCTGCAGCCTTGACACATCATGTCTCTTGCCATCCTTTTAAATGATTATTTAATTATATTAATCACTTATTTATTGTTGCTTTCGTATATATTTGATTAACTTTACCACTAAATTGTGTACTATTTTAAACCTTAGGGATAAAGTAGAACTTACCAACTTACCAGATACTCACCAAACAGCTAGCTCCTTTCCCTGAAGTAGAGCAAGAACCAATTTCTATGGGGTGAGAAAGATGGAAAGAGGAAACGAACAACTCCTCCCCCCAACTCCCTTCTCACCAGGTAGTCGGCCACGCTGAAGAACCCTGAATTTATAGTAAACTGAAATGGGGCTACAGTAACCAGATTCAACCAGCTAGCTAATTAACTACTCAGCTTCTACCGATGAAATTGACTTAACTTGTCTAAACTGCAAGACAGAAAGAATTTAGCCTGCCTACACAGCACTTTCCAGTTACTGCTAATTACAGACTAAATTAGATTTTAAGAGCAAAATTTAAGAACAAAATTAACACTTAAAACTCCCCTCTCACCAAACTCTAAGGGCAGAATTTTACGGCCCCGTTTCGGCGGGGACGGGGCTGTAAAATGCAGCGGGCTGTTATAAATCCCATTGCCTACAGCGGGAACGTAAAATCGTGCTGCCGTAAAATTCTGCCCTAAGGCTTCACTCAGTTTGTCAGCTGCACAGAAGGTAATGATCAATGGATATTTTTCAGGCTGGAGGAAAGTTTGTAGTGGAGTTTCCCAGGGATCAGCATTATGACCCTTGCTTCTCGATATATATTAATGTTCTAGATCTTGGTGGGCAGGGGACAATTTCAAAGTTTGTGGATGATACAAAACATGGAAGCATTGTAAACTGTGAGGAGGACAGTATAGAGCTTCAAAAGGACATTGGCAAGTTGGTGGAGTGGGCAGATAGGTGGCAAATGAAATTTAATGTGGAGAGTGTCAGGGTGTCAGGTGATTCATTTTGGTAGGAAGAACATGGAGAGACAATATAAAATAAGGGGTACAATTCTTAAAGGTGTGCTGGAGCAGAGAGACCTGAGTGTATATGTGCACAGATCATTGAAGATGGCAGGACAGGTGGAGGGAGCAGTTAATAAAGCATATAGTATCCTGGACTTTTATTAATAGGGACATAGAGTACAAGAGCAAGGAGGTTATGCCGAATTTACATAAGACACTTGTTAGACCTCAGCTGGAATATTGTGTACAGTTCTGGGCACCACTCGATAGGAAGGATGTGATCATATTGGAGACAGTGGAGAAGGGGCTTACAAAAATGGTTCCAGGGATGAGAAACTTGAGTTATGAAGATAGGTTGGAGAAGCTGGGACTGTTCTCCTTGGAGAGGAGAAGGCTAAGAGGAGATTTGATAGATTTGTTCAAAATCATGAGTAGATAGGGAGAAACTGTTCCCGCTTGTCAAGGGATCGAGAACGAGAGGGCAAAGATTTAAAGTGATCTGCAAAAGAAGCAAATGTGATGTGAGAAAAATCTTTTTTACACAGTGAGTGCTTTGAATCTGGAATACACTGCCTGGAAGTGTGGTGGAGACAGGTTCAATTGAGGCATTCAAGAGGACAATTGATGATTATTTGAAAAGAAACAACATGTAAGGGTGTGGAGAAAAAGTAGGAGAATGGCACTAAGTCATAACGCTCATTTGAGAGCTGGTACAGACACAATAGGCTGAATGGCCTCCTTTTGCGCTGTAACAATTTTGTGATGCAGCAAAGAATAACAGGCTGGTTGACGTTACATATGTCACCAGCTCCAGCCTAGGTGGATCCCAATGTAAAGAGATTCAGGGGCACAGTCACCTTCACCTTCACAGCCACCAGCAACCCTCTCCTTGCCCTGTTCTGAGTCTACATGCCTGGGTACAAGTGCCCTGCAATCATCTGATGATGCACATATTGTTCTGATTTAGGTTGGCATGAGAAAAGTGCTCCTGGAAGACTTGGTGGATGTGGCCTCTTGCTGAGAGCCCAATTCCTTCTCCTCTGCCTCCCTCTGTGAGCAGTGTGTCCTCTACTTGGCTGCCTCTGTTCAATCCCCCTCTAATGCTACATTCCACTGTGGATTGCAACAATTCCACCCATGACTGTGAGCAAGTGGTCTCACCAGGACGCTTGCAGCCACAACCAAGGCCTTCTCCATGTGTAGCACCACTCCCTGCACAATTCACTGACTTTAAACTCCTCACCAAGCACTTCCACAAACTCAAATAGGGTACCAGCTGCAATTAATTACAACTAACCTGAATATTGTTCATAATCTCTTTAAATAGCACTGGTGGGGATTCTTCCTGCTGCTGAACACATGTTCAGCTTAGTGTGTTTCACAGAAAGGCTAGCTGGAGCAGTGAGGTCAAAAATGGCAGCCGTTGTGTCAAATCAGGGACTTGTTCAAGAGATAAAATGCAGCCTCAGACAGTTTAGTTTTGAGGCCCATCCTTTTCAGTTCCTTCCATGATCACAACAGTAATGAAGAAACCAGCTGAAATTTAAAATAAAAACTTTTTGTCACAGCTAAATTTATTGACTGCAATGGTACTTCATAACACCCATGTTACATGCTGATTGAAATCATGATCTGCCTATTCTGCATACTTCTGGATCACACTCCTAATGTTCGCTATCATACTCTCAGTAAGATTGTTCAGGGTAGAATGCTCCGGAAGTATGTATGCACAGCACGGCTGCCATTTTGGTGCAAAAATGGTTCCCATAGCGCTAAAACTATAGGTGCTATGGAGTTCCATTTTGCAGAAAGTAAATTTAGCTGTGACAATTATTTTTTATTCTAAATTTCAGCTGGTTTCTTCATTACTGTTGTGGTCATGAAAGGAACTGAAAAAGAATGAGCCTCACAACTAAAGTGTCTGAGGTTGCATTTAATCTTTTGTACAAGTCCCTGAAATACTGGGTGGCTTACGTGAAAGTATAGAGACTGTCAATGAAGTGAAAAGAAATTTATTAACTTTTCTGGTCAAGTATTACAATTCAATTATTTTCCTGAGGGACAGGATATAGCTTTTAGTTATTTTGATCCAAGGGGATAATTGCTTTGAAAGGAAAATAATGAACTGGAAAATCACAACTCTTGATCAATTCTGGTCTGATTAACATTAAGACATTCATATACTTAAAAACAAATATAGATGCAGGGCTGGATTTTTGCGGAAGAGGTGAGAAGTTTGAGTCGGGAAACTTCCTGACTTGGCAGACCCATCTCCTTTAAAATGGCCCCCGCCCACCATATTTTCATTCCGGGGAGGTGTGAGCAGGACGGAGTTGAGCCTGCCAGGTGGCAATGGAGGCGAGTGGATGGCGAGGCCGGTAGGTTGGAATGCCCACCTCAGTTTACTGGGACATCAGCTTAGTTGCAATGATGAACGTTAGGCCTTCAAGCACTCACCCCACCCACCCATCCCACATGCCCTTCATGCCTCCTCATATACCACATGCCCTCTCTATTTCCCATCATACCACCTCATATCTTCCATGCCCTCTCATATTCTCCATGGCTCATCCATGCATCCTCATATCTCCTATGCCCTCTCCATGCCTTCTCATACCACCATGCCCCCCCATCATTTCCTCCATAGCCACACTGGGCAGATCTCAGGGGCTGCCTCTTTGTAGTGGACATGAAAAAAAAAACTTCTAAGAGTGTAATAGAGCTCTCACTCAAAGACAATTCCTACTGAAAATACTCTCAAAGAAAGTTAATCCCCTCAAGTGGTCAATCTGTTGTGTAAACAAAAAAAACCTGATTCAGTAACCACTTCAAAGATAGATAAACCTTTAATAACCTCTTAGAACTATCAATCAAACTGTCTACACAGTCCCTTGCTAAGTGGTTCTGTAGCTTTTGAAACTTAGCCAAACATTTATAACGATCCCAGTTGTCAAAACAAGTCGTTCCAAAGAGAAAAAATTAGGCCATTGAAACTGGAAAAACAGATGGCTATGGTTTTTACTAAGCTACACCAGATTGCCTGTCAATCATTGTTGTCCAGGAGCAGGTGTGTATCTTTCTTTTCTCTAAGTGAAAGCTTCCAAAGTTGTTTTTTTTTTCAATTTAAAAGGGTTCCAGGCATTTAAATCACTTGGTCCTAGAGTTACCAAGCATTGTTTTCTTCAGTTTTGAATGCACTTTTTCCAATAGGAAACATGGTCTAATGCATCTTAACGTTAAGCAAAACTGATTATTGTAATGGTCAACTTACCTTTGCAGGACAGAGCCCCATAATCAATCACTGCAGTAAAAATACATCTAACAATAGAGCACCTAAGTATTAAAATTGAAAGAACAATTGTTTTTGTGTGTTTCAAAGCCTGTCAGCGAAAGAATTCCAGGAGCAGACTCCTCTGAGTGGCCAAAAACCACTTTTAGTTACAAAAGGTGCCTGACAGCAGTAAAATTCCTCAACTGGAATTTTCAGTTATAGGAAATCAGTAAACTGGGTAACAATGATTTTTTTTTTTTCTATTCATTCATGGAATGTAGGCATCACTGGCAAGGCCAGCATTTATTGCCCATCACTAATTTCCCTTGATACCAATTAAGAGTCAACCACTTTACTATGGGTCTGGAGTCATATGTAGGCCAGACCAGGCGAGGATGGCAGATTTCCTTCCTTAAAGGACATTAGTGAACCAGACGGGTTTTTAGCACAATTGGTGATAATTTTATGGTTACTGTCACTGGGACTAGTTTTCAATTCTAGACTTCATTATTTGAATTCAAATTCCATCTGCTGCCTTGGTGGGATTTGAACTTGTCCCCAAAGCATTAGCCGGAACCTCTGGATTACTAGTGCAGTGACATTACCACTAAGTCACCATCTCCCCCAACTGACCAAATTAAGACATTTAAAACAGAATGTAAACTCAATTGTTTAAAATACACTCATTCTTTCTTTTGTATCTGCATAGTTTAAAATAATAATACAACAAACATATTACACTGGAAAACACATTTGTTAATTTGCAACTTTCTAATAAAAGCAAAGAAAAGCCTCAAAAAAGTTGCTAAGGAGAGGATATGTTGCATGGAGTGTCTCATAGATTTGTGTTAAAACATTGGATTTGGAATTTCATTGTTGATCAGTGAGGTTGAAATCTAAAACTGGGGAAGAAGATAGAAAGAGGGCAGAGTATCCTTACGAGGCAGCCAAAGATTTACATAGTGAGACCAACCTGAGGCAGATGAAATTCACTATGGCTAAGTGTCAAGTGTTACACATACTCCATGAATGATTGAAACATATAAGATTCTGAGGGATCTTGAAAGGATAGACGTGGAGAGGATGTTTCCTCTTGTGGAAGAATGTAGAACTAGGTTTAAAGATAAAACAGAGATGAGGCGAAATTTTTTCACTCAGAGGGTCGTGAGTCTTTGGAGCTCTTTTCCTGAAAAGGTGGTGGAAGAGAGTCTTTGAATATTTTTAAGACAGAGGTGGATAGATTCTTGGTAAGCAAGGGGGTGATAGGTTGTTGGCAGTAGGTGGGATGCAGATTTCAGGTTACTATCAGATCAGCCATGATCTTATTAAATGGCAGAGCAGGCTCAAGGGGCTGAATGGCCTACTCCTGCTCCTTGTTCGTATAAATGGTGAGAGTTAGTTAAGGGTGAAGATGAAAAACATTTGGGGCTATTGGTTTTCAATGCTGAAATGATTCCAAAGTTTTTACCTCAAGTACTTTACCCAAAAATCATTCTCTATATGAAGAACTTCTTGACATCATGCTTATGGGAAGAATATTGAGCTCGGCCGGTGGGCGTGCTTCCGACCTGGCTGAGTGTAAAATGACATGCAATGACGTTGAGTGAGCATCCCGACATCATCGTGTAGTCCCACGATAGTTAGATCGGCGGGTGCGCACCAGAGCATGCAGTGCGCCCGCTGACAATTAAAAGGCCTATTAAGGCCATTAAGTTAACAACTGTCCTGAATTTTTCCCTGCCCGTTCAACCTAATGGTTGATGGGCAGGCGAAAAGGCCAAGTGGCCTTTGCATTTTTTAGGAAACCTCATCCACAGGCGGGATGAGGTTTCCTAAAGCAAATAAAAATAAAACAAAAGTTTAATACTTGAATTAAAAACATGTCTCTGCTCATGTGACAGAGTCACATGAGGGGCCATGTTTTGTTACCTTTTTAGTTTGTGCATTAGTTTTTTAAACAGCGCTTCATCTCCCTGAGGCAGCTCCGTGCCTCAGGGAGACTGAAGTGCTCTTTTGCGCGCATGTGAGAAGTTCACGCTAGGCCCACTCACTCTCCTCCCCCTGCCCGCACAGGTGGCGCTGAATGCTGCCGCTCGTGTTCCACGATGGACGGGCCTCCCGGCTTCCCAATGCACCCACCCTGCCCTTGCCGAGCACCCCCGCCAGGGGCAAAATTCTGCCTTATATGTCTTTTGCTGGCTTTAACCTACACCATTTGATATAGGATTGATATTTAACCAATCTTGCACTTCACAATGATCAGACGTCTCAAAATATTTTACAGCCAATAATGTATTTGGAAGTGGAGTCACTGTTGTATTGTAGGAAATTTGTATATTCATTTAGAAATAACCAATAGTTCCTCAATCATGGTATCCACTTGCATTTTGAATAATTCATGAATTTTCATCTTTACTTCCCTAACTGAAAGTACAAACTGCTGACCACTCTTTGTGAAGAACTTCCTAACATCAGTCCTATGTGTGTCTTCTATTATTTTGAACTTGTGCTGCCACAATTTATTTAGAAGTATGGCTCCAGATCAACATTTTCTGCACAGAGTACTATCTCTATAAGATCACTTCTCAGCTGCCTGCATTCAAGGGTAAAAAGACCAAATTTTCCAGGATTTCCAAATTAGGAGCAGCAATGGGGAGGTGACAGGGCCTGGGAAACCCGGAAGTCAGAGTATCCCGATAGGCATTTGATATCAGTGACAGGTTCCCCACCTCGAAGTCAGCCTGATTGACAGGTTTAGCTTTTAGTTGGGCAGGGAATGCTGGAGAAGAGGCAACAGGACCAAGCAGAGCCTAGCCTTCACCGGGGTGGGGTGGTGTTGGAGATGAGAGATCCAAGGGACCAGGGGCAGAGGGTGGAGCAGCTGTGGGGAGGGATAGTGGGTGGAGTTTTGTTTCCCATTAGCCACACTGCGGCAGACAAGCTGGTCCCTTTAAGTTACTGTTGGTGCACTGCCGCTCAAGAAAACTTAAAAGGACTGCGCAATTAAATAAATCACCTGTGTGCTCCAAATATAAATTAGAGGAAACGTTGGCAGAAGCCCGTTGAAGTTTGGAGGTGTGAGGAATCAATGGCTGAGGTGGGCGAGGGTGCATTGGAGACCTCTGGTGCTGGAGGGGGGGGCGGGGGGGGCGGCAGTCGGACTCCTCAGGGGAGGAGAACTGGATGTCTTTGCGGGGGCAGGCGTGATTGGAGGCCTTGGTGGGAAGACTGGAAGCTTCAGGAGTGAGGTGTCCAGTTGTACAGGGCTGGAAAGCCTTTTACTTCCTGGATTCAGCAGTCCTCGCCTTCCTTTAGCCAGCTGGTTGCCTGTCTCATTTTGATATTTAAATTGCCAACCCATCACCTGGGATCAAAAATCGAAGTAGGCGGAGTGGCGGGGGGGGAGGGGGTAGGAGGAGGTCAGGGTTCATATTTATAGCACTTTAACCTTCCATCCAACCTCAAACTTGTCCATTTTTGCAGTTAAAATTCCCTTGTCTTTGTTAATATTGTGCTGTGGCTGATCCTGCGCTGTGCTACTTGTGTAATGACTCTTTAGAAATTCAGATATGATTTATGTTATCTGAAGTATTCTGGGCACAGCAAGTGGAATTACTGTTGTCCTTTTTTATATTTTTCCTTTTAGCTGAAGTATATATGCTTAGATCAGCTGTTTCCAGTAGTAAGCTGAGGAGTAAATTATAGTGCAGTTATTCCTCCAAAGCAGTAGCTAGGACAGATCTAGGGCTTGATCACCCATTTGAGGCACAGCTGAATTTGAGAATGATTGTATTTTATTTGCTCTATTCTACTAGAGGATTTAGGAGGAAGTAGCACATTTATAGTGTGGCCACCATTGCTCTCAGAAAGCTGGAAATTGCTCCACTTATTCACTATTTTAAAGCTATCTGCTCCATTTACCATGTTCATCTCATTCTCTCCTCTCCTAACAGCATATCATGTCATAAAAATCTTATGAAGGAAGCATCCTTGTTATTTTTCTCAGCTCTGTCATGTGACACAGGTAAATTTCAAAGAAATTCTAAGCAATGAGCTTCACACATCATACTGTGAAATTTTCCACTTTCACCGTCTCCTTTCTCATTTGATGAAAGTTACAGGAATAACTTACCTTGAGGCTTTGGGCTTGTTGTGTGTGATATGAATGTACTTGGGGAACTTTTCCCATTTATGTCCTGAGCATTGTTTCCTGCTATGCTCCGGAAGGTTCGCTGAACTGGCTTGGAAATATCTGGCAGGCTGGGCCTATGCTCTGATGCTGAAGTCTTTGAATGGCTGAAATTGTTGGCTGAGGACAAAGACATAGAAAGGTTCAATACAAAGATCAGCTGGAGTCAGCACTTTAAGTATGCCAATTCATTTTAGATTTCCACCTAGCTGGATGAGTATAAAACTTGATACGACTGTAAACTTCTTTGTTGCAAAATCACAGAATTGTTACAGTGCAGGAGGCCATTCAGCCCATTATGTGTGTCTGCACTGACTCTGAATGAGCAATTTACCGAGTGCCATTCCCCTGCCTTCTCCCCATAACCCTGCACATTCTTCCTTTTCATAAATCCTTTTCAGTGCTTTGATTGAACCTGCCTCCACTGCACTCTCAGACAGAACATTCCAGACTTTAATCACTCGCTGTGAGAAAAAGTGTTTTCTCATATCACTTTTGCTTCTTTTGCTAATTATTTTAAATCTGTGCTCTCTCTTTCTCCATCCTCAATATCTTCAAAGCAGGAAATCATTCAATCATTGGTCTGTCCCTTGTGGTACAGAAAGTGATTAGGAAGGCAAATGAAATGTTGATGTTTATTGCAAGGGGAATCGAGTATAAAGTAGGGAAGTGTTACTACAGCTGTACAGGATCTTAGTGAGACCACATCTGGGGTACTGGGTACAGTTTTGGTCTCCTTACTTGAGAAAGGTTAGAATGCATTAGGAGCACTTCAGAGAAGGTTCACTTGACTGAATCCTAGGATAAAGGGGTTATCTTATGAGGAAATGTTGAGCAGGTTGGGCTTGTATCCTTTGGAGTTTAGAACAATGAGAGGTGATCTTATTGAAACACAAGATCCTGAAGGAATTTGACAGGGTGGATGCTGAGTGGACATTTCCTCTTATTGGGGAGTCTAGAACAAAGGGATACAGTTTAAAAATTAAAGTTCTCCCATTTAAGAATTTTTTTTCTCTCTCTCAGAGGGTTGTTTGTCTATGGAATTTTCTTCCCCAGAGAGCAGTGGAGGCTGGGTCATTAAATATATTCAAGGCTGAGTTAAATAGATTTTTGATTGACAAGGGAGTGAAAGGCTATGGGGGGCTGGCAGGAAAGTGGAGTTAAGGCCACAATCAGATCAACCATGATCTTATTGAATGCCGGAGCATACTTGAGGGGCTGAATGGCCTAATCCTGCTCTTAATTCTTGTGATCTTGTCGCACCCAGTCTTTGTATGGCAATTGTTTCAGATTTCACCAGATCTGAAAAGTGTGTTGGTATGAATTCCAGTTCTGAGAGCTCAGATGCACTGTCCCTGGAGATGCCCAAACTATCTGAGTTAAATTACAGAGTGGTGATGCCATTCAAGAGGATGAATATGGACTCCTCTGCACACTAATCGATAGCACTGAACCTCTTTGGCACACCTTCCAACAACTCATACAGTTGTTTGTCTGAGATTTGCTTCTCACGGCTGGGATCTCAATGTGCTCATCTCTGTCATCAACGGTACAGCTGGAAGAGGGCCCTGCCTGGATTGATACTGCCACCATTAGCTATTGCTGCCCATTGGTGCTGTGTCCTTTATTTCACTATTAAGCCTAAAAGGAATGCCAATGTTTGAGCTGTGCCTGGGAAGGGGTGGAATGCTTAACTGTGCAGTCCCAGGATTGTCCTCCTCTGAGGTCTGTTATTCTGCAGGAGTCTCTTAGTGTTGAGAAAGCCCGAGTTTGCATTATTTTTAATGGACCCATCGGTAGCAATATGATATCAATGATTCAAATTTGTTTTTATATTAAACCATCATTGCTGTTATGGAATAAAGTCAGTCCCTTTTCAAGAACTTTTACATTGTAATTTATTATTTGAATTAGAATTGATGCCAAAGCACAATTTCTTTTTTTTTAAAATAAGTGTAAGCCATGAGGCTTTATTTTGAGATTCCTTTATACCTTTGTCTGTGGTGCTGCTGTGGCCTTTGTTGTCAATTTCATCTTGGGCTGTCCCTCTACTTCTCTCGCATCTTCCCCTCCTTTGAGCATCTCTACTTGTTCCACCCTTCTTATCTCTCCCTTATAAAATCCTGTTCTGCACCACCCTCCCAAATCCCAGTCCTTGTTTTTTACCAAGAGATCTCCCCAACCTCTGCACCAAGCAACTTCAACCTCCATCTCATCTCACCTAGTCCTCTTGCCTCTGAGTTCTTGTGTCCTCTATTAAATGCTCTTTTCATATCAACCCACTAACCTATATATGTGGCACCTCTTCTCATGTGGTCTCTCTATGACCATTGTGTCAATCACAGGCAAGGTGACAACTAATCACTTCCTTGTGTCCTACACCATTCATATTCCATTCCTCTTCAACCCCACTGTCCTCTACTTTTGTCCCTGGAAATAACTCTTCCACATGTTACTTACAACTTATAACCAGGTACTGTTATACAGAATAAGGTAGATGCCGTCAGGAAAATTCATTTCTCATGTTAAAATAAATCATCACAAAATAAGAATGCTAAGACCTCAATTTTATTTTGGAAACAGTTTAATGTTCCAGTGACAATTATGCACTGTAGTGATATTTTTACCTGCTGATCTGACTTGTTTCTGTGCATATTCTCTCTTGTAATAAATAGTTAGTTATTTTAGCTTGAGTTACACAGTCAGTGTGATTTTTTTCTATTTGGAAGCTTAAGCAAGTTGACTTTTGTGGTCAACACAGTAAAGAGAATTGTGAGAACATTTTCAGATTGAAATGTCTAATTATGTGGCATTGCTACCGCACTGTAAGGTAACTGCATCTTCCCATCATACGCCCTTTCCTGGTAATAGAATTGATTGCTTACTATCCTGTCTACCTCAGGTCTTACCTTGTCACTTATCATTTCAGCCACGTATCTGTAATGTAATTACTGGATGGCTGCAACTTCTTCCAATGTTTAGGAATTGAATTGCAGTCTTTAACATTAGTAACTACAAAGTCATGATTCATTATTCTTTATAGGACCCATCATTGTCTTGCCAAAAGAATTTGAACTATAGGCCAGGATTTCCCGGTCAGCGAGTGAGGGGCGGGGCCCACTTGCCGATATGTAAAATGATGCGGGATGACGTTGGGCGGAACTCCCGACATCACCTCGCCTCATTTCAATTTTCAGGTTGGCGGGGGCTCAGCCGAATCAGTTGTGCGCCTGCTGACCTGTCAATGGCCAATTGAGGCCATTGACAAAGTAATTAAAGTAATTAGTGGACCTGCCCGTCCAACCTTAAGGTTGGCGGGCAGGCCAGGGGCCCTGGTGGGCATTGGAAAAAGCATGAAACCTCATCCATGGGCGGGGTGAGGTTTAATGTAGGTTCTTAAAAATCTAGTAAAAGTGTATTTAAAAGTGATGGACATGTCCCAACTCATGTGACAGTGTCACAAGAGGGGACATGTCAGGGAAATTTTTTTTCTGTTTTTAAGATTTTTTATTGTGAAGCCAATCTCCCTGAGGCAGCACTTAGCCACAGGGAGATGAGTGCGCTCTTTCGTGCGCATGCGCGAAAAAGCACACTCTTGGCTCAGGGAATACCCCCGCCCACACAAGGAGCGCATTGTGGATGTCACAGCGGGGAGGGGGCCTTAATTGGCCCACCCATGTAAAATGGTGGCGCGCCCCCATCGGAGGCACACCCACTCCTGAACTTCCCCCCACCAATGGGGGGAAAATTCTGCCCATAAACTAGTGTAATAGTTTCTTATTTACCATTTTGACACATCAGAAATGTCAACCCCACCCCCATCAAAGGACACCCAGACAAAAGCTTAACATTGCAGCTGAGGGACTTAGGCAACAATAGGAGCTTTTTGCTTCTAATTATTTTTCCTTTAGTAGCTTTAAATAAAACAAAGTTGAACACATCTAAATTATAATATTGCCTCAGAACATGCTGGGAAAACTCAGTTAAATGCGCGCATCATTATTATTGTGTAAAAATGTAGCAATTAGTGGTGAGGAAGAGGTGCGCCGAACTGTCAACGGCCTATTAAAGCCATTAAAAAACCAATTAAAGTTGTTTGCAACGCTGCCCGTCCAATCTTAAGGTTGGCGGGCAGGCGAAGAGCTCAAGCGTCCTTTCCGTTTTTTAGGAAACTTCATCCATGAGCGGGATGAGGTTTCCTAAAGCTTTTATTAATTAAATGAAAACATTTTCCTAAATATAAAAACATGTCCCAGTTCATATGACAGTCACATGAGGGAGCATGTTTAAATAATTTTGTACTTTATTTTTAACAAAATTTTTAAATCAACTTAATCTCTCTGAGGCAGCTCCGTGCATGCCCGAAAGACCACAGGCCCCGACTCTCCCTCCTCCCCCCGCCCGCACAGGTAGCACTGACTGCTACCAGCTGTGCGGGCCTTAATTGGTCCGCCCACGTAAAATGGCGGCGCACAGCCAATCGCAGGTGGCGATTGGCTCCGCGCCAGGCCCCGCCTGCCTAACATAGGTAAGTTTATGGCCTATATTCCTGGTTTGCCACTTAATCTCTCCGACCTAGAAAGGAAACAACTATAATTGTGGTCTCATTCTTGCAGGTAGTAAATTGTTCCTAGATATTTAAAAAATTTAATTAAGAATTTTGCGTACTCTTCCTTAATCTAATGTTTATTTCCATCTCTTTTTCTCTCTTCCAGTATCTAATTACTCTTTAATTAACCCTGTTTCCTTCTCCATTCTTCTTATTTCTTTCTCTATCCTTAAATTTGGTTAAGGAGATAGGACCAACAGTCTATCATTCACCAAGGTCTCACATTTCCCATTGACCTCACTGCAGTGTTGTCAGCTTACACTTCCAGCAAATTGTGACGCAAAGTTTTTTTTGGAGCTGAAGGGTGAGGAAAAAGTCTAACAAAGGGGAACACAGCAAGCTACCTTGCTCGCAAGCTCTTGGCACTGTTTTCTGGTGTCCATAAAAACCTCCAGTCCTTGCAGTGCCTCCTGGTCATGGAAAGCCTCAAGTGCAATGGCGTGCATGTGCATGCTCCCTCTCCAGGGACACCCAGTGATAAACAAGACCGTGAAAGACAGACAGGCAGCTAGAGCCATAACCTTCTTGAATTCTTTTTTTTTGTTTCTCGCTATTCTGTTGGATTTTCATTGGAACAATATTTTCATATGTAAACAACTTCCACCATAATAACATAATCCACTAAAGCAGAAAATAGTTGCAACATGCAACATACCAGTTCCAGCAAATCCTCAATACTCATTGATAAATGAATTGTGATTTAGAAGTTATGTGAAATTACAATTTCTACTTGAAATTTGTACTGCCAAACAAACCGAAACTCGTCATCGGGTTCTTCTGAGTTTCAAACAAGTACAGATACTATCATTGACATATAATGCACAATCTCCTCTGTTAGTTAGGCCATATTTTGTCTATTGGAATGCCCTTATGAGGCAGGATTTTTCGGATGACAGGGTTTCTTGCCTCGCCATCTAAAGAGTTGGTGAGGAACACATTCCTGTCGATCACAGCAACCCCATAGCCATTCAATGCTCCAAGGAGCACAGGGCCACAGCAGCACCACAGACAAAGGTATAAAGGAATCTCAAAATAAAGCCTCATGGCTTACACTTATTTTAAAAAAAGAAATTGTGCTTTGACATCACTTCTAATTCAAATAATAAATTACAATGTAAAAGTTCTTGAAAAGGGACTGAACTTATTCCATTACAGCAACGATGGTTTAACATAAAAACAAATTTTAATCATTGATATCATATTGCAGCTGATGGGTCCATTAAAAATAATGCAAACTAGGTCTTTCTCAACACTAAGAGACTCCTGCAGAATAACAGACCTCAGAGGAGGACAATCCTGGGACTGCACAGTTAAGCACTCCACCTCTTTCCAGGCACAGCTCAGACATTGGCATTCCTTTTAGGCCAATCTGATTGTCCAGCAGCTCTGTAGTCCCAGCAGTAGCAGCACCAGCAGTGACTAGGGCTGAGATTACAAACTCCCAGATTCTAAGTCCCGGAGTCCAGGGCCAGGTAAGTGGCATCTGTGGGGCATGGGGACAGGGGGTTGATGGTTGTGATGGAGAGGCCAGGTGGGCAGGATGCACCCACGAGGGCAGACCTTGGGAACGGGGGGAGCACCGGATGCAGAAAGGGCCCGTGAGGGAAGTGCTCCCCCATGTCCTATCCAAGGTCCATGTAGGGTGACCCTTTGCCCCTGAACTCCTCCTGCCAGCCTTAAAATTGAAACCATAAAATTCTGCCATATATCTTTGCTCACATACACAGCAGCATCCACATCTTGTAAGTTTGTACTTGTCTGGTAGTCCATTCATGAAATTGATTATATCTGCTGAATCTGAAAAAAATCTGTAGGCTATAATTATGTGCATTTTTAAAAAATCTGAACAAACAACAATTATTTTTATTTAACAAAGTGCATTGTTACATAATGGGAAGTGTTTTCCAGTCGGCGAGCGGGGGGCAGGGCCCGCTTGCTGACGCATAAAATGACGTGAGGTGACGTCAGGCAGGCGTCCCGATGTCACTGCGCATCATTTAGATTGTCAGTTCGGCGGGCGCGCAGCCGATGTGGCTGCGTGTCCGCCGAACTGTTAAAGGCCAATTAAGGCCATTAACAAAGTAATTAAAGCTGTTAAGAATGCTGCCCGTCCAACCTTAAGGTTAGCGGGCAGGCGAAGCGCCTAGGCGGCTCACGCTCGCTCCCGCACAAACCCCAACAGGGGGAAAATTCAGCCCAACGCTGCACACTCGCTGCTGTTTCCTGCTTGCATCAATGATAAAAACTGTCTCTAAAAACAATATTTAACTGCAACAACAGCAAAATACTATGGATGCCGGAAATCTGAACTAATAACAGAAATTGCTAGAAATACTTGGTAGTTCAGGCAGCATCCATGGAGTGAGATACAGAGTTAACGAGGGTGATTTTAACCACCAAAAATGAATGCATTTGGGTTGGGTAGGATGTTAAAATGTAAAAATCTCAAACCCAAACCCAACTTGCCTCAAATCTGCTGACATCCAATTTTAATGAAGGAGGGGTGGGGTGTGAGTAATAACCTGCTCTCAGCAGATGGTCCGCTCATTTAAATGTTTCACTATGATTACATGTCTCATATTTTACCTCCATTTAAAATTTTAGGCTGACTGGCCAGGTTTCCCATGCATCAGGAAACCTGGCATCTGACAGGACTTGAGGATAGTTGGATCCAGTCTTTCCAGCACTACTTGTAAGCTGGGAGGCTAGGAGGTGGAGGAGTACGTCACCTGGCCACTCAACCACCATGCTATTTCCCCACGCCACACTATCCAATCACCCACCAACCCCCACTCCTGAGCCACAATATTTCCCCAAGCCACAATCTTCATTGGGTCAGCCGTCTGATCTCCTCCCACCCTCAGTCTTTCTGATCCCTCCCTCCCTCCTCTATGGGCTTCAGCCTGTGGCCGCTGATTTTTTCCAATTCATCCAATTCCCTCAAACCCTTGGGGTCTCTCTGCCCCGGACACTTGTGAGTTTCCCTGATAGTAACCTTAAATCTCTCACCCCCAACCCTTCTGCTCTTCCCCACCACCCCTACCTGACCTTCCCCCCACCCCCATCCCCAGCTGTGACCTGGTGTCAAAGGCATACCCGCCCAACAGTCAGCCTCTCAATCTAGCTGGCTGCAGCCAGGAAACAGAGACAAAAATTGTTAAGTAGGTCCTGCCTTAAAATTCAGCAGAACATGAGGGAGACCCGTTCTTTCAGGAGATGGCGTGGCAAGTGTTCAACACTGCTCATCCCAGCTCCACATTTAAGAAGCATATTTAAGAAAAAAAACACATTTTTGTTGCAGTTCCCAGCTGCCCCTACAAAGTCTGTTGTTTAGGCTGCATGTAGACCATGCTTTCCTAAATATAGCCAGCCTGAGCCCACTACATACAGGCCAGTAAAATCGTGCAAAGGACCTAATGCTTGTTTCAGGCACAGTGCATGCTCTGGACGTCTCTTTTTCTGCCTTATCCAATTGGCCTATGTTGCAGTTCCAATGCATAATGACCACACATGCCCTGCTTGACATATAGGCTTTTATTTTGAGCTTGAAAAATTTGCATGGTGCTGTCAAATTTAAGGACACCAGATTTTCAAAAGTCAAAACCAGGACACATCAAAAAGCCTTGGGAAGGGATGGCTCTGTGATGATGCACATGTTGGGTGACCAATGACAGGAGTCTAAGGGAGAGGTGGTTGATGGGTGTTGGTTATGTGATGGCATCTCCTGGAATATGTCCAGCCAGAGTTAGTAATTCTAGTGAGACATCCAATTGTTGAAGGATAGCAGTTACAAACCACAGACTTTGTTTCACTGTCATTTCTGCCTCATTTTCTTAAAAGAAACTGAACCAAGATGTTGCTTGTCACAACCGGCCACAATCCTCAATTCCACTCTAACTCTACTGTGCAATGCACAATAGTAAGACCAATCTCCATTTAAAAGCTTTGGTTATTTTCATTTGCACACTGGGTTCTAGCAATATAAATTTTCAGCCAGAAGCTGGATTTTAAACAAGCAAAAGGAACCTCAAGTGTGGGAGATTTTGTTTGCACCCAGAGCCACAAGCAGAAAAGCATGCCATCTTTCAATGAGAAGTTTGGTTCGGCTCCACCAAACTTTCCTGCCACCTTCCTTTACCGATGGGCGCTGTCTGATTACCTCATCAAGCGCGGCTTACAGTTAGTGAACTGTCAGTCCTTTGTCATCACCCAGAAGCTTATTCCCTCTCAGCTCTAGATGCCAGACAGAAGGATTTCTGTGCATGTGAGAGACAGCGTCCCAGCGCAGCCACTAATGGTCGGTGAGTGGGTGCATTCCGATTCCCATGGTGCAGTGCAGCAGCGCGAGAGGGTTTTTTTGATTTAATGACGCAAGGGGCAGGTTGAAGGGAAGAGGAAAGAGGGGAGCACATTTGAACTATTTGGAGAAAACTGTCAGAACACTGGGATTATTAGTGAAAAACCAGGACTGTTCCAACAAAACTGGGATATCTTGTCACCCAAATCAAATTTCTAGGCCTCAATCTTGTAGGAGGTGGAGGAGCACTTCACATTTGGCTTGACATTCCTTCTCCTCTCCATGATGCCATATGACTGAATGTAAAAATGTTAATTACATTTTAGGAAACCATTAAAATATTTCACCAGCTGAACCACATGAAAATGCCATTTCTCCACAGCTATTTGTTTTACAATGTGCTAAATGTGCAGCCTTTTAAATGGGAGTTGCATATAACTCACTTGTCTGAAAGCTATAATTCTCCTTTGAACTGAGGACACATATCTCATGTAGGTGTCTGTCATATATTTGGAGTTTGGAAAGAATAACAATCTTCAGATTCCAGATTTTTAAAGTAAAGAGTATTCACGCAGCTTAAATAGATACAATAAAAGTTGGTTGATATGCTAATAGTATGGCAAAGAATTTGCTTTCTCTAAAGAATATTAACATTGAGGAATGCATTAGTCCGTTTTGTACTGAGAACTCTCTATACCTAGGCGCCCAGGAGGGATGGTGTGGCAACCCTTCCTTCTGTCTGTCAGCAAACAGGGGGATAAAATGTGACAAAAACACTCAGTGACAGTCAGCTTTATAAACAGGAAGTTGAGAATGCAGGAGGGTAATTCAGAGTCATGGATGGGCCAATAATATGCTCATTATTTTGTACTATTGGATGAGGACAACTTGTACTGATTAAATTAAGTGAGTCCATTTGTAACTGTTGATCTGAAATAAAGCAACTTAGTGATTTGCATGTGGCCTTGTTTTACCAAGGTCAGGATTTTTCAGTTGGCATGCGGGGGCGGGCCCGACATGCCGACACGTAAAATGATGCACGATGACTTTGGGTGTGTGTCCTGATGTCATCACGCAGTCCCGCGATATTTCATTAGGCGGGCACACGCCAGAGTTGGCAGCCCGCCCGCCATGTAAATGGCCTATTAAGGCCATTAACAAAGTGATTATTGTAACTGGTAACGCTGCCCGTCCAACCTTAAGGTTGATGGGCAGGCGAAAAGCCCAAGCGGCCTTCGCGCTTTTTAGGAAACCTCATCCACGAGCGGGATGAGGTTCCTAAAGCTTTTACTAAATAAATGAAAAAATTTTCATAAATATAAAAACATGTCCCATCTCATGTGACACAGTCATATGAGGGGACATGTTTAAATACATTTTTAAACCTTTTATTTAATAATTTGATAAGTCCTTCAATCTTCCTGAGGCAGCTCTGTGCCTCAGGGAGATTGAAGGTCTCTTTTGCGTGCGCGCGCGAAACCCGACTCTCCCTCCTCCCCCCACCCGCACAGGTAACGCTGAGCGCTACCGCTCATGTCTTATGCTGGGCGGCCCTTAATTGGCCTGCCTGTGTAAAATGGCAGCACGGATCCAATCACAGGAGGCAATTGGCTCCACGACCGCCCCCACCCGCCACCTGAAAAATTCAGAACCAAGTGTTTTCTCAGTCTGCTTTTGAAGAAATTGGAGAAGGATAGGGGTGTACATAAGTTAAAGAAGTTAATGGCTGGTTTGGATCATAAACATACAAGCAAACGAATTAGGAGCAGGAATAGGCCACTTGGCCCCTCAAGCCTGCTCCACCATTCAATAAGATCATGGTTAATCTGAATGTAACCTCAACCCCACATTCCCACCTACCCTGATAACCTTTCACCTCCTTGCTTATCAAGAATCTATCTACCTCTGCCTTAAAAATATTCAAATACTCTGCTTCCACTACAATAAACAATAACAGTCTATTAGCTTTCCTAATTACTTGCTGTACCTACATACTAATCTTTTGTGATTCATGCACTACGACACCCAGATCCCTCTGCATCTCAGAGCTCTGCAATCTTTCACATTTAGATAATATGCTTCTTTTTTATTCTTCCTCTCAAATTGGACAATTAACATTTTCCCACATTATACTCCATTTGCCAGATCATTCCCCAATCACAGTCTGTCCATATCCCTTTGTAGCCTCCTTATGTCCCTCTTTACAACTTACTTTCCTAGCTATCCTTGTGCCATCAGCAAATTTTGCAACCATACCTTTAGTCTCTTCATCTAAGTCATTTATATAATAGTAAAATGTTGAGCCCCCAACACTGATCCCTGTGGCACACCATTCATCACACCCTGCCAACCAGAAAAAGGCCCATTCATGTCTACTTTTTGTTTCCTCTTAGCTAGCCAATCTTCTATCCATGGCAACATGTTACCCCCTACACCATGAGCTTTTATTTTCCGCAATAACCTTTGATCTGGCACCTTATCAAATGCCTTCTGGAAATCTAAGTACAGTACATTAACTGGTTCCCCTTTGTCCACAGCACATGTTACTTCTTCATAGAATTCCAATAAATAGGTCAAACATGATTTCCCTTTCACAAAAATAAAGGGTATTATTTTTACACTGAAGTCAATGACGATCAGAGGGTAAACTCCAGTAGCTGGAGTTATATCTGACACCAGGAATTCCTCAGGGCAATGTCCAAGGCCCAACTATGTTTGTCTGCTTTAACAATTACTTTTCTCCATCATAAGGTCAGAAGAGAGGTCATTTGTTGATGATTGCAGAGTGTCTACTTCCATTCACAATTCCTTAGATAATGAATCAGTCCATGTCTTCATGCAGAACAACATCCATTCTTGGGCTGATAAGCGGCAAGTAAAATTCATACCACATAAGTGCCAAGCAATGACCATCTCAAACAAGACAGAACCTAATCATTTCCCCTTGACATTCAAGGACATTATCATCACTGAGACTCCCACCAACAACACTCTGTGGGCCATCTGCTATGAATTACAGACTCAGTCAATAGAGACATCAGCACAATCCAAGCTAACTACAGTGTTAGAAATCTCGAGGCTTGTCACCACAGCAGTTGTCCACTGAAAAATAAAAATCAGAGTGATTGCAGTCATGTAAGCCGAAGGAAAATCACGTATTCAAACACTAACAGAATCTTATTTTTACAGGGAGTAACCAATATCTAGTTGCAGATCATATTTATGCCACAATATTAAATGTAGATGAAGGAAACATGGCATATTTTAGTTGAATACACGTACATTATATTTGCAAACTAGGGTTTACTTTGAAGCTCACTGAAATAATATCCACCATATAGAGTTAAAATTAAAGAGGAAGTGTTGCGAAAGAGAAAGAAATGTTTCTTCTTTCCTTCCTCAACTTAACTCACAGCAGCACAGAGCAAAGAGAGGCCCTGACCATGATCAGAACAATTCAGAAAAACTGCAGCATTATCATTGCACATAAATAATTACGTCACTTCACATAAGTCACAAAAGCAAATTTGTGGCCGATCTGGACTCTTAAACAGTGGCTTTTTGCATTGTTATTGCTGGACAATATAATGGACAAACTCCTATACTGCTCAATACAATACTGAATAATTGTTTATATTATTGAAGCACAGTTTTTCATTATTGTTCTCGTCTTTGGCATTCTGGCTGCTGATCTTTTTTAATCCATTGCGCTACAAGCCAGGTGGAAATCCCAATTATTTCCAAAATGTCCCATCTATTCTTTTGCATCAATGTACATTTGTTAGCTTCTGTAAACTGTGTGCTATATAAGAGCTAAAGAAAAGAGAAATTATATTTTAAAAGCAATTTTTCATTTTTCACATTTAACATGATTTCAGTTTACCTGTAGAATGTTAAGCTGGATGTAGGAGCTTGTGTGCACACATGGAAATCTATGTTTATTCTAACATTGTACTGTTGCCATGTTGGTGACAGCAGCTGCCAATACACTGGTCCAGTGAAGCTGGCAACAATACCAAATTAAACTTGCCAAATTCACAAAGACTAGTCGCTGGTGTGATCCATTTTTACTGAATCTTTCCAAAAACCAGCCTTAGTAAATCTAGCAAGTGAAGCTTTTTTTGATTAGGCCTTTGTGAAGCACTCACTGATGTTTTACGATGCTAAAAGCGCAAGTTGTTATGTTGCTGCCTGCTGTGAGACCACTGTGTTTTGACTGGCAGCAGCACTAACACGACACCAGAGTAATATAGATGCTTGGTGGTGAAGAGTCTTTGGGCAGAATTTTCCCGTCAGCGTGCAGGGGGTGGGCTCCGCATGCTGACGCGTAAAATGACGAGCGGTGACAGCAGGCGAGCGTCCCGGTATCACTGTGCACCATCGTGATATTTCGGTGGGCGGGCATGCAACGATCTCCGAAATAATTGGGATTTCCACCTGGCTTGTAGCGCAATGGATAAAAAAAGATCAGCAGCCAGTATGCCAAAGACGAGAATAACAATGAAAAACTATGCTTCAATAATATAAACGATTACTCAGTATTGTATTGAGCAGTATAGGAGTTTGTCCATTATATTGTCCAGCATTAATTAAGGCCCTTGAGGCACCAACTGACGGCAATTTTTCGGGGCCCGTGTGATCTTCAGGATGTCACACAGACGCAACAGGCAGGCGGGTAGGACACATTTATCTAAACCTTATCCACGGGCGGGATAAGAAGGGTCAGTGGGGTCGTGAATGTGCTCAATCAGATATTTAATTTTGAAAGTTACTGATACTTGCTTGTGTGAGCAGAAATACTTCAAAACTCATACCAGCTGCTTGGCCTGGACTCACAACCTTCAGGTCAGCACTCTACAGGTTTCAGGAAGCCTTCCTTTAGCCTGGGAATGGGAGTTCTATTCTCCACTGGAGGTACCTCCCTCTGAGAAGGGAGGGCCAGAAGGGGGAGGAGGCCAGGAGTGCACATTCAGCCTCCAGGGGAGCCACCTTTGGGAGGCCAGGCGCAGGCAAAAGGCGCGCAGGATCAACAGAAGTCCAAGGCGGAAGGGGCCGCAGGAGATGCCACTATCCTGCTGCCAGGGTTTACAGGCGGCGAAGCAGCTACCTCAATATGTCTGAGGTGCAGTGTCGAAGGAGGCTCCGTCTCCCAAGGGAGACAGTCAGCTATATCTGTCAGATGATTGGCCCTGAGATCTCCGCGAACTGTGTGGGTGGGCACCTCATGCCAGTGGCTCTAAAGGTCACAGCTGCCCTCAACTTCTATGCCTCTGGCTCTTTCCAGGGCTCGGTGGGATGATCTTTGTGGTGTCTCCCAATCAGCTGTCCACACTTGTGTCAAGCAGGTTACAGACATTCTGTTCAGGCGTGCATTGACCTTCATCCACTACCACTGGGATGAGGCCAGCCAGGCTGAGTGAGCCAGAGGCTTTGCGGCCATTGCTGGCTTCCCCTGTCCAGGGTGCAATAGACTGTACACTTGTGGCCTTCAAGGCGCCAGCAGGTGAGCCCGGTGCCTTTGTCAACAGGAAGGGCTTCCACTCCATGAACGTGCAGATAGTGTGTGATCACAGGATGCTGATTCTACAAGTCTGTGCAAGGTACCCAGGCAGTTCCCACGACGCCTACATCCTCAGACACTCCCAGGTGCCGGGGTTCTTCAGTGCTCCAGCCCAGCTGGATGGATGGCTGCTGGGTGACAAGGGCTATTCCCTCAGAAGGTGGCTCATGACGCCTCTCCGCCATCCAAGAACAGAAGCTGAGCAGTGGTATAATAGGAGCCAGGCCTCCAGAAGTGCTGTGGTGGAGAGAACCATCGGTCTTCTCAAGATGCGCTTCCTATGCCTGGACCATTCAGGGGGAGCACTCCAGTACCCCCCCCAGATCGTGTGTCACTGATAGTGGTTGCATTCTGCGCTCTCCACAATCCTGCGCTGGAAAGGGGCGACGGATGAATTGCTATGGCTGCACACAATGAGTCCAGCAGCGAGTCCGAGGATGAGCACACACAGGGAAATGATGAGGGGGTAGACGCTGACCCTGGCATACTCCAGGGAGGTAGGGACACCTGGGAGGCTTTAATCCAACGAGTCTTCAGCTAGAACGCCACAGATGGGCCTCCAACAAAAGATTGTGCTGCAGGCTCCATACACGATACCTGAGTGCTAAATCTGCCTGTATAAGAACATTAACTAAGGGTCTTGTCAATAAAGCTCAATGTGACACAACTCACTCATAACATCATGGGTAACCATCCATCTGCAGAGGAAAAGAGGCACCCTCAGCCTCTAAATTTAATGATATAACAAAATATTCTTAAGGAAGCAAAATGACAAAGGTATTACAGCACACCAACTAATCATGACCTCATTGCAGGGCAACACCAAAGCACCAGTGAGAAACCCGTGGTGTGCCTAAGGTGCCTTAAATGTACGCTTTCGGTTGCTATGTCTAGGTGCTGTCCCCACGCTGGCACTGGCATCTGAGACAGCCTGCTCACTGTGCTGTCCTGTTGGCCTTGATGACCTTGGCGGGCGTCCTCTGGCTCGTGGAACCTGTGATGGCCCTGCCTGGGAGGGAGCGGCCAGTTCCGCAGCTGGTTTCTCCCCAGTCATCGCAGCCTCATTGGATGCAATGGTCACTGACAAAGGGGTGGAGGAGCTGCTGCCCTCACCCAGAGCGCCCTGAGAGGAGCCCACAGAGACAACAGGCAGTTCCTGCACCAACATGAGGTCGCTTCGGACCTCCCTGCTCACCGTAGATGGATGAGCTGGGAAACTTGGTGCCCAGACCATCTCCCACACTGGCATTGACCAGCTGAGGTAAATGCTGATGTGAGGGCTTGCTGGTCTGCACGCATCCCCAGGAAGCCCTGATTGGTCTCCTGGAGGAGCCTCTCCATAAGAGTCGCCACTCTCTCCGTGGAGAAAGCATGACGCTCAGCCATGAGGCTGATTGCATTGGCAATGGTCCGCGTGGGCACCTCCATCACGGAGACCAAGCCAAGCATAGCCTCATGTATCTCCACCAGAAGCTCCTGCTCACCCTGCTGAACTTCCAGCATTTGCTGCCTCATGGACAGTTCCAAAGGCACATCATCAGCCACCGACTGAGCATGTGCCTGGTCCCCTGGTGCCATGGGCACCCTCTGTCTCCACCAGCTCCTCCAGCGACTGTGAAGTGCCCTCACCGCTGTGCCCAGGGACACTAGCTGATGATCTAATTCCCACCGAGGTACTAGTGTCTGCGCTGGTGCCTGCCTGGCAGAGATGGTGTGACATTGGTGGGTCAGAGACTTCAGGACCCTCAGGTGTGAGAGGGGGCCCCTGTGCCTCCTCCTCCCGGCCCTGATCTGCTGATGCTGAAAGGAAGAACAAGGACATTTGATTAGTTAACATGGAGCCAATGTCAATGTGCATCCCTGTTCCCTGGATCATTAGGCGCTCATCCTTCCATAAGCAATGGTCAAGCCATGTTGCAAACTTCAATCACTGAACAGTCAGCACTGCCATGGCTGCTGGGACACTAATGATGACCTCAGTGCTCGGCAAACATACCTGCCTGTGGCACCCAGCACCGGTGTACCTGAGCACATGGTGCCTCTCCAGATCGAGGGCCTCCTGCTCGAATCTGGTAATGACGGCTAACTGAGCCGGCCCTCCGCCAGTCCTCAACTGTGCGACGGCATTATGAGCATTCTTCTCCTGAAAAGGAGAGAAGAGCATCGATTAGTGCAACCTGTACCTGGAATCTCTTCGCCGCCATCCCACCCCAACCAGACTGGAACATTGCAGGGCTCCAGTGCCTCCTCACCCCCCAGCTGCTGCACACTCACACAAAGATGCCAGGCCTGTTCCCCCACCACCCCCTTGGCCAAGTGCATACTATATCACATTTGGCATCACACAGTCCAACCTTGCAAAGCAAGGAGGCACAAGCATGTGGAACGCAAAGGGCAGCAGATGGATTGGTGCCCCGCCACCTGGAAGCTCCCCTCCCAGCATGTCAGCACCCTGACTTTGACATGATTTGCTGTTCCAGCACTGTGCCTAGGTGATAATCCTCCAGGTTGCCCCCAAAACAGTAATGTGGGTGTCACTGTACCATATGCTGCGAGTGCAGAACCATCTCATCACTACCCTCTCAGGGTGACCTCGGCATGGGCAATATCTGCTGGCCCACCCAGCCAAGGACACATGCCGTCAATGATTCAATGCAGTCACTGCACTCAGAGTGCAGGGGTTGGGTGGGCGGCTGGGGGGAAAGCCTACCTACTGGTTTAAGTGACCAATGCCAACATGGTACTCACCCTTCCTGGGCACAACAGGTCATTAAAGCGCTTGTGACACTGGATCCAGATGCGTTGCACCACGTCGTGGGAGCTCAGCACCTCCGCCACCTCCTCCCAGGCATGTTTGGTCATGTGGGGGGGCCTCCTCCTCCCGTCCCTCGGAACGAGGACCTCCCGCCGTCCTGCCACCTCCTCGAGGAGGGCAGCAAGGCAATCGTCTGCGAAACAAGGGGTACAGTGGCGCCCTGCCCTACCCTCCTGCCTGGCCTGCTCATCAGCAGCGCTCTGGGGAGCCCTTCTGCTGGTCATGTTTGACAGCCTTTGCAAGGCTGCAGGAGGAGTTTTAAACAGGCCGCCAGGTCGCCATTGGACCTGGCGGTCATAGCAGTCCTGCCGCCGCCCGCACACTCCTCGGGAGCCATGATTCATGCTGGGCGGGCCTTAATTGGCCTGCCTGCGTAAAATGGCAGCGCGGACCTGATCGCAATCGGGTCCGCGCCCGCCCATGCCTGCTCCCACACGGCCCACCAGACAGGCAGAAAATTCTGCCCTTGAAGTATGTTGCAGAGTTATTGTATGAGCATATTCACTGCTCTATATTCAGATTAATTTCATTTTGGATTAAATTGAGATGAACCCTTAACTAATTTTAGGCTGTTAGCAGAAAGAGGCAGTAGCCCAATGTATGGAGCGGATTTATTATATAGCCACCCTTTTTTAAGCATCATTTTTCACCTTTCTGCCGTATTATTTTTGCACTTTATCAATTATTTAAATAACTTAATGCTGGGGACTACCCCATACCATCCATCCTGATTAAGTAAGCCCAGCAAGACCTTTATCCATTTTACTTCTAAGTTCAAAAGGGAATCAAAGGCTTCCTTTCATTAAACATGCTTTTTGTTTCATTTCAAACTAACAGAGTGAAATGAGCTGGGCCATATATACCTATTTCACAATTCACACTTACAAATAAGGCAATTTTCAACATAATCTATGACTGTGACACCTATGGGATAACATATGATGCTTTCTGGTTGATCCATTTGGTAATTTTTGGCCTACGCAATGTTTTACGTCTGATGGAACACTGAAGGTCACAGTATGATCATTATACATTGGAGATAATATAACTGTATTTTAACTATACACTTATGTTGATGGTTTTGCTATATATTTCCACTATTTTCTGTTTTTCTTTCAGACTTCCATGATTTGTAATGTTTTACTCTTTAAAAGTGGCTGGCGAGTGCAAAACAGAAAAAAAAATCCGTGTTCTTAAAAACTATAGGTGTGACTTTGAGGCTGTGCTCAAGACAATCAATAATACTCCAGGTACAACACTACAGACCCCATTTACCCTTGCTTAGTTAAACTACCCCTTGAGCAATAAATGGTTCAAGTCTTCAATCAGATTCAATACAAATACCAGTAGGATTAAATTATCAGTAACAGTTTTAGCTAAGTTGAAGACAGAAAAATATAATAAGCTTAGGGCTTTAGTGCATGCCTGTACTCTACTTAAAAACTGCAATCTACTTAAAAATTCCCAGTTACAGAACTTTCACACAAAAACCTAAGAATGGGGTGAATATGCCTATTGTACCTGCATCACAAATATTGTTTCATCATAAAGTACTGCTCCAGAACTGACTGCGCCTGTAGCCAAGCTATTCCAGTACAGCTACAACACTGGCATCCACCCGGCTATGTGGGAAATTTCCCAGGTATGGCCTGTACACAAAAAGCAGGACAAATCCAACCCGGACATTATCGCCCTATCAGTCTACTCTCAATCATCAGCAAAGTGATGGAAGGTGTTGCCGACAGTGCTATCAAGCGGCATTTCCTCAGAAACAACCTGCTCACTGACACTCAGCTTGGGTTCCGCCAGGGCTACTTAGCTCCTGACCTCAGCCTTGGTTCAAACATGGACAAAAGAGCTGAATTGAATGGGTGAGGTGAGAGTGACTGCCCTTGACATCAAGGCCACATTTGACCGAATGTGGCAACACGGAGCCCTGGCAAAACTGGAGTCAATGGGAATCAGGGAAAACTCTCCACTGGTTGGAGTCATACCTAGCCACAAAGTGGTTGTTGGAGGTCAATCATCTCAGTCCCACGACATCACTGCAGGAGTTTCTCAGGGTAGTGTCCTAGGTCCAACCATCTTTAGCTACTTCATCAATGACCTTCCTTTCATCATAAGGTCAGAAGCGGGGATGTTTGCTGATGATTGCATCATGTTTGGCATTATTTTCAACTCCTCAGATACTGTGCCCATATGCAACAATACCTGGACAACATTCAGGTTTGGGCTGATAAGTAGCAAGTAACATTTGCGCCACACAAGTGCCAGGCAATGACCATCTCCAACAAGAGAGAATCCAACCATCTCCCCTTGAAATTCATCAATGCCATTACCATTGCTGAATCCCCCATTATCAACATCCTGGGCATCACCATTGACCAGAAACTGAACTGGACTAGCCATATAAAAATTGTGGCTAAAAGAACAGGTCAGAGTCTGGGAATTCTGCCACGAATAACTCATCTCCTGACTCCCCAAAGCCTGTCCACGATCTACAAGGCACAAGTCAGGAGTGTGATGGAATACTCTCCACTTGCCTGGATGAGTGCAACTCCATCAACACTCAAGAAGCTCGACACCATCCAGGACAAAGCAGCCCGCTTGATTGGCACCCCATCCACCACTTCCGACATCCACTCCCTGCACCACTGATGCACATGGCAGCAGTGTGTATCATCTACAGATGCATTACAGCAACTCACCAAGGCTTCTTCGACAGCACCCTTCAAACCCACGACCTTTACCACCTAGAAGGACAAGGGCAACAGATACATGGGAACATCACCACCTTCAAGTTCCCTTCCAAGCCACACACCAGCCTGATTTAGAACTCGCCATTTCTTCACTGTCACTTGGTCAAAATCCCAGAATTCCCTCCCAAACAGCACTGTGGGTGTATCTACGTCAAATAGACTGCAGCGGTTCTAGATAATGGCTCACTACCACTTTCTCAAGGGCAATTAGGGATGGACAATAAAAATGCTGGCCTAGCAGCAATATCCACGTCCCATGAAAGAATTTTAAAAAAATCACTGTTAACCAATACTTGCATTTGAGCTATATTCCAAACATTATTTAACCCATAACGGAATATACATTTGTACACAGAGTCCACTTCCTCCTCACAGCTCCCTGATGGCTGAATAAGTAAATATGTTACTGGACATCATTTTTCTTTACAGACTTGAAACTTTGGTTTTCACAAGGTTAGTGGATCCCAGCTTGGACAGGCATGGGATAGACAGCAATTGACAGCAAAGTATCCCTGTGCTGGATCAGGAAAATAGATTTGTATGGACTGGAATCTGCACATGATTACTCTCCAATGATCAGAGCTAGAAAATGTGTATGTTGGACAAGGACAGAGCGGCTACTCTAGTCAGCCTAATGCATTCCACTGTGGTTGAATAGCCTTCAACTGTTTGCTGCTTGTACTCATGTCAGATATGATGCCCCAGAGAGAGAGCCAGTGCCACTCTTGTACATCTTTCATAGGCTAATTATAGATCAGCATTGATGGAAGCTTGGAAATAGTTGAAAATTTGACCTTCTGTGCTCTCACCCACGATCTGATGTAGTAAATGGAGGAAAGGAGGGATGAAATTTATGCCATTAATTCAGAGAACTTAAATTAAATGATTGAAAAATATAACGTTAATTTTGAAAAATATATGTTTAATTTGTTTTTATTACTTTAATCCTGAAATGCTGAGTTGAGCTTTCCTAAGGGATTGAAATCTTCGTGTGAGTACAGTCCTGCTATACCATTAGGAACAAAATAAAGTACTTTAATAAGAGCTGAGTGGAATTAGAGCCCAAGGGAAAATAATTTCCTGCACTTTTGTCAGTAATTCCACCCTGACCTACTTGTAGCAGGTATCACATGATTTCCGAATTCCTTTACAACTCACATATAACGCATTTGTGAAGCTTTAGGGAGTCCTAATGATAGCTTTGCTTTTTTCTTAAGCTGAGATTTTCCTTTTTAGAACAGTTCAAAACAAATTTATTTCCAAAAAACACAATTTTGTTCAAGTTGGTGACAAGTTCTTCTGTTTGAAATAGCCTAGAAAATTCTGATATATTCTATAAAGCTGCAGAGGTTTTAGTTCATTAAAAATGGACAGAACACTCTGGGCTGAATTCTTCTCTCCCGATGCGCTGAGCAAGCCCATGTCGGGGGGACAAAATTGGAGGCATGCAGGTCCACATTTTAAAGTTTTCCCTATGATTCCCGCCACCCGCCATTTTCATTGGTCGGGAATCGTGGCATGTCGCGACTGATGCTCACTTAAACTGACATCAGGTTCACAATTTAAACCCCTGCTGGAAATTCAAATTTCCCTTCCCATGATATTTTCAAGGAGGTGTCAGAACACCACCACGTAAGTCAGTTTGTGAACCTTGGGGGAAGCCTGCTGTGGAGTCAGGAACCTTTTGGCAGGTAAATTTAAAAGGTCTTGCCAATGCGCCCTCATTTTTCCACCACCCCATGTCCCTTGCATTACCCGCATGCCCCTTCTATGCCCCATTGAGACTGCAAATGTCTGTGTTTGAATGACACATTTATGAAGTTGCAAGATGAGCAGGTTTTTTCAAAGGAGGTCTTCAAAGCGATTTTTGCTTATTTTGTTAAGAGTATTTCAAAGGCTTGTCAGATTTGGCTCTTTTGTCCTGTACATGGTAGATACTGGAACACTGGGTATGGTGGATGCCTGAGGAGCATAGAAGGGACATAGGGGTAATGGAAGGAGTATAGAAGGAGCACGAGGGGTGGAGGGGATAGAAGGGGACATGGAAGAGACATAGGGGCATGGAGGAAACATGGGATATATAGGGTGGGGGGGCATGGGGGGCTGGATGGACGGGTGAGATGTAAGGGCTAGAGGCATGCCATCAATGAATTGAATTAGGTCGATGTCCCAGTAAAGAGAGGTGAGCCTTCTAACCTGCCAGCCTCACCATCTACCTGCCTTTGTGACTGTCTTGAGCCTGCCTTGAGAGGCAGTGGCCTTGACTCCAGCCTGCACCCGATACCCGAAGGCCAAAGTAGCGGGTGAGTGAGCTGACATTTAAAAGTCTGGACAGCAATGTCGGGAAATGGCTTGCCTCCCAAACTATGGATAAAAATCTGGCCCTCTATGTTTGTAGTGAATTCTAACACACAGAAGACAGAGGCAAATTTGGGCATCAGTGGGCTAAAACAGAATGCAGCATTTACATTTGTTGGTATGAACTATGAACTGAAGGATCAGAAGTGGCTCAGTTGGTAGCATTCTCACTACGAGTCAGATATGGGTTCACATCCTACTCCAGAGACTTGAACATGAACTAGGCTAACACTTCAGAGAATCATAGAATGGTTACAGCACAGGAGGCAATTCAGCCCGTCGTGTCCATGCCAGCTCTCTGCAAGCTCAACTCACCTCATCCCATACCCCTGCCTATTCCCCATTCCCCTGTAAAATTTTTCTTCCAATAAATGTTCAATTCCCTTTTGAATCTGCCTCCACTGTCAATGTATAAGTAATCACACTGCATGGCAATCAATTTGCTAAAGACAATTGCTAGTTAAACAAGCGATGGACATTAATTACCCCATCCAAATGGAATAAAAAGATACAGCTGGAACACTTTGGGTGGAAGCTATTTGGAAGTCAGTAGCATTGAGGAGCTGTCTTGAAAATAAACCAGCTTGAACCAAAAGACAGCCTGGATTAATTCTTCCACTACAACCTCTTATTGTGATTAGCATCCATCACACTCTCTGGTAATGCATTCCAGATCCTATTCACTTGCTATGTAAAAAAGTTTTTCCTCATGCCGCCATTGTATCTTTTGATAATCACCTTAAACCAGTGTCCTCTGGTTCTCGACCCTTCCATTAACAGGAACAGTTTCTCCCTATTTATTCTATCCACACCCCTCATCATTTTGAACATCTCTATCAAATCTTAATCTTCTCTTCGCCAAGAAAATCAGCCTCAGCTTCTCCCTAACAGAAGTGCCTTATCCCTGAAAGCATTCCTGTGATTTTCTTTTGCTTCGTTTCCAATGCCTTCACATCCTTCCTAAAGTGTGGTTTCCAAAACTGGATGCAATACTTTAGTTGAGGCCGAACCAGTGTGTTATACAGATTTAGCATAGCTTCCTTATTTTTGTATTCTATACCCCTATTTATAAAGCCCAGGATCCCATAAACTTTATTAACTGCACTCTCAATCTGCCCTGCCACCTTCAATAATTTGTGAACGTCTACCCCTCGGTTCCTCTACCCCTGCATCCTCTTTAGAATTGTACCCATTATCTTATATTGCCTCTCCTCATCCTTGCTACCAAAATAAATCACTTCACACTTCAGCACAATACTGAGGGAATGCTGCACTGTTGGAGGTGCCATCTTTTGAATGAGATATGAACTTGAGGCCCCATTTGTCCCTTACATGAACATAAAAGATCCCATGACACTAATCAAAGAAGAGCAGGAAAGTTCTCCTGGTGCCTGGGGCTAACAGTTAATCCTCAACCAATACCTAAAACAGATTATCTGCTCATTTATTTGATCTTTGTATGAACTTGCTGTGTGCAAATTGGCTGCCATGTTTCTTATATTATAACAGTGGCTACACTTCAAAAGTACGTCATAGATTATAAAACACTGTGTGAATTACATACCAACTCTGCAAAGCTTCCTGCATTTTATCACAGTCCTCCTCAATGTTAACTATACGCCTAACTTGGTGTCATGTGCAAATTTTGAAATTGTACCTCTGATAAGAGTTCAAATCATTTACTTAAATGGTGAAACCAATAGTCCAGCACCAATCCATGTGGAACACCACTTCCCACTGTTTACCAATCTACATAACTACCTTTAACCTCTACTCACACTTATCTGTTTTAAAGCCAGCTTGCTAACCATTCTGCTGTTTGATCCCTGACTCCGCATGTTTCGAGCTTAGTCATGACTCTGCTATGTTATTGAAGGCCTTTTGAAAATGTAATTATTGCCTTCCCTGTGTCCACCCTTTCTGTTACTTCTTCAAAGAATCCAAGTAAGGTTTGTCAAGAATCCATGTTGGCTACTCTTTTCTATATTTTCAGTTTCTAGGTGTTTTTCTATTACCAGTACATCTTTAATTAAGATTCCAAAATCTTTCCTATATCAGATTAAGCTAATTGGTCTACTGTTCCCTGGACTTGTTCTATCTCCCTTTTTAATAAAAGAATCGCATTAGCTATCTGACAGTTCTTTGACACTATTCCCTTTCCTAAATATAATTGCTATCTCTTCCCTAACTTCTTTTGATATGCACAAATGCAATCCATCCAGACCAAGGGTTTTATCCTCTCTAATTTTGATTAGATTATAAATTATTTCCCACTTTTCTATCTTAAATATCTTTATATCTTTTTTGATCTCTTCTTCTAACGCCACACTCACCATATTAATCTCCCTATATTTTGAGTCAATACTTAGTTAAATTAATTATTTAATATTTCAGGCATTTCACTGTCAATATCTGTGAGTTTATCATGTGTGAACCTATCCCTATCCTGATTTTTCCTTTGTTGTTTATCAACTCGTAGAATACTCTGCAATTTCATTTTATATTCCTTGATAATTGTTACAATCCCCATAGAGACTTATAACTTATAAAAAGAGATTCAAACTTCCAGTTGATTGCTGAAAGAATGACATGACAAAGTTTCATGTTTAAAACTTTTACTGTAACAAATGACTACAAAACAACTATTGATTTAATACTATGGCCAGAATTTTGCCCTTGACAGGCGGGCGGGCCCAACCGACTCAGCGGTGGGTGGGCAGCCGATTGCCACCGCTGACACGGGCCGTGCCGCTATTTTCCGCTGGTGGGCTAATTAAGGCCCGCCCAGCGGGTTAGTGACTCCCATGGAGAACGGGAAAATAGTCGCCGGGGTGGGCGTGTTCAGACCGTCGGAACCAGCAGTCTGTATAAAGAGTGGCCAGGCAGCCTGCTTGAGGCAGTGCGCCATGGCCACTCGTGGAGAGAGAGAGGCAGCTGTGGTTGGACAGGAGCATGAGCAGGAGGAGGGGGGCAGGCTGCAGGAGAGGCCAGCGGGGGGCCACTGTGCATTCTCCGATGCATGTCTTGCTGTCCTCCTCCAAGAGGTTTCCAGACATCGGGATGCATTGTATTCGGATGATGGGGGGAGGAGGAGGGCCCCCCATGTCACCAGGCAGGCGTGGGAGGAGGTTGGTGACACTGTCAGTGCTCATGATGATGTGCGGCGCACAGGAACGCAGTGCCACAAGAGATTCAATGATTTGCTGCGCTCTGGAAAGGTGAGTACCATGTCAGCCTTGGCCATTTTACCCAGCAGGTAGCCTTAGCCTTTGAGCTGCCCCCCCACCCCCCCTCACCACTCCACGTCTTGCTGTCGTTACTGCATTGGGCATTTGGCACACGCTGGGTGGGCAAACGGGTACTGACCATGCTTACACCAGCCTTAGTGGTTGAGGAGAAGATGGGTTCTCCCCGCAGCATATGTTGGTGTTTGTGGCATTTGAGTAGTGTGGGGGCAACCTACAGGGGAGGCAGCTAGACACATACTCAGAATCCCAACACATGTCATATTGATGGTGATGAGATGGTGGAAGGGGAGCCTCAAGGTGTTTTGGCCAACTGGCATCTGCTGGCCTCGGCGCTGCACCTAGTTGCGCCTCCTTGCCATGGGCGCTAAGAGCCGTGTGCTATTCAAAGTGATGGACGCCAAATGTGTCCAAGGTGGCCGTTGGGGGAGGGGGTTGGGAGTAGCCGTACTATCTTCTGGGGACTGATCACCAGTAGTGTGGACAGGAGCCGCTGGAGGCCTCAGATGAGCCACTGTGGTTGGGGTGCGGCATGCGCATGCAGAGTACATGAGCGATCAGCCCCAATAAATCCTCTTCTCTGTTCTGCAGGCAAAAAGTGAACACAATCAGCGGGAGTGCCAGAGGACTGGTGGTGGGCACGCCCTGCTCCAGTGCCTCACCACCTTTGAGGAGCAGGCCATGGAGCTGGGGAGGAGGCGGGTGGCCAGTGCAGCAGGTGGCGACAAGGCTGGGGTCCAGCGGCCAGGTATTTGAGGTCCACAGTCCCATTCACTCTGTCTGCCTACCATCCAAACCACTGATGGTTGCTCATTCACAGACTGAGACACTCTGACGTGTGGGTCATACACAAAGGTCCCTCGTCCCCTTGAGGAATTGCATCTCCACCACCTTCCAAAGTCACTTAATCCCATTTGTGACCACTATCCCCATGGCCTAACATGCCATTAGATCGCTGCTGCACAGCCAAAGATTTATTCCATTTTAGAGGGTTTGGGACCTCCACCACCCTTTCAGCCAGTGCGCCCCACATTACTCTGTCCAAAAGGTCCTCAACACCTCAGCTGTCAACCTCATGGCACTCAACTTAAATAAATGCCACCACGTTACTCATCCCTGCGCCAAGGGGAAATGTTGCCTTCTGCCCACCCATTCTATGCCCCTCCTAATGGTATGAAGGTCAATAATGTGACCTGTCAATCTCCTGTGCTCCACGGCAAATGTTGCAAGCGTTTGCCATGTTTCCTCAGCACCGCAACTATCCAGGCCACAATGCATCCAGGTCAGGAACATCTGCATTCTCCCCACTCCAATGGTACATAACATTCCATGTGGCATTCCTTAGGCCACCTGACCAGCCTGTCTGTATGCACGTCTAATGTTTGGGCCTCCTCTTGACTCTTTTCCACCCCACCAATGTTCGTCTCCTTAGGGTCTTGAAGGGTGAGCGACTTATGAGGCTGGGGGAAAGGGGTGAAAGGTTGAACTGACTGTATGCTAACTGATGCACTGTCCTTGTTGTTAATTTCAGCATCACCACTGCATGGCCGCACCCAAAGACACCGCAGCCCCCACTCCATGCCTGAGGCCCAAGATGTGCAACTCGCGGCTCATCATTTCAGCCGGCCAGTCACCAGCGCAGACACAAACATCTCAATGGGGAATTTACCGTCGGCTAGTGTCCCGGGTCACAGTGGAGAGGGGCACTTTACAATCGCTGGAGCAGATGGTAGGGACAGAGAGTGCTGATGGCGCCAGCAGCCGGAGGGCTGCAGGGGATGAGGCACATGCTGAGTCCAGCACTGCTGATGTGCCTCTGGAGTTATCACCAACGCAGCAGCTGCAGTACAAGCGGCAGGAATCGCATTTGCATCTGGCAGGGTTGCATGAGGGTATGCTTCAGTTGGTCTCAGCGATGGAGGAGTCCAGGCAGAGTGCACGTTAAGGCATGAACCTCAGGGCAGAGCTTCAGGCTTCCTCCACTGAGAGATTGGTGACTCTCATGGAGAGGAGGTTCGGTCGGATAGAGAATCTTTTGATTGGGTTATGCTCTGACCTGCAAGCCCTCACAGTGGTACTGGCCACGGGTGGTCATTCCCAATATGGGGGATGTTGTGGGCACCAAGTGTTGGTGCTTGGTGCCCATGCATCTGTGGTGAGCAGGGAGGTCCAATGGGACCTCATGTCGGTGCAGCAGCTTCCTGTCGTCGCTGCGAGCTCCTTTCAGGGCACTCCAGATGAGGGCAGCAGCTCCCGCGCCCCTCTGCCAGTCAACATTGCTTCCATTGAGGCTGTGACAACTGGGGAGGCGCCAGTTCTGGAACTGGCCATTCCCTCCCAGGTGGGGCCATCACAGGCTCCCTGGGCCAGAGGACGCTCGCCAAGGTCATCGACGCCAACAGGACAGCAGAGTCAGCAGGCTGTCTCTCAAGCCACTTCAAGCGATGGGGCGGCACCTAGATGTAGCACCCGCAAACGAAAGCATAAGGCACGTTAGGCACTCAATGGGTATATCACTGGTGATTTTGTGTTGGCCTTAGAATAGGGAACAATATACTAATGTTTGCAATGGAGAAGTTTCCGTTATACTTTGGACATAATAAAGTCCACTTTTCTGACCATATCGGAGGGTGTTTCCTTTGTGCTGCATTTTTCTTTTTCACAGACATATCATGAGTGTTTGAGTGGACATTGATGTTTCTTAGTTGCAGCTGATAACGTGTAGCACCTAAGTGTCACGAGTAGAAGCGCCAGGCAATGCTGGTCCTGCTGATCCATGTATGTGGAGCGAGCTGAAGGTTCATTGGATTAAATTGTCCCAAGTGTCCCTGCCTCCTTGGTGTAATAGCGGGTCGGCGTGCTGCCCCTCATCATCGCCCTGTGCTTCCTCATCCTCTGAGCCACTGCTGGATTCATCATGTGCAGCCTCATCTAGGGCGTCAAGGTCTTCATCGTCAACTGCATCCCCCCTTTCCAGCGCAAGATTGTGCAGAGCGCAGCATGCTACCACTATCAGAGAGGCACGATCTGGGGGGTATTGGAGTACGCCCCCTGAGCGGTCCAGGCAACGGAAGTGCATCTTTAGAAGACCGATGGCTCTCTCCACCACAGCCCTTGTGGTGCTGTGGCTCCTATTGTACCGCTGCTCAGCTTCTGTTCTTGGATGGTGGAAAGGCGTCATGAGCCACCTTCTGAGGGGATAGCCCTTGTCACCCAGCAGCCAACCATCCAGCTGAGCCAGAGCACTGAAGAGCAATGGCACCTGGGAGTGTCTGAGGATGTAGGCATCGTGGGAACTGCCTGGGTACCTTGCACAAACTTGCAGAATCAGCATCCTGTGGTCACACACTATCTGCACGTTCATGGAGTGGAAGCCCTTCCTGTTGACGAAGGCACCTGGCTCACCTGCTGGCGCCTTGATGGCCACATGTGTACAGTCTATAGCACCCTGGACGCAGGGGAAGCCAGCAATGGCCGCGAAGTCTCTGACTCGCTGTGCCTGACTTGCCTGGTCGCAGCAGAAGTGGATGAAGGTCAATACCCGTCTGAACAGAGCGTCTGTAACCTGCTTGACACAAGTGTGGACAGCTGATTGGGGGACACCGCAAAGATCATCCACCGAGCCTGGAAGGAGCCAGAGGCATAGAAGTGGAGGGCAACTGTGAGCTTCAGAGTCGCTGGCATGGGGTGTCCCCATGTTAGGAGATATCTCAGGGCCAATCACCTGACAGATATAGTTGACTGCCTCCCATGAGAGTCGGAGCCTCCTTCGGCACTGCACCTCAGTCATATTGAGGTAGCTTCTTTGCCGCCTGTATATCCTGGCAGCAGGATAGTGGCGTCTTCTGCGGCCCCTTGCACCTTAGACAACCTCTTGGCCCTGTGCCTGGCCTCCTAAAGGTGGCTCCGCTGGAGGCTGATTGTCCAGTCCTGGCCTCCTCCTTATTCTATCGCTCCCTTCCTCCTCAGAGGAGATGCCTCCAGTGGAGATGTCAGAACCCATACCCCCAGGCTAAATGAAGGCCTCTGGAAAGCTGCAGGCCCGAGAAAGATTATTGTCTGCAGACTGGTTTCAAAGAACACAAAAAGCTCTTGGAAATCGATGTGAACTGCTAACAATCACACAGGCAACTTTTAAACACTTTCAGCAATTAAAACTTCGTGGAAAATATGAACAACCCCTCTGAGTCCACATATCCCGCCAGTACATGACTTTTATTTAAAAATCTCCTACCCGCCTGCCCGTTGGGCCTGTGCGCCGACCCGAAATTCGCACGGGCCCCTCAAAACCCTGGACAATTGGCAAGTTAAGGGCCTTAACGAGGCCTTTAATTAATGGCAGGTGTGCGTGCTACTGCTGTGCGCGCCCTCCGACCGAAATATCGCGATGCCACGCGCTGACGTCAGGACGGTCGCACGACATTTTAAGTGCTGACGTGCGGGCTCCACCACCCGCACGTCATCCAGAAAATTCTGCCCTATGTTCTTTTTCTTAGGCAGCTTATACATTAAACTACATAAAGTGCTATTTCCACTTTATACTTATCACACATTGCAGTCTCCACGGAATTACAGTCCTTATAGCAAGCAGTCCATAGTTTCTCCAAGCTTCCAATGGGTTCCCTTATCACCAAGTAGTAACTATGAGCAACTATCTCCAGGTGCTTTCCTCGGTTTTTGGAGAGCTTCTTAAATCTCCCACCAACAGTAAAGTCTGTTCTGATAACTCTTCTTATCCTGGCCATGCCAGGATGAATCTCCCAGGATCCCCAAATGGCCGCAGGATGTCTCTTTTCGACTAGAGTCCTTTTCCCTCCTGCATATGAGTATGGTAGCATATAAAGCCAAAGCAGCCTCTTCTCTCTGCTAACCACACAGAATGCCTGCAGTCTGTTTTTGCTATTCATTGATCTGTAGGGAAGCCTGTAACCTGATTTCAAAAATGGGTTCCTCTGCCGTTTCCCCCATGACAATGTGAAACACATTAACCTCGCATTTAGGTAGAAATGCAATTAGCTATCCTCGATCCCAACTCCTTTTCAACTTAGAAATAAACAGTTTACAACCCAATACCAACAATACCTTTCTGGGAGTTTGGGAGACTCAGAGTCTACTCATAATAAACTCAGAGACTGCTGCCATTGTCTCCAAGTATAAACATCTTCTCAGTAAAACAAGCTAAGCATTCCTTTGATCTCCAACAATCAAACCACCCACACTTGTTGTCAGGTGGGCTGCAGAACAGGTCACATGACCCCCTTCATTTATCCTAAATTTAAAGCTACAGTCCCAAAACATAATCTTTTAAACATCATAATTATAACAATTTAATTTTGTACTTTCTCTTTGCCTGTTGTTTTATAACTGTATTTGATTTCTGGCCATTTTGTTACCCTTAACCCTTACCTTAATTTGATGTTTATTCTCATTTCTACTTCTTTTATCTTCAGACATCTCATTTTGGCGTGATCCCAACCCCCCCACCACTCCCCACATCTTACAAGTTTGATATCCTATTGACAGCCTTATTTACTGGGACACCGCTCCCACTCAAATTCAGATGGAGTCTATCTAAGAAGTACAATCTTCTTCCTGCCCAGTACTAGTGCTATTATCCCATGAACTCCTTCCCTAATAGCATTGTGGGTGTACCTACAACACATGGACTGCAACGGTTCAAGAAGGCAGCTCACCACCACCTTCTCAAGGGCAGTTAGGGATGGGCAATAAATGCTGGCCTAGCCAACGACACCCACATCCTATGAATGAATTAAAAAAAAGGAACCGCTCTTTCCCAGATAGTGTTTTCCAGCCAAGCATTCAGCTTCCTGATCTGCCTGTCCCCCTTCCAATTACCACATGGCTCATGTCGTAATACCAAGATTATAATCTAAGGTCCTGTTTTCTAATTTTGTTCCTAACTTTTGATATTTCCTCAGCAGGACCTCTTCCATTTTCGTTCTCACGTCATTGATCCTAACATGGTCCGTGACAACTTGGATATTCTCCCTCCCTTTCCAAATTTCTCTCCATTTGCAACGAAATATCCTTAAACTAGGTAGGCAACACTTTATGTCACAACTGTAGAGGACGCTATGTGTCACCTAAATTATTGAGTCCCTACAAGTACAAACCTTTCTATTCTGCTCTTCCTTCCCCTGGACTGGCTTTGCTCTATGATGCCATATAGTTAGGATTCTGGCAGCCTTAATCCTTTTCCTCACAAACCAGTCTCTGCAGGACTTGCCCCTCTATCTCCACTTGGCTTTTCACTACCCTGCTGACTAACAGTCACAATATCCCCATCCCAGCACCTGTGCTTTCCTCTGACATGTGACTATTCTTTGGAGAAAACATTCCAAAAATTCCCTTCCCTTATGTTTCGGAGTGTCTCAGATTTGCTCCTCAATTCAAAGGCCCTAAAGCCAGGATTTTCCTTGAATTGCACTAAATGCGGTGGCGGGCGTGAACAAAGGCATTTTTCTCACCAGCTGCAAGGGCGGGTTTTTGCGCAGTATCGTCCGCTTCCTACCTCCTGCAGCCACAGGAAACATGCCGTATAGCTGCCAGCCGGCCTGTGAATAGCCCCCAAACGCCATTACCTCACCATTTCCTCACTCTGGGTGCCATATCTAAATTCCAGCTGCACACACAGTTCTCAAAGCCAGGGTCTATGTGCAAGTGGCCTCAAGGTGGTCATGGCTGAGGAGGCAGTCCCCAGAGGAGATGAGGCCAGATGGAGATGTGAGGGTATGTGTGAGAGTGAGTGGTGATTTCCCTTGAGCTGGCAGTGAGTGAGATGCCAGTGAATGTGTGATGGATGGCCTTGTGTTTTTTTTTAATTCATTCAGAGGATGTGGGCATCACTGGCTAGGCCAGCATTTATTGCCTGTCCCTAATTGCCCTTGAGAAGGTGGTGACGAGCTGCCTTCTTGAACCGCGGCAGTCCATTTTGTAGATGGTACACACTGCTGCCACTGTTTGTTGGCAGTGGAAGGAATGAATGTTTGTGGAAAGGAGTCAATCAAGCGGATTGCAATGTCCTGGATGGTGTTGAGATTCTGGAGTGTTGTTGGAACTGAATCCAACCAGGCAAGTGGAGAGTATTCCATCATACTCCTGACTTGTGCCTTGTAGATGGTGGACAGGATTTGGGGAGACAGGAGGTGAGTTACTCACTGCAGAATTCCTAAATTCTGACCTGTTCCTGTAGCCACAGTATTTACATGGCTAATCCAGTTCAGTTTCTAGTCAATGGTAACTCCCAGGATGTGGTAGTAGGGTATTCAACAATGGTAATGCCATTGAATGTCAAGGGGCGATGGTTAGATTCTCTCTTGGAGATGGTCATTGCCTGGAATTTGTGAAGCACGAATGTTACTTGCCACTTGTCAGCCCAAGCCTGGATATTGTCTAGGTCTTGCTGCATTTGGGCATGGATTGCTTCAATATCTGAGGAGTTGTGAATGGTGCTGAACATTGCACAAACATCAGCAAACATTCCCACTTCTGACCTTATGATGGAAGGAAGGTCATTGATGAAGCAGCTGAAGATGGTTGGGCCGAGGACGTTATCCCACAGTGATGTCCTGGAGCTGAGATGATTGACCTCCAAAAACAACCATCTTCCTTTATGCTAGGTATGACTCTAACCAGCAGAGAGTTTTTGCCCCCAATTCCCATTGACTCCACTTTTGCAAGGGCTCCTTGATGCCACACTCGGTCAAATGCTGCCTTGATGTCAAGGGCGGTCACTCTCATCTCACCTCTGGAGCTCAGCACTTTTGTTCATGTTTGGAACAAGGCTATAATGAGGGCACGGGCTAACTGATCCTGGCAGAGCCCAAACTGAGTATCAGTGAGCAGGTTATTGCTAAGCAAGTGCTGCTTGATAGCACTGTTGATGACCCCTTCCATCACTTTACTAATGGTGGGGAATAGACTGATTGGGTGGCAATTGGTCAGGTTGGATTTGTCCTGTTTTTTGTGCACAGGACACACCTGGGAAATTTTCCACATTGCCGGGTAGATGCCAGTCTTGTAGCTATACTGGAACAGCTTGGCCAGGGGCGCGGCATGTTCTGGAGCACGTCTTGTCAATACTATTACCAGAATATTATCAGGGCCTACAGCCTTTGCAGTATCCAGTGCCTTCAGCTGTTTCTTGATATCACGTGGAGCGAATTGAATTGGCTGAAGACTGGCATCTGTGATTTTGAGGAGCTCCAGAGGAGGCCGAGATGGGTCATCCACTCGGCACTTCTTGCTGAAGATTGTAGTGAATGCTTCAGCCTTATCTTTTGCACTGATGTGCTGGGCTCCCCATCATTGAGGATGGGTATATTTGTGGAGCCTCCTCCTCCAGTGAGTTGTCTAACTGTCCACTACCATTCACCACTGGATGTGGCAGGACTGCAGGGCTTAGATCTGATCGATTGGTTGTGGATTCTCTTAGCTCTGTCTATCACTCGTTGCTTATGCTGTTTGGCATGCAAGTAGTCCTGAGTTGTAGCTTCACCAGGCTGACACCTCATTCTTAGGTATGCCTGATGCTGCTCCTGGCATGCCCTCCTGCAGTCTTCATTGAACCAGGGTTGATCCCTTGGCTTGGTGGTAATGGTAAAGTACAGGATATATCGGGCCATGAGGTGAGTTTGTGGTTGAGTACAATTCTTCTGCTGCTGATGGCTCACAGTGCTTCACGGCTGCCCAGGCTTGAGTTGTTAGATCTGTTTGAAAACTATCCCATTTATCCTGCCACACAACACGATGGAGGGTATCCTCAATGTGAGAATGGGACTTGATCTCCACAGGATTGTGCGCTGATCACTCTGACCAATACTGTCATGGACAGATGCATCTGTGGCAGGCAGGTTGGTGAAAATGAGGTCAAGTATGTTTTTCCCTCTTGTTGGTTCCCCACCTCCTGCCGCAGACCCAGTCTAGCAGCCATATCCTATGGGACTCGGCCAGCTTGTGTGGTAGTGCTACTGAGCCACTCTTGATGATCGACAATGAAGTCCCCCACCCAGAGTACATTCTGCACCCTTGCCACCCTCAGTGCTTCCTCCAAGTAGTGTTCAACATGAGGGAGTACTGATTCATCAGCTGAGCGCGGGCGGTACGTGCTAAGCAGCAGGAGGTTTCCTTGCCCATGTTTGGCCTGATGTCCAGAATCGATATTGAGGATTCCAAGGGCAACTCTCTCCCGCCTGTATACCACTGTGCCGCCACCTCTGCTGGGTCTGTCCTGCCGGTGGGACAAGACATACCCAGGGATGGTGATGGTGTTGTCTGGGACATTATCTGTTAGATATGATTCCGTGAGGATGACTATGTCAGGCTGTTGCTTGACTAGTCTGTGAGACAGCTCTCCCAATTTTGGCACAAGCCCCCAGATATTAGTAAGGAGGACTTTGCAGGGTAGACAAGGCTGAGTTTGCCATTGTTGTTACCAGTGCCTCGGTCAACGCTGGTTTCAGTGGTCATTTAAGAGTCAATCACGTTGCTTTGGGTCTGGAGTCACATGTAGGTCAGACCAGGAAAGGACGACAGATTTCCTTCCTTAAAGGGCATTGGTGAACCAGATGGGTTTCATGGCCATGGTGGGATTCAAACCTGGGTTCCCAGAGCATTACCCTGGGTCTCTGGATTGCTACTCCAGTGACAATACCACTACGCCACTGCCTCCCCACTGTTCTTGGGGATGTGGAGTTCATCATGCTAGCACTGATGGCCTGACCCATGTTCTCTCTAAGCCCAGCTCCTTACTGGGAACACAATATCAATCACGTATTCTTAAAAGTCTAACAGATATATCAATAAATATTTGGCTCAGAAGAATGTTTAATTTATTTTATATGCTTAGCATCAATTTACATTATTCTCTATGTAGCTGTTAATTAATATTCCATATGAAGGCTAATATTGAGGAACAGTACTTTTTTGTTTAATAACTATCTCTTGCTGATTTGGTATTTATATCAGTAAAATAGTTGGGTAGGAATTATACAGAAGCTCTTCTTGTTTCTGGCAGTTTTTTGTTTGTTTGTTCCTCTCCCATTTTCTCACATCCCCTTTCCTGTAGATTAAGAAACCAACTTTTGTGACGATATAGTTCACAGATGTCAGCAGCCATCCAGACCCTCATACAAGTGGGCATTTTCCAAATGTAAGTCAAGATTGTGAGAATTGGCAGACTGTTCAACCATGAATGACATCATACCGTTCTTGTCCAATAACTGTACAAATGGCACAATGTAGCATTGTCCTTGAATAATGATCAGTAATAAAGGGCTGAATTATATGAAGCAGGTGGTCCCTGTCACCTCCCCCCACCCTTGCCCTGACTAAAATGTTGAGGGTGGAGCCCGTCGAGGGGAAGAACAGCTGCCCCACATCCATTTAACTGCCAAATGGCTGTTTGTAGGCTGGAAGTGGGATTTCCACTCCTCAGGGACAGGAAGTCCTGTGTTAAAGTGCTGCCGCTCAAACACCACTGTGGTCACTATTGGTACTACACTCAGGGCTTGAGGAGGCATTCACCATTGGATGGAAGCTTTGTAATTGTTTGGGAGTTGGGAAGGGGAGTGTGGGGGAGTGGGATTTGAGAGTTCATGAGGGGGGTGCGCCTTCCTAGGGGGCCAGGAGCCAGTTAAGGAGGGTCCAACTCCTGCCCGCCACCAGCCTGCGCAGGGAAACCTGCCAGGCTGGCCACTTGTTGGTGGCCTCAGGTTTAATCCAGGCAGTGGAGGACGAGACCCTTCAGTGAGCCTTAGTTGCACTAAAGGGCCTCAGTTGCCCCACTGGTAGGTGCCACCCC
The DNA here is from genome assembly GCF_964194155.1 of Cetorhinus maximus. Lineage (NCBI taxonomy): Eukaryota > Metazoa > Chordata > Chondrichthyes > Lamniformes > Cetorhinidae > Cetorhinus > Cetorhinus maximus. Next base: position 53,030,357 of record NC_135900.1, read on the forward strand.
TGCCGCAGGTAAAAGTGCAGTGAGGAGAGTGGCAGATGGGTAGGTGGTGGGCTGGCCACCTACTGGATTTATGCTGCCCCCTCACCTTCAAACCCGCTGGTGGGGGAGCATTAAATCCAAGAACTCAGATTGATTGACATACTTCAGGGCTTTGGGTGGCGGGGTGTCGAGGCATTGTAATCAATTGTAATCCCCAATTGCTATCTTAGCTGAGATAGCTGAGCTCAGGACTGCATGGGGATTGAACTCAGACCTTCCAGATTCATATAAGTGGGAGCTACGTTAATGCTTTCCTTGAGTTTATATTTCTTTAAAGTAATAGTAAGAAACATGAAAATATCAAACACTTTGGAAAGAAGTTCACAAAACTCCACTGAGACAAACCTTCATAGCAAAAATAACTCCCTGTTGTTCCTTCATTCATGCTGTCAACAAGCTACATGTGCCTAACTCACACATCCACCTAAATTCTAGGCCACAGATGTCTCTTCCTCCTCCTTCAAGTACCATACCCTAAGAGAGTGTTGGCAGCCATGGACTTCCATTGGATTGGTCCATGATTATGCTTGGAAAAGTACTGCAGTGGTTTCATAGATGCCTACATCCATTCAAATTTTAAAAAAATCTCCGTACTTGTTTTCAACCAAAAGTGAAATAAATGTACTTACATCTCAGAGGGGCAGCTATTCATCTTACCAGGAAACAGCTTTCATTTTAAATTGTAACAATGGCAAGTGATCAGATATGATGGCAACGATATTCACATTAGATTAACATGGACTGTAAAGAACCAAACTGTTCTAATATTATAGCTACATAACACCCACGCCTTCTCTGTAAATAATCCAAACCCAAGTTTGACACAGTCTAACATAAGCCTTCAATTCAAACAAAAACAGAGAAAGAAAAAAAATATTTTCTGAAGAACCAATTACCTTCACATAGTCAACAACAGCTTTTTGCAGATTTCATTGAATATTCATAGATATTATCAAGTCCAACTTCTAACTTATAATCCTTTGGCTACACAAGTATCAGTTGTTACTGAGCTTAACTTCCCTATTTCTTGGTCTACTAATGACACAACACAATCAGGAAACGGTGCAAACTAATGGTATGAACAACAATGACGTTAAGTGTGGGACAAGTAAACTATGTGCAATATAATTATGACTGAACATCAAGTTCCTTATTCTTATCATTCCTGTTCTTGCTACAAAGTAACTTCCCCCTCTTAAAATATCATTCAGCCAAGATTTGTCAGTGGTCACATAGAACTGCAAGGCTTAGATCAGTAAGTGCATCTGATGATTTGATCAGCTGAGTGATGACATTCCAATCAGCCACTTGTTCACATATCAGCACCCTATTGCTTTCATGATTATTTCTTTCCCACATCTTGACAGCACCACGACAACTCCTAGTAAAGAGCTGTACACAGAATCATTATGTTCCAATGCACATCAGAGGGGTAGATATTCATGAACCTGGCATGACCAAAACAGCCCCATCGACCAGAAGCCTCCCAGAATTGGGCATTTGGTATCCTCGGAACTTCTGCTGGCAACCTGGGAGTAACAGTCTTTATTTGTGGGGTTTGTGCATGTACATTACCATGGCTGTCATAGCTTGCACCCAGCTAACATCCCTTGGCCCCTGCTGGCTTCTCTAATGCTTGAAATGCAGCTTGCCATATTTTTGGAGAAGTTATATTGGTGTTGGAGTGAGCTCCTGCAGAGTAAAGTATGTGCAAGGGATAAGTTATTTTGGTGGAGGATAGATCTATAAATTAGTTTAAGGCGTAAAACTTTTATGTAAATTATATGCACTGAGTATTGCACAAAAACAAATGAGGAAAACAATGCCCTAATTAAGTGACTCTTACTAGCAGACTCAATAAAGAATAACTTATAAGAAACTATTGAAAAATTAAGGAAAAAGAATCTTTCTGAAGAAATTTTGCTTGTGATTTATGTTCAAGTGAGGGAAGGGTGAGTTTGTGCTTTTAAACTCAAAACCATAATTGGGCCACGTGACATAACAGGAAGTTAATGTACCTGGCTGACGAGGCTGGTTGGCTGTTTCAATCAATCATTGCCTCTTTAAAGTAGCCTGAAATTTCTTTGTAGCTGTACCCTGCCCCACACCCCCACCCAATCTGTAAGAGCCAGGTGATGAAGAGAAGCAGACAATGGCCAGGATTTTGTTTCAAAAACAACGGTGAGTTCATCAGCGCTCACCATAATTAGGAAGTAAATTGGACAGCAATTTCTGATGTCCAGGCACCAGTTAACGTGGAAGTTTGGAAGTTGTTGCCTGGTTTGCTCTGCTATTTCATCAGGTACAGTGGTACCTTGCTGAGAGTTTCAGCATTCAAATACAAAAAGGTGTAAAGATGCAGTACTTGCCTATTAGTTACCTCATGACACATGGGAGCAGGCACCAAAGGGAATGCGAAAGGATGATTAGTTTAATTGTGTATGCAGCATGGCATGATTTATTTTATCAATTTCATTTGGAATGTTTATTTTGTGGTGACTTTTGTTTTTGCATTGGAGTGAAGAGGATGTTGTGATGATTGTGACAGAGGAAATGTAAGGTGTGGGACTGTTGTCGAGTGGGGAATTGGGATTGTGTTTATTTGGTATTGCATGCAGTCAGATGAATCAATCATAGAAAACTGGCCAGAAAGGGGACGTGTTGTTTGCCTCTTCCTCCTCACCTCAGCTGTTTGCTTTATACATAGTGGAAGGGCTGCCTCCTCATGATGGTGAGGTTGTAAAGTATGTAGCAGTCCTTGCTGAATCTTGACAATGTGCTCTGTTGAAAACTAAGGGCTCCTCCAGTGCATTCCAGGCAAAGAAAGTGTCATTTATGCACCCCAATGGGCTGATCAATCACACTTGCTGATGTTATATGCAAGGATTGCAAAACTGAGTCATGAGCCAGATGGGCAGCAAATAGCCCTTGCCACCCAGTAGTTTTACTGCGGTTGCTCAAATGCAGATGGCACAACAGACAGGAGCAGAATGAAGACATCATGTCTGCTGCCAGTATACCTGCCATTGACTTGCATGAAGTGCTAAGTAAAGCCATATAACAGCTGGACATTGAAGAGTTGATCTGCGGTGCCCACAATGTGACATACATGCAGTTAATGGCACCCTGCAACATAAGGAAACTTGCAATGCGCGTGAAGCCATACACTCACTATGTCTGCAGCTCCCTGGCTAGCCAGAGTGCAATGTATTCAGCTTTCTCAGCATACAGAGCCTCAATGACTTGCCTCAGTGGACAACAAATTGGGACATTTTGTGAATATCACCAATATCTAGCCTGGAATGTGCCAGGCACATAGAAGTTCATGCCCCTGTCACCTTCACAGCCACTGGCAATTCCATCCTTGCACTGCTCAAGTCTGCATTTCTGCCTGCATCAGATGGCAGATTCAGTAAGGACCTCCCTGGTGAAACAGAAATGCCTGTGGCAATGTTCCTCGCTGAAGCTGAGGTAGGAGAACCCGGCTCCCTGAAGGCTCTGAGTGAATTTTGCCTCCTGCTGTGAGCTTTCTACCCTTCCCTGTCCCCCTATGGGCAGCTTGCTCTTCAGAGCCTGCCACACCCCTCCTTTCAATACCTTTAAATAGAAGCACAAAGCACCAAACATTTCTACAATCTCAACAACCGAAAGTAGAAATCAGTCAGCAACTAACCTGAAAGTGGTTGATGGTCTCTTTAAACAGTGTACGTGAGAGTTATTCCTCTCTGCTGCTGAACACATGTTCAGCTGTGTGAGGTTAGAAAAGGGCGTCAGCTGGACTGTTGAGCCCCAAAATGGCTCAACTGGTGTTTAGTCAAAGCTACACATTGATTGACATCACAATTTGCCTGCTGTATATACTTTCAGTGGATGCTCCTTGTGGCCACACTAATGTCCTACCCAGGATGTCATGTGACATTCCTGTAACAGAATTGTGCATGTATGCTCAGACCCAATTTTGGAACCATAGTGCTGAAAACACAAGCGCTACCGACTGAGTTTTGCAGCCCTCTGTCTCCATACTCCAGCTGTAACAGTTTGAGTTTACTACAGTTACTATTCTAGAAAAAATTAACTGACCAAGTGTTGTGTTGAAAACATACAGATGATACAATTCGGATATGCACTACTAAATTAAGATACCATAATGCATTTTGTTCCAATTAAGAAATAGAGTATTCAAATATTTAACCTTTAATTATATGGAGGTAGAGAATAGCTTATTAACCTTAAGCTCAATGGTTTGAGTCACTGATTATCATTCTAAGAGCTAACAGAATGGATCACAGAAAGGGAAGACATATGTTATTTTTATATATAATTTATATATGTATGTGTATGTATATATATTCACACACACACATAGAATGTAATCTGATTACTGGAAAAAGTACAGTAGCTGAACAAAGGAAACAAAAGAAAAAAAAATTTAAATGTTGCAGGAAGAGTTTTTTCTAAAAAAAAACATGGTTAAAATTAGTCAATCAGAATTTAATAATGTTGGAACCCCAAACAGACAAATAAAATAAAAGAAGTAAAAATAGAACCTTTACATTTAAGTTGAAAACTTAATTGTTTGCCGAAAGAGCATAAGCTAGCAAATTTTGTGGAAAAACTTGTGCAGCAGATTACCACCCTGCTGACCATGCAGAAATAACAACTCTTATTTCCCTTTCCACTTTTACATTCTGACTAGTGTGACCATAATGGAGCAAACGATCATTCAAATTCTGTCTGTAAGTTCAAAACTGTGCCACTGGTCACATCTAGCTAATAGAGCCAAAATAACTTTTTGTGTACTTAAAAAATTACCTTACTGTAAATACATCCTGCATTATCAGCTTTTTTTAGAGGAGTTTTTAAGTACACATCATCCTTTGTCAAATATCTCCCTTCACCCCCTGAAGGTGTCTTATTCTGGGGCTCCAGTTAGTCCTTCGTTTACTCACCAAACTATCCATTCATGTGTGCACTTAGTGAATGCTAGTGAATTATTTAATCGTGGGTGTAGGGGCACAGATCAGGCTTAACCTGTCTACACACATATCCACAGTACACTATTTGGTAACAAAAACAGAATTACCTGGAAAAACTCAGCAGGTCTGGCAGCATCGGCGGAGAAGAAAAGAGTTGACGTTTCGAGTCCTCATGACCCTTCAACAGAACTGAGTAAATCATTACTCAGTTCTGTTGAAGGGTCATGAGGACTCGAAATGTCAACTCTTTTCTTCTTCGCCGATGCTGCCATACCTGCTGAGTTTTTCCAGGTAATTCTGTTTTTGTTTTGGATTTCCAGCATCCGCAGTTTTTTGTTTTTAACACTATTTGGTACTTGCTTTTGCTTAGTTTGATCAGCAGTCATATACTGTCAATCAGGAGTAGGAATCCTGGTTATTATTTCACTTGTTTTCAGCGATCATGGATGCTTATTGCAGTGCCCCATATCACCCCAGCTTAGAACTGCCAGTTCAGCATAAACAGGGGCTAACCCCAGACTTTTTCTAATGTGTTAATCTGCACCACACTATGTCATCCCATTTTCATATTTTCAATCCATTTGTTTTAAATAAAAAAAAGCTGACTCCTACAAGAAAAAGTTCAAGCATCTTATGGTAAGAGGCGAAGTGACACACCTGGTACAACTTGTCCACATCTAACATTTTACATGCGTTACAAAAAGAAAGCTCAGTTATGGAATTTAACTCTTCTGGTTACCACTGTGCCAATGGAAACACAATCTGGAATCTTATTTACTTAAATGGTGGCCCAGTGCATCCAATTTAATTGATTGTAGTCCATTACTAGAGCTGCTGAAGCTAACTTGTAAATCCTGTACCATGAACAATTTCCTCCTCTATTCCTACATTTTCCTCTCAATTAAGCTCCAAACCCAAGTGTGCACATGCACACAGATATAGTTCTCTCTGTATACAGGCGCAGAGTGCCTGCACAGATGTTGCCACAGTTGACTTTAAAAAGCCTGCAGAGGTCCTGCCACTGCCGTAAGCCCTTCTTAGAAACATAGAAAATAAGAGCAGCAGTAGGTCATTCGGCCCTTTGAGCCTGCTCCACCATTCAATGCGATCATTGCTGATCGTCTATCTCAATGCCATACTCCCGTGCTCGCTCCATACCCCTTGATGATTTAGAGTCCAGAAATCTATCTATTTCCTTCTTAAATATATTCATCTTGCTTGCTGGGCTTGGCAATTTTCAGCTATGTTTTAAATTTAAATATTAAATACTCTGAGGATGTATTTGATTTTTAATTCAAGACAAACTTTTGGCTAGAAACAAGTTGATGCCTTCACCTTCATTTATGCACAAACTGCTGCCCTAATGACAGTTGGGATCAGAATATCTTTTAGACCTAGACAGCTGGGATGCATGCTGCTGGAATTTCAGGATCTGATAGCTATCAATAGTGCAGCTAGCTGACCAAAGAGTGGGGGCACAAATCCATGACCCAGTGGGATGGTGATGGTTGGAGGCAGCAGTACATGTTCAGCCTCCAGCCTTCCTCCTCAGTGCACCATAGCGAAGAAGGGGAAGGTAAGGTACTAGTGTTAAAGGTAGGCTGTATTACTGAGGAGTCCTCTGAATGATGGTCATCATGATGCCTTCCTCCATGTGTTCAAGGTTGCTAGCACGTCCCATCTAGGCTTTTTTGTGAACGCAGAGCTACAAATTTGAGCTAGAACATATTGCTGAGCCACTTTCAACCTACTGGCAGAAAAAGCACAACTTTCAAACTCTAGTGAGCTCTCAATAACCATTCTTGCAGGGGGCAGGGTCTCTTTGTAGTGCTCCTCTGCTGTTGTTTAGGTCACTTTTACTAGGGTTATTATCCAGAGGAGTGGGGGTAGGCTATGTTACTCACAAGTCAAACTGTTGATCAGTTTTTCTTCTTTGAAAAGATTATTTCAAAGCAGGAATGTATTGTGATAACTCCCAGCACATTGCTTTATCGACTTCTTGTATCATTTGTAGGTTGTCCATACAGCAATGGAAATCCTTACTGTTGAGGTAGTTGCAGATGTTGTCTGTGGGAGTTCGCAGAACAATGTCTGTGCCATCAATTGTATCCCAGGCCCTAGGAATGTCAGCAATCCCCTAAAACTGAAAGGCTCCCATCTCACTGCTACCTCCTGAAAAGTTTGTCAGTCATCTAATAAATAATTGACTCTACTGCTGCTATATGAGATTTCTCCATGACTGCCTGAAATGACCATGTGTCATAAAAGTTGTATGCAGTTGTCACCTTCTTGGTTATAGACAGAGCAGTACTGGAAAATAACCATAGAGTAGAAGGAGAGCTCCACTAGTGCCTGTGATAAATTACAGTTCTCTTAATATACATATTTTCACAAAAACCTTCATAAAACTTTCACCATCTGTATATTCTTTGGGGAAGGCGGGAGAGTCAGGTTAATATTCTCATTTCCTCCATCTTTTGCTACAGCTCCTCCATTATGATGGCATACAATAAGGAATAGCATACCTATTCCTATAGGACAGGTGGGTGTCAATATATCCTATGGTTCTCAGACTCTTAGAAGCAGGGAGAAAGCTGCCCCTAAAAACAAATTGCTCCAAAAGTCATTCCCAAGTGTCGAGATCACTAATCAATCTGCTCCCTCTTCTGAAATCTATTTTAACATTTACATATTGTATTGAAGCACCAACAAAAGATCAACTTCCCAAACTGTTTCACCGGTTTCTTCCTCTAATTTATAAAGTAGAAAAGTACGTTTTGAAAACAAATATAAACAAATGCAGTTAAAAGTTTAACTAGCCTGAAGGTGCAAAATTACTTCTTTTTAAAATAAGTATTGCAAATATAAATGATTAGCTAGGCCAAACAGAATAAAATGATTCCAGATCAGCCTGTGTCAATTTAGCATATATCAGTCAGGGCTGTAGGAGAAAAGGACTAGCCTCAGGCTCATGGGCTATGGAGGAGGGAAAAGGGGAAAAAATAACCAGGACTCGCACTGCTGGTCACTATCCAGTGGCCCACTACAATACTTACCCACAATGTGAACAATGGATGAGATTATGATTGAGCTGCAAAGCTCCCAAAATCAAATAGCCTGGCTGCACTCATTGTCCAGGTGCTCCCCTGGATAGTGGTCACATGGATGTGGTACAGAGGGAGGCTATTTCTTTATCATTCATTCATGGGATGTGGAAGTCACTGGCTATGCCAGCATTTACTGCCCATCCCTAATTGCCCGAGATGGTGGTGGTGAGCTGTCATCCTGAACTGCTACAGTCCACGTGGTGTAGGTACACCCACAGTGCTATTAGGGAGGGAGTTCCAGGACTTTGACCTAGCGACAGTGGAAGAACAGTGATATATTTCCAAGTCAGGATGGTGAGTAACTTGGAGGGGAACTTCCAGGTGTTCCCATGGATCTGCTGCCCTTGTCCTTCTAGATGGTAGTGGTTGTGGGTTTGGAAGGTGCTGTCTGAGGAGCCTTGGTGAGTTCCCGCAGTGCATCTTGTAGATGGTACACACTGCTGACACTGTGCATCGGTGCTGGATGGAGTGAATATTTGTGGATGGGGTACCATCAAATGGGCTGCTTTCTCCTAGATGGTGTCAAGCTTCTTGAGTGTTGTTGGAGCTGCACTCATTCTAGTGTTACGACTCACTAGGGATAGTGCACTGTATTATCAAGCCCTATTGCTCCCCAAGCCATGACAAATGTGAGAAGTTTAATCAGACCACCAAATTGCCCCAATTCTACCTAACTGTTTAATTTAGATTAAAAGAATACGAGAACCAGGTTTGTAAACTTAACAAGTAACTAACTGTTTATTAAACAAATCATCTGTAACCAATGGCAAATGAAAGAAATATGAACTGCTAACTTTTAACTCTGTAACTTAAACTCTACCCCTTCTTAAACCTTCAATAGCACCGATCCGGAGTTCAGGAGTAGATGGGTTGACTTTGATTGCTTTCTTCCAAAGGAATAGCCAGCTAGCTACAATGGCAGGATTACTGGAGTCTTACAAAACACAGGAGAGAGTGTTTTCAGGTCTTTCCTCTTTTCAGGCTAGGAGCTGATCTACTGCACTATCCTCACACAGAACCTGGCCACTTGGTCAGGAGCCAATCAAAACACCGTCGCTAGGCAGTTCTCTCTTATACCAGGTCTCCTTTCCAGCACCATTCTGTCCAATCTGGCACACACTGTTCCATAATATCTACATTGTAGATTTTATTCTTCCTGTTCCAATGAACATTTCTTTTAAATTGCAGCCATGGTAGTTTTTAAAGCCACAGTCCAATCTTAAAGCTACAGCCTAAAAAAAAATAATAATATGAAACAAAAACAGAAAATGCTGGAAAAACTCAGCAGTTAACGTTTCAAGTCTGTATGACCCTTCTTCAGAGCTCTGAAGAAGGGTCATATGGAGTCAAAACGTTAACTCTGTTTCTCTCTCCACAGATGCTGCTAGACCTGCTGAGTTTTTCCAGCATTTTCTGTTTTTTGTTTCAGATTTCCAGCATCCGCAATGTTTTGCTTTTAAAAATAAAAATGTGTTCTTTACACTGGCGAGTGGAGAGTATTCCATTACACTACTGACTTGTGCCTTGTACATGGTGGACAGGCTTTGGGGACTCAGGAGTTAGTTGCCACAGGATTCCTAACCTCTGACCTGCTCTTGTAACCACAGTATGGCTAGCCCAGTTCAGTTTCTGTTCAATAGTAACATCCAGAATGTTGATATTGGGGAATTCAGCGATGGTAATGCATTGAGTGTCAAGGGGTGGTAGTTAGATTCTCTCTTGTTGGAGATGGTCAATGCCTGGCACTTATGCGGCACAAAAGTACTTGCCACTTGTCAGCCCAAGCCTGGTTGTTGTCCAGGTTTTGCTGTATTTGGACATGGACAGCTTCAGAATCTGAGTGAATAGCGCTGAGCATTGTACAATCATCAGTGAACATCCCCACTTCTGACTTTATGATGGAAGGAAGGTCGTTGATGAAGCAGCTGAAGATGGTTGGACTATGGACACTACCCTGAGGAACTCCTGCAGTGCTGTCCTGGAACTGAGATGATTGACCTCCAACAACCACAACCATTTTCTTTTGTGCAAGGTATGGCTCCAACCAGCAGAGAGTTTCCCCCCTGATTCCCATTGACTCCAGTTTTGCTAGGGTTCGTTGATGCCACACTTGGTCAAATGCTGACTTGATGTCAAGGGCAGTCACTCTCACCTCAACTCGGGAGTTCAGCTCTTTTGTCCATGTTTGAACCAAGGCCTTTAATAAGGTCAGGAGTGGAGTGGCCCTGGCGGAACCCAAACTGAGCGTCAGTGAGCAGGTTGTTGCTAAGCAAGTGCCGCTTGATAGCACTGTTGATGACCCCTTCCATTACTTTACTGATGTTCGAGGGTAGACTGATGGGCCGGTAATTGGGTGGGTTGGATTTGTCCTGCTTCTTGTGTTCTGGACATAACTGGGCAATTTTCCACATTGTCAGGTAGATGCCAGTGTTGTACCTGTACTGGAACAGCTTGGCTAGGAGCGTGGCAAGTTCTGGAGCACAAGTCTTCAGTACTATTGCCGGAATATTTTCAGGGCCCATAACCAGTGCCTTCAGCTGTTTCTTGATATCACGTGGAGTGAATCGAATTGGCTGAAGACTGGCATCTGTGATGCTGAGGACCTCAGAAGGAGACCAAGATGGATCATCCACTCAGCACTTCTGGCTGAAGATTGTTGTAAATGTTTCAGCCTTATTTTTTGCACCGATGTGCGGCCTCCCTATCCCATCAATGAGGATGGGGATATTTGTGGAGCCCTCTCCTCTAATGATTTGTTTAATTGTCCAGCACCATTCACAACTGGAGGTGGCAGGACTGCAGAACTTAGATCTGATCCATTGGTTGTGGAATCACTCTGCTCTGTCTATTGCTTGCTGCTTATGCTGTTTGGTGTGCAAGTAGTCCTGTATTGTAGCTTCACAAGGTTGATACCTCAATTTTTTGTATGCCTGTTGCTGTTCCTGGCATGCCTGTCTGCACTCTTCATTGAACCAGGGTTGATCCCCTGGCTTGATGCTAATGGTTAGTGGGAGATTTGCCAGGCCAGGAGGATGCAGAGTGTGGCTGAGTATAGTTCTGCTGCTGCTGATGGCCCACAGTGCCTCATGGATGCACAGTCTTGAGTTGCTAGATCTATTCAAAATCTATCCCATTTAGCATGGCGGTAGTGGTGCACAACACGATGGAGGGTACCCTCAATGTGAAGACCGGACTTCTTCTCCACAAGGACTATTTGGTGGTCACTCCTATGATATTGTCATGGACATCTGCGCCAGGCACATTGATAAGGATGAGATCAAGTATGTTTTCCCCTCTTGTTGGTTCCTTAACCACCGCAAACCCAGTCTAGAAGTTATGTTCTTTAGGACTCAGCCAGCTTGGTCTGTAGTGGTACACTTGAGCCAATCTTGCTGATGGGACTGAAGTCCCCCACCCAGAGTACATTCTGCGCCCTTGCCACCCTCAGTGCTTCCTAAAAGTGAGGTTCAACATGGAGGAGCACTGATTCATCAGCTGAGGGTGGGGGGTATGTGCTAATCAGCAGGAGGTTTCCTTGCCCATGTTTGATCTGATGCCATGAGACTTCATGGGGTCTGGAGTCGATGTTGTGGTCTCCCAGGATAACTCCCTTCTGACTGTATACCACTGTGCCACCACCTTTGCTTGGTCTGTCCTGCTAGTGGGACAGGACACACCCAGGGATGATGATGGTGGTGTCTGGGACATTGTCTGCAAGATATGATTCCGTGAGGATGACTATGTCAAGCTGTTGCCTGACTAGCCCGTGAGACAGCTCTCCCAATTCTGGCGCAAACTCCCAGATCTTCGTAAGGAGGGCTCTGCAAAGTCAACAGGGCTGATTTTGCCATTGTCATTTCCTGTGCCTAGGCTGATGCCAGGTGTGCCAATCCAGAGTATTACCCTGGGCCTCTGGGTTAGTCATCCTGGACAATACCGCAATGCCACAGCCACCACAGTATAATAAAGGAAACAATCAATATCATAAGAGGACAAGAAGAAAAGCATATCAGTGAAAAATAGGAAGGTTGAAATGTAGATTATAAAACCACATTTCTATTACATGGTTTGTTCTGTTGGTTTACAAATGATAAAGAGATATGGTTCAAGTCCAGAAAATAGCAGAAAATTTGAGTAAACTACTTTGGAGGATGGGTGAGACTGGCAGCCTCCCGAAGTCCGAGCTGCCTGCTGGTTGGCCTTATTGTAAGATACTTAATTACAGCATTTCTTAAGTCTTCCTGGCAATGACCCCAGCCTAAAGCTTCTGGTGAACTCCACTTCTGTCCTTTAACAAGCACACAATGTTTATCCTGGTGTCTACGTGGCTATATAGAAGCAAGAGTGAGGCCAAGGAAATTCCGAGTGTGAAATCCCTCTGCTTGCATCATCCCCTCTAACATCATGTGCCATACTTCAGGTGGACAAAGACTTTGCTCAACTAGGCCCCATGGAAAAGTGGAAGCCTGACAGATCTTCCTGCAGCTGCCTGTAATCCCAGCTAATTTACACAGTACAACTCTGGCTCTGAGGAAATTCAATATCCCAGTTTAAATAGCACAACACACTTCAATATTCTTACAACATAGCCCTTAGGAGGCAAGTATTTGTCATGTTACTGCAATTAACATAAATAGTATTTGTCATGTTACTGCAATTAACATAAATAATAGCATAAACTGAAGCCCTATAGAGATTGTATAATACCAAAATGACTTAATGGAAGTAGGGTGCATATAGTGTCTGCCACTGAATGTCAATGCACTATTCATGCATCTCACCAGCAGAAGTCAACACCAATAGCATGGTGGCAATCATCCCAACACATTTCCTGAATTCACCATGTAGGAGGTCGCAGGGGTGGTGCATGCCCATGGATCCGAAAAAGAACTGGCCTACAGTGCATGAAAAGGATGAATGATCTGCTGTGCTCTGCCAGGGTAAGTGCACTGTATACTCACTGAAAACTGACACTCTCATAAGGGCATCAGGCAGCCTAAGGGTTATAATGCACACGGATGTCACAAACAACCAGCAGATGGGACATCAGTATTGAATATCTGCCAGCTGCTTTATGCTCTCATAATAGTTGCAGGACAAACGGCTTCTTAATCACCTCAGCAGCAATAGGCATGCACGCTCCTGACCTGCTCATTCACCCAATGATATCATAATCAATCCTGTCTTTCTGCAGGACAAGAACACCCATAGCAAGCATGAGCGGGCCAAGACCACAGCAGGTATGGCCAAAATTTGAATGCTAACCACCTTTGAGGAACAAGCCACAGAGATAGGCGTGAGGAGTGTGACCGTGCTGGTCAGAAGGCGAGATCGGACTTCCCCAGGAACCCTGTGAGGATGCATCCAGTTTGGAGTTCTCAGACGTGTGCGCTGACTGTAAGTTATCTTTAATTTACGAGCCTGCTTAGTCAATCACTAAATCTCTCTTTTCTCTATTCCAGGTACCAGCAAGAAACGAGGAAGGATAGCAACCCAGACACGCCATAGCCCCAGCCCCCAGGTCACTTCTGAGGACGATACCTCAGAATCTTCAGAGGTTGCACTGCCACAGTGCACACCTGCAACCTCCACCAGTACAGATACACTCATCTCGGTGGGTCCAAGTTCTAGAGCAGACTCAGGGTCACAGTTTGGTGAGTACATCACTGACACAGGTCCACAGCTGGCGGAGAATGTGACAGCCGAGGTGTCTGATACTCAAGAGGATTGGTGGAGACCAGACCCCTACAGAGCCCCAAACAGATGATGAGCCTCTGGCCTCAGCCCTAAGAGACCTGTTGGAAATGCAGAGGCAGGTAGGGGAACAGCAGGTAGAGGCCGTGCGCAGACTGGACTGAAGGCTGGAGGGTGCCATCCATGTTCTGTCTGCTAGCGTAGCCCTGGCATTCAAGTACTTGGCTGTCTCTGTTGGGCCTGCCTTGGAGACCCAGGTCTAGCAGAATGCACATTTTCTGCCATATATGCTTGGACTTGCACTCCATTACTCAAGCAATGGGTACAGTGCAGTAATGGCTAGGAGAGAGGGGGACACAGCACCTTGACCTCCCTCCAGGTGCCCCTTCTCCTCTAGGAGCCAGGGTGGTGCCATTGGGCACCCACAGGGCAGGGAAGTGCCAGCCAGGCACCCCGAGGGCTTCATCCCAAGACACTCCAAGGGTGCCCTGCTGCTCCATGCCCCTCCTTCCAATCCCCAGGACCAAATGCAGTAACTTATGGACCACACCATTTAGACACATATCTCTAAGACCGTAACTGCGCTGAGGGGCCTTTGGCCACCCAAGAACGGGAACAAGAAATACGTGACATGATGAGTCCTCTAACATGCCCCAGAAAGTCTACCTTCCTTCCCTGGACATTCTCCCACCCTTCCCCGCTGGTCCATACCTGCACCATCCAGTCCTGCCTCCATCCCACCCTTTCTTGATGGTCCTTCCCCCAACTCCCCCAGTCCTACCTTTGTCCTACCCTTCCCTGATGGTCCTTCCACCCCCACCCCCCACCAGTCCTGCCTCTGTCTCACCTTTCTCCAATGGTCCTGCCTCCCATGCCTCGCCATAGCACAGCTTGTGCTACCGGCACCCAATATAAATGAGACTCTGAACAGTCCCTAGGACAGATCCTGGAAAAGCAGCGTCTATTGACCTCAAATCTTGGGTGAAGTGAAGCTCGTCAAGTGTGTGCCAATTAAACACAGTCGTAAAATTGAACATTTTAATTTCCCACTGGTGGGGAACTTAATTTGGAGCACGAACTTAATTCCAGCGAGGTGGCCTTTTAATGAGCATACACGAGGTGCTAATGAAAGCAAATAGACTCCCCAACATTGTTCACCTTTAGCCCGCCTTTAAAGTCCAGAGAACAAAATTCCTACATTTCATGCAGCTGTCAGGAAACAGATTTTTTTGACTCCCAGCAAATTAAGTTCTCTCACCCACCATGATTCCTGCTGCAAGCGGGACCAGAAGATTCCACCTAGTAGCTTGAACTTAATCCTCCTTCCACTCCTCTGTGAATTCTTCATGAATATTAAATTCCGTTCTTGATTATGTCAGAATCTTAACAGCCATTCACTATCCAGAGTTGGAATTATATCTCAGTTCCTTCACTGTCGCTGGGTCAAAATCCTGGAACTCCCTCCCTAACAGCACTGTGCGTGTACCTACACCACATGGACTGCAGCAGTTCAAGAAGGCAGCTCACCACCTTCTCAAGGGCAATTAGGGATGGGCAATAACCCACATCCCATAAATTAATAAATGAAATGATCATTCTTAATGATGGGCCATCACTCCATCAGTGCGGGTATCTGAAGTTTAGAGGGTATGTCACTCTGAGTTCCTGCAATGCTTGCTGGTTAACCAGCTTAGGAAAATCATTGGAACTTCAACTTTTTTAAAATTATTTTTCTACTTATCACAGCTTTATTTGTACAGATTGGTGAAGATATTCTGTGGATCTGTTTGATGTTAGTTTTTCTACCTAAAACTGAATGCTGACAATGGGGAGAATTATCCCCCCATTGGGGAGGTTGTGCGGGGGGTGGGCACGGTGCCAATTGGCGGCCCTGATTTTGTCCGCGCCTCCATTTTACATGGGCGGGCCAATTAAAGCCTGCCCAGCGTGACGCACACCGGGAAGTGCTGTGCGCTCCCTATGCGGGGTGGGGGGGGGGATTCCCTGAGTCGGGAGTGCGCTCTTTCACACACGTGCGTGAAAGAGTGCAGAAATCTCCCTGAGGCACCTCTGAGATAAGTTTTAAGTTTGAAAAATTTTAAGAAAGAGAAATAAAGATTTTAAGACATGTACCCTCACGTAACAGTGTCACATGAGCTGGGACATGTCAATGAACTTTAATGAAAAATTTAATTTACAAACCCTTCATGAAACCTCATCCCGCCCGTGGATGAGGTTCCATGAAAAATGCAAAGGCCGCCTGGGCTC
This sequence comes from Cetorhinus maximus, assembly GCF_964194155.1. NCBI lineage: Eukaryota > Metazoa > Chordata > Chondrichthyes > Lamniformes > Cetorhinidae > Cetorhinus > Cetorhinus maximus. The sequence goes on from NC_135900.1 coordinate 53,046,441, forward strand.
TTCACCTGCCCGCCAACCTTAAGGTTGATTGGGCAGCTTTCTCAATAGGTTTAATTAGTTAATTAACGGCCTTAACAGGCTTTTGACAGTTCAGTGGGCATGCAGCCAAGTCAGCTGCTTGCCCGCCGAACTGAAAATCTAAATGACGCGTGATGACGCTGGAATGTACGCCCGATGTCACCCCGCCTCATTTTACGCCTCGGCGAGCGGGCCCCGCCCCTGTTCGCCAAGCCAAAAATTCTCCCCAATATGTCTGTTGTCTCTCCCAATAACCTACAACATTTCTAACTGCAAATAACTACCAATGACCAAGTAAGTACAAAAGAGGAAATTTGAATCATCTATAAACCATTTGTAAAGTTAAGTGAAAGACCACAAAGGAGCACAAATGCTTTTGGATTAGAGAGTTGTGTATAGAATATAGATTATAGATAAGATAAACTATTTTTAAATGCTTGCGTTACATCTACTAAAAGGGGCCATTATACCTTCAGCAGCCAAATGTTTAAAAAGTGAACAGAAATGTTTCAGTGTTGTATTTTTTTCATCTTACCTCCTAGTTCCGAGTTGAAGGAAGTAAATGCTTTTAGCAATGTTGCACCACATCCTTTACTATGAGTGCAATAGCACAGTATAAGGATGCCTGTATGTGTTCATGGTGGGTTGCTGGGGTGGTGGTGCTAGGTGGGCAGGGGGGGGGCGGGGTTCTGGCCATTTTGTTTCTTTCTTCTACTCACATCTCTACACAAGGTGGGATAATATTTAACAAGTCAACTCTTCACTTTGACCCTATCGACATGCATCACACCAGCATTGATTATGCAACCATGTTTGAACAGGCCTTAGAAAACAATCAAGAATCATACGTTAGAATTTGGGGTGTTGTCACATTACTGGGGATTAGGTCATCAACTAACTGAGCTATTGGCAGTTCTCAGATCACTGCAGGGGGGGTCTGACTTTAGATCCTGGCCGGGCAGGTGCGGGCGGATCACTGAGGGTTTACCAGATTGTGCACTGGGTCTCAGATCGCAGGGGGTCTGCAGAATGTGGGGTGGGGGGGTGCTGGGGTTCCCGGATCGCAGTGGGGCGGGGGTGGGGGGGGGTGGGGGGCGTCAGATCCTGGAAAAGGGGCCACTGAGGAGGGTGTTGGAAGATTGCGGGGAAAGGGAGGTTGGATGAAAGCGGCAGAAGATCTGCTTGGCGGGCCATGGAAAAACACTCCTGCTCTTTCTGGCCCACAAGCACTGCTTACATAAGCACTTGATTGCTGGATACGCCAATTCCTGCCTCCCTTTGGCTGCCAGCTTTCCTGAGCCTTGGGAAAATTGGCTAGTCAGTGTTAAATTTAAGTGGTTGCTGAGATCTGAGAAACAAAGCCTCATTAACATATTATAATCACAGAATTGCCTCTCCAGAGTGTGCTAATCTATAGGATGCACTGCAGCAGCTCCTCAAGTTTAGTTCAACAACAGGGGTGGGAAAATAGTTGTCAATCTCACAGGCAGACTGAACAAGTGCGGTGTCATTAGCCCCAGATTCAACGTTCAAGTAAAGGAGCTAGAAAGTTGGCAAAATGGTCTACTGCCTTCCTGTCAGTTTGGGTACCTCGTTCTAATGACCTCAGCTGACGTCATTGTCCGTGAAGAGGCCAAGCGAAAACATACAGGAGGAAAAATCCTAGGATTCTTTTTCTAAAACTTAATACCAGTCTATAATTAAACATTGAAACCAAAAAAAAATCTCATAGCCCAGTGACCTCTACCACCAAGATGAAGAAAAGCAGCAATATTATGGGAAAACAATTGCCTCCTTCATTGTCACTGGTTCAAAATCCTGGAATTTCCTATTTGATAACATTGTGGGAGCACCATCAGAACAACTATCTTCATTTCTTTAGTACCTTTAACGTGGAAAATTTTCCAAGCACTTCACAGGAGCATAATCAGACAACAATTGACACTGACTGTGTGCTAATTTGTCAAGACTTCCTTACAAGAACAATTAAGCAGCTGGTGATGTGTAAGACTAAGTTATGACACTTGGAAAGTAGTCATCTAAAACATCAAGGAGCCACAAAGCATGCTGCCCTATATATGTTGTTACACCACATGGAAGATAGATTTTCTTTGTATCGTTGTTAATTAAATTTTGCGATTTTGGTAACTCCTTTCAGCAGCAGCTGTCTCTGGAGGCTTGGTATGAGAAAGTGCTCAAATTTATGTGTTACAGAATCACAAAATCATACAGTGCAGAAGAGGCCCTTTGGCTCATCAAGTCTGTCCTGGTATCTATCACAATTAAGGTGCAGAGAGGCAAGAAGCTGCTAATGTAGCTCCTCACTTCTATTTAATGGAACCATGGGTATAATGTATGTGCATGTTGTTAACAGGAGGCTTATGGCAATAATGCATACTGACATTTTCTAATGAATTCTGCCGCTCATGCTTGTTGTGAAAAGCTCCTGCCCACATATGACAGCGCAAACCCAATCCTGCCAGCTGTTGGGGGAGTAGGGGAGAAGGGAGGAAAGTAGCAAGCACAGACTCTTGGCCATTAAGTACCTCAAGCATACGAATTAGGAGTAGGAGTAGGCCACTCAACCCCTCAAAGGCAATGCACCTGACAAAAAGAATTTGCTGCCCCTGACTGAATTTCAGTACCTGAATCCAGTGGTTCCATGGCACTGCAAGGTATGTTGTTGAACAAACAACCACTGTGGCTCATGTGGATCCTGGAGAGGTTGATTTGTCACTGAAGTTGAGATTCTTCGCTCTCGGCTTGATATAACCCTGCAAGCCCTAATGGATAGGACAGTCCGAGTCAGACAAGCAGCAGCAGACTAACCAGTACTTAGTATTGGCAAGTTGCACAATTTTTAGCTGGTTAACATCCAACAGTGAAAATTTGGATCGCTAAACCTGGCTGCTGGGAATCTTAAATAAAAACAGAAAGTGCTGGAAATGTACAGCAGATCTGGCAGCATCTGTTTAAAGAGAAACAGTGTTAAGATCTGGAGTTGAGAATGACTTCTTCAGAAGCTGGCTCATCAGATTTGGGCCCCCCTGCACCTGAGATGCAGGGGCCACCTCAGCAATCAGAGCAGAATCCAGCACTTATATCACTTTCGAAGATGCTGGAGATGTATCATCAGCTGTGGAGCACCCTGAGTGGAGTCCCCATTGCCCCAAGCCTGCCCCTCCTCTGTCCTTTGAGGCCCACAGTCCCTCCTGTAGTTGCCTTGAGTGGTTGCGCTTCTGGTGATTGGGAGATGCGTGGTTGGCATATGTTGTCCATGCATCACTCCACAGACCTCATGATGAGGCCATGTGCTGGATGTTTGCTCGCAACCCCTGCACCACTTGGTGCTGCACTCCATGTGTCTCTCTATGAGGGTTGCCACTGGCTCCATGGAGGACACCATGTGTTCGCATGCCAGAGAGATAGAGCTAGCCAAGTCACAGATGGAATGTTTCACAATTTGTGCATGAGCCTTCGCTATCTCTGGAAACTCTGAAAGGTCCTTACACATTTGATGCATCAGCTGGAGCTTCTGCTGCTTTGATGATGACACCTGAGGCTGGCCATCTGTCTGAAGCCGAACATCACTGGGCCTCTCTTCACTCCTCCGAGGGGAAAATGCTGCAGCTGTCACTGCCTCTGCTACCTCCTTCTGCGTATCAGTGAAGTACTCAACAGAATGTGCCATCCATTCTAAACGTGCAACAAAGTCTACCGACATGAGTGTATCTGTGCTTGTGGGGTCTGTGCAGAAATGAAGTGATGCAGTGTCTTCAGATGGCATTACTTCCTGTGAGCTTTCTAGTGTCACTGTATCCCTAGTCCCTCATCTTCTGCTGGACCTGGTGGGAAGAAATTATTAAAGTGAAACATGTGGTCCTTGGTAAGGAACTTACATTACCTGTGCCTCATTACAGACAGGGTGTAGGGAATCTTTACACACTCTCTACACCTACCTCAGCTTGTAAAGACCCATCTGATCTCCATGGCCTCCTTCTCTATTGGTGTCACCATGGGAATAACAGCAACCCTAGTCCCAATCTTTTGGCACTCCCTGGTCTTCATAGCACGTCTCCTGCAAACGTCCACACAGGCAGTGTCAGTAGTGTCTCCTGGCACCTATGTGCTGGTCACTCTGAAGCACTGTAAATGTGCAGCGTGATGTCGCTGGGATGTCACGATGAGACAGCCATTCAGCGATCTCAATGCAGCATTCATCCATGCCTGAACATAGCTCTTAGGTGCATGATTACTGGACACCTCAATGTTAACACTGGTGCTTGGTGCTGCCCCATGCATGGGTCTACCACCTGGCCTCAAATATGAGGGGCAGCTATCACTTAATACTATGCTTCCAGTTTTTGATTGTTAAGACCACTCACCATTCCAGACTGCAGCAGGTCTTCTTAAACTGGATCCAGGTTCTGGCAATGACACCCTGGCTGCTCATGATGTCAGCCACCTCCAGCCATGTCAAGAGCGCCTACCTCCTTTCAAGGACTGCTTCCAAAAGTGCCTCAAGGGAAATGCCGCTGAAAGACGGGGTGACCTTTCCTCTTCCTGCTACCATTTCCATTCTGCCCTCGCAGCTGTCCACTCCCTCCTTCTTGCCGCTGGATTCAAGCTGGCTGACTGCTGCAGAGATGCGTTTAAAAGTCCCAGCTCTGTGCGGGCTGCCAGCTCCATGACCCGCCCGCCACTGTTAATTGGATGGTTTCATTATTGATAGCCTCTTAATTTGCTGTTGATGGTAAAATGCAGGGCTAAGTCCCACAGCCCGCCCGTGCACTGTGTGATACACATTTCCACCTGGCATCAGAGCCTCTACTCTAACAGCAAAATCCTGACCAATGGCTTCTTTTAGTCAGACATTTTTATTCTGTTTTTCCTCTCACTGAAACACATGCATAGCCAATAGGCACATAATCCTACTGGGAGTACTTACAAAGACATCAATATTAGCGCACTGCAGTAAAAGCAGAAACTGCTGCAAAAACACAGCCTGTCCCTTTGCAACTTAAAAGAGAAAAGAAAGGTACAACTGGATTTTGAGTCAGGTTCCTTTTGCTAAACACTAACCTGTCAACACTCTTTCAGATGCTAATGAACATGCTATTTATTCCCATTATCTAATTTTCTAAGATTTTATATTGATCGCATTTGCATTTCTTTTTTAATAACTCTGTTCAAGCTAGCCTTTATTACCTGAACAGGGAGATCTGACTAGTTACACTGTAGTCTCTAGGAATCATCTAAATGGGTCAGTTATGAAGGTCCTAATAGAGAATCCATTCAAAATTAGGCTACGCGAAGACCATACACCATATTATATATAATTTATAAGCATGCTGATGTAGAAACAGGCTGGAAAATGCAATCATACAGCACATCTTCAATTGAAGAACTAGCAGTAGTATAGGTACAATGGGTGAAATGGACTTCTTCTGTGCTTTAATTTCTTTGATTCTAAAGAAGTTTAAGTGTCATTTTCTGTTCAGCAGTTTAGAATACATTTTGCTCTCCAAAATAAATTGCACTCCTAATTCATAATGAATGTGGCTAGATGAAGCAAGTGCTTAGGTTTAAAGTTCCTGTTCATAGCTGGACTGTGTCATAACATCCAGAATATATGCTGAAACCATGAAGATAGAGAAGGATATGGGTGCATAATTCCATCGGTTAAAACCCCCCAAAAAATTGAAGTATGTACTTATGCAGGTCAACTGTAATAAAATATAGGAGACAGGAAGCTCTAAATAATATCAGCAGAAATCCCAGTTGGAATTACTTATTATGTTTCTGAATTATATTCATGTTTAGCATCACTGGCCACTTTCACAAGTAAGCCTTGCATACCCTAACCGGTTATACTGGCTTACTAGAATTCACCACTTACTGCCTCATGTATTTTTGGTAGGCAGGAAAATGTACACTATTAGACAGAGGCTCAGTCAAAAACCGACAAACAATTTATTTAACAGGGCAAGCAAATAAACAGTACTCAATCTAAAGCTGCATTTCTACAGTAATTTATGAACCTTGTTACCCTTCTCAAACTGGCAAAACAACAATGCCACTTCTCCTGAGCTAGCTGTTAATCTCAATTTGAATGATGAAACAAACACACAACTCTCACGTGGTGAAGCTCCCCACACAGAGACTGGTTTGCCCGGTCTCCCTGCGGGCTGTATATTCACTAATATACTGGGTGCAGGCAACCCCAAATAAGCCTGCACTGGGTAACTTCCACCACGAAACCATCCATCTAAAGACAACAAAAAGTTGTTGATTTTGCTCCTTCTCAAAAGCTTGATCCATGGTCCTGCTCCAGACGCTGGTATCAATTAATCAAAACCACTATCCCACATGCAATTCATCATTCTCCCATGTTTTCAATTCAATGGAACGGTTGGACTCATTGGACACAATTTTATCCAGGTCACAGGGATCTCGGCCACTGGTTCTACAGCAGGCGAGAGCCCTGTTGCCTCCTTTGAGGAAGGCCCACCATACTAAGTGTCGGTCAGGCACTGTGGCCAGCAGCGGGCCTTTCCTGGGATCCTGGGGTGGAAATCCGGTCCCCCGAGAGCTGTCCGCCAATCAGAGGCCGGCAGGTCATCATTGCCATCAGCATCTTCAGGGGAGGGGTGGTATCTGCTGGTAACGCACCCAGCAGAGGCCCGGAATCAATGAGGGATCCGGGCCCCAGGTGAGTGAGGGCGGGATGGGGGTCACGAAGAGGGGTACAGGTCTCCCCTTCCTGATCCCGGGTCTCTCGATCAAACCTGACAGGGTTTACTTTTTGAGTTTCCTGTGTGGAAACTGCCCCTCCTGCTGCTGGTTGAATACCAGTAGCGGTGGGCTGAGGCTCTTAACTGGGCATTAATTAACCACTTAAGGGCCTCAATTGGTGGCAGGGCTGGAAGGCCCCCATGAACCTCCCTGTCCCAGACTTAAATGGAACAGTGGAGCACTGCTGGCTGTGCTGGGCTCCTCCATCATTAAGGATGGGTATATTTGTGGAGCCTCCTCCCCCAGTGAGTTGTTTAACTGTCCACCACCATTCACGGGTGGTTGTGGCAGGACTGCAGAGCTTAGATCTGATCCATTCTTTGTGGGATCACTTAGCTCTGTCTATCACTTGCCGCTTATGCTGTTTGGCACGCAAGTTGCCCTATGTTATAGCTTCACCAGGTTGACACCTCATTCTTAGGTATGCCTGGTGCTGCTCCTGGCATGCCCTCCTGCACTCTTTTGGTTGATGACTGGAAAGGATTTCTGACAAAAGATCATCAACCAGAAACATTAACTCTGTTTCTCTCCCCACAAATGCTGCTTAGCCAGCAGAGTATTTCTAGAATTTTCTCTTTTTTTAAAATCGTGCATATAATGTGGCCAGAAATGAAGAAACCAATGGGCAAATGAAAATGGCTTATTTTTGTCAAACATGGATGCTTGTTTGCTCTTTATGAGCAGCATAAAGAGTTTTTATATACATTGTATAAAATACACATTGGACACATTTACTTTACAATTATTATCAAGCCTCTTTGTTAGAAACAAATTTGTAACCAACACATGACAAATATTGGAAGTAGACATCTCTCTGATACAATTTGGTACTGGTCTGAATCCGTGTAGATCCAACAACACTCAAGAAGCTCAAAACCATCCAGAACAAAGCAGTCCACTTGACTGGCACACCATTCATCACCTTAAATATTCACTCCCTCCACCACTGGTGCAATGTGGCAGCAGTGTGTATCATCTACAAGATGCACCACAGCAACCCATCAGGCTTCTTTGAAAGCATCTCCAAAACCAGTCATTTCTACCACTTTGAAGGACAAGGTCAGCAGACACAAGGGGACACTACCGTTGTAAGGTGTTGTGTAGTTCGGTACATCTCATGAAAAGTTTCTGAGTCTTATATAGTTTAACAGTAAGTGTTTATTAACTACTCATAACTATGTACGTATATACAGTGTGAGATCTAAGCTAGGAGCTGTCCCCATGCTAGTCTCTACACATGTTGCTGTCCAGTCCAAGACTGCCCTCTAGACTTGGGTCATGTGTTCCTTTACATCACAGTGTGGTCAATACTGTACCCAGTCCTACGTTAACCCTTTCTATGCCAGACCTTTATACTACATCTACCACCTGCAAGTACCCCTCCAAGCCACACACCATCCTGTTTTGGAACTACATCTCTGTTCTTTCACTGTTGCTGGGTCAAAAATCTATCCCGGATGGACTGCAGCAGTTCAAGAAGGCAGCTCATCACCACCTTCTCAAGGGAAATTAGGGATGGGCAACAAATGCTGGTCTTGTAAATAACACCCACAGCCCATGAATGAATAAGTAAAATAAAAAGCTATGTTTTCAGGTCCTATGTACAACAAATTCATGAATAAAACAGCACTAAGTTTACAAAGTTAACATATAATGTCAAATTATGCCAACTCTTCACTGGTATCATTTTACATTAATTGGTTACTTGTTATAATTATTCTTTTTGCATCTTCTTTGACAATGAATGCCGGCAGTTATTTGACTACGTGGGCAACACAGCGAAGTCCAATTCTGTCCTCACCACAAATGACTCATAAATATGCTTTCCAGAAGGTACAGGAATTCTGGATGATCTTTTCCTTCCATAATCCAGAAGTGCTAAAGCCAATTGTAGTGCACTACTGCCACCTTCTCCTTTCCTCCTGGCTAAGATATGCTAATTAAGCACAAACTAGGAAGTGATCTTGCAACTTTCCTGGTCTGAATGGATCATTAGTTATCAGCTGAGCCATCAAAAGAGCTACTGAAATGGCTGTTTTCGACTGTTTGAGAATTGAACTTGCCTGAAAAGCCCCTAATAAAGTCGTGAAATCTCCCTAAATTAATTTTAAATTAGGAATTGTAACTTACATTCACTATTAGGAAAAGAATACAATGCTTCAGCTTTGCAAATTCCTTTGCAGTTTAACTGTTTTAACACTCATTCAGGGATTCTAAAAAATGTAAATGTACAATACTGAACTAAATGTTTGGCATTGGAATCATCATTCCTCCCTTCATCCTCACTTTGGTATAAAACTTGATTTGTTGTTTTTGAAATATTCCATTACTGCACCCAAGTATTCAAAATCCTGCAGGTTCCAGGATATTAGAATCATCCATAGGAAAGAATGGGCCAAGGAAAGACAAATGTAACTCATTAAACCTGTTCCTTAAACTCTGTCAAGGACTCAATCCATTCAATCTCTTGGGTAGAAATTCTGCAAAATATTTCCCTGTTGCCCCTTCTTTCCCCAGGTATATCAACCATAACTTCAGAATACCAGGCAAATCATTCATCCTTTTTTGGTTGCCATTTCTGTCATAACTGCACCATACACATGCACCAGTGATTAGAAAATAGATTAAAAGATACACAATTATCCTTGCTAATATGTCAAAGCATTATCGGCATAAATTGATACAAAATATTATGTGCAATTGCTTAGAATTTTACTCCTTACACGCCCAGCCTAAACCTCTCCACTGCTCCCAATCCTCTCCTCATTCAGTACATAGATTATAGGTTCAAGAATAATGAATGAATAGAGCACTTTGAATCAAACAAAATCATGGCTTTAATGACCTTCTGCCATTCTATCTACCTCCCCTTTATGTAACACAGAAGACATTTGAGGTCACAATGGTTCACAGCAACTTAATTCTCCTGAAGAGGTTGAATCGTGCTGAATGCTATTCCATTGGTGGGAGCAGCCTTTATTACCCTAATCAAGTATCTGTTCTTCTTTTGTGCACCTACATACTGTGTCTTGAGGTGTCAGCTGTGGCTCAGTTCATAGCACCCTCGCCTTTGAATCAGAAGGTTGTGGGTTCATGTCCCACTCCCGGAAACCAAGAACTGTGAATGTACTCGAAAGAGTTACAATCTGTGACTGTTGATAACTTGAAAGAGTTACATCTTAGGGTGCCGGTGCCCCGCAATAATATGAGCCGCCTCGGGGACGTGCCCTCCGTGCCATTTGGCACGGTGCGGAGGGGTTTTCTGTACGGACTGCTGCTGCACACCTTCCATTTTCTCGCCCTGGTCCGCCGCCCGAACACGCCCTGGCGTGCCTTGTTGCCGTCCGGCAGCGGAGGCCCCCGATGGGAGGCCCTCTACGGAGGTGTTCTCCCTCTTTCTATCGGGGACCTGGGTTGGAGGGTGTTGCATGCAGCAGTCCCCTATAATCGTAAAATGTGTAGGTTCACGGACTCCCAAGACACCTGCTCTTTTTGCGGTCTTGTGGAGTCCGTGGACCACGTGTATATAGGGTGTTGTAGGTTGCACTCCCTTTTTAGTTATTTAAAAAACCTTTTGTTACTATTTTGTTTGCACTTCAGTCCCACACTCCTGATCTACGGACACCCGGTGCGGAAGGGGGTCGGGAAGGAGGAGGACCTCCTTGTGAACCTGCTCCTGGGCTTGGCCAGGTTGGCCATTAACAAGTCCAGGCAGCGGGCGATCGAGGGGGGAGTCCCGCCCGATTGTTTGTCCCTCTTCCGCGGCTACGTTCGCGGCCGGGTGTCCCTGGAAAGGGAGCACGCGGTGTCTGCCGGCACCATCGAGGCCTTCCGTGCCCGGTGGGCACCGTGGGGACTGGGGTGTTTTGTTGACCCCTTTAATCACATTTTGGTTTAATGTTTGTAAGGTTCCTTTAAACTTTGTCTTTGGTTTTACAGCTGACCTGACTTAGGGGCTGTGCCTGATTTATCCCTTATTGTGTTAATTTAGTTTATTGTTTTAACTCTGAAAGAGATACATACTGTGTCTTGACGTGTCAGCTGTGGCTCAGTTCATAGCACCCTCGCCTTTGAATCAGAAGGTTGTGGGTTCATGTCCCACTCCCAGAAAACCAAGAACTGTGAATGTACTCGAAAGAGTTACAATCTGTGACTGTTGATAACTCGAAAGAGTTACATACTATGTCTTGTGGAGTCCGTGGACCACGCTTATATAGGGTGTCATAGACTGCACTCCCTTTTTAGTTATTTAAAGAACCTTTTGTTACTGTTTTGTTTGCACTTCAGTCCCATGCTCCTGATCTACGGACACCCGGTGCGGAAGGGGGTCGGGAAGGAGGAGGACCTCCTCATGAACCTGCTCCTGGGCCTGGCCAAGTTGGCCATTAACAGGTCCAGGCAGCGGGCGATCGAGGGGGGAGTCCCGCCCGATTGTTTGTCCCTCTTCCGCGGCTACGTTCGCGGCCGGGTGTCCCTGGAGAGGGAGCACGTGGTGTCTGCCGGCACTCTCGAGGCCTTCCGTGCCCGGTGGGCACCGCGGGGACTGGGGTGGTTTGTTGACCCCTTTAATCACATTTTGGTTTGATGTTTACAAGTTTCCTTTAAACTTTGTCCTTGGTTTTATAGCTGACCTGACTTAGGGGCTGTGCTTGATTTATCCCTTATTTTGTTAATTTAGTTAATTGTTTTAACTCTATAAGAGTTACATACTGTGTTTTGGCAGTCTGTTACACCATAGGGGACATCGCAGCTGAGCATGATTCTGTCTTCATCAAACACCCACACCTATTTTAACTTTCTAACAGGATTCATTATATATAATCAGCTGCTGATACCCAGGCTGATCTTCTTCGCTTCTTTGCAAAGGAGCACTGAAACCAAATACAGTTTCACTATTCCTTCCTCATATGGGATCAGCTAACTCAGCACAAAGCACATAGCAAACCTGGGACTCTCTTGGCCTAAATAGGTTAGTGCTCCACAAGAACTTGGTACAATATAAAACTGAAACATTGTAAACTAATACTGTATAAGGGAATATACACCATTTTAAAATTCACAGTACTTTCTAAACAAAGTTTAATTTTAACCAAAGTGTTTCCATAATTTTGAGATGTTGTGAGGTCTACTCAATTTTCAGAGTGCAAGGATTAGGTAAAACTTTGGCCAGGAATTTTCTTGGAGTTGCTCCTGCTCCAGTCCTTTACCTTCAACAGGAAGTGTGATGGTAAGTTTCACAAACCCGAAGACCTCAATTCCAATGTTCTCTGTTCCCAGAATTTTTCCAGATCCTGACATCTCTCTCCAGTGATCCCATATTTGCTTGTGTTCCGAGAACTAAGAATTTTTCTCTATCTGAAACCCTGGGAAGCCACTCCCTGCCACCCCTCACCACTCAACCTCTATCTCCACATTCCCATCCCTCTACTCCCAAACTCAGGATCCACATTCTCCTCAAAGAACTGCTAGGCTTCAAGAACCTAGCTTCCCTTCCTAGAGCTTTCAAGTCCCAGGGCTGGAAAGTGATGTAATACTACTGGCTAACATGCCCATTATAAAATTGTGAGAATATAAAATCTGTATGATTTCTGCTAATAAGTAGAACCATTTAAAAACGTAATCAAATTTAGTTTCAGGATGCCACAACTGAAGTAATATTCTTGGGCTTTGTGTGCTTCTGTAAAGCACAATGGAAGCTGGGAGAAAATTATTTTTGCAGACGTTTTAAATGAAAACAATATGTATACTTTGATTGCTGCAGATTGAATTCAGTACTGTCCAAAGTTCTGATGGGTCTCTGCCAAACCACTGAACAGAAGCAGCTTGAGAAAGGGGAGTACATCTTTACAAGTGAGAGCAAAACACAATCACCATGGTCATCTCTCTCCATGACAAAAGATGCAAAGCTGGTAGATGAAAATGAGAAAGGCCAATCAGTGATCCTTGGTGAAAATTATGCTACTACCTCAATCAACTATCTCTCTAAAAGATGATTCACTCTTAAAATGCCTCATTTTAAACAGGTATTGTCTTTAGGACAACAAAGTGGCAAATGAAGTTGCATCAAACCATATCATCACATAATTAATGCATGTTGTTCTCTTCATAAAACTTTTGTTTTTTTTTTCTGGCTGCTTTCCTTCCCCTGGTGTAAACTGTCCTAGATTTTAGATGTTATTTTAGTAGGATTTAGTGTTCTTGCTTACTTGGTCATTTTGTACTAACATGTGGACAGAAAAGAAGCCATGTTGATGTTGCTAACCTTTTTACAACAAGCTAACTTAATATAGTACAATGAAGTAATCATTGACTAGCAACAGATTATATTAGAAGGAAGCGCCTCAATTATCCTTCAATCGAAGGTTAAGTATTAATAATCAAATAAGTTGGCTTTCTGTATTTTTCCATTAACATTTCTATATGAGGATTAAAAGTGCTGTCAGAGTCTGGGAAAGAGGAAGCCTGAACTCCAAGGGATCCAACTGTGTCAGGAACACACTGGCCTTGACTGAGTCAACCTTAGTTTGATCAATGGATTGCCTGTAAGTTTGAAGTCTTAAGATAAGAGATGAAGTTTGAAGCAAACCCATTGTTTAAATTTGAGGCAATGTGCGCAATTAGCCAGACCAATGAAATTAACCCTTAACAACATTATTGACCAATTAGCCATTTCCAGCAACATTGGCTAAGCTGGGGTGACGCATCTTTCTAGGCATAAAAAGGGGTTACAGGAACCATCTTTTTGTGTACACCAAGAGAGGAGAAATCAATTTGGATTTTCAAAGACAGCTGAGAGTTTCCCTGTCAGCATTGACATTGTGTTTGTAGTACTGGGCCTGGGCAGTCGAGAGTTTCCCTGCCAGTGTGGATCCCAAGGAAGGTGTAGTGCTCTTCAGAGGCAATTGAGCATTATCATATCGGTGTGAACAGTCAAGGTTGCTGTCCACTTCTTTTGGATTGATCATCCATTTGAAGGTGTGAAGTCTGTAGAGTTTCATTGATTACCTTTATTTTCCCTCATTAGTTAGCAGAAAAGGTTTAGTTCTGTTAAGACACAACAGTTGGTAAAGGCTGAGTTGTTTAAATCCCAGAGGGAAACTTGAACAACTGTCATAACCTATTTTTTCAATTGGTATGTTTGAGATGCAGCTCTGAATTCAGTAATAAAACCACCAAACCTTGAGGTTTTTTATATATAAAACTAAATTAAACATTTATTAATTTAACAACAAATTTAAACACATACACATGTCTACAAATTACTACAAATAATTTTCAAACAAAATCCCCAAATTAAGCACTCCCAGGTAAATCTTCACTAAGGCAACAATAACCCATAGAATTTAAACAGACACCAGGCAAAGCACATTTGACCTTACAAATTCAAAATGAGGTTCATTTGCAGACACAGTCCTAGGCTTACAGGCTGGTTAGATCTTGAATGCCTCTGTCTCACACACACAAACTCCTTTTGGTTTATACCTAGCTTTCCCTTTGAATGTAAATTTTGCATTGTAATAATAGGTTTTTTAATTTTACCTCTCCTAACAATAATCCTTTCATTCCGCCAATTTTATTAGTAATACAAACACATTGCTTGGTGTCTCCCAGCTAGGTGCAAAATTTTACCCATTCTTTTGAATGGTTTATTCAACAAATGCAAATTGCACTTTGCCTTTTAACTTACGTTTAACTAATTAACATCTCAAACTACTATACATCAAAGCACCCAGACTAACTGGCTTTAAACCAATTAAGACAAACACATAGGCCAGAAATTTCCCCCCCTTTGGGAGGGTTGTGTGGGGGCGGGCATGAACCCGATCGGGGTCCAGACCTCCATTTTATGTGGGCGGGTCAATTAAGGCCCGCCCATTGTGACGCATGCCCGGAACCGCTGTGCGCTCCCTGTGCGGGCGGGGGGGGGGGGAGGGGATTCCCTGAGTGGTTCCCTGTGCTCTTTCGCGCATGTGCGCGAAAGAGCGCAGAGATCTCCTTGAGGCACAGAGGTGCCTCAGGGAGATTTGCTTCAGTGTTAAACTTTTAAATAAAGGATTTTTAAACTTTTAAAACATGTCCCCTCATGTGACACTATCACATGAGCTGGGTCATGTCAAAGAATAAATGTATAAATTTTTATTAGATATTAAAATAGTTCATGAAACCTCATCCCGCCCATGGATGAGGTCTCATGAAAAATGCGAAAGCCGCCTGGGCTCTTTACCTGCCCGCCAACCTTAAGGTTGGACGGGCAGCTCATTAAATTGAGTTAATTAGGTTTTAAATGGCCTTAATAGGCCTTTGACAGTTCGGTGGCCGCACAGCGGACTCAGCTGCGTGCCTGCCGAACTGAAAATCTAAATAATGTGCGGTGACGTTGGGACACCCACCCGAAGTCACCGTGTGTCATTTTACGCGTCAGCGAGCGGGCCCTGATCCCCGCTCGCCGACAGGAAAATGCTGCCCATAGACACAGACCCTACTACAAGTCCAATTTAAAAATAATTTCCAACAACATTATACACATTAATATCTCTTCATGACAGTTGATTGATTAGTTTGTAGTTAATTGATAAGTCTTTGATTGATTGATGATTGTACTGTTGTTTTATTCTGCTTAAATGAATAAACTTTGATATTATTTGTTAACTCAGAGTCCGAATCTTTGCCTGATAGTTATATCTCTGCCGAACTAAATCAGTTTAAAGGGGTGTTTTTTGTTCCAGTAATTAGATAGCATGAAATTAAATTTAAACAAGCATAAATTTATCAAATACCCTTTTTTTAAAAAAAACATATCCTGGGCGAAAGGATTATCTAGCACTTTTTTGTGAGATTGTGCCAGTTTAGCCTAAGGTTAGTTCGCCTTCCTACAGTTCACGCATTTCAGCAGTGTAGGCACTGAGGTAAGTGTCAATCTGTCTGCAATGGACAATCTACGTTCTCTGTCACTGAATTACACTGAATTTCCTTATGTAATACTTTTATATTTCATGTTAAATAAGGAAACTTATATCACAAGATACAATAGCCATGATCATCAGATTATTTAGTTCACTGCTGTACAGCAGATGGACTGAGAAGGAAACTTTCAATGCATTGAGGGGATATGTTTACATGCAGCAACAAAAAAGGAAATCCCAAAAGGCAAAATGGATTTCTCCAATGACATTAGCTACCAAATTGACTTAATTATTGAGCGCTGGTAAGGTTTCCAATACTTTTTTTTTCTGTATATATTGATCTTTAATAAAAGTCGGAAAGTCCATAACCTGACCACAGTCCATTCCAGAGTGAAAACAGTCTATGCAAAGAAAAGTCAAATCTCCACAAAAGATTGAAAAAGAAAATAGATACTATCTGAAATATTTAATTTAAAACTATAAATCGAAACAATTATTATTTTCAAGTTAACTTCTTGTTCTCAAGATCTTAGATAAATGGTTGGTTTTATACTCTACTTGTCAACATCATGTGTACATTGGAATTCTTTAAAATCCTGTATTACTATAGCACGTACCACAAATTACCTTTAAGTATTAAAATAACAAAGAGAAATAGAAGGTGGAACATCAGACAGTGCATGCTTACAAAGAGGTTAATGGCTACTGAGCTGGTCTATGGAGGCATCTAAGAGAGGTAAGTGCCTCCCTCCCTATTCGAGCAACTGAAGAAGTGATAGAGACATCTTTAGACGGCACCAAGTCCCATACAGAGATATCAGGACAAGTTTAATCAATCAAGTTTATAAGAATGGAATCAGATCCATACAGGTCCATAATAGTGTTGCAGTCCCACCCAGTTAGACAATGGAGAAGTGTTGGAGGAGGAGGATTGTGTGGCCAACCATGCCAAAGGCTGCAGACAGGTAAAGAAGAATGAGCATGGACAGTTAACCATAGTCACAGTCACATAGGATGTAATCCGTTACTTTGATAAGGACCATTTCAGTTCTTTAACTGAATGAAGGGGTTCAAACATGAAATTTCAGGGTTCAGGAGGCAGGTCACAGACTGGGTCAGCATTTAGAGGGGCATGGGGGGAAATAAAAATAGATGTGAGGTCAGGACTAGGGCAGGAGATAATCTTGGGGGAAGTTTGATTTGGTAGGATAAGGGTAGGGAGGGAAGTGGCAGAGGCAATTGAATGGATGGGCTCCATCTTAGTGACAAAAAAGTCCATGAGTTCCTCGTATATTTACCTCAGAAAAATCCCTACACAGCTGCCATATCATTGGAACTCATTTTGTGAAGAAATGAACAGTGGCAACAAAAGCCACAAAACATCCTGATCTGATTGAAATGTCAACACTGGCAATATTTTATTTTTGCTATTGATCATGCTTTGTTATCTAAGGCAATGATAGAAACTATTTTATTGACCAAGTGCATGGGGGATGGGCAATAAGTGCTGGCCCAGCCAGCGAAGCCCACTTCCTGTGAATGTATATAAAGAATATAGTTTCTATCATTGCCTCAGATAACAAAACATGATCAATAGCAAAGATAAAATACTGCCAGTGTTGGCATTTCAGTCACGTCTACCAACTAGATTTTCTGCAAGGGTGAACAGATTTCTCAGCCATCATATCAACTTTCCTGGTGCCATGAAAAGTCCACAGCCTGAATGTTGACTACACTAACTCTTCTTGTGTGTGTAAAGTGTACTTGTAGTTGTTTTCAAGGCCTGATATGTGGCTTTTGAGTAACAGCACAAATCTGGCATGTTGTCCTGTAGTTGCAGAATCCACACCATGGGGCAGATTCGACATGGTGGAAACTAATACAATTTTGGAAGCACTTTGCTAATAAAGGAGGCTAAAGTGCACGAGGGAGTGGTACAGGCTTTTTCAGATATATGTAACGGATGTCTGTTAATAGATTAAACGTTATCAAGGAGGAAGTTTCCAAGAAATCAAAACAGCAAATGAAAATTAACTTAAGAAATTATTCCTCTTCATTAATGATTTTATGCAACTTTGTGATTTGAGCTGCTATTTGCTGATGTGCAAAAAGCCTTCATTTATAAGCCAAAAAAAAAGCCACTACCAAATTCAGAACCCTTTTGAGAATATAACATGTGGCTTTTGTAGCATTCTGCCCACATCATGCAAAATCATCATATTCTCTATCCTGTTCCTGATGAAGGCAGGTTTATAGCAAAAAAAGCTACCTGCACTGTCAGATAATGGCACAATCATCAAGAGAATATACAAGGTGACTGTTGCTGAAAATAGAAATACAATATTGGTATAGTAGAGGATATAGTTTTGCAGCTACAATTAAGGCATATTGTTGGAAGAGAACAGATGGAGCTTTACTGTATTAAACTAGAGCTGTACCCAAGCTGTAAGTGCTTAATGCAATTTCTGAGGGCGAAACTAGAAACATATTCTGCACTTGAACCAACATCCCTCACCCTGATAAGTACAAAAATTTAAGGATTTTTTGAAAGGACTATTTTCATTTAAATACCTTTACATAAAGGTCACATTTTAGGAAATTTTCCAAAGTAAATCTCCACAGATTCCAATTTCTCTGGTCATTTTTCAATTTTATCTGACCCCATTCCTCTCGCACAATCCAACCACGAAACAGAATTCAATTACTACTGATGCAGTTAATATTTAAAAAGACTGACACTATCAATAAGACTATAATTTACATATCACAGCTAAATCTCATTCACACTGGGATTTCTCTGGGTCAAAAACAGTCAGTCAGTCAGTGCTAGACCTCTGAGGTTTGGAAACAACTGAAAAGCTTTGCAACCCATTTGGTGGAAATGGTCAAAAAACAAGGATACATGAGAAGCAAATACGCATGTCTTCACAAACCACTTCTGCACCAGCAGCAGATATTAACACCAAGCATCAGCACACATCTCAACCGTTAATATCAGACCTGAAAGTTAAAATAGATTTTCAACATATGAACAAAGTCATTGATCTACGTCAGTATAAGCATCAATGATTCTGCCATTCAATACAGTGTTGAAGTATTTGTTGTATTGTCTGGTATAACCTTTAATCTAATGCTGAAAAGGCAGCAGTAATTGTTTTAACACCACAAATCCTCCATGTCTCCCTCCTCTGTGAGCGTTGCCCATTAAAAACAGATTACTACCATGCCTCCAAGTTTCAACAACTACCTTGTTATGGCAAATGTTTTTGATTCTCCTCAAATTAAAAACAAGCCACACAATACAACAATAAAAATCAATAAAAGCATGCAAGATGAATGTAGAATTCCCTACATTTGTTAACAGTACTGACCTTATGAAAGCAGGGTAGCTGCCCTGCCTGGCAACATTGCTGGATTTCAATAAACTCCATTCAACTGCTCCACCAATCAAGCACTTACCTCTTAATAGCACATTGCATCTTAGATATTTCCCCTGCACGCGATGTCCTGCTTCTTGCCGACCCCAGCACAGGAGGAACAATTGCATTCCAATAGGGAATGAGCAGATGGCTGTTTCCAAGGCAACTACATCTATTAAAACTACTGGCAGAAGGATGTGCCTGCTAACAGCATTACAATTGCTGGCATTGTACTACAATGAACGGAAAAAAAGCTGCAGCGCTTACTGAGCATGCTCAGCAGGTATTCTTACCCTTTAACCAGGCAAGACTTTGGGTTCCAATATCTCAATTATTCACAGTAGTTTGAAAAGAATCTACATCCTACTGCTAGTAACTTGGAACAGTCTGGAGTCTCCCAGGCAGTTTTCAAACTGCAGTGCTGCACTTTGAGCAATACATGGCAACTAGGTGATACCACAATGCTGATACTTTGGAGCAGAAACATCTCGAGGTTCCTATGAGTATCCCATCGTTCTGGTGAAACATGGTAATGTCCAGTGAAAACAGTGTGGATCTAGCTGTGCCAAGTTTCCGTTTTCTGGGAATTTAAATCCCCTTTAACGGTTGAAGCCTCTATCTACCTTTTTCAAGGCAATTAACAGCAAGGGGGCAGAGTTTTTGGATGGATGACACGCCACATCAGGAGTCAAGACCAGTGAATTTGTGAACGCTAGCACACACACTGAGAGTAAGGCGGCTGGTTTTCACAAAAGCAGACATGGGTCCCACTGGTGGCAATCAGTTTTGGTTCGTGGCCTGGAGCCCTTACAAAATTCTTGCACAGGGATCAAGCATTAGAGGGGGAAGAGGTGCATGGGGGATGGCGAGATTGAACAATTTTGCCTCCTACACCATCCTCACCCCCCACTCTCCTCCAACACAAGCAGGAAGAGACCTCTGGATAGCTGAATGTTAGAGATGCTCACCCTGCCACGCCCCCGCCCCCCTCCACCTCCCCCCCCGCCCCCCCCCATCCCCTCCACCACGGTGGTGGTGCTTGTACCTGCTCCTGCTGTATGGTATTTAACTGCCTTTCAACTGAATCCTATAAACGCTGTTTGTGTCAGTGCTGTTTGGGGCACCAGGGGCATATACCCGGCATGTCCCTTGGGATTTTAACTTCTATTTACAGTTATTGAAATCCTTAATGCAGCAGTAATAAACCAGATGTTCTACAGAGGAGAGGTAGGAAAAATGAGGACTGTTCTCCTTTGGAACAGAGAAGATTAAGAGATGATCTAAGATGGGGTTTTCATGATGATGAAGGGTTTTAATAGAGTAAATAGAAAAAAAAAACTATTCCCTCCAATGGGGTCATTGATTTAAAATCATTGGCAAAAGATATAGAGGGAGGATGAGGAGAAATCTTTTCACTCAGAGGTTGATATATTTCTATCTGAAAAGGGAGCAAAAGCCGATTCGATGTGGGAAGGTGGTGGCGTAGTGGTATTGTCACTGAACTGGTAATCCAGAGGTCCAGGGTAATGTCTGAGGACCTGGGTTTGAATCCCACCACAGCAGATAGAATTTGAACTCAATAAATATCTGGAATTAAATGTCTGATGATGACCATGAAACTGTTGTCGATTGTCGTTAAAAACCCATCTAACCTATCACTAATATCCCTTCGAGAAGGAAATCTGTTGCCCTCATCTGGTCTAGCCTACATGTGACTCCAGACCCATGCAATGTGGTTAATCCTTAAAAATGCTCTCTGAACAAGGGCAATTAGGAATGGGCAATAAATACTGGCCTAGCCTGTGATGCCCACATCCCATGAAGGAATTTTTAAAAATTGAAAAGGGAATTGGTCAGGTCGTTGAGGATGAGGAACATCCAGGGCTACTGGAAAAACGTAGGTGTATGGGAGTAAGCATGACTGTTCTTTCAAAGAAACATAACAGGCTGAATGGTTTCCTTTTGTACTGCAAGTTTCTATAATTACATGATTTCCTTGGTTTACCACAGCACCACAGAAATAGACAGACGTGTATTAGCACCTGGTTTGAACTCTGCTGGATAATTCACAAACATTCAGTATGTTCTAATCTGATAGATTAGATCAGTGTCTAAATCAATGGAAAGGAAATATCTGTTGAATTTATGATGTTGGTGTCCCTCCTGCTATCCAAGAGGAAACTGAGGAATTTATAACTTCAGTGACACATTGATAACTTTTCCACAGAATTTAACGAGCTCGTTATCTTGACAATTTTTTGTAATGACATATTTGACATATTTCCCCAAAATAAATATTATGGTGTTGGATTTGAAGCCAAACTAAAAAAAACCTATTTCAATGTAAAAAAAAATTCTAACTTTCTAACCAAATTTTTTTGCATTGATATACATAGTTGTCAAGTAATCTGTTCAAGGAACTAAGAAAAACACATTTTTAATGCAGGCAAAGAAATCAAAGCAATTGTCCGAAGTAAGTTAAAATATGTTCCAGTCCTCTGTATTAAACCCTACTGCCCCATATCAAGGATATCCCCAACTAATTGTTTGACAAAATTTACACCTAACTCTGGACAGACATAAAAGCAAAATACTGCGGGTGCTGCAAACCTGAAACAAAAACAAAAATAAAAATAAAAATAGCTGGAAAAACTCAGCAGGTCTGACAGCATCTGCAGAGAGGAATACAGTTAACGTTTTTTATTTCACCTCATTTCTACATTTCTTAGTTCTGATGAAGAGTCATACGGACTCGAAATGTTAACTGTATTCCTCTCCGCAGATGCTGTCAGACCTGAGTTTTTCCAGCTATTTTTATTTTTATGTTTGTTTTTGTTCTGGACAGAACATGCTTTGCACTCGTGTGCTGTGTGGTTGGATAACAGAATTCTACACACGTTCTATCAGACCAGTAATTTGGATGCATATCACTGATGCTATGGAAACTTCCGTGATTGAACTGGTGTTAATTTTCACACATTTTTTTATTTAAGAGGGTTTTTTTTTTCTAAAACTAAAACTAAGCTTTGTGGATAATAGTACTTCTGTGCCTGGATTGTACAAAGCAAGAAGCTTCTAGGTTTAAAAAAACTGACCTCAAATAAAGTGACAGTAAGGAATCTGCAATTTTCTCCCAGTTGCTTCTGAGGGGGAAGAATTCAGCCAAGATTCCCAGTTCTGATCATGACCTAACGCCACCTAACGGAAAGCAAATTTGCATGAATGTCAGGGTGGAAAGGAATTCCCCTCCCCCAAACAGCCTAATTGCTTTGCACAGAAAATAGTCACTTGGGGGAAGGTGCTGCAGGTTTGTCGTTGTCCATGAATGGTGCCCCTGCATTAGTCACAGCCTTGAGGCAAGAAAATTGGAAAAGGGTGAAATGTAAGCTTTGTTGTGACCCGTGGTCACAGAGGCACCACAATTTTGAACAAAATCAAGTGATGCCATTGCTAAGACCTTTGGAGGTAGGGAGGGTGCAGTAGAGCACTCGGAGGAAAGCTGACAAGGTGATATTGAGGTTCTGCCAAATTTAACAGCAGAATTATAATTTTTTTCCTTCCATTCCCTACCCAGCAGCCAGACAAATTGACAGGCTAGCCAGCTGCTGGGCACATAAAACCCGTGGAAGGAGGCTGCGACTGAGGATCACTGGGGATTGCCTCTGGTGATCGGGAGGGAATTGTGGGCTGTGGATCAGGACTTAAGGGGGGAGGGATGGGGTGTGGCGGGGTGACTGATAAAAAGCTTACCTTTTGCAGCTGGCAGTTTCAAACTCGTTTCCAGCTTTTCCAAGCCCTGGGAAAACCAGCCAGCTTCTGTTAAATTTAAATCAGGCTCCCAACTGCACTGTGGGAGCCTCCTCCTGCCTGACATGGGGGTGTTAACATTGAGGCTGGCCTACTAGAAGTTTAGCCAATGATCCTTAAGTATTTGCTTTTCTAATAGCTTTGTATATAAGGCACTTTATAAAAGTTCTGTATAACAGCTGATCGCTGGAGGGGGTGCAGAAGAGATTCACCAGGATGTTTACTGGAATGAAACATTTAAGTTATGAAGAGAGGTTGGATAGACTTGGGTTGTTTTCGTTGGAGCAGAGAAGACTGAGGGGCAACCTGATCGAGGTGTACAAGATTATGAGGGGCATGGACAGGGTGGATGGGGAGCAGCTGTTCCCCTTAGTTGAAGGGTCAGTCATGAAGGGACATAAGTTCAAGGTGAGAGGCAGGAAGTTTAGGGGGGATGGGAGGAAAAACTTTTTTTACACAGAGGGTGGTGACAGTCTGGAATGCGCTGCCTGGGAGGGTGGTGGAGGCAGGTTGCCTCACATCCTTTAAAAAGTACCTGGATGAGCACTTGGCACGTCATAACATTCAAGGCTCAGGGCCAAGTGCTGGTAATTGGGATTAGGTAGTTAGGTCAGGTGTTTCTCATGTGTCAGTGCAGACTCGATGGGCCGAAGGGCCTCTTCTGCGCTGTGTGATTCTGTGAAAACTATGTTTACTAATCTTTGCCTCCAAGTTAAAGATTCATTTTTTAATTGCTCATGGGATGTGAGCATCACTGATAAGGCCAGCATTTATTGCCCATTACTAATTGCCCTTGAGAAGGTAGATGTGAGTTGCCTTCTTGAACTGCTGCAGTCTGTGTGATGTAGGTACACCAACAGTGATGTTAGGAAGGGAGTTCCAGAAATTTGACCTAGTGATAGTGAAGGAATATAGTTCCATATGTCCTTGACCCACTTATTCTACAAGACTGATCCAGATTCTTAGCTTGGGTTTTGCTCCTTGTACTGGTGGCAAAAATTACTGTTATAATCATTCCACCATTGGTAACAATGCCTTCAGCTGCCTGGGCCCTAAGCTCTGAAATTCCCACCCTAAACCTCTCTGTTTTTTCACATCTCTTTTCCCCTTTAAGATGCTCCTTAAAACTGACTTCTTTGACCAAGCTTTTGGTTATCTGCCCTAATATCTCATAACATGCTTCAGTGTCAAATTTTGCTTGATAACCCTCCCATGCAGTGCCCTAGGATGTTTTAATATATTAAAGAGGATATAAGTTGAAGTTGTTATTCCCACTGGTGCCAAATTCATCCCACTTTTACGATGAAATATAAAGACTTTAAAATCCAAAAGTCTGATATTAAATCTAATACAGACCCTCCCTCTGAATAACATTAATCATGTGCATGATTCATATATTAACTATAATCACAACATAATCACTTCCAAATAAATACATATGTGCAATTCTTCACTGTTGTTGAATCAACTTGACATTATAAATAGGATAAACTTGGCATCAATAGGAATTGGCACAATCACTCAACCATTTTAAATATAGAAGAAGCATTAAGCACCCTACTCTGTGCTGCAGCCAGAATGTACTACATTTCACTGACCTCTGCTTTCCTGCAGGAAAGAAGGTACAAGAATAGGAAAGGTTTAAATTGTGAACAGCTGACCGTAACAAATTTAATACAGCCCTTCCCCCATCTTGTTCAAGCAGTAGCCGGTAGGTTTCTGATAAATCATATAAACAAGGCCCTCTGTATAAGGTAGTCTTTGAAATTGTAAAAAATGTCATAGGCATGTTCCAGAAAGGATGTTTGATACAACTACCTTCACAGTCAGGGAGCTATAAACAACAAGTTAAACGGTAGAGGTTGTTGGTCATAGAATGAGCGTTTCAGTGAGGCGAATCGTGGACAATTGAAGTTGTTACATATATTTTGTTTTGAGAAGCTTTTGTCAAAGTTTAATTTGCTTTAATCTTTAGCCCTCTTTCCTACAGGTGAAAGGAGGAAGTCAATTGCTTTGTTACTGGAAATGAAGAACGAATAAGGTTTGGATGAATGATACAACTTTTGGGATGTGAAGGAATACAGGCTTGGATTCCTTCGTTATTATTGTGTTTAATTCTTTTGATTCTAGAATGCCAGGGTGGCACCAAATTAGGATGTTAACAATGGTTAGTAAGCTTTTGGCCTACTGGTATGTTTTAATGACATAGCCACATAACTGGCTGCTTTTTAATATTCTTCCTGGTAACAGTGGAGCGCACCAATTCTTTATTTACTGATATTTACTTACAATGCTCACTACGCACTGTCATTTTATCTTAAACGTCATCACAAAATGGTTCATTTGCATTTTTAAGATCAGAATGGAAATGTAAAATCACTTGCAAGGCAGCCAAGATTTTCTCTCTGTGTACTATGTTTTAAACGTGTTGTTTATTGTTAGTTTTGTTACACATAATAGATAGTCAAAATATTCTGTTAAAAAGTTGCTTTGTAGAACACCTCTCAATTCACTCAAGCTTGCCTTTCATATAAATCAAGGAATTATAAGGGCCTGAAGAAGGGCCCGGCTTGAAACATGGGGCAGAATCTCGTGAAGGGAAATGAGATGAGCTGGGGCACTTAATGTACAGGAGGCAAATGTCAGCTTTTCGACAGCAGGATGAAAGTTGGGAATTAGGTTGGTGGTGGATTAAAGGTGGATCATGGTCCCCAACGATAAGCAGTGGAAACCCATTTTTAATGCATTATTAGTATGTCATCCGTAGTCATTAAAACACATAGTCACCAGGTTAAATTGTGCCTTTGTGATTAAGTCAGTAGCAAACAAGAAGCATGTGCCTCCAGATTCACAGCTGGTGAAAGATGGTGTGCAGCAGGTGAGGTAGCCGTCCTAGTGGATTTGGAGTGAGTAGCCGCAGCTTTTCTTGTATGGGGAACTTAGTTGGACCAGGGGAGAGGAGGCTGAGCTGTTGCATTGAGATCGGATAGCAGCTGTCCAGACTGGGGTGTCGGGGCGTGGCTGACCGTGGAAAGGAGGGTGGCGGTTGTCTAGGGAGCTCAGGGCATGGCTGTCCGAGGGAGGTTGGGTTGCGGCAGTCCTAAAAAGGATCTTGGGCTCAGGGGGCGAGAACTGGAAAACAGAAGAAAGGTCAGCGTCTACCAACAGGAGCTCAAACATGATGGAGGGAGATCAAGGGTGATTGAGGGTAGGTCAATGGGGAGTTTGAGAGAGTTGAGGGGAAATGAAGGCAGGTCAAGGTCAAGGGTGATAGAGGCATGTTGGTTGGTGGGTCAACAGTGTTTGGGGGCAGGTTCAGGGTACTAGGGGGCAGCTCTAGGTTGACAGGAAGTTGATCAAGTGTAATGGTGGATGGCTCAAGGATCACAGAAGGCAGGAATAGGGTGATGGTGGGAAGGTCAAAAGTTAGTGATGGAGGGTGCAGGGTGATGGCTTACAGGTCCACTGTCACAGTAGAGTGTGGAGGTAGTTGCGACAGTTGGAAGAGGTGACCGGAGAACAAGTTGAGGAGGGAGTTGGGCATGGTGGGGTAGGTGGAGACCAGGGTATGATCAATGCACAGCAGTGGTCCACAGTTATCAAGTCAGGAAGGAGGGCCAACTAGACTTTGCCGATCAAATCTTTACCAGCCTTCTGTCCGCTGTTCACTTCAGGCAGACAGGATGGATCTTGTGCATCCAGTGCTTTTCGATGCCATGGCAGAACCAGTAGGGGATGGCCCAGGGCCAGGTGCAGCAACAGGCCCAGGGCCCAGGGCCAGGTGCAGCAACAGGCCCAGGGCTCAGGGCCAGGTGCAGCAACAGGCCCAGGGCCTAGGGCCAGGTGCAGCAACAGGCCCAGGGCCTAGAAGCCAGGTGCAGCAACAGGCCCAGGGCCAGCTACAGCAATAGGCCCAGGGCTCAGGGCCAGGTGTGGCAACAGGCCCAGGGCCTAGGGCCAGGTGCGGCAACAGGCCCAGAGCCTAGGGCCAGGTGCAGCAACAGGCCTAGGGCCTAGGGCCAGGTACTGCAACAGGCCCAGGGCCTAGGGCCAGGTGCAGCAACAGGCCCAGGGCCTAGGGCCAGGTACTGCAACAGGCCCAGGGCCTAGGGCCACGTGCAGCAACAGGCCCAGGGCCTAGGGTCAGGTGCAGCAACAGGCCCAGGGCCTAGGGCCAGGTACTGCAACAGGCCCAGGGCCTAGGGCCAGGTACTGCAACAGGCCCAGGGCCTAGGGCCAGGTACTGCAACAGGCCCAGGGCCTAGGGCCAGGTACTGCAACAGGCCCAGGGCCTAGCGCCAGGTACAGCAACAGGCCCAGGGCCTGGTGCAGCAACAGCCAGAAGGACAACAAGGGGCGGCAGCAAACCCGGAGAGTCAGGCAGCCAGACCTGTTGGATTCAGCCCCATAGCTGGATTTGCACAAGTACAAGGGGCAATTGATTGCACACATGTGGTACTGAGAGCTCCCTGGGAACAGTCAGCAGCATTCATAAACCAAAAGAGGTTTCATTCCATTAATGTGCCACTGGTTTGTGACCACCGAAAAGGAATCCTGCAGGTGTTGTGCTTGCTTCCCAGGGAGCTCTCATGGCTTGTACATTCTCAGTCACTCTCAGCTGCCACAGCTGTTTGCTCCTCTCTGCACAACTGCAGGGTTGGTTCCTCAGTGACAAAGGATATCCTCTGAAGACCTAATTCATGACACCTGTGCAGAACCCACAGAGCCCAGCAGAGGAGAGGGTACAATTTCTCCCATGTCTCAAATAGGCAACAATAGAACTTACCACTGGACTGCTGAAGATGAGATTCTGCTGCATGGACCACTAAGGAGGAGTGCTGCAGTATGCGCCACAGGGAGTCTCTTGGATGATTTTGGTCTGCAGCACACTACACAACCTCTGGCAGCAAAGAGGTGAGAAATTACAGGGAGACGGAGGAGCTGGATACATCCTCAGATCAGGATAAATTCAGCTCCTCCCTATTTTGAGGCAGAAATCAAGAGGTCCTGCAGGTTCCTCAATGGCTGAAACCAGATGCAATGAGGGTCTCTCAGCTTGTCTGGTGCATTGCTCCACTCCCCTGGCATCTGTAGCCAAAGCAGGGCCATGCACCACCTCAGGGTTTTCTGATTCTTCCCTTTATCCTCAGCCATTGAGGCCTCTGCAGGATCTCTTGACTTCCGCCTCAAGATATGTCGCTGTGGAAGTGCTAACATATACAGCACTCTCCCTCCAGACCAACCCATAGGCCCACGACCCCTAGCGCCTTGGTATGAACTAGCTTCTCTACGTGGTCCCGTCAAAGACTCACATATTTCTTACTTGGACGGAGTTTGCACATGACTCAGTCACACATGCTCCGATCCAGGCTAACATTCACCTGCAAAATATGGAATACCTCAACTTCTGGGAGAACAACTTCTGAGGGGTGATAAGGGAGTGAGCTACATATGCTGGCTTACCAGCGAGATTCAAACAATGGTTGACAAATATAGAAACCACTATATGTCAAGAAGCTCCGATTTGCCACTACTTCCAACAATAAAAGGTATGTCCATAACCCCCACATCAGCCATTATTGAGTTTCAAATGAAGAACCAAGCCCTCAAAAGCCCCCACCTGGTTTCAAAAGTCACAATGACATGACCATTCAACACACATGAATAAAGTGCTCAAAACGTATCAAAGTGCTCAAAGAATAAAGTGTTGTGCCACAACATTTCTGCATAAACTTACAATGTCATAGAATGTCACCTTTGTGCCATTAGAATAAAACACTTATATTTTTCTACCTTGGACTACACCTTGGAGCAATCCCAACATCTGCAGCTGAGGCAGCCTGCTGAGAGCTATACTCCGTTGCCTGAGATGACCTTGGCAGCTGTCCTCTGGCTGTCTGAGGCCAAGAGGGCTCCAGCTGCTTAAGGTCTCCTGCACAGGTGAGGGTCCATCCTCGATTGACTTCACCTACTGAAAGCGGGGGTCATCGGCAGAGGGGAGGAGGTGCAGCAACTCCACCTTGAAGCACCCTGGGATGATGTCCCCCAGGCAGAATGCTAACACTCTTCCTCCCTGTTGGGTGCGGGTTGGCACCTCCCTGACTCCAGGAGGAGAAAATGCACCTGGAGGGTGGTCAAGGTGCCTTGCCCCCTTTTTGCCTAGCCAATGATGTATAGAACCCATGGCCAGAACAATGAAATGCAGGTTGATGCGGATATATGGCAGCCACTGAATGTTCTGCTGGACCTTATCTCCATGGCAGTTGCCAACTTCTCCTTAGAAGAAGCCATGCACTCACATGATGGAGCCACGACAAAACTCATGGCTTGGATGGACTACTCCATCGTTTGCTCAAGGCTGCACATGACCTCTGCCATATGTTCCCCTGCCTGTCTCTGCATCTTCAGCAGGTTTCTTGTGGCTGTTCCTAGAGGCATGTCATCAGCATAGGGTTCAGCATGGGCCTGCTGTCTAGCAGCCTTCTGACTGTCAGGGACCTCGGCTGTCACATCCTCCAATGCTGCAATATGTATGTGATGTGTTCACCAGGTTGTGACCCCAAGTCTAATCGCGAATGCATTCCCACCAAGGTGACTGTCTCTGCGCTGGTGAAGGGTGCAGGGGAATGATGTGACAGTGCATCAACTTGGGAGTTCACTCAAGGCCAATGACTATTCATAAGGCCACCTTTTCCTTATAACTCTCACCACCCACATCCCCTTTCCATGCCCAACCTTACTTTCTTCTGTATCAGTCCCTGGAAAAATCCTCCAATTCACTAACAACTGAACTTTCAAAGCATTGATTATTGCACCTGGGGATCATTTGTTGGTGAAAGAGGGAAATGGCGACACCTTCTGTAAGCTGGTGTGCACTACCACAATGGACAGAGGCTACAGCAGCTTGGCAACAGACGCCAACACCAAAAGCAACAACCCGCAATGTCATTTATCAACTTCACGTGCGGCGCTTGTGGCAGAAACTGCTTCTCAAGGATTAACCTTCATAGCCATAAGCAAAGGTGCACCAAATGTACACCCCTTCCCTACCTAAATACATTGTCTGCTGTGTCCATCATCTCTCGTGGATGGAAGGATGCCAACACACTGATTCTGGCCTATTGTATTTCCCGATTTTAATTGCTCCACCATTGGTGGCCACACCTTCAGTTGCAAAGGCCTCAAGCTCTAGAAAAGCCTCTTTTCGCCTCTCTACGTTGCTTTTCTCCCTTAAAATACTCCTTAAACCCTACCTCTTTGACCAAGCTTTTAGTCATCTGATCTAATATTCCCTAATGTGGCTCAGCATCATACTTTGTTTTATAATGCGCCTGTGAAGTGCTTTTATTACGTCAAAGGCACTATACAAATATAATTTGTTGTTGTTATAACCTGGGACAAAATACATGGCCAAATGTTGATGAATTAAGGAAAGCCAGCTTGGATTTGCTAAAGGCAAATCATTTTTCTTTAGTTAGGAGAGGGGTGAAATATAAGCTGGTTTAAGGTGGGGGGCGGGGGGGGGGGGGGGGGGGGGGGGGAGGAGAAGTTGAGGGTGGAGTGGTTGTAGGGACAAGCAAGCAGTGATAGGAGCAGATAATCAAAAGATGTCACAGACAAAAGGATCAAAGAGGTGTTGAAGGTGGTGATATTATCTAAGAAAATGTGCTAATTAAGAATGGATGGCAGGACACTCAAGGTACAGCTCTAGTGGGGGTGGGGTGGAAAGACTGACAAGGTATTAGTTGTAGATTTAAAAATAATGGAAATAGGTGGGAAAAGAAAAATCTATATAAATTATTGAAAAAAACAAAAGGGAGGGGAAAGAAATGGGGTGGGGATGGGGGGAGGGAGGTTAAGATCTAAAGTTGTTGAATTCAATATTCAGTCCGGAAGGCTGTAAAGTGCCTAGTCGGAAGATGAGGTGCTGTTCCTCCAGTTTGCGTTGGGCTTCACTGGAACAATGCAGCAAGCCAAGGACAGACATGTGGGCAAGAGAGCAGGGTGGAGTGTTAAAATGGCAAGCGACAGGGAGGTTTGGGTCTTTCTTGCGGACAGACCGCAGGTGTTCTGCAAAGCGATCGCCCATTTTGCGTTTGGTCTCTCCAATGTAGAGGAGACCGCATTGGGAGCAACGAATGTAGTAGACTAAGTTAGGGGAAATGCAAGTGAAATGCTGCTTCACTTGAAAGGAGTGTTTGGGCCCTTGGACGGTGAGGAGAGAGGAAGTGAAAGGGCAGGTGTTGCATCTTCTGCGTGGGCATGGGGAGGTGCCATAGGTGGGGGTTGAGGAGTAGGGGGTGATGGAGGAGTGGACCAGGGTGTCCCAGAGGGAACGATCCCTACGGAATGCCGCCCGGTGGGGGGGGGGGGGTGAAGGGAAGATGTTTGGTGGTGGCATCATGCTGGAGTTGGCGGAAATGGCAGAGGATGATCCATTGAATGCGGAGGCTGGTGGGGTGTTAAGTGAGGACAAGGGGGACCCTATCATGTTTCTGGGAGGGAGGAGAAGGCGTGAGGGCGGATGCTCGGGAGATGGGCCGGACACGGTTGAGGGCCCTGTCAACGACCGTGGGTGGAAAACCTCGGTTAAGGAAGAAGGAGGACATGTCAGAGGAACTGTTTTTGAAGGTAGCATCATCAGAACAGATGCGACGGAGGCGAAGGAACTGAGAGAATGGGATGGAGTCCTTACAGGAAGCGGGGTGTGAGGAGCTGTAGTCGAGGTAGCTGTGGGAGTCGGTAGGCTTGTAATGGATATTGGTGGGCAGTCTATCATCAGAAATTGAGACAGAGAGGTCAAGGAAGGGAAGGGAAGTGTCAGAGATGGACCATGTGAAAATGATGGAGGGGTGGAGATTGGAAGCAAAATTAATCAATTTTTCCAAGTCCAGACGAGAGCATGAAGCCGCACCAAAGTAATCATCGATGTACCGGAGAAAGAGTTGTGGGAGGGGGCCGGAGTAGGACTGGAACAAGGAATGTTCCACATACCCCATAAAGAGACAGGCATAGCTGGGGCCCATGCGGGTACCCATAGCCACACCTTTTATTTGGAGGAAGTGAGAGGAGTTAAAGGAGAAATTGTTCAGTGTAAGAACAAGTTCAGCCAGACGGAGGAGAGTAGTGGTGGATGGGGATTGTTCGGGCCTCTGTTCAAGGAAGAAGCTAAGGGCCCTCAGACCATCCTGGTGGGGTATGGAGGTGTAGAGGGATTGGACGTCCATGGTGAAGAGGAAGCGGTTAGGGCCAGGGAACTGGAAAAACTGTTCTGTTGAAAGGTCATGAGGACTCGAAACATCGACTCTTTTCTTCTCCGCCGATGCTGCCAGACCTGCTGAGTTTTTCCAGGTAATTCTGTTTTTGTTTTGGATTTCCAGCATCCACAGTAGTTTTTTGTTTTTATCTCATTTTTCTTTAACTTGCCTTAGTTTTTTGATGAGGTAACAGAGAAGGCTGGTGAGAGTATTGTGGTTGATATGGTATATATGAATTTCTAAAAGGCATTTGATAAAGTGCCACCCAACAGGCTTATCAGCAAATTTAAAGCCCATAGAATAAAAAGGATAGTGACAGCATGGTTACAAAGTGGCTGAGTGACAGGAAACAGAAGTAGTGATGAACAATTGTTTCTCGGGTTGGAGGAATATATATAGTGGTGTTCCCCAGGGGTTGGAATGAGGACCATTGGTTTTGTTGATCTATGTTAATAACCTAGACTTGGTTATGCAGGGTGCATTTTGAAATTTGCAAATGTCATTAAACTTCAAAGTTTAGTGACTAGTGTTAGACTTGAAGAGGACGTAATCAGGTGGTGGAATGGACGAACATGCAGCAGATGAAATTTAATGCAGAGAAGTGTGAAGTAATACATTTTGACAACAAGAACATGGAGAAGCAATATAAAATAAATGACATAACTCTAAAGAGAGTTCAGCAGCAGAAGAACCTCAGGTGTATTTGGGCACAAACTGTTGAACGCAGCAGGGCAGGTTGAGAAAGTGGTCAATAAGTTATGCAAAATCATAGGCTTTATAAAGAGAACAAAAGCAAGGAGGTGAACTTTTCTAAAACACTGATTCAGCCTCCACTGAAGTTGTGTACACAGTTCTGAGCACCACACTTTAGGAACTTTGAGAAGGCATTAGAGAGGATGCGGCAAAGATTTATTAGAATGGTTCCAGGGATGGGCGATTTCAGTTATGTGGATAGACTGGAGAAGCTGAGGCTGTTTTCCTTAAAGGAGTGAAGATTGAGAGGAGATTTGATGGAGAGGTTTCAAAATATTGAGGGATCTGGACAGTGGATAGGTAGAAGTTGTCCCCATTGGTGGAAGGGTCGACAACCAGGGGATATCAATTTGTGGATAGCAAAAGAACCAAAGGAGACATAGAAAAAACTTTATCCTGTAGCAGGATCTGGAATGCACTGCCTGACAGTGTGGTGGAGGCAGAGTCAATCGTGGCTTTCAAATGAGAATCGGATAATTATCTGAAGAGAAAATAATTGCAAGGCTATGGGGAAAGGGCAGAGGTGTGGAGCTAGCTGAGCTGCTTTTGCAGAGAGTCATCGTGGGCGCAAAAGGCTGAATGGCCTCCATCTGTGCTGTAAGCATTCTATGATTCTATAATTCTATTTGTATTTAATATATGTAATTAATATCTAATGAGTTAAAGGGAAGGCTCAATATATTAAAAATTGTTTAATGAATATTTTACAACAAACACTAAATAATAGCCATACCAAATGTGTGCACAAACATTGTCTATTATGCATGGCATTAGATGTAGGTGCATCTGTGACAGACGAGAAGTGACGCTTTAAACAGTGAAAACTCCCATTTAAAAACCTAACAGGCCCTACAGGCAGAACAGTGGATTCTTCCCTCAGAAACAAACTTCACATGAATAGTTTTGATGAAATGTACATCCAACTGTCAAATTTAATACATAATAGATGTAATTATCATAAGCCACTGCCAGCTTCAAATACTTGCAAGGTTGGGCAAGAGACAGATGAGAAACAAACATCCCAATAATTGATTATAATCCTAATAGAATCAAGAAGCACTCCTTTTCTGTTAATGTGCCATTTCAATTTCCAATAACCTCTCAGATAAAACTATGATAATTAATGGAGAATTCAAAAGCTTTTGTATACTATTAAATTGGACTAAGAATGTGCGAAGTCACACTGTTAAGGGAATATGAATCTGCATCTAGCATATACCAGATTTGACCGAAGAGTTGAAAGCGAAAAACATGTAGAGACAGCAAAAGGAGATTATATATTCTTGGTTAAAGAATTATTTGAAAAAGAGGGATGAAAACGTTTTGCTTAAAGAGGCAAATGTGTAAAAAGTGTTTTATTCCCCAGCAACAATATCCTCCCCATTAATGAACAAAACAAATTTTAAAATTAATTCTCAAACTGTGGTTGTCACTGAGAAAGCCGACTTCTTGTTCTCTGGTTCTTAAATTTTTTGGTTGGAGGACCCCTTTTCAAATGGAACTGTAATCACAGATTCCCCCCGCCTAAATTACAATACAATATATCAAAATTCTGCATGTGAAGGATGCTTTACTAATGCTTTTAAGAAAGCAGGTATTTACTCACAGTTATCAGTGGGATAGATGTGCCTGCTCCTCACTGCAATGTCCATTCTAGCTTTAGTGTATAAATGATTGACAGCTACATTGTTCAATCAAAGCTCTGAAGATTCAACTCTCAATGATCGGAAAAATGTATGGGGTCATTTTATGGATTTCTAAAAACATATATTAATGATTTGTATATACATACAGTATATGCATGTGCACGAGTTTGTTTACTATAATAACTAAAAGCTAACTGTTGATAAATGCACTCCAGAGTTGCTTCCATTAGTTAAAACTGAATCCTCTCCACAAACTGGATGTTAGCATGTTGTATGATTGACACAGAGAACCAACAAATAGGAAATCTCTGTTCCTTTCTGGAGCTTTCCAAACAACCGTTCAGCACGTAGGGAAATGGTGCTTCTCAAGGTTGGTTGGGGAAAGGTTATTATTAGTGGTGAGAACATTTAATTTATTGTTATCGAAGCAGCCTCCATTTAGAAACAGTTTCATTTCAAGATGTTTCGCCTGAAACTTGATTCAGGTAGTTTGCATACCCCGTGGAAAGTCTTGGCAGACCTCAATTTGAGAGCCTCTACCCTAGCTAGTGGTGGTGAGCTTTCTTCATGAACCACTGGAGAATCATTCTTTGTACCACATTGGTTCAGGACTGGAATCACATACAGGATAGATGGGGTAATTCCCTCTCTAAAGGACATTAGAGAACCAGTTGAGTTTTTATGACGACTTCATGGCCACTTCTACTAGCACCAAGTTTTTATTTCCAAGATCTTTAAAAAAAGTGAATTTTAATTCTCAAACTCATTTTAAAAAAATTATTAACCCAGGTCCCTGGATTATTAGCCCAGTGACATAAGCACTAAACTACCACACCCTTCTGAAATAAAGTGAGCTGTCTGGTCACTCAATTAGTATTGGTTGTTGTGTGAATAATTTAAACAAATTTCCAGCCACCCTCCCTGCTGTATGCTCAATTAGCCAATCTCAGCTGTGTGTTTGGCAAGCTTACAAGTCTGCTGCATTCAGTGGTATTGTTGCACACAAATGTGTAGGACATTGACAACACTGCTCTTGCTCTCCCCACAGTACAGGTAGGGTCAGCCCTGCATCCCACATCAGTTCACCGCTGCCCTCAACCTCTCCCATTCCAAATCCTGCTCACCCATCACCATAGTTCTCACTGATGTCCACTACGTTCAGTTCATTGATTTCAATATACTTGATCCACTGTGACTGTACTTCAACCTCAGCCCCAGCTCAGCCTTACTGTTTGCACACTCCACTTCTGAGACTGAACTTGTGTGCACTTTCCCTTCCTCTGTTACACCATCACTGGGAAAGTCTTCAGCCAGCCAATATACCCTTGCACGCTAGAATTCTCTTCCACACTGAGCAACCATGCATGCTAACCAACTAGTGATTATCCTACAGTGAGGAGCAGTACGGAGGGTACAGAGGGAGTTTGGCAAGGTCTCTCTGGGAGTGAAGCTGGCTGTAAGGTGAGATGCCTGTTCACTGAAGTTCAGAACTATATCAACTTCAGTCTCAATAACTCTATTCCTGTTGATAAATGACCAACCACTCTGGCTCACTAATGGAACCTAAAGGCAGAGTGGTCTCTTAGATTCAGCATTCTTTCTACTCACTTTAGAAGTCCCATTCATTCACCATCCTTGCTGACCTATTGGCTCCCAGTCTCCAAAACATCAACTTTAAGAAGTCCCTTCATGGTTTTGACCATCCTCATCTCAACTTCCTACAACCCAACACACACCCTCTCTGGCACACCAGAATAGGCCTCTTGGGCATCATCCATCTCTACCGTATCATTGATATCCGTGTCCTTAGATGTCCAGGCTTCGAATTTCTTCCCTAAATTCCTACATCTCGCTGTCTTCCTCTCTTCTATGAAAGTCCTTAAAAACATTCTATTTGGCCAACAGATGAGAAACAGAAAGATGATGCTATTTTGTGGGTTGTCTAATGAATTAGTTTGCAATCTAAATGAAAATCAGGGGGTTGAATTTTACTGACACCAGGAGTAGGTGTGGGTGCAGTGACAAGACAGCTGCCCGGTTATGTCCAGCCAAGGTGGCAGGCAACCAATTTCCATAAATAAAGGCCTAATTATGGGCCATCCAAAGGTGCCCATCCCTAATTGCCCTTGAGAAGGCCTTGGTGAGCCGCCTTCCTGAACCCCTGCAGTCCATGGGCAGAATTTTGCTGTCGGCGAGCAGGGAGTGGGGCCCGCTCGCCGACACGTAAAATGACGCAGGATGACGTTGAGCGGAACCCCCGACGTCACCGCGCCCCATTTAAATTTTCAGGAAGGCGGGGGCGCAGCAAAATCAGCTGCGGGCCCGCCGACCTGTCAATGGCCAATTGAGACCATTGACAGGATCATTTAAACAATTAAAGGACCTGCCCGTCCAACCTTAAGGCTGGCGGGCAGGCCAGGAGCCCCGGCAGCAAATAGAAAAAACATGAAACCTCATCCACCGACGGGATGAGGTTTCATGCAGGCTTTTAAACATTTTAATAAAGTTAGAATGTAAATTATGATAATGTCCCATCTCACATGACATTGTCACATGAGGGGGACATGTTAGGGAATTTTCTTTTTCTATTTTTAATATTTTTTTTAAAAGTGTCAGCGATCTTGCTGAGGCTGCACTTTGCCTCAGGGAGATGTGGCTCTTTAGTGCGCATGCGTGAAAGAGTGCACTCTCGCTTTTGGGGAATTCCCCCTGCCCACACAGGAAGTGCATAGCCCTTGTAAAATGGCGGCGGAGATCGGCTCCCCGCCCGCCGGAGATTGAGTCATGCCCGCCCACCCGCCAGGCAGAAAATTCTGCCCCATGTGGCGTAGATACGCTCACAGTGCTGTTAGGGAGGGAGTTCCAGGATTTTGATCCAGCGACAGTGAAGGAACAGTGATATATTTCCAACTCATGATGGTGAGTGACTTGGAGGGGAACTCCCAGGTAGACTCAGCAGCAACCACCACTCCAGGTGGCCTTGGACAGCTGCCCTTAATAGGACGGCAGCCTCAGCAGCAGCCACACTGACTGCTGCCCGTAAAGTTCAAGGCCGCCTGTGCATGCTGGCGACATGCATTTCCTGCTGATGTCGGGCCATCTGTTCAATCGGTAAAATTTAGACCAAGTCAGTGGAATAAACCATGTCTGGTTCCTCATTGCAACATTTTATCCTAGATCTCAAGGGATCTTACTGTTACATTGAATACTGCATTACAGATCTTCTTATTACATGGGAAAACTCATTCAATGCACTTCAATATATTGTACAATCAGTAAAAGGCCAAATTAAAACCATAAAATATGCTTACATTTAACTATGAACAGCAGTGATAGAAAGAATTATATACACCAGTGAGTGAGTTACAGGACTGTAATCTAACCAAATGTTTGAAATAACCTTGCAAACAGGATGATGAAATCCTAGTAGTTTAGAATGTCATTTGTACCCTTAGCTTTTCATTTACATAAAAACTGGGAGATGTTTGTTTCCTGGTCCTTGTTAAGGCTGATTAGGTATGTGTGCACCCTCTAAGAATCCATACACTCAATTTTGCTGACCTATGGGCCAGAAACTTACCTATGTCGAGTGGACCGGGCGGGAGTGGGTGGGGGCAGGTGCGGAGCCAATCGCCACCCGCGATCAGCTGCACACCGCCATTTTATGTGGCCCACCCAGCGTAAAACGTGTTCCGTAGCGCTCAGCACTACCTGTGCGGGAGGGAGAGGAGGGAGAGTCGGGGCCTGCGCTCTAACGTGCATGTGCGCAGATTAAGTACATATTGACATTTTTCAATAAAGAAAGAGAAAAATTATTTACACATGTCCCCTCATGTGACACTGTCACATGAGCTGGGACATGTTTGGCAATTTAGCAAAATTTATTTATTGATTTTATCAAACCTTCAGGAAACCTCATCCCGCCCGTGGATGAGGTTTCCTGAAAAATACGAAGGCCACTTGGGCTCTTCACCTGCCCGCCAACCTTAAGGTTGGACGAGCAGCGCTGTTAATTACCTAAATTACTTTCTGAATGGCCTTAATAGGCTTTGACAGTCCAGGGGGCACGCAGCCACCTCCAGCGCGCACCCGCTGAACAAAAGATCTAAATGACGCACAATGGCGTCGGGATATTTGTGTGCCTTGTGATGTAACTACTGCGGGTTTAAAAACTGAGACATTACTTGCTGGTGATTAAAGGTATAATTTTATATCTCTACTACTCAGACAATTTGCTGAAACCACCCTTGATAGTGGATTATAAAATGTATGACAACTGACAGCTTTGTCACTCGTAAATTTAACTAAAACATCCTGCATCCATATCGCAGAGGATGTGTCTCAAGGCGCTTCACAGGAGTATTATCAAACAAAAGTTGACATCAAGTCATGCATGGGTCTATTTGGGCAGATGACCCAAAGCTTGGTCAAAAAGATAGGCTTTAAGGAGTATCTTAAAAACAAAAAGAGAGGTTTCGGGAGTTTAGTTAAGAGACATTACGATCATAGCAGCTGAAGACATGGTAGGGCAATTAAAATTGGGGATGCTCAAAAGGCCAGAATTGGAGGAGACAGACGTTGGAGAGTTGTGGAGCTGGAGGACATTAAAGAAACAGGAAGGGTGAGGTCATGGAGCAATTTGAAAACAAGGATGAGAAATTCAAAATCAAGGCATTGCTTAACCAGGAGCCAATGTAGGTCAGTGAGCACAGGGATGATGGATGAATGGGACTTAGTGCGAGGAGGGACACATCAGGCAGCAGAGTTCTTTATAATCTCAGGTTTATGGAGAGTAAACTGTGAGAGGCTGACCAGAAATATGTTAGAATAGTTAGGTCTGGACGTTTCAAAGGCATGGACACGGCGTTTCAACAAGAGATGAACTGAGGGGGGGCTGGAGTTGGGCAAAGGTATGGAGTTGTAAATATGCAGATGTAGTGATGGTGCAGACTTATTATGGTCAGAAGCTCATCTTGGGGTCAAATATGACACCAAGGTTGCAAACTGTCTGGTTCAGCCTAAGACAATTTCCAAGGAGAGGGATGGAGTGGTAGCTAGGGAATGGAGTTTTTTGCGTTGGTCAAAGACAATTACTGTAGTATTCCCAATGCTTGGAGGAAATTTCTACTCATCCAGTACTGGCTGTCAGATAAGCAGTCTGATCATTTCGAGACAGTGGCAGGACTGTGAAAGGTGATGGGGCAAGATCATCTCTTCCGCGGGTGGGCGCGCGCCCGACCTGATTGGGAGTAAAATAGCGCACAATGATGTCAGGTGGGCATCCCGATGTCATCGTGTACTTGCATGATATTTCGGTCGGCAGGCGCGCATGAGAGTCGGCAGCGCGCCCACCGACAATTAAGAGCTTGCGTACTGAGAGCCTCAACGGTGCCAGGGTGGGGGTGGGAGGAGCATGAGCGCTGAAGTCAGCGCACGTGCTGGGGTGCACTCACTGAAAGCTCCCTGAAGGCACAAAGCTGCCTCAGGCCCTTGCTAAGGCCCTTAAGCAAGCAAATAAGTAGAATTTTTCGCTGCCGTCCGACCTTACGATTGGCAGGCGGGCGAATAGGCTGAGCGGCCTTTGCATTTTTTGCGAAGCCTCATTCATGGGCGAGATGAGGTTTCCAACGGTAAATAAAAAAAAAGTAAAAAAATTTTTAATTCATTTTTAAAATGCCCCTCTTCATGTGACGGGGTCACATGTGGGGACATGTTTATATTATTTGTGTAATCTTTATTTTTCATTTTAAAAATCTTCAGCTCACTGAGGCAGCTCTGTGCCTTCAGGGAGCTTTCAGTGAGTGCACCCCCTCCGCACATGCACAGACTTCAGCGCTCATGCTCCTCCCGCCCCCACCCCGGCACCGTTGAGGCTCTCAGCGCGCGTGAAGTTGCGGTCAGAGCCTGATCGTAGGCGTCAGTCCGTTTCACAGCCGCACCCGAGCCTGCCCGCTGCGCCCACTCAGTGAAGGGGAAATCCTGTCCATGGTGAAGCAGGGCTGGGTGCTGTCAGTGAACAGGTCAATATTTAATCCAGATGATGGGGGTCTCACCTGCATTCTTGGGGAGGCCAGTAGCTCCTGTGGGAGCAGTGGCAGCTGCCAGCAATGCACCTGGTAGAGGCCCAGGATCAGGGTTTCAGGGTTCCCCAGGCCACACATGTGTGTGGCTGGGGGGGGGCAGAAGAAACAGCCTTTCGGCCTATCCGCGTGGTGACTCCCCTGCCCGCCACTGGTTGAATTCCAACAGTGGCGGAATAAGAGAATTAGGAAGGCATTAATTGGCCACTTACGGGCCTTAATTGGTGGTAGGGTAGGAAGGCCATCCATGAGCCTTCTGCCCTGGACTTAATCAAGGCAGAGGCAGGAAGGCGACTAGGTCCCAACCCGGCTCTCTCCTCACCACCTCCAAACTCACCTTGGGGGAGGGCATTAAATTCTTCCCATGGAAATTGACACTGTGCTTTCAGATGATATTGCCAAAGGGTGGCCTGTAGATGCA
Source organism: Cetorhinus maximus (assembly GCF_964194155.1). Classification (NCBI taxonomy): domain Eukaryota; kingdom Metazoa; phylum Chordata; class Chondrichthyes; order Lamniformes; family Cetorhinidae; genus Cetorhinus; species Cetorhinus maximus. Next base: position 53,087,540 of record NC_135900.1, read on the forward strand.
AAATAGGAAGGGGCTAAGGATAAATCCTAAAGGGATACTAGGGGCTGGATTTCACCATCAAAATGGGAAGCTTGGGTCGGGAAATTTCCCGATTCGGCAGGCCCACCTCTTTTAATAGAACCCCTGCCCACCATATTTTCATGCCGGGGGGCGAGGGATGGATGCAGTCGAGCATGCCAGCTTGGGAGGCAGTTTGGAGACAGCCATGGAGGTGGGCAAGTGCTTAGGTGGACTTGTTAGAAGCCCCACCCAACTTTGTTGCAGTTATATTAAAGGCTTTTAGGTCCTCTAGCCCCCAGAGCCCTCACACCCACATCACCCAACCCCCTTGCCCCCTCCATGTGCCCCATGCCCCTTCCATGCTACCCCCCCCACCCCGCATTCTCCATGTCCACTCATGCAGTATGCATCTAGAACCAAAAGGCCATATAATAACAAAGGCAAGTGTTAAAATGCATTTTTTAAAAAAATATCCATTCAGAAATCTGATCTGAAAATAATTGCTGCTCTTAAAACACTATAAAATCGTCAATCAGAAAGAGCCATTACGGTATCAATAACAGAAGCTTTGCCTCACTTCACACTTATTTCACAGGGGGAGGTAGTGACGCAGTGGTGTTGTCACTGGACTGATAATCTAGCAACCCAGGGTAATACTCTGGGGAACCGGGTTCGAATTCTGCCGAGGCAGATGGTGGAATTTGAATTTAATTTTTTTTTTTTAAATCTGGAATTAAAAGTCTAATGATGACCATGAAACCACTGTCAGAAAACCCATGTGGTTCACTAAGGAAACCTGCTGTCCTTACCGGGTCTGACCTTCATGTGATTTAAATGCCAAATAAACACAGGCATTAAAAGAAAAAACTTATCCCATAAAGATATCATTCCATCAAAGCATACATGGATCCCTGCTGAACTAATCAATTAGTGAGTCTTAGAGCTCAGCCAAGCATCTTGAGAAACAGATTATCTGTTAATACTGTTCACAGATAGCCTCATTATGAATGCTGGAGATGGGACAGAATCTAGAGAGTTCTCCAGTTAGGGGAAATCTGGATAGGTGAGCTGGTGAAAGGGTGGGGGGGGGAAAGCAGCAAAAACAGTTGAACATTAGTCTCAATTTTTGTGACAAAAAGTCCATGAGCTTGTACTTATTGTTGGAGGTAAGGGTGGAGTAAGCAGGGGTGAGTTGTTTAAGAATACAGTCTATGGTGAAGAGAAGCTGGGAGTTATCTTTGCATTCTTGGATGATCTTTGATTGATGAATAAGATCAATGATGGACATCAGGACCCTATAATCCTTTAAATGATCTGGTGATGAATGGTTATACCAGTTGTTTGTCAAAGATATTAAAATCTGTGTGCTTTGGGCTTAATGTACTGGAGATGTCAGAAGAATGGCTAGGTTGAGAGAGAATATTGGTTTCAACGGGGGCAATGCATTATAGGTGGTGAAAAGGGTATGATCTATAAAATTGGTGGCTGCAGAAATGTGATGATGAATTGTAGGCCAATGGCCAGATAGTTAGGAATTTCAAAGCACAGTGGCAAGATACTTAATGGAGGGATTTTTTTTCTGAGGACAGACATAGAAAGGAGTAAGGTTGGGAGGAGGAAGAGGAATATGGGTAGAGAGTAATGCAAGGAAATAATCAGAGATTACCTACGTGAGATGACAACATCGAAGGGTGTTGATTGTGTATGTGGGTGGGAGGAAGGGATTAAGGAGGACAGTGAACTTAGAAGAGAAAGAGGAAGAGGAATTGAGGTGGAGGCCGAAATCATCGAGGATGAGAAGTTGCTCAGCACAAAGGCTGAGGGAGGAAAGCAGAGATGATATTTAAGTCAGAAATTTAGAGTGATGACTGGTTGTAAATGAGAGGCATTGGAGATGGAACAAGGTGATATGCTCAAAGGAGAAATTGCCAGAGGAATAAGGAGTCAGACGATGGTGTGATTTAGCGAAAAGAGCTACACCACCACAGTTTGAGTGAAGCAAGTGGTAGAAAGTATAGCCAAAGGGAAGGCTTCATTAAGGAGAAAGGTGCCATCATCCCACAGATGTTTCTATAAACACCACAATGTCAATGTGATCAACTATAACAAGCTCATGGAAATCAAGGGCTTTATTCACAAGTGAACATACATTTTGCTGGGTGGGAAGTACTGTAGCAAATTAGTACAACATTGTAAGATTTACATTTTAATAGAGGTCAAATCATTTTTCTTGATTTCAAGGCTCTTGGTTGCAATACCATTTTTTACAGTTCTGAAACAGTCACCATGGAAACCATTGTCATCATTTATGTGGGGGTCAGTTAGCTTAGATGGCTAGCGTGTTCTTCAGAACGTCAACAGCGAAGGTTCAACTCCCGTTCCAGCTTAGGTAGATTTGGGACTAGTCCCTGAGAGTGGAAGCAATGGCAAACCACTACTGACAAAAATACTACCAAGAAAACAGCCCAGGATGAAGTATCAGCAGACAATGCGCCAAAGACCCTCCACTGAGCAGAGCAACAAATGAATGAAAATACATGTACATGAGGCTTGAAAGTGGCCGTGATCCCAGACTGTGAGCCGGGTGGGATGTTGGAGCTGTGGGAGCTAGGAGGAAAGACTGTGAGAGTGGGGAGAGAGATGTGAGAGTGGAGGGAGAGATATGAGAGCAGAGGGAAGGGCTGTGAGAGTGGGGAGAGAGGTGTGAGAGCGAGGGCAGGGGCAGTGTGGTGGAAGGGCTGTGAGAGCAGGGGGACAGATGTGAGAGCAGGGGAAGGGCTGTGAGAGTGGAGGGAGAGATGTGAGAGTTGGGGTGAGGTGGTCTTTAAACGGTTGGATTTTTTGAATGAAATCACCTACTTTTTCACTGGCTTTTTTGAAGCAGGGGTCAGGTCTCAAAGACTGGTCACCATTGGGAAAAAAAACGCTAGGATTTAAAGGGGCTTCACATCTGTTAGCACTCAATCTGAGCTTCGTGGCAGCTATTGCTGCCTCAGAGCTCGCAACCCCAAAATCTCATCTCAGTCGGGTCTTGACCCAAATGTTTGGGAAGCCCTAAGTTAAGGCCTGGGTGATCAGGCCAGACACACAAGATTTGGATTACTTTTTGTATGGAGACAACATCAACACAAACTATTTGAGTCAAATTGCCTGCTTCTATGTTGTAATTTCTATCAAAATGCCCCCTTAAATTTACTGATGTTATCAAGCCCAATTGCCTCCCTGGCAGGTTTATTACATTTTTGCGATTTTACAATAGATTTATTGGGTTTGATAGTGTTCGATTCCATATTACTGGAATATATCTCATGCGACAATGAGACCTCCTTGTGTTTGTTGTGACAGTCTTGGCCCAGTAATAGCATCCTCGTCTCTAAGTCAGAAGGTCAAGCTTTTAAATCCCACTCCAGAGACTTGAGCACAAAATCCATGCTGACACCATGCTAAGTGCTGAATTGTTTCAGGTGCCATATTTTGGATACCTTTGTAGGGTCAGGTGAGTGAGATCATGCTCTGTGGAAGATGCAGGTCATCTGAAGAATTAAGCAAATGCTATGGGGAAGTTTATTTATTTTCTTCAATCTGCATTCTCTATTCTCCCTGCATCATATTATAAATTAGTGCAGAATTAGGAGAAGAAGGCATCGACACAAAAGTATTATGCTGGCTATCAGGGAAAATGCATTGTGATGTGCGGGAGTTAAATCTGGATCGTGATGCTTATTAAATGAATGAGGATTGTTCCAATTGTGCCAGCTAACATTTGCCATCAGTTGGAACCTGATAAAGAGCTGTACACAAAGCAGCTGTGAGATGGGTGAATGAACAGAACCTGTTTCCTCAGCATTTTCTATATAATCAGCTTTCTCTTCATATATATTATGTATAAATTTTTTGCCTTAACTAAAGACTTCTAAGTGTGATATCAGTGTAGGTTGCACTTAGCCAAGCAGTTGCCATTTTCTCATTTTGTTTCCGTTTGCCCTGGGACCTTAAATTATGGGAAACAAATCCCTGCTGAGACGATCAAAAATCCTCTGCAACAGAAACATAATAGAACTGATTTTCCTGTGGTCCAAGAAAATGTTGCACACATTTGTGGCAGGAATTTTAGTTCGTTGGGCATGCACGATCGGCGGGCCTGGGAACAGACCCCCGACCGCGATTTCATGCTGGCTGGCCAATTAACAGCCAGCAAGTGTGAAAGGCGTGCTGAAATGTTCATTGATGCTGGAGTGGGGGTGGGAGGAGGGCAGGCACTAATGTGAGTGTGGGCATATGTGGGAGCGCAGAATGAAAGCTCCCTGAAGGCAGAGAGCTGCCTCAGGGAGCTGAAGAACTAGAAGCAATAAATAAAGACTTTAAAATCCAGAAAAAAATGTCCACGCATCAGAATCAGTCACCTGAACATATAGATGATGAAAATTCTGTCCAAACGTTTTTTTTAAATTTAATAACAGAAACCTCATCCCACCCTTGGATGAGGTTTCATCAAAAATGCAATGGCTGCCTGGTAGATTCACCTGTCCGCCAACCATAAGGTTAGACAGACCATGAAAAATCAGAGTCAATTGGGAATTTAATTGCTCTCTTAATATTGATGGACGCGCTTCTGACTTTCGCGCATGCCCGCCGACCAAAATATCACACGAGTGCAGGATAACGTCGGGACACTTGCCCGATGTCATCACGCACTATTTTCCGCTTGAGCAGGTCAGGCGTGCACCCGCTAAAAATTCTGCCCCAAGGATTGCACATCAGAAGTGAGCTTGGCCTGGAGAATGAGCCAGGGGAACCCCAGTAAACAACTTCCTGCTGGTGTTAATTATTATACGGAGGGTGTTTATTGGGTGGACTACAATTACACACAATTATTACAGCACAGAAAATTACAGTGCTGCTGCAGGCATTAAAGGCCTGTGGCCATTTAAGGGGTTATTACAGACTGGGGATTTCTAAGAAGCTGTGAAGGAGATGCTATTTTGTGATTCCATTGCTAATCTTGTAAGCCTGAATTTTGATGTCAAATATCCTGGAGTACTTCTGCCAAATGACTATTGCCAGTGGTTTATTTTTAATTTAAATATTCCAAGAAGGAAAAATTTGTATTTACATTCAATGGAATCTGTGCAATTCATCAAAACATCAGGCAGGACTGGTAGCAACATTAGGTTGCCCATTATGTGTGATTGAGCTATTGCTGCCAAATGTGGAACACAGGAAAAATGATCTGTGTTCCTGCCATGCGCAAAAGGTTGCAGTGCATTGCAAAGAGGTTGTGAAGACTATCAATTTAATGGCATTGTACAAAGGATGTGGAGCCAACGCAGCAAAAATTCAATGACTGCACTGAGGAGAAAAGTAAATGTGATTTAAACTGTTTTGCTATGTGTGCCCCCTCTGACAATAACAGCATCCATTCCTCTCCAAAACACAATGTTTGCCCTCTCATCAAACTCAAACCTATGGACACTTTTCAGGTGCAGGGATCGCAATTCTCGACACGCCCAAGTCTCAAATCCCAGCTCACCCTCCTGCTATCTGGCATGATGAGTAAGCTGCTGATGCTGTTACTTCTTGCTTCCCACCCTAACCTCTCCCCTCAGATCAACTTTCTTATTCTGGTTTTCTGCTTTCAGGCACTGAAAAACTGCTACCTGCCCAGCCCTTGTTGCCCAGGGAGAAAGGGAGAGAGCCTCATCATATGATCTGCCACTTGCAGTCACCAGCTCGAATGCTGGTGCTGCATATACCTTGGAGGCTAGTATAGATTTGGGATGAGTATGTGGTGAGGCACTGTATATGACAGGATTGCAGCCAGGCCAGAATTAAAGGATGGTTTGTTTGCCAGCTCACCAGAGGGCAAGGGGGTCACCCAATCCTGCTATTTCTGCGAGGGTACATCAACACTCTGACAAATCCAGGAACTCATCTCAACATTTTCAAAAACATGCCAGAGCATTTCCAGACACTTTAAAATAGCAGAGGTTCTTAAAAATTACCTTACCTGCCTTTCCCTTTAAATAACAATAATACGGGACCCACCTGCTCTTTATAGATTTAAGTGCGAATTCATTGTTTGAAATCGCATGGTCCAAATTCAGCATTCTGGTGTCACATCAGCTGTTAGGATAATGCACCTTCTGAGGCTTCTGGCATGTGCTGGGGAAGTCCACATGGGCACCTTTCACAAGAGCACATACACTGTCTGGGCTGAGCTGGAAGCAGCTGGCAATACTGCATGCACCTCCAGGAGAGTGCAAGGCAGTGTAATAGAGATGAAATTCGAGCCTGAGCTCTCTGACAACCTCCCTCCTGTGAGTCTTAATAATTAATGACAGGGGACAACTGCAGCTAACGACTTCATCTAAAAGTATCTGCATGTTCAAAGTTGTAGGCTTCTCAGCCTTAGGGACAGTTAATGTGCATTTCAGGGGAACCACGTGTTGCAATTAGTTCCTGTAGAAGAAGGCTACACACAATAGGAAAGAATCTCATTCACTGAAGGGAGACTGGCCACTTTACATGGTCTCCTAATTTGAAGGCAAGGTCAGCCAAATGCAAAGTCAAAAGTTAACTGAGAAAGTAAGAGATAATGGCTCTGATCTTCACTGGGGAGGATTTTGTGAGAGGTGGGGAGAAGCTTTGTGCCATGTGCTGTTATAACATCACAGTGTGAGTCTTTTTGCCCCAATTCACCCTCCACGCAAAAGCCAACCTGGTTGACAGTTAGGAGAAGAATGTTCTGGACATGCCCAGCAGTAGGTAGGAAGCCTGCAGCTGACTCAGTGGTAGCGTGGCAGGGGGTGGGCAGGGGATCCAAAGCGAGCAGGGATGCAAGTAATAAAAACAGAAATTGCTGGAAAAGCTCAGCAAGTCTGGAAGCATCTGTGGAGAGAGAAACAGAATTAATGTTTCAAGTCCGTATGACTCTTCTTCACAGCTAAAAAGAAGTAGGAATGTGACGAATTTTATACTGTTTAAGAGGGGGTGGAGCAGATGGAGCAAAATAGAAGGTCAGGGATAGGTGGGAGCTAAGGAGAAATTTGAGAACGTTGTCATGGGCACAGTACAAAGGGAGTGTCAATGGTAATGTTAAAGACTAAAGAATGTGTTGATAGTGGCATCAAGGTAAGATAACAGAATGTGTTAATAGCAGAACAAGGGTCAACATTGTGTGAAAGCAAAGCATAAAAACAAGTGACAGATGGCCCTGTGAGGGGTTTGAGGGGGTCTTAGGGAAAGAGGATAAAATAAATAAAATACTTATAAAAAATAATTGAATTAAAAAGGGGTAAAGATGGAGGAGAGAGTTCATGGTCTGACAAATGTCTCCATCATGACACTCCCTGGGAGTAATGCTGTGTAAGTCGGGTAAGGTGCTAAAGGAATCAAATCTCACCAACAATATTGGTATTTTGGTTTTCGATTAGTTGGTATTTTTTTTCATTCACATTTTCATTTTCATTCCTTTTCCCAATTCCAAAGCGTATGGAATTTATCATGCTTTCACCACCTGAAAGTGCTTTTTAGTGGCATTTAGGTTAAGCATCATATTCATCCCTGTTTCAAATTTTCAAATTCCAGAGGTTCTAGGAGGACATAGTGACATCTTATATTGGTGAAATAACATCCAACGCACCAAAATAATGGAATATAAATTCATGATCAAAATCAGCCTACTATATTTCTGATGTTAATTGCACTGCTTTGGCAAAAGATCAGTTAAAGGCTTGTCCCTTAGGGAGTTGGGAGGGAGGAAGAGAACCAGGAGAGGGAATAAAAGATTTAAACCAGAAAGTGAATCAGCACCATATTTGAATCATATTGTCTGGCAGTCAGTTCACAGTGATACTGGTTTAATAATCTCAGAATGATTTAATAAATCCAAAAATTAACTTCAAATTTAGTTTGATCATTGGACTGTGCTGTCTTAGGCAATCTCAGGCAGAGTGGGAATACAGTTTTTATATTTGGCTTTATCATCCTTGGGTTGGGGAAAGAAAGAATCAACCCAGATTCTTGCTTTTGCACACCAATTACAATCCTTTTAAAACTTGTGGATGCTGAGTGAGCTTCACTTAGCAGCAGGAATTACTGCCACCACTTACTCTCAAGAGTTGCACACAAATAATGATCATTTGGACAATATGAATGGCACTACAGAATTGCCCTTGAGAAAGGGGTCGACCCCTTTCAGAAAGGGAGGAGAGAAAAATTGCTTAGAGGAAAACAAGCTAAGATTGCTGCAAAATAAATATAAGCCATTGAATCTCCCAAGGCATTACTCATGGCAAGTCAGAAGATATCGTTATTTCATTATAACATGAGTATTATATTAAGTACCACACATGCTATTGCTAAGAACTGACTGTTTAACTAAGTGCCAAATAGACACATCCTGTGGTCATTTAGAAAGTAGTTGTTTCTTTGTGTATTGGGAATCTGCTCTAAATCTCTCCCAAGATATGGAAAACCAGCAGGAAATGACTGGACTTCTTTCTCCTTTAAGATTATTTTGTATTTGTAACAAAATGTGGTACTTGGATACAGAGCATTTATAGCAAGTTGTATCAAGTTGATGTATCAAGTTGAAGAGATACAGATCTAAAGTTAGATGGTTACTTTGATGTAAAGGGAGCTTTACTTTTGCATCTGTCACATAAGATGTGTTCCCTGAGTGTGCTTAATGTGAACACTGAGTGCATCAAGTGGGAAACATTCCATTTCGATGAGTCCAACATGTGACCCAAAAAAATAGTCTGCGATGGGGGTTTCCTAACTATTAATGTCCAGTTCAGGATCATTAATAAAACCTCAGCAAAGTTAAGCACACAGTCACCACAGTTCATTTGAAGACATCAGGATTATATCAAAATCTTTCCCGTGGTTTAGGTTAAAGGTTTAAGATCAGAGGTGCAACTTGAGTACTGCTCTTAAGCTTTATGATACTTTTGCACTTCTTCAATTTAAAAACCACAAGCTTCCACCTCCCCTTTCCAGTACTTGCTTAACCCCATAGCAGAAAAGATACCAAGAAACAGAAATTAAATCACAACCAAAAATATACTTATAGATGAATATGATGCAGGATAACAAGCGTAGGAAGAGGAGCAGGTCAGAAAAATATTACCAATTAAAGCAAACAGTGGAAAAGAATGGCAGAGAATTTAATAAAAATGGAAGTCCAAACTAACTTGTTACATAGCATTCCTTTCACTTTCTCTACTCAAAAGGGCAAGTGAGTTCACTTCTTATTGTCAATACAGTGATTTACATAGCATGTGATGTGTGAAGTGGTGGCTTGTTACAGGCTTCATTAAAAAAACTGTCAGGACAAAACAGACTTGTAATCTGCCAATTGTTAGTATTAGCTTTCTTAATTTAAGTTATTGCTTTGTCCGAATAATTTTTTTAAGTTAGTTTTGGCATTAAAATAAATGTGTCACAGTGCAGGTTCTTGTTTTTTTCCATGCAGATTACCACAGTACAGCCAAAACAGAGCCAAGCTTATTTTAAGCATATAATAATGATGATCATTGTTGCATTTTTTTTTTACTAATTAATCTGGTCAGATTTAACATGTGAATAGAAGAAATAAATTGGTGACTGACGGTTTTATTGAGGACAAACTACTAATGTCAGAGCCAAGTTGGTCATTTACTTCTACGATCTGGTTATTTACTGTCTTGCAAACAAATGTCATCACGTATCCTCTCTTAAAGTTACAAAAGTGTGCAAAGAAAGTAGGTAGATGGAAAAGAAACTGAAATAAAACAATATTACTATGGATGAGAAAACCTGCCGATATTTGATTCCCCTCGTTGAAATGCTGCAAGTTGCAATAGTTGCCTCTTTCGCACTCTGATAGAATTATATCTCGTCCACATAGAAACAAGGGGCAGAATCATTGCAGATTTGCACTAAGTGCAGTTTTTGCGCCATATCGTCCCATAGCACTCTCGAAGGGATCGAAAGCTGCTGGAAAGTCATGGATGCCAAAGGGAGGAAACATGCTGCTCTCAAATTTAGCGATGCCTCCCTCAGGTGCCTACTGGGCACAGTGGAGACCCGCCACAAAGTCCTCTACCCCTGCTCTGGATGAAGACCAACAAGCAACATCACCAATCCACTTTGGCAGGTGGTGGCAGCGGTGGTCAGCGCCAACGCCCTACAAAAGAGGACAGCTACCCAGTGCAGAAAGAGGATGAATGATCTCCTCTGTTACCAGGGTAAGTCACTCTTCTCATCACTCTCTACTCTCTCACTCACAAACCCACTACATATCCACAGGGATCGCACTCACTGCCAGTTCAAGGGACATCACCATTCACTCTCTCACACATACCTTCATCTGCCCTGGCAGGCGTTCTGCTTATAGTCTCTCCAGCTGTGTTCATACAGGACAAGCTGGCACACAACAAAATGGAGAGGCTGCAGACTGGTGGAGGAATGCCTGGCATTTAGATCCCCACAGTCTTTGAAAATAGAGTCATCCAGCTAGCTGGTGATGATCTGGATCATTCCTGTGCTGATGGTAAGGTCGGCGGTGCTCAACCAAGTGAACATCCTGCAGTGGAACATTCATCAGGCAACTATCCTGTGAGTTCATTCCTCTGTTCTGCAGTCTCCTGCCATGCAATAACTATCTCTCCTTGTTTTCGCAGGCACATCTGGGAAGCAGCTGAGGGGGTCCTCGATTCAAGCCCCAAAGGCACCTCGGAAGAAGAACCTCATCCACACCCTCCACCAGTGCAGAGACACAAACTTTGGTGGGATCTAGTTCTAGAGTAGTCTCAGGTCACAATCTGGTGAGCACACTGAGCTGTCTGATCCTCAGCAGGCGGCAGCAGGGACTTCCCAGGTTTCTGATACTTGGAGGACTGCTGGAGGCCAGAAATCTGCTGAGTCCAAGTCACGTGAGGAGCCTCTGGACTCAGTCAGACCTCAGTTTCTGGAGCTGCAAAGGCAAGCTCGGGAACATTAGGAAGGGATGTTCACTGCATTCCTCAGATTGCAAGGCACAATGGAAGAGTCCATCCGAATTCAGTCTGAGGTGATAGTGCCAGCATGCCAATGCACCGAGGTCAACACTGGTAGGATGGCGGCTGCCATGGAGACCTTGGTCCAGCACTGGTGCATGAGCTGAATTCCATCGCTGACGCCACAGTTGGCCTCCAACAGTGTTAACGCAAGAGGGGTGCAGGATGACTCAATCTCACTCCAGCTTCCTCTTCTCCTCAAGGAGTCAGCCAGGGGCTATCAGGCTCCCATAGGGAGGATGCCCAGCAGCAAGACACCCCTAGGCCATCCACCCAGGTGGCTCTGGGAATGTCCGTCTGACCCAAATCGCCTCTTCCTGTGAGCCCTGCAGCTCAGCCCGACAGACCGAGGAGGGTGAAGCTGGCCCACAGTAAGACACCCAAAGCAGGCTGGGGTCCTCCATGTCTTGGCTCTCCAGAGGATGGCTGCCAAGGTCATCACAGAAAGGGCATAGCCATCAGCAGGCTGCTGTGGATGTCAGGGGAGCACCAAGATGTAGCGGCAGGGTTAGGAAGGTTAAGAAGATGTAGCTCTTTTGAGTCAAAACAATTAAACTAGTTAAGATGATGTAGTTGCACAGCCTAGGCATGGTGTTAATCACTTGTACATAATGTTCATCATTGTAAATAAACTCCCAAGAATGTCTCCTTGCCCATGGCTCCTTGTTATGATGAACAGTGCTCGTGTCACTCAGATGTGAAATCTTGGTTTCTGCACAAGATAAACAGGTGTCTCAGTCCAGGGCCTCTTCCCTCTGCAGTGTGTAACCTTCAGACCAAAGTGATGGTCCGGCTTCACACTTACTGGACACATTACTGATGCCTGCACCTCGACGGTGCTGGTCATTGCTGCCAGAATGTCGTGGGCAGGTGTCACAGAGTTGCGTCATTCTCTGTGTGCTCTCAGCACCTTTGAGGTGGGGCTGGCCCCCATCTCTTCAGCATTTGTGACCGGTGACGCTGTGCTCCTGAAGGGCTCAGGTGCTGAAGGCTGTCAAAGGATCAGATGCATTTAAAGTTTCAGGGCTGCGTCCCTATGAGTGCAAACGAGTTGCCCTCAGCCAGGCAGAAGTCAGACATTCACAGAGACTATGTAAAGATCTATGGAGTGTCCTCACTGCTTGTCATCATCATTCTAGAATTGAGCGACTATTAGGGCCTCCACTGCGTCTCCATGACAGGAGCCTGATCACTGAGGGTATGTATCAGCCACGCAAGAGCCAAAAGATTCACAGATGCAAGGTGAGGATGTCAGGACTGTTCTCACTGCATCTTGTCATCATCCTCCAGGAATCTTGTAGCTATGACGGCCTCCAGGGCACACGTGCCTCATCTGGCCAGTGGGATGGCCTCATCACCGCCATCCTCACCTTCAGGGACTTCATCATCGTCCCCTTCGACGTCTTCCTCATCAGAGGAGACATGCAGCTCTTTCATCTCCTCCTCAACCAGGTTCTCCCCCCGTTCCAGTGCCTATTTGTGGAGCACACAGCAAGTGATGATGATGCACGGCACCCTCGATGGACTGTATTGCAGTGCTCCACCTGACCTGTGAAGGCACCGGAACCTCATTTTCAAAATGCCTATTGTTTGTTCCACCAAAGTCCGGATCGCAGCATGAACCTCGTGATGCTGTTGCTCTGCTGCAGTTTGAGGCCGCCGCACGGGTATCATCAGCCACATCCTCTGTGGGCAGCCCTTGTCCCCGAAGAACCAACCCTGCTGCCTCTGTGGACCGTGGAAGATGTCAGGGATCTGAGACTTGCTAAGGATATAGGAGTCGTGGACACTCCCTGGGAATCATGCACGGACCTCCCTTTCCTGAGCCAGGTGCCTCCACCACCCTCTTCTTCTCTGCTCCGTGTAAGCCATGAGGCATATCGCTAAATCACCAGGCTCCATGCGCCTGATGTTCTCCTCCTGAAAGAGAGAGATGCGTGGATTAGCATGGGTGTACTAAGAACCTCTATTGGCTAACTCCTTCACACATGCAGGAGTGCACTGGCCACCACTTGGATGGCCAGTATGTAGTGCGCTCATTCGCTGTCCAAAACCCCACACACCTCCACCCCACTCCACTTGACCGGTTGGCGGCAGCTTCGGCCACTGGACTGCATGTTGTGCTCTCAGCTCAGGCACAGGCATTCTCCTAACCCACACTGCAAGGCTGCACTGTTAGCTTGAACTATGAGGGATACTGGTCCAAAACTTAATAAAGACATTGTAAGGGACACTGAGCGCCTCCACCAATGACTGCGCCATGGCCACCTTTCGCAAGGGGATTCTAGATCTTGCCCAGTCGGCCAATTGCTCTACTGCCCCTTAAAACTCACATTAATTTGCAGTCTGCACCTGAGGGGTGAAAGGTTTTGGAGCATTTGGTGGCTCTTTCATGCTTTTACGTTGCTTGAGTGGACAGAAAAGCTTCAGAGGCTCGACTCCAAGCATGTCAATGGAGCTGCAGCTGAATGGTTTCAGCTGCAGAAGAATGCTCACTTTTGACAAGCTTTTCCAAATGTGTGGCTGCTTCCCTCACCTCTCCCCTCTCCCCTAACCCCAGCATGTGCTTGAATATTTCCTTCGGTCTATGTTGCCTTGCCCTCCCCCACGTCCCCCAGCATGCGCTTGAGTACTTCTTTCAGTCTGTGCTGCCTTGCCTCCCCACCCCCACCCCCTGGCATATGCTTGAGTACTTCCCTCAAGTGTGTGCTGCCTTGCCACCTCTCAACCCCCCCCCACCACACACACACACACATATACACACTGGCCTGACCCAGACAGAGCCCTTGCCCTAGCACCACATTGAAAGCCAGCCAGAGAAAAATGACTCGCCTGTGCCCCTCCGCCCGAATGCGTGGCACCTCCTCCGTGAAGTCCTACAGGCGATGCTCTTGAGCGCTGCGCGAGATTGTGTGCACACACCTCTGAGTTCCCCTCAAAGTTCAGGTTGCCAGGTACACGCCTTTCAAAGGCATTCGTGAAGCACATTGTTCTGAAGTCACGCCGGTGTGAGCGATAAATTTGACATGCAGGCTGGTTTCGGCAAGCAGGGCTTATAATGAGATGCTAACGTATTGAAATTAGGTTCCTGACGTGCAGCAGTGGGAAACATTTCCCACCATTGACGGGTGGAGCAGATGATCGCAAACTGATTTCATGCCAGCATGAAACCGATTTGTGGCCTTCCCCACCATCCCCCTGCCATGACACCCGATAACAGCAGGGCCAGAAAATTCCAGCCAAGGCATTCACATAGCCCCTCCCAGAGCAAGGAAGAAATATTGCTGATGCCTGACAATATTCTTTTTCCAGTTTCATTGTTGAAATATTAACAATATGATTGCATTGCAAATTCTTCAGACAAGTTATGGTATCAAGTAGTACAATCACTACTGGTGTAAAAACTCAACCCCTGTATGCAATGCTTTTTTGTGCTGCTTTCCTAAAGAAAATATCCATATGAATAATTAATTTTATTCCTTCCCTTTGAGCCTCCGCATCATTCCTAATGAGACAGGGCAAGCTGGTGCTGTGCAATGAAGTATCTACCATTAGCCTCCTCCAAACCAGATGTCAGGAAATGATGCTACCACATTTGAAAAGCTGCTGAGATTTCAGTTTCCTGTTGCTGGAACCACCTTTTTTCGATTGTGAGGCAATTTTACTGACAGAAAATAAAACATGGCTATTGGTTCGTGACTTCAAAAGGTACAAATACTCTTCTAAACTAAAAATGTTCCTATTCAGCTCATATAAAATTCAAACATTCGGTTTTATCTTCCACAACTAACATCTCTGTATTTACAGCATATAAAAATTATAATACATGATGTTAAATTTCCATGAAGGCAAGATTTTGCCTGTGTATCAATTGGCTTGAAATCAAACTCATTTATAAAGAACAGATTTATGTTTTTGTTACACATGGTAGATCTTACCCTGTATGTTGTATAAAGATATTGCAACATCTGTAGTACAGGGTCAGGATAAAAAAAAACTTTCTGCACTCATATTTTACATGTCCTTGCTCATGTGACAGAGTCACATGAGGGGACATCTTTTCATTATTTTCAATTCTTTGCTTATATTGATAAAAATCTTCAGCTCCCTGAGGCAGCTCTGTGCCTCAGGGAGCTTTTACTGCACACACACCCACGCGCATGCACAAACATTAGCGCTTGTGCTCCTGCCGCCTCACTCCGGCAGTGCTGCAGCGCGCGATTCACACTAGCTGACCATTAATTGGGCAGCCAGCATGAAATCCATGTCGGGGCCCGATCACGGGCGGCAGGGGGAGCAATTCGGGCCCGCCACGCCTGCCCGACGAGGGCAAAATTCTGCCCATAAATGATCCCAATTTCTCATCTGCTGCACTCTATTCAATTTCCCACCCATCACTCTTCTTTTCCGATCTTCTTGGTTCATAATGGCACTTTTTTTCTCTCCCCCTCCCTCTAATTTGGCATCTTTTTCCACTCCAATGCACCCACGTTTCCACTTTCTCCATTTCGAGACAGCACTATAATGCCGCCATCCTTGTTGATATTCATCTTTTCCCCCACCTTCCTTTCAAAATAGTACTTTCCTCCCATCCAGTTGAGTCTGCCACTCTTTTCTCTTCCCTCTACAACTTGGCAACCTTTCCCTCCCCATTTACTGTTGGCCCAATCTTTCTTCCTTCACGCAAAAGTGCCATTGAGAGTTTTCCCCATCATTATTCCTCACCAGCACTACTCCCACTTTCTGGCTGCTCTATTGCCATCCATTTTCCTGTCCTTCCCATGCCCTGTCATTGCTCTCCCTTACTTTGCCATTTCTGCTTCACTGCCATCCATTTCTCCTGCTCAGTCATACATTTCCCTTTCTCTTCCCATCCTCCTTCATTGTGCTTCAGCCTATCTGCTGCTGAAACCCTCATCCATGCCTTTGTTACCTCTAGACTTGATTGTTCCAATGCACTCCTGGCTGGCCTCCCATCTTCCAAAAACTTGAATTCATTTAAAACTCTGCTGCCTGTAACATAGGTTCCATTCACTCATCACCACTGTTCTTGCTGAACTACATTGGTTCCTTTTCTGTCAGTGCCTGAATTTTAAAATTCTCAGCCTTGTTTTCAAATCCCTCCATGGGTTCACCCCCCCCACCCCCCAATCTCTGTAATCCCTTCTAGCCCTACAACACTGAGATCTCTGCCCTCATCCAATTCTGGCCTTCTATGAATCTCAATTTTCATTACTCCACCATTGGCAGTCATGCCTTTAGCTGTTTGGCCCAAGCCTCTGAAATAGCCTCATTCTCCTTTATATATGTTTCACCCTTTTTGATATGTAAATTCCATTGTTTTCATATGTCTTTGGGACTTGTACCTTTCTCATAATATAAATGTTTTCATGTTGCTATTATTCTCATTAACCTCTTTGAAATTCAAATCTGCTTTCATCTATCTAAAAATGTAAATTCTCTTTACACCTTACATGCTAAGACCCAACCATGTTTACTCGTTAGCATATTGAAGACACTTCTATACCTTACTTCTTTTGATAATTTCAACTTGCAATCTGCTGGGCTACAAAATGTAATTAAATCACACACACAGACAGAAAAACACAAGCCCCATAAACCTACTTTACAATACACCAGAAAAATATTACGAAAATTATTATACTCTCTTGACACCCTCTTTTCCAGAAGTCATGTTATGAATCTTTAATAATCCCTTCCATGTTAAGGTGGTCATACAGGGTATCCCCTCATAACACCTTTTAGCAACTTCCCTACAACTGATATCAAGCTAATGGACCAATAATTGCCCTCTTTGAATATTGGTATTTCATCTTCATCAGCAATCCTTTGTGTCGAGAATGATTCTTCCTTGCGGATGTCTGGGTGGAAATGAGATGTTAGTGTTGACCGTGGATTCGCAGATGGTTTATGAGCCCTATCTTTGCCTTGCAGGCTCTCCCACAGTGAGAGCTTTGATTGTCGGATGGTAGAGGTATTAGTGGTTTGTTGGTTGGAAAAGTTGCCCTATCTCTTTGTCTCACTGGTACAATTCAGTTTCTGGTCAATTGATATCTGGATATTGATAGTAGGTGATTCAGCGATGATAACGCCATTGAATGTCAACTGATCAGGCTGTATAGAATAATGTTGTGGTCACTGTTCCCAATGGCCCCCATTGAAGTCTGATGCTGTACCAGAGTCATTATTAAACTAATTACCACTTGTCTCCTCATCAACAGGTAGGTATGGGCATGCATTGTTCCTGTTTATTGGGCATAAAAAAGGTTCAGGACACACCACCTTCTTTAGGGATCTCGGGTAACCACAGGTGGGTGGCAACCATCCAGAGTTTTTTAATGGGCACAGGAGCAACATTGCTTCTTTAACTGGTTCCACTGAAAAAATATCATCTGTCCTTTTTGGTGAGTAGCCTCCAATGGTCCCCTAGGATCACTTTAGATCACTGCCATTATCCACCTGATATGAATGAGCAGAGGATACTGATGTATACTTCAAAACTGCAATCCCAGTCCTATGCACATTACTGTAACCTCTCATCTGAAAAAGGCAGGTGCTTCGTCCATCCATTTCAGAATCCTACTTAAGATGCCGGCTGCTGACATGTCAATGTGAACCGGGTAAAAAGTTGCAGACAGTCCCCCACAGTGCCTTCGATCCAGATCATTAATATATAGAGAGAGAAGAGTAAGGTAAGCATTATTCCTGCAGGACTCCATCAGCAACGAATCCCCCCACAGAACACTACCATTAATATCCATTTTGTGCCTATGAGAATGCAGGATTTTGACCCAGTGACATTTTCTGCCTATGAGAATGCAACCAATTATAGTATCTGTTCTCCTAGCCCACAGATTAGATGTTGCACCTTGTCGAAAGATCTTTGAAAATCAAAATGTACTACATTAAAGAGACTACCTTTATCTACTGACCTAGTAATGTCCTCCAAAATTCAATCATGTTCTGAGACACATCCTTCTTTCCAGAAACCGTTTTGGGTGTCTGTCTATATAGTATACATTGTATTCCTTTAATAATCCTTTCTAGCAACTTGCCTATACTTAAAGACAAGCTAATGAACCTATAGTTGCTTGGTGCGATATGGCTGCTTAGGACATGCTTGATTGACCAGCCTGCCACTTTCATGTTTGTAACTCAAGTTGTAGGCTTTTCAGGAAGGCACTAAAATCTATTAAAGACACAAGTTAAATATAGAAAATACCATTGTTCAGGTAGATTTAATGATCCATTTGTAAGTTTTGGGGTTTTTTTGCTACCTTTACTGCGCTCCAAGCCTTATTTCCATTCTTAAGATTTTCAGTTTAGTGCAAATCGAAGATGATGGCCAGAAAAATTTTCAAATGGCATCTGGAGCAATTTCACTGGTTTCCATCCTCTATGGTTTGCTGCAGTTCCATGAACATGAAACTTGAGAATTTATTTTTTAAATGAAATGAAAAAGGCAGAAATGTTTTTAAAATACAACGAAAAACGCAGCAAGTACTATCTGCCTGACTCTTTCTCCGATAGGTGTTAACTTCTACCTGTGAGACAGAGATTCTACCATTTCTCCTAGCTGTCAGCAAAACAAATGAATAATTAGTTGCCTTCAAAATTTAATTGGTGTTATTTTCAAAATTGAACCAACATTAACATGAAGCCCATCTCACTACTCTCTCTCTTTCCTTCTCTCTCTTCTTTAAGCTTAATGAACATTCAAAAGTTTGTAGAAGACATATTTCCTGATAAAGTAAGCAGACAGTAAATGCTGATAATCCAAATTCAGCTTTGAGATCAAAAAATAAATTGGCCTAGAAACCAAATCATGTCTGGGATCAGGCATGCATGTGCAATGTTGTGCACTGCACCCATCTGCTACAAAATATTTGTGCTGCCTGATCATATGCAGTTATGTAGGATGGGTTGGTGGGGGATTGGATATTGAGTGTCTCTGACAGCATTTAAAAGCAGCTAGTACTTTTTAAAGGGTAGGTTCAGTCTGGCTGCAGACAATAGGTAAATGGGTTCTGAACAAAGATATCACTGAAACACCTATAGGAGGGCAGCAGAGTTTACTGATGCTGCCTTTGACGCGGCAAATAGGAGCAGGGGTATTCTCATCTCCCAACGTGCAGGAAGCACTCCAGGCAACTACTCTGCTGTCAATGGGAGGAAATTATGAAAGGCTCTGCATCCAGATCATGGCTGCAATGCCAGAAGAAATTCAAAGATCTAATCAGAGATTTTAAGGTAAGAATACATCTGTCATCCCCACTCATGCCTCCAGCACTTAACACTCTTATTTTTTTAATTCATTCATGGGATTTGGGCGTCACTGGTTAGGCCAGCATTTATTGCCCATTCCTAATTTCCATTCGGAAGGTGGTTGTGAGCTACCTTCTTGAACCGCTGCAGTCCATGTGGTGTAGGTACACCCACAGTGCTGTTAGGGAGGGAGTTCCAAGATTTTGACCAAATTGACAATAATACTCAAGACTTCCCTCTCCCCACTCTCCTTCAATTATCGCACCACACCTCCTTCTCCTCATAATCACATATTAATCATTATTACAACTCTTACTGACCTGCAACTCACATCCCGCACACTGACTATCAGCTATTCCGCCATGACAGCCACCTTCTCCAAACATGTGACAAAACTTTCACTAACACACTCCCTTCCTTATCCCAGGAAAATGTCACATAGAACTCTAGACAGCAGGCTGGCACTGGAGGAGGAAGAATCCACCTGCAGACCCTTTCCCCACATGAAGAAAGTATACTTATTGGTATAACAGGAACCTGGCTCAAAGAAGGGCAAGACTGGATGTTAAATATTCCTGGATACAAGGTGTTCAGGAAATACAGGAATGGAAGAAAAGGGGAAGGGATGGCAGTATTGATTGAAGAAAATATTGCAGTGCTGGAGAATGAGGATGGCCCAGAAGGGATCAAGGGCAGAATCTGTTTGGCTAGAGCGAAGAAACAAAAAGTTGCAATTACATTGCTCGGTGTAGTCTACAGACCACCAACTAGTGGAATGGACATAGAGGAACCAATTTGCAAGGAAATTACAAAGAGGTGCAAAAATTAAAGGGTAGTTACAATGGGGGACTTTAATTATCTGCTTATAGACTGAGATAGCAGTAGTTTAAAGGGCAGAGAGAGGCAAGAGTTCCTAGAGTGTGTTCAGGAAAATTTTCTACAGCTGCATGTGTACAGTCTAATGAGAAAGGAGGCACTGCTAGAGTTGTTCTTGGGAATGAGGTGGGCCAATTGGATCAAATGTCAGGAGGATAACATTTAAGGGACATTGATCATTGTATCATAAGGTTTCGGCTGACTATGGAAAAGGGCAAAGGACAATCCAGAATAAGAATAATTAACTGGGGGAAAGCCAACTTCAATGGGTTAAGAATGGATCTGGACTAAATAAATTGGAGTCAAAGGTTGGCAGGAAAAACAGTAGCTGTATAATTGACTACCTTTAAAGAGAGAGTTTGGGCACAATCAAGGTATATTTCCTCAAGAGGGAAAGGTAGGGCAAACAAATCCAGAGCTCTCTGGATGACAAAAGAGACAGAAATTAACATAAGGAAAAAAAAGTGTGCTCATGACAGATGTCAGGTAGAAAATGCAATTGAGAACCAGGCTAATTATAGGAGGTTCAGAGGGGAGGTGAAAAACCAAATAAAAGAAGAAAGGAGAGAATATTAAAAAGGGAATCCCAAAATCTGCTGTAGGATATAAATGGTAAAAGGGTGGTAAAAGGAGTAGGGCTGATTAGAGGAAAAAAGGGGACTTACATTTGAGGCAGAGGGTATAGCTGTGGTATTAAATGAAGACCAAGTGTTGCAGACTGGCACATTCCAAGGTCCAGGACTACGTGCTGAGGGACGCATTAAAGCTTGGGGCAGCTGCCACAAAGGCGCAATGGGGAAAGGTCGCTGTCTAAGACCTTTCTGCCATAGTGCACCAAGGGGCTGGGAACTGTTGAGAGCCCCTCGGGCTGCACAGCTCACAATGAATGTATGCATTGAATACTAATTGTATTGTAATTGTATTGAAGCACCTCAGAGTGCAACATGATGTATGTTGATAACTCCAATACCATTGTTTGATTGTCTGTAATGACCATATTGAAATTATTGTAATATTCATTGATTGTATTGATGCACCTCGTGATCCATGTGCAAAAGTTGAATCTGATTGCACTTTTTGTGATGGTGATTTTGAAATGTTCTCCCAGATATTTTATGAACAAAGTATATTTTTCAAAAAAAAAAGAATGCTTTGCATCTGTGTTTACCAAGGAAGGCGATGCTACCCAGGCATTGGTAAAAGAGGAGGTAATTCAGACACTAGAAAGGTTTTAATTGATAAGGTGGTGGTTTTGGATAGGTTGTCTGTACTTAGCAAGTTGGTAAGGCTCCAGGACCGGATACTGAGGGAAGTGAGAGTAGAAATTGCAGAGATACTGGCCATAATTCTTCAGTCTTCCTAATCAGACTCAGGGTGCTTTCAGAAGACTGAAGAATTGCAAATGTTGCACCTTTGTTCAAAAAAGGGTGTAAAGATAAGTCCGGCAACTACAGGCCAGTCAGTTTAACCTCGGTGGTGCGGAAGCTTCTAGAAACAATAATTAGGCACAAAATTAATAGTCACATGGATGAATGTCAGTTAAGTAAGGAAAGCCAGTGTGGATTTCTTAAGGGAAAACTGTGTTTAACGAAGTTGCTGGAGTTTTTTGAAGAGGTAGGAGAGAAGCTTGATGAGGGCAATGCTGTTGATGTGGTGTACATGGGCTTCCAAAAGGCATTTGATACTGTTATGATCCACAATTGAGGTTACCACTGGACAAGCCTGATCCCAGGGTGGAACCCAGCTTGATAGACCCTAACTTTTATTTGTTTGTTTAGATACGTGGAGAGGGACTACTGAACAGAGTCACAGGTGTCAGCTAATGAACTTTTAACAAAAGTATAAAACATTTAATAAACAAGAAAAGATGAACTATATTACAATACTCCTTCATCCACAACCATACCTTTACAGATATATACAGATTTATAAATATAACACAAGTTACAAAAACTATCTTATACTCTAATGCTCACAGTAAGTACAAAGTCCATCTAAACCAATAAGCGACCTGTGTTCAGGCACACCACACTCTCAAACCAAGTGACAGATGCTACTCCAGACAGATGCTATGGATCTCTCCTCAGCTCCCCCCAGACGCTTGTCACACATTGAGCCAACCAGTATCACTGAACTTCGTCTTTCACACAAGGGTTTCCAGTCTCCACTCTCCAAGAACTCGCCTCGGAATCGTCTCCCAAACCGACGCTTTCTCTCAGGCGCCTTCCGCAAGGGTTCACTTCCAGGGTTTTGAACTCTCCTTCTGATGTTCTACTCCCGTGGGTCACCACATGCATTCAAACTTTCTTCCACGCACTCTCTCTCACTGATTCAGCTGTCAACAGTCCACCACTGCTTCACATGCCCATAGCAACCTTCAGTTGTTTCTTTAGACCTTCTTACCTCTTGCAAGCTGTTCTTACTTTAAATCTGCTTTCTGCAGCTTTTGTCTCTTTAAACCTGAACCTTGGAGCCTTTCTCTCTGTCCCTCACTTTGAACTTAACTTATCCAGGTTCCTGACCTTCCTTTGACTAAAAGGTCTGCTTGGGGCTTTCTCCTATTCCACTCCCCTGGATTTTGGGTCTTTTCTTTACCTTGGGACTGGCTATCTGTCCCCTTCGCGCTCCAGTTTCTCCTGGCAACTGCCTTCAAAACCACTGAACTCAAACAGCTTCTAAATCAAAATGCTGTTTCTAGTTTCTTCTGTGTGTGCCTGTGGGAGGGACTTGCCCCTCTGGGCCCCTTTTGCTTGGCAATAACCCAGTTTCTCTACTCTTGTTTGTTTCACTTAGCTGCAACTGTCGTAAAACGCTTATTAGGAATACAGGCACCTTTTAAAATGAAACTAAAACTCAATTTGACCTTTTCTTAATACACTGATACAGAAATACAAATCAAAATTAAACATTAAAGCTAAAACTCAATCCTAACACCTACAAGTACAAAATATAACTTAATTAAACCACCTCTATTTCCTAACAATACAATGCCTTTCATAAGACTTGTAAGCAAACTTATAGCTCCTGGAATAAAAGGGGCAGCAGCAGCATGGATACTAAATTGGCTGAATGGCAGGAAACAGACAGTAGTGGTTTATGGATGTTTTTTGGGCTAGAGGAAGGTTTGCAGCTGAGCTCCGCAGGGGTCAGTATTAGAATCCTAGCTTTTCCTGATATATTTATTAATGACCTAGACCTTGGTGTACATGGCATGATTTCAGAACTTGTAGATGATATGAAACTTGGAAGGATTGTGAACCATGAGGAGGATAGTGTAGAACTTCAAAAAGATATAGAAAAGTTAATTGAATGGGCAGGAAAGTGGCAGATGAAATTCAAAGTTTTTAACGAGAAATGTGAAGTGATTCATTTTGGTAGCAAGAATATGGAGATACTTTATAAAATGAAGGGTACAACTCTAAAGGAGGTGAGGGAGCAGGGAAACTGATTGTATATGTGCATTATTCATTGAAGGTTGCACAGAATCACACAGTGCAGAAGAGGCCCTCTGGCCCATCGAGTCTGCACCAACACTTGAGAAGCACCTGACCTACCTACCTAATCCCATTTACCAGCACTTGGTCCATAGCCTTGAATGTTATGACGTGCCAAGTGCTCATCCGGGTGCTTTTTAAAGAATGTGAGGCAACCCGCCTCCACCACCCTCCCAGGCAGTGCATTCCAGACTGTCACCACCCTCTGGGTAAAGAGGTTTTTCCTCACATCACCTCCTGCCCCTCACCTTGAACTTATGTCCCTTGTGACTGATCCTTTAACTAAGGGGAACAGCTGCTCCCTATCCACCCTGTCCATGCCTCTCATAATCCTGTACACCTCAATCAGGTTGCCCCTCAGTCTTCTCTGCTCCAACGAAAATAACCCAAGTCTATCCAACCTCTCTTCATAACTTAAAGGTTTGATCCCATCAACATCCTGGTGAATCTCCTCTGCACCCCATCCAGTGCAATCACATCCTTCCTATAATGTGGTGACCAGAACTGCACACAGCACTCCAGCTGTGGCCTCACCAAGGCTCTATACAACTCCAAAATGATCTCCCTACTTTTGTAACCTATGCCTCAATTGATAAAGGCAAGTGTCCCATATGCCTTTTTCACCACTCCACTAACATGCCCCTCTGTCTTCAGAGATCTATGGACATACATGCCAAGGTCCCTTTGTTCCTCAGAACTTCCTAGTGTCATGCCGTTCATTGAATGCTTCCTTGTCAAATTACTCCTTCCAAAGTGTATCACCTCACACTTTTCAGGGTTAAATTCCATCTGTCACTTATCTGCCCATTTGACCATCCCATCTATATCCTCCTGTAGCCCAAGTCACTCAACCTCACTGTTCACCACCTGGCCAATCTTTGTGTCATCCGCAAACTTACTAATCCTACCCCCCACATAGTCATCTATGTCGTTTATATAAATGACGAATAATAGGGGACCCAGCACAGATCCCTGTGGTACGCCACTGGACACTGGCTTCCAGTCACTAAAGCATCCTTCTGTCATCACCTTCTGTCTCCTACAACTAAGCCAATTTTGAATCCACCTTATCAAATTACCCTGTATCCCATGTGCATTTGCCTTCTTTATAAGTCTCCCTTGTGGAACCTTGTCAAAGGCTTTGCTGAAATCCAAATAAACTACATCAACTACACTACCCTCATCTACACACCTGGTCGCCTCCTCAAAAAATTCAATCAAATTTGTTAGGCGTGACTTCCCTCTGACAAAGCCATGCTGACTATCTCTGATCAAACCTTGCCTCTCCAAGTGGAGATAGATTCTCTCCTTCAGAATTTTCTCCAATAGTTTCCCTACCACTGACGCGAGACTCACTGGCCTGTAGTTCCTTGGCTTATCTCTACAACCCTTCTTAAATAACGGAACCACATTAGCTGTTCTTCAGTCCTCTGGCACCTCCCCCGTGGCCAGAGAGGAATTAAAATTTTGGGTCAGAGCCCCTACGATCTCCTCCCTTGCCTCCCTCAGCAGTCTGGGACACAAATCACCCGGACCTGGAGATTTGTCCACTTTTAAGCCTGCCAACACCTCTAACACCTTGTCACTCCCTATATCAATTTGCTCAAGAACCTCGCAGTCTCTCTCCCCGAGTTCAACACCTTCATCCTCATTCTCTTGGGTGAAGATGGAGGTGAAGTATTCGTTCAACACTCTACCGATGTCCTTTAGCTCCACCCAAAGATTGCCCCCTTGGTCCCTAATGGGCCCTACTCTTTCCCTGGTTATCCTCTTCCCATTGATATATTTAAAGAATATCTTGGGATTTTCCCTACTTTTACCAGCCAGAGCTTTCTCATATCCTGTCTTTGCTCTCCTAATTGCTTTCTTAAGCTTCACCCTGCACTTTTTGTACTCCATTAATGCCTCCGCTGATTTACTTCCCCTGTGCCTGCTAAAAGCCTCTCTTTTCCTTCTCATCGTATCCTGAATATCTCTGGTTATCCATGGTTCTCTGGGCTTGTTACTCCTTCCTATCACCCTAGAGGGAACATGTTGAACCTGTACCCTCCCCCCCACTGCTCCTCTGTAGATTTCCCCACAAGTAGCTGTTCCCAGCCTACCTTGGCCAGATCCTGCCTTATTTTACTAAAATCCACTTTCCCCCAATCCAAAACATTTGTTTGCAACTTGTCTATTTCTTTGTCCATAACAAGCTTAAACTGTACCATGTTGTGGTCGCTATCACTAAAATTCTCCCCCACCACCACCTCAGCCACCTGTCCGACTTCATTCCCCAGAATTAGGTCCAGCACTACGCCATCCCTGTTGGACCCTCTATATATTGAGCTAAAAGGTTCTCCTGTGCACATTTCAAGAAATCCACTCCAACCAAGCCCTTAACACTATGTCTATCCCAATTAATGTTGGGAAAGTTGAAATCACCTAATATAATTACTCTATTGTTATTGTTTTTACACACCTGTGCAAATTATGCACATATTTGCTCCTCAATTTCCCGCTGACTATCTGGGGGTCTATAATAAACACCTAACAATGTGGTTGCCCCTTTTTTATTCCTAAGCTCTACGCACAAAGCTTCATTCGATGCCCCCTCTAACGTATCATCTCTCCTTACTGCAGTAATTGACTCCTTAACAGGTTGAGAGAGCAGTTAATGCAGCATAAAGTATCCTAGTCTTTATTAATAGGGGTATAGGGTATAAGAGCAAGGCAACTATGTTGACCTTGTACAGGACACTGGTTTAGCCTCAGCTAGAATATTTTGTCCAGTTCTAGGTGCCGCACTTTAGGAAGGTTGCGAAGGCACTAGAGAGGGCGCCGAAAATATTCACAAGAATGGTTCCAGAGATGAGGAGCTTCAGTTATGAAGATAGATTGGAGAAGTTAGGACTGCTTTCCTAAGAGAAAAAAAGGTTGAGAGGAGATTTGATAGAGATATTCAAAATCACGAGGGGCCAGCACAGGTAGATAGGGAGAATAGGGAGAAACTATTCCCACTCATGAAAGGATCGAGAACGAGAAGTTTTAAAGTAATTTGCAAAAGGAGCAAAAGCGATGGGAGAAAAAACTTTTTCACGCAGCTAGTGGTTAAGCTCTGGAATGCACTGTCTGAAAATGTGGTGAAGACAGGTTTAATCAAAGCATTTAAAAGGAAATTAGACTTTATCTGAAAAGGAAGAATGTGCAGGGTTATGGAGAGAAGGCGGGAGAATGGCACTAAATGAATCGTTCATTCAGAGAGCTGGCGTAGACATGATGGGCCAAATGGCTCTGTACTGTAACAATTCTGTGATTGCCGTCATGGGACAGGGTTGGTTCAAAGTCATAGTGACTGGCAGCACTGAAAGAGACATTGTACATGGTTTCTTCATACCTCATCCTATTTGTTCTTTCTAACGTCTCTCACTGCACATACTCTGCATGACAAGTTGCAGATGCTTTCAATATCCATATTCTTCTTTTTGCTCTTAAGTTAACCCTTATCCCTCTGTTTCATTTCATCTTCGGAGAATGTGGAAGCCCCTGTGCCTTCTGGAAGATGCGCTACTAATTGATCTGACTCTTGCAAGCGCTAGTTCTTGTGGTATGCAGACTTTAAAAACAACAAAGTGGATGTCTACACATGGTGACTCATCGGAGACATGCAAGCATTCCAAAAATCATCTTCCATAAGTAAGCTCTTTCTCTCTATCAACGTTTACATGAACTTGTGCACAAAGTAATCTGGAATGTTAGGCTTCTTGGTGAACAATTAACACTTTTACTGATGAGTTACACATCACTTGAGGCTCTTGATTTTTCAAACTGATAAATAACACCAGCAGACTGCATTGAGGGAATTTTAACACAGGAACTCATAGGTTTGGGTGTGGGTGAGGCTTTAAAATGAACAAAAAATCTACAAAGTGATGTACCAGGTGTTTAAGGATGTTTTGCTGACTTCAAGGCTTTTGCACAACCCAGTTGATTAACCAGCTTATCAATCAGCATTCCCTTTAGAGTATAGCATGACTGGGAGAATGAAGAGTGGTAACACAGAGCAGGACAAGCTGCTGGAAGACAGAGGAAGAGGAGAAAGGTCCTCAGCAGGAGGCTCAGTGTTCAATTCTGTTCTCTGAACTTCAGCAAGGAATAATGTGTGAGCCGGCTATGCTTCAGTAAAGACGTGCTCACTGAAATCTATGACCTGCCGCAGCTACAACTGAAACCTCAGAGCAAGGTGAGGACTGCATTGTCAGTGGCTTTGAAGGTGGCCATGATGATGAAGTTATGAGTTTCTGGTTCCTTCCTGACTGGAGCTGAAGATATTTGCAACATCTCATAGTTTTCCAACCAGTATTGCCTGAGCCTCTCTATCCAAAGAAAGATAAAAACATTTCATCTCTCCTGCTAGAGAATGAAGGTGGAGTGAGCACATGTCTTCATTGGATGGCAGCCTATTCATATGCAGGGTGTCACTGACTGCACACACATCATTGTGCATGTCAACACTGCTATCTACTAGTACCGAAAGCGATTCCACGTCCTCAACATCAGTTGGTGGGTGACCATGGGCAGCAAATCATACAGGTCAATACCTGGCATCCTGGCAGCAGTCATGGTGCCTTTACTCTGTGGCAGCCCACTGATCTGCTGCATTTGAGCCACCATGGCAGACAAAGGGGGCAAGGGCTATCAGATGGTGAGATGACCCATGAATCTGGTGCACAATCCACACACATGGGTAGCAAACTTATACAAAAAACCATTCTACCACATGAAATGTGATAGAGCAGATGGTTGGTGTGCTGAAACATTGCTTCCACTGCCTGAACCGCTCTGGAAGATGCCTGAAGTACTTTGCAGGATGGAAGCAAGATCTGTAGTGCTCTGCATGGTGCACAACCTCATCACATTGAGGGGACACTCTTGCCACCAACTACATGGTGAGCAGCTGAGAGGCAGGAACATGAGGAGGAGGAGGAGGAAGAGAGGAGGCAACATTGACAGCCCCTTTTTGCCCCGGTTGCCATGAAGAAATTCATCTGATTGCAATACTAGTAACTGAAGCCCCAATCCACCATTCATCTACAGACTCACACCATACCTTCGCTATCTCACTGAATACCTCAATGTTCAATTGGCCATACTGTGAAAATAGAAGCCATCACAAAATAAACATTCCAAATCAAATTTATAAACGAAATTATGCCATCTTACATACAAAACTCAACCAATTAACCTCACGCACTCCCTTAATGCCCGCCTTCTATGTGCCTTCACCTGGGGCTCCTATGCAGTGTTACCTCAGTGACTGCAGTATGGCTGATAGAAAGCTCCTGACTTTCAGTGAGAAGGCTGGAGATGGCCTTGGAGGATGACTTTCAGCTACTGACTGTACCATCTCAACTTGGATGCCACAAGCCTGGGCAACAGCAAGGGCACATGGCACGTCGAGGCCATGCCAACTTTCTGCAAGAGCAATTTAACTAGTCCCACTCCCCCAACCTGTCCAGGTAGCTCTGCAATTTCTTTCCTTTTCAGATAATTATCCAATTGTAACTAATATCATTATTGGCCATCTCTTACTCTTGAGGATGATTGTCTTCCATGAGTCCAAAGATGGCTGATGAGGCCAATTCGGGATGTGCAGACTTTATGGCTTGTAAGACATTTGTTGTCAAGTGGGATGTCTGGTCATATATTATCAGTTCAGGTCATGGCTGCTCTCGATTCCCCTTTTCATTTTGTCTTCATTGGGTCTCAAAATGCTGGGATCGTTCCCCCAGACTCTGCCGCCAGCTGGTTTGGTCCAGAATGATGGTCTCTCAGGAGTTGGTGTCAATGTTGCATTGCTTCATGTTGGCCCTGGCACATCATTAAAGCACTTCTTCTGTCCTCCCCTTGTGCGGCTGCCTTCACTGAGCTGTGAGAAGATGACCTTTATTCACCTTTTATTGGTGTCCTCTGGTTCTCGACCCTTCTCTCAATGGGAACAGTTTCTCTCTAGACCCATGATTTTGAATGCTTCTATCAAGTCTCCTCTCAATCTTCTCTTCTCTAATCTACCCCATAACTGAAGTCCCTCATTCCAGTTCTTCACCCTCTCTAAAGCTTTCATATCCTTCCTAAGTGTGGTATCCAAAATTGGACACAATACTCCAACTGATGCCAAAGCAGTGTTTCATAAAGGTTCATAATTAACTTTCTTGCTTTTGTACTCTAAGCTCTATTTATAAAGCCCAGGATCCTGAATGCCTATTCAGCCACTTCCCTAACCTGTCTTCCCACGTTCAACAATTTGTGTGCATATACCCCCGGGTCTCTCTGTTCCTGCACCATGTTTAGAATTGTACCCTTTATTTTATATTGCCTTTCCTTGTTCTTCCCACCAAAAATGAATCTATAAGGAGATCTTACAGTTTCACTTTATTCACTCTACTGTTGCAAAAATCTAGTTCATAGTTCATATGCTTTAGAATACAGCTTCTAGTTTTAGGAATTAAAATGTTAAATGGAAAAGTCTGGTTAAAGAACTGATCCTAATGTAAAGGCAAATCAAACAGGTCTAGGTTTAATTAACCTGCGTTTATCTTACAAGGTCAGAATTGAGATTAAAAAAAGACTTAAACAATGAGTGACCCATTTCTGGACCTCTTGGTGGAGCCAGGGTGTCTAACATTATCTCCATAAAAGAAGCTAAAAGCTAGAAATCTGGGAAAGTGTGTTGTAAAACTCCATTAGAAATGGAAATTATTCATTTTGGCTACAGAATCAAAAAGTTGTACTGAAGGTAAAATAATTTATTTGCATTTCTGTTTGATCCATTCCAAAGCATACCATGTTGCCATAGAGATAATGATTCAGGGTTGAGCCTTGATCAGGAGGTTCTTTTGTTTAATTTATTATTTGTGTGCATTTGCTAAGCAAGCTGTTCAGTTTGGGAACAGACAGAGGCAGTTGCAGTTTTGGTCTAGATTTAGAGTGTAACTTGCTGAGTTGAAAAAGCCAAAGAAAATAAATGCTCATCAGTTAGGCCTGCACTTTGAGCAGAGAAAATGCTAACTTCATTGTTCACTGTGTGGAATGCAGGTGGCACTCTATCTCAGTTAGGATTTTGTGAGGGAAAAGCACCTGGAAGATTTGCTTGAGCCTGCAGCTAGCGGGAGAAATCTACAGTGATCCTCACAGAGCATTGTGGCCGGGTTTTTCCGTGCCCGCTGGCGTTGGGCATGTTCAGTGGTATGAGCGGACAATATGGCGAGAAGGCTAAAAATCGGTTTCACGATGTCGTGAAACCAGTTTGTTATCAATCGCTCAGCCCATCGATTGTGGGCCGCATTCCCCGCCATCAGACATCGAGAACCTCATTGTAATACATCAGCATATCATTATAAGGCCAGCCCGTCGGACTCATCCCCCCAAACTGGATCATCCGCCCAAGTCAGTGGGAAAACACGCGGGCGCAGGACACATCTTGACACCTGTGACATACAGAAGTTGGGACTTACTGCCAGGGCCTTGCTCACATTGCGGTCATCCAAGGAGCAGAAGATCTGAAGCTCGACAGCAACGGGATCCTGGAGGAGCGTCCATGGCATGCTGGGTGGATTCTCATGGGCATGGCTCTGCAGCTCATGGAAGCTGGAGAGTCACCGTTGATGCCAACAATGGATGATGGTCGAGGGGGGTGGGAGAAAGTGGTCCAGGATCGACTGGGAGAGGAAGACGTGTCAGGGGTGATGAGGTTGGGAGGGGGGAATGAAGGTGTCGGGAGGGTGAGGTTGGCAGGAAGGGGTTGAGGATGTTGGGGGAGTGAGATTGGGGTGGGAGGGGGTATGGGGGAGTAGGGGGTAATGGGCGAGAAGATGGCAACTGGGAAGGTAAGTAAGTGTAAGGGGGTGAAAGGTGTAAGGGAAGGAGCTCAGAGGGAGGAAGGAGTCCAGTGGGAGAAAGGAGTGTGGAGAGGCAAGAAAGTCCTTGGGGAGGAAAAAGTGTGGAGAGGGGAGGGTCCAGAGAGAGGAAAGAGTGCGGAGAAGGTAAGGAGTTCAGTGGGAAGAAGCAGTGCGGAGTGGGGAGGGAGTACGGGTGGAGAAAGTAAGGGTGGAGGAAGGAATTGGAAAGGAGTAAAGCTGGAGGAAGAAGTGAGGGTGCTTGAGGGAGTCAGGAAGAGGGAAGGAGTAAGGCTGGTGGAGGAAGTGAGGCTGGATGAAGAAGTAAGTCTGGAGGAAGGGGTCGGGAGGGGGGAAGGACTAAGGGTGGCGGAAGAAGTATAGGTATCTGAGGGAGTCAGAAGGGGGAGGGACTAAGCGAGGTGGGGAGAAAGAGAGTCCGGGGGGGGTGGGGGGTTCTGGAGAGGGAAAGGGGTCCAGAGGAGGGAAGAAGTTCATGGGGGGTAAGGGGACCAGAGTGGGGGGAAAGGGTTCTGGGTGGGAAGGGGTCTGGAGTGGGAGGGATGTCCAGGTGAATGTGCAAGGGAGGGGTCTTATGGGTCCATGACTGCCTCCTGGGGAGCGAACTGAGGGTGGGCATGGTATGAGGGAATGGTGAGAATAACCTAGGGCAGAATGAGGCGGTAGGGTGAGGGTTCAACGGTAGTGATAGAAGGGGCGGCAAGGGTTGTTGGTGGGGCCTTGGAGGCAGACACGGACCCTGGGAGGGAGGAGGTCGGGAAGGTTAATGTGAATGGGGGGGGGGATTTTCGGAAAGGAAGGGATTGTACACATTCACCTAGACATCCCCAAAGGAAAAGTGTTGTGGCTGGTAGGTTATCAAGGGGAAGTGGAAGGTGATGCTGGGGGGTCAACTGTGATGGAGGAAAAGAAATGGGTGACTGGGGCAGGGGAAAAAAAATGGGGAAGTGCACGAGAAACCAAATCCAGACCATGCTGTCCAAATCGAAAGTAAAATGACAGTCATGGTGGGCGAGATCAGGTGCTGCATGGGAGTGTGATCATTGGGTGGGTGGAGGTGCAGGTCAGCTCAAATGGACAACTGAATGCGAACCCCAGCAGGCAGCATTCAAAATACTCAAGGCTCTGAGGTGAGTATGATACGTGAAAGATCCGCAGGTGTGGGAGAGTGCTGTATAGGGCTCCGAAAGGCCCTGCCAAACACACACTTCTCCATCCAGAATTACTAATTGGCCAGCTGCTCCCTCTGGAGTAACAGAGGATGAGGTTGAGGGCTCACAGGGAGAAGGAGGGGAGAGCCTCTGAGATTCCTGAGTGGATGACCCAGGGGTGTCCATCTGCCACTCCTTCTCCCTTCGGGTGCCCAGGGGCCCCAGCCTGACTCCTTGAGGGGAAGGAGCACCTGGAGGGATATCGAGGTGCCCCGTTTCCCTCTTGCGTTGCCACTGCAGGAACTCATCCATGGCTTCCTGATGGAGTGCAGGTATGCACATATCTCCATGTTCTGCTGGACCAGGGTCTCCATGGTGTCCACCATCCTCCCATGGAGACCTCCATACATGCACATGTGAGCACCACTTCACAGGGCAGGCAGATGCACTCCTCCGACTCGCGTGCCACTCTGTTGAGGGCTTCCAACTGCTCTGTGTGATGTTCCCACACCTTCTGCTGATTCTCCAGGATGAGTTGGAAGGCCAAATCTAGAGGCTCATCATCTAACTCAGACCTCACAGATGCCTGATCCCCAGTTGTCCTCCAAGTGCCAGGGAGTTTGCACGAACCTGCCTCTTGCTGCTGCGGACATGTGTCCGTGTGGCAAGCACCAGATTGTGAACCTGAGCCTGCTCTCTGCGCTGGTGCAGGGTGTGGGTGAGCGCTGCAATGGGTCTTCCAGGCTGCTTATTTCCAGCTCTTCAATGGAGGAAGTATCCTCTTGGCTGGAGATGAGGACGTGGATGGAGCTGAGAGACTGGCTGGCTGAGGGTGTCAGTTGCTTGGCAGAGCTCCCTGTGAACCAAAGTAGAGATAAGTAATACTTGGCAGCAGAATCAAAAGCAGGAGAGAGAGCACTCACATCTGCGTTGATAGAGGGATAAGGTGGTGCAGGACTGTTACAAGGGTGTTCACCACCAACCTCACCATCAACGCGGGCAAGGTCCATGTCCTCACCAGTCAGTGCGATGGCACACTCCTCAAAGTGAGTGAGGGGCCTAATGTGGGCCACTCCACCTCTGGTCTGGGACCTCTCCCTGCTGATGTGAGCAGGCTTCTCCTGCATGAAAACAGATGGAGAGTGTGTGAGCAGGGCACATGGCACTGTGAGGAATATTTGTGTGGTGAGCAGAGCCATGGACAGGGTGAGAACACGAGTTCGAGAGGATATGAGACGGATGGAGGTGTGAGGGTGTGTGTGAGAATGAGTGGTATTGTCCCTTGAGGTGTGAGATCCCTGTGGATGTGTGATGGGTTTGTAAGTGTGTGAGTTGAAAGTGATGAGAAGAGTGAATTACCTTGGTGGAAAGGATGAGACCATTCATTCTCTTGCGGCCCTGGATGGCTGTCCTCTTTTGCAGGGCATTGGCACTGACCACCACTGCCACCATCTCCCAAGCTAGATTAGTGAGGTTGCTGCCCATCTGCGGCCAGAGTGGAAGTAGAGGACATCACGGTGAGCCTCCACTGCATCCAGAAGGCGCTCAAGGGACATGTCATTGAACCTAGGGGCTGCAGTCTTTTTGCCTTTCAGGGCCATGTCTTCTTTGCAGCAATGGCAAGCTGGAAGCACTGAGAGGTGTGCATGCGGCTGGACTTTAAATATGGCGCCCAGCATGCTGAAGCGGCAAGGTGGGCGAATGAGAACCTGCCCGCCAAGGAAATGGCATGCTTCCCAGGAATGCATAATTAATATGGCGAGTTTGGGACGATGTGGCGTGAAAAGCTGCCATTGTGGCCAGTGGGTAAACGTCGTTTTACCTGCCTGCTACTGCACTTAGTGCAAATCTGGGTCGATTCTGCCCTGTGGCAGAAATAAGTTAACAGGAAAGCTGTGGAAAGGCAGTTGGGTGTCTGGCGGCAATGCAAACAAAGAGTTGAGGCAGGCACATACTTGAGGTCTGTAAAGAAAAGGTGGAGGGTCATGTCATCAAAAAGCTAAGGGAAAGACCTCCATAGATTCTTACCTTGAAATGGAAAACTGAGGAAAATTAATGCGACTTCCATGGGCTGTGGCATGCCTTTCCATTGGTCCCTAAAGATTTCGTAAGATAAGGGAACTCTTGAGGGAAGTAACAAGTAGAATTGGGTTACAGCCTAAGTGTTCATAAGCTATGGTACTAAGGTAGAGGGGCTTTGTTTAATTTCTTTTTGTATACAATAATTTTTTTAAAAGTGAAATCTTTAGTGTAGTTTTGTCAGTTAATTACAGGGTGTTCAGTTACTCTTTAAATGTTAATGTTCTCTAACAGGATCACAACACTATCTCAACACTTTATGATTTTAAGCAGTTTCTCTCAAATCTCCTTTTAACTTTTTCCTCTCTAAGGAGAAAACCCTAGCTTTTTTCAGCCTGTCCATGCACTGTAATCCCTCGTCCCTGGAACGATTCTAGTAAACGTCTTCTGTGTCCTTTCCAAATTCTTTTTGAAACATCCTTTTTAAGGTATGCTGCCAAAATTGGGTACAATACTCCACCAGGGTCGAAATATTACTTTATCTAGGTTTAGCATAACTTCCTGGCTTTTGTACTCTATGGTATTGAGATATGAAAAAACGCAGCACAAAACAGTATGCTACAAGACCAGATGATTCACTCACGTTTTTCTTTATATTATTACATCTTTATATAAATATATGACAAATTATCTAATTATGATCCATTTTCTATAAATGTTTGGATACTTAACTGTATCCTAAAACACAATTTTACCATGGCTAATAGAGTATGCAAAATTTCAATCATCAGGCTGTTGTAAAATCATCTACTTTATCACAATACAGCAACCATAAAAACTTGAGCTAAATCATTTACTGTATTGTACTTTTTGTGTTAACAATGTTTGCAATGGGAAAATGAAACAGATCGTTATTACATTTCATGTTTTAACAAAATTGCTCTCGCATGTTTGTGCATATTTTGTAGTAGTATTAATTTTAAAATATTCAAATGGATTACTATTTCAACTTCCACCATAGTGCAGACATTGTAAAATTTACCTACCAGTGAGAACAACTTGTGAATTTGCGACATTGAAACAAATAACCCGATCCATTTTCTGCTCTGTGCTATTGAACAGTTTTTCACAAAAGTGACTTCAGCAAGTTATACCTTTGACAGCTCTTCTCAGCAAACACATTTCCTGAATAACACTAGTAGCGAAACACTCTAAAAATATTCAGAGGTGTCATCCTATTTCCGTTCACATTTGTATTACCACACCACTTTCAACCCTACTGGGAGGTCCCTGGTGACCTCAAAAGACTTGAAAATGTATTGCAGCAAAATAAAAAGAGACACATGGCACAATGAAAGAGAAATCCTGAAGAACCAACCCTCGTGTTAGCACTTTTGTCTAACATCATTCTGTAGTCTAGAAGCCTGAGGCATGACCCCTGGTTTATGTTTTCAGTAGTCCATTTGGTGACTCGGCCAAAGTTAATCATGCAAAAGAAACCTTTGCAGCTTCTTATTTGATTGTATTTTCATATTTTTAATTTGCGTATTTCATGCAAAGCTACACAGCATCTTCAGCCCGAACAGTTGAAAATTTGATGTTTAGAGGGCAGTTCTAAACAGTTCAATTCAGGTTAGGTAAGTTAAATAAAAGTACCTGTGAGGTTTGCTGGATTCCCTGAGTGCATCGTAAACCAAAGCTCCAGTTATAACTCAGGTAGGATGGGTGGAATTGACTGAGCAGGGCAAGCAGTTAAGTCCTCCGATATCAGTTGCATAAGGCCCAGGTTATTTTAACTTTAAGGCTCATTTTAGTATGACTGATGGGCTAATACAATACCCGTCATTGTACCAGGAAGTCAATTGGGCCAGGCTGTCCCCACAGCAAATGGGGTGCAGCAGTCTGCAGCTGGGCCCTCACAGGCAAGGGACAAGTCACTGGCCATAAGATGTCAAGAGTTCCAAAATGAGCAACGGCAGTCTTCCACCACCTTTGCTGAGGTTACTACAGGAGCATCACTAGTGGAGAAATAGAGTTTGTAAACCTTCCTATAAGATAGTATAGGTTGATACTTGGGTGGGAAATTAATTAGTGTTGTGAATTAAATTCAACACAATAACATTTGGCCCTTTGTTTGCAATGTAGTTTTATAGCACCTTCAGAGTCTGCATTACCTGAATGTCATTGGTACAAAGTTGGATGAATAGCTTAAGCATTCTTTAATGCAGGATCAAGGGAGCAGTACAGACATAACAAGAATTGTTGGAGGACTATGTATAAGTTTTCAGGGCAGAAGAATAGCTGATCACTAGAATCCCACAGCAAGTAACTCAATATCTTGCATCTCTTGCTGCAAGTCATTGGGGCGATACTCCCTCTTCTTCTGCTGCTTCCTCACCATTACTCTGGCCTTCATCACCCAATAAAATCTGCTGCAACTCCTCCAAATGCAGGTCTCTTTGTATGGCAAGGCTGTGCATCACGCAGGACATTGTTGCGATGCGAAAGACACTTTATGATGCATACTGCAGAGCCCCCAGGCCTGTCTAAACACCCTGAACTCATTTTGAGCATGTGTTCTCAATCATTATCCTGATGATCCCATGGTTTTGATAATATCTGTGTTGCTCAGGTGTGATGAGATTGCTGTTGGGTGTCATGAGCCACAGAGGTGAATCCTTTGTCCCCCAGCTGTCATCCTGTCATGCTTTTGGATGAGCCAAATGTTAGGGGAATAGTTGAGTGTTAGAAGATAAAAGCAACATGACAGCTGCCTGGGTGCCTTGCACAAAGCTGATAATCCTGTTTCTGTGATAGATCCAGAATAACAGACTCCTGGCCTACACACTCGTTTACTGTGCATTACCTCTTATGAGCAACCTCTTTCACCTCCTAAATTCTGACACACTCAGTAACTGTTGTTGTTTCTCATGCTTCACCTCCACCTCCTCCTAAATCCATCTGACAGTATTAGCACTCGATTAGCATATTGAACTTACCCAGGGCAAGAAAGATGAAAAAAGCTGAAAACTCTCCTGGCAATCATACTACCACATGAACATAATAAAAATGACAGACAGTAAAGACCAGCCAGTCCATATTATTGTGATGCCCTATGCCTGATAATATAATCACTTCTTACCCACCTGGAACCAAGATTAAAAACAATCCAATTAAGGGGTTAAAGTGGGAAAATCCTCTGACTCCCTTTAAGCGATTGAAACTAACCTATCATACTGATCCTGCTCTACTTTACAGGGTACCTACCTCTTGTACATGGCGATCTCTTCCCCAAGTTAGAAAAAGGTCCCAACTCTCTTGAGGAATACAGCAAATTAGCATGTACTGTATGAGCCAGCAACCTTTTCCACAGATCCAATCTTGTCCGGGAAAAGAACCACCTAAAATCCATCCTAGCTCAACCCTTACATAACTTATAAATATGACCCCTGATCCTACCTAACTATTCAACTGATATAATTGGTTTATGTAAAAACAATGTAGTTCCTTTATTATTTTATAAACCTCAATCTCCTGAGCCTGTGTCACTCTAAACTAGAGATGCCAAGCTCTGAGTCTATCTGGGTAGCTAAAATATTTTAAACTGGAAATCAATGGTCATCCTCCTCTGCATCCTTTCCAAATCCTGTCCTTGTGAGAGTATCCGAAACTGGGCACAGTATTCTAACTGAGGCATAAACAAGGTCTCAGACAGGACAAAATGCTATGCTTTTATAGTGAATTGTTCTGTAAATATAACCTAGAATCCTGTTTGCTTTAACTATAGTTGCATGAACAGTTACAATCCTCTCCAATCTATCTTGTAACTGAAGTTTCACATCCCTGGAACCATTCTTGTAAACCTTTAATGATCTATGCACATATACACCCAGGTCTTTCTGCTCCTGCACTCCCTTCAAAATTTCACCCCTTGTTTTATATTGTCTAGCCATGTTCTTCCTACCAAAAGGCATCACCTCACACTTCTTCACATTGAACTTCATCTGCCACCTATCTGCCCACTCCACCAATTTGTCTATGTCCTTTTGAAGTTCTACACTGTCCTCCTTGCAGTTTATAACACTCCAAAGCTTCGTATCATCCACAAACTTTGAAACTGTCCCCTGCACACCAAGGTCTAGATAATTAATATGTATCAGGAAAAGCAGGGGTGCCAATACCAAACCCTGGGGAACTCCACGATAAACTTTCTTCTAGCCTGAAAAATTTCCATTGACCATTACTCTCTGCTTCCTATTTTTCAGCCAATTATGTATCCATGTTGCTACTGTCCCTTTTATTCCATGAGCAATAACTTTTTTCACAAGTCTGTTGTTTGGCACTATATCAAATGCCTTTTGAAAGTCTATGTACACCACATCAACAGCATTACCCTCATTGACCTTTTCTGTTACCTCTTCAAAAACTTCCAGCAAGTTTGTTCAACATGATTTCCCCTTTAGAAATCAATGCTGGCTCTTCCTTATCAACCCATATTTTTCCATGTGACTACTAATTCTATCCTGAATAGTTGTTTCCAGAATCTTGCCCACCATTGAAGTTAAAAACATGATTTTTGCAATAAAAGTAATAGTGAGGTTAACAGCTATCACTGTGATATATGAGTAATTCAGACAGCAACTTCTGGCTACTGCACATGTGCAGTTAAAGGCAAAAATCCAAAGGTTGCTGTTCAAGATGCCATGTTCCCCTACAGCATTGCAAAAATGGCATCTCATTGTCCGACTCACCATTCATATACATCGAATGGTGTGAAGTTTCCATACTTAATTCATAGATATGGACTAAACTCACCAGAAAAAGTTAGCGCTTGTCAATTCCAGTGTAATATGGGGTAGTAAGTCGCACTTACTGCCAAACAACTACAATGGCACTGGAAATTAACTTTTACAAATGGTCATTTCTTCAACTTTCATTACTACTAGAGATTTTCTTTTAAAAATTAATGACATTCTTATCTCTCTCAGTCAAATCTTTCTTTCCTTCTCTATGTTGCTTTCTGTACCTGATTCGACATTAAATTCAATGTTTTAATTTACACGTCCAGGTTCAGGTTCTGTGCTGCTCATCAATTCTTCAATCTGATTGGTTAAGGAGGTACACAGTTGGTTGCCCTGTGTACACAGGTCCGAGATGCCCTCTACAGGGTTGCTGTGCTTTTTGGAGAGCTTATTGACGGAAACCTACTGCCCCATTTGTTTACTGTTCAGGGCATAATCTAGCCCAAGAATAGATAAGGTATCCAGCCACACTTTAAGCCAGGCCGGATGCGGCCCCTGGAGCCAGTTTTCAAAATGCCTGTCAAACAGGTAAGTTTGAATGGAGGACTCTGCATGGACCTGCTCTTTTAATCACAGGCTGTTTCTCACCTGCCTCTAGTGAGCCTATCAGCAGCAAATGCGGGAGAGAAACAATCTGTGATTGGAGGAGCAGCAAACACCAGCGTCGGTGAGTTCAGAGTCTGGGGTAGCGGAGGAGCAGGAAGGCGAGGTCCGGGCAGCCAGGGGTACCAAGGGCCGGGGCGGCTGAGGAGCAGGGCATAGAGGGCGAGGACAGCGAAGGCCAGAGCGGCCAAGGAGCAGGACAGCGAGGAGCGGGGGGTGGGGCCCAGGCGGACCAGAGAAGGCTTGAGGCAGCCAGAGCGGGGCCCAATGACATTTGAGTAAGTGTGTGTGTGTGAGAGAGAGAGAGAGTGTGTATGAGGGAAGGATAGGAGTGTGTGTGTGGGGAGAGGAAGAGTGTGTGAGGTGGAGAGAGAGATTGTGAGGGGGAGGGAGAGAGTGTGTGAGAGGGAGGGAGAGAGTGTGTGAGGGGGAGGGAGAGAGTGTGTGAGGGGGAGGGAGAGAGTGTGTGAGGGGGAGGGAGAGAGTGTGTGAGGGGGGTGGGAGAGAGTGTGTGAGGGGGGTGGGAGAGAGTGTGTGAGGGGGAGGGAGAGAGTGTGTGAGGGGGGTGGGAGAGAGTGTGTGAGGGGGGTGGGAGAGAGTGTGTGAGGGGGAGGGAGAGAGTGTGTGAGGGGGGTGGGAGAGAGTGTGTGAGGGGGGTGGGAGAGAGTGTGTGAGGGGGTGGGAGAGAGTGTGTGAGGGGGGTGGGAGAGAGTGTGTGAGGGGGGTGGGAGAGAGTGTGTGAGGGGGGTGGGAGAGAGTGTGTGAGGGGGGTGGGAGAGAGTGTGTGAGGGGGGTGGGAGAGAGTGTGTGAGGGGGGTGGGAGAGTGTGTGTGTGTGAGGGGGAGGGAGAGAGTGTGTGAGGGGGGTGGGAGAGTGTGTGTGTGTGAGGGGGAGGGAGAGAGTGTGTGAGGGGGAGGAAGAGTGTGTGTGTGTGAGGGGGAGGAGCAGCAAACACCAGCGTCGGTGAGTTCAGAGTCTGGGGTAGCCAAGGTGCAGGTGGGAGAGTGTGTGTGGGGTGGGGGGGTAGGAAGAGAGCGTGAGGGCAGAGGGAGAGAATGAGGAGGAAGAGAATGTGATTGGAGCGAGAGAGAGAGAGAGAGAGGAAGTGTGAGGGGGAGGAAGTGTGTGTGAGGGGGAGGGAGAATGTGAGTGGGGGGAGGGACAGTGTGGGGGGGGGAGGGAGAGTGTGAGCGGGGAGGGAGAGAGAGGGGAGTGTGCGTGTGGTGTCTGAGTGTGTTCATAAGTCTGACTCACTCCCAGTGTCAGGGTCCTCATTCACCCTGACTCACACACACCATCATGCACTCTCATAGAGGATGAGTGAGTGAGCACCCTGAGACTGGGAGTGAAGCAGACACACACATTCTCACCCTATTGCACTCTAATACTCATCCTTATTTATTACTCATTACTCTTTTGCTAAGCAAATTGTTTCTTTTCATACTTCAGCATTTTATTTTCAAAATTCATGTTTAATGTTGTGCCAAACATCTTTCTGAAAGTTGCTCATCAGCTCTTTGAGCAAGAATTTTTTTTAATATGCCCCCCACCCCACAAGTGAAAAGGTTGGACAAGCCTGTTCTAAGCTTATAGCAAATGTATTGAAAAAAGACGAACAAGTGAATAAGTAACATTAGTCATAGGGCCCACATTTTTAACAGAGATTATACTATCTAGTACCTCAAAATAAAAGTAAAGGTCACAATCTCCACAGTAAATTACAATTCTTTTGAAGTAACATTTTATCCACAGAGTGATTCTTTTCTTATTTTTCTCACCAGCAGAAGTTGAACTAGCCTAACTTTTGAAAGGTCCAAGCATATTTTACGATTAATTTCGCTAACCTATATACTCCTCTGCCCTAAAAAAAAAGCAAAATACAAGCAAAATACTGCGGATGCTGGAAGTCTGAAGTAAAAACAGAAAATGCTGGAGAAACTCAGCAGGTCTGGCAGCCTCTGTGGAGAGGGAGAAACAGAGTTAAAATGTTTCAAGTCTGCCGAAGAATCATAAGGGCTTGAAACGCTAACTCTGTTTCTCTCTCCACAGATGTTGCCAGACCTGCTGAGTTTTTCCAGCATTTTCTGTTTTTATTTGCTCCTCCACCCTAATGGGTGTGGATTTAAGCAACTGACAGCTACATAATCAAATAGCTGGGTGTCATCTGTATTACTGAACAAATCACATGGTACGTTTTGTTTTAAATGTGGCTTGGCTTGTCCACAGGCTCCAGCTCAAAAAACACTTTATGAGTTATCTTCGTAACACTCATACTGCCTGAAGCTGGAGACAAGTGGATTTTAATGGCAGCTGGCTTTTAAACATCTTGCCCGACTTGATTTGACTAAGACTAAAAGAAAGGATCTCATTTTTGGCACTGTCCCCTCCAAATGGTAACAAAATCCCTCACAAAACTAAATCTGCAAATATGATGTACTGTAAAATACTGTTCACATTATTCCATGAAATGTTATTGCTAATATACTGCAAAAATACTAATCAACAGTCAGGAAAAGTAACCATGGCAGAGGAAAGTTTCAAAACACTCCCAAAAATTGAGAGGAACTTGAGGTCATACCGAAAGTAAACACGCTACGTCGGGCACTGTCCACTTACATTAAATGAAAGCTGTACCTGCTCGCGCAACTGGATGTCCCTACGGTAAACGATGTATTTGAGGGGCATAATTGAGCAAAACAAGAACTTTTGACAAAGTTTAGGAGATACAACCACGAAGAATTTGATTTGCTGCCATTTTTTCGATCAGCAAAATTTGTTGCAGGCAAGATGTCTGCTTGACAATCTTCCCATGCCATTTGTTAATATTTATAAAAGGGACATGGGAGGATTGTCAAATGGGAAACAAATTGGTTTCAGCGTAAAACTTATTATGAATAATGAATTAATAAAAAAGTCAAGATTTGATAGCAGCTCGTATGCAATGGGGTTGGATTATAACAGATTTGTAACCAAACACAGTCCTCAGCAAAAAGCATAACCATTGCTATATATAGCACAAGTTCATCATATACACCAGAAACAAGAGCGCTATTCTTGTGTCTTGTTTCATATTTATGCAGGTAAAAAAACACACCAGAGTCTCCGATGAGAAAACAAAGCCTGAAATAACTGCAGCAGCTTCTCCTCCCACGTATTAAGGAAGATTGTTAAATCGGAAGCAGCTGTTTCCAGATTTTCATGCTTCGCTCACATTAGGTAGTTTATAGACTTGTCAGCACATATGCTGCAGCCTATATTTAAACCTCTTTAGAACTTCCTTTATCCCACTAAAATGCATTTCCTTCCCTTCCCCCATATAAGCACTGTACTACAATGCCAGATTATGTATGGATTTAAGTATGCCTACATTTTTAAGGAGTAAGGGCTCGCTAACATGATTGGCTTTTAGTACAGAATGCAAGAGTCTCAATTTCTAATACCACTCCATGCTGTGCAGTCATTCAGGGGGGATTTTTTTTAAATGGAAAGAAAGCTATTCACTTTAGCTTTTCAACATAAGATGATGGAATTGGGCCAAACTGTAGGCTCTATTCAATGTAAGCAGAAGTTACCTTTCAAACTACACATTGCCAAGACTTTACACAAAATAATTTGTTTTGTTGATGTGTAATGTTTGCAGTTTATTCAGTAATTCAGCGCAAAGAATATGGGCCATGTGTACAAGCAAGATTTACCTCCTGTCTTCCCAGCCCTAGCACCTTGTCAATCACAAAGCCAGAGGTGAAGATTGGAGAAAATTACATAGATATATTAAGCAGATCCTAAAAACTGATCCCTGCTGCAAAATTCTGCACCTTTGTAGTTCATAGGCTTCTTTAGTTCCGACCTATGCATTTTGCATAAGAGTGGGCTTAGAAACCTGCAATCCCCATCCAACAAATAATGCAACAAATCTGAAGTATTTTAAATTAAGATTTACACAGTGCTATGAAACCCAATGTACCTTATTCTTGAGCGCAGAGGTCGGGAACTCCAAGTCCTGTCAAATCTCAGACCTCCTGCTCATGCGCAGGCTGGGAGCTCGCTGCCCGTGTGCAGATCGGCACTTTTACGTTCTTTGGGCCGAGAATTGGCCCAGTGTGCTTGAGCCGAAGTAAAACGGCACAAAAACCCAGGTCAGATGACCAGGT
Organism: Cetorhinus maximus; assembly: GCF_964194155.1. Taxonomy (NCBI): domain Eukaryota; kingdom Metazoa; phylum Chordata; class Chondrichthyes; order Lamniformes; family Cetorhinidae; genus Cetorhinus; species Cetorhinus maximus. Next base: position 53,131,859 of record NC_135900.1, read on the forward strand.
GCAGAGTACCATAGGTAGCAAGATCCCAGACAGGGGACAAGGGACACGGACAGGGAGAGGTCACAAACAGGGGAGAGGCGACAGCGAGAGGTCTCAAAAAGAAGTCTCAGGTAAGGGACAGAGACAGGTCCCAGTTCAGAAAGAAGAGCAGAAAAACAGACTCCAATTAAAGAAAGGGCTGTGGGGAGCAGACTCTAACTAAAGAGGGCTCAGGAGAAGCTCTGGTAATTGAAGAGGGCTGCTGGGACAAATGTACCCCTTTGGAGCATGAATGTTCTGCTCGGCATGGCCGAAGATCTGAAGTTAGAAACATAGAAATTAGCAGGTATAGGTCATTCAGCCCTTCAAGCCTGCTCTGCCATTCAATACGATCATGGCTAATCTTCTATCTCAACTCCAAACCCCTGCTCTCTCCCTATACCCCTTGATGCCTCTAGAGTCTAGAAATTCGGTGACTTGGCCTCCACAGCCCTCTGTGGTGGAGAATTCCACAGGTTCACCACGCTCTGAGTGAAGAAGTTTCTCCTCATCTCAGTCCTACATGGCCTATCCTGTATCTTGAGACTATGCCCCCTTGTTCTAGATCCCCCCAGCCAGAGGAAACATCATCCCTGCATTCAGTCTGTCCAGCCCTGTCAGAATTTTAGATGTTTCAATGAGATCCCCTCTTTCTTCTGAACTCCAGCGAATACAGGCCTAGTCCACCCAATCTCTCCTCATTCGACAATCCCGCCATCCCAGGAATCAGGCTGTTGAACCAACGCTGCACTCCCTCTAAGGCAAGTATATCCTTTCTCAGGTAAGGAGACCAAAACAGTGCACAATACTCCGGGCGTGGTCTCACCAAGGCCCTGTACAGCTGCAGTAAGACATCCTTGCTCCTGTACTTAAGTCCTATGGCAATGAAGGCCAACGTACCATTTGCCTTCTTAACTGCATGCTGCACCTACATGCTTGCTTTCAGTGACTGGTGTACAAGGACACCCAGGTCCCTTTGTACAAAAACATTTCCAAATCTATCACTATTTGAATAATACTCTGCCATTCTTTTTTTTCCTACTGAAGTGGATAACTTCACACTTATCCACCTTATACTGCATCTGTGGTGTATGTGCTCACTCACTCAGACTCTTAACATCCTCCTTACCATTCACATTCCTACCAATTTTTCTGGCATCAGAAGTATTACATTTGGTTCCCTCATCCAAATCATTGATATATATTGTGAATAGCTGGGGCCCAAGCACTGAGCCCTGCAGTATTCCACTAGTCACTGCCTGCCACTCCAAAAAAGACCCATTTATTCCTACTCTCTGTTTCCTGTCTGCTAGCCAATTCTCAATCCATGCCAACATATTACCCCCAATCCCATGTACTTTAAGTTTGCACACTAACCTCTCATGTGGGACTTTATCAAAAGCTTTCTGAAAATTCAAATACACCACATTCTCTGGTTCTCCCTTATCGATTCTGCTAGTTACGTCCTCAAAAAAACTCCATTAGGTTTGTCAAACATGCTTTCCCTTTCATAAATCCATGTTGATCTTGTCTAATTCTGTTGATATTTTTGAAGTGTCCCGTTATCACATCCTTTATAATAGACTCTAGCATTTTCGCTACTACTTATATTAGGCTAACTGGTCTATAATTCCCTGTTTTCTCCCTCCCTCCTTTTTTAAATAGTGGGGTTATATTTGCCACCCTCCAATCTGCCGGGACTGTTCCAGAATCTGCAGAATTTTGGAAGATGACAACCAACCCATCCACTATTTCCATGGCCACCTCCTTTAGTACCCTGGGATGTAAATTATCAGGTCCTAGATTTATTGGCTTTCAATCCCATTAATTTCTCCAGCACTTTACCTGGCAACTTTATATGACTCCTCTTTTGATCTAATACTATATTTATTTTGTTAGCCATGGTAGGGCCGCTTTTCCTGTTGTATTTTTGTTCCAGAAAGAAATGTATAACTGTTGCAACGCATACATTTGTTCCTTAAATATTAGCCATTGCCTTTTCATGAAGTCCCCCAATATATCTTGGCCAACTCATGCCTCATACCTTCGTAGCTTCCTTTGTTTAGATTTAGGACCCTAGCTTTGGATCGGACTACTTCACTTTCCATCCTATTGAAGAATTCTATCATGTTATGGTCACTGTTCCCTAAAGGGCCCCACACGACGAGATTATTAATTAACCCCTTCTCATTGCACAATACCAAATCCAGGATAGCCTGTTCCCTAGTCAGTTCCTTGACATACTGGTCTAAAAAACCATCTTGTACACACTCCAGGAATTCATCCACCACAGAATTATTGCTAATTTGGTTTGCCCAGTCTATGTATATTAAAGTCACCCATGATTACTGTAGCACCCTTGTTACATGCATCCCTAATTTCCTATTTAATGCCGTCCCCTACCTTACCACTACTGTTTGGAGGCCTATAGACAACTCCCGCTAATGTTTTCTGCCCCTTGTTGCTTCTGAGCTCCACCCAGACTGACTCTACATCTAGATTTTCTGAGCCAATATCCTCTCTCACTATTGCACTGATTTCATCCTTAACTAACAATGCCACAGCACCTCCTTTTCCTTTTTGCCTGTCCTTCCTAAATATCGAGTACCTTGGATATTCAGTTCCCAGCGTTGGTCACCCTGCAGCCATGTCTCCATAATCACAATCATATCGTACCCGTTTACATCCATTCGCACTGTTAATTTGTTTACCTTATTGCGAATACTCCATGCATTCAGATACAGTGTCTTTAGACTTGTCTTTTTAACATTTTTACAAATCTTTTTGTACTATGGCCCTATTTGCTGCTTGCCCTTGTTTCCTCTGCCTTCTCTTTTGCTTTCTGCTTTTCTGTCTTTCATTCCTATCTTTGTTTTGCTCTCTTGTGTCTCCCTGCTCAGGTTCCCATCCCCCACCACTCTAGTTTAATCCCTCTCCCACAGTACTAGTGAATACCCCTGCGAGGATATTGGCCTGGTCCAGCTGGGGTGCAACCTGTCCAGCTTGTACAGGTCCCATCTTATCCTGAACCGGTCCCGATGCCTCAGGAATCAAAATCCTACACCATCTCTCCAGCCTTGCATTCATCTGGCCTAGTCTCCTATTCCTGATCTCGCTAGCACGTGGCACTGGGGGTAATCCTGACAAGTATCACTTTTCAGGTCCTGCTTCTGAATTTATTTCCTAGCTCCCTACATTCTGCTTTCTGGACCTCATCCCTCTTTTTACCTATGTCATTGGTACCAATATGGACCATGACCTTTGTCTGTTCACCCCCCCACCCTTCAGAATGTCCCGCAGCCGCTCAATGACATCCTTGACCATAGCACCAGGGAGGCAACATACCATCCTGGTGTCACGTCCGCAGACACAGAAACGTCTGTCTATTCCCCTTACAATAGAATCCCCTATCACTATTGCTCACCCATTCTTTTTCCTTCCCTCCCGTGCAGCTGAGCCACTCGTGGTGCCACGGACTTTGCTCTTGCTGCATTCCCCTGAGAAACCAACTCCCCCACCATAGTCGAAATGGAAAATCTGTTGGAGAGGGAGACTGACCCAGGGGACTCCTGCACTATCTGCCTTGTGCTTTTACTCTGCCTGGCAGTCACCCATTCCCTTTCTGCCTGTGCAGTCTTTACCTACGGTGTGACCACCTCACTGTACATGCTATCCATGAAGATCTCACCCTTGCTAATGCTCCACAGTGACTCCAGCCACAGCTTCATCTCTAAAATGTGGATTTCAAGTAGCTACAGCTGGAGACAACTCCTGCATATGTGGTCACCCTGGACACTGGAAGTGTCCCTGACTTCCCACATCGCAGCGGAGAAGCATTCTACTTGGCCGAGGTGCCCTGCCATGACTTACTCTTAAATTACTCCCTTTACTTTTACTTCCTCTAGTTTACAGAATATAAGGACAGAAGGAATACTCACCAGGACCTACTTGCCATGGCCACCGTTCTTCCTTCTCCTTCCCTCTTCACCAAACCCCCTCTCTCATCAAATGCCAACTTATCCACTCTAATGCAGCCCAAAACAGTACTCCAGGGCAGACAAAAGCAGCACTATAAGATGGCCTGCTTTTTTGCTTTCTGAATCTAACTTCTGAAAACTTGTTTAAGCCAGTTATCTAATTAACAAACTGTAGCTTGCAAGCAGAGCCTGTATAACCTCTGTTTTAAACCTGGACTAAAACTCAACTTCTCCCAACCCAAAGAGCAACTTTTAGTTAGTTGCTAAATTAAAGAAGGACCAGACTTCAGATGGGAATTAACCCTTAAAAGTCCCTCTCTCACCAAACTCCATCTTAAGCACTCTAATGCAGCCCAAAGCAGCACTCCAGTTCAGACCTGTAATTTGATGCTTGGGTGTATGCTAAGAAATCCAGGGGAATGGAATCTCAGGAGACAAGACTGAAACCCTGGAGGTGGACTGTTATTGATGCTGTCCCAGTTTGGTAATTGAAGAGGGTTCAGGAGTAGCCCTGAAGATCCAAGAAGGAGCAGAAGGTTGGTGACTCCTTGTTGCAGGCTGCTAGGGCATAGGCACTGTTTTGAAGCAGTAGTGTTGTGCTTGGTGGGGCCAAAGATCTGAAATTGTGCTTCTAAGTTGTTGCTTGAGTGTACTTGGGAATCCAGGGGAAACGGAATCTTGGGAGACAAAATTGAAACCCTGCGAGATGGGCCATCGTTGAATGCGTCCGAGTTCGAGTAACTTTTGGAGAGAATTCCAAAGTGAGATCTTTGAAGGTGAAGATTAGAACCCCTCGTGACAGAGACAGTGTTTCAGTGAGATTGGTTGACTCAGTGGGTGGGATGTTGAGAAATCAATGGCCTGTGTCTTGCTTTTATCTATTTATTGTGTAGAGTGGTATGTTCGACCACAGTTTTGCATGTTCGTCTGTTTGCTTGTTAATTCACATGTACCTCAAATTAACCCTGAATGTTAGCATATAAGATAGATGTTGTAAATTGTTTTATATTTCTGACCTTGTACAGTAAAGTTTATTTTTGCTTGTTCAAAATCCATGGAATCCTGTGGCTTTATTCTATTAGCAAGTGTTTCAAATCTTAAACTCTGTCTTTTTTTTTTAATTCTTTCACGGAATGTGGGCTTTGCTGGCTGGACCAGCATTTATTGCTCATCCCTAGTTGCCCTTGAGAAGGGGGTGGTGAGCTACTTTCTTGAACCGTTGCAGTCCATGTAGTGTAGATACACCCACAATGCTGTTAGGAAGGGAGTTCCAGGATTTTGACCCAGCAACAGTGAAAGAACAGCGATATACTTCCAAGTCAGGATGGTGAGTGACTTGGAGGGAACTTCCAGGTGGTGGTGTTCCCATCTGTCTGCTGCCCTTGCCCTTCTAGATGGTACTGGCCATAGGGTCTAAGGAGCCTTGGTGAACTCCTGCAGTGCATCTTGTGGATGGTATACACTGCTGCTACTGTGCATCGGTGGTGGAGGGAGTGAATGTTTGTGGATGGGGTGCCAATCAAGTGGGCTGCTTTGTCCTGGACGGTGTCCAGCTTCTTGAGTGTTGTAGGAGCTGCATTCATCTAGGCAAGTGGGAAGTATTCTATCGCACTCCTGACTTGTACCTTGTAGATGTTGGACAGGCTTTGGGGGGTCAGGAGGTGAGTTACTTGTCGCACGATTCCTAGCCTCTGATCTGCTCTTGTAGCCGCAGTACTATATATGGCTAGTCCAGTTCAGTTTCTAGTTAATGGTAACCCCCAGGATGTTGATAGTGGGGGATTTGGTGATGGTAATGCCATTGAACATCAAGGGGCGATGGTTGGATTCTCTCTTGTTGGAGATGGTCATTGCCTGACACTTGTATGGCGCGAATGTAACTTGCCACTTGTCAGCCCAAGCCTGGATATTGTCCAGGTCTTGCTGCGTTTGGACATGGACTGCTTCAGTATCCAAGGAGTCGTGAATGGTGCTGAACATTGTGCAATCATCAGTGAACATCACCACTTCTGACCTTATTATGGAAGAAAGGTCATTGATGAAGCAGCTGCAGATGGTTGGGCCGAGGATACTACCCTGAGGACCTCCTGCATGATGTCCTGGAGCTGAGATAACTGACTTCCAACAACCATCTTCCTTTGTGCCAGGTATGACTCCAACCAGCGGAGAGCCTTTCCCCTGATTCCCAAAGACTCCAGTTTTGCTAGAGCACCTTGATGCCACACTTGGTCAAATGCTGACTTGATGTCAAGGGCAGTCACTCTCACCTCACCTCCGGAGTTGAGCTCTTCTGTCCATGTTTGAACAAAGTCTGTAATGATGTCAGAAGCTGAATGGCCCTTGTGGAACCCAAATTGGTTGTCAGTGAGCAGATTATTGCTAAGCAAGTGCCGCTTGATAGCACTGTTGATGACCCCTTCTATTACTTTACCGATGATCGAGAGTAGACTGATGGGGCGGTAATTGGCCGGGTTGGATTTGCCCTGCTTTTTGTTTACAGGACATACCTGGGCAATTTTCCACATAGCTGGGTAGATGCCAGTGTTGTAGCTGTACTGAAACAGCTTGGCTAGGGGCGCAACAAGTTCTGCAGCACAAGTCTTCAGTACTATTGCCAGGATATTATCAGGGCCCATAGCTTTTGCAGCATCCAGTGCCTTCACTGAATTCTTGATATCACGTGGAGCAAATTGAATTGGCTGAAGACTGGCATCTGTGATGCTGGGGACCTCCAGAGGAGGCCAAGATGGATCATCCACTCTGCACTTCTGGCTGAAGATTGTAGCAACTGTTTCAGTCTTATCTTTTGCACTAATGTGCTGGACTCCCTCATCATTGAGGATGGGGATATTTGTGGAACCTCCTCCTCCAGGGAGTTGTTTAATTGTCCATCATGATTGGATGTGGCAGCACTGCAGAGCTTAGATCTGATCCATTGGTTGTGGGATCACTTAGTTCTGTCTATTACTTGCTGCTTATGATGTTTGGCACGCAAGTAGTCCTCTGTTCTAGCTTCACCAGGTTAACACCTCATTTTTAGGTTTGCCTGGTACTGCTCTTGGCATGTCCTCCTGCACTCTTCATTGAACCAGTGTTGATCCCCTGGCTTGATGGTAATGGTAGAGTGGGGGTGTGCTGGGCCATGAGATTACAGATTGTGTTCAATTCTGCAGCTGCTGATGACCCACAGTGCCTCATGGATGCCCAAGTCTTGAGTTGGTAGATCTGTTTGAAATCTATCCTATTTAGCACGGTGGTACTGCCACACAACACGATGGAGGGTATCCTCAATATGAAGGCGGGACTTCGTCTCCACAACGGCTATGCGGTGGTCACTCCTATCGATACTGTCATGGACAGATGCACCTGCAGCAGGCAGGTTGGTGAGCATGAGATCAAGTATATTTTTCCCTCTTATTGGTTCCCTCACCACCAGCCAGTCTAGCAGCTATGTCATTTAGGACTCGGCCAGCTCGGTCAGTAGTGGTGCTACCGAGCCACTCTTGGTGATGGACACTGAAGTCCCCCACCCAGTGTACATTCTGCATCCTTGCCACCCTCAGTTCTTCCTCTAAGAGGTCTCCAACATGGAGGAGCACTGATTCACCAGCTGAGGAAGGGCTGTATGTGGTAATCAGCAGGAGGTTTCCTTGCCAATGTTTGACCTGATGCCATGAGACTTCATGGGGTTTGGAGTCGATTGTTGCGATTCCAAGGGCAACTCCCTCTCGACTGGATACCACTGTGCTGCCACATCTGCTGGGTCTGTCCTGCCGGTGGGACAGGACAAGCCCAGGGATGATGATGGTGGTGTCTGGGACATTATCTGTAAGGTATGATTCCGTGAGGATGACCATGTCAGGCTGTTGCTTGGCTAGTCTGTGAGACAGCTCTCCCAAGTTTGACACTAGACCTCAGATGTTACTTTAAACAAAACATTATTGGTCCCTTACTGGATCCTACCAACAACTTGGGGTCTGGCTAAGGATCATAACCACAGGAATGGCCAGCTAAGACACTGCAATATCAAAGCAATTTCAAATGATTTACTTGGTAAAATACTCATGGTTTTATGAACTATTAAATGAGGAAGATAGTGATGGATTCTACTGCTGTTACCATGGTATAATCTGTTGTCGTTACACTTGAAAGATACTGCTTGGACACTATGAAGCAGTCTTGAATAAGTTACAAGGAGGTCTTTATTAACAACACTGAACCATGTACATATTTCCAGTAGGTTTGGAGAGGGATCCATACTAGGTCCTTACATGTTGCTACTCATCTGGGCCTAGCTCTAGGTCATGTGCCTTCTTACATCACTGTGTGGGCAGTACTGCACTCAGCCTTCTGTTAACGCTTTGGGTATCAAATCCTTCTACTACACCTCCCCCCAAGTCTTTATCCCATGGATAGCGACTGACATTAGTTTACTTCCAGTTTTCTTCAAGTCTTAAATTACTATAAGTCTTGTGTACCAACTTTAATGTTACAACTATAAACTATTTTAACCCTAACATTATAAACATTAGCAACATTAACATTAACGGCATGCATTAACAATATTCTTACTACCCCATCTCCCCCTTCAAGTCCTTGATATCAGAGATTCAGGTGGTCTGGAGGTCTTGTGCCCCTGCCATGTCTTGTTTGGTGCCTGGTTGGAAGTGGTAGGCTCTAGAGGTTCTTGCTCTTGGTGGTGGTTTGTTTGGTGGTTGTACTGGGATGTAGACATGGCTTCATTCATTTCTTCCATTGATGGATGGTGCCCCGTGCCTGGTCGGTCTGGATGGTTTAGTGGTGATTGGTTTTAATTAGTCGTGGTCGTTTTCTTTCTGGGTGAACGAAACTGGTATTCATCAGGTTGTCAGTGTTTTTTCTTCTTCTTTTACCTTTTCAGGTGCCTGGAAGCTCTTTGCATTTGAGTGACAGCCTTTCCTTGGATCGAAGAAGACTGGACAGGTAGCTCACCTTGGTTTAGTTGTGTAGGTTGTGTGAGGCTGCTACCTGGTTGCAGCAGATGCTGTGGTTTTGGCACACTGGCTGGAGGTTGTCAGGTATGTACACTGGTTGGTGTGTCTACTATTGGTGGGGGCAGAAGCTTCTCTGAAGGTCATTCTGGCTCTGCCATCACTTCCACCAAGGGTGCTTTGGTAACCTCACACGTGGTAGGCTGGTCTGGCCTGGCCCTTGGGAATGTTCAGGGACTTGGAATGAAGAACAGACCTACTCCATGAATAGAGAAGAGATTACACATGAAGTCAATGTTTCAATGCTGTTTTATGGTTGAACATGTGGGAGGATGCCATTCTGGCTGGGTGGGCCTGTGGTTGTCTTCACCTCTACTGCTGGCTGGAGAAGATAGAGAGCTCTACAGGCATCCCTGCTAAGAAGACAGAGAGGCTGATTTTGCATGACATACATCAGCTCCATGATCTGTTTATTGCTGTACTTCAAAGGTTCCTCTATCATGCCAATGACCGGGATTTGGACTCCCACTGCACCATAAAGTGGGGTGTTTATGGTTTGGACCCAGAGGCCTTGAGGCCATGGTTCCTCATCAGAGAGGATTATCGCTGAATTTATCTTAAAGTTCGTTAGATGGCCGTTCACCTTGATGTCTGTGTTCCAGAATGAAGAGTCGATTTGTTTGATGTCACCCAAGAAGAGAGGCTGTCTCTCTTCTGGGTTGCTGGCCTCATGGATGGCTTTCAGATTGTCTGTGCGATGCTGGGGTCTTGGCTTACACAGCTTCCCACAATGTCCCTGTCTGTGACAGTGGAAGCACTGGGCAGGACTCACAGGACTTGTCTTTCCAGTGAGGGCGTTTCACACGGCAGTGCTGGCCACGTCATTCAGCATGGCGGTTCAGGGGTAGCTTACCCCGAATTGGGTGGTCCCTGCACTTCTGTGGTTTGGTATGATTGAGTGAGGTGTAGCTTCTGCTCCATGAAGTGTTCTCTCCTCTGGGAATGATCCTTTGTTGGTCGTGCAACTCAGAGTCTAGCCACCTGGACAGCCTTGTTGAGAGTAAGATCAACTTTGGCTTGGAGGAGGTCAAAGAATGAGTCAGTCGCTACATCCATCACGATTCTGTTTCGGATGAATTTGGATTTTAAGTCGCCATATTTACACCCTTCTACCATGCAGTAGAGATAATTGGTGAAGGAATCGACAGGTTCCCTAGGCTGCTGGATTCTCCTGTTAAATTTGGCATGTCCAAGATTTTATTGGATCTCGAGTTGAAGAAAAGGTCGAAAGATTTTAAGACTTGGTCAAATTTAGCAGATGACTCATCTATGGATTGCCTTGCAATAATGTTGTTTGTAATTGGCCCAACGGAATAAAGTAGTGTGCTAACATATTTTGTCTCCGATTTTTAAATTAAATCCTGCAGCAGTGCTACATCTCAAAAATCTTTTTCTACACTATCTACAATCTGGGACTGATCAGGACCATAGGTGAAGCCCATTGGAGGTGGAAGCAAAGAATTGTGGTCCACATTTTAAATTCTTAAAGTGTAGGTGTAGCTTTAAGGGAGAAGATGGCGTCACTGGTTATCGATGAAGAAGGGATTTTCGCACGCTTCCTGGTTTCAGCACAAATTTCAAAATGGCGGTGGCACTCCAATGAAGAAGGAGAAACCCAAAATAGCTGCAGGATTGGAGGGTTGCCAACTGGGTCAGGAACAGATTAAAAGGATGGAATTCTTGTTGGCCAGGAGGCCACAGAATCCTGAGCGACTCGACTTTATGAAAAAAATATTTTCTCCGTCTTCCTTTTTTTTTGTTCTGTTCCAAAATCGGGCGCCAGGTGGGGAGGATTCTGAGTTGGGGTTTGGGCTAGTGACTGAAATTAACAACAGTGTTTCTGCCTATTGCTACTAAACAGAGGATTCACAGGACTGGCTAGCCTGGAATTTTTTTTAAATTCACTCAGCCTGCTGGATCATCTTGGTAGAAGCTGAACTTCCACAGGCGATTCAGTGAAGTCTTCTGCCTGAGTTTAAACTTCTACCATTTTTCCACTTCCACGCTCTTGTGTCTCTGGAGCTTCTCTGGTGAGTGTTTTCCAGCATCTTAGCTTCTGCAGCAGGTTGCTTCAGTGCAGAAAGTGTCCTTTTCTTTAGTTCTTCAGCATTGTAGTGAGGATGTGGATTTTTTATCCCTTGCTGCCACCATGATGGATTCTACTGCTGTTACCATGAAGAATACTGCTTAGACATCATGAGGCAGTCTTGTATGAGTTACAAGGAAGTCTTTATTAACAACACTGAACTATGTACATATTTACAGCAGGTATGAAAAGACTCCATGCTAGGTCCTTACACATTGCTACTCGTCTCAAGACTTGCCTCAGCTATAGGTCATGTGCCTTCTTACATCACTGTGTGGGTGGTACTGTACTCAGTCTCCCGTTAATCCTTTAGGTACCAGCTTCTTCTACTGCAGAGAGTGCAAATCATGGGTAATTTAATCCCTCCCTCTTCCACCCTCCCACTACTGCTACAAAGCCGAAATGCTACAAAATACCTTGAGACAGATAGTGTTATGTTTGTTCAGAAATTCGTCATAGTTGAAACCTAGTTTTTTCAAGTTTCCTCTTGGAACACCCAAAAACATATGCACCAAGTGCTTGAAAGCAGCAAGGCTAATTTAAAATTAGCATAGCAAGTTTGCACGTAATAAGAAGATTGATAATAGGTCTAAAAATAAAATGGGAAACGAAAGCACTGACTTACTACTTGCTGACCACCTATTCTAATTTTTGAGCAAACCTTGATTCTGACTGTTGAAGATCCTATTGGAAACAACATTGAATCTCATGATGTAGTTACAACCCCAGTGCCAGTTCTGCCTCTGCCTACGTTGTTTCTACTAGTTCCTACTTCTATGCAGAAAACAAGTCATCAGAAGTCAGTAGGCAGCCCTTAAACTTTCTTTGAAAGGAATACTTAACTACAGTCAGGAAAAGTGGACAGCAGTTTTAGCATTCAGTTTTACTGCAGTCACTTGTAGGTTTTGAACCTTTAAGGCTTGTATGTTTAATTTCCTTGCTGCTGTAGGTGCTGCAAAATGTTTCCGAGCCACTATAAACTGCTGCACCATTTCAATTTTAATTATTCTCCTGCTCCCATTCAAGCTCCCTCTGCAGGCCAGTTAAAATCAGATACCCAGCAGATATTTTGCCTCCAGGTGAAGGAGTTGCCTAGTTATGAGCATGGTTTTTTTTCATTCTTTCACGGGATGTGGACATCGCTGTTAAGGCCGGTTTTTTTTATTGTCCATCCTTTGTTGCCCTTGAGAAGGTGGTGGTGAGCAGCAAGCTAATCTTTTAATCTCTCTGCGATATGACTTGCACAATTAGTTGGCCGATGAACTCTTTGACAACCCTCACTACTTCCCCACAGCCGATCTCTGACCCACAATCACTCTGAGGTGGCCCCCCTCCACTGATCAACCCATGATCTCTCCCTCCATTCCTCCTCTCTGCACCTCAGCTGTTGCTGGTGCTGGGGGCCTCAGAGTTGATATTAGGGATCGGTGACATGGGCAACCCACCAGGGTCAGAAGGGGTGAAAGATTACATGCAGGAAACCCTGAAACGACAGTTAAAAAGAAGTTGATCTAATCATTTTTTGTTTTTGCACAGATCATTAATGGCTGTTCAAGCAGAAAATTGCTCTCCAATGAGGTTGAGCAGAATTTTCCTCACTCCCATCCTCAAACCCTTCAATGGGGGGTTCCAAGGTGGGCTGCCCATTTGTTTGATTGTTTCACCCATGGTTGTCAATCAGTGTTCCAAACGGGAATGAGGTTTAGATGACTGAGGGAATGAGTAGTGGCCAGAAAAGCCTCAAGTATGAACTAGGAAGTGGGAGTGGGATGCAGCTGTCATATGTGCAGGCAGAGTGGGCTGGCTGCCTCACCAAAATTGGTTTAGTTGTAGGAGGCAGAGGATGATGACAGAAGGATGCTTTAGTGACTGGAAGCCAGTGTCCAGTGATGTACCACAGGGATCTGTGCTGGGTCCCCTATTATTCATCATTTATATAAACGACATAGATGACTATGTGGGGGGTAGGATTAGTAAGTTTGTGGATGACACAAAGATTGGCCAGGTGGTGAACAGTGAGGTTGAGTGACTTGGGATACAGGAGGATATAGATGGGATGGTCAAATGGGTAGATAAATGACAGATGGAATTTAACCCTGAAAAGTGTGAGGTGGTACACTTTGGAAGGAGTAATTTGACAAGGAAGCATTCAATGAACGGCATGACACTAGGAAGTTCTGAGGAACAAAAGGACCTTGGCATGTGTGTCCATAGATCTCTGAAGGCAGAGGGGCATGTTAGTGGGGTGGTGAAAAAGGCATTTGGGACACTTGCCCTTATCAATTGAGGCATAGATTACAAAAGTAGGGAGATCATTTTGGAGTTGTATAGAGCCTTGGTGAGGCCACAGCTGGAGTACTGTGTGCAGTTCTGGTCACCACATTACAGGAAGGATGTGATTGCACTGGATGGGGTGCAGAGGAGATTCACCAGGATGTTGCCTGGGATGAAACCTTTAAGTTATGAAGAGAGGTTGTATAGACTTGGGTTGTTTTCGTTGGAGCAGAGAAGACTGAGGGGCAACCTGATCGAGGTGTACAGGATTATGAGAGGCATGGACAGGGTGGATAGGGAGCAGCTGTTCCTCTTAGTTAAAGGGTCAGTCACAAGGGGACATAAGTTCAAGGTGAGGAGCAGGAGGTTTAGGGGGATGTGAGGAAAAACCTTTTTACCCAGAGGGTGGTGACGGACTGGAATGCACTGCCTGGGAGGGTGGTGGAGGCGGGTTGCCTCACATCCTTTAAAAAGTACCTGGATGAGCACTTGGCACGTCATAACATTCAAGGCTATGGGCCAAGTGCTAGTAAATGGGATTAGGTAGGTAGGTCAGGTGTTTCTCATGTGTCGGTGCAGATTCAATGGGCCGAAGGGCCTCTTCTGCACTGTGATTCTGTGATTCTAAGTGAGCACAAATGGAGAAGCATTGAGTGTGGTGCAGAGATTGCTGCAGGCCTGCAGTTACCAAGATGGGTGCCAGGTGACCTTCTAAATAAACACAAGAAATAGGAGCAGGAGTAGAGCACACAGCCTGTGGAGGCTGCTCCGCCAGTCAATATGATCGTGGGCTTCAACTACACTTTCTCACCTGCTCCACATATCCCTTGCTTCCCTGAAAGATCAAAAAAATCTGCCTATCCCAGTCTTAAGTGTATTCAACGATGGATTATCCACAGCCCTCTGGGGTAGAAAATTCCAAAGATTCACAGCCTTTTGAGTGAAATATTTTCCCCTCATCTCAATCATTGACCCCTATCCTGAGACTGTGCCCCCATCTTTTAGATTCCCTGACCAGCAGAAACAATCTCTTAGCATCTACCCTATCAAACCCCTTCAGAATCTTGCATGTTTCAATGAGATTGCTTCTCATTCTTTTAAACTCCAGAGAATATTGACCACATTTACTCAGCTGCTACAATTATAGGACAAACCTCTCATCCCAGGGCCCAATCTTGTGAATCTTCGATGTACCACCTTCATTGCAAGTATATCATTCCTTAAATTTGGAGAGAAAAACTGCACAGTGTTCCAGATGTAGTCTCACTAAAGCCCTGTACAACTGTAGCAAGGCTTCCTTATTCCTGTACTCCAATCCCCTTGCACTAAAGGTGAATATGCCATTTGCCTTCCTAATTGCTTGCTACACCTTCATGCTAACTTTCTGCATTCCTTGTAATCCCACAACCCCACCCCCCAAGTCTCTCTGAACATCAACATTTACAAGTTTCACAACTTTCAAAATATATACTGCTTTTCTATACATTATAATGAAACATTATTCTCCATCTGCCATCTTGTTGCCCGCTAGCTTAACCTGTCTATATCTCTTTACAGCCTCTGTCTTCCTCACAGCTCAATTTGCTACCTAGTTTTGTATCATCAGCAAATTTAGATTCATTATTCTCTCTCTCTTCATCTAAGTCATTTATACAGATTGTAAATAGCTGAGACCCCAGCACTGATCTTTGCGACACACCACTAGTCACAGCCTGCCAACTTGAAAATACCCCATTTATGCCTACTCTTTGCTTCCTATCCATTAACTAATCCTCTATCCATGCTAAAATACTACCCACAACTCCATGAGCCCTTATTTTGCCTATTCACCTATTGTATCACACCTTATCAAATGCCTTTAGGAAATCCAAGAATACCACATCTACTCGTTTCCCTTTATCTACCCTACAAGTTACATTCTCAAAAAATTCTAATAACTTTGTCAAACAGGATTTCATAAAACCATGCTGACTTGTTCAAATTGCCCTATGCTTTTTGAAGTTCATTTTTAGAACTTGCATAATAGATTCCAGCATTTTCCCAACAACTGATGTTAGGGTACTAGTCTGTAGGTCCCTGTTTTCTCTCTCCCTCCTTTCTTGAAAAGTGGCATTACATTTGCCAGCTTGCAATCTAATGGGACTATTCCAAAACCTAAGAAACTCTGGAAGATCATAGCGAGCAAATCTAGAATCCTAGGATGTGGCTATCAGGTCTTGAGGATTTGTCAGATTTTATCTCCTTGAGTTTCTCCAATATTTTTTCTCTGCTGCCAATAATTACCCTTACCCTTTCTTACCCTTTTGAGCCATTGGTTAACACCTGCATGCGACTTGTGCCTTCTATTATGAAGACAGACACAAAGTATTTGTTCAATGCCTCTGTCATTTCCTCTTTCCCCATTTTAATTTCTCCTGTCTCAGTTTCTCAGGGGCCATCATTTACTTTAGCTAATCTCTTCCTTTTACATACTTGTTAAAGCTCTTACAATCTGTTTTTATATTCCTGGCTAGTTTCCTCTCATATTCAATTTTAATCTAATACTATCCTTAACTTCCTGAGTGAACCATGGATGGGTCTTTCTTGCTGAGCTCTTGTTTTTTAATGGACTATAATTTTATTGAACATTTTGAGTTGTTTCTTTAAATGTTTCCCACTGTTTATTTACTGCCATAACTTATAGTCTATTTACCCAATCAACCTTAGCCAGTTCTCCCCTCATGCATATGTGATTGGCTTTTTTAAGTTTAAGGTTCTTGTTTGTGATATGTCACTTTCAAACTTAACATGGAATTCAATTGTATTATGATCATTATTTCCCAGTGGATCTTTTACTATAACTTCAGTAATGAATCCTACCTCATTACACAATACTAAACCAATCAATCCAGAAAATAAACAAATAATCTCAGTGTTTAATGTGCAAACTTTCACTGAGTCTTGTTCAACAGAGGAGTGCTTTTTACATAATTAAATAGGTAGTAGTTGAGACAAGTCATTCTGTTTACCATTAGTTATAGGTGAAATTTACTTAGAGAATGCAAACCTTCATGGAGGAAGGTTTAGGCATTTAAAAGTAGGGATTCCTTTTACTAATGCCACCAAATAAGCTAACCCAAAGAAAGAGTGCCAGAAAATAGGTTTGCTCAGGGGCCATTTTCCCTGAGACTGGCCCTGGCAGGCCCATCGTCCTTCTCCCTCTACATATTGGGGTCATTGAGGCTATAGCACAGTATCTGGCCAACTGGTCTATGCCAGTGTTCGTTCTCCAGACGAGGGGCGTATGGCTGAGAAAACAGTTGCTGCTGCTACTGGAGCAGCTGTTGGTGGTGTGACCTCTACTTTTGCCCCTCAGCAGAGGTGGAAGATGGAGCTCCAGGAGCTGCTCTTATGCCATATTGAAAGCTGGCAGCAGAAAACTACAGCTGAGAGTGAGTGAACTACTAGACAGGTGAAATGCCTTCCAAGCAGTTGGCAAACACCTATTAAGCAGCGAAGGCATACTCTGAGAAGAAATGCTTTGAACAGCAATGTCTCAATAGCCATGGCTGGAGCTCATCAATGTAACTAATCAAAGTCTCCACAGATTTTCAGTTTCACTAAAGAAGCTTGCCTCAGTGGCCTTGGCGAGTTGCTGACAGGTCAGGAAACAGGTTGCCTGGCTGGGAAATCCTGAATTCATGGTTAAAACAGCTCAAACTTCTTAACCTCAACACGTACTTAATAGCTTACCTGACAGAACCAAGGGGATTCTTCCCTGCTGTTTTTAAATCCTACCCCACGGGAGTCAGAAGAAGGCAGGGTCACAAGCCAACGTCAATTTCCAGAATGCCCCAAACCCGCCTCAACAAGCCTGGGAAAATTCTGTTCAATGCTTTAGTTGATCTCTTTAATGAGAAAATGAAATGGGGAGAGATTGAGGAAACAATATTGTAAATAGGATGTAGAGATTCTGGTCTAATCTAGAATGTCAACTGACAGTTGAACCAGATCAATACATATGAAAAGGAAGGGTTGAAAATTGACCTGAATCAAGTCCAAAACCATTCTGTATACGGGTGACATATAATATTTATATACAATTACTACAGTGGAATCTCAGCCTGTAAATACTCCTGGTTTAGGACAAATGGAAAACCTAGGATCAATCATGGAATCATGGATAGATAAGAGCTGGGTAGAGTGTCCTGCAGCCAGCATCGGTTTGAAGCAGTCTGGGAAGAGTGTCCTGCAGTCAGCATTGCAGTGAAGTAGTCTGTGAAGAGTGTCCTGCAGTTAGCATCGCCATGAAGTAGTCTGAGAAGAGTGTCCTGCAGTCAGCATCGCAGTGAAGTAGTCTGTGAAGAGTGTCCTGCAGTCAGCATTGCAGTGAAGTAGTCTGCGACGAGTGTCCTGCAGTTAGCATCGCTGTGAAGCAGTCTGGGAAGAGTGTCTTGCAGTCAGCATCACAGACTGCACTGGAGACTGCTTTGGGAGTTCTGTATACGGTCGGGTAAGTATTTACTACTTTTGTTGCTTATAGTTTTTAAGATCTTATTTTGTGGTTCATCATTTGTAAGGGCTATATTCTGTAACAAGGAGGAGAAGGGAAGAAGGCCCTAGAGTAATTGATATTATTTGATATTAAGTATCTTCAAAAGGTTTAATTTAATTTAAAGGGGTAAGTCATGGCAGAAGAGCTGAAAGCCGTGGTGTGCTCCTCCTGCTCTATGTGGGAAGCCGGGCACATTTCCAGTGCCTGGGCCAGCATGTGTGCAGGAAGTGTCTCCAGCTGCAGCTCCTGGAAGCCCGAGTTTTGGAGCTGGAGCGGCGGCTGGGGACACTGTGGAGCATCCGTGAGGCGGAGCGTATTGTGGATAGCACGTATAGAGAGGTGGTCACACCGCAGGCTAAGAGTCCACAGGCAGGGAGAAATGGGTGACCACCAGGCAAAGCAAGAGGACTAGGCAGGCAGTGCAGGAATCTCCTGTGGCTATTCCTCTGCAAAACAGATATACCGCTTTGGATACTGTTGAGGGGAATGGACTCACAGGGAAAAGCAGCAACAGCCAAATTTGTTGCATCACGGTTGGCTCTGCTGCACAGGGGAGGAGTAAAAAGTGTGGGAATGCAATGGTTATAGGGGATTCAATTGTAAGAGGAATAGATAGGCGTTTCTGTGGCCGCAAATGAGACTCCAGGATGGTATGTTGCCTCCCTGGTGCTAGGGTCAAGGATGTCTCAGAGTGGCTAGAAGACATTGTGAAGGGGGAGGGTGAACAGCCAGTGGTCATGGTACACATTGGTACAAACGACATAGGTAAAAAATGGGATGAGGTTCTAAAAGCAGAAGATAGAGAGTTAGGAAGTGAGTTGAAAAGTAGAACTTCAAAGGTAGTGATCTCAGGATTACTACCAGTGCCACGTGCTCGTCAGAGTAAAAATAGCAGGATATATGCGATGAATACGTGGCTGAGGAGATGGTGTGAGGGGGAGGGTTTCAGATTCCTGGGACATTGGGACCGGTTCTGGGGGAGGTGGGGCCAGTACAAACTGGATGGGTTACACCTGGGCAGGGCTGGGACTGATGTCCTAGGGGAGATATTTGCTAGAGTGATTTGGGAGGGTTTAAACTAAAATGGCAGGGGGATGGGAACCTATGCAAGGAGTTAGAGGAAGGGGAATCAAAGACAAGAACAAAAGACAGAAAGGGGAATAAGAAAAGTGATAGACAGAGAAATCAAGGGCAAGAATCAAACAGGGCCTCAGTGAAAAATAGTGGGAACGGGACAAGTAATGTTAAAAAGACAAGCCTTAAGGCTTTGTGCCTTAATGCGAGGAGCAATCACAATAAAGTGGATGAATTAACCATGCCAATAGTTGTAAACAGGTATGATGTAGTCGGGATTACGGAGACATGACTGCAGGGTGACCAGGAATGGGAACTGAACATCCAAGGGTGTTCAATATTTAGAAAAGACAGACAAAAAAGAAAAGGCAGTGGAGTTGCATTGTCGGTTAAAGAGGAAATTAACGCAATAGCGAGGAAAGATATTAGCTCCAACGATGCAGAATCTGTATGGGTAGAGCTGAGAAACACTAAAGGGCAAAAAACGTTAGTGGGGGTTGTATATAGACCCCCAAACTTAGTGGTGATGTTGGGAATAGCATTAAACAGGAAATTAGAGATGCATGCAATAAAGGAACATCTGTAATTATGGGTGACTTTAATCTGCATATAGATTGGGCAAATCAAATTAGTAACAATACCATAGAGGAGGAATTCCTGGAGTATATACAGGATGGTTTTCTGGACCAATATGTTGAGGAACCAACTAGAGAACAAGCCGTCCTAGACTTGGTATTGTGTAATGAGAAAGGAATAATTGGCAATCTAGTTGTGCGAGGCCCCTTGGAGATGAACGACCATAATATGATAGAATTCTTCGTCAAGATGGAGAGTGACATAGTTGATTCTGAGACTAGGGTCCTGAATCTTAATAAAGGAAACTACAATGGTATGAGGCATGAGTTGGCTATAATTGGGAAACATTACTTAAAGGGTTGACGGTGGATAGGCAATGGCAAACATTCAAAGAGCGCATGGATGAACTGCAACAATTCCTTATTCCTGTCTGGCGCAAAAGTAAAACAGGAAAGGTGGCCAAACCATGGCCAGAATTTTTCCGTTGGCAAGTTAGGGGCGGGGCCCACTCGCTGACGCGAAAGTGGCACGGGATGACGTTGGGAGGAACCCCTGAGGAAGGCGAGTGGACAGTGAAATCAGCTGTCTGCCCGCCAACCTGTCAATGGCCAATTGAGGCCATTGACAGGATCATTAAGAGCTCATTAAATGCCCTGCCCATCCAACCTTAAGTTTGGTGGGCAAGCCAGGAGCCCCAGCGGGGAATTGAAAAAACATGAAACCTCATCCACTGGCAGGATGAGGTTTCATGTCCGTTTTAAAAATGTTTAATAAACTTTATGTCCTTTTTGTTAACATGTCTCATCTCGTGTGACATCGTCACATGAGGGAGCATGTTAATAAATTTTTTATTTGTCTATTCTTGATGTTTAAAAAACTTTCAGTGATCTCCCTGAAACAGCACTTAGTCTCGGAGATGTGCGCTCTTTCGCACGCATGCACGAAAGAGCGCACTTTGACAGTTGTGGAATCCCTCCCCCCACCACACAGGAAGCGGGTGGCCCACCCACTTAAACTGGCGGCAGGGCCCGCTTCGGCGGCGGGGGTCGGCTGCCCGCCCGCCACCGAGCCGGTGGGGCCCACCCACCCACCAAGGGGAAAATTCTGCCCCATGGCTTACAAGGGAAATTAGATATAGTATTAGATCCAAGGAAGAGGCATACAAATATGGACAGAAAAAACAACAGACCTGAGGAATGGGAGCAGTTTAGAATTCAGCAAAGGAGGACCAAGGGATTGATTAAGAAGGGGAAAATGGAGTACGGGAGTAAGCTTGCGGGGAACATAAAAACTGACTGTAAAAGTTTCTATAGGTATGTGAAGAGAAAAACATTGGTGAAGACAAATGTAGGTCCCTTACAGTCAGAAACAGGGGAATTTATAATGGGGAACAAAGAAATGGCTGATCAACTAAATACATACTTTGGTTCTGTCTTTACAAAGGAGGACACAAATAACATACCAGAAATGTTGGGGAACACAGGGTTTAGCGAGAGGGAGGAACTGAAAGAAATCAGCATTAGTTGGGAAATGGTGTTGGGGAAATTGATGGGATTGAAGGCCGATAAATCCCCAGAGCCTGATAATCTACATCCCAGAGTACTTAAGGAAGTGGCCCTAGAAATAATGGATGCATTGGTGGTCATCTTCCAAGATTCTATAGACTCTGGAACAGTTCCTACAGATTGGAGGGTTGCTAACGTAACCCCACAATTTAAAAAGGGAGGCAGAGAGAAAACAGGGAATTATGGACCAGTCAGCCTGACATCGGTAGTGGGGAAAATTCTAGAGTCCATTATAAAAGATTTAATATCTGAGCACTTGGAAAACAGTGGCAGAATCGGACAGAGTCAGCACGGATTTACAAAAGGGAAATCATGCTTGACAAATCTACTGGAATTTTTTTGAGGATGTAACTAGTAGAGTTGATGAGGAGGAGCCAGTGGATGTAGTTTATTTGGATTTTCAGAAGGCTTTCGACAAAATCCCACATAAGAGATTAGCGTGTAAAATTAAAACGCAGGGGATTGGGGGTAATGTATTGAGATGGATAGAAAACTGGTTGGCAGACAGGAAACAAAGAGTAGGAACAAACGGGTCTTTTTCCGAATGGCAGGCAGTGACTAGTGGGGTAACGCAGGGATCGGTGCTGGGACCCCAGCTATTCACAATGTATATTAATGATTTAGATGAGGGAATTAAATGTAATATCTCCAAATTTACAGATGACACAAAGCTGGGTGGGAGGGTGAGCTGTGAGGAGGATGCAGAGATGCTTCAGTGTGATTTGGACAAGGTTAAGTGAGTGGACAAATGCATGGCAGATGCAGTATAATGTGGATAAATGTGAGGTTATTCACTTTGGCAGCAAAAACAGGAAGGCAGATTATTATCTGAATGGCTATAAATTGAGAGAGGGGAATGTGCAACGAGACCTGGGTGTCCTTGTACACCAGTCGCTGAAGGTAAGCATGCAGGTGCAGAAGGTGGTAAAGAAGGCAAATGGTATGTTGACCTTCATATCCAAAGGATTGGAGTACAGGAACAGGGATGTCTTGCTGCAATTGTACAGGGCCTTGGTGAGACCACACCTGGAATATTGTGTGCAGTTATGGTCTCCTTATCTGAGGAAGGATGTACTTGCTATAGAGCGAAGTTTTACCCGACTGATTCCTGGGATGGCAAGACTAACATATGAGGAGACATTGAGTGAGTTCGGATTACATTCGCTGGAGTTCAGAAGAATGAGGGGGATCTCATAGAAACCTGTAAAATTCTAACAGGACTAGACAGGGTAGATGCAGGAAGGATGGTCCCGATGGTGGGGGAGTCCAGAATCCGGGGTCACAGTCTGAGGATACGGGGTAGACCATTTAGGACTGAGATGAGGACAAATTTCTTCAGCCAGAGAGTGGTGAGCCTGTGGAATTCGTTACCACAGAAAGTAGTTGAGGCCAAAACATTGTATGTTTTCAAGGAGGAGTTAGATATAGCTCTTGGGGCGAAAGGGATCAAAAGATACGGGGAGAAAGCAGGAGCAGGCTATTGAGTTGGATGATCAGCCATGATCATAATGAACAGCGGAGCAGGCTCAAGGGGCCGAATGGCCTACTCCTCCTGTTTTCTGTTTCTATAATTGGGGTATCTGAAGATGCATAAAATTAACAGAGTGCTTCTTCCCACTCACCACTCTTATGCAACCATCCAGAATCCGGGATACTCAGTTTGTTCTAATATTGGTTTATGACGACCCTTCATCATATTTTTCCCTCCTGTTATCCCCCAAATGCAATTTTACTCTCCTTGTCTTACAGTATAGTGGTCTCTGGTGGCCTAAAATGGTATTGTAAGACCATAGTGTATTTCCAATTTTTTGTTTTTCTGTTAAGTTTGTGTGTATTAAAACGTCAGAGAAACTGCATAATATTCCTTATCTCACTATAACATAGTTAAACATATAGTTAATTTAAGATAGACATTGCCCTTTTGGGATAGAGGACCAAAGGGGCCTCGGGCTGCAGAGACACAAATCACTTGAAATAGTGATGCAGATTATAAAATTTCATTTAAAAAAAACAAACCAAGCACTGGGCCTCATTTCTACAGGGATAGAATTGCAAAGCAAACAAGTCATTTTAAAATTACATAGAACATTGGTTAGACCACACTTAGAGTGCTGTGCATAGATTCAGTCTCCATATTATAAAATGGATATGGATGCATTGGTGAAACTGCAAAGAAGATTCAAAGGATGATACCGGAATTGAGAGAATATACTTATTAGGAAAGGCTGAATAGGCTGGAACTCTTTTCTGTAGAAAAGAAAAGACTTAGGAGTGAGCTGACAGAAGTCTTCAAGGTTATTAAAGAGTTTGATAGGGTAAACATACAGGTATTTTCACTAGTGGGAGTGACCAAATTTGGAGGGCACAAATATAAGATGGCCACCAATAAATCAAATAGGAATTCAGGAAAAATTCAGGAATTCTTTACATAAAGAGTGGTTAGAATGTGTAATGTGCCACCACTTGAAGTGGTTGGGGCAAATAGCATAGATGAATGTAGGGGAAGTTTGATAAGCAGATGAAGGAGAAAGGAATAGAAGATTATGCCGATAAGGTTAGATAAAGGAGCAGACGGGATAGGCATCAGGATCTATCTGAAAGGAGGCGAGACCCTTAACACAGGGCCTACAAGCAGAGGATCATCTCTCGACACACGTCTGAGTACCAGTACCTTAGAAGGCTCAGGCTGGTCTCTGCTGACATTTGCAGCCTTCTGGAACAAGATCTCCTTCTCAGTGAAGCATTGGCATGCAATGCCAATGGCTGACAATGTGCCTGACATGAGAGGGCCACCACGTTCTCCCTCCCCACTGCCAGGTATTTGCCTCTCGCCAATTTCTGTGCTCTCTCCTCTTGCAAGGAGTGAAAGCAGAGAAGTGTGAGTGGTTGTAATTATTTGTGTGGAGAGGGGAGAAGGACATTTATGGGGGGTGACTGTGGAGGCATCTGTAGAGAGAACAATAGGCTGAGGATGAGTGTGAGTGTTGGCTGTGAAAATGGTGACATGAGATGTGTGCAGGGAGAGGAATGAATGGAGCTGCAAGGTGAGAGGTATCCTGTGCAGGAGAATTCTGAGCAAGTCAACTGTGGGACTTGGCACCTGAAATTGTTACGCCACTCACTTGTCATGACCTCCTGTGGTCCTAGGTCCTCTTGGTGCACTCTTGTCTCCAGGTTGAATGGGGGCACCCTTTTGCTGCCGATTTCCTTGGCCACTCCCATACATGCCTGATTGGTTGGAGAAGTTGGGAGAGTTCAACTCACTGTATTCCCTCTAATCCCACAGCAGGACCACCAGATACGTGAGAGAGATCTGGAGGGACAGCCTTCCCAGGTCCTTTGGTTGCTGCAGCCTCAAAAATACAAACACCGGTGAGCTTTTCTGACCCACGTCATGGTCCCTTTAATTAGAAATCCTTCCATTGACAGAATTCACGTGTCATCTAACCCACTCTCCCTAATTGGTTGGAAAGCCTAGAAGCAGCATGATAATTGGTTTGCTCTGGTAAAGAGCAATGGCTGGGCAAGCAATTCAGTATTAGGTTCCCGACCTGAAAAGGGTTCCATCATTCTGGCAGGGACTAAGATAGACAGATTCTGCCCCTTGAGACTTTCTTTATCGACCTGGACAATAAAAACTTACAGCCATGAAAGAGAACGAAGATCGAGAGTTAACAACGGAACAAGGTGGAGACTGTGTTTAAAAGTCAACATGAGGAGCTGTGACAGAGGGTTTTGTCTTGATTTGCAACTTATAGCTAATGGAATTCAAAAATCACAGGGATTGTCAGCAAGTCACAGTATGGTTCTTGATAAAGTTACCCAGACTGAAGCAATTGTGCCATCTTTTAATCAAGGATACCAGAAAACTGTACAAACTACAGAGTGAGAAGGGTAATATTCTGTGACACATAATGGAAGGTGAAGCCACTAGCAATAAAGCAAATTGTCATTTATATATGAGAGAAAGAACTTCAAAGGCTCATACGTTGAACTTTGAATCCTGTTACATGAGATTGGTGATGATGGGTTAATCCATTTAAAGGTGTTTATTTGGATTGTGTAATGGTGAGATGGGACAAAAGGGAAGAGATTGATAAATATACTGTGTGTACTAAGTATAATTATTAAAATGTGTAAAATGTTATTAGTTTTATTTTGGATAGTGTTTTTGAAAATTCATCACTTCCGTGATGATTTGTCATTGGGGAGGTGTTACAAGTATGAAGTTTATAAGATTGTTATGCCTTGGTACTTTCTCTTTAAGTTAAGGTGAAATGGAAGATTGAAGAGGGTCATGTGACCTATCCTGAACTCTACCCAACAACAGGCTTGGGTGGCTTGGTTGTTAAAGGTTAAAAGGGGCTCAGGTTGTCTTACCGGAAAGAAAGCTCGAGATATTCACACCTGTAAACAATGACCAGAGCAGTTGTGCTTACAGCTAGAGTCCATTATAAAAGATTTAATAGCTGAGCACTTGGAAAACAGTGGCAGAATCGGACAGAGTCAGCATGGATTTATGAAAGGGAAGTCATGCTTGACAAATCTACTGGAATTTTTTGAGGATGTAACTAGTAGAGTTGATGAGGGGGAGTCAGCGGATGTGGTTTATTTGGACTTTCAGAAGGCTTTCGACAAAGTCCCACAAGAGATTGGCGTGTAAAATTAAAGCGCATGGGATTGGGGGTAGTGTATTGAGATGAATAGAAATCTGGTTTGCAGACAGGAATCAGAGAGTAGGAATAAACGGGTCTTTTTCCAAATGGCAGGCAGTGACTAGTGGGGTAACGCAGGGATCGGTGCTGGGACCCCAGCTATTCGCAATATATATTAATTTTTTAGATGAGGGAATTAAATGTAATATCTCCAAATTTACAGATGACACAAAGCTGGGTGGGAGGGTGAGCTGTGAGGAGGATGCAGAGATGCTTCAGTGTGATTTGGACAAGCTGAGTGAGTGGGCAAATGCATGGCAGGTGCAGTATAATGTGGATAAATGTGAGGTTATCTATTTTGGTAGCAAAAACAGGAAGGCAGATTATTATCTGAATGGCTATAAATTGAGAGAGGGGAAAGTGCAACGAGACCTGGGTGTCCTTTACACCAGTCGCTGAAGGTAAGCATGCAGGTGCAGCAGGTGGTAAAGAAGGCAAATAGTATGTTGGCCTCATAGCCAGAGGATTCGAGTACAGGAACAGGGATGTCTTGCTACAATTGTACAAGGCCTTGGTGAGACTACACCTGGAATACTGTATACAGTTTTGGTCTCCTTATCTGAGGAAGGATGTTACTTGCTATAGAGGGAGTGCAGCGAAGGTTTACCCGACTGATTCTTGGGATGGCAGGACTGATATATGAGGAGAGATTGAGTCGGTTAGGATTATATTCGCTGGAGTTCAGAAGAATGAGGGGGTCTCATAGAAACCTATAAAATTCTAACAGGACTAGACAGGGTAGATGCAGGAAGGATGTTCACGATGGTAGGGGAGTCCAGAACCAAGAGTCATAGTCTGAGGATATGGGGTAGACCATTTAGGACTGAGATGAGGACAAATTTCTTCACCCAGAGAGTGGTGAGCCTATGGCATTCGTTACCACAGAAAGTAGTTGAGACCAAAACATTGTATGTTTTCAAGAAGGAGTTAGATATAGCCCTTGGGGCGAAACGGATCAAAGGGTATGGGGAGAAAGTGGGAGCAGGCTATTGAGTTGGATGATCAGCCATGATCATAATGAATGGCGGAGCAGGCTCGAAGGGCCGAAAGGCCTACTCCTGCTCCGAGTTTCTATGTTTCAACAGCGGATAGACTGTCACCAAGTCTCACAGGGAAATATTAGGAATGTCAGGTTTTGTAAACAGTTATACTTTAAATTCTCTATTTAATTCCAAGATTGAATGAATTTGGGAGTCTAAAGGATAGCTAATTAGCATTTCCACCAGGACACAAGGCCTATGTGATTCACATTGCCATGGTGATGGGCTTTGAGAAGGGAGGAGTCCATGGCAAGCCATTGTAATATTGGCTTACAAGTTTCTTAAGATATCCCTGAACCTCACAGACAAGTCAGTCTGCAAGAATCAGAGACAGACAGAATGCAGGTGGGAACTTGCCCTCGGAATGAAGAGACCAAGCTTGTGAAGATTTAAATGAGGCTGGAAGATTCGCCTAGCTTTAGCTAGAGGGACGAATCTTCTGGGTAACCTCACCTTGAAAGTCAGATCGGGGATTAGAAGTTATCTAGCCAGAAAAGGGAAAAGGAAGCAAGCCATCAGGAGCAGAGAATAGCTTTGGACTGGTTCCTGGAGAACGAAGTGTCTACTTAAGAGATCGGGTGAATTATAAATGTGGAGGGAAACTTTTGGTCTTCTAAAAGTCATATGGGGGAAACCTTTTGGCAGTTTAGAGTATAAGGTGCCAAGAGAATAGTGTTTAGACAATGATGCTTTTTGTTTGTTACAGTAAAAGTCTTAAAACTTGAAATCTTGATGTGCGATCCTTCCAGTTAGCCACTGGAAATTGAAATATCCTATTGAAAGTTATCAGTCTCAATGGGGATCATAACACACTCTACTATCCTTTTCTTCATTGATCGCTCTCCATGTTCTGCATCTTTAGTCCAGTTGAGCAGAGCTTGGAGAGGACTGTGCCCTCAACAGGGAATCTCTACAGCTGGCCCTGTCACCATTCCCTGCTCATGCTTTCTTGTAGTCCCTTATCCTTGGTAACGTCCTGATAACACACTGTACCCTTTCTAAAGCATGACATATTTCCTCAACTGTGATGCCTGGAATTGTCTACAATATTCCTTTGAGGCCTAACCAGTGATTTATAAAGTTCCAGCAGGATCTCTTTGCTCTTGCAATCTATGCCTCTATTTACAAACTTAAGTAACATATATGCATTTTTAACCACCTCATCAATGTGCCTTATCATCTTTAAGGGATTGTGTATATGTACATTAACGTCTCTCTGCTCATCTGCACTTTTCAAAATTGCGCCATTTATAATCTACCATCTTTTCATATTAGTCCTCCCAAAGTGCATCACTTCATACTTCTTTGCATTGATCTCCAACTTCCATGCTTCTGTCCTTTTCACTATCCTATCAATGTTATCCTCATCACTATCTCACTTTTCAATAATATGAATCTTTTTACTTAATCTTTAAAAGGGATCCTTAATCCCTCCAGTGCTTTCGATAATTTTTCTGGATTATTAACTGAATCTTGACCCTATTTATCATCAGCCTCCATTTTCTGTTTGATTTTACCCTCTACTTCCTTTGTCATCCAGGGTGTGTTAGCTTTGGATGGTCTACCTTTTCCCTTCAAAGGGATATGCCCGGTTTGTCCCTGAACTATCTCTGCCTGAAATCCTTCTATTGTTCTGTTACTGCATTACCCTCAGATCACCTTATCCTATCTACCTCTGCTAGGCTCTGCTAAATCACTCAATTTAGCTCTTTCGAGCATTTTACTTTCAATATTTTCTGGTCTCTTCCATTATCACTCTAATCCAAATTATGCTATAGTCACTGTTTAAAAAAAGAAAAACTTGCATTTATATGGCATCTTTCACAATCCCAGGATGTCCCAAAGTGCTTTGCAATCAGTGAAGTACTTTTTGAAGTACATTCGCTGCTGTAATGTTAGGAAATGTGGCAGCCAGTTTACACACAGTACATTCCCCCGAACATCAACGCGATGATGACCAAATAATTTGGGCTCTAACTTCAGTGGAGTGGCAATCAAAATCAGATTACCACTCCACTCTTCATTACTAACCCTAAATGAAGCCACACCTTTCTTGCCTGGCCTTCTGACTTGGGCCGGGTGAGAAAGGTGCATTGCGGCAGGTTCCCATGGCCTTGTAATGAGGGCAACGGAGTCGGAGGTAAGGAAGACACAGCACTGGCTGCCGTAAAGCAGGCAGGTTTAAAGGTCCAGCCACTTTGAGAGAAGGCAAGTGTTCAAGGAAGTGGATAGGATTGGGGGATGCTATCGACTGAGCCTCAGTTGGCACAGATTGCTCAATAACTAAACATTTTATTTTATTCGTCTCTGGGGTGTGACAGTTGCTGGCAAGGCCAATATTTACTTCCCTATTTCCCCTTGAGAAGATAGTGGTTAGCTGCCTTCTTGAACCATTGCAGTCCATGTGGTGTAGGTACATCCACAATGTTGTTGGGGAGTTCCTGGTTTCTGACCCAGTGATAGTAAAGGAATGGCAATGTAGCTCCAAGTCAAGATAGTGAATGACTTGGAGGGGAATTTGCATGTGTTGGTGTTCCCATGCGCCTGCTGCCCTTGACCTATGTGGTAGAGGTTGCAGGTTAGGAAGGTGCTGTCGATGGAAACTTGGCAAGTTGCTGCAGTGCATCTTGTAGATGGTGCGCTGGTGGTGGAGGGAGTGAACATTTACAATGGCGGATGGATGTCAATCAAGCAGGCTGATTTGTCCTACATGGTGTTGAGCTTCTTGAGTGTTGTTGGTACTGCACTCATCCACGCAAGTGCAAAGTGAAAGATAATCTCTAACCTAACACCCTAATTCATTTCTCAAAATCAGATCCAATACTGCCTCCTTCCTTGTTGGACCAAAGGCATATTGATCAAGAAATTTTTCCTGTACACATATTAGGAATTCCTTGCCTTTGCTACTCTTAGCACTATGCCTTTCCCAGTCTATATTAGGGCTATTAAAGTCTCTTAATATTTCTATGCTATTTCTGTTACATGTCTTTGAAACTCGCCAATAAACTTGTTCGCCTACCTTCTTCTCACTATTTGGAGCTCTAAAAAATCTCAGCAATGAAACAGCTTAATTTTTCCTTAACTCAAGCCAAAGTAGATTCAGTCCAGAACCATCTAATATAACCTTTCTATTTAGAATTGTAACATCATCCTTACTAAATACTAACACACCCCCTTCTTATTTTGCCATCTCTACTATTGCTCCATGTTTGATTTATTAAGGAAGAATATTAAGGATGCACAAGCAATTCCAAAGTTTTTATTGACTTCTTTATTATTTCAGTATCTCAGGGCGGAATTTTCCAGTCCCACCATGGTGGGCGGGGGCAGAAAATTCAGAGAGGCCAAAAGTTGGATTTCTGCTGGCAAGTAAATAAGTTGGAATTTTCCCCTCACCACTTTCATGGTGGGTTGATTACAGGTTGGATTCCCTGCTGACCTATGTTGAGAACCCCATCTGCAGGTATTAGCATGTCATGAATACTCATTAAAAATCAAGTTGCCGGAATCAAGTTCCTCTTCCTAATTACGTGCCACACCAGCAGTAAATTATACTGGTCTAAATCACAACCGGATATAAGTAGCATACAGCTGTCTACTTTCACTTCACTTGTCACCTCTAGGTGAGCGCAACATTCAAAGCCTACTTGCAACACTGCTGTTCCGGGTTATCGGCAATGCCAAAGCTACCGTGTTAGGCCACACAGCTGGGGCTGGCTGGTTGTGGCTCCTCACAGTGGGTGCCTTGGACGTGCAGTAGAGCAACTCCCAGCGGGTGCCTTGGGTGTGCAGTAGGGCAGCTAACGATGGGTGCCTGGGTGTGCAGTAGGGCAGCTAACGATGGGTGCCTGGGTGTGCAGTAGGGCAGCTAACGATGGGTGCCTGGGTGTGCAGTAGGGCAGCTAATGGCGGGTGCCTCGGGTGAGCAGTAGGGCAGCTAACGGCGGGTGCCTCGGGTGAGCAGTAGGGCAGCTAACGGCGGGTGCCTCGGGTGAGCAGTAGGGCAGCTAACGGTGGGTGCCTGGGTGTGCAGTAGGGCAGCTAACGATGGGTGCCTGGGTGTGCAGTAGGGCAGCTAACGATGGGTGCCTGGGTGTGCAGTAGGGCAACTCACGGCGGGTGCCTCGGGTGAGCAGTAGGGCAGCTAATGGCGGGTGCCTCGGGTGAGCAGTAGGGCAGCTAACGGCGGGTGCCTCGAGTGAGCAGTAGGGCAGCTAACGGTGGGTGCCTCGGGTGTGCAGTAGGGCAGCTAACGGTGGGTGCCTCGGGTGAGCAGTAGGGCAGCTAATGGCGGGTGCCTGGGTGAGCGGAAGGGTTGCTCATGGTGGTCGTTGCACTTCTCCTGGAGGATTGCACTCATGGTGGGCTTTGAGTCTCAGGCAGGACTGCACTCTAACACAGAGACCAGCATGGCAACTGCGGAGGGGGTTAGGGCGGTTGGGAAATGACAGAGACGCGAGGGTGAAAGGTGCAGAGGGCAGTGGTCTCAGTAGGGCGGGGGGTGTTTGGGGGTTGGAGAATGATGGCAGGCAGAGGGACCATTGAGGATGGGAAAGCTGGAGTTGACATGAAAGTTTACAATGCAGACACAGAGGAGGGGTGCAACGGATTCGATTGGCAGTAATGGGAGCGGATGAACTCGGACTCTAGAGGAGGAAAGTAGGGGGGGGGGGGTTAGTATGGCACAAGAGGGAAGAGTTACACAGAGTCTCATGAGTGGGGTGGAGGGGGATGGCTTGCACGTGAGAGACAGGTTGCACAGAGACTCAGAGTGGGAGAGGGAGACGGTGCTGTGGTCAGTCCTGAAGGAACTGTGGAGCTGAGTGACAGACAGACAGTCATAGTCCAGGGACCGAGGCCAAAAGGTTGGGGTGAGAGATTAAAGGCAGTCTGCAATATTGCAGAACATCATCGTGGTCTGTTGCATCCTGCACAACCCGACACTTCAAATTGTAGATCACTTGCCATGGAGGAGGCTGAGAACTCCTTGGACGATGAGAACCTGGAAGGACAGGAGCTGAAGAGGCCAGTGAGAGTCACCTTCCACATGATGGTGCCATCGACACAGAAGACATACCCATGACACACTCATAGCCACGAGGTTCCAATAGGAGTAAGGTTCAGGCAAGAGGAACGGAGCACATATCTCCTGTCCTTTAGTGTCATGCCCGTGCTTGGAAAGCCCTTTACAAACAGTGGCAAGGAGAGCAAGGTCTGCATATGGCCTTTGACCTGCGATCCTCAAGTATCACCAGGCTCTACTCTGGAAAGATGAGCAGCCAAAGCTGCATGTAGCTGATCTGGGAAGTGGAAGGCAGCATTCTAGTGCAAACCCTGAGTCTACTAGACTTGATGCAGTTGTGGTTGTGTGTGTCCTTAAGGTTGGATGGGCAGGTCCATTAATGAGGTTAATTTGTTTTTTAATGGCCTTAATAGGCTGTTGACAGGTCAGCGGGCGCACATCCAAGTTGGATGCGCGCCCGCCGAACTGATAATCTAAATGACACGGGGTGACATCAGGATGCACGCCTGACGTCACCCCACGTCATTTCACGCGTCAGCAAGTGGACCCCACTCCCGCTCACCGACCAGAAGATGCTGGCCTTAGTCTCCAGAGTGGAAAATTCCACCCTTAGTCTATTAGAGGTCAGTCTGTCAGAGCTTTATAGGTCAATGTCTCAGATGTCAGTGTTGAGTTTTAGATTTCAGTGTTAAATGTTTCAGTGGTCAAGGTCTCAGTGATTTAGAGGCCAGTGGATTGACTAGCATGGCAGACTAGAAGGGTCCCCTTGCATGTGTATCCTTAATTTGTTGGTGAGTTTCAAAGGCATGTAACAGAAATAACATAGAAGTATTAGGAGACTTTAATAACCCTAATACAAACAGGGAAAATTGAAAACACAATGGAAACAACCATCAAGTAAATTGTGAACAAATGTAAAGAATTAGTTTAATAAAATAAACTAACAATTACCTGTTACTCACCAATTCACTTCCTCCATTGCAGAAATGTCACTTTAGAATTTCTTTTATCAGTGTTCCATGTTCAACTCATGCCCTGACTCTGACTTACTGGGGGGCACTCTCAGACTGCCACTGCCTCTGGTTCTCTTGCTGTTAGCTTTTGGCCTCTCATACTGTTTCCCTTCAGCTTGCTCTCACTGAGGCATCCCTGTGGAAATTGGACATTCTCATGCATCTCAATATCTTCTGCATGTCACACTTGCCATTTTCTGAAGCTCAATGCTGCCTCTGGATTAATATCAACCCCACTGTGGTTTCAGAATTTTCCATTTTCACTTCAGATCTCCTGAATCTGCAATTTTTTTCTTTTAGCAAATTTCCAATTTTTTTCATCTTTTTACTTGTGTGGCCTCTGCTATAATTTATCATCGCCATATGCTATTTGCACTTTCTTTTGCTCAGTCTTTTCATTGTGACATTGAGATGATGGGTCAATTTCAGCTTCCAGTGAGTTTTGGCTTGGCTGGGAGGTGAGGATAGTTGGGTGGAGGAAGGGGCGAAAGCAAAATGCATTCCTTGGCCCAGATTTTAGGCCAAGGTTTTAACTCTGAAAGAGACAGAAAGCCCAACATTAGAGTTCTTGTTCTAGGAACATACTCAAATTCCACACACTGAATGGTTGAAGAGTAGTTATTTTAGCTCTGATGGTAATTTTATTGCTTGAGATATATTTCCATAATTTATCTTCAATTGGATTGCAGCCTTAAAAGTCACTTTCAGATGTTCTTTGCACAAATGACAAGTGTGAGAGAAAAGTGTGTAACAACATTATGCACAAAAGTACAAAACGTCAGGCCTTTTCCACATTTAAACTAATTTTAGAATAGAATGTTTAATGATTAATTACAGCCAAGGGCTATATTTTAAAACTAAACTAAAAGAAGAATGTTACAGGGGAAATATATCAAGAAACAGCACTGGAGGCCCAAGGCACTCTGGTTCGACAGATCATGCCCATGATTTCCCAATTTAAATTACTAATTTTATTATGGGGAGTGTTCACGTAGGCGTGCGGGGGTGGGCCCACCACACTGACGTGTAAAACGACGCGCGGTGACATCGGGCGTGTGTCCCGACATCACCGCACATCACTCAATCTTTTGTTCGGCAGGCGCACGCCAGGACTGTCAAAGGCCTATTGAGGCCATTAAGAAACCAATAACAGTTATTCTCAATGCTGCCCGTCCAACCTTAAGGTTGGCGGGCAGGCGAAGAGCCCAAGTGGGCTTTGCGTTTTTCAGGAAACCTCATCCATGGGCGGGATGAGGTTTCCTGAAGGTTTTATTAAATAAATAATTATTTTTTCCACAATGCATAAACATATCCCAGCTCATGTAACATTGTCACGTGAGGGGACATGTCTAAATAATTTTTATCTTTCTTTATTTGAAACCTTCAATTTGAACTTAATCTCCCTGAGGCAGCTCCGTGCCTCAGGGAGATTTCTGCGCTCTTTCGCGCACATGCACGAGAGCGCAGGCCCTGAGTCTCCTTCCTCCCCCTGCCCGCACAGGTAGCGGGCGTGCGTCATGCTGGGTGGGCCTTAATCGGCCCGCCTACGTAAAATGGCGGTGTGCAGCCGATCGCGGGTGGCGATTGGCTCCAAACCCGCTCCCAACCAGCCCGCCCGACAAGCGGGAAATTCTGCCCTATGGATGCGCTAGATGGAATCCAGCGCTTTCCTACAACACAGAATATCCAGTATAGAGCTGCCATATGAGATGACCTTGTACACCTTCTCGCATTTGTTTTTAGGGCAGCATTGTGAGAGGCCCAGGAACTTGCTGCTCATCATCGTTCTTGGCCAGGGATCACAACAGATAAAGATGAGGAAAACCATTCAATCCTCTTCTATCCAGAAAGGACCTACAGAACTCACGCCACTGCATCCAGCATTTTCCTAAATTATACTGGTATTTTCACCTCCACTGCGGGTATGGGGGTGGGAAGAAACAATTGGGCAAATTTTATAATAGGGAGCATTGCAGATGGTCCGCAGAGAAAACGGGCTGTTTAGGTTAAACAGTTATTGCATATTTTATGTTCTTACATTGAGTGCTGGGAATAGGCAAAAGAGCAAAAAGCATTACCTGGTACAGCCAGCCTCCTTTTGACAATAAAGCTATCACAACAGGCACAATGGTTTAACCTTTGTAAACAAGCTACTAGGCTTAAATGTTAATTCCACAACCAATTTAATCATTAACTCTTAACTGACTTAATCATTAACTCTTAACTAACTCTTAAACTCCTGTATCAATTTCCTAACAAGCAGTTTTTTAAAAATAAATGTTTTAAATCAAGCTGTGCATCAGTGTTAATTGCACCATGGGGCAGAACTTTCCCCCCATTGCAGGGGAAGTTCAGGAGCGGGCACAGCAGAGGAACGCCTCCGATTGGCACCGCCGATCAGGGGTGCGCCACCATGTTACATGGGCGGGCCAAATTAAGGCCTGCCCAGCGTGACACCCACAAGGAAGTGCTATGCGCTCCCTGTGTGGGCGGGGGGAGGGGAGGATTCCCTGAGCCAAGAGTGTGCTCTTTCGCGCATGCCCCGCCCCCCACTCGCCAACTGGGAAATCCTGGTCAGGGTAACATGCCAAGACAATGTTAGGCCTGGGTTTAAATCCCCAATTTCCTGCATAATTTCCTGTTCTCTGCAAAGACTGTTTAAGTTCTGAAGAGATAGGGATAGAAACTATAAAACCAGAGGAGACAAAATAAAATATGGAGGCAATTATTTATCTCTTAGTATTTCAGTTCAAAGCTGTTTATGTAGAAGTGAAGATAGCACATTCCATTATTCTCAGTGGAAGAGATGGACAAAGCACTGGAGGCTTTAATTAAATTGAGGAAGAAGAAAATATAATGGGGTAAATTTTCATCTCAGTGTGGACTCTGGGCAGCCAACAGGCAGAGCACCCACTGGCTGCTCAATACTCACCACTAGGGGCCCAGTTAATTTTGTAGAATGGCCATCATTAGCATCTGAATGTTGGGCTGGGTGGGGGTAGGCCCAGACAATAGTAATATAATGCAACTCAGCCAACCTCCAGGTAGGTCTGTTGGTATGCAGGGGAGGGGTAAGGGACTTGGATGGGGAGTATCCCAAGCTTGTTTTGTGGTGTTCAGAGGAGTATTCTGCTGGCAGTGGCCACAGTGACGGCAGAAGCAAGATGATAAATCATTTCCTTCCAATTTTGGGGCACTACTTCCCCATATACACCCAGCAGGATGCCTCAAAATGTTCCCCAATGTCAATAAATTATGGCATGGGAGTACCGATTAAATTTTAATACATTTTCAATCGTCATTTTTCCCAATCCCTCCACTGCTCCATTCACAAAGGTACTCTACATCCTCCAGGAACAATTCAAACACTACACTCCAACCAACTTCCCACCTTTCCAACCCTCCCAGTTCGTACTGGTGCTCCTTGGCCTTACCATTTTAACCTGACAATTCCACCCCGCCCCCCAAGTCTTGTTAAGCTGGTATTCTATTCCACTCTCAGAACTCCTATCCTGATGCACTTCCAGCAGAAAGCCCACACTAGAGGAAAAATAAGCCTGGGTGTTAGGTGTGGATAAGTGTTCCATTTCTGAGCCTTTATACAGACTTATTTAAACACAGAATCTTAGGGTATCTAAAATGTCTTACCCATTCCCACCAGAGTACGCTAATAAACCAGACTGATGAAAGGGACACACAATAAAAGCAAACATATTAGATTGTTTATTTTAGCACCTGAATTTGCATCAAATTGATAAAACTGGTAAACAAAATAATTAACAATAACCAAAACTACATGTATGTAATAAAACAAGATATGTATCACACTGTGGCAGATACTTCAAAATGTAATAAGGATTTTATCAAGTGCAACCTTATTTGCTTGAAGTCCATGTTCTTCATGAGCCTCAATAAACTGACATACATGCCAACTATTTCCAGTTCATTTATGGGGTTCCTGCAGGGACTGTAAAATTCAATTTGGGGTAGGATGAATTAATGCCATAATCCACTGTATCTCAATTCTCATCCGCATGTACATTTCAGCACAAGTGCAAGAAGCATCCATGGGTCTCAGTGGATTGTAAGGTAAAGTCAGCTCACCCCAAATAAGCTATTTTCCCAAACATGATGGTGGGAATTCACAAGTTGATTCTCTTCATGAACTGGATGGTTGCCAACTGCATGGTTGGCCTTCCAGACATCCCACAAGTAATCATAACTATCAGCCATTTTGCTCTCTACTGTTTCCAATAAAGAGGTAGAAAGAAGTATCCAATTAGTCCCACTCCCCCGTATTTTCCCCATAGCCCTGCAAATATTTCCTCTTCAAGCATTTTTACAAATTCCTCTTGAAGATTATTATTGAATCTGCTTCCTCCACTCTTTCAGGTGGTGCATTCCAGATAACAATTTACTGCGTAAAAACATTCTCCTCGTCTTGCCTCTGGTTCTTTTATTAATCACCTTAAACTTGGATCTTTTGGTTACCAGTTTTATTGACACTGTAAATAGTTACCCTATTAAAACAGTTCATGAGTTTGAGCACCTCTATTAAATTTCCCCTTAACTTTCTCTGCAAGTATCATCCCATAACTGAAATCCTGCATCGCTTTTTTTAAACAGCCTTCTCAACTTGTCCTGCCACCTTCAAAGATTGGTGTGCATACACTCCCAAGTGTCTGTTCCTATATCCAAGTTAAAATTGTACCTCTCCTGATTCTTCTAGCCTAAATGCATCTCCTCAGATTTTTGGCATTAAGTTTCATCTGCCATGTATCTGTCCATTTAAAAGGACACTCTTTTATGACAAAGAAAGTGTTCGCAAAATCTTAGAGTTACATCACGCAAAGGATCAACATGTCAATAAGTCAGCTCTTCGAATTCTACTCCCTCAATAAAATACTTTGGCAAAACATATTTCAACACTCCTGGAGTCTGCAACGTTTTGTAAACACCGTTTACCACATTTCTTTGAAATTATACGCTGATACCCATGTCCAGGTGATTACTATAAATCAAAAAGATTGCATGGAATCATACGCAGCAGTAAAAAAAATGCAACTGAATAGGTAGCATTTTATTATGCCTATATATTTTATGTTAAATATTTATATCAGAACTTGCCCTCAGTTACAGTCTGCTCCTTTAAAGTATTGCTGTGCCATTAAAATATAGTTCCTGTGAAATTTATTTTTAAAAGGGTGACGGTGCTGTTGAAATATGTTTGCAAACTATTTGACTGAGGGGGAAGAATTAGAACTGATTGATTGGTAGATTGATACAAGTCATGCCTTTGCATCATGTGACTGTAAGAAAAGCTTTTACAAACACTTCTTGTCATAAAATGGTGCCCCTTAAATTTTCAGCTCTTAAACAGCACTTACCTACCCAAAATCCACAAACAGGACTGTCCCGGCAGACCGATCGTGTCAGCCTGTTCCTGCCCCACGGAACTCATTTCTCGTTATCTTGACTCCCTTCTCTCTCCCCTTGTCCAGTCCCTTCCCATCTACATCCGTGATTCCTCTGACACCTTACGTCACATCAACAATTTCCAGTTCCCTGGCCCCAACCACCTCCTCTTCACCATGGACGTCCAATCCCTCAACACCTCCATCCCCCACCAGGATGGTCTGAGGGCCCTTAGCTTCTTCCTTGAACAGAGGCCCGAACAATCCCCATCCACCACTACTCTCCTCCGCCTGGCTGAACTTGTTCTCACACTGAACAATTTCTCCTTTAACTCATCTCACTTCCTCCAAATAAAAGGTGTGGCTATGGGTACCCGCATGGGCCCCAGCTATGCCTGTCTCTTTATGGGGTATGTGGAACATTCCTTGTTCCAGTCCTACTCTGGCCCCCTCCCACAACTCTTTCTCCGGTACATTGATGATTACTTTGGTGCGGCTTCATGCTCTCGTTGGGACCTGGAAAAATTGATTAATTTTGCTTCCAATCTCCACCCCTCCATCATTTTCACATGGTCCATCTCTGACACTTCCCTTCCCTTCCTTGACCTCTCTGTCTCAATTTCTGGTGATAGACTGTCCACCAGTATCCATTTCAAGCCTACCGACTCCCACAGCTACCTCGACTACAGCTCCAGCTTCCTGTAAGGACTCCATCCCATTCTCTCAGTTCCTTCGCCTCCGTCGCATCTGTTCTGATGATGCTACCTTCAAAAACAGTTCCTCTGACATGTCCTCCTTCTTCCTTAACCGAGGTTTTCCACCCACGGTCGTTGACAGGGCCCTCAACCGTGTCCGGCCCATCTCCCGCACATCCGCCCTCACGCCTTCTCCTCCCTCTCAGAAACATGATAGGGTCCCCCTTGTTCTCACTTATCACCCCACCAGCCTCCACATTCAAAGGATCATCCTCCGCCATTTCCGCCAACTCCAGCATGATGCCACCACCAAACACATCTTCCCTTCACTCACCCTGGCGGCATTCCGTAGGGATCGTTCCCTCCGGGACACCCTGGTCCACTCCTCCATCAACCCCCATCTACGGCACCTCCCCATCCATCGCAAAAGATGCAACACCTGCCCCTTCACTTCCTCTCTCCTCACCGTCCAAGGGCCCAAACACTCCTTTCAAGTGAAGCAGCATTTCACTTGCATTTCCCCTAACTTAGTCTACTGCATTCGTTGCTCCCAATGCGGTCTCCTCTACATTGGAGAGACCAAATGCAAACTGGGCGACCGCTTTGTAGAACACCTGCCGTCTGTCCGCAAGAAAGACCCAAACCTCCCTGTCGCTTGCCATTTTAACACTCCACCCTGCTCTCTTGCCCACATGTCTGTCCTTGGCTTGCTGCACTGTTCCAGTGAAGCTCAACGCAAACTGGAGGAACAGCACCTCATCTTCCGACTAGGCACTTTACAGCCTTCCGGACTGAATATTGAATTCAACAACTTTAGATCTTGAACTCCCTCCTCCATCCCCACCCCCTTTCCGTTTCTTCCCCCTCCCTTTTGTTTTTTCCAATAATTTATATAGATTTTTCTTTTCCCACATATTTCCATTATTTTTAAATTTATACCTTTTATGCTCTGTTAGTCTTATTTCACCCCACCCCTACTAGAGCTGTACCTTGTGTGTCATGCCATCCATTCTTAATTAGCACATTCTCTTAGATAATATCACCACCTTCAACACCTCTTTGTTCTTTTGTCTGTGACATCTTTTGATTATCTGCTCCTATCACTGCTTGCTTGTCCCTACAACCAACCCCCCCCCACAACCCCCCCCACCCCCAACTTCTCTCCCCCCACCCCCCACCCACCCACCTTAAACCAGCTTATATTTCACCCCTCTCCTAATTTTACTCAGTTCTGTTGAAGGGTCATGAGGACTCGAAACGTCAACTTTATTCTTCTCCGCCGATGCTGCCAGACCTGCTGAGTTTTTCCAGGTAATTCTGTTTTTGTTTTTAATTAGTTTATGACCTGTATTGTCCTCCTTCAAACAAGATTTTAGCAAGAACAGAAGGCACAACAAATAATGTAGGCAGGTTCATAAGTCCACAAGGATCTAGTTGCCTTGACAATGAACTATTTAATTGGGCAGTTATCTTTGCAGATATTTACAAAAGCTTAATTTCATTTTCCATCTAATGTATTTGCTAAATGTATATGCTTAACTTGTTTGATATTTGGTCAACTGACTATAATTCAGAGTAAAAAGGGAAGTCAGGCCTAAAATTTTCACCAAAGGATAACATAAGTATGGAATACATCAGCAGAAAATGCCATTGCACTAGATTGGTTACAAATTAATATGAGAGATAATTATCTGTGTATCTGCAAAGAGAAGGGATATAGTAAGTAGGAGAGTAGGTGATCTGTTATAAAGGAACGAGTTTGCTCTGACCTAATGACATTTTCCTATTTTTAAAAGCCTTTATGCTCGTATACTATTCCTGTCCAGCATTTGGAATCGTATTGTTTGAAAACAAAGCAGCAGGAAACACTGACCTTTATGTGGGGAATTTATTTACTGATTAATATTTTGCTTCAGTAACTACTAACGGTCCAGGATTATATCATTTCAAACTTAAATTCTGTCCTCTTGCCATCAGCATGCAATCGCGTCAGGTAATAAAATAATTTTTGGTGCCAAACATTGTTTTTGCATTCCCATGTTCTATTGCCAAAATGTCATAATATTACAATTTTACGAATTCTGAATAAAGCTGAAGTAATCAAACGAGTTAAAAGTTCCACAATAAAATTGATTTTTTAATCTCGTTTGTTCCATACCTGTTTTCCTTGATTGAAAAGCAACTGTTGTTTCTCCAACTAGATTGAACAGAAACAAGATTAAAACCAATTAAGCTGAGCATTTTAAAAAGAAACATTTGCATTGATGTTATATTGTTATATTATTCAAAAAGAGTTAGCAACTATATTGTTATGCACATGTATGTATAAGTATCCAGGATACCACACCATCTCACTACTGCACTACAGTCTGTGCACCAAACTAACAATGTATCCACATCACATGGAGAGATCTGGAGAAATACACTCAATATCCACCCTATTATCTGTGTCTAAAAGTTTTTTCAGACTTCTGGGATTCACAAAACATAACATAGTAGCAGCAGGTGTCTGTGAATAAAATCCAAACATTCGAAATGGATTTAATGCAGAATTAGATTGAGAAAAATTAACCCAAATTAGTGCCAGAGAGTGAAAAGAAACTGAGTGAATCATGAAAGAATGAAGTGGCTGACCTGCATCAATGAACACTCAGCTCCAGCCCATGATCAATTGACAGGCTGATGACATCAGGGAGGCATTTGAGAAGTTTAGACATTTAGTAGCTTTCTAAAAAGCACTAGCGAACTTCAAAGGGCCAGCTGCATCCTTTTGTGGACAGGAGAGAAAGGCTTAATCTTTTCAATTGCTGGGAAATTAACGAGGACAGCAGTAAAAACCCAAACAAATTTTTTGAGAAATTTTGTACACATACCCAGCGCACGTCAAGCCATTGAATCCACTAATATGAAATTTAGAGCTTGAGGCAGGAACCACGTGAGCCTGTTGACAATTTCTTAACGTGATTGACAAATGTAGGCAGCAAGTGTAAATTCAAGGAAGCAGGTGAAAGGCTCATTTGGGGCTCTGCACACCCTGAAGTTCAAAAAGATTTGATTGGAAGGGACCAGCTTACAACATCACTAGCAGTTGACACTGCCAAAATACATGAAGTAACGAGTGGACAGGTGACTATCCAAATGACTAGCCTTTAGTTAAGTTAAAGGAAAGGCAGCAGGATTGATGCAGTGAAACAGCAACAAAAGAATGCACACCAGTCAGACAGAAAGATGTGCAAGAGCTGTGGACGACCATGAGTTCACAGTCTTAAGGGAATGTCCTATATACGGATCAAACTGCAGAGTTTGTGGAAAGCAGTATCACTCGGAAAAGATGTGCCAGGGAAAAAAAGAAAAGAGTAAACGAGTTGCAGAGGCAAAGCAACAGGGCAAATGAAAGAGTAAAGAAACCAATATCCTACCCTGGAGACAGAGAGTCTCATCATTCAACTGAGTTTGTTTTTTTGTACACCTATGGCTCAGTTCATAGCACCCTCGCCTTTGAATCAGAAGGTTGTGGGTTCATGTCCCATTCCCGGAAACCAAGAACTGTGAATGTACTCGAAAGAGTTACTCCTGAATGCTCCGAAAGCCTTAACAGGTGGGTGAGGGGTGGGGGAGGGAAACAAAATTTGTTTAGGCTGTTTCTCAATCCCAAAATGCTCAGCACACTCCAATGCTGAGACATTGAGATGCAAGGCTTCTCTGGGCACCTGCTGAGGTAGCTCATCAATTTGGGTCAGCTACGATGCCAGGATTGACCCTCAGTTAGGTCCTGGGAGGGAAAATAAAAATTTCATTTTACTTCACAGCGTTCCTTTCTCAGATACATTCTACATGACATTGATTTTTGAGGACACAATAGGCAAAGGAACCATACAACTACAGGAAATGCCACACCTGCAGGAAATGTCATGATGTGACAGTAACCAGAGGAAAGAAAT
Organism: Cetorhinus maximus; assembly: GCF_964194155.1. Classification (NCBI taxonomy): domain Eukaryota; kingdom Metazoa; phylum Chordata; class Chondrichthyes; order Lamniformes; family Cetorhinidae; genus Cetorhinus; species Cetorhinus maximus. Next base: position 53,174,834 of record NC_135900.1, read on the forward strand.
TCACAGAACCATTCAGATTAGGTAGAAGGTGAGAAATAATCCCACAATCATAAATCTGAAACCTGACACTAGAGCACAGAGTAACATCATTCCACTTAGACTATACTAGAAGATCTTACCTGAAAATCTGAAAGAAAATGGGTACCCAAAGAAAGATTCTCTGAAACTGAGCAATGTCATGTTGACTGAGATTTAATAACTAGGTATGACTCAAAATAGAGGGACAAGGAAAGGAAATGTGTCAGCCATATGTTTGACATCGCTGAAACAGATTGTCCTGCTATCCTGGGGTTGAGCAGTTGTGCAAATCTGCAGCTGACCCTGATAAACCATGAGGTGAAGGAGGCGACACTGAAGGTTGAAGTTAGTACACCCATTGAAAAGTGCCATCTGATCAGAAGCAAGAAAGTCCTGGTCCAAATATATCCAAAGTGCTGTTTATCACATAATTTTGTTTTTTTTTCTGGCTATTAGCTACAAAAGTGCATTTTCCTCAATTTAACACCAAGGTGTCTGCAAGTTGAAAAACATCCTCAGCAGCTCAATTTACTCTATCGAAATTTTATCCTGAACTAACTGCAGCAAAACATGTGGGGTTTTGATTGGAATTGGAGTTGAAGTATTTTGAACTTCTAAACTTCCTTTTCCCTCCTAGTTTCTAAATACATATTCTTTATTTCCATATCCTCAATTCATTGAGAGCAAGATGACCACAATCTTTTATTCTCTGTTTCCTGCTCAAGATAATGGAAGCTTATCGTTATTAGCTATTCTTCCCTTACAATCTCTTAAAACCTATGCTTGACATCACTTAACCAAGATTTTCAGCTAAAACATTAAACTGAGGTACCATCTACCTCAATCCCTTCATGCTATAATAGGAGCAAAAAGGAAGTTCTCTGTGTCATGACCAACAACATTCCTCAACTAATATCATCAAAACAAATTATCTGCCCATCTATTTTACTGCTTTTATGTGGATCTTGCTGTGTTTAAATTCGTTGCTGCATTTACCTGAACAACAATAATGCTGCAAAATTAATCAACTGTTATAAAGCTGTCTAGAGGACCTTTTGTTTTTTTCCTGAGGATGTAAAAGGTGCCATATAAATGCATATATTTCCTCTTGATGGCGTTCCTCACGGAGTCTTAACCCTTCACTGAGGTTTGCCAATTTATAAAATTATGGAGTACTCAGATTGTAAGATGGTCATTATATGTCATGATCTTGGTCTCATCATTCAACTGAATTTGTTTTTTTTGTACACCTACTCCTGAATGCTCCAACAACCTTAATAGTATTGGGGTTGGGGGAACAAAATTTGTTTAGGCTGTTTCTCAATCCCAAAATGCTCAGCCAATGCTGAGACACTGACACGCAAGGCTTGCTTGGGCACCTGCTGAGGCAGCTCATCAATTTAGGCCAGCTACGATGCCAGGACTGACCCTCAGTTAGGTCCTGGAAGGGAAATGAGAATTTCCTCTTACTTCACAGTTTTCCTTTGTCACACACATTCTACAGTAAAGACAACTACTGGCTGTAAAGCTCCCTGACCTTTCGAATACCAATCTGAGGCAACCAGTAGTAACTACATAACTGAGGAAGAAGCATCTACTCCTTCCGATCCTCTCCCTACATGAGATGTAACCATCTTTGGCTCAACATCTTTTTACAGCAGCACAACTAGGATTGAAAACAGTGGGCACACAAGCCCTCACCCTTCTGCTGTGGTATCCTGTGTTTATGTTCTAAAGGGCTGTAGTGCCAAACGACAGCATTTGTTTGTAATCATGGGAAGAATTTTTGGCTCGGTGAGCAGGGGCGGGGCCAGCTCGTCGGGCGTACGTCCCAATGTCACCGCGTGTCAGTTAGATTTTCAGTTCGGCGGGCGCGCAGCCATGTCATAGGCCTGTTAAGGCCATTAATTAACTAATTGAACCTATTGAGAAAGCTGCCCGTTCAACCTTAAGGTTGGCGGGCAGGCGAAGAGCCCAGGCGGCCTTCGCATTTTTCATGGAGCCTCATCAACGGGCAGAATGTAGTTTCATGAAGGGTTTGTAGATTTAATAAATTTTTCCATTAAATTTCATTGATGTATCCCAGCTCATGTGACACTGTCATATGAAGGGACATGACTTAAATTGTTTTTTTCTTTATTAAAATTTTCCAAACTTAAAACTAATCTCCGAGGCACCTCTGCACCTCAGGGAGATTTCTGCACTCTTTTGTACGGGTGCACGCGAAAGAGCGCACTCCTGACTCAGGGCATCACCCCCTGCCCGCACAGGGAGCGTACAGCGCTTCCAGGTGCGCGTCACACTGGGCGGGCCTTAATTGGGCCACCCACATAAAATGGCGACATGGACCCGATCGAGGGCGCCGATCGGGTCCGCACCTGCCCGCACCCGCCCCTGCACAACCCCCCCGACGGGGGGAAAATTCTCTCCCATATTCTTAAATGATACAAGTAATGGCTTTGTTGCATCAGGGCTGCCTTTACAACCCAGGCCATTTGTAGAGTTACCCTTTTTTTTGGATGAGATAAAGGCTCGAATATTCCACGAAGCAGCAATCACCATCGGATTGTCACTCTGCTCCTACTTGTCTGCGCTACGACGGAGCTCTGCATTTCTGGCCAGGTCTTCCGATCCCAGCTTCTCCAGAAACGTGGAGCGGTCTTCCATTGAACTGCTTCCTCATAGCACTGGGTCATTGGGGGATATGGGGGGGAGCTGGGAAAGAATGGTGGGGGGCAGTGGAGACATGCCACCAACTCTTTTTAAAGCACAGATTGCCATATTCTGGTAAGTGCTCACGAACACACTGAAAACCTTTAGGACACCAAAACAACTTTTCAGTGTCTAAAATGAATGAGTGAATGAGTGAATGGGTGAATTGGTGAACGTGTAGGTGTGTAACTGGATAGAGTGGGTGAGGTGAGTAGTCAATTGGCTAGGGTGGCAGCTTGGTAGGATGGCAGGTCATCAGGGTGGCAAGCTGGGCAGGGTGGCAGCTGGGTGAGATGGGTCAGGTAGTTGTGTTGTGTTGGGAGGATTTGTCAATGGGGTGTCAGGTCAGGGGCTAGTCAGGCCTATCAAGCAGAGTCAAGGGGGGTGTCAGGTGATGGGAGCTGGTCAGGTTGGGTCGGGGAGCAGCGGCTAGTCAGGTCAAATCAGGGTTGGAGGGGAGGGGAGGTGGGGACTAGTCAGGTCGGATGGGGCGGAGTCAGGAGGTTGAGGCGTTGCAGGGTCAGGGGGTAGTCGGGTGTGTGTCAGTTGTATAGTTACCCAGGAGTTAGACTAGGATTTTTCTGTCTAACATTTCCCAAGTAACTATTCGGCTAAGTACTGCAGAATTGTCTGAAGTCTCCAACTCTAACTCAGAGTCGGAGACATTTTCAGAGGGGTCTCGGGAAGCAGGGAATCGCCCATGGGAAGTTCAAACTTCGGGGCAATTCCCACCGAGTCAGTGTGCCGGGACATCCACACAGTCCTGAAGCTCATTTTGGCAGGGGCACGTCTGGTCGAAAATCTTCTTATTTTCAATAGTAAATGTTGAAAACACTATCAGGGAATTTGATTCAATGCATTACTGAGAAAGGTACTGTGACACTAATGAATTAATATACACAGTTAAAATGAAGAAATTTCTAAGATGCTTTGGAATTTGATGGTTTGTTTTCCCTTGATATTTCTGCTGCCCTGCACTGTTGGACTCAATTATTCTTCAAAGCCAGTTTCACCAGCAGAAATGGGCAAAAATCCAAAACACAAATACAGGAAGGAAGCTAATTCTAAACCTAATCATAGATAAAGAAGCGATGGATATTACAGTTCACAGTAAATTATATTGTTCTTTATGGTGTGCAGTTTATGGCACACTCCAAAGTTTCTTTTTTTCTAAATTATTAATGTAAAAGTGGTCTGTTTTTAATACATTTCAACACACCTAATTGTTACAGATGTTAAGGGCGAAGCCAGCTCTGAGCTACAGCAACCAGAATTACTTTGTTTTAATTCAAGTTGAGTTCAAATTGAATATATCTGCTTCTGATTCACAAAATTTGCATTCCTCAAAATAGGCATATGAATGTGTGCTTATATCTGACTAACATCAGCATGAGGAACATTTTGTGTCCTATTCTTCAATGCAAAAAACAGAAAAAATAAAATCCTATCTGTTTACAAATCATTTTATATATTTATAGCTTTGGTAGCCTACTGGAGAGTATACGATGGTAATGGGAGATCATGCAAGCTTTGCACAATGCTAAATTTTAAAGCAACTGAAGTGGAAATCTATTTAATCAACCCCACCATGTTATAAGCTTAATTAGTTACGTGTTGTAAAACCAAAAATAAATCAAACAATGGGACAGATATTCAAGTGCTGACCACTTCCTTCTCACCTGAAAAACAGGCAACTATCAGTTCAACACCTGGTAAGGACCTTGTGCACCCATTTGCCTGCCTCAATCAAATTTCCCGCAGGCTTCTAAATGGATATCTAACATTCCCATCCAATACAGGCGAGAGAATGTTTAGTTACATAAATTGAAGTCCCATGTCTGTTGCAAAATCCCGATTGAAACTTTCAAAGAGAAATGGGTAGACCATGCAAGGTGCATGCCAGTCCCATTCCTCAGGCGCTGAGAGGCCGAACAAAGATCGTGAAAGGGATTGCTGGAGGCTTCTCCAAAAAGGATTTTTTTTGTTTTCTCTGAAATTTTGGCAAACAGGAATACACTCCTTCAGACTCCATAAAAGTCTTCCAGCCCCATTCTCACTAACCCCCACCACCCCTGCCCCATCTCTCCCTTCTAGCATCTGTTCTCCACAGCCAGCCCTTAACGGCCAGATGGCTGTACATCACAGCCAGCTGATATTCTGCCTTAGGAATCCTGTTTGGTATCTGCAGCTTACCAATGGAATGTTAAGGAGGCACCAATGCATAAAGTAATTTGGACCTCCTGACTGTCACATTGGGAGAGTGCTGTAGGAGCATTGCCAAAATCATTCTAATTTAACAGGCTGGTTCACCCCAGTATTGCACGATAAACTGTAAAACATTTCACTATATATTAAAATACCATACATGTAGGGCATGCTTGTCACGCTTGTCACATAATACCTTATAAAAGTATTACACATCTAAGTCTCATACTTTATGGAGTGACACATGAAATAGTCACACATCCAAAAGGCAAAAATTAGTGCCTGGCTGAAAGGTGGTTAAAACAACAAATAGGAAATTGACTAAGCATGATCAAATCAAAATCAGCCAATTTAGCCACTAAATACTGAGGACAGATGTGTATGCAGATAAAAGCTGAACATGCAAATTGCTACTTATCCTGAGCTGGCAAGTATATCACATGAAGTGACTGTTACAAATGCAAGGTTTTATAAGCTTATGATGTTTTGGGACTGTGTCCTTAATTTAGAGTAAAATGGAGCACTGTGGCTTGTTCTAAATTCTGCCAACAGCAAGCCAGAGTGGCTTGGTTGTTAAAAATTAAAAGGGGTCCTAGATTTCTTTCACTGGGAACAAGGTGCAAGGTGTTCACTCCTGTAAACAATGACCAAAGCAACAGTGCAGATGGTGGATAGATTGTTAGTCTCCAAACTTCCAGGAAGGTGTTAGGAATGTCAGGTTTTGTAAACAGTTATACTTTAAACTGTCTACTTAGTTTCAAGATAGAATGGAGTTGGGAATCTAGAGGATAGCTAAATAGTAATTCTACTTGGATAGAAGGTCAATGTAATTCACATTGCCATGGAGATGGGCTTTTAGAGGGGGAAAATCCATAGGAAGCCATTATAGAATAGGGTGTCTTCTTAAAATATCACAGAACTTCACAGACAGGATCAGTGTGCAAGGATCTGAGAGCGAATGCAGAGAGATAGAGACAGCACGTTTCGATGGTTCACCACACAAGAATGGAGGTGGGAGTTCACACTCGGATTGAAGAGACTGGGTTTGTGAGGATTAAAATGAAACTGGAAGATTCGCCTAGCTTTGGCTAGAGGGAGGGATCTCCAGGGTAGCCCTCACCATAAAAGCCAGTTTAGGGATGAGAAGTTATGTGGCTAGAAAAGGAAAAGAAGGGAAACAAGCCCTTGGAAGCTAAAAATCACTTTTGGCTGGTTCCGGAAAATAGCGTGTCAACATACGAGAGTAAAGAATAAACATAGAGAAGATTTTCAGTCATTTTACATGTTAAATGGGGGAGCTTTTCTGTAGTTTAGGGTATATGTTGCCAACTGAAATTGGTTAGTCAATGTTGCTTTTAGTTTATGTGTTACAGTAGAAGTGTTAACACTTGAAATCTTGTTGTGCAACTCCCTTAAGTTGACTACTGGAAATTCAAAATTCTTTTCAAAAGTTATCAGTTGCTACGGGAATTGTAACATGATCAAATTTCTAAAAAAAAATCTTGAAGTTTGTTTGAGATGCTATCTTGAATTATTCTCCCAGCTGAAAATGTATTTGCAAAATTTACATTCATAACAGAGAATCCATAAAAATTAAACAATTCTGAATAAAATGGTCATAGAGTTGTTTGTACAGAGGTGTAAACACTAGTAAGTACTTTCTTGAAGAGGGATACTCATGTGTTAGGAGTCAGAGACTCAATTTGAAGTATTGTAATTATGAATTGTGCTTTGGTAACTTTCTTCGTACAAAATCTCTTGGTTCTTCCTGTCTGGCTTAAATCTATGTCAAGCATAATATCCCAGCCAGGTCATCATTTTGGCACTAGTCACCATCTATAATGATTTCCCTCCAGTGACCTGACTGTGATCTGCCAGAGCTCTTCCTATCAGTTCCTCCTCCCCCACCTGTCCAGCTGCTCATAAGATCAGAAGAAACAGGGGCAGGAGTAGGACATCTGGGCCATTGAGCTGGCTCCTCCATTCAACATGATCATGGCTGATCTGATTGTGGCCTTAATTCCACTTTCCTGCCTGCCCCCTTGACTCCCTTATCAATCAAAAATTTGTTTAACTCAGCCTTGAATATATTTAATAACCCAGCCTCCATTGCTCTCTGGGCAAGAGAATTCCAAAGACTAATGACCTCTGAGAGAAGAAATTCCTCCTCATTTTTGCCTTAAATGGGTGACCTCTTATTTTTAAACTGTGCCCCCCAGGTTATAGATTCCCCCACGAGAGGAAACATCCTCCCAGAATCTAGCCTATCCAGTACCCACAGAATCATTTATCTTTTGATTAGATCAGGGGAAGCGATGGTGTAGTGGTATTGTCACTGGACTAGTAATCCAAAGACCTATAGTAATATCCCGCCACGACAGTTGGTGGAATCTGAATTCAATAGAAACCTGGAATTAAAAGATGACCATGAAACCATCGTCGATTGTTGTAAAAACCCATCTGGTTCACAAATGCCCTTTAGGGAAGGGAATCTGTTGTCCTTACCTGGTCTGGCCTACATGTGACTCCTGACTTGTAAATACTCTGAAGGCATAACAAACTACTCAGTTGTATCAAACCACTGCAAAGTCACAAAAAAAGGAATGAAAATGGACAGACCATCTGGCAACGACCTAGGCACTGGAAACGACAATGGCAAACTCAGCCCTGCTGACCCTGCAAAATCCTCCTAACATCTGGGGGATTGTGCCAAAATTGGAGAACTGTCCCATAGACTCAGCCTGACAGAGTAATCCTCATGGAATCATAGGACACCACCTGTCCCACTGGCAGAACACACCCAACAGAGGTTGTGGCACAGTGGTATATAGTCGGGAGGGAGTTGTCTTGGGAGTCCTCAATATTGACTCCAGAAACCATGAAGTCTCATGGCATCAGGTCAAACATGGGCAAGGAAACCTCCTGCTGATTATCACGTACCGCCCGCCCTCAGCTGATGAATCAGTGCTTCTCCATGTTGAATACAATTTGGAGCAAGCACTGAGGGTGGCAATGGTGCAGAATGTACTCTGGGTGGGGGACTTCAATGTGCATCACCAAGAATGGCTTGGTAGCACCACTACTAACCGAGCTGGCCAAGTCCTAAAAGACATAGCTGCTAGACTGGGACTGTGGCAGGTGAGGAGAGAACCAACAAGAGGGAAAAACATACTTGACCTTATCCTCACTAACCTGCCTGCCACAGATGCATCTGTCCATGAGAGTATCGGTAGGAGTGACCACCACACAGTCGTTGTGGAGATGAAGTCCCGCCTTCACATTGAGGAAACCCTCCATCGTGTGGCACTACCACTTTGCTAAATGGGATAGATTTCGAACAGATCTAGCAACTCAAGACTGGGCATCCGTGAGGCCATCAGCAGCAGCAGAATTGTACTCAAAAACAATCTGTAACCTTATGGTCCAGCATGACCGCCATTCTACCATTTCCACCAAGCCAGAGGATCAACCCTGGTTCACTGAAGAGTGCAGGAGGGAATGCCAGGAGCAGCACCAGGCATACCTAAAAATGAGGTGTCAGCCTGGTGTAGCTATAGCACAGGACTACTTGCGTGCCAAACAGCATAAGCAGCAAGTGACAGACACAGCTAAACGATCCCACAACCAATGGATCAGATCTAAGCCCTGCAGTCCTGCCACATTCAGAATGGTGGTGGACAATTAAACAACTCACTGAAGGAGGAGGCCCCACAAATACCCCCATCCTCAATGATGGAGGAGCCCAGCACATTAGTGCAAAAGATAAGGCTGAAATATTTGCTCCAACCTTCAGCCAGAAGTGCCAAGTGGATCTCTTCCAGAGGTCCCCAGCATCACAGTCTTCAGCCAATTCGATTCATTCCACATGATATCAAAAAACAGCAACACTGGGTAGTGCAAAGGCTGTGGGCCCTGACAATATTCCAGCAATGGTACTAAATACTTGTACTCCAGGATTTGCTGTGTCCCTAGCTAAGCTGTTCCGGTACAGCTACAACACTGGCATCAACCAGCTATGTGGAAAATTGCCCAGGTATGTCCTGTAAACAAAAAGCTGGACAAATCCAACCCGGCCAATTACCGCCCCATCAGTCTACTCTCAATAATCAGTAAAGTAATGGAAGGGGTCATCAACAGTGCTAGCAAGCGGCATTTGCTTAGCCATAACCTGCTCACTGACAACCAATTTGGGTTCCGGCAGGGGCACTCAGCTCCTGACCTCATTACAGCCTTGATTCAAACATGGACAAAAGAGCTGAACTCCCGATGTGAGGTGAGAGTGACTGCCCTTGACACCAAGGCAACATTTGACCAAATGTGGCATCAAGGATGGAGTCAATGGGAATCAGGGGTAAACTCTCCATCGGTTAGAGTCATACCTAGCATAAAGGAAGGTGGTTGTGGATGTTGGAGGCCAATCACCTCAGCTCCAGGACATCATGCAGGAGGTCCTCAGGGTAGTGTCCTCAGCCCAACCATCTTCAGCTGGCTTCATCAATGGCCTTCATTCCATCCTAAGGTCAGAAGTGGGGATGTTTGCTGATGATTGCACAATGTTCAGCACCATTTGTGACTCCTCAGATACTGAAGCAGTCCATGTCAAAATGCAGCAAGACCTGGAAAATAACCAGGCTTGTGCTGACAAGTGGCAATTAACATTTGCGCCACACAAGGGTCAGGCAATGACCATCTCCAACAAGAGAGAATCTAACCATTGCCCCTTGATGTTCAATGGCATTACCATCACCGCATCCCTCACTATCAACATCCTGGGGGTTACTATTGACCAGAAACTGAACTAGCCATATTAACACTGTGGCTATAAAAGCAATTAAGAGACTAGGAATCCTGCGACAGATAACTCATCTCCTGACTCCCCATCTACAAGGCACAAGTCAGGAGTATGATGGAATACTTCCCAATTGCCTGGATGAGTGCAGCTCCCACAACACTCAAGAAACTTGACACTATCCAGGACAAAGCAGCCCGTCCGCTTGATTGGCACCACATCCACAAACATTCACTCCCTCCACCACCGACACATTGTAGCAGCAGCGTGTACCATCTACAAGATGCACTGCAGGTGTCCACCAAGGCTCCTTAGACAGCACCTTCCAAACCCCACGACCACTACCATCTAGAAGGACAAGGGCAGCATATAGATGGGAACACCACCCCCTGGAAGTTCCCCTCCAAGTCACTCACCATCCTGACTTGGAAATATATCGCTGTTCCTTCACTGTTGCTGGGTCAAAATCCCGGAACTTCCTTCCTAACAGCACTGTGGGTATACCTACAGCAGTGGTTGAGGAAGGCAGCTCACCACTACCTTCTCAAGGGCAACTAGGGGTGGGCAATAAATGCTGGCCCAGCCAGCAAAGCCCACATAACGTGAATTAACCTCTCACTCTTCTAAACTCCAATGAGTATTGGCCCAACCTGTTCAGCCTTCCTCAGAAGACCACCCTTTCAACCCAGGAATCAACCAAGTGAATCTTTTCTGGACTGCCTCCAATGCAAGTATATCCTTCCTTATGTAAGGAGACCAAAACTATACACAGTACTCTTGTTGCAGTCTCACCAATACCTTGTACTGTTGTAGCAAGACTTCCCTATTTTATACTCTATCCACCTTGCAATAAAGGCCAACATTCCATTTGCCATCCTAATTCCTTGCTTTCCCTGCATGCTAACCTTCTGTGATTGCTCAAGGACACTGAGATCCCTCTGCAATCTCTATTCAAAAAATATTTTGCTTTTCTATTCTCGCCAAAGTGGACAACCTCACATTTTCCATCTGTCAATTTTCCACCCACTTATTTAACCTAGCTATGTCCCTTTGCACACTCTTTGTATCCTCTTCACAACTTGCTTTCCTACCTATCCTTGTATCATCAGCAGATTTGGCTATAATACATTCAGTCCTTTCATCCAAGTCATTAATATAGATCATAAATAGTTGAGGCCCCAGCACTGATCCCTGCGACACTCCATTAGTTACAATTTACCAAGCTGAAAATGACCCATTTATTCTGACTCTCTGCTTCCTGTTAGTTAGCGAATCCTCTAAACATGCCAATATATCACTACTAATATCATGAGCTCTTATCTTGTGCAGTAACTTATGTGGTACCTTATTGAATGCCTTTTGGGTTCTCCTTTATCCACCCTGCTTATTACATTCTCAAAGAACTCTAATAGAATTGTTAAACACGGTTTCCCTTTCACAAAACCATGTTGATTCTGCCTGATTGTGTTATGATTTTCTAAAAGTCCTGCTACTGCTTCCTTGATAATGGATTCTAGCATTTACCCAATGACAGACATTAGACTAACTGGCCTAGAGTTTCCTGCTTTCTGTCTCGCTCCTTTCTTGAATACTGGTGTTATATTTGTGGACCTTTCGATGATCTGGGGAATTTTGGAAGTTTACAAACAATGTATTCATAATTTCTGTAGCCACTTCTATTAACAGCTTAGGACGAAGGCCATCATATTTAGGGGGTTTGTCAGCCTTTCATCCCATTAGTTTTCTTAGTAGTACTTCTCTCTCGTTTCCCATTATTAGTTCCCCAGTCTCACCCTCTAAGACCAATGCTCACTTTAGCTGCTCTTTTACTTTTTATATACTTGTAGAAGTTCTCACTATCAGTTTTTATATTTATTGCTGGTTTTCTCTCATACCCCTCGTTTTTTTAGTCATCCTTTGCTGGTTTCTAAAACTCCTCCAATCTTCTGGTCTACCACTAATCTTTGCAGCATTGTACATCTTTTCTTTCAATTTGATATCATCCTTAACTATCTTAGTTATCCACGGCTCTTACACCCTTCTGGAGTCTTTGTCAATGTAATATATTTTTGTTGAGAGTTATGAAATATCTCCTTAAATGTGTGCCACTTCTTCTCTACCGTCTTCCCTTTTAACCTAGTGTTCCAGTCTACTTTAGCCAACTCTGCCTTCATACCCTTGTAATTGCCTTTAAGCTTAAGATACTAGTTACAGGCCCAAAGTTTTCACTCTCAAACTAAATGTGAAATTCCACCATGTTATGATCACTCTTACCTAGAGTGTTACCATGTTACTATGGGGTCATTTAGTAATCCTGTTTCATTACACATTACCAGGTCTAAAATAGCCTGTCCCGTTCTTGGCTCCAGAACATATTGTTCTAAGAAACTGTCCCAAATACACTATGAACTCATCCTCTAGGCTTACATTGCCAAATTGATTCATCCAATCTATGAAGATTGAAATCGCCCATGATTATTGCAGTACCTTTCTTATAAGCTCCCATTGTTTCCTGGTTTATACTCTATCCTATAGCGTAGCTACTGTCAGGGAGTCTATAAACCACACCGAACGATTACTTTTTTCCTTTGTAATTTTTTATCTCCACCCAAACTAATTCGACATTTTGATCGTCCGTACTAAGTTCATTTCTCACTACTGTATTATTCTCATCCTTGATTAACAGAGCTACCCCACCTCTTTTTCCTTTCTTCCTGTCCTTCCAAAATGACAAGTACCTTTTAGATCCCAGCTGTGGTCACTTCAACCATATATCTGTATTGGCTATCATATCAAGCTCATTTATTTCTATTTGTGCTATCAAGTCACCCATCTTGTTATGAGTGCTGCATGTATTCAGCTACTAAGGGCCTTTAATTCTGCCTTTTTACCATTCTTTTCCACTCTGACCTTATTTGCTGGTGCATTCTTATGTTTGTACACTCTGTCCCATCACATTCTGGTTATCATTCCCGTATTGCTACTCTACACTATTGTCTTGTCCTTTCACTTTGACATTTCAAATCTCCCTCTTGTGAACTACCCTCACCCCCCACCTCACCCCACACCACCACTATTCAGTTTAAAGCCCTAGTTTTTACAATTGACCAGTATGCTGGTATGCAGCAATTAATCATGTGTAAGATTCAGTAAAATTCAATATAACATTGGCATTAGATTGTCAATCCACTTCTGGCTCCCATCACCACAACCCCAGCTCCAGATCAATGGATTTTACCTGTCGTCACTCAAGTTCTATACTACACTGTATCTTCCCTATTAAGCAACCCCAGACTTTGCAACATCCTCACTCTTTGCCATTAATACCGGCAGCATTTAGCAAAAGTGAATTGGACCAGAACACTGATTGCTCCCCATGGGAAAACAAGACACATCCCACAGTTTGTCTGGAATGCATAATTTGGGACAGGATTTTATGGCCACAAATTGGGTGGGCTAACTTGTTTCAGTTCCAGTTCTAAGCAAGGCCAATGTCCAACAATCACAAAAGTAATTAGTAATAACTATAACAAAAACAGAATTACCTGGAAAAACTCAGCAGGTCTGGCAGCATCGGCGGAGAAGAAAAGAGTTGACGTTTCGAGTCCTCATGACCCTTCAACAGAACTGAGTAATATTTGGAGAGGGGTGAAATATAAGCTGGTTTAAGGTTTGGCGGGGGGGGGTGGGGGGGGGGGGGGTGTGGTGGTTGTAGGGACAAGCAAGCAGTGATAGGAGCAGATAATCAAAAGATGTCACAGACAAAGGAACAAAGAGGTGTTGAAGGTGATGATATTATCTAAACGAATGTGCTAATTAAGAATGGATGGCAGGACACTCAAGGTACAGCTATATATGGGTAGATAATCCTACCTACTCTTCTCTCTCGCTGAATGGACTATGGCAACTCAAAACAAAGGAAAACTGTACATAAAGATTTTAACTTCAAAGCTAACCAGTGGATTTAGTCAAAGTACATCACAATCTAAATTTTTGCTTAGAATCTTTTATGCTGTTCCTGTCCATGAAATTTTTAATTCACCTGCTTTTGCTTTATTTAATCACTTTGTTTTAAAAAAAAAAGGCTCTTGTTCTGAAACAAGAGTTATGGTTGAGAGAATGTTAAGTTATCCTTGATGTAGTTTTTCTAGTTCAGATACAGTGTAAGAGATTTTAAAACAATATAAAACAGAAAATATGCAGTAGAAATTAGTCTGGGTGCGTTTCTAAGCAGCGCACTCCTGAACAGAGATGCCCAAAGTCTGTTTAAAATTGAGCCTCATAAATATTCTAGGTGATTCAAGTCTCAAGGGGAGGACGCTTGCCAGGCCAGCTGTGACCTCAGATAAGTCCTGGAAGGCAGGGTGGTGGGGTGGTAGGGGAACAGCAGGACAGGAGGGTAAGTGTGGCTGTAAGGAGCTCTCCTGCTCCTCCTGTCTCAATATTAAAAAGAAAAAGAAACATTTTACCTTTTGGTGGTGTTCACTTCCTTGACAACATCCACACCAACAAAACCTGATTGGAGCAGTTCAGCACCAACTGTGCTCAGGACAGCCCCACTTCCCTCAGTGGTGCTATAAGAGTTGTTAGGCCTTGTCTTAGCATATACTAGGGTCCTATTTCCTCCTTTTGGCAGCTGCCTACAATGCCTGAAGATCATCCAAGCCCAATATGGCATTGAAATTTTTTAAAAGCATCCTTGGGGCACAAGGCTATGCCTTGATAATTTCTGCCACTGTTTTTTGCTCAAAAAATGGCACAACATTGAACAATTTTCTACCACTTTTTGTTTTATTTCCGATTACAACATGTCTTTTTTTAAAAAAAACATCAACAATAATGTCATTGTTAAACTGCTCATAACACAGCACATGAAGTAACAAAGTTCCTTTGTAACCAATTTTACTTTCTCATGGTTTCACAATAGAGATTAAACATCCTGTCTTTCTGCCATCTCAGCCTCCTCCTTCTCCAACTTTGCAGCTAGTTATCATTAATTCTGCAATTACTCATGGGCCAGAAATATCCCCCCCCATCAGGGGGGTTGTGCAGGGGCGGGCGGGGGTGGACAGGAACCAAATCAGCGCCGCCGATCGGGTCCATGCCACCATTTTATGTGGGTGAGTCAATTAAGGCCCGCCTATTGTGACGTACGCCCCGAAGCGCTGTGCACTCCCTGTGCAGGCGGGAGGGGATTCACCGAGTGGTTCCCTGTGCTCTTTCACGCATGTGCGCGGAAGAGCGCAAAGATCTCCCTGAGGCACCTCTATCTCAGGGAGATTTGTTTCAGTGTTAAACTTTTAAATAAAGGATTTTTAAACTTTTGAAAATGTCCCCTCATGTGACAGTCACATGAGCTGGGACATGTTAATGAAATTTTGGAAAAAATTTTACTGATTTTTCCTAAACACTTCATGAAACCTTATCCCGCCCGTGGATGAGGTTCAATGAAAAATGCGAAGGCCCCCTGGGCTCTTCGCCTGCCCGCCAACCTGAAGGTTGGACGAGCAGGTCATTTAATTGTTTTAATTAGTTTTTAACAGGCCTTAATAGGCCTTTGACAGTTCGGCAGACACGTAGCCGACTCAGCCGCGAGTCCGCCGAACTGACAATATAAATGACGTGCGGTGACGTCGGGACACACGCCCAACGTTACCGCGTGTCATTTTACGCGTTGGCTAGCGGGCCCCGCCTCCCCACTCACCAACTGGAAAATGCTGCCCATGGTTGCTACCATATGTCAAAACGAAACGAGCACTATTACGAAGCCATTATTGAATATGAAGAAACCGCAGACATTTGCTAAGAGCAATGGAATGATACAAACAATTTACACTATCCTGCATTTCCCAACTTGAAATGAGAATCTGAAGACTGAAGAAACAGATAGAAGGAAACAATGCCCTAAACAGTAATTCCAATGTTAACTTGGAAATGTTAATTGTTTTAGAAGAGAGGTATTCTGACTTATTTCAAACAATTCAAATGCACAGATTTATAAATGTACCAATACATGGGCCCTCATTGACAAAAATAGTAGAAGACTGGAGTAAAATTCAACCTTACGTTCCTGGCATATTTTCTTTGTAAAGACATGTACACTCAATGTCGCCTGAGGATTTTTAAAAAATTGTTTCACACCCTTACGCCCTCATCTCAATGAATTTCAGGCTCGGCACGATGCTGAACTCTTCTTCTGCCGCCTTCGTCGCCGTGCTCACTTCTTTGGGCAGGAGTCCTCTGCCCGTTCAACGGATCCTTTTACCCACCTCCAATATTCTCCCTCCACCTGGACCCTTCCCTCTGGATTCTTACCTTCTCGATCTTTTCATTGAGAACTGTCAGCATGACATTAGTCGTCTCAATTTCTCTGCTCCTCTCACCTACTCTAACCTGTCTCTCTCTGAACTTGCTGCACTCCGTTCTCTCAGGTCCAACCCTGACATTGTCATCAAACCTGCTGGCAAGGGTGGTGCTGTTGTTGTCTGGCGCACTGACCTCTACCTCGTAGAGGCTGAGCGTCAACTTGCAAACACTTCCTCCTGCCTCCCCCTGGACCATGACCCCACCACTGAACATCAAGCCATTATTTCTAGGACTGTCACTGACCTCATCTCCTCTGGAGATCTTCCTTCCACAGCTTCCAACCTGATAGTCTCCCAACCTCGGACGGCCCGCTTCTACATCCTACCCAAAATCCACAAACAGGACTGTCCCGGCAGACCGATCGTTTCAGCCTGTTCCTGCCTCATGGAACTCATTTCTTGCTAACTCCATTCCCCTTGTCCAGTCCCTTCCCACCTACATCCGTGATTCCTCCGACACCCTACATCATATCAACAATTTCCAGTTCTCTGGCCCCAACCGCCTCCTCTTCACCATGGACGTCCAATCCCTCAACACCGCCATCCCCCACCAGGATGATCTGAGGGCCCTTAGCTTCTTCCTCGAGGCCCGAACAATCCTCATCCACCACTACTCTCCTCCGTCTGGCTGAACTTGTTCTCACACCTGAACAATTTCTCCTTTAACTCATCTCACTTCCTCCAAATAAAAGGTGTGGCTATGGGTACCCGCATGGGCCCCAGTTATGCCTGTCTCTTTATGGGGTACGTGGAACATTCCTTGTTCCAGTCCTACTCCGGCCCCCTCCCACAACTCTTTCTCCGGTACATCGATGATTACTTCGGTGCTGCTTCATGCTCTCGTCTGGACCTGGAAAAATTGATTAATTTTGCTTCCAATTTCCACCCCTCCATCATTTTCACATGGTCCATCTCTGACACTTCCCTTCCCTTCCTTGACCTCTCTGTCTCAATTTCTGGTGATAGACTGTCCACCAATATTCATTACAAGCTTACTGACTCCCACAGCTACCTCGACTACAGCTCCTCACACCCCACTTCCTGTAAGGACTCCATCCCATTCTCTCAGTTCCTTTGCCCCCATCGCATCTGTTCTGATGATGCCACTTTCCAAAACAGTTCCTCTGACATGTCCTCCTTCTTCCTTAACCCAGGTTTTCCACCTACGGTGGTTGACAGGGCCCTCAGCTGTGTCCGGACCATCTCCCGTGCATCCGCCTTCACACCTTCCTCTCCCTCCCAGAACCAAGTTAGGGTCCCCCTTGTCCTCACTTATCACCCCACCAGCCTCCACATTCAAAGAATCATCCTCCGCCATTTCTGCCAACTTCAGCATGATGCCACCACCAAACACATCTTCCCTTCAACCCCCGACGGCATTCCACAGGGATCGTTCCCTCCGGGACACCCTGGTCCACTCCTCCATCACCCTCTACACCTCAACCCCCTCCCACGGCACCTTCCCATGCAACCGCAGAAGGTGCAATACCTGCCCCTTTACTTCCTCTCTCCTCACCGTCCAAGGACCCAAACACTCCTTTCAAGTGAAGCAGTATTTCACTTGCACTTCCCTCAATTTAGTCTACTGCATTCGTTGCTCCCAATGCGGTTTCCTCTACATTGGAGAGACCAAACGCAGACTGGGTGACCACTTTGCAGAACACCTTTGGTCTGTCCGCAAGCATGACCCAGACCTCCCTGTCGCTTGCCATTTCAACACTCCACCCTGCTCTCATGACCACATGTCCATCCTTGGCCTGCTGCATTGTTCCAGTGAAGCTCAACACAAACTGGAGGAACAGCACCTCATCTTCCCACTAGGCACTTTACAGCCTTCTGGGCTGAATATTGAGTTCAACAATTTTAGATCATGAACTCTCTCCTCCATCCCCACCCCCTTTCCGATCTCCCCCTTTTTGTCCCCAATAATTTATATAGATTTTTCTTTTCCCACCTATTTCCATTATTTTTAAATGTATTTCCATCCATTGTTTTATCTCTACCTTTTAGCCTATTTCGATCCCTTCCCTTCACCCCACCCCACCCCCACTAGGGCTATCAGTACCTTGCTTGTCCTGCTTTCTACCCTTAATTAGCATATTACTTAGATAATATCACCACCTTCAACACCTCTTTGTCCTTTTCGCTATCGCATCTTTTGGCTATCTCCACCTATCACTGGCCCTCTATCCAGCTCTAACCACCCCCCTTAAACCAGCTTATATTTCACCTCTTTTCTATTTTTACTTAGTTCTGTTGAAGAGTCATACGGACTCGAAACGTTAACTTTGTTCCTCTCCGCAGATGCTGCCAGACCTGCTGAGCTTTTCCAGGTATTTTTATTTTTGTTTTGGATTTCCAGCATCCGCAGTTTTTTGCTTTTATCCTGCTTCCCTCCCCTGTCTAGCAATACCAAAACTGTGGCATGGCATAAGTTAAGTCATATGAAAGTTGGAACTAACTGAAACACTACTGAGATTTTACCTCATTTGCTCTAAAACACCTTTTCACAAATTGAAAAGAGAAAACGCTGATAAAAGCAGGATTTTGATGACAACAATTGGCTAAAACAAAGACCAAGAGCAGAATTTTCAGGCTGGCGGGTGGACATAGCGGGAGCGGGCCCGCCCATCTTAAGACATGAGCGGTAGTGCTACCTGTGCGGGCGAAGGAAGGGGGAGAGTCAGGGCCAGCGCTCTTTCGCGTGAGCGCTTCAATCTCCCTGAGGCACGGAGCTGCCTCAGGGACATTGAAGGACTATTGAAATAAATAAATGGAAAAAATAATTAATTAAACATGTCCCCTCGTGTGACTGTGTCACATGAGATGGGACATGTTTCTATATTTCAGAAAACTTCTTTTATTTGATTCATAAAAGCTTTAGGAAACCACATCCCACTCGTGGATGAGGTTTCCTAAAAAACGTAAAGGCCACTTGGCTTTTTCGCTTGCCTGCCAACCTTAAGGTTGGACGGGCAGCATAAACAAAGGCACTAATTAATTCGTGTCCTTAATAGGCCTATCAGTTATTGTTGGGCGCGCAGCCAACTCCTGCGTGCGCCCGCCAAACGAAACATCATGAGACAGCGTGATGATGTCAGGACACACGCCCAACATCATCACGCGTTATTTTACGCACCAGCATGTCGGACCCACCCCCGCACGCCAACTGAAAAATTCAGGCCCACGTTTAAGCACCTAAAGATTGGGAAATGCACTTCATAGATAAAAATTCTTTTCTCTGTGAATAGAATCAGAACATCACGACAAGAGAGCAGGCAACAAGTTGAATGGTGGGATGCTTGGCACTGAAAATCATATTTATATATTTTCAGAGAGTGCACATGACTTATTGACAAGAGAGATTTATCATGCATGAAAAGCCAAGGATGATAAAAAGGAGGCACATGTTGTTGCCAGAAATAGTTGTCTGATTTACTCTTTAATGGTAGTGAGTGCCGATAGCCTCGCTGTTATTTCTACTGCAAATTCTGAGCCAATGTTCAGCTGCTTTTCCTCTTATTTGGAAGTTAACAAATTGAATTATTTGGAATCATACTTTGTCCGGAGCTGTTTTTTGCATCAATGTTTTTCCTTTTCTCTCCAAAAGGAATTAACACTTTAATGAAGTACAGTTCAATGCAGAATGGGGAACAGTAGGGTAGTGGTAATGTTACTGGACTAGTAAATTAGAGGTCCACTCCGGAGGCCATGACAGCTGGTGGAATTTAGATTCAATTAATTAATAAAACTTGAATTAAAAACTAGCCTCAGTAATGGTGACCATGAAGCTACCGAATTGTCATAAAAACCCATTTGTTTCATTAATCTCCTACAGGGAAGGAAACCTGCCTCCTTACCCAGGCTGGCCTACATGTAAATCCAGACCCACAGCAATGTGGTCGACTCTTAACTGCCCTCTGAAATGGCCTAGCCAGTCATTCAGTTGTGTCAAACCGCTACAGAAAAGTCGAAAAGAATAAAACTGGATGGACCCTAGGCTTTGGCCTAGGCACCAGAATTGAGAAAGGCACAAACTGCCCAATTGACCCTGCAAACATCTGGGGACATGTGCCAAATTTGGGAGAACAGTCCCAAAGATGAGTTAAGCAGAACACTGGTATAGTTGTACTCACTGAATCATACCTTACAGCCAATGTCCCAGACTCCTCCAAGGCTAATTCTGGGTATGCCCTAGTTCCACTGGCTGGACAGACCGAGACATGGCAGCACAGTGGTATAGTTTGGAGGGAGTGGCCCTGGGAGTCCTCAACATTGACTCCATGAAGTCTCATGGCATCAGGCAAAACATGAGCTAGGAAACATCCTGCTGCTTACCACCTACCCCCTTCCTGCAGGTGATAAATTTATACTCATCCATGTTGAACAGAAACATTAAGGGTAGCAACAGGACAGAATACAATCTGAATGGAGGACTGCAATGTCTATTGCCAAAAGTGGGTTGATAACACCAATACTAACCAAACTGGCAGAGTCTTGAAGGGCATAGCTGCTGAACTGGGCATGTGGCAAATGGCGAGAGAACCAATAACAGGGAAAAAACCTACTTGATCTTGCCTACACCAATCGACCTGTCACAGATGCATCTGTCCATGACAGTACTGGTAGGAATGACCACTGCAAATCCTTGCTGAGATGGTCCCATCTACTCACTGAGAATAACCTCAATTATAAAAACAAAAAGCTAAAAGCTACTGTGGATGCTGGAAATCCAAAACAAAAACAGAATTACCTGGAAAAACTCAGCAGGTCTGGCTGCATCGGCGGAGAAGAAATCAGTTAACGTTTCGAGCCTTCATGGCCCTTCGGCAGAACTGAAGCATAGTTAGGAGAAGGGAGAAATATAAACTGGTTTAAGGTGGGGGGGGGGCGGGGGGGGAAGAAAGAGAGACGTTGAGGGTGTGGTGATTGTGATAACCTCAATTATGTTGTGCGGCACTACCATCATGCTAAATGGGATAGATTCAGAACAGATCTTGAAGCTCAAAATTAAGCATCCATGACGCACT
The DNA here is from genome assembly GCF_964194155.1 of Cetorhinus maximus. Classification (NCBI taxonomy): domain Eukaryota; kingdom Metazoa; phylum Chordata; class Chondrichthyes; order Lamniformes; family Cetorhinidae; genus Cetorhinus; species Cetorhinus maximus. The sequence goes on from NC_135900.1 coordinate 53,195,953, forward strand.
GTGGGCCTCCTTCCCTGAAGGAGATTAATGAATCAGCAGAATTGTATTTAACCACAATCTGTAACCTCATGGCCCAGCATGTGTCAGGGGATCAGCCCTGGTTCAATGAAGAGTGCAGGAAAGCATGCCAGATGCAGCACCAGGCATACCTAAAATTGAGTTGCCAACCTAGTGAAGTTACAACACAGGACAACATGCACATTAAAAGCAACATGAGATGGACACAGCTAAGCGAATCCCCAAACAATCGATCAGATCAAAGTTCTGCAGTACCGCTACACTGAGTCGTGAACAGCAGAGTGGACAATTAAATGGCTAACGGAAGGAGGAGGATCCACAATTATCCCCATCCTCGATGATGGGGGAGCCCAGCACATCAGTGCAAAAGATGAGAGCTGAACCATATGCAAAAATCTTCAATCATAAGTGCTGGGTGGATGATCCATCTCAGCCTCCTCCTGAGATCCCCAGCATCACAGATGCCAGTTTTCAGCCAATGTGATTCACTCCACGTGATATCAAGAAACAACTGAAGGCATTTTACTCAACAAAAGCTATGGGCCCAGACAACATTCCAGCTGTGCTACTGAAGGATTGTGCTTCAGAACTAGCCATACCCCAAACCAAGCTGTTTTAGTACAGCTACAACACTGGCATCTACCCGACAATGTGGAAAATTGCCCAGATATATCCTGTCAACAAAAAGTAGGTGAAATCCAACCTGGCTAATTATTACCCCAAAGGTCTCCTCTCGATCATGAGCAAAGTGATAGAAAGTGTTGTCGACAGTGCTGTTAAGCGGCATTTACACAGCAATAACCTGCTCACCGATGCCAGTTTGGGTTCCATCAGGGCCACTTGATTCCAGATCTTTGGCCTTGGCTTAAAAATAGACAAAAGAGCTGAACACAAGAGGTGAAGTGAGAGTGACTTCCCTTGATAGCATTTGACCAAGTGTGGCATCAAGGAGCCCTGGCAAAACTGGAGTCAATGGGAATCAGGAGGAAAACTCTCCACTGGTTGGAGTCATACCTAGCACAAAGGAAGATGATTGTGGTTATTGAAGGCCAATCATCTCAGTCCCAGAACATCACGGCAGGAGTTCCTCAGGATAGTGTCCTAGGCCCAACCAACTTCAGCTGCTTCATCAATGACCTTCCCTCATCATAAAGTCAGAACTGGAGGATGTTCACTGATAATTGCACAATGTTCAGTACCATATATGACTCCAGATATGGAAACAGTCTGTGCCCATATGCAGCAAGACCTGGATAACATTCAGGCTTGGGCTGACAAGTGGCAAGTAACATTCACTTCACACAAGTGCCAGGCAATGACCATCTACAACAAGAGAGAATCTAACCATCTCCCCTTGACTTTCAATGGCATTGCCATCAACATCCTGGGGTTATCATTGATCAGAAAGTTAACTAGCACAGCCTTCTAAATACTACGGCTACAAGAGCAGGTCAGAGTCTGGGAATTCAGTGGTGAGGAATTTACTTTCCGACTCCTCAAAGCCTGTCCACCCATCTACTAGACACAGGTCAGGAGTGTGATGGAATAATCTCCACTTGCCTGTATGAGTGCAGCTCCAACAACACCCAAGCAGCTCGACAGCATCCAGGAAAATGCAGCCCCCTTGATTGGCACCCCATTCTTAACTCCCTCCACCACCAACGCACAGAGGCAGCAATGTGTATCATTCAAAAATCTCATGGCATTATTTCAAATCGCAGTTGAGTTCTCCCCGGTGTCCTGGCCAATATTTTTCTCTCCATCAATGCCATTAAGCAGATTATTTGATCACTATCATATTGTTGTTTGTGGGATCTTGCTGTGCACAATTTGGCTGCCATATTTCCTACATTATATTAGTCACTGAATTTCAAAAGTACTTAATTAGCCGTGAAACACTTTGGGATATGGGCTGAGGTCACGAAAGACGATATATAAATGCAAGTCTTTCTTTATTTTTCATCAGCAGAGAAAGTACAAAATAAAGACCAGATTCACACTTATGAACACTAGTCAGAGTTCCTGCCACATGCTGCACCATAAGCATTTCTCTCAAATTAACTCATTTCACAAATCTTAGTAACCCTCAGTGCACTGCTGTCACAAAACAAAAGAAACAACTCAGTGGACAGGCCACAAAAGCTCACCATAACTGTAACCACTTCCTGTATTATTTGCATGCATGTAAAGAACACACATAATACGTCTCTAAAAGGTTAGAATTCTAACTCTTGAAAACCATCTGACCATTTTCCCCTGCATGCATGTAATAATTCTAATATTGTATAATAATTAAGTAATTTATTTCTTTCAATTCACATGCACCTTTAAGTAAATGTAAGCTGTAGATGTTTCATGACACATTTATACTGTACATCTGGTGTCATGGCAGCCCGATCTACTGTGCCATGTCAATTCCAGATATAGAATAACGTTACCAAATGTGAAGCTCAGTATGAGGAACAGAACTGCCCACAAGAGGTAGCAATAGACTTGCACCTGCGGCATGATCCGCTTTTGAATCAAAAACGTGCAGTCCACTAATTCATCATACAATTTTAAATGATTGAGAAGATCTGATGGGATATTCAACTCTTCAGTTATTACAACTAACATTAACAGTCAAAGCTGATCATGAGTATCCACACATGTGTTTGGGAATATGCGAAGTGGACTTTTCTTTCCTCCGCTCTTCTTTTAATTAATTTATGGGATGTGGGTGTCGCTGGCTAGGCCAGCATTTATTGTCCATCCCTAGTTGCCCTTGAGAAGGCGGTGGTGAGCTGCCTTCTTGAACCGCTGCATTCCCTATGGTGTAGGTCCACCCACAGTGCTGTTAGGAAGGGAGTTACAGAATTTTGACCCAACTGCAATAAGACAAGTGATCGGGCAATGCAATCAGCGTTCCCTATTAGTATTTCTTTTAAAATACCCAAAATTGGCTAGCACAGCATAACATGAGCATCGCACTCACTTGATAAGCCACTTAAATACAGTGCTGCCATTGTAATATCCTCTATTTAATCAGGGAAATTTTAAAACAAACCTGCATCAACAATTTTTAAAAATTTGTTCATGGGATGTGGGTATCGCTGACAAGGCCAGTATTAATTGCCCATCCCTTATTGCCCTCAAGGACGAGATGGGGAGTCACCTTCTTAAACTGCTGCAGTCCACATGGTGAAGGTACTTCCACAGTGCTGTTAGGTAAGGAGCACTGGGGTTTTGACCCAGCGTTGATGAAGGAACATGATATATTTCCAAGTCAGGAAGGACTTGGAGGGAACTTACAGGTGGTAGTGTTACCATGCGCTTGATGCTCGTGTTGGTCTAGGTGGCAGAGGACAAAGGTTTGGGAGGTGCTGTCAAAGGAGACTTGGCAAGTTGCTACACTGCATCTTGTAGATGGTATACACTGCTGCCACTGTGGGCGGGTGGTAGAAGGAGTGAATGTTTAAGGTGATCAGTGAGGTTGACACCAAACAGCTGCATTGCCCTGGATGATGGCGAGCTGCTTGAGTGTGGAGTCAGGAGATGCATTACTTACTGCAGAACAAGCCTCCAGCCTGCTCTTCAAGCCACAGTATTTACATGGCAGGTCCAGTTAAATTTCTGGTCAAACTAAAAGCTATGGTTACTATGGGCAGGACTTTTCCCTCGGCGTGCGGGCACACGCCTGATACACCCGAGTGTGAAATAAAGCGCGTTCACATTGGCCGTGCATGCCAACATCAACTCGCACTCTTGCGATAGTTCGGTCAGCCGGTGTGCACCGTAGATGTGAGCGCGCCCGCTGACAATTAAAAGGCCTATTAAGGCCATTAAGTTAGCAATTGAGCTGAACTTTTCCCTGCCCGTTCAGCCTAACGGTTGATGGGCAGGCGAAAAAGCCAAGCGGCCTTTGCATTTTTTAGGAAACCTCATCCACGGGTGGGATAAGGATTCCTAAAGCAAATAAAAATAAAATAAAACTTTTACACTTGAATTAAAAACATGTCCCTGCTCATTTTATTCATTAGTTTTTTTAAACAGCACTTCATCTCCCTGAGGCAGCTCCGATTGAAGCGCTCTTTCACGCACATCCGTGAAGTTTGCACTAGGCCCGCTCGCCCTCCTCCCCCCGCCCACACAGGCAGCGCCAAGCGCTGCTGCTCGTGTTCCACGCTGGGCGGGTCTTAATTGACCCGCCTGTGTAAAATCGCGGTGTGGTGCCGATCATGGGCAGCGGGCGGCTTCCCAACCGCCCCTGCCAAGGGCAGAATTCTGCCCTCAGTATTTATTTAAAAGAAAGATTTTTTTTTATTCATTCATGGGATGTGGGCTTCGCTGGCTGGGCCAGCATTTATTGCCTATCCCTAGTTGCCCTTGAGAAGGTGGTGGTGAGCTGCCTTCTTGAACCGCTGCAGTCCAGCAATCCCACAACCAACAGATCAGATCTAAGCTCTGCAGTCCTGCCACATCCAGTTGTGAATGGTGGTGGACAATTAAACAACTCACTGGAGGAGAAAGCTCCACAAATATCCTGATCCTCAATGATGGAGGAGCCCAGCACATCAGTGCAAAAGATAAGGCTGAAGCATTTACTACAAACTTCAGCCAGAAGTGCCGAGTGGATGATCCACCTCGGCCTCCTCCGGAGGTCCCCAGCATCACAGATGCCAGTTTTCAGCCAATTTGATTAACTCCATGTGATATCAAGAAACGGCTGAAGGCATTGGATACTGCAAAGGCTATGGGCCCTGACAATACTCTGGCAATAGTACTGAAGATTTGTGCTCCAGAACTTGCTGCGCTCCTAGCCAAGCTATTCCAGTTTGGCTGTATTTCAATATAGCCAATAACACTGGCATCTACCTGACTATGTGGAAAATTGCCCAAGTATGTCCTGTACACAAAAAGCAGGACCAATCCAACCCAACCAATTACCGCCCCATCAGTCTACTCTTGATCATCAGTAAAGTGATGGGAGGGATCATCAACAGTGCTATCAAGCAATTGCTTAGCAATAACCTGCTAAGTAACATTCGCACCACACAGTGTCAGGCAATGACCATGTCCAACAAGAGAGAATCCAACCATTGCCTCTTTATGTTCAATGGTTTTACCATCACTGAATCCCCCACTATCAACATCCTAGCAGTTACCATTGGCCAGAAACTGAACTGGACTAGCCATATAAATACTGTGGCTACAAGAGCAGGTCAGAGGCTAAGAATTGTGCAACGAATAACTCACCTCCTGACTCCCCAAAGTCTGTCCACTATCTACAAGGCACAAGTCAGGAGTGTGATGGAATATTCCCCACTTGGCTGGATGAATGCAGCTCCAGCAACACTCAAGAAATTTGACACCGTCGAAGACAAAGCAACACACCCACAAACATTCACTCCATCCACCACCGACGCACAGTAGCAGCAGTGTGTACCATCAACAAGATGCACTGCAGGAATTCACCAAGGCTCTTTCGACAGCACCTTCCAAATTCACGACCACTACCATCTAGAAGAACAAGGGCAGCAGGTAGATGGGAACACCACCCCTCCAAGTCACTCACCATCCTGACTTAGAAATATATCGCTGTTCCTTCATTGTTGCTGGGTCAAAATCCTGGAACTCCCTTCCTAACAGCACTTTGGGTGTACCTACAACACATGGACTGCAGTGGTTCAAGGAGGCAGCTCACCACCACCTTCTCAAAGGCAACTAGGGATGGGCAATAAATGCTGGCCCAGCCAGCGAAGCCCACATCCCATTAATGAATAAATGTTATAAAGTATTCAATATATTCAAAATTAATATAACATCCCATATATTTGTTCCTCTCTAGCACAATTCAGAGATTTTTCTTTCTGTCACTTGAAATGTTCATTGCGACATTAGCATCTGCCACGGTCCTTACGATGGCATGTTGTGTAACTCTTGCTCCAATTGTAAAAAGACACGTCACATATTTCCAGCAGCTCAATGTGTACAACTGTTCATACAGTACATGGAGCTCTCCTTTAAGAAATTACACATTCTGCTGTTATGTGCACAGAATCCAATTTGAAAGTAGAACTGGCTGCATTATCTAAAATTGCAAGGTTCTTTTTAACTGAGTTATTTATTTAAAATTGAATTTAATAGATTTGAACCTTAAATATATTTAACATAACACAAGAAAAGGTGTTTCAATGTGCAGTTCATTACAGTGGATTCCAAAGAAAGAGAGAACACACACAGATGCATGTACACACTGGTATGTTTCAGGGGTTTCTCAAATTTGGAAGCAAAATGATTTTTACCAGTTCACCATTTGAAAGAAATATGAAAATGTGACAGTGGCAAACAGTAAAAATTGATTTTAATGACCATGGTTGAGGATAAGGCAACAATAAGTGTTAAGGAGCAAATACAGAAACTGCAGAGAATAAAAATAAAGAGGTACTGAATAGGTCAGCAACAGTCAAAATGAAAAAAGTCACTTGATCTGGATGGGATGTATCCTAAGTTGCTGAGGGAAATGGAAATTGCAGAGGCTCTGGCTATGTGCTTTCAATCCTTCCCAGACATGGGAGCACTGCCAGTGGACTTGAGGACTGCAAAAGTTACAACCCTGTTCAAAAAAGGGGATCAGGTTGAAACTGGGAATTATAAGCCAGTCAGCCTGATGCCAATCATGGGGAAACTTTTAGAGACAATGGCTGAATTTTACGAGCAGGGTAACAGGTGGGTGGACCCGTAAATTCGGACGCAGTACCATTCGAGGCGTGCCCGTCACCGGCCCACCAGCTTCCATCCATACCACAGTTTTACAGGTGGCAGGGGAGGCAGCGGGTGAACCAAGCACCCATGGCCTAATTGAGGCCCTTAAGTGGTAATTAATGTCCAATGAAAAGCCTCATCCCGCAGCCACTCTGATTTAATGGGTAGTGCAGAGGCCTGTGTCCAACATATAGCCCAGAACCCAAGAGATTTAACCTTGCAGGCTGCTGGTCAGTGAAACAGGGAGTGCAGGGGTGGGGGGTCTCCTTTCCAGGTCCCCTGAGCCATTCAGAGCCCCCCAACAGTTTTGCCTGCCCATGTCCATCCTCTTCCCCTTCCCTGGCAAGCTCCCGGACTTCCCTCAGTTTCGGGGCATCCACTGTTCCTCTTCATCCCGGGCTTCCTGCAGTATCGCCAGTGGCCACTGACCCTGGTGTGGCACAGAGCTGCTGGCCTCCAATTGGCCAGCAGTTCTATGAGGCAAGACATCCTCCTGGAGCAGGAAGTCCCACTTCATATAATTAAATGACCGTTGCCCAAAAAAATAAAGTGAGGCGAGCCGGCCAAACAGAGGTAGGTCACCACCCAACATTTACACCGGGGTGCAGGGGGCCCGCCCTGAGCATATAATCCAGCTCAATAATTAGGGACAAAATTAATAGGCACTTGGTAAAATATGGGTTAATAAATAATAGCCAACCTGGATTAGTTAAAGGCGAACCAACTAACTTAAGTTCTCTGATGAGCTAACAGAGAGGGTTAATGAGGGTAGCAGAGTTGATGTAATGTGTGTGGGCTTTCAAAAGACTTTGGATAAAGTACCACATAATAAATTTGTTAGAAAACTCGAAGCCCATGGGATTAAAGGGGCAGTGGCTGTGCGGATAGAAAATTAGCTAAGAGAAAGAAAGCAGAGAGAATGGATGTTTCTTAGACTGGAGGAAAGTACATACTGGGGCCCAGGGATCGGTATTAGAATCACTGCTTTTTTTTGTATATATCAAAGACATGCACTTAGATATTCAGGGCATAATTTCAAAATTTGCAGATGACACAAAACTCAGAAATTTAGTGAACATTGAGAATAGTAATAGACTTAGGGACAACATAGACAGACTGGTGAAATGAGCAGATACTTAATGAAATTTAATGCAAAATGTGAAGTAATACATTTTGGTGGGAAGAATGAGGAGAGGCCATATATACTAAATGGCACAATATTAAAAGGGAGACAGAAACACAGAGACCTGAGGTGTATGTACATAAAGCTTTAAAGGTGACAGATCACATTGAGATGGCTGTTAAATAAGTATATGGCTTCCTTTGCTTTATTAATAAAGGAATAGAGTACAAAAGCAATGAAGACACTCTAAACGCTCATAAAACACTAAGATAAAAGCATGCGGATGCTGGAAATCTGAAACAAAAACAGAAAATGCTGGAAAAATTCAGCAGGTCTAGTAGCATCTACGGAGAGAGAAACAGAGTTAACGTTTCGAGTCTGTATGACTCTTCTTCAGAGCTGAAGAGGAAATGTGATTAAATTTATACTGTTTAAGGGGGGTGGGGCAGGTGAAGCTGGATAGAAGGTGGGGAAAAAGGAGGGATTGACAAAGATGTCATGAACTAAAGGACAAAGGGAGTGTTGATGGTAGTGGTAAGGGTTAAAAAAGGTGCTGATACTGACGTAAAGGTAAGAAAGCAGAATGTGATAATAGCAGAGCAAGGGTAGCATTGTGTGAAAGAACATCATGGAACAAGTAGCAGATGGGCCTTTGGGGGATGGAGTGGGGGCAGGGGTGGTAGCTGGGAGAAAAGGATAGAAAATGGGATAAAAAGGAAGATAAAACCATGAAAAAATGAAGAAAAATAGAAATAAAAACGTGCATAAAAAATAAATATGAATGTAAAAAAAAGGGGATTTAAAAAGTGGGTGAGGATAGAGGAGAGAGTTCATGGTCTGAAGTTGTTAAACTCAATGTTAAGTCCGGAAGGCTGTAAAGTGCCTAATCGGAAGATGATGTGCTGTTCCTCCAGTTTGCGTTGGGCTTCACTGGAACATTGCAGCAGGCCAAGGACGGACATGTGGGCATGAGAGCAGGGTGGTGTGTTGAAACGGCAAGTGACCGGAAGGTCTGGGTCATACTTGCGGACAGACCGGAGGTGTTCAGCAAAGCGGTCACCCAGTCTGCGTCTGGGCTCCACTAATCTCCAAAACATTAGTTTGGTCCATTTGAGAGTATTGTGCCCAATGTGCACCACACTTCAGGAAAAATATGAAAGCCTTGGGGAGGATGCAGAGGAGATTTCCTACAATGATACCAGGGATGAGGGACTTCAGTTATGTGGAGAAATTAGAGAAGTTGGATTTTGTTCCCCTTAGGAGAGAAAAAGTTAAGGGTAGATTTGATAGAGGTGTTCAAAATCATGAAGGGTTCTGAAACAGTACATAAGGACAAACTGCAGAAGCATTGATAACCACAGGGCACGGATTTTAAGGCAACTGGTGACAGAAGCAGGGATGACATGAAATAAATGTTTACAAAGCGTGTTTTGATGACCAGGAATGCACTGTCTGAAAGGACGATGGAAGCAGATTTAACACTAACTTTTAAAAGAGGGCTATAAAAATACTTGAAGGGGAGAAATTTTCAGGGCTACGGAGAAAGTACAGTGGAGTGGGGTTAATTCGACAGCTGCATCAAAGAGTTGAATGGCCTACGTCTGTTCAACACAATTCTACGATGCGTGATTCTAACATTATGGGGTACTGATGATAATTTCACCTGCAAGAGTGAAGATCAGGTTTGGGGGAGGGGTTTGTAAGGGGGGGGTTGATTTTAATTTTGTCCCAACCCCAGTACAAGGTCAACAGTGAGCCTACGGCAACAGCCCAGGGCCAGAATTGGGCAGCTTGAATCATGTTCAGTTTCACTTGAACATTGCTGGTATGCTGTGGACATCCATCGATTTCAGATGGTGGAAAATTGATCAGCTTCTTTGCAAAGCTGGCTGGCAGCTGGGGTTTGTTGAGGGGGTCAGGACGAAAATGGACCGGCAACAAGTCAGATTTTTGTAAATGGTCCTCTGGCACCACAGAAATCTTAAAAAAAAACAACAAAAACTTATCTTTTCCTGAGGTTTTTTTTTTATTCATTCATGGGGTGTGAGTGTTGCTGGCAAGGCTAGCATTTGTTGTCCATCCCTTGGTGCCCTTGAGAAGGTAATGCTGAGTCGCCTTCCTGAACCGCTGCTGTCCATGTGGCGTAGGTACACCCGCGATGCTGTTAGGAAGGGAGTTCCAGAATTTTGACCCAGTGCCAGTGAAGGAACAATGATATATTTCCAAGTCTGGATGATGTGTGGCTTGGAGGGGAACTTCCAGGTGGTGATGTCCCCATGTGTCTGCTGCCCTTTATTCTAGGTGGTAGAGGTCGTGGATTTGGAAGATACTGTCGAAGAAGCCTTGTTGAGTTGCTACAGTGCATCTTGTAGGTGGTACATACTGGTGCCATTATGTGTTCCTGGTGGAGGCAGCGGATGTTGAAGGTGGTGGATGGGGCACCAATCAAACAGGCTGCTTTGTTCTGGATAGTGTCAAGCTGCTTGACTGTTGTTTGGAGCCACACTCATCCAGGCATGAGGAGGGTATTCCGTAATATTCCTGACTTGTACCTTGTTGATAGTGGACAGGAGGCGAGTTACTCACCACAGAATTCCCAGCCTCTGACTTGCTCTTGCTGCTACACTATTTACATGGCTCGTCCAGTTCCATTTCTGGCCAATGATAAGCCCCAGGATGTTGACAGGGGGTTAATCGATGGGGGGGGTTGATAGGGGGTTAAAACTGATGGGTGCCTTTAAAAGCCATTGGTTAGGATACTCAACTCCTGGTACAGTAGGAAGTAGTGTGCACAGCACATGCTCTGCCAAGTTGCACATGAAAATTACAGTTGTGGTCTTACCTAAAATTTGTACATTTAAACAGCCTTTCGTCTGTTCTGAACGTGAGTTTTAAACACCCTAGGGCTGAATTTTCACTCCTGAGTTGGGTGCGCAGGGTTGGGAAAATTTCTGACTCCCTAACCCAACTTGGGAGAAACTTACTCAAACGTTTGGATTTTTGTTCCAGGGGCAGGTGTTAGCTGGAGTCGGGCCCACCACCACTCAGCAGCAGGAGATGCTGAGTGCCAAGGCAGGCTATTTAAAAGGCCTGACTTGGTGCTTCTTCCCAGTTATAATAAAAGCAGTAAGGCCTTCTAGCCAACATCCCTCACACCCCTCAGCCCCCACACACTCCCTATAACCCATCCATGCCAATTCATGCCACCTCATGCCTGCTACCCACCCCCATGACCCCTTATGCCCTCCATGTCAACATATTCCCCTCTGCCTGCCCCCATGGTCACTCATAATCTGCATGATAACCTATGCCCCTCTACCTACTCCCTCATGGGCCCTCATACCCTCCATACCAACTTAAATAGCAAATTATGCCAAACAATGATGCCCACTCATCCTCATGGCCCTTTATTGTCCCTATGCCAACTTAGTGGCAAATCAAGCCAACTCACAACTCCCACCCACCACCCTTTGCCCTTATACCCTCCATGCCAATTCACCATGGACAGACTTCAGGGGTCATGCTGAAACAAAATTCTAAGTATCTATCACAGAGTTCACTACGTAAAAAAACTCATTGATCAAAGCCCAATCAATACATTTAAATCCCTTCAAATACTTAATCCCCTATAAAAAAAAACAAACATTTGTATTCATAGCCCCGCATCAAGGACAGCTAATCCCTTTATAATCATTTGGAGCCGTCAATCAAACTGTGACCTTACAATCCCTCCACTGTAATAATGATAGTGTTTCTTGACTGCTTGCATAACCTAAGACTATAATGATAACCCTTAGACTCAAGTCAACAAACATCTAGTGAAATTGCAAGCACTGATTTTTTTTCCAACTGTAGGCCATTTTTTCAAAATTTAAAGAGCAGGCGATTTAAATGACTTGACATCTTGACGTTTTATGCACATTCATGTCTACTCTTAACAATCCCAAAACCTGACCTCTCCAAAAAAATTCCACAGGTTTAGACCTTTCTCAAAACTTTGTAAATCCCATGTGTCATGTTGCAGAAACCTCGGCGGTAAAAATTGCTTCTGATTGAAGGCAGCTGCACTTTTATATGTGGCATTGCCTCCATGGACTGCAGATTTGTGAAATACGCTCGGCCCCATTCCGCCCCCCAGCAAAAATGGTGGGTGCCAGGTTCAGGGACAGGACTTCTGGAATTGGGGCATCTGCACCATTTTGGCTAAGATGCAGAGCCCTGCCATCTTTACAGAAATTTGTGTCCTGGTAAAGGCTTGCCTGAAAATTTAATCAGGTATAAAATGAGTGTTCCTCTGCTAGTTGTAAGGGTTTCAGATGAAAAATAAGCAGCTAGCAGTTGTATCATCCATAGATGATCATACATCCACCTTCTAACATACAACTCATTGTCAGGCCCTTTTAAAAGTTATTTCTAATATGCATGAGGTAGTTTATTATTCATTATCTAAAAATATTTGAGATGTTAACTGAGGCTGGCATTAATATCAATACAGTTCTGGAGTCATTGGGGGTAAAGCTTACTACGGAAACTGTAAATAAATAAATTATGCCAATTTAGTAAAACTAATTAATGAAATACAAATGTATTCCCTTGTATTTTACTATTAAATAAAAGGTGAGGGTAAACATATGAAGTAAATAGTTCTTGAAGTTTTCAGGTTTGCCCAGTTAAATCATAAGCTGACCCACAACAAATTCATGTGGAGAAGTCATCATAAAACCTAATGACATGAATTCTATTTAGCGTGATCAGACTGAACAAATAATTTCAAGAACTCGTTCAGCTATAGTACACTTCTGGTACAGATTATTAGATGATTCTGAAAACAGCTAGGTATTGGAACTATTTGAGTCATATTTTATCTTATGATACCAGGAAGTTAAAGGAGTAGATATAGAGATATTCAAATACTGTGGTCAATATGCAGATAGCTTAAAGGAAAAACTACTTTTGAATTGCTGATTTTTCATATGCTTTGCTACACATTGTTGACAGTCATTTAATTTAATTCAATAAGATCTCAGTGAGGCAGCAAGTATCTGACTGCCTTTGCTTACATTCTGGTCTGAAAGGTCACAGACCTGAAATGTTAACTTTGTTTCTCTCTGCACAAAAGCTACTAGACCTGCTAAATATTTCCAGCATTTTTTGTTATTATTAGTTTGTTCAACATGTTCACCCAAGGACATGCAACATAGAATATAACCCACAACAAATATAACGTGTGGCGGAAAATAGGGGCAGATTGAATAAAATTTGTGTATTAAGTTGACGCAGCAGTTTTCAATGTGATTGCTGGGGAACTTTTTTTTCAGAATTTTCATTAACACCTGGATGAAGACAGCTGGAATTTAAAACAACAAAGCAGCTCCAATATATCTGTACAGTACATGGAATGAAAATAAGTATGAATAATGTTCTAACTAGATACCCCATGGAACAGTTTTGGGTAAATCAAAGGATTTCCTGTTTTATAATTTGGATGTTTATACTATGTAAATACAGATTTAAAATGTCAGAATAAATCTAATAAATAACATTTATTCAAGGGTGTTCTGGATTTTCATTGGGGATTGAATTCCAAAATTCTGTCAATTATGATGGGAAAACTATAAATACCGAAAGATATTCTTTATCTCTCAGCTTAATATTGAAAAGGAACCAGTGCGGAAACAGGAAATAAGTGTACTGGACCTAGGAAGTAGCATTTATGGGTATAAGAAAAAGATCGTAAAGGGCTTAAGTAAGAAGATGACAAAAGCAATAAATAACAGAAATAATAAATTATTTCAAGGAGAGGAGAGTGGAATTAAGAAAAATAAACTGGAAAAAATTACTGACGAAGGAAAAGAGCAGCAATGGGAAACATTTAAAATGGTGATCAATAGAGTCTGCAAGTATTTCCCACTAAAAAGCAGGGACAAACAAGCCATATTGCAACAACATGAATGAAAAAAAAAACTAAAGCAAAAGGCACACTTTGTACATAGATGAGGAAGGAGGAGATGACAAAAAAAAAGTACAAAAATGTTAGGAACGTCCAGCTATGAGGAAAGATTGGATAGACTAGTGTTGTTCTCCTTGGAACAGAGGAGGCTGAGAGGAGATTTGATTGAGATGTACAAAATTGTGAGGGGCCTAGATGGAGTGGATGGGAAGGGCCTAGTTACCTTAGCAAAGAGGTCAGTGACTATGGGGCACAGATTTAAAGTGAGGGGAAATGGGGTGGGGAGGGGGGAGGGGGGGGGGGGGGGGGAATTACGCAGGAGCCGTTAGGGGTCTGGAACTCTCTGCCTGAAAAGGTGGTAGAGGCAGAAAACCTTATCTCATTTAAAAGGTGCCTGGATGTGCACCTGAGTGCCATAACCTGCAGGGCTATGGACTAAATGCTGGTAAGTGGGATTAGGCTGGGTGACTCATTTTTTCAGCCTGTGTATAAATGATGGGCCAAGTGGCCTCTTTCTGCGCCATAAACTATGATCCCAAGTCAGAAATTAGGAAGGCAAAGAGAAATTACAAAAGTAAATTAACAAGGAATATAAAAAATAGTGAAGTACTCTGCAGTACACACAAAAAAGGAAAAATCAAGATAGGATAGGGCCACTAAGGGATATACACTGATAGATGACAGTGAAATGGTAGAGAAATAATTACTTTAACTCAGTATTTATCAGGGCGACTAACATGGTGGACATGACATTAAAAGACCAAAAGTGATCTAAAGACATTTAAGATTGAAAGGTAGGAGATAATAGAATATGGAGATAGATGACTATGTGGGGGGTAGGATTAGTAAATTTGCAGATGACACAAGGATTGGCCAGGTGGTTAACAGTGAGGTTGAGTGTCTTGGGCTACAGGAAGATATAGACAAGATGGTCAAATGGGCAGATAAGTGGCATATGGAATTTAACCCTGGAAAGTGTGAGATGATACACTTTGGAAGGAGTAATTTGACAAGGAAGTATTCAATGAACGGCATGACACTAGGAAGTTCTGAGGAACAAAGGGACCTTGGCGAGTGTGTCCATAGATGTCTGAAGGTGGAGGGGCATGTTAGTGGGGTGGTAAAAAAGGCATATGGGACACTTGCCTTTATCAATCGAGGCATAGGTTACAAAAGTGGGGAGGTCATGTTGGAGTTGTATAGAACCTTGGTGAGGCCACAGCTGGAATACTGTGTGCAGTTCTGGTCACCACATTATAGGAAGGATGTGATTGCACTGGAGGGGGTGCAGAGGAGATTCACCAGGATGTTGCCTGGGATGAAACCTTTAAGTTATGAAGAGAGGTTGGACAGACTTGGGTTGTTTTCGTTGGAGCAGAGAAGACTGAGGGGCGACCTGATCGAGTTGTACAAGATTATGAGAGGAATGGTCAGGATGGATAGGGAGCAGTTGTTACCCTTAGTTGAAGGGTCAGTCACGAGGGGACACAAGTTCAAGGTGAGGGGCAGGAGGTTTAGGGGGATGTGAGGAAAAGCTTTTTTACCCAGAGTGTGGTGACGATCTGGAATGGAGGGTGGTGGAAGCAGGTTGCCTCACATCCTTTAAAAAGAACCTGGATGAACACTTGGCACGTCATGTCATTCAAGGCTATGGGCCAAGCCCTGGTAAATGGGGTTAGGTAGGTAGGTAGGCCAGGTGTTTCTCACGTGTCGATGCAGACTCGATGGGCTGAAGGGCCTCTTCTGCACTGTGTGTTTTTGTGATTCAGTGAATTGATAAAACTAATCATATTTAGAGCGAATGAAACCGCAGTCTGGATGGTTTGTATCAGTGTATATTAAAATAAGTTAGGAAAGAGATACGTTTTAAATATATAGATAAAATTCTTTTTTGAAAAAGGAATAGCACAAGAAGGCTGGTGGACTGTTAGTGTGATTCCTACATCTAAAAAAAGGAGGTAGAATAAGCCCAGGGAACTATAGACCAATAAGCAAGAAAGTTAATGGAATCCTTAATCAAAGCTCTAACAGAAAAACATTTAGAAACTGAAAATATAATAGCACAGATTCTAAAAGGGAAGGTAATACTTGATGAATCCTATTAAATTCTTTAAAGAAGTAACAGAAAGGATAGCGTAGTAGACGTCTTATATTTGAATTTCCAAAAGTCCTTTGAGGTACAACATAGTAAACTCACGGCCAAGGTCAGTACACGTTGAGTCAAGACGAAAAACCAGTAAAATCTGGAAATGACTGGTATAGTCCGAACTGGAGTTTAATTTTATGGTACTGTATGCAAGACCAGTTTGGACCAATACCAGTCAATTCCCAAGTCTTACTGTTTTTTTCCTTCTGGGGGTGACTATAAAACATAAAACAGCAAGTAGGGGTTAAAGGTAGTTACCCAGAATGGAAAATGGTGAAAAGTGATGTTCCACAACAATCAGTATTTACATAAACAATCTGGGCTCAGGAATTGGGTGTATAATTTCAAAATTTGTGGATGACACCAAATAAGGTGATTTAGTTATTATGGAGGAGGATTACAACAAAATGCAGGAAGACACTAATAACCTTGCAGAATGGGCATGCAATTGGCAAATGAACTTCAACATAGGTATCTGTGAGGTAATGCAATTTAGTAGGAAAATTAGCACCTAAATTAGCAAGGGAAACAGAGGGATTCGGAGGTACACAAATCACTAAAAGTAGCAATGCAATTTAATAAGGACATTTTAAAAAAAAGAACAAGGTGGTCATTTCTAGAGATAGAATTAAAAAGCAAAGTTACATTTAACTTGTACAGAACCCTGTTTAGGTCACACTTGCTGGAGTTCTGTGAATAGTTTTGCTCCCCATATTATAAAAAAGTTATAGAGGTCCTGGAAAGGCACAAAAAATTGATTTACTAGAATTATACCAGAATTGAGAGATTTGATTTATCACAAAAGATTGAACAAGCTGGGACTCTTTTCTCTAGAAAAGACTGAAAAGTAACCGGAGGTCTTCAAGATTACAAAATGGTTTGTTAGGGTAGACACAGAGAAGATGTTTTCACTTGTGGAGGAGACCAGGCCTGGGAAACTAAATATAAAATAGTTACTAAGAAATCCAATAGGGAATTCAGGAGAATTGCCCAGAGAGTAGTTATAACGTGGAACATGCTACCACAGGGAGTAGCTGAGGCAAACAGCACAGATGTATTCAGGAGAAAGCTAGAAAAGCTCATGAGGGAGAAAGGAAGAAGAATACATTGATGGGGTCTGGGTAAAGGCTGGCCTGTTTCTATGCTCTAATACTTTGCAATACATGTTCTGAAGTTTATAGAACAAAAAAAAGCTACAAATTAGTGTAATGTGTTGTTCTCTCACAAACTCATATATGCTCAGACTCTGTATTTAAAGAAAACATGCAATATAGACTTTTGCCTTCAAAGTACTCCTCTTCAAAAAAATTATGAGAAACAGCTAGAAGCTAAAGAAAAATATACCAGCTGTTCAGCTAATTAACTGATATTACTGCACCCAGGAAACACGCACAGACTGCATATTTTGCATAAAACTAATCAAGTCACAGCTTTACAAACTTCAATCCCAGACTTCTGGGGAGGCCTTCAATTAAAAAAGGTGAATAAAGCATTAACAGGCACAGAAAACAATTAATTGCATTGTGAAATATGCATTTTAATTTGTTTCATTCAAATCTTTATTTCCAGTTACTCAGAAATATAAGACAGCCATTTTTTCAGAAATTATTAAGTGAGAGGAAAGATAGCAGCAGCGCATAATTATAAAGCTTATAGTTAAATTGTGACAAATCATAATGGACATAGCCAAATTGACTGGGAAATGTGTGCATATGTATTTACAAAAGAAAAAGTTGACATAAAAGTATGAATAATAGTCATGAAAGCAGGAAATAACATTTGCAGGCAGAAAGTGTACAACGTTTGTAAGATTTTAATACATATAAATGGGGTTAATATGTAGTGCAGCTTTTTTACATAATATCTACTGATAATATCTACTGCTCAAAAAGATATTGAAAATGGAAGTGGATGATTGTGTTTCTGGTTTCAATAAGCTAGAGGTGCCCAATCTTAGATATGCTAAATTTTATACCCTTTCAGTGATAAATATACCCCTTCAATTTTGTAAATTGGTCCTATAACATTACTGAAAACATCCAAAATACAGACCTCAAGATTTTTTTTGAATCATTTGAGTGCATATAAGCATCCTGCTTAAAGGCAGGCAGCTTTAGTTGCAATTTAATATTTTTATTAAGTAAAACTTCCACAACATTGTGGAAACAGTGGTTTGCTGGAAGAAACAGTATCTAGTAAAGTAGCAAAGAATGCATTGTCTTTAAATGCTAGCTGCAAGAAACCAAACAAATGTGGAGTAAAGGAATGTTAGCATTTTGATTATGATTTAAACTAGAGATATCCTAAGCCACATTATAATCTCATTGAAATGTATTGCTAGACCTTAACTACCATGCAACACACATGGGAACAGACATATGGCCTTTGGGTTATATGTAGCCCCTGAGTACTGTTATCCCATGAAACTCAGTTCTATTTCCATTTTTTAAATTCGGTGATTTCTGCTTTTTGAATTTTGTGGGCCTGGACGAATGGAAAGAGCTAAGCTTAATGCTATTACTTCATTGTCGAACAAGATATACAGGAACACTAAAACTGGTTAATGCCAGCAAGTTTAGCTATATACTGTATACAAATTAATGACAATACAGATTACTAAAGCTTCATGGTACAGATAGATCTAAGCAGTTATAAGACAAAAAGTATGGATGCTCCTGCACTCAATGATTGATTATGTCCATTAGTAAAGGGTAATGTTCGATTGCAGATGGATAGCAATGGAACTATTGAGGTTTGGTCATTAGGACATAAAAGAAGAAATAGGAGCAGTTGGCCAAATGGCCCATCAAACCTGTTCCACCATTTGATAGGATCGTGGCTGATCTTTTACATCAACTCCACTTTTTTGCCCCATTTGAGTTCATTCCAGGAACTTGTGACATCTTCATAAGAAAAATGATAAGGCTCTTTCCCTCCCCTCAGTAAAAGGTTTTATCACTCTTTCGAAAAGACGATG
The DNA here is from genome assembly GCF_964194155.1 of Cetorhinus maximus. NCBI lineage: Eukaryota > Metazoa > Chordata > Chondrichthyes > Lamniformes > Cetorhinidae > Cetorhinus > Cetorhinus maximus. Next base: position 53,214,911 of record NC_135900.1, read on the forward strand.
TACAATGAATTAAACAGGTTTTTAAATATCACTGATGTAGGTAAGGTAACTAGGGTTGCTGTTCAAGGAAGATTTCTCCATCTCATTACATTTTGGAAGGATACTGATCATTGAAACACTTTTGTTGCATGTAAATTGTTCTTTTTTCCAGTTTTGATGAGCTGAAAAATATGGTAACTTTGGTCTAGATGCTATTTAATATTTTAAAATTAATATCATAAGCATCTAAAATCAGATCGTACTCCTTATAATTAATATCAAGTAATCCAAAATTCTTTTGAGGCAATACCTACCATAAAATCTGCAAATGTTATAGCTATCCAACAATTAGCGGCCACCAAATCCCAACTGCAAATTAACTGCCAAGAGACAAACCAAATGGCTGAAATAATGTTCATATATCCATCCTTAATGTAGAACAAAACACAACTGTAACATTCCCTGGTAGAAATACATTGTGTCTTTAAAATTAATAATAAACTTATGGGATGAAAGTCTTTTTCCTCTATCAGATGGCAGTGACCTTATCATTAGAGGTGGGAAGGATGCCACTCATTTGAGATGCACATATATTATTTTAAAAAAAGAATCTCTTTTATAAAATTACATTTTTAAATTAGTCTTTAAAACATACAATAACAACCGGCAAATTTTGCTGCTTGGATTTTCCACTTGCATATTTAATATTAAACGGAACAATGTGACAACCAAAAAAAACTATGCAGCTATGACATAATAACATAGGAACATAGGAGCAGGAGTCGGCCATTCAGCCTGTCGTTCCTGCTCCACCATTCAATTAGAACATAGCTGATCATCCACTTCAGCTCCTCTTTCCTGCGCTATCCCCATATCCTTTGACATTATTAATATCCAGAAATCTATTGATTTCTGTTTTGAACATGCTCAATGATTGAATTTCCACAGCCCTCTGGGGTAGAGAATTCCAAAGATTCACCACCTTCTGAGTAAAGAAATTCCCCCTCATCTCAGTCCTAAATGGCCTGCCCCTTATTCTGAGACTGTCTCTCCAGTTCTAGACTCACCAGCCAGGGGAAACATCCTAAACGCATCGACCGTGTCACACCCAATAAGAATTTTGTAAGTTTCAATGAGATCACCTCTCATTCTTCGAAATGCTAGAGAATACAAGCCCATTTTCCTCAATCTCTCCTCATAAGAGAATCCTGCCATCCTCTTATTGCACTCAATAAAGCCTGCTGGAAGATAAGGAAGCATTTTTAAGGTGCACAGGGTTTCAGTCCACAGTAAAAAGCAACTGATTTTCTTTTAAAATTTAAAAAAAATCTTATCAGTCAAAGCCCTTAGCCGAATGTAAGTGGCCAGGAGATAAGGAAAATCAGCAGTGTTTCAGCGATATCACATATTTCTATTTATAAACATATTTCTTACACATTATAATTTATGTAGACTTTTAAAAGGAAACTAAAATTAATTTAAAATTGTTTGTGATTCTCCATGACGTGACAATTAAAAGGATGTCAGCTTTTACTTTTAATATTAGAAACATAGAAACATAGAAACTAGGAGCAGGAGTAGGCCATTCGGCCCTTCGAGCCTGCTCCGCCATTCATTATGATCATGGCTGATCATCCAACTCAATAGCCCGCTCCCGCTTTCTCCCCATACCCTTTGATCCCTTTCGCCCCAAAAGCTATATCTAACTCCTTCTTGAAAGCATACAATGTTTTGGTCTCAACTACTTTCTGTGGTAACGAATGCCACAGGCTCACCACTCTCTGGGTGAAGAAATTTCTCCTCATCTCAGTCCTAAATGGTCTACCCCATATCCTCAGACTGTGACCCCTGCTTCTGGACTCCCCCCACCATCGGGAACATCCTTCCTGCATCTACCCTGTCTAGTCCTGTTAGAATTTTATAGGTTTCTATGAGATCCCCCCCTCATTCTTCTGAACTCCAGCGAATATAATCCTAATCGACTCAATCTCTCCTCATATGTCAGTCCCGCCGTCCCAGGAATCAGTCGGGTAAACCTTCGCTGCACTCCCTCTATAGCAAGTACATCCTTCCTCAGATAAGGAGACCAAAACTGCACACAATATTCCAGGTGTGGTCTCACCAAGGCCCTGTACAATTGCAGCAAGACATCCCTGTTCCTGTACTCCAATCTTCTGGCTATGAAGGCCAACATACCATTTGCCTTCTTTACCGACTGCTGCACCTGCATGCTTACCTTCAGCAACTGGTGTACAAGGACACCCAGGTCTCGTTGCACATTTCCCTCTCTCAATTTATAGCCATTCAGATAATAATCTGCCTTCCTGTTTTTGCTACCAAAACAGATAACCTCACATTTATCCACATTATACTGCATCTGCCATGCATTTGCCCACTCACTCAGCTTGTCCAAATCACACTGAAGCATCTCTGCATCCTCCTCACAGCTCACCCTCCCACCCAGCTTTGTGTCATCTGCAAATTTGGAGATATCACATTTAATTCCCTCATCTAAATTAATATATATTGTGAATAACTGGGGTCCCAGCACCGATCCCTGCAGTACTCCACTAGTCACTGCCTGCCATTTGGAAAAAGACCCGTTTATTCCTACTCTTTGTTTCCTGTCTGCCAACCAGTTTTCTATCCATCTCAATACACTACCCCCAACCTCACGCGCTTTAATTTTACACGCCAATCTCTTATGTGGGATTTTGTCAAAAGCCTTCTGAAAGTCCAAATAAACCACATCCACTGGCTCCCCCTCATCAACTCTACTAGTTACATCCTCGAAAAATTCCAGTAGATTTGTCAAGCATGATTTCCCTTTCATAAATCCATGCTGACTCTGTCCGATTCTGCCACTGTTTTCCAAGTGCTCAGATATTAAATCTTCTATAAATGGACTCTAGAATTTTCCCCACTACCAATGTCAGGCTGACTGGTCTATAATTCCCTGTTTTCTCTCTGCCTCCCCTTTTAAATAGTGGGGTTATATCAGCTTTCCTCCAATCTGTAGGAATTGTTCCAGAGTTTATAGAATCTCGGAAGATGTCCACCAATGCATCCACTATTTCTAGGGCCACTTCCTTAAGTACTCTAGGATGTAGGTTATCAGGCCCTGGGGATTTATCGGCCTTCAATCCCATCAATTTCCCCAACACTATTTCCCTACTAATACTGATTTCTTTCAGTTCCTCCCTCTCACTAAACCCTGTGTTCCCCAACATTTCTGGTATGTTATTAGTGTCCTCCTTTCTGAAGACAGAACCAAAGTATGTATTTAGTTGATCAGCCATTTCTTTGTTCCCCATTATTAATTCCTGTTTCTGACTGTAATGGACCTACATTTGTCTTCACCAATGTTTTTCTCTTCACATACCTATAGAAACTTTTACAGTCAGTTTTTATGTTCCCTGCAAGCTTACTCCTGTACTCTATTTTCCCCTTCTTAATCAATCCCTTGGTCCGCCTTTGCTGAATTTTAAACTGCTCCCAATCCTCAGGTCTGTTGTTTTTTCTGGCCAATTTGTATGCCTCTTCCTTGCATCTAATACTATCTCTAATTTCCCTTGTAAGCCATGGTTTGGCCACCTTTCCTGTTTGCTTTGGCGCCAGACAGGAATAAACAATTGTTGCAGTTCGCCCATGCGCTCTTTGAATGTTTGCCATTGCCTATCCACCGTCATCCTTTTAAGTAACGTTTCCCAATCCATCATAGCCAACTTGCGCCTCATACCATCATAGTTTCCTTTATTAAGATTCAGGACCCAAGTCTCAGAATCAACTACGTCACTCTCCATCTTGATGAAGAATTCTATCATATTATGGTCGCTCGTCCCCAAGGAGCCTCGCACAACTAGATTGCCAATTATTCCTTTCTCATTACATAATACCCATTCAAGGATGGCCTGTTTTCTCATTGGTTCCTCAATGTATTAGTCCAGAAAAACATCCCATATATAGTCCAGGAATTCCTCCTCTACAGTATTGTTACTAATGTGATTTGCCCAATCTATATGCAAAGTAAAGTCACCCATAATTACAGATGTCCCTTTATTACATGCGTCTCTAATTTCCTGTTTAATGCCATTTCCAACATCACCAGCCCAGTTTGGAGGTCTATATACAACACCCACTAATGTTTTTTGCCCTTTAGTGTTTCTCAGCTCTACCCATATTGTTTCCACATCGTCGGAGCTAATATCTTTCCTCACTATTGCGTTAATTTCCTCTTTAACCAGCAATGCAACTCCACCGCCTTTTCCTTTTTGTCTGTCCTTCCTAAATACTAAATACCCCTGGATGTTCAGTTCCCATCCCTGGTCACCCTGCAGCTATGTTTCTATAATCCCGACTATATCATACCTGTTTACGTCTATTTACGCAATTAATTCATCCACTTTATTGCGAATGCTCCTCGCGTTAAGGCACAAAACCTAAAGGTTTGTCTTTTTAACATTATTCGTCCCATTCCCACTATTTTTCACTGAGGCCCTGTTTGATTCTTGCCCTTGCTTTCTCTGACTATCACTTTTCTTATTCCGCTTTCTGTCTTTTGTTCTTGTCTTTGATTCCCCTTCCTCTGACTCCTTGCATAGGTTCCCATCCCCTGCCATTTTAGTTTAAACCCTCCCCAACCACTCTAGCAAATGTTCTTCCTAGGACATCAGTCCCAGTCCTGCCCAGGTGTAACCTGTCCAGTTTGTACTGGTCCCACCTCCCCCAGAACCAGTCCTAATGCCCCAGGAATCTGAAACCCTCCACTTCACACCATCTCTTCAGCCACGTTTTCATCGCATATATCCTGCTATTTCTACTCTGACTGGCACGTGGCACTGGTAGTAATCCTGACATCACTACCTTTGAGGTTCTACTTTTCAACTTACTTCCTAACTCCCTATATTCTGTTTTTAGGACCTCATCCCTTTTTTTACCTATGTCGTTTGTACCAATGTGTACCACGACCACTGGCTGTTCACCCTCCCCCTTCAGAATGTCCTCTAGCCGCTCTGAGGCATCCTTGACCCTCACACCAGGGAGGCAACATACCATCCTGGAGTCTCGTTTGAGGCCGTATGAAATGCCTATCTAATCCCCTTACAATTAAATTCCCTATAACCATTGCATTCCCACACTTTTTACTCCTCCCCTGTGCAGCAGAGCCAACTGCGGTGCAACGAATTTGGCTGTTGCTGCTTTCCCCTGAGGGGCCATTCCCCTCAACAGTATCCAAAGCGGTATATCTGTTTTGCAGGGGAATAGCCACAGGAGATTCCTGCACTGCCTGCCTAGTCCTCTTGCTTTGCCTGGTAGTCACCCATTCCCTTCCTGCCTGTGGACTCTTAGCCTGCAGTGTGACCACCTCTCTGTATCTGCTATCCACGATACTCTCCACCTCACAGATGCTCCACAGTGTCCCCAGCCGCCGCTCCAGCTCCAAAAAATTATTCTATTCAATAATTTACTTTTGAATATTTACATTCACAAGTTGGTTCAAGTAGGCAGCACACCACCATCTTCTCAAGGGCACTTAAGGATGGCCAATAAATGCAGGCCTTGCCAGCAATGCCCACATGCCATCAATGATTAAAAAAAATTAACTGAAGAGCACTCATGTACTGTTAGGTAGATAAAAAAAGCCTGATCAAATAATCTGCATGTAGCACTATATCCATATCATTGATATACATAATGAATAGAAACAGTCCCCTATATCCATTTCCAACCAAACTGTCCCTAACTCCTCTCTTCTTTCTCCCTTCTGACCAGTTTTTCATTCAGTTTGCTACCTTTCCCCTAATTCCAAGCCCCAGACGACTTCCAATAGTCTCCTGTGTGGTACCTTATCAAAGAATTTCTGAAGTTCCATGTAAGTTATATCCACTCTACCATTCACACAGAAAAGTGTGAAAATCATAGAACCTTAGGAAAGTTACAGCACAGAAGGAGGCCATTCAGCCCATCATGTCAGCGCTAGCTGAAAAAGAAAAAAAAACAGCTGCTCATTTTAATCCCATTTTCCAGTTCCTGGTCTGTAGCCTTGCAGGTTACAGTACATTAGGTGCAGATCTGGGTGCCTTTTAAATGAGTTGAGGGTTTCTGCCTCCACCACCAAACCAGGTAGTGAATTCCAAACACCCACCACCCTCTGGGTGAAGAGTCTTTCCTCATGTCCCCTCTAATCCTACTAACAATCATCTTAAATCTGTGTCCCCTGCTAACTGCCCTCTATGCTAGGGGAAACAAGGCATCCCTGTCGACTCTATGTAGGCGCCTCATAATCTTGTACCCCTCAGCCCCAAGGAAAATAACTCAGCCCATCCAATCTTTCCTCATAGCTGCAAGCCCTAGCAACATTCTTGTAAATTTCCTCTGTACTCTCTCCAGAGCTGTTTTGCCTTCCTGTAACGTGGCGACCAGAACTGCACACAAAATACAAAATTCCAGCTGTGGCTTAACCAGTGTTTTATACAGTTCCCTCATTACATCCCTGCTTTTGTATTCTATACCTCATCCAATAAAGGAACGCTTTCCATATGCTTTCTTTATCAGCTTATCCACCAGTCCTAACACCTTCACTGCCCTATAATCACTATTTTCTATGGTATTATCCAAATACTTTAATTTAAATATTTCCCTAAATTTATCTGAATTTTTTTGAAAAATTAGTATCTTTCTCAATAATGTTGTTGAGTGTAGTTTGGTTATCAAGGCTCAAGTATTTCAGAAGCAAAATAGAGTGAGACTCCTTCTAGGGTACTTCTCTTTCCTCGGTATTTTGGATGCATTCCAAATTTAGATTGAATTAACATTACAACTGAAAAGTTATTATGAAACAAATATATAATATATATATATATATATATAGTGCTTTTAACATCGTCAAAAACCCAATGAAGCTTCACAAAGCATTATCAAACAGAATTTGACACGGACCCACATAAGGAGATATTAGGGTTGATGACCAAAAGCTTGGTCAAAGGGGTAGGTTTTAAGGGTGTATTAGAAAGGAGGAGCAAAAGGCAGAGAGGTTTAGGAAGGGATTTCCAGAGCTACAGCTTCAGCAGCTGAAGGCACGGCTGCCAATGGCAGAGCAATTAAAATGAAGGATGTGCAAGGGACCAGAGTTGAAACAGCACAGATATCTCGGAGGGTTGTAGGGTTGGAGAAAATTACAAAAATGAGGGGTAAAGTCGTGAGAGATTCGAAATCAAGGATGAGAATTTTATAAGTGAGGCATTGCTCAACTAGGAGCCAATGTCGCCTCAGGATTGAGGATGCCTTGCTTCCACACCAATTCAATGGGTTCTGAAATGGCTGATAAGTCCAATGTGTGACCTGCAGACTCTGCCACATGCAAGTCAGGTGGTGCCTGCAGGACTGGGTAGATAGGTGGTTCAGAAGTTTGTTTGCTCTTTTTAAGACATCAACTTCGCCTCTGCAGGTTCCTGACGAAGCATCGCAAGCAGTCCAGTGTCAGAAATCCGCTCTACTAGCCAAGCCTAGAGTTATCAAAGACACGATGTGCATTTCAGCAGCAGATGAGCTGAGGCTGGGGCAAATTTGAACAACGTTACAGAGGTGCAATAAGCAGTCTTTGTGATGGTGCTAGAATTATAGCCTGAGTGCATCCTTCATCTATGATTACTATGAAGGAAACCTCTAGGAATTGGAGAAAATCTTAAACTTCAATATTTGAAACATCACAAGTTTGATGAGCTCATCCTAAATCTTTATTCAGAAAGAACAGTAACTTTCCCTTAAATTATTCCAAAGTTTTTGTCTCCACAATTCTACTCAGAAGTCCAAACAACATGTTGATCGAGCACTGCAAAAGGAACTTCCCGACATTAGAATTTTGTGATACTGTTTTGTCCTTTACAGTCAGCTTGAAGCTGTAAAAAATCTGTAGTGAGTTACTGATTAGAACTTTCATCACCAAGGATTGCAAGTCGAAGATTTCATTGATCGTATTGCAATAGTTCATCAGATATTAACCCAGTTAGCAGTTAGAAAGAATTTTTAAAGACCACAAGGAGAATTTAAATAAAAACTGATGTTTATAAATATTTTTGAAAACAAGATAAGTATCTTGTTCATTTTGCTTCACTTATCACCCAGCTTTATCTCCTCAGTAAAGAGGCTCTATCAAGGTGATTCTGATTATAACTCTACAAGGAAAGATAAATGAGACAGCACTCTGCCAAACAAACCAGCCAATATTTAAGTAGCAGTACTCCCTCCTGTTGAGGATTTGACTCCTTATCGATTACTAGAGGCACCTAAGGAACACCTCCAAACCTCAAAAGATGATCTATGTAGCTCAAAACAAAGAAAAGGCAGTCCTGATGAAAGATTATGTCTGAAACATCAACATTTTCCTTTCTTTACTGATGCTGCCTGACCAGCTTGGTGTTTGCAGCATTTTCTGTTTCAGAGTTCCAGCATTGCAGTACTTCTTATTTTAACTATCTGTATGCTCCATTTATTCTCTATTCTCACCACTACGCACCCCATCCCCACCCACGCACACACATAGCCACCCTTGTATTTGCGCACCATTTTACCAAAGTAGGCAATATTCACCTGTCAGCATTAAGAGCCAATGTCCCTAAGCCATTTGGTTATATGGCCATTGTAGTTGAGCCAAGCTATCCTCACCACACACACCTCCACAGGAGCTGCCGGATAGGGAATAGGCACAGGACCTTCTATAAAATGTTAAAAGCAAAAAACTGCGGATGTTGGAAATCTAAAACAAAAACAAAAATAAAAATACCTGGAAAAACTCAGCAGGTTTGACAGCATCTGCGGAGAGGAACACAGTTAACGTTTCGAGTCCATATGACTCTTCAACAGAACTAAGGAAAAATAGAAGAGGTGAAATATAACCTGGTTTAAGGGGTGATGGGACAAGTAGAGCTGGATAGAGGGCCAGTGATAGGTGGAGATAGCCAAAAGATGTCACAGACAAAAGGTCAAAGAGGTGTTGACGTTGGTGATATTAAATGTTTCTCCCTACCCCGTGTGCAATGACACAGCAACCTCAATGCTATCCTATCAAGATTGTCTGCATTGACCATATTGAAATGATTGTAATATTCATTGATTGTACTGATGCACCTTGTGATCCATGTGTAAAAGTTGAATCTGATTGTACTTTTGTGATTGTGATTTTGAAATGTTTTGGAATGTTCTTCCAGATATTTTATGAATAAAGTATATTTTTCAAAAAAAAAACTAATCAAACATCTGGCACCTTTCTGGCCAACTACACGCTTTAAAAATACCCTAAACCAGAGAAAGAACGAGAAAGTTATTTTTATATAGAAAACGAATACTTATTTGACACAAATACAACCAAAGTCATATCCATAATTTCAGCTTTGTTTTTAAACAGTTCATGGCCAACATTAATGGAGTCCCAAAAGTAAACAACTTGGACGCGGAAAGAGGATTCCTGAGGTTTACAGCAGCGAGGAAGTGTTCTGTGTGAAGTGTTAAACTGGATCCCTAGTTAACAGACGCCCTGCGATTATAAACACTTAAATGTCACCCCGGGAATGGGAGCCAACTCAGATTCCAGTATTTATGCTCGCCTGTTGTGTCTCCCCCAGCAGCGTTCAACCCCGTGCTTCCTTACCCGTTTGATCCAGCGTCTCCGGTCTGTGGAGAGAAACGTTCATGTCCCTCTTTACTGCAATCCTCCTGAAATCTTGCTGCATGGTGAGCTCCTTTACCACCGAGTGGGAGGACGGGCCGGGCGGGGGGGTAGAAAACAAAACCCTACTCAATAAAACACAAGGCACGACCACAGAAATGCGAGACTCGACAAATTGTTCACATAGCGCAGCACCCACTCGGCTGCCTGCGATCAGCCAGTGCGTTCGCGTCCCGCGGTGGGCGTTAGGGAAGCTTTCCAATCAGAGCCCATCACCCAGGTAACCGCGCCTATCCGCAGGTGGACCTGTTGCTCAGTCTGGAGAATCACCTGGGCTGTCAGTCACAACGACGTTACGTAAAACTTTGCGGTTAATCGTTTTATGCTAACACCTTCCCCTGAAAACAACGCTGACGTGTTGAATTGCGCCCCTTGCCTGTTTCACCGGTCATTGTCACACTTCTCAGACGTCTAAAACCTCGTGTGTTATTTAACTGCCGCCTTAATAGGCCAGTGAGTCTAACATCAGTGGTAGGGAAACTTTTGGAAAAGATTAATCTCCACTTGGAAGGGCAAGGATTACTCAGAGATAGTCAGCATGCCTTTGTCAGGGGGAGATCAAGTCTAACAAATTTGATTGAATTTTTCCAGGAGGTGACTAGTTGTATAGATGAGGATAGTCCAGTTGATGTAGTCTACATGGACTTCAGTAAGACTTTTGACAAGGTCTCGCATGGCAATTTGGCAAATTGGATCCAAAATTGGCTTAGTGGCAGGAGGCAGAGGATGATGGTCGAAGGTTGTTTTTGTGACTGGAACTCTGTGTCCAGTGGTGTGTCACAGGGTTCGGTGCTGGGTCCCTTGCAGTTTGTAGAGTACATTAATGATCTAGACATGAATGTAGGAGGTATGATCAGTAAGTTCGCAGATGACTCAAAAATTGGTGGTGTGGTAAGTAGCGAGGGGGAAATCCTTAGACTACAGGACAATATAGACGGGCTGGTCAGATGGAAAGAACAGTGGCAAATGGAATTTAATTCTGAAAAATGTGAGGTGATGCATTTAGGAAGGACTAACAAGGCTAGGGCGTATGCGATGAAGGGTAGGACCCTAGGAAGTACAAAGGATTAGAGGGACTTTGGTACATGTCCATAGATCCTTGAAGGCAGCAGGACAGGTAGTTAAGGTGGTTAAGAACGCATATGGGATACTTGCCTTTATTAGTCGAGGCATTGAATACAACAGCAGGGAGGTTATGGTGGAGCTGTATAAAGCTTTAGTTAGGCCACATCAGAAGTACTGTGTGCAGTTCTAGTTGCCACACTATAGGAAGAATTGATTGCACTGGAGAGGAAGAAAAGCAGATCCACCAGGATGTTGCTGGGGTAGGCTGGGGTTGTTTTCCTTAGAGCAGAGAAGGCTGAGGGGACCTGATTGAGGTGTACAAAATTATGAGGGGCATAGATAGGGTAGATATTAAGAAAGTGTTCCCCTTAGTGGAGGGGGTCAATAATCAAGGGGCAGGAGGTTTAAAGGGGATTTGAGGAAAACATTTTTCACCAAGAGGTGGGGGGGTATCTGGAACTCACTACTTGAAAGGGTGGTAGAGGCGGGAACCCTCACAACATTTAAGAAGTATTTAGATTAACACTTGAAATGCGGTAGCATACAGGGCTATGGGCCAAATGCTGGAAAATGGGATTAGAGTAGATAGGGATTTGATGACCGGCGAGGACACGATGGGCCGAAGGGCTTCTTTCCCTGCTGTAAAACTCTATGACTCTATTAATAATTTGTCTCCATTATTTCCTTTGTTTCCTCAATCTGCCCTTTCTCAGATGCTTTTACGGCCAGACATGCAATTGGCAGTCTTAAAGGAAAAGTATAAGTCAGTGCAAAGGGGAAATAATCTTTGTTTTTACATATCAACATGGTTTAAAATATCACAACTTTAGCATTGCCTTTAGCATTGTTGTTGAGGTTCAACCAATCCCCCCTCAGCTGGCAGCTATCTTCTAATGCCAGCCAAGTATAGGAAGGCCAGCAAGCCATTTGTAAGATCATGATGTCCATGCTGGCAATTACGAAAATCTAACAAGTTTGAGCAACAATTCAAGGGACATATAGCATGAACAAAGGAAAGTCTTGTGAAGCTGTATCAAGCAAAATTAAATCTTCTCAGAAAGGTAAATTTGACTATCTTCCACAGTTAGTGAAGAATGCATGAAAACAAATAATTACTTTAGCTTGGCATATATCACAATCTTTTATTGTTTTTTTCCAGATAGTTAATATGACCTGTGCTGTAAATATGTTATTGTCACATATTTACATCTAATACATTTGCTTACTCGTTTAGCCTAGAATAAGTCTGCTGGGGTGCTTTATTGATTATAATGGATTACAAATCCTTCAAAAGCACATTAATGAACTTTTATTTCGATAGTTAAGCTTGTTGGGATGTTCTCAAAGGCATGGAACATTGAGGTTTGCCTATGTGAGTGAACTAAGATATTAAGAACCAGCTAAGATAAAATCAAAAAACTGCAGATGCTGGAAATCCAAAACAAAAATAAAAATACCTGGAAAAACTCAGCAGGTCTGGCAGCATCTGCAGAGAGGAACACAGTTAACATTTCGAGTCCGTATGACTCTTCAACAGAACTAAGTAAAAATAGAAGAGAGGTGAAATATAAGCTGGTTTAAGGGGGGGGTGGGACAAGTAGAGCTGGATAGAGGGCCCGTGATAGGTGGAGATTGCCAAAAGATGTCATAGACAAAAGGACAAAGAGGTGTTGAAGGTGGTGATATTATCCAAGGAATGTGCTAATTAAGGGTAGAAAGCAGGACGAGCAAGGTACAGATAGCCCTAGTGGGGGTGGGGTAGGGTGAAGGAATTGAAAAAGGCTAAAAGGTAGAGATAAAACAATGGATGGAAATACATTTAAAAATAATGGAAATAGGTGGGAAAAGAGAAATCAAAACGTTAACTGTGTTCCTCTCCGCAGATGCTGCCAGACCTGCTGAGTTTTTCCATGTATTTTTATTTTTGTTTAAGTACCAGCTAAGATTTGAAACCAAAATATCTAGGAGTAAGAAAAGACTCAGGAGAATTTAACAATCGTCTTCACGCTTGAAGAGCCTAGCAACATTAAAATCTTCTGGGAAAATATCATAAAACAATTAAAAACTGATGTAGTTATTCTGTGAGAAAGGAATGTCAGGATTAATTGCTCTTAAAAGTAATATAAAAGAATGTTTCCAGATTGGCAGGTGCACTTAATCTCAATAAATTTAATTAGCTTTTACTGTTGGATCAGAGGAATTTTTCAATATATTGACTAATTGTAGTTCAAAAGTGCTTTGTTTTTTGTTTCTTTCCCAATAGTAAACTGTTCAAAATGAGAGACCTATAATCTCAAATGTTCCAAGTTTTACTGACTAAATTTGATTTCAGAAAGTGATTTGTAACTTCAACAATATAATCTATAATCCTGAAAACATTCAAAACATTCACAAATCAACGATGTGCTTTTAAGGTTAGCTCCATCATATTTAAAAAATGAAATATTTCAATCATTTACCCTGAAATTTAGCCCACTTTTATAGCCCTGCTAATAACTTGGGGCAAGAGTCGGGCAAATGGGGTCCAAAGCAGGCAGCAGATTGTCCTGACCTGGGCAGCATGAGGCCTGAGCCTCTAGCCCCTTAGCGTCATCTGTGTAGCACCAGTCAGTCTCTCATTAGGAAACAGCAGGAAATGGGTGGGATCCAACTCGTAGAAGGCCATTTTAGGGATGGGTTTGGGAGGATTTAGTAATTGGAGAAAGCCCAAGTCAGGGGAGGCTTAAATATTTTTTTCTGGGGCCTATGAACAGTCCTCCTGTGTATTCTCCCACCCTGCTCCCCTCAAGGAAAGTGAGAAAAGGTTAAAAAGGTTCTGTGCATTTTTATCTTTTCTGGCCGGCACTTCTCTTCCAATATAGAGTGGTTTGTTGGGAAAGATACAGTTTCCATGGAGAGGAGCACTTAGAGTTTAAATTAATTTTTTGTGGCCCTGCTTTGCAGGCAGCAACCAAGCGTATGAAAATTTTCTTTTTATATGTAGTTTGACATTAAAGTTTTAAAACTTGCTTTAAAAAAAGCCTCTGTTTAAAATAACAATCTGGTCTTGATAACGTCTTTGGAACCAGATGTGCATACTTAATGGAGCACCCTAATTGCTCAGTAAAATTTGGAATATGCAAAATCATCACGCGAAGTTAGTAGGCAAATCACACAGGTGTGTTTAGCAATCCACAGTGTCTGCCCGGAAGCCCTGAACTTTGGACTATGATGCAGAATTTTTTTTTTTTTTTTGCAAAAATATACTTTATTCATAAAATATCTTCAATCACATTCCAAACCATTTCAAAAACAACATTACAAGGGTACAATCCAGGTTAAACTTTTACAAAATGTATCACCAGGTGCATCAGTACAAACAATATTACAATCATTTACAGCCTTTCATTTTGATCTGTACAGCCCGAGGGGCTCTAAACAGTTCCCAGTCTCTCGGTGCGCTGTGGTAGAAAGGTCTTAGACAGCGACCCTTCCCCATTGCGCCTTTGCGGCAGCTGCCCCAAGCTTTAGTGCGTCCCTCAGCACGTAGTCCTGGACTTTGGATTGTGCCAGTCCGCAACAATCGGTCGGGGACAACTCTTTGTGCTGGAAGACCAACAAGTTTCGGGCAGACCAAAGCGCGTCTTTCACCGAGTTGATGATCCTCCAGCTGCAGTTGATGTTTGTCTCGGTGTGTGTCCCTGGGAACAGCCCGTAGAGCACAGAGTCCTGTGTCACAGATTTTTTTTTTTTTTTTTGTAGAAATATACTTTATTCATAAAATATCTTCAATCACATTCCAAACCATTTCAAAAACAACATTACAAGGGTACAATCCAGGTTAAACTTTTACAAAATGTATCACCAGGTGCATCAGTACAAACAATATTACAATCATTTACAGCCTTTCATTTTGATCTGTACAGCCCGAGGGGCTCTAAACAGTTCCCAGTCTCTCGGTGCGCTGTGGTAGAAAGGTCTTAGACAGCGACCCTTCCCCATTGCGCCTTTGCGGCAGCTGCCCCAAGCTTTAGTGCGTCCCTCAGCACGTAGTCCTGGACTTTGGATTGTGCCAGTCCGCAACAATCGGTCGGGGACAACTCTTTGCGCTGGAAGACCAACAAGTTTCAGGCAGACCAAAGCGCCTCTTTCACCGAGTTGATGATCCTCCAGCTGCAGTTGATGTTTGTCTCGGTGTGTGTCCCTGGGAACAGCCCGTAGAGCACAGAGTCCTGTGTCACAGAACTGCTCGGGATGAACCTCGACAGCAACCACTGCATCTCTCTCCAGACTTTCTTTGCAAAGGCACAATCCACAAGGAGGTGAACAACGGTCTCTTCCCCACCACAGCCACCTCGAGGACAACGTGCAGAGGGGGTGAGCCTCCTGGCGTGTAGGAAGGATCTGACGGGGAGGGCCTTTCTCACCACCAGCCAAGCTACGTCTTGGTGCTTGTTGGAAAGTTCTGGCGATGAGGCATTCTGCCAAATGACTTTGACAGTCTGCTCGGGGAACCATCCCACAGGGTCCACCCTCTCCTTTTCCCTCAGGGCCTCTAGGACGTTACGTGCTGACCACTGCCTGATGGACTTGTGGTCAAAGGTGTTTTTCTGCATAAATTTTTCCACCAGGGACAGGTGGTACGGCACGGTCCAACTACTTGGAGCGTTCCGCGGCAGCGTGGCCAGACCCATCCTTCGCAACACCGGGGACAGGTAGAACCTCAGCACGTAGTGACACTTGGTGTTTGCGTACTGAGGGTCTACGCACCGCTTGATGCAGCCGCACACAAAGGTGGCCATCAGTATGAGGGCGATGTTGGGCACGTTTTTTCCCCCTTTATCTAGAGGCTTGTACATCGCGTCCCTGCGGACACGATCCATTTTCGACCTCCAGATAAAGCGGAAGATGGCTCGAGTGATCGCCGTCGCGCAGGAGTCTGGAATGGGCCAGACCTGCGCCACGTACAGCAACAGCGAGAGTACCTCACACCTGATGACCAGGTTCTTACCCGCAATGGAGAGGGAGCGTCGCTCCCACATGCCCAGTTTCCTTTTCACCATAGCCACTCGCTCCTTCCAGTTTCTAACGCATGCCCCGGTCCCTCCGAACCATATCCCCAGCACCTTCAGGCCGTCAGCCCTGACAGTGAAGGGGACAAAGGATCGGTCAGCCCAGTTCCCAAAGAACATGGCCTCGCTCTTCCCATGATTTACCTTGGCTCCCGAGGCCAGTTCGAACTGGTCGCAGATGTGCATCAGTCTGCGCACCGACAGCGGATCCGAGCAGAAGATGGCGACGTCGTCCATGTACAGGGAGGCTTTTACCTGAGTGCCTCCACTGCCTGGGATCGTCACTCCTCTTATGCCCGGATCCTTCCTGATGGACTCGGCAAAGGGTTCTATGCAACACACGAAAAGGACAGGCGAGAGAGGACAGCCCTGCCTGACTCCAGATTTAATCGGAAAGCTATCTGATTCCCACCCATTGATTGAGACTGCGCTACTGATGTTAGTGTAGAGCAGTTGGATCCAATTTCGAATTCCCTCCCCAAACCCCATTTTGGAGAGCACATCCCCCATGTAGGTGTGCGATATTCTGTCAAAGGCCTTCTCCTGATCCAAGCTGATGAGGCAGGTATCCACACCCCTGTCCTGTACATAGGCAATCGTATCCCTGAGCAGCGCCAGGCTGTCAGAGATCTTCCTGCCTGGCACAGAGCAGGTCTGGTCAGGGTGAATCACCAATTCCAGAGCGGATTTGACCTGGTTGGCGATGACCTTGGACAGAATCTTATAGTCCACATTCAACAGTGAAATTGGTCGCCAATTTCTAATTTCCTCCCTTTCCCCCTTGTGCTTGTAGATGAGGGTGATGATGCCCTTCCTCATGGATTCTGACATACTACCGGCCAGGAGCATACTCTCGTACACTCCTAGCAGGTCTGGGCCGATCAAGTCCCACAGAGCCGAATACAACTCCGCCGGCAAGCCGTCGCTTCCGGGGGTTTTACTCTTCTCGAAGGACTCGAGGGCCTTAGTCAGTTCATCAGGAGTTAGCGGTTTGTCCAGGCTCTCCCGCGTACTGTGGTCTAAGACCTCCGTGATAGAGGACAGGAAGGACTGGGAGGCCGTGCTGTCCGTGGGCTTCACGTCATATAATCCGGCATAAAAGGATTTGCTGATCCTCAGAATGTCGGACCGTGATGACTTTACTGAGCCGTCTTCTTCCTTCAGGCTGCTGATCACAGAGCGCTCTCTGTGTACCTTTTGGAAGAAGAAATGTGAGCACGTCTCATCCTGCTCCACGGAGCGGACTCTGGAACGGAAGATGATCTTGGAGGCCTCCGAGGCAAAGTGCGAGGCTTGCTGGCCCTTCACCTCTTGGAGCTCCTCCTTGACATCGACCCCCATCGACTGCAGCCGGAGCAGATTCTGCATCTTTTTCTGGAGTCGGGACATTTCCCTCTGTTCCTTTCTAGCTTTCTGGGCGCCTTTGCGGATGAAAAACCTCTTGATGCTTCCCTTGATCGCTTCCCACCAGTGTGTCAGGGACTCAAAGAGGGGTTTCACGGTTCTCCAACCTTTGTAATCCCTCTTGAGCTCCTCAATGTTCTCTGGGGTCAGCAGTTGCACATTTAGCTTCGATGCCCCCCTGCCCACCCTCAGGTCCTTCTCCAAGTGGCAGTCCGCCAGTAGAAGGCAGTGGTCAGAGAAGAACACCGGCTTGACCTCGGTGGATCTGACTGTGAATGCACGGGACACAAACAGGAAGTCTATCCTGGAACGAATGGACCCGTCTGGCCGCGACCAGGTGTATCTACGCTGCGCTCCGTCTGCAGGGTTGCTGAAGACGTCGTGCAGCTTGGCATCCTTAACTGTTTCCATCAGGGATCTGGACGTAGCGTCCAATCTGCTGCCGGCCCTGCCGGATCGTCCAGCCGCATCGATGATGCAGTTGAAGTCACCGCCCAGAATGACCGGCCTGGAGGTCGCCAGCAGCAGTGGGAGCTGCTGAAAAACCTCCAGCCGCTCAGCCCCTTGTGCCGGGCCATACACGTTAATTAACCGGAGTGGAGCGTTCTTGTACATTACGTCTGCTACAAGGAGTCGCCCGCCCACCACCTCCTTGACCTCGGAGACGGTGAAGTTGCCTCCCCGCAGCAGAATACCCAGGCCGGAGGAACGAGAGTCGTTTCCGCCCGACCAGATCGATGGCCCGTGGGACCACCATCGTGACCATTGCCTGTAGGAGCTGAGGTGCGGTATCGCACACTCCTGCAGAAACAACAGGTCAGCTTTGACCTTGGCTAGGTAGTCCAAGGTCGCAACACATCGCGTAGTAGATTTAATGCTACGCACATTTATGGATACAATCTTTAAACCCATTTTAAAACATTTATTCTCCTACCAAACCCACTGTCTCTGAGAGTCCCAGACCTTTAGTCTGCTCCTTCATACCCGTAGTGAGCTCAAATTCCTTCACTTTGGATGGGCTGAGGTAGATCTCCTTGGCCGTGTTCTGCTCCGGTGGCATCTGGAGGTTCACGTAGAGAGTGGGTTTTGAGATGACCTTTGCTGGAGAAGCTTCTCCAAAACTCACCCCCTCTGGGGTGTTGCTGTTCCCGGCTTCCTGGAGCTGGGGTGCGATGATTGCCTCACTGCTCCCAGATTCCAGGGGCTGTGGTGCACTGGCCTCCTCAGGTTGCAGGCAAAGTTGGGGTGCGCTGGTCTCCTTGTTGTCTCCAATTTTCTGGAGCTCGGGTGTCTCGTCCTCCAACGCCCTGGAGCTTTGCCGCCTCTTCTGTCGGTGCCGCTCTGGCACTTCATCATCCGAAGAGCTGCTGCCCTTGTCATCCGTGTCGGATGGGAGACGCCTCTTGCCGCTTCTCTGGGAAACGCCTTTGCTTCTTCTTCGCTCCCTCTTACTTTTCTTGTTCTTCACCGTCCGCCACTCCCCCTGCTGCTTTTCCACTGCTGCCTCCTCCTCCATTGATTCGCTGTCCTGAGGACTGGGAGGTTCAGGGGGTAGTGCTGTTGATTGGCTCTCTGTTGCCTCAATCTCTTTCTCCACCTTGTCTCTCTCTCTGTCCTCCTTTGTCCCATTGAGCTCCCTGGGGGCCTTGGTGGTTGGAGTGACACGGAACATTTCTTCTGCTTCCCCCTGGTCGGCTTTGGCTGCCTGTGCGTAAGTACGGCAGCGTTTGGGGCAGGTCCTGTAGAGGTGACTTGCCTCGCCACACAGGTTGCAGCACTTGGCCTGTTTGCAGTCTTTTGTCTGGTGCCCTTCCTGTTTGCAGATCTTGCAGAGGGAGGCGCTGCAGTTGGCCGCCACATGACCAGCCTTGCCGCATGAGCGACAATGCTTGGGTTGCCCAGCGTAGACCAGGTAGCCACGGTTTCCCCCGATAGCGAAACTGGAAGGAGGGTGGAAAATGGCTCCCTTACCATCGGTCTTTAGCGTGACCTTAAACAGGCGTTTGCCTGTCCAGATCCCCAAGTCGTCTCGAATCTCGGTGCCGCTCCCCACCTTATCGAAGTACCTGGTGAGGAAGGTGACCACGTCGGCGACAGGGACGAAGGGGTTGTACACATGCACCATCACCACACGTTCCCGTTGCAACGGCAGAGAAAAGTGCGGCTCCACCGTCAGGATCTTCATCTCCGGCAGGTCTCTCTTTTCCTCGAACACCCTCAGGAGCCGGACGCAGTCTGCCACCCGCTTGAACGTCACGTCAAAATAACCACCTTTGCGGGAGTCATGCAGGGTGAAGATCTCCGTAGCTTGGAAGCCGCACGCCTTCAACAGGATCCTCCTGGTGAAGAAGCCCCGATCCATAGGTGATCCTCCTTCGCTGTGGTTCACCGTGACTCGGACAGTGATAGGTAACCCACGGTATGGATTTGGATTGCGATTGGTTATAGCCCTTCCATCCCGACCTTGCCTTGGCAGGACCATGGTGTCGCCCCTGCAACACTTGATCTTAGCCAAAAGGCCGAGAAGCGATGCAGAATTACACCATGTAAGAATGTATAATTTTCTCCACTGGAGCAACTATTCGTGGCATGCTTTGCAATCTAGTTGGCAAGGCACCACATCAGAGTAAACGTGAGCTGTAAGTTTGCTGTGCTGTCAAACTAAGATGTCTTAATTTGAATACTTCAATACTTCAAACTTTATGGAAGGGTTGTGTTTGAGAACCTAACTTTGAGAACCTAAGCTGCTGCTAAAAGAGAACCTGGCAACTATATATCTTGTATTGAAAGGATTTTTTTTTTTCAATTTGTATTTATTTTGAGTCTTAAATAGAGGAATTATGACATCATTGAACTTTGTTCACAGCCCTGGGAAAGATATGACAAAAAGTACTGATAAATGCATTGGCGATTGGTTGAAAATAAATGAAGCAATTTCCTTGAAACAGAGTATGCATTTATACCTATTTTAGGAACAAATGCTCTGTTCTTTAAATGAGAATGCTACAGATATGAAGCTGAAGGAAGAAAACAGCAATATCAGCATGTGGAGGTGGCAAACAATCATGAACTTACAATATCAGGGCAATTCACGATGGAAAAATTCCAGGTGCATGAATACAGCAATTCTATCTACCTATAAACTGGTGTGACCTGGCCAGGAAGGAAAATATATATATATTATATATATCTTCCTGGCTACCTTATAAACTTATTGGGCAGAATTTTACAGCCCCATTTCGGCAGGGACGGGACCGTAAAATGCGGCGAGCCATTATAATCTGCATTGACTTCAGTGGGAATGTAAAATCCCACTGCCGTTAAATTCTGCCCATTATTTTTTCTAAATGGACATTTAGCTGGGCTGATAAAAATAGCTGTAGCTGATCACATGCTGGTTTCTGGAAGATTCTAAGGTGTTGCAAAGGACAAAGGCTACCTCATCCTCCTAGAATGTGACTTATATAAACATTCAAGCCAAGCAACACAAAGGATTCATAGATGATAAATCTGTATCAGCCAGCTATGGACAAAGATAGAGCTATTTGTGACTCCTAATCTTCAATATTGTGCTAATGACCCCTTCATTGCCTGCTCCAAAGCACAATGGGCTTGAACCAGGCTGAATAGCTCAAACTGAAACCACCCTCTCACATGACCGAGACTTTTGCTCTTTGAATTCCTTTAATTATACAGCTCTTGAATTATATCTTCAGTCCCTGTTTGACCTCAGAAGAGAAAATCGAACTCTAGACGAGTAGCCTGCCTTTGACCTCCATCACTCTCCAAGTCTGATTTCCAGAGAGAACCCCGTATTTCATCTTCAGAGCGAACTAATACCCAGGATACAAGAATACTTTGCTGCATCTTCAACATCCTCAACCTGCAACTGAGTTCCTGGGACCAAGATCAGGAATTCTGCCAGACAAAGCCACCTAAAAGATGCCACTGGAGTTTTGATTCTGGACTCGCGTGAAACCATAATTCTTACTTTATTGTGGTCTTCACCCTGAATCTCTTTAATTCCCTTATCCCTCTTCTATTGTATGAATGCATAAAGGGGAGATGTATGTTGTGAAACCCCTTCCTGCGTTTTGTGTGTGTGTAAAATAAACTACCCCTCTTATTTTACCTTATCTCGAGTTTGCTGTGAAGTTAGCAATAGAGGATTGGAAAACTCCAAAACTGAAGGGTTGGGGAAAATATACCTCCACTTTTAAAGGGAGAAACCAAAAATCAAAAACACCTTTCTGTTTACGGATGGGTAGTGAGTGGAGAAATCGAGGCTGTTTAAATTAATCCCCTTCTGGTCTGTAACACAAGTAAATCCAAGCTTATTCCAAAATGTAATGATGACTGCATTGATGGATTCTTAATGGCATTCTAATTGCTTGAAGAACAACCTATATGATACCATAGAACATGAAAGAATAACTAGCATGTTCAGTGAGAAAGCCTTGACAACATTCCTACATCTAGATCCAGGGCACTGTATGGAGTAAAATACTGCAATGTGTAATTCTCAGATAATACAATTTCATAACAGAAGTTTAAAATCATAGGATAATGCAGCCCGGAAGGTTACTGGACTGAGGTGCCTGTGCCAGCTCTTTTGAAAGAGCTATCCGATTAGTCCCAATCCCCTGCTTTTTCACCCATAACCCTGAGAATTATTCCTTCCACTTCTCATGCTTTGGTTGTGTCAGCATCACAGGTTAACATCTGCACTGCACCAACATTTATGAATGTGGTTAACACTGTGATAATGGCAGATACTGGTGTTTTTTATATTGATTGAGGGATAAATATTGGCCAGGACACCTAGGATAACTCCCCTACTTTTCTTCGAAATAGTTCATTTACAAGTATTAATCCAACTCCATTTTCAAAGTTATTAAATCTGCGTCTAGCCTCCTCTCAGGCTGAATGTTCCAGATCATCTTAACTCGATGCGTAAAATGTTTTTTCCTCATATTGTCTCTGGTTCTTAAGCCAATTATTGTAAACCTCTGTGCTTTGATTAGCAACCCTTCTATCAATAGAAACAGCTTCTCCTTTATTGCTCTATCAAAATCCTTCGTGATTTTGACACCTGTTCTCTTCTAAGGAGGACAAATCCAGTTTCTCGAGAATAAAAACACAAAATGCGACCAATGCTCAATAGGTATTTGAGTTTCTCTAGTCTCTCCATGTAACTGAACTCTTTAATCCCTGGTATAATTCTTCTATATTTTCTCTGCACTCTCTAAGGTTTTGACAACCCTCCTGATGTGTGGTGCCCAGAGTAGGCCACAGTACTCCAGCTGGTACCTATCAGTGTTTTATAAAAGTTTAGCACAATTTCCTTGCTTTTGTACTCTTACATAGGATATAAGAGAAAGAGTCATAAGGACTCGAAACGTTAACTGTATTCCTCTCCACAGATGCTGTCAGACCTGCTGAGATTTTCCAGCTATTTTTATTATTGTTTCAGATTTCCAGCATCTGCAGTATTTTGCTTTTATCATAACCCTCTATTTCTTTCTCCCTCATATGCTTGTCTAGCTTCCCCTTAAATAAATCTATACCATTTGCTTCAGCCACTCCCACAAGCTTACCTTGCTTTGGGTAAAGAAGTGAATTCCTTATTGGATTTCTTGTTGACTATATTAAATTGATGGCCTCTAGTTATGCTGTTCCCCACAAAAGTAAACATTCTCTCTGTCAAAATCTTTCATAATTTTAAAGACCGCTATTAGGTCACCATGCAGCCTTTTTATATTGAGAGGAAAGGGACTCAGCTTGTCAGTCCTTTCCTGATATGTATACCCACACATTTCTGGTATCGTCCTTGTAAATCTTCTCCGTACCCTCTCCAGTGCCTCCAAATCTTTTTTATCATATGGAGACTAGAACTGCATGCAGTACTCCAAATGTGGTCTAACGAAAGTTTGGTACAGATTTAGTAGAACTTCTCTACTTTGCAATTCTATAATACCCTGTATGCCTTTTTATAACAGCTTTTTCAAATTGACCTGCCACCTTCAAAGACTTGTGTAAGCACATCTCTGTTTCTGCATTCCCTTTAAAATTGTACCATTTAGTCAATACTGGCTCTCCTCATTCTTCTTACCAAAATGAATCGCTTCACACTTTGCAGCAATTTAGGTAGAAATTTAGTTTAGTATGCAAAAACACAATGATGGGTACAAATAATTAGCTCTCGAGGCATGGGCTGCATGGAAAGTATGATTAGCAGAAGGTCCAAAATCAAACAGTCAATTTATGCTGAAGATTTTTTTTTATAGATGATTTGCGTATATGGTCACCAGAAAGTGAACGCAGTGATGCTGGAGACCAAGTATGTCCCCTGAGATATGGGATTCCTAGAAGTGGCAGAGGATGAAAAGAATGTGGTGCCATTCTTATACCCAATGCTTATGAACGTGTGGTAAACAAAATGTGATCAGTGTGGACAGTAACACTGATATTACGCTGGGGTAGTGAGAGAAACTTGATAGGCCTTTTGCCTGAACAAGATGCTCAGTGTCCAGTTTCTATAATTTCCATAATAGTGGTAACCAGTGAAGATTGGGTGACTGCCTTGCAGATCCTCCATTCAGTCCATAATTGTGACCCCGAGCTTCTGGTTCACTGTCATTTTAATTCTCCACCTTGCTCTCACACCAACCTCTCTGACCTCCTGCAGTGCCCCAGTGAAGCTCAACGTAAGCTCAAGGAACAGCATCTTTTGATTAGGCACTTTACAGCCTTCTGAATTCAACTCTGAGTTCAACAATTGAGACCTTAATCCCTTACTCCATTTTGTTTGCTTTTTCTTTGCAAGTTTTGCTTTTAACTCATTATTCACTTGCTTTTGCTTTTGGATGGCAGCTGTCTATTATTTTGCCACTCACACCTCTTCTAGACACATCTTTTGATTCTTCACACACCGTTTGGCTTTTTACAAAAACCCATTTGTCTTCCTGTCTTCCACCTTATCATGGACCGACCGACCTGCCCGACGTCACCGCGCGTCATTTTACGCCTCGGCGAACGAGCTGAAGATTCTACCCCTTCTTTCACCACAGTTACTGCTTGAACTGCTGAGTATTTCCAGCGTTTTCTGTTTTTAAACCAATAAAAAAGTTCTGTTAGGGAGAAGAGTAATTTTGACAAAGGATGCAGTATGTTTGTGCCTAGCTTATGATTTCTTTGCTTTACATTTTTATCCTAAGAAAGGGCTCTTTTAAGAAAGATGCCACATTCAAATTAGGTTCTGTAACTATATGGTGGAAAAGTGGCTTCTGTTCTTCTGGCTCTTCATGAAGTGTATAAAAATACAATTGGTTAGTCACAGACATGTACATCTGGGAAAGCGCTAGAAGCAACTAACATGCATCAAAGGGCTATTAATCAATGGCATAATCTAATCAGTATAGTGTTGGTCAGACATAAATTGATGTTCATTTGCGTAAATAATATGGAGATTTCTATTCATTGTTCAAAGAGAGTACCATTCTCTTCCTAGACTGACTTCCTAGAATGTACTTCAAAGAGTTTTATGGGTATAAGATTTGGAGAATTTGGGTGTACTGGCCAGCTAGATTTTCAATCTATTTACAATAGATGCACAGGAAAGATACAACTCTGCGGGTAGAACTGCCAATAAAATTCAAAGAAAGCCTGTAACCAATATGTGGACTTGATTCTTGCTCCCCTACAGTGTAACTTTTTTTAAAAGAACAATTTACAAAGAAGGGCATTCAAAGCAACTCAACTGTATAATTTGAGTCTTCAAAGTTTTCATGAACTAATTCAAATCAGCTTTGTGACTTAAACTGACTTCAACCATTGGCTTTTACAGCTTCTTTCTTTAAATGATTCCAAGTTTGTGTTAGCTTAGTTACAAAAGAGTTTGATATGGCTGCTATTAGTCATCTGAAGTGATATATATGGACATACAGTGAAATAAAGTTATAGAGTCATAGTTATACAGCGCAGAAACAGGCCCTTCGGCCTATCGTGTCCATGCCAGCCGTCAAGCACCTATCTATTCTAATCCCATTTTCCAGCCCTTGGCCCATAGCCCTGAATGCAATGGCATTGCATCTAAATACTTCTTAAATGTTGTGAGGGTTCCTGCCTCTACCACCCCATTAGGCAGTGTGTTCCAGATTCCAACCACCCTCTGGGTGAAAGTATTTTCCTCAAATCCCCTCTAAACCTCCTGCCCCTTACCTTAAATCTATTCCCCCTGGTTATTGACACCTCCGCTAAAGGGAAAAGTTTCTTCCTATCCACCCTATCTATGACCCTCATAATCTTGTATACCTCAATCAGATCCCCTCTCAGCCTTCTCTGCTCTAAGGAAAACAACCCTACCCTATCCAGGCTCTCTTCCTAGCTGAAATGCTCCAGCCCAGGCAACATCCTTGTGAATCTCCTCTGCACCCTCTCCAGTGCAATCACATCCTTCCTATAGTGTGGCAACCAGAACTGCACACAGTACTCCAGCTGTGGCCTAACTAGCATTTTATACAGCTCTAACATAACCTCCCTACTCTTATATTCTATGCCTCGGCTAATAAAGGAAAGTATAACATATGCCTTCTTAACCACTGTCATGAAGTTATTAATGTATATAATATTTTGGAAAACATTTTTCTTTTAAAATAGAGATTTAGTCTGTGCTGGATTAACTGGATTAAAGCTGGCTTGTCTGGGTGCTTTGATGTACTAGTTTGAGATGTAAACAGAGAGATAGCTCGCATTTGTATTTTTTGAATAGAACATTCAAGAAGTGGGGTGAAAATTTGACTCCTTTCTGACAGCTACCAAGCAATATGTTTATATTGCTAATAAAATTTGTACTATGAAAGAGGTTTCATTGTTAAAAGGTGAAGGTCAAAGAGGTTGTTGATACAATGAGAATTAACATTCAATTAGGCTGGTAGGTATAATTTCAGTAGTTTTCAGCTGTACAAGGCAGAAGCAATGTAAGATCAAAAGGTAGCTGTAAGCCTCCAACTGGTCCAACTGGCTCCACAGTGGAAAGAACCTCATTTTGAACCCGTAAGGTGAAAATGCTTTGCCTGGTGTTTGGTTAAGTCTGTGAGTTGCTGTTGCCTTAATGGAGATTAGCTTGGGAATTTGTTAAAAGTTATGATAGTAATTTGTAGCCATTTGTATATATTTTAACCAGTGTAAATTAATAAAATGTTTCAATTAGTTAATGTAAAGCCTCAAGAACTAGTGGTCTGATTCCTGAGTTTAGAGTCGCATCTCAAGCATAACACTGAAAATCATTGATTATGACAGTTGTTTAAAATTTCTCTCCGGGGTTCTTAATTAACTCCACTTTACCAACTGCATGGGTCATAACAACCACCTTATCTACTTGTGCTGCCGCCTCAGGGATCTATGGACATGTACACCAAGGTCCCTCTGATCCTCTGTACTTCATGGGTCTTACCATTCATTGTGTATTCCCTTGCCATGTTAATCGTCCCAAAATGCATCACCTCACATTTTTTAGGATTAAATTGCATTTGCCTGTGCTCTGCCCATCCTACCAGCCCATCTATATCGTTCTGTAACCTAAGGCTTTCCTCCTCACTATTTACAACACCACCAATTTTCATGTCATCTGTGAACTTACTGATCATACCTCCTATATTCACATCTAAATCATTAACATACACCTCAAATGGCAAGGGTCCAGCACCGATCCCAGTGGTACACCACTCGTCACAGGCTTCCAAACACAAAAACAACCTTCAACAAGCTGCCTCCTGCCACTAAGCCAATTTTGGATCCAATTTGCCAAATTGCCCTGGATCCATGGGCTCTTACCTTCTTGACCAGTCTCCCATGCGGGACCTTGTCAAAAGCCTTACTGAAGTCCATGTAGACTAACCTCAACTGCATGATCCTCATTTACACAACTAGTTATCTCTTCGAAAAATTCAAACAAATTTGTCAGACATGATCTTCCCCTGACAAAGCTATGCTGACTATCCTGGATTAATCCCTGCCTGTCCAAGTGGAGATTAATCCTGTCCCTCAGAATTTTTTCCAATAGTTTCCCTACCACTAATGTGAGACTCACTGGCCTGTAATTACCTGGTTTATCCCTACTATCCCATTCACTGTCCCCCAGTCTTCTGACACCTTTCCTGTGGCCAGAGAGGATTTGAAAATTAGTGTCAAAGCCCCTGAAATTTCCTCCCTCCCCTCACATAGCAGCCTGGGATACATCTCATCTGGGCCTGGGGAATTATCCACTTTTAAGCCTGCTAAAACCACTAATACCTCCTCCCCTTTCAATGCTAATTTGTTCAAGCATGTCGCAGTCCCTTTCCCTGATTTCTACACCTACATTGTCCTTCTCCATCGTGAACACAGACGAAAAGTAATCTTTCAAAACCTCACCTGCATCCTCTGGCTCCATGTACAGATTGCCACTTTGGTCCCTAATGGGCTCTACTCTTTCCCTGGTTTCTTGCCCTTAATATATTTATAAAATGCCTTGGGATTTTCCTTTATCTTGCCCGCCAGTGTTTTTTCATGTCCCCTCTTCGCTCTCCTAATTTCTTTTTTAAGTACCCCCCTTCATTTTCTATACTCCCTAAGGCTGTTTTCAGCCCTCTGTATCTGCCATAAGCCTCATTTGTTTACCTTATCCAATCCTCTATATCCCTTGACATCCAGGGATCCCTGGTCTTGTTGGTCCTACCCTTCATCTTTACAGGAACATGTTGGCCCTGAACTCACACTATTTCCTTTTTGAATGACTCCCACTGGTCTGATGTAGATTTTCCTACAAGTAGCTGCTGCCAGTCCACTTTTGCCAGATCCTGTCTTATCATATTGAAATCACGGGGGAGGCGGTAGCATAGTGGCATTGTCACTGGACTGATAATCCAGAGACTGAAACCATTGCTGATTGTCATAAAAACCCATCTGTTTCACTAATGCCCTTTAGGGAAGGAAATCTGCTGTCCTCACCTGGTCTGGCCTACATGTGACTCCAGACCCACAAAAATGTGGTTGACTCTTAAAAATGCCCTCTGAACAAGGGCAATTAGGGGTGGGCAATAAATGCTGGCCTAGTCAATGATGCTCACATCCCATGAATAAATTTTTAAAAACTCGGCCTTGCCCAATTCAGGACCTTTATTTCCGGTCTATATTTATCCTTTTCCATAACTACCTTAAATCTTACAGAGTTATGGTCACTATCCCCAAAATGCTCCCCCCACTGACAC
This sequence comes from Cetorhinus maximus, assembly GCF_964194155.1. Classification (NCBI taxonomy): domain Eukaryota; kingdom Metazoa; phylum Chordata; class Chondrichthyes; order Lamniformes; family Cetorhinidae; genus Cetorhinus; species Cetorhinus maximus. The sequence goes on from NC_135900.1 coordinate 53,243,383, forward strand.
TTCCACCAGTTGCCCGGCTTCATTCCCCAAAATTAGGTCCCGTACCGCCCCTTGTATAGCAGGTCTTTCTACGTGCTGGTTCAAAAAGCTCTCCTGGATGCACTTTAAGAATTCTGCCCCCTCTAAGACTTTCACACTAAGACTATGCCAGTTAATATCGAGGAAGTTGAAATCCCCTACTATTATTACCCTATTATTTTTACACTTCTCTGAGATTTGCCTACATATCTGCTCCTTTACCTCCCTCTGACTGTTTGGAGGCCTATAGTACACTCCCAGCAAAGTGATTGCCCCCTTTTTGTTTTTAAGTTCTACCCATATGGCCTCATTTGAGGAACCTTCTAAGATACCATCCCTCCTTACTGCAGTAATTGACTCCTTGATCAATAATATAATGCCACCTCCTCATTTACACCTCCACCTCCCCCCTGTCACGCCTGAATATTCTACACCCTGGAATATTGAGCTGCCAGTCCTGCCCTTCCCTCAACCATGTCATTGTGATAGCAACAATATCATATTCCCATGTGTTAATCAACGCTCTCAATTCATCTGCCTCACTTGGAAGACTCCTTGTGTTAAAATAGATGCAATCCAGCCTTGCATTATTCCCTTGTGCCTTAACAGGTCTATATTTGCTCTGCCTTCCAAACTGACTTAGTTTCTCTTCTATATTTGGCTGTGCATCACCCCCTACTGTACCTCCAATCTGTCCCATCCCCCTGCCAAATTGGTTTAAAGCCCCCCGCCAACAGCAGTAGCAAACCTCCCCGCAAGGATGTTGGTCCAGTTCCAGTTCAGGTGAAACCTGACTGACTTGTACAGGCCCCACCTTCGCCAGAAACAGACCCAGTGATCCAGGAAACTAAAGCCCTCCCTCCTGAACCATTTCTTCAGCCACACATTCATCCTCTTTGTCCTCCTATTCCTATACTCATTAGCACATGGCACAGGGAGCAATCCAGAGATTACAACTGTTGAGGACCTGCTTTTTAATCTGCCACCGAGCTCTCTAAATTCTTGTTGCAGGACCTCATCCCTCTTTCTATCTATGTCATTGGCACCAATGTGAACCACGACCTCTGACTGTTTCCCCTCCCCCTTCAGAATGCCCTACAGCCGTCCTGTGCCATCCGTGACTCTGGCACCAGGGAGGCAACACACCATCCTGGATTCACGTCTACGGCCGCAGAAACGCCTGTCTGTATCCCTCACTATTGAGTCTCCTAGCACTATTACTCTTGCACTGTTACTTTCCCCCCCCCCCCCCCCCCCCCCCAAATCCACCTTGTGTAGCTGAGCCACCCACAGTGCCGTGAACTTGGCTCTGGCTGCACTCTCCAGAGGAACCTTCACCCTCACTGTTTTCCAACATAGAAAACGGTTCTTGAATGAGATGCACTCTAAGGCTTTCCTGATGATCTGCCTGCCTCCCTCTTCGGACTGGCAGTCACCCATTCCCTCCTTGACTGCACTTCCTTAAGCTGTGGAGTGACCACATCTAAAAATGTGCTACCCACATAACCCTCAGCCTCACAGATGCACCGCTGTGTCTCCAGTTGATGCTCAAGCTCCGAAACCCATTGCTTGATCTGGCCAAGCCGGTGGCACTTCCTGCATTTGTGGTCATCCAGACTGCAACAAGTGTCTAAGAGTTCCCACATGCTGCAGGCTGTACAACACATGGGACTGAACTCCCTTGCCATACTTTTTGTTTGTATTTAATTAAAAGACTATTTCCTTAAATTTAAGCCCTGCTCTGCTCAGTGAAGCCTCGCTCTTTACAGCCTCGCTCTGCTCAAAGTCTCACTCTTTAAAGCTGCCAAATCTGATGTGTACTCCAGAAATAATAAACCAATTTATTGTTCACCTAGTGTAGATTGTCCTACATGCAAAGTCTCACTTTGGTATACGATCTGCAGGTACGTCCAAAGGAGAGGCTTTCATGTTGGCCACGAGGGAAAAAAAGCTAGTGAGAGCCCAAATTTAAGCCATTGGCTTTGTCTTTCAATTGGAACCAAACATATTTAGTCACGATGGCTAGATACCTGAACTCATCTGCTATAGAGTTGATCTTCAGACAACTTTTCTTAGTGGAAACATTTAACTTTATTTACAAGACAGCAGCAGCAACTACACGTGTGCATCAAACTCCATTACTAAAGAAGAACTCCCTTGTAGAGGTTCACCATGCTGTTAACACATTGGTTTACACAGATCATGTGATCTTACAACACAAGATCACTCTTAAAACTACTGTCCTACATTTCCCAAAACTATAATTACTACATTCCTCCCCCTTTAACTTTTCTGTACATTTTATATTTACAAGGATATTTATCTCATGACATTACAATATTTACACAGGTCATGAAATTACAAGTTCAGTCTTTCAGGTGGTTTCCTGATCCGTGTGGAATGTCGCAGCTCCACGACTTCAGACTCTTTTGTTGGAAACACATTCTCTGGAATCTCATTAACATCAGGTACCTCATTAGTTCCGTGTCTTCAACTCTGACAGAGACATTGGGCATGTCTGTCCTTGGTTGAGCAACTTCAACAGGAACCAATGGTTCAGTAATTTTTACAGGTGGAGCATCATTTTGTTGGGGTATCTCTCTTTTTCTTAATGATCCACATCCAAATTGGGAAGTATTAGGCTTAGTCTTGTACAAACACAGCGCCTCATCAGCAATTCTACATCCTCTTTCTACGTGGCTCCTTTTTACCACAGAATTTAGCATTGGCCTTCTTTTTGACTTCACTGTTGGCCAGACTTCTCTCACATGAAATCTCAACTCGTCTTAGTTCAGTAGTTGAGCTACCCATGACTTCATTATCTACTCACATCTTGGAAAGTTCTTCGATTTTTGCTTTCAAAGCCTTTTTAGCTTCATTTAGCATATTCTTCAGCTCTTCTGTCTCCTTCTTATATCTGTTGGCTTCCTTCTGGAAATTTAAACATTGCTGTGTCTTCTCTGCCAACTGGTCCTTCAGTTTGTTTAGAGAGATGTTAAATTCTTCCTGTTCCTCTTCTTAACTTTTTAGAGGCACGAACTTTGACCGAGGGATCCTTGTAGAGTGTGAAGGTCTTTCAACATGTTTTCCTTTTTTTTGTGAAGTTCGCTCATTTCCCCTTGAACTCTGTCATTCAGCAGAGTCCCTTTGGGTTTCTTCTGCTGTTCTTCCACATTGTTGTTTAAGACAGTCTTCATTTCTTCAGGTTGCTGAATGTTTACACACTCCTTTTTCATCCTGTTGTGGTCCTTGGACTCTCCAGGCTCTTTCTGAAGCACCTTGCCTTATTCCTTTTTCAAGACAGGAACTCTTCCAGCTTCCTTTTGAAATCTCACTGGCCAATCAAGGTTAATTTCCCTCAACCAATCACACCCTAGAAGACTTGGCCCTTCACTTTCTACCATGCTCATTGGTAACTGTGTCAATTGGTGTCTATAATAAACAGTTACTCTGGTGATACCTTTTACTTGGATTTCTTCGCCTGGTGTACGTTTTCAACTCAGCAGATGTTTGTTCCAAATTTAATTGTTGATCACCTTTATTTAAATATCTGGAAGTGTGTTCTCCTATTACAGTGGTAGAAGCACACGCGTCTACTTCCATTTTTAATGGTTTACCATTCACTTGCACTATAATAAATATTGACTCTGTCTTCCCAACTTTCATGCTGAATAATGAATAATGATTGGTTGTTTCTGGTTCTTCTACACTATAGACTTCATTGGATCTTGTTTGTTGTTTGGAGTCCAGTTTAAATGTCACTTTGCACTGTCTCATTATGTGTCCACTTCTGTGACAAAAATAATATTCTACTTTTTAAAATTGCCAATCACTAGAAGACTGATTGTTTCCACGTCGCTGAAAGTTAGTTTTCGATTTAGTTGCTAAGCTGTTTCCTCTCATTTTTTGGTTAGCAGGGGCTGTTTCCCACTTTGTGGTGGAGTCCCGGCTTTTCACCCCACTTTTGGCTGACTGTTCCCACCCGACTAGGAGAACGGCGCCATTTTGCACCCCTTGAATTGCTTGTGAATCCCTTACAGAGTTTTCCATCACCAGCACTATTTCTAATGCTTTCTTAAAATCAAAATTCAGTTCAGCCAGCAATCTTCGCCGAATAATGTCTTGCTGCACGTCACATACTAAACTCTGAGCCTGTCATTCAGGGTTTCACTGAAATCACAATATTCCCTTAGTTGTTTTAATTTCACCATGTAGGCAGCAATTGTCTCCGCCGGGCTCTATTCCGTGAATTGAACCTGAACCTCTGCATTGTGATTGAGGGCTTGTGGGTTGAAAATGTCCCTTAACGAGTTCTCTAATTCACTGAAAGTCTTTAAATCTGGAGCACTGGGGGCCGTCAAGCTTCGAATTAAACTGTAGGTCTTGTTCCCACAAATACTCAGGAGAATCGCTCTCCTCTTTTCCTTCCGCGTAATTTTGTTTGCTTGAAAGAAGAATGCAAAATGCTCTATATATTGAGACCAATCATCTGTGGCTGGCTCAAAGGGATCAATTCTGGCAAACTGGGGCATTTCAGATGAGTATGTCCTCTTTTATTTTTAATGAGCTTAGATACTCACAATCGCTGGGTGAGGTACAGCATTGAATCTGATCCCATCCTTATCATCAGTTTGTTACAGAGTTGATTGTCAGACAACTTTTTTTAGTGGAAGCATTTAACTTTATTCACAAGACAACAGCAGCAACTACACGTGTGCATCAAACTCCATAACTAAAGAAGAACTCCCTTATAGAGGTTCCCCATGCCTCTAACACAATGGTTTACACAGATCATGTGATCTTACAACATAGGATTATCCTTAAAGCTACAGTCCTACATTTCCCAAAACTATAATTATTACATAATCTTAGTCAGTCTGATAATCACCACTCAAAACATGCAGCATCTGCTTCTTCATATCAAATTAATCAACATTCCCTCTTGTGAGGGCTTCAATGAGCTTCTACTGCAGGCATGAATGGCAAGCAGTTGTAGGTGTGATTTTACTGTCACTGCACCATAAAAACTGCACAAAGCAGGCTGCTGCCATAAAAAAAGTCATTGGAAATTGAGATTTAGTAGATATGATTAAGATGTAAACATATTTTTTCAAAATTATAAATTTAAGCATAGTTTGAAAGTAAAATTTTGATCAGATAAATCATTTTAAAATTATACTTAAAAAGTTTGATAAATCATGCTGAAATGTCATAGATTTTACTTTTTTAACAACGTTGATCAGACTTTTAAAAGGATTCATGTTCAAGAAAATTAACCCATTTTAACTTTTAAAATGGCGTGGGCATTCCTCACGAAATGAGATGAGGCCCCTTATGACTGGAAACATATTGTGTGAAAATTTCAAATGTGACTAGTGGTCAATTAGTGGCCAAATTCACACTGGTTCCATGCATGTCATTTCAAGTAATGAACCCTCAGGAGTAGCCCATCATAATTTTTGGATTTGCATGCTAATATGCTCATGAACTGCAGAAGTTGCGGGGCCTCTCCAACATCCAAGAGCAGCGGATGTGTTACTGGCAAAATCTGGCCAAATGTTGCAAGTTGGTCTATTTCACATTAGCAATAATCTTACGGCCAGTGGTGAATTATGGTAGTTATTTCTGAACTATGTGAAATAAGTTCTCACTGGTACCACTGATGCGACGAATTGTCGGAACTCTTTATGGTACTGTGAAAGTTGGATCCTTCTCTGGCTTCCTGGTAGAGGCAGAAACAGGTGATTAATTTAATGGCAGCTATCAAGTGTTAACATGAGTATTTTGGATTTCCAAATCTGGGAAGCCAGCCATGAGCAACAGCATTGTTAAATATAAAAACAAAAACAGAAATACCTGGAAAAACTCAGCAGGTCTGGCAGCATCGGTGGAGAAGAGCACAGTTGACGTTTCGATTCCTCATGACCCTTCAACAGAACTAAGTAAAAATAGGAAAGGGGTGAAATATAAGCTGGTTTAAGGGAGGGCGGGGCGGTGTGTGTTGGGACAAGAAGAGCTAGGTAAAGAGCCAATGATAGGTGGAGATAACCAAAAGATGTCACAGACAAAAGGACAAAGAGGTGTAAAGAGGTGTCTGTTACACCTCTTTGTCCTTTTGTCTGTGACATCTTTTGGTTATCTCCACCCATCACTGGCCCTTTACCTAGCTCTTCTTGTCCCAACACCGCCCCCCCCCACTCCCAACTTAAACCAGCTTATATTTCACCCCTTTTCTATTTTTACTTATTTCTGTTGAAGGGTCATGAGGACTTGAAACGTCAACTGTGCTCTTCTCCACCGATGCTGCCAGACCTGCTGAGTTTTTCCAGGTATTTCTGTTTCTGTTTTTGTTTTGGATTTCCAGCATCCGGAGTTCTTTGTTTTTATAGCATTGTTAAATATTCCTGCTGACTGAAAAAGTAGTCAGATAATGTGTTGCTGGCATTTTGAGCTGATACGCCATTTCTTTTTTTTATTTGTTCATGAGATTTGGACATTAATGGCAAGACCCACATTTATTGTCCACCTTAATTGCCCTTGAGAAACTGATGATGAGTTGCCTTTTTGAACTGTTGTAGTCCATGTGGTGTAGGTACACCAACAGTGCTGTTAGAAAGGGAATTCCAGGTTTTTGACCCAATGACAGTGAAGGAATGGCAATATTGTTCCAAGTCAGGATGGTGTGTGACTTGTAGAGGAACTTGCAGGCGGTGGAAGCGGGCTGCTTTGTTCTGGATGGTGCCAAGCTTCTTGAGTGTTGTTGGAGCTGGACTCATTCGGGCAAGTGGAGAGCATTCCATCACACTCCTGACTTATGCCTTGTAGATGGTGGACGAGCTTTGGGGAGTCAGGAGTTTAGTTAATCAATGCAGAATTCCCAGCCTATGACCTGCTCTTGTAGCTACAATATTTATGTGACTGGTCCAGTTAAGCCTCTGATCAATGGTAATCTCCAGAACGTTGAAGCTGGAGGGTTCAGTGATAACATTGCCATTGAATGTCAAGTGGAGATGGCTAGTTTTTCTCTTGCTGGAGATAAGACTATAAGACCATAAGACGTAGGAGCAGAAGTAGGCCATTCACCCCAATGAGTCTGCTCTGCCATTCAATGCAATCATGGTTGATCTGATAATCCTCAACTCCACTTTCCTGCCTTTTCCCCTGAACCTTGATTTCCGTGCTGATTAAAAAACTGACTATCTCAGCCTTGAATATACTTAACGACCCAGCCTCTACAGCCCTCTGCAGTAAAGAATTCCACAGATTCACTACCCTCTGAGAGAAGAAATTCCTCCTCATCTCTGTCTTAAATGGGTAACCCCTTACTCTGAAATTATGCATTCTGGTCCTAGACTCTCCCACAAGGGGAAACAACCTCTCAGCATCTATCCCAGATGGTCATTACCTGGCAGTTGTGCAGTATGAATGTTACTTGCCACTTATTGGCACAAGCCAGAATGTTGTCCAGGTCTTGCTGCATGTGGGCACAAACTGCCTCATTATCTGAGGAACTATGAATGAAACTGAACACTGTACAATCATCAGCGAGCATCCTCACTTCTGACCTTATGAAAGAAGATAATTGATGAAGTAGCTGGAGATCGTTGGGCCTAGGACACTATCCTGCAGAACTCCTGCAGTGATATCCTGGGCTCAGATGATTAGCCTTGACCAATCACAACTATCTTTCTTCATGCTTTGTATGATTCCAATCAGTGGAAAGCTTTCCTCTGATTTCCATTGACTTCAATATTACTAGGATTCCTAATTGCCACCCTTTGTCAAATGCTACCTTGATATCAAGGGCAGTCATCATCACCTCACTTCTGGAATTCAGCTCCTTTGACCATGTTTGGATCAAGACTGTAATGAGCGGTTCGGGGCAACACAAATTAAGCATCCGTGAGCAGGTTATTATTGAGTAAGTGTAGTATGATAGCATAGTCAATGATATATATCATCTTCTTACACAACACAAAAACAAAATTACCTGGAAAAACTCAGCAGGTCTGGCAGCATCGGTGGAGAAGAAATGAGTCGACGTTTCGAGTCCACATGATCCTTCATCAGAACTGAAGTATAGTTAGGAGAGGGGTGAAATATGAAATATCTTATTTCACCCCTCTCCTAACTATACTTCAGGTCTGTTGAAGGGTCATGTGGACTCGAAACGTCGACTCTTTTCTTCTCCACCGATGCTGCCAGACCTGCTGAGTTTTTCCAGGTAATTCTGTTTTTGTTTTGGATTTCCAGCATCCGCAGTAGTTTTTTGTTTATATCATCTTCTTGTTCATCCTTCAAGGCAGAGATGACCATGTTCATCATCTGGGGTGTTACAACCAGGATAGGAGGAGTGCACAGTTTGACTAGCCCCATTACTCCACAGGTCACACCAGTAGTTTAAAAGTTTGAGTCACTCACCAAAATGGCCTTTGTTTACCTTTGCCACTGTTACCCAGAATAAAAGAGACTTCAACCAGGTTTCTTTCAATAAACAACAAACTTATTAGTTTATTATAAAACCAGTCTTGTCAAATAGGAAGGCAAAGCTTATCAACATCCAGTATGAAATATAAAAGTATACCAATTTCTCTTTCAAGACACCCTAAGTCACATACACACTTTTTCTTATTCTTTCATGGGATGTGGGTGTTACTGGCTAGGCCAGCATTTGTTGCCCATCCATAATTGCCCTTGCTAGGTTCATTTAAGAGTCAACCACATTGCTGTGGGTCTGGTGTCACATGTAGGCCAGACCAGATAAAGGACATTAGTGAACCAGATGGGTTTTTAACAACAATCAATGATAGCTTCATGGTCATCATTACTGAGACTAGCTTTATATTTCTGATTTATTAATTAAATTCAAATGTCACCAGCTGCTGTGATGGGATTTGAACCCATGACCCCAGAGCATTATGGGTCCCTGGATTATTAGTCCAGCGACATTACCACTACATCACCATTTCCCACTGTCTCCACACACCAAAAAAAGTAATAAAATAAAATAGAAGAATTCTGCAAAAGATTAAAAGTCAAGGGTTGACGGGAAAAGGAAAGATGGCAGAGTCCTTCAAATGGTGTATGCATTATATGGTTGTTCTCTCAGCACTGATCTGCAAAATAATTGATGACTCTTGCACTGCTTTTCAGTCGGGTGCGAGGAACACATGCAGGTACTCTATTCCAGCATGTACGGCATCTTAGGAGCAGCTTGTATTCACTTTCAGCTGTGGACTGGCTCTGGACTGCAAAAAGGCTGCTGTCTTCCTTCGCAAGCAGTTGGTCCTTCTCCTCAAAGCAAAGCCAAAACCAACTTTTAACCACAGTTTTCCAGGCATGGTTTTTTTCCAGAGCCATAAACTACCATGTGACCCCTTTTGTACACAGTCCACCAGGGTCAAGAGGTTTACAGCTTCTTTAAAACTGCTTAATTACCTTTTCTTGTAAATGGCTGTCTCTTCCAAGAAAAGCAATCAGAGTTCTTGGATTAACCCTCAAGGAAAAGTGTCTTTTAAATCACAAACTCTTCCAGAATGTTCTTAGTCCTTGAAAATGAACCATTTTTTGAAATGAAAGTGTTCATTAAAGAGATGTTTAGTAGAGTTCCAGTAAGTACTTGCTATTGGTTGAGCATAGACATTAGTGGGAGGGAGGGGGGGTGGTGATGGGGGCTGGGCAGAGCAGGGTGTGGTAATTAGCCAGTGGATTTGTCCTACTTTTTGTGGCCAGGTCGTGCCTAGGCAATTTTTCACATTGTCAACTAGATGACAGTGATGTTGGTTAGGAGCACAGCTAGTTCTGGAACACAAGTCTTCAACACTACAGCCAGGATGTTGTTGGGGACCATAACTTTGCTGTATCCAGTGCAGTCAGCCATTTTTTGATGGCATCTTTGACAGTGGGGATCTCAGGAGGAAGCTAAGGGTCCTGAAGGACATATCTGCCAAACTGGATGAGCTTAAAAACGATACCAATTCTTACAATGATGAGGCTTATAAGATAAGCTATGGTTTAGGGCTGTGTATTTAATTGAAGGTAACATGAAAGTGGTCATCTGACCTTTCTGAAGTCTGCCTGACAGCAAGGCTGGGTGGTTTGATTGTTAGAGATTAAAGGGGGGCCCAGGCTGTTTTACTGGGAAGAAAGTGCAAGGTGTTTATACTTTGGACAATGACAGCCTGTGTGCTAACAGTGGATAGACTGAGAGTCTCCAAAGTGCCAGAAAAGTATTGAGACTGTTAGTTTGTGCTTTAAGCTGTCCATCTACTTCTAAGATAAAAAGAAAGTTGGGGTCTCAAGGATAGCTATTCAACATTTCTACCTGATACAAGGCCCTTATCATTCATATTGCCACGGAGGTGGGCTTTGAGATGGGCAGAGTCTAAGATATCCCTGAAAGCTCACAAACAAAGTTAGTCTGCCAGGATCCGGAAGAGGGAAGGCAGCTGTATGCAGCAAGATGCTGTGGTTCACCATGCAGGAATGCAGGTGGGAGCTTGCACTTGGATTAAGAAGACCAAATTCATGATGAGTTAAGTACAGCTTGCCCTAGAGGAAGAATTTATGGACAAAAACGTCACTGTGGAAGACAATTCTGAGATTAAAAGTTCCCAAGCTGAGAAAGGAAACGAACAGAAGTAAACCCTCAGGAGCTAAGGATCACCTTGGATTGGTTCCAGGAGAACTGAATGTCTACTTAAAGGATAAAGTACATCCATGAGGTGTGTTTTCAGTTATGCCAAAAGAATGTTCTGTTTTGTGGTTTAATGTATAAGTTGCCTACAAAGGTAGTGTTTGGTCAATAGTGCTTTTAATTTTAGATAGTAAAAATCTTAAAACGTGAAATCTTGTCGTATCATCTTTTCAGTAATAGACTGGATGTTCAAATTTCTTTTTAAAAGTTATGGGTCTCTATGGAGATCATAACACAATTCAACAAACATATTAGAATCCTTGGAGGTAAATAACAGCCTAAGATTAAATGCAGAAAAACAACAAAAATGAAATATCTGAAGAACTATTGTAAAACTCTAAATAGTAAATGTGTCAATATTCTGCTTCAAAAGTAATTAATCGGCTGCTTTGGAATGTCCATGGATCATGAAAGAAGCTATGTAAAGGCAGATCTTTCAAACCTTTCCCTTAGTAAATCCCTGCAAATAACTAAAGGCTTTTACTTGAAGACTCAACTTGTGTGTACCAACTGCCTCGCAAAGATACTGCAGCCTGTTTGGAAAAGGTTCACCCTTGGGAAAACAGTGACCAAGGTTCACTTTGCTCTGTAGAAAAAGAAATTTCCTGCAAAAACAGCAGTTTTCAGTAAACAAAATTATTGTACAAGTATGCCTGTATTCATAAATTTCCTCCAAATATTTGTGATCCAATAGTGTTGCTTTCTTACAGAACTGCTTTCTGATAAAAGGTCACTGACCTGAAACATTAACTCTGTATTGCTCTCCACAGACGCTGCCTGTTTTTCCCAGCATTTCCGGTCAGATTTCCAGCATCCACAGTATTTTGCTTCGGCTTTTAACCCCTCAGTTTACTTTTGTACTTGTGTATATAGCTTTCTTAGGTATTCCTTCTATTATTTTTAAGTCTCAATAGTGCATTTTTAAAATATATATTTCTGTTTAACAACTTGTGTGAGTGTTTTTAAATTACTAACTCCTTAACAGCATAGACGAAGATGGGACCTCAGATTTTTAATTCAATCAATATTTTCATCGTACATTTAAAAATGGAGGTAAGCAATGAGCAGTAAATTGGAGGTGAAAGGAAACAAGTAGTGAAGTCATCTGCTTAAATTAGCCTCAGACCTAGATCTAATACCAATACTAAGCATGGATAATGGTAGATTTCAGGTAGAAGGTAGGAGAGCATATGACGGGAGAGCAGGATTTTATGTGACAAGGGTGGATTGAATAGGGCCTGTAAATTAGGAAACATAGAAGCCGCAGACAGCAGAGTCAGGATAGGACCATGAGGAAGTGACAAAGTGTAGGGCTACGGAAGTCATCTTAATAGTTTTTGGGAGATGTTGCATGGTTTAGTTATGCAAACCTGGAAGTGCAATTGTGTTCTTTCGTGTGTTGTAATGGAGGCTAGGTAACATAGTGGGTTAGGGCCATTGGAGTGTGTTGGGCTCAGTACGCTGATCTTCAACTGGGAGGACTGAACTATGAAATATTTGTTGAGGGTGTACTCACATTTGGAAATGATTATGAAACGCAGTAGTGTGCATTGTGCCATGTGTGGAGGATGACAAAGAATTCCTGGAGTGGTTGGAAAATGATATTGGTAAGTTTGATTTTTTTCCTAACTTATGTATTTATTACGATAAACATGTTTGTGTGACAAATAGTGGAGAATTGTAATGCTGTGTACCTTGGAGAATTCTTGGCTGCGACGTGTTGAGTAAAATAGTTATTTTAGTGCAGTGTGATTGGTGAGAGAGTTTTGTAATACAAAACAGAAGATGCTCTCAACAGGTCAGGCAGCATCTATGAAGAGAGAAAAAGAGTTAATGTTTCAGGTTGCAGACATTTCATGGATTTTATTTCAAATTTCCAGCATCTGCAATAGTTTGCTTTTGTATTATTGTTTATTCACTGTCACTTCTCTTCCAAGAATGCCCACCTGGAGGTTCCGTTCTCCTCTCCAATGGGATTTCTGTTCATCCCTTTTATCTTGTTCACCTTCATTGCTTTCTATTTCTCTTCCTGTGTTTTTACTTCAGATTTCCAGCATCTGCAGTATTTTGCTTTTGTTTTATGTTTGGTGAATAAATGTTATGAAAATAGCAATTTACCAAATGGAAAGGAGGAAAACACTTCACCACTGGTTGACAGTCATGATGCAGTTAACAAATGGGCTATATATAGCAAATACAATAAATTTTATTCCAAAAATACATATGGGCCCACTCCTGCTTGGCGGAAGCGGGCAGGAGCAGTTGCAGAGCCGATCGCCACCCATCTGGCAAAGGATTACAAATATACCTTTAAACTTTGCCATCCCATGCCAATCACACTGTGTTTCCCCTCCATGCAAAATTAACATGGACACTATGCACTGTTATTCCAGGGGATCTCCAATCCTTTTGTCAAACTGTGCACACATTGCCCCCATGATAGACAGGAGCTTTATAGCAGTAAACTCTCCCTTACTCCACTTCCATCTTGACAACACAGGTGGACTAGGTTAACCTCAGCTTCACAGGATTGAAGCCTGCCCATGTACCCCAAAACTCATTTGTGTACTGATTGATAAAATCCTTGGGAGACAATGAAATCGGTTCAGTATTTAGGCAACGTACACAGAATGATAAGCATTTTATGCATTAGCTTGGCTGAGTGGGTAGCAATTCCATCTCTAGGTCCGAGGATGAACCTCGAGTTTATAATCTAAAATGGCACTCATGTCCACTATTGAGGGACTACTGAGTTGTCAGACATTCTATTACCTCAGATGCTAAACCAATATTAAATTTGTCTGTTGCAGTAGTTCAAGTGGAAGGCAAAGATTCATGGCACTAATTAAAAATTATTACGAGTTTTCCAGTTCCTTGATCAGTATTTCTCCCTCAGCTGAAAGCAGATCAACTGCCTGTTATTGCTGTTTGTGGGACCTTGCTATGTAAAGTGGCTGTTGTTTTTCTTACAAAGAATGACCTTGAAATCTTATGTATGTTCTGAGCGAGAAGATGCTACATAAATACAAGTCTTTTTTGAGCAGCACAGTCCATGTGGCGTCTAAATAAAATTTCTTAAATTGTTGTAAATAGAACATAACTGACAGAGGTCAGCCACATGAAATTAAACTCGCATGTATTAAATTAAACACAGATGTCTCATGTAATTATTAATTTAAAAAATCCAATGTGACCATTATTATACCAGGCTCTCTTCCACACAAAAGCACACTAGATATAGTTCACTACAGAGATTCCTTATGTCCACATGGTATTCCTTCAGTCTCAGATGTATATTCTTTGCTTGAATCCTTAACCAGTACAAGTGAAATTTAAAATGCATAACTCACAAAGCACCTCCTGAATAAAGCAACAAAGATGCACAAAAAAGAAACAAGGTGACAAGAAACAAACTGTCTCCACTATATTTATTGGAAACAATTACACATTACACTGCTGCATGTTGCTTTTTAAGAAATAATTTAAAAAGATATATTGCCTTCTTTCATCTCTGAAGCTTTTCAGTAGCCTTTTCACCATCCCAAGGGCAGGAACAGGCAGCCTGGACATTAAAACCACGCCCAGATGCTGTTGTCAGTCCACATTCACTCACACAAAGGAGACAGCTTTCGCTCCAGATTCATGTTTCCAAATCAATCCAAGGCCTCATAGCTGGTTTCCCTTTTCAACCTTTGGTAGGACTAATTTCAAACTAGGTCACACACAAAAAAAGCCAATTTCAAAGCTGGGAACTTTAGATTGTCTGATTTACGATATAAATACACAGTAATACAGGGATTTGTTTCTCTTATTACAAACAAATAATTCAGTTACAAGTTTTGTAATACAGGTCAAATCCGAGGGGAAGAAATCCATCCGTAGCGTACAGATCAGAATTAACACACAAAGTTCAAAGGAACAATGTATACCACTAATACCATTCCTAAAATCTACTTGTCAACCAAATAGTTACTATACGTTTCAAATTACAGATTCCAGCTTTGGAGAGGAACATTTTATGAAGCTGAATGTGAAGGTTGTGGAAGAATAAGAATCCCTTAGAAATCAGTCCATTCAGGGAGGTACAGTACATACCTATTGTACATCAACCAATCTGCACCCTATGTGCATTATACAATCTTACCAATGGAAAAAATATTTCTTAGGATATTTAAACAAATAACTACTTTTCAAGTATCAAGCACATGCAAATTTAAACCAATGAATTTATATGACTTTATTTGCATTGCAAAAAAGGCACAAAATAGGCATTGAACAAATAATGTTTTAAAAAAAATCAATTGTTCTAATTATAGTTCCATCTCCAGGAGCTTCTCTGCTGGAATAGAGAAAGAGGGCAATTAAATTCTGCAATGGAATTAGGAACAGATTTAAGTCCCACATGAGGTGAAATTTTGCCTATGAAAATGTAGGAAAGCAAAGTTTCTAATCTTGTAATTTGGGACAGAGTTAAAGTCCTATTAAAATAGGAGTCAAAGTCAAGGGATGGCTTTATCACTTGAGTGGCTTCAATCAGCTCAAATTACATTCCAGCATAGAAATCACTGAAGACTGCATAGTAGCCATTAGAAGATAGATTGCTTACAGTTTGACTTTCAGGTGCCAATGGTACTTTTACATGTGGAGATGTATCAGGAATTAATCCCCACAGACCTGAGATTCACAGCACATAATAAGGTGTAATCTATTTACCAATTGACCTCTGATTTTGTGTTAAAGTGTACATCACAACATGATTTTACATCCAATAACCGCAAATGTTACTGCAGATTGTTACTTACTATTGTTTAGTATAACAATGCCCCACAGTAGTCATTAAAAAACTCCAAATCTTACAGAACAATGCCAAAAATCCTGCCTATCCATTAAGTTCTTCAGTAGTCTCCTTTTTTGAACTGTTGTCAGAGGTTGATGTCTGGAGTTAACCTAAACACCTGAGAGTTACGAGATTCTAGCAGTCGTGGCTGCCTTTTCCCTCTTGGGTGGAATCTCATTTCTGCACCCAGAGGGAACAGAGTGGATGTTGTCCATTAAGTGCAGACCCCTTTATTTCTAACCTACCTGTGTTGCTGTGCATGTGTTATTCTCACAGCTAACTTTGCTATGAGCATTTGTCCTCATACTCAATTGATCCAGTTCTAACATTGTATTAAATACAACATTTAATAGGAGTCACTCTTTGGGTAGTTTATTTCCTGTTTACTGCCCAACAAAATGTAAAAGTTTTTAATAAGGGGGAACATTTTTAAATCTCTCATTTCGGCTCTTAGAAGACACTCATGGTTTTATACCAAAGGCCAATATGGAAAACATGCAGTTGGTGTGCTCATGTAGTTGCCTATGTCCTTCATCCAGTGAATAGGGGCAAAAAGGTATAGGTCAGGAGAGTGAATACACAGACCTTGAGCTCTTCAAAGTGACTGCCACTGTGAAAACCTTAATGTCTTCATATTGACAATGACAACAATTTAAAAATAGAGAATGGCTTCCCTTGATCTTATGAGAATTAAAAACTATGGGATTCTACAGCTCTAAAAATATTTATATAATTTATACTATAAAGTATAGCAGTATATTTTTGGTAGAATAGAGTTATAGTTCCAGAAAGAGAAGGTTGTGGTGAGTAAGCCCAGCTATGTCACACTGATTTATGAAAAAAAGATGAACTGTACGGGAATAATTATCAATTCAAGTCCTAAATAAAACTGTACTCCAAGAATCAAACAAGTTAAAATCATTATTGATGAGATTGCAATGTTTTGTTTTCATGTTTATAGAACTTCTCACACCTTAAACATTTAAAAGTGAAACTGTTGGTAGTGCAATGAAAAAGTTCAAATTGGAAGCTCACATGTTTAAGTAGTGCTAAAAAATAACATACATTACAAACTCAAACATATACATTTTCCAATCATGGTAATATGCTCCACATTCAATGAATTGTCAACAAATCAAACCGTAGGATAAAACTGCTTTAAATCACCAGTCTTAATGTGTGGCATCTTAAGCCGTTGGTATTTGTGGTGCTATTTTCATAAGGCAGCAATGCATACATTATACAACCCACTGGTTGTGTGTTATACACTGTGATTTTTCTGACCTGGACTCGACAGGTAATCCTAAGACAACAGCAAGCAAAGACACAGATAAAGAAAACCATAGCATTAATTTCTTTCCTTTATATTGGAGAAAAAAACTTGTTTACAAGAACTTGCCACTGAAAGTGAACAGAGAGTTTGTTTTTAATCCAACAACGAGAAACATTTGGAGAAGGCTTGGGATTTTGTGTGCTTGTTGGTACAAGAGCAAAACCCTGCAAGGCAAAAGCTAAAATAACAGACACAACATAATGCCTTGAATCAATACTGCATGGGATTTCCCATTAAACAACACGTTTAAAACATTATGCTTGTGGTGAAAACGCTGAGATAATATTTCTAGAGCAGCTGAATTTCTTTGTTCTAGAACATGATCAACTTGTCCAGTGGAGAATTGGGAAAGGCGTTCGTCTTATGTATATGACCTTGCCAACTCTGAGAACTCAGATTACTCCAACTAAATCAATGGTCTTTTTTTTGACAGGCTACAATGTCAACAGCGTTGATATTTTAAACTCAAGCTGTTCTACTAGAT
Source organism: Cetorhinus maximus (assembly GCF_964194155.1). NCBI lineage: Eukaryota > Metazoa > Chordata > Chondrichthyes > Lamniformes > Cetorhinidae > Cetorhinus > Cetorhinus maximus. The sequence continues at coordinate 53,260,751 of NC_135900.1, forward strand.
AAGGAACAGGGGAGAGGAGAAAACAAGATAAAGGTACACAGTTGTTTTTAATCCACTCTCAGTAAGTATCCACTTTCAATAAGAGCTCTTGGGCTAGCTGCTCACATTAAGTATGGGATAGCAAATGACAGGGATGTAACACCAACTGAAGATTCTAAGTTAGCATTGGACCAGAAAATAAGCAAAACCCTTATTCATTAAATCCCAAGATCCAAAAAAATTCCTGAAACTAAACCTTACTAGGAAATAACTAGGAACAATATATGAATAGCCATTGCTATCTCTAGGATTCTGAAGTCATTTGCCCCTCAGGTTTCAATATTCAATATTACATAAGTATAGTACTGTTGGATTCAGAGTCAAAGTGAAAAGAATACTGGTGCAGTAATGATGTTTTGCCTTTAAATGCCTTTCATGTGCTTTTTACTTACTATGTAGAAATACATTTTCCTCTGTGACTGTATTACCAGATAGGAATATGTATCCTAAAGATTTTTCCTAACGTGCTGGTGACATCAAGTGACAGAACATTAATATTGCACTTTTTTTTTTATATTGACAGCTTGGCTTATTTAACCCAATTTGATCCTTTGTGGTGTCCAGCTGCTATGCCACATTATGTATTCCAGCTGGAAATCCTGGAAAACATATATCACAATGTATTTTAATGGAACTTAAATATAAAAATATTTGTGGTGCAACTTAACAAAAATAGACTTTTCAAACAGTTTTAACTTCAATTGTATCCAGTTTTGCTCTTTACACATACGATAACATAATTTATTCAATATGAGCGCTTTGGTCAAACAGCCCAGCCCAATTGAGGATATCCTCACAGTAATGTTTTAACTTCGACCAAAGTTAATAACAACAGAGATTTTTCATCAATGTTTACACCCATGGAGTAGAAAGAAACAGGACAGTAGCTCAAATGGTATTTAAGATTGTGATTAACTGGGGTAGTAGCAAACTTCAGCTGGAAAGCAAGGCAAACAGAACTATAGTGACAACTTTAACATCAGTTTCAATTCCCATTTTACTGTCTAATACAAATAACTGTACTCAAGTCAGCAGAAAATACATTTTTTTTTAAAAAGGCAAACATTCAAAAACTGAAGGCTACAGAGCATGCATTATTTTCAAAACTGGTACTGTGAAGAATATAGAGATTTTCTCTTGTCAGAACAATAGAACAGTCAGCAATTAATTACCCACTCTGTCCAGCTGAAGGAGTTGCTAAGCAGGTCTCACTTTAACTGTTAGAGCTTGCATAAAACTTAGTGAAACCATTTCAGTCAAAGTTTAATTAAAAGCAAATGTGCTGGAACTGAGGTTTACTTTAAAATCATAGCTATGTCAGGGTGACAACACTGAATCTTTGTGGCTGAGGGCAGTGGATAATATTGGAGAGCAAATAGGAGCTTGACATTCTAACTGGACACCACAAAGGATCAGAGCAGTTTTCTTACCTTTGTTCACTACAGTTTTTATCCCTCTCTCTCCCTTCAGGTACCATGCCCTGAGGGCATTGGTGACCATGGATTTCCATGATTTTTTAGTTTTTATATACTTTTGAGAAAGAAACTTTTTTTTCTAAATAGGTTTGCTGCTTGTTGCTTCAGTCAGAGATAGCAATCTGTTACAGTTTATGCAGTAAAAAGCTATCAACACTTCCTTGAAAAAGCATTTCCAGAAGAATCATGTTGAATTTTCAGCACAATAACATCATGCTCAAGTGATATATGGACTTTGATACAGTTCATGTCTGTATCATATGTTTGTCAACTAATGAACAAAGACATTCTGATACGGAAATAGCCCTCTATTTTACTGTTACTCTTCAGCCAGTTGGGTATAATGTATTCCATTGCCTTATGATAGCAGAGCTGAGAATAGTCTTCCATCAAAACAGACTGATGGAGAGAAATCTCTTTCATGTCACACATAAGGTTACGCAGCACAAAGAATCTTTTGTATAGGTTATGTGCTGTTCGCAGTGACATCGCTGGTGCAAACACACAGTGTTCCCAGAATTTTGTTCATAGAAATGAGGAATGACAAAATGGTGCCAATTTATACAAACATAAAATAGCAATTAAAATTCTGTAGTAGCACAACTCGGTGTGAAGCATGCAAATAATGAACTGTGTCAGACACAAAACTGGCAGCAAGTCTTTGTAATAACAGGAAAATCAACATCTCTGACAATGGAAATACTTGGTTTCTTCACCTGTGTAACTAGAAAGAGAATTGATATCATGACAAAGATAACAGACAAAGGCTAACATAATCCATGCGTTCCTCACCGTTATTTCTCGAACTACCTAACTGTCCATGCCCCTCACATTTGTTCCCTTATTCACATAGTGTGCTCAGCCTGACATCCTCACAGACTCTTATTAATACTGATCCACATGGCCTGCTTGAGTAGATTGGGAGGAGAGCCACCACACTCTCTTTCTATGGCTAGTTTCCATCCATTTCAAGGATTGGCTTTAATTTTTTGAAGCTGTAGAGTAACTCCATATATCAAATGATTTAGTAAACTACTCACAAAATTAAGCTTGATATGTCAGAGCCAATGGGGGCTCTTGGATAAGTTTACCAAGTCACTCTCAAAACTTCATACCCAAAGGTAAATGTTCCAAGCCCTTGCACACAATTTGGAAAACTGCTTGTAGCCTATTTATAATCACTGTTGCCTTAGAAGACACAGTATTCTGAAAATTATGCTATCTTGATTTTTGCACAACAAAAGCACCAATTTAATGATACTGTGACCCAGAAGCTCAAGGGCCTTACAATAATAACAATAATAGTAATGGTCTTAAAAATTGTGGCATATCAAGCAAACTCCAGTATCATTTAGCACCTGCCCCCAACATTAAGTACTCTATTACTCTATTTTATGAAAAAGGTACAAATCAAAACAGCATCCATTAACAAGTTAAATACAGGAACAAGTTAATAAATAAAAATGCAAACACACACCTTTAGCAGCGAAACTGCAAATAGTTAAGAGTGACTGACACTCAGTTCACAACTTTCCTCATCACCACTATGCAAGTACAGTGGCACACTCTGGCCATAGTAACACTGTAGTCTAGGAATGCTAATTATGCCAAAATCCTTTTTTTCTTTTTTAACAATCATAACATCATCTCCAAATAATAAATAATAATTGTCCTAACAAAGATCATCCAATAAATAAAAAAAATCTAACATATAAACGCACCATATATTGAAACATTAGTTTGGACTTAAATTTACAAAATAAATGCATCACCTCATGCTGTCAAAATTGCTGAAACACATATTGAAATCAATTCCTGTGACTGATCACAGATGCTGAGTGACTGATGTTGATCACATGTAGGTTAATTCCATTAGTCCTTTTTTCTGCCCCCTTTTCTCACTCTCTTACTTACGTTTCAGAGGCAAAACCAATCAACTGTTAGCTATCCTGTTTCACAGAAGTTAGTTAGTTTTCATACTCCAAAATAATAGACGGTGGAAGGGGGGGGGAGAAATAAACAGCAAAGGAAGTCTTCCAGCCAGGTTATGCTCTGTGCTTCATGTGTTGTGTTTCTCAACATTCTCTCCTTTGTTTCCACCATCCAGAGGAATCGGGCTCGGCAGTGAAGCAACAGAGTAGGAAGCTCAGGGCTTTCCCGGTCGTGCATCAGTACTAGAGGAATCCTGCTTCTTTCTCCAGTAGGTGATATCCTGTGGCATGACTAGGAATGGGGAGGAGGCTTAGAAAGACATCTGAGAGGGACACATTTTGATCTGGAATGTGAGTGCTCTTGCTGGAGAGCTACATTAGGACTGCAAATTTAAAAAGAAGCAGTAAGAAATATGTGTACTGACAAAGCAAAGTGGCAATGTAAAAAAACAATCCAGATATAATAAATAATGAACAATGAACTTTTTAATCAACTGTAAATAATTTTTTATCTTTAATATCCTTTTCTTCTCTCTTCTCCTGAAGACATTTGTTGTAATTCTAACATAATCCATCCAGCAGGACACTGACAGGATTGGCTCTCCTGCATCACAACCAAGAGGGACACTGTCTTTACCCACAGTCCAATTTCCAGCAGGTGTGAATAGAAAGCAAACAATAGCAGAAATCCTGGCCTAAATGCAGCCTTAATAGTCCTGGAGGACCCAAGCTAACTGTAACAGCCCTACTGCCAAACTGGCACAGGTTTGTTAATTTAACACAGATTAAACTTTGAACCTGTGAAATTCCTAGTTTATATGGCTCAGTTCATTACTGTATTGATCAACTGAGCCATGTGGAAGCCAATATTCTGCAAATTTATTTCTCAATGTACTTGTAGTAACAATTTCACAATTCTTAATCTTTCAGAGCAAACACAACGCATCAACAACATAATATTTCCGCTGACAACTGCCATTGACAACAATAAACTCAATAAAACTAAGGCTCATAATTAACAGCACATATTATTTTCAAAATAGTGAGATACCCTTGAGGAGTTGCAAAGCAGTTTTTTGGTCACAGGATTCAGATGATAGTTATAAACCACCTGAGGTTACTATGATTATTGAAGAAGTCATCAGACTTGGTAAGTGCCAAGTAATTACTCATGGATATCTTCAAAAATGTACATTAAACGGGATTTGTTTTCAGCACATAACAGGGTGCTTGCTGAACATAAAGCACCAGTGAATTTCAATCTGCCCTTCCCACATTTTTCCACCCTTCGTGCTTCTTACAATTTTTGTTTAAAAGAACAGAATTTTTCTACTTTTCAGAATACCACCTTTGCTGCATGCCAGAGACAAATCATGTAAATTTGTGGTATTTCACATGTAAATTAGTTTGTTAGAAATTGCTTATAACTGGGTTAAATATGACCATAAACAAATCAAAACATAAATAACCAGTTGTTAAAATAACTGTGAAGATTGTGAATAGAAGCATGCAGTTTCAGTCTGAGATATGGAGGTTGCATGTTATGGAGGTTACAATGACATTGGGACAGAACGTGCTGTCAAAATAATGACAAGGCTAATGTTCTATTTCAGAAAGCCAAGTGGTGAAAGATAGAATTGGATTTGAATCTTTATACACTTTCTAAGCTATTATTTACATAGAAACACATTACAAACATGGATCGCCAAACCCAACAACCTCAGCTGAATATAATTAAAATCCCAATTAATATACAATTAACAGCTAAGTGTGCTCACGGCTATTGCTGAGTAACAATTGCACGGTTAAATGTGAATATCCCAAATGTTGCTGTCTGTGCTGTGCCATATTGCCATTAGCTTTGTGAAAATGTTCTCTTCCTTAGCCTCCCAGTTTTGTTTTTAGGGACTTGTTATGGTTGTCCATCAATTTCCCATTAAATTTATTAAGCCTTAGTATTGCAAGCACTAGTACCCCATTAATTTTCTGTTAATTGTTAATTACTGCCAATTAACCTCTCTGGCACAGAAAATTAACTAAAAAGTAATGCATTTCCTATTAAAATTATCATGTTGATAGATTTAGAATTAACCTATTATATGGTGATAATTGTTATAATTGTTTTCAATGGGCTCTTCCACGTTTCCAATCTCTTTGAAGGATTTAATCTCTACAATAAGATTTATTAAATGGAGACCGTACTGTTTTAAGTTCCAAAAACAGAAATACTGAAAAAAAGAACTGAAGTTTTCTTGCATCTGGCTGTCATGTTGAATACTGCTGAATCAATTAATTTTAATTACAAATTTCTGAATGGATAATGCCCATTTAGTTTTTTAAAAATTTATTCATGGGATGTGGGCTTCACTGGCTGCGCCAGCATTTATTGGTCATCCCTAGTTGCCCTTGAGAAGGTGGTGGTGAGCTGCCTTCTTGATCCACTGCAGGCCCTGTGGTGTAGGTACACCCACAGTGCCGTTAGGGAGGGAGTTCCAGGATTTTGATCCAGCGACAGTGAAGGAATGGCGATATATTTCCAAGTCAGGATGATGAGTTACTTGGAGGGGAACCTCCAGGTGGTAGTGTTCCCATCTGTCTGCTGCTCTTGCCCTTCTGGGTGGTAGTGGTCGTGGATTTAGAAGGTGCTGTCTAAGGAGCCTTGGTGAATTCCTGCAGTGCATCTTGTAGATGGTACACACTGCTGCTAATATACGTTGGTGGGAGCGAATGTTTGTGGATGTGGTGCCAATCAAGTGGGCTGCTTTGTCCTGGATGGTGTCAAGCTTCTTGAGTGTTGTGGGAGCTGCACTCAACCAGGCAAGTGGGAAGGAAGTATTCTATCACACTCCTGACTTGTGCCTTGTAGATGGTGGACAGGTTTTGAGGAGTCAGGAGGTGAGTTATTTGTCGCATAATTCCTAGCGTCTGACCTGCTCTCTATAAGAGAGTATTTATATGACTACAGTATTTATATGACGAGTCCAGTTCAGTTTCTGGTCAATGGTAACCCCCAGGATGTTGATAGTGGGGGATTCAGTGATGGTAATGCCATTGAACATAAAGTTGGTTGTTAAATTTATTTGCTATCTTAGACAATGGATGTATTGAGAGAGGATCTAGCTAGTGGCATTTATCTACCAATACTTAAGGTAATTAATACACAGAATTAGCGCCATGTAATTGGTAATGAATAATAGATGCTTGAAAGAAGTTAATGTAGTACAGAATCAGCCAGAGTTGGCTTGAGTATGTAGGAAGAACCATTGATGACTTTAAAATAATGACAAGGGACTGAAAGGAAATAAATATAAATGGTGAGTAATATGACTAAAGATACCTCACAAATGCTCCAGGTAAAATGACTTGAGTTGAAGTCTTTCTCCATGGATGCTGCCAGACCTAAGGAGTATTTCCAGCATTTTCTGTTTTTATTCATACTTTGAGCCACAGAGCAAATGTACATATGAACATATGAATTAGGAGCAGGAGTAGGCCACTTGGCCCCTTGAGTCTGCTCCACCATTCAATAAGATCATGGCTGATCTGATTATAACCTCCTGCCTACCTCTGATAACCTTTCACCCCCTTGTTTATCGAGAATCTATCTAGCTCTGCCATAAAAACATTCAATTCTCTGCTTCCACTGCCTTTTGAGGAAGGGAGTTCCAAAGACTACTATCCTCTGAGAGAAAACATTTCTCATCTGTCTTAAATGGGCGACCCTGATTTTTAAACTGTGATCCCTAGTTCTAGATTCTCCCACAACAGGAAACATCCTCTCCACATCTGCCCTGTGAAGACCCCTCAGGATCTTAAAGGTTTGAATCAAGCCATCTCTTACTCTTCTAAACTCCAGTGGATACAAGCCTAACCTGTCCAACATTGCCTCATAAGACAACCAGCCCATTCCTGGCATCAATCTAGTAAATCTTCTCTGAACTGCTTCTAACACATTTACATCATCCCTTTAATAAGGAGACCAAGACTGTACACAATACTCCAGATATGGTCTCACCGGTGTCATGTACAACTGAAGCATAACCTCCCTACTTTTATATTCAATTCCCCTCGCAATAAACAATAAAGTTCTGATGAAGAGTCATACGGACTCGAAATGTCAACTGTTTTCCTCTCTGCAGATGCTGTCAGACCTGCTGAGCTTTTCCAGGTATTTTTGTTTTTGAAACAATAAAGTAGTGTGTTTTGAGAACAGAAAAATAGTGGGATATCTGAATGCTTCACTAATTGTAAAAATAATGGGGCTTTATGAAATTGTAACAACAATACCAAACCACTAATATACAATATTTGGAAATTGTTTTGAAGAATGTAAGAAATAGAAACAGGAGGAGGCCATTCAGAGCCTCCTTGAGCCTGTTCTGCCATTCAGTGAGATCATGGCTGATATTATTGTGACCTTAACTCCACTTCCCTGCCTGCCCTCTGCAACCCGTGACTCCCTTGTCAATCAAAAATCTGTCTAACCTAGCCTTGAGTATATTCAATGACCCAGCCTCCATTGCTCTCTGGGGAATAGAATTCCAAAGACCAACAAACCTCAGAGAAGAAATTTTTCCTCTTCACCATCTTAATTGGGACATCCCTAATTTTGAAACTGTGCCCCCTAATTCTAGACTCCCCCACAAGGGGAAGCATCTTCTGAATATCTACCCTGTCAAGAACCCTCAAAATCATATGTGCTTCGATAAGATCACCTTTCATTCTTCTAAACTCCAACGAGAATAAGCCCAATCTGCTTAACCTTTCCCCATAAGACAACCCCTTCACCCCAGGAATCAGTCTAGTGAACCTTTTCTGAACTGCTTCCAATGAAAGGACATCCCTCCTTAAGGAAAGACCATAACTGTACACAGTACTCCAGCTGTGATCTCACCAATTACCTGTACATTTGTAGCAGGACTTCCCTTCTTTTATACCCCAACCCCCTTGGAATAAAGGCCAACATTTCATTTGCCTTCCTAATTACTTGCTGTGCCTGCATGCTGACTTTGAGATTCATGTACGAGGATTCCCAGATCCCTCTGTACCACAGCATTCTGAAGTCTCTCTCCATTTAAATAATATTCTGCTTTTCTATTCTTCCTGCTAATGTGTACAACCTCACATTATACTCTATCTGCCACATTTTTGTCCACTCACTTAACCTATCTATATCCCTTAGCAGCATCTTTCTATACTCCTCGCAACTTGCTTTTCTAACTATCTTTGAATTTTCAGCAAATTTGGCTACAATACAATTGGTCCCTTCATGCCAGTCATTAATATAGATTGTAAATAGTTGAGGTCCCAGCACTGATCTCTGTGGCACTCCACTAATTACAGTTTGCCATCCTGCAACTGACCCATTTACCCCCACTCTCTGCTTCCTGTTAGTTAGCCAGTCTTCTATCGATGATGGGAATCCAAATACACTATATCTACTGGTTTCCCTTTATCCACCCTGCTTGTTACATCTTCAAAGAACTTCAATAAATTTGTCACACACGATATTTCTTTCACAAACCATGTTGACTCTGCCTGATTGTATTATGGTCTTCTAAATATCTAGCTACTTCCTCTTTATTTCTAGCATTTTTCCAATGACAGACTTTAGGCTAACTGGCCTATAGTTTTCTGCTTTCTGTCTCCCTCCTTCCCTGAACAGAAGTGATACATTTGTGGTTTACCAGTCCATTGGGGCCTTTCCAGAATCTAGATAATTTTGGAAGACTACAGTCAATGTATCCACTATCTTAGCAGCCACTTCTTTTAAAACCCTAGGATGCAGGCCATCAAGTCCAGGGGTCTTGTCAGCCTCAAATCCCATTAGTATTCTCATTACTTTTTCTGCAGTGATAGCGATTGTTTTAAGTTCCTCCCTCTCTTTTGCATCTTGCTTTTCCACTATTCTTGGGATGCTTTTTGGGTCTTCCACTGTGAAGGCGGATAATAAATGCTTGTTCAAAAGCTCTGCCATTTCTTAATTTCCCATGATATATTCCTCAAAGGCACTAATGCTCACTTTAGCTACTCTTTTCCTTTTCATCTACTTACAGAAACTTTTACTTTGTTTTTATATTTCTTACTAGTTTTCTCTCATACTTCAATTTCTCCCTCTTTTTTTTTAGTCATCCTTTGCTGGTTTCTAAAATTTTCCCAATATTTTGGCTCACCACTAATCTTTGCAGCAGAGTACACCTTTTCTTTTAATTTGAAAATAACCTTAAATTCCTTAGTTAGCCACGGATTGTGCATTCTTCTGGTAGAGTCTTTCTTTCTCCATGTAATATATTTTTGTTAAGAGTTAATGAAATACTTCCTTAAATGTTCTCCACTCCTTCTCTACCATCTTCTCTTTTAACCGTAATTTCTCTATCCACTTCAGCCAACTTTGTCTTCACACCCTTGTAATTGCCTTTATTTAAGACACTAGCTGTGGACCCGCATTTCTCACTCTCAAACTGAATGCGAAATTCTAAGATGTTATAATCACTCTTGGCTAAAGGATCCTTTACTATGAGGTTTTTAATTAATCATGGGGAGAATTTTCCCCCCATCGGGTGGGGGGGTTGTGCGGAGGCGGGCAGGGGCAGGCGCGAACCCAATTGGCGCCCCCGATCGGGTCTGCGCTGCCATTTTATGTGGGCGGGCCAATTAAGGCCCGCCCAGCATGATGCGCGCCCAGAAATGCTGAGCGCTCCCTGTGCGGGTGGGGCCGGGGGGGGGAATTCCCTGAATCGGGGCCTGTGTTCTTTCACACATGCGCATGAAACAGCGCAGAAATCTCACTGAGGCACAGAGCTGCCTCAGGGAGATTAGTTTAAGTTTCAAAAGTTTAAATAAAGAAAATAAAAAATTTTAGGACATATCCCCTCATGTGACAGTGTCAGATGAGCTGGGACATGTCAATGAACATTAATGGAAAAATTTATTAAATTTATAAACCCTTCATGAAACCTCATCCAGCCCGTGGATGAGGTTCCATGAAAAATGTGAAGGCCGCCTGGTTGGACAGGCAGCTCAGTTTATTACTTTAATTGCTTTTTAAAAGGACTTAATAGGCCTTTGACAGTTTGGCGGGCGCGCAGCCAGCTTGGCTGCGCGCCCACTAAACTGAAAATCTAAGTGATGTTGGGACGCCCACCTGACGTCACTGCGCGTCTTGCCCCCGCTTGCCGAGCCGAAAATTCAGGCCCATGTTTCGTTATACATTACCAGGCCCAAAATAGCCTGTTCCATGGTAAGTTCCAGAACGTAGTGTCCTAAGAAACCGTCCAGAATACACTGTATGAACTCATTCACGAGGCTACCTTTGCCAATTTGATTTGTCTAATTGATGTGAAGATTAAAATCATCCACGATTATTGCAGTATCTTTATTGCAAGCCACATTATTTCTTCATTTATACTCTGTCCTGAGTGGCTACTGTTAGAAAGCCTACATATTACTCCCTATATATTATCTTCACCCAAACTGATTCTACATCTTGATCTTCTGAATCAAGGTCATTTCTTGCCAGTGTACTGATTTAATCCTTTAGTTAAAAGCCATCTCTACAGCCCTGGTTATATGATTTGCCAGGACACTGATCCCAGTGCAGTTCAGGTGAAGGCTGTCCCAATGGTACAACTCCCTCTTTTCCCAGAACTGTTGCCAATGCCCATGAAATAAACACTATTTCTCCCACATCAATCTCTGAGCCATGCCTTCAACCCTCTGATCTTATTTACCCTATGCTAATTTGCTCGCAGCTCAGGTAGTAATCCAGAGATTCTTACCTTTGTGGTTTTGCTTTTTAATTTAGCCCTTAGCTGCTCGTACTCCCTTAGCAGAACCTCTTCCTTAGTCCTACCTATGCCATTGGTAATCACGTGGATCACGACAACTGGATCGTTCCCTCCCACTCCAAGTTCTTCTCCAGCCCTGAGGAGATGTCCTCAACCCTGCACCAGGCAAGCAACGCAGCCTTTGGGACACTAATCCTCGGCTGCAAAGAATCGTATCTATCCCCCTAACTATACTTTCCCCTACTACAATTACATTCCCTTTAACGCCCCCCGTACCATGTTACTGTGTCAGTTTGCTCATCCTCCCTGCAGTCCCTGCTCTCGTCCAGACAACCTCCAAGAATCTCAAACCTATCGGACAATTGCAAGGGCTAAGGCTTCTCCAGTATTTCCTTCTGGATCCTCAGTCCTGCCTCACTCACAGTCACCCATCCTGCTCCTAACCACGGATGAAATTCGAAGTACCTAGTAAAGCAGATGCAAATGCCTCCAGGAACAAAGTGCACAGGTAGCTTTCCCTTTCCCTGATGTGTCACAGTGACTGAAGCTCGGACTCCAGTTCATCAACTCTGAGCCAAAGTTCCTCAGATGTGGTTCCCTTGGATCACACTTGCGTCCACCAGCTCCCACATGTACAGGTGCTACACATTACCTGCGCTTTCATCCTTATTGTGTTTTATTTAATAAATTAGGGTTAGTAATATCACTCAACGATTATCTGTAGTTATATCAACTAGTATAACTAATTAAGTTATAAACTAATAAACTAATTAAGCTACAAACCCCTGGACCCCGATCCAAGCAGCTACCCCTACCCCAGTGATACCACTCTAGGACCGCTCCAGTGCTGCTACAATAGATGACTTCCCAACTACCATGTACCAGATGCTTACCTTCTACCTAGTACATCTTTTCCATCATCATGATGTGTATTCTGGACTTTAAAAAGGCAACATAAAAAAGTCAAGGCTGCAGATTTTCAGTTCCATCAAAATGATGGGATCACTGAACCTGATCCCAAAACACCTTCAAAGTTCCCATTAAGGTTTGTAATAAAACACAGCTTCACCCATGATTACCATAATTCAGTGGTCCTGATAATACACTGTAAATTAAATGGAATAACACTCCTGTTACCTCTGACTTACCATGAATGATCTGCTAGCACACTAAAATAAAAATACACATGCAAGATGGATATTGTCTTTTTTAAGAAAAATAAAGCCCATTATCCCTACTTACCTTGCTAAAGAAACATGCTAACTGCCAACTGGTAAGCATGACAAATGCGGCCATGTTGTGTAGGTTAATGATTCTAAGGCTGTTAATAATAGGATGATATGGACTAGGTACTTTATTCTGGATATAATCTTACTAACCTTTTGTAAGTCAGAACGTGATGATTTTCAGCTGTCGAATGCTGCACTGCATGACATGGCATCCTGTTTTAATGCTCATGTAAACAGTAATATAATCAGTGATTTTCCAAGCTTTTGAGGGAGCAACTGGGTGATCAAGCAGTATGTTCATAGTCGCAACATTAAACTTGGTTTAACATTTCTCCATCCTATTTCTTTTGTTGAAAGAGTTAAATGGACAGATGTACACAGAGAAGCTGTAGGTAAGAATGTTCCAAAAATACACCACAAGAGCGCGCAAGTCGACAAAGGTTATTATTTCAGCCACTACGGTAAAAACATTGTGTCAGGAGTGCGAAGAGCTGAAGCTACACTATGAGTGTGAGTTAATGAACCACCTTCAGGAGTGAATCCCAACATGCAGTGAGGGGAGGAAAAAGCAGATTGTCACAATGCAGCAAAGATAAGATGGGACACAGATGATGTGCATTTCATGGGTAATGCATGCTTTGGACTGGTTCAGAGGCAACTAATGCTTTACCTTTCAGTCTCTGAGTCACATCCTCTGTCTAGTTGTGAGCAGTGTGGCGATATGGAGGCAGCAGACTGCTGACAATCTACAAAAAACTGACAAATTAGACAAATATACAGAGAGATGACACAACAAAGTGGGTTAGTAAATTAGAAGCTATAATTGAGAAATTTAGTGAGGAGTTTTCCAACTTTCCTTTAGCTGCACAGTTTAATTTACTCAAATGTGCATTTTTCTGACCCTTTGTCCAGCAGAGATACTGCTAAACCAGGATTGTGTATGCTAATGCCTGATCAGACCTTGGATGAACTACAGTCTATTAAAGAAAAAAACAAAATTGTCTACCATCGTTTCACATTGATATGGCAAGGGAATTGTGGTGAAATCTGACTTGTAGCATAGGATTATGTTTCTAATACCACAGAGTTGGATGGTGGCTGCAGATGCAATTTGAAATTTTATTTTATAAACACTGGTTTGTAGGAAGTTAATAAGTTTGATAATAAAACTCCATTGTTGTCCTGCCAAATTGAAGTCCATAAGAACACAGAATGATTACAAATTTGCTGCATGTGAGGTGATCAGTGAGATGATCACATCATCATTTGCATCATCATGTCCTTCTCAGTGAAGAAATGTGGTAAGTGGGTCTTCCAAAGTTCCTTATCCAGAGGAACCTATGTTCTCATGAACTCACTTCATAGCAATAGTTTGAAAATGTAAACTTCCCCTCTCAAGATCAGCTTTCAGGCCCAACAGATAAGCAGTAGGTGTTGGGTGGTCCCGATTGGAAAGACAGGGCTATCAGTTGCAATGCTGACCCTCAGTTATAATATTTGTTTGAAATGATTGGGGCTCTGATAATTGCATTACTGGGCGTGGATCATTTTAAAATAAATTCTGTGCCTCTAATGAGCCATATGCATAGTTTGTCTGCAAGCTCCGAGGACTGGTAATCCTGTTTTATTATATGGGGAGCCAGTACCCCTTACGTTACAGCTTAACAGGTGCCAGCCAATGCACTATCACTCACACTAGGTTCACAAATGAAGAACGATGATCAATGAGATTACATACTAGAATGCTGCCTCCAGCCACATTGATGGTCTGCATCACTTTTCAAGAAAGGAGAAAAGAATATGTTATTGATGAATGTTAGGAAGTTTTAATGGGGGTGGTATAGAACAGCTGATTGTCATTATTACATGAATCATTTCTGTCACAATGACATGATAAGTGAAACAGTATGAGTAGTGATGTAGTTGAGCAATGTTTTTCACATTTCTAAATATATTGGGATTTATTATCAACTGTAGTGAAATCTACTCCTTCTGGATAATTGGTAATTAATGACTAATTAAGAGTACCTAAATTTGGTCCTACATGAATGGTACAGCAATACATGAGGGGCAGGAATGAAGGCAAGTACAATACAAATAACATGAACCTATTCATTTTTAGAGGGATGATGATTAATGTCAGATGCTACAGGACTGGGCAATGAGGGACTGTTTCACACAAGGTTTTAACCCATGGAGGTTTTATGGGATAGCCTGAAGACAGATAATTGGAGAGTAAATAATGCAGGATAAATAGAAAATTATTTGCAAATCACCATCTTTAAAAAGTTGGGATCTTTAGAGAAAGAATTCCGCTAAATCAATAATATAAATGCCCAACAGTGCACCTGAGACATCTGAATAGGACAGTCTTATCCCTGAGCGTTTGACCTTTGCACCACAATTATTATAATTATAAAATAATTTATTAATACAATAAAGTGAAAATTGTCTTTAATATGAACAAGGGTCAGGAACTTCCTTAGGCTATTCCCTCTCTGCAGTTGGAACTTTGGCCTTTTGCTCTGGCAATTGCACCGAAGTTGCACTGGCACAAAAGGAGAAGCTCTGAGAAAGTTCCTAACAAATGTAACACTGTTAAATTCAGCTTTATGGTCAACACCAAGCTTGATTTTTCATGTCTGTGATGAGGACTACCTGAATACCACTGAAAACAGAGACCCTTGATATCCCATTGAAGTACTCAAAAGAATTTGATATACTGAAATGTACTGCAGCAACTAAATTACTGATGTACACAGAAGCTTTATATATATGAGATTTATCAATGAGCTGGCAAGTCACATACTATTCGGAATTTAATGCATTATATGCCATTTCATTTTGCACCTTAAATTATCTTTACGCAATTACATGAAAAAACCATTGAATATCTTGTCCCCTCTGATAGAACTTAAAGAGACACTCAGCTGGATTTTAGACTGGTGTGATTTTACAGTCCCACCAAAGTCAATGAACTTTTGAACGGCTCGCCACATTTTACAGCCCAGCCCCGCCCCATCGGGGCCGTAAAATTCTGCCCACTGACTTGGTGATGAGCAGTTTTACATAGACAAACTGCCTCCTCAGATTCCAGCTGCCCAAGGTCAGCTTCTCCAAACCCGAATCCTAATTCTATATTTAAAATGCTCTAGGACACAAGACAAAAGAGTTCCCAGGTGTAGGATGTGCACTTGCTACTAGTCTACCAAGGTACAGAACATTTGCTCATAATAGCTGGCCAAAGAATAGCATGTATTCTATCATTACACCATTGGACAATTGGTTCAACCCAATGTTAGGCTGTCAGGAAGGTTGACACATGGTCACAGCTGGTCAGGTGGGGTGTAGAACATGAAACTATTTTTAAGACTGTTAAAGAGCAAGAGGCTTGGGCAGCAGCAGATAATTGGAGAGTAGAATGTGTGGCCAGAATTAAAACAACATCAAGGGTGAAAATACAACCTGCCTTTGAGGAAATGATCTATATTCCACCTGTCAATAACTTGACACAAACTCAAGGCAGACAAACAAAATGGAATCTTCACATTAGAGACGCAAACGGGACTTGGACATTTAAAATGCTAAAATGGTCTAAATCTTATCAGTTCAGATTTTGGACCAATTTGACTAGTCATGAATATTTAAATAGCATAGAGGGCAACGTTTAAATCAGATTTGATCCAAACTGAAAAATAGATTGATGGTGGTTTCCATGCCAGAATCACTTGGACAATGTGCTTTCACTAAGTGACAAGCTGGGCAACTATTAACTCTTACTGAAGACTGCAATGGAGAAAGGGGTTGTAGTCCAACGCATTTTCAAGCCTGAATCGGCAAGGTGGTGACAGCCCTATATATGAGCAATTGTGTCAAGGGGTTACTTAATTGAATGAGCTGGTTGCCTCCTTTTCAATGGGAGCAGTTAGGTTTCTTTCCTCAAATTGGAGGGAAATGGTTAAAATAAAATCTGTTGACTGGCAGAGGTTTAAAAGCTAACATTAGGAACACTGAAGTTATTTAATTTGCCAAGTGTTTATTTGAGTACAAGTTTATTATGTCTGGACTGTTCAATGCAAGAACAAACTGTTCCTTAGAAAAAACAAAATTCCAGTCCTCCGTCAACGCAGCACCAGTAAAGTAACAAGGCTATTCCAGTAGCAAATAAATCTCAATATCCATGTGGTAGTAACCATTCTACTGATACATTTGAACATAGTGTTCTTCAAATTACATTGAGGGGGAACAGAACTTTCAATAATTACTGGTGCTATCTTCTCCAAGTTCTACTGTTTGACGGGGGTTATTTTGGTGAAATGGTGAAAACAGGCACTAAATGAGGGCTGTGCTAATAAAGCACACCTCTTTGAAAGTCTGGCTCTGGCACGCTGATTACCAGAATTGCTGATTACCAGAATTGCTGATTACCAGAATTGCTGATTACCAGAATTTGAACTTGACTGGAGTTGCTAAAAATGATACCTGAAGGTTTAGAAAATGCTGGTTAGACAAAATAATCATGGAAAATACCACTTCCACCAAAAGGGTGGAGTAGACTGGCTGACACAGAGTTGCAGGCTTCAGAATGGCTCAGGGACCTGAATGAAAGGGGGCGCAGGTTCTCGGTCACGGCATGGGAGGTCCTGGCAGAGGAAATCCAGAGGAGGAGAGATGTCCTGTATCCGCAAAGGGGTAGGAATCCACCTTACCCACCTGTCCTCCTCTCCTGAAGTAGCTGGTTATTGCCCTACCTGGCCTCATCACCTCCTCCCTTTATTCCAGTAGACCTAGGAAGACCCCTAACAAGATGACCATAACTCTTTCTCCTGCTGATTCCTCTATAAGATAGAGCAATTCTTTTTAAGTGAAGTCCTCAGAGAATTTCCAGAATAAATATTCATAGAATGTTAGTGAAGTTTTGCTAAAGTGTCTCAGAAAGTCTCCCAATCTGTTTCAAAAGTCTTCTTCAAACTTCCAGCAGAAAATGAATGTTAAAGGGTGATATACCTTTAAGTGTTCTGTAATGACTAGTTTACTCCCAATCAGCTGGTCACTGTTAGGGCAGGGCATTAAGTCAAATGCTAGGCATCAAAATGTCATGCAGCCTCATTAATGAGTGCTAGTAGGCAATTGAAGTGTCAATCAGCTCCTAGCACAAGTTTTGACTCCTTAACTAAGATGGTGTCTTACACCACACACAGGCTGAAACAGCATTTCAGCTTAAGGCCCCATCTTGCCACCTTGAAGGCTCTCTTGCACCTCAAGTATCCATGGAAAATCACCCCCAATGGCTCAGAGTGACTGCAAGTTCCCTGGTTCATATGGTATAATCTGTTTATTCTGCTCTTTGTATTTTACCACTTCCAGTGATTTATTATAAGTTTAATAAATAGATAGCAGCTATCTCACTGGGAATGAGGATCTTTAGCACTTCTTTCACAAATAAGGGAGATTAGTACCAACATAGGCATTAAACGCACTGGCCTGGATCTCCTAGCTTGTACCCAATCAGAAAAATCCAACCTACAATATCCAACTATTCCGTATCGGAGATACTTCTGGTAGAACCTTCTATCGTCTTTATAAAACATAGATGGTTTTGCACCACAATGGGGCTCCATTATGTGCTGGAATTCATCCCGTATATGCAACAGTTTTGATTTCAAACCATTGCTGACAATAGAGGGAAAGTGCAAGTGAGTGGTTCAAAAATTACAAATGCAATTTTTATTTCCTGGCCTGGATCTTTGAGTGTCTTGGAATGTCTGTAGAGATCAGTGAAAACTGTGGTCAAGGATGTACACTACATTCACTGCTGTCAATACACAGTCTTGCTGGACTAGACTTGAAAAACCACCTCATGAGCAGGTTCACGTCCCTTTTTTCATGTTCTAACATTGCATGCAAAGTTGAATATAAGAGGATCTCTCATGGGACAGGGTGGTGCATGCCTAGATTGTCCCTCAAACTAATTGCATCAAAATAAACATGGCTAGTTTGATATTCTCAAGGACTATGCTTTAGTGTACACTACGGAGGATCTAGAATGAGAGGTGGTACTGACTTCACAGAACTCCGAAAAGCAACAACATAAAAAATGTTTATTAGCTGGTATATTACATGACTATATAGTAATGATGGAAGTGCTTGAAACAAAGTATTCCCTTAGAGCTTCCTTCCCTTGTTCATCTTAGATGGCAAATTAAAACCTTGCATTTATTCATTCCTGCAGGCCAGCCAATGAACACAC
The DNA here is from genome assembly GCF_964194155.1 of Cetorhinus maximus. Taxonomy (NCBI): domain Eukaryota; kingdom Metazoa; phylum Chordata; class Chondrichthyes; order Lamniformes; family Cetorhinidae; genus Cetorhinus; species Cetorhinus maximus. Next base: position 53,279,462 of record NC_135900.1, read on the forward strand.
TTTTTTAAAAAAGTGGTACAAATAAAAATCCAAATATATCACAATGAAAGACATCATTACTTGTGATTCCAATGGTGTAATGAAAATGATGCATAGCTCTTCTCCCTCCCCACACAAATAAAATTGTCAAAACCTTTTTTTGTAAAAGGAGAATCATTGCCACAGAAAAGTGTTTGAAAACAAACAATGCATATTACATCACTCTCGTCATCCATTGTGTCTCTACTGGAAGGGGAGGGGAGGAGGGAGGGGAGGGGAGGAGAGGAGAGAGGGGAGGGGAGGAGAGAGGGGAGGGGAGGGGAGGGGAGGGGAGGGGAGGGGCAAAAAGAAAAATCTGTTCGGGCTGTTACGCCTGACTGCTGTCTGGTGACCCCTGCTCTTGCACATGTACACATGTCATTAGCACCTTATCCCTCTAAACCTCTTTCCTCTTTTCTTCTTTTTCTGAAAGTAGTGAGTTATGTTGGAATTTCACAGGTGCTAACAGGCCTCTAGAACTTTACTGAAGTGACCACTTTTTACATGGTCAAGTCAATCAGTGGACCCGACTTTAACCATGGCTGCCCAGCATAAGTGGGTTAGTAGCAGCCTCAGAATAGAATTGAGTGATTTATAGCCACATTCAGACTAACAATTAGCCACTACCATCGGTAGGGGCCTTCAGATGGTCAGTTGATAGGCTGTTTCAGGAAGGAGATTAGTTTTAATGTGCAAATTGAATACCTACGATGTACATAGGAAACAGATTGCGATTTTGATGTACAAATACCGACCACCCATTTTGAGCTAAATGTTAAAACTAGCCCCAATCTCGTTTTCTATTCAACCATCAAGCAATTTCTGCTGTTACTGGCATTCAAACCACAGTTGATTCTGCCTTCTTCATTCTAGAGAGACTGAAACCAGTTGTGATATTCCTACCACTGCCCCAGATGAGATCATCAAATTTGGCACAGACTAGGGATTGAACCCTTGGATTATTCTGGCCTCTAGGATTCCGTACCAAAACAGTTGCACATTTTCCTACTGAGCTACTGGGAGAGCAAAAAGTATCTTTGTATGTAGCAATAAGATTGATGCACTTTGATAAAACATTTAGTGGCATTGCAGACATAGAAGACATATTAGATACAATATTTATCTAATAAACCAACTAGATCAAAGGAGGAAAGCACAACATAGCTATGACTATAACGTTGGGTATACGCCGAAGTTCTGTATTCAGTCAGAGGCCATCATATTTCTGCTAATAGCAGTGAATAAAAATATATATAAACTTAAAAACTGAAAAATATTTTAAAAAGGGCAGCCTTTACCAATGGTCTCATTTGATGCAAAAGTCGAGTTGGCTTCAGTGTCATCGCTACAAGGTTGTTTGGAGAATGCCTTTGGAAACACTCAAGTTCTCTCAAATGGAACCTGGAGTTGCATTGTAAATATCACACTAGAATTTAAATTATCATCACATTTGCAGAAACAAACAGCCCAAAATGATATTTCAGCAATGTTATCTGGTGTGTGGGCAGAACGCTTCATGGTCTGGTGTTACTGTCAATTAACATAACTTCATTTCACAGGTGCTTCCTGTTTCTCCATCTGCTGTTGGGATTGTAAGAAATTCACCACTTTAATTGGCTTAAATCTTATAAAATGAGAGTTGTAGTTTTGAATTATTACATTGTAAATTTGCAATTTGAAGGGAAAAAAGTCTATTTTCAAATCCAAATTAGAAGTTTGAAATAGATGAAATTGTATGTAGCTTGACGAAAATATGCATCAGGTTATGATATCAAAGCAGGTCAAGGATGGTGCTGTGCAAGGTACTAAAGAAATAAGGTTGGATGCTGAGGCATGGCACATGTTGGAGTTAAGAGTATGCGTGGACAGGGAGTAATGCAGAGACAAGGCTTGAACAACATACACAGGAGACTTTGTAAGGAACAGTTGTTTCCAATTTAATTAACCAGCTACAGCAAGGATATAAAAACACATTGTCTTCATTAGATTGACACTAAATCATAGGCCAAAAAAAGCCAGAAAAATGTAGTGTTTATACAAGATAAACCCTGTCTTATATTCACTTCAATGTAGTAACAGAAATTTTATTTTAGAACTTTAAATGTGAAGAGCTTGCATTTTACCTAGAACATTAAGTTGGACTTAGAAGTAAATTTGTGATTATGTGGGAACCAAGGAATGGGATAAGGCTGTCAAGGAGGAAAAAAAATGGTTTAACTGTGACAACAGGCTCCTTTGTGCCTTAATGTCTATGGACCGCAAATGGAAAGAGGAACGAGAGAGGCCCAGATGCTGTGGAAAGAGATTATCATTTAAGGTGGACTGACAGTTGATAAGCAAAACATTGCAGAACACACTATTCCTATTGGCTCAAAATCTGACACCTGTTGGAGAAAGACACAGATAGAGACAAGTGACAGAGAGTGATAGCTAAACAGAGATGGGGTGGGGGGGAGCTGCATTTTCCGTGCCCCTGCCGGATGCATTTATGTGGGGTGACATGTACCCACCCCACCACCTTACCACCCACCCCCGAGCTCGCCCCCATAATATGGGGAGCGGATGGGTGCCGGAATCGGCAGCCCTCCAGCCATATTTAAAATCAAGGGTCAACTGGCCTTGTTAACATGTCAACTGACCCCAATAATACGCTGCCCACTCCATAATACGGTTGGCATGGGCAGTCAGGCGGGAGTGGGCAGGTCGTTTTGAAAAAATCTTTTTCAAACAGCAGTAAGGAAGGGGGAAGTACTATCTTCAGGGACTGCCCTTTGCGGATCGGGGTGCTGCCGCCCAAAATAGTACACCCCCCTTTCTTCCTACTTGCCTGCTCCATAAAATACATAACCCCCACCGGGGCCTCCCAAAACTGCTCGGACCTACCTGGCTCTGAGATCCATGGGCCTTCTTTATCTTCCTGGTTGCAGTCCCAGCAGTGCCCGCTAATGCACTCTTGATGCTGTCGGGACTGATGGAGTTGCCAGCCAATCGAATTGGCCAGCAGCTCCCAAGGGCGGGACTTCCTCCCCAGTGGGGAGCAGAGGTCCCACACTGTCCCTGTTTAATCCACCCATGCCAACTTCACTTCTGGGGGTGGGGGTGATCCGTCTGTGCACCCCCCCCCCCCCCCTGTAATATTCTCCCCGGGGAATGGGGTAGACTTCCAAACAAAAGGATATACAAATGAGATACACAAAACATTGATTTTAACGGAATGGAAATCAGGTGGGTGTCAAAGCAACCTGACCAGCAGCATGAGGCCCAAGAGTCTTTAACACCTGGGCATCATCTGTATGCTCCCACTCAATTGCATGCACAAAACCAGTCGGATTTCTGACATCATAGCCGGGCACACGTTGGTTAATGAAATGTGTAACAAGAACTATGTTGTAAATATCGTTAAGTACAGAGTCATATAGCACAGAGAGCAGCTATTCAGCTCATTATTCCTGTACTGGCTCTTTGAGAGAACTGTTCAATTAGTCCCACTCCCCTACTCTTTTACCATAGTCCTGATTGTTTTCCTTTTTAAGTATACTTCCAATTCCCTTTTGAAAGTTACCATTGAATCTGCTTCTACCACCCTTTCAAACAGTGCATTCCTGATCATAACAAAATAACTTCTTTTCAAAAGCCCTCTGGTTGTTATCTTAAATCTTTGTCCTTTGATTAATAACTCACCTGCCAGAGGGAACAGTTTCTGCTTGTTCCTAGTATATTTTCCTGACAAACAGCAAGTTGCAGAATGTGAAGACGCCGAAAGGGTTCTGTCAGGGTTCATGATGGGGAGTTATCCAGGCAGTGTCCCAGCTCGAGGTTTAATAACCTCATTGTCACCCTGCAGTCTGCTCTCAGACAGATCTAGGATGTGCTGGATGAATACCCAACATCAGAGGCATAATAGAAAGAATAGAAGAGGAAGCTGTCTGACAAGGTAACTCTACATCCATGTCACCCAGCTGCCCTATATAAATGGCTCATATAGAAACAAAAATCAGACACAGGCAGCAAACACGATAGCAAGCATAGCACCAACTGTTACAGGGCCATATTATGATCCAGCAGGAGCCATCCCAAGAATCACTCAGGACACCAGCACCTTTATTTCCTTTTCCCAAAAACGTAGCACTTAAATAAGGAAAATATAGTCTCCATACAGAGTCACAAATAGAAGAAGCAGGGTAAGACACATAGGCCTCAATATTATGCTCCATGAATGGGAGTGTTTCCTGCTTTGTGAAGCATAATATCAGGCATGATGACATCGGGCGATGTTCCCGACAGCATCACGATTATTTTAGATAATACCATGCATGGGCTGGTCAAAAGGTTGGGAACCCTCCTGCATTATTCAAATGTCCATTTTGAGGCAATTAACAAGTGTAGAGAGTGCAATAATACAGGCAGAAGGCAATAAAACTCCTTCAAGGTCTGAACCACATCAGGTGTGAAACTTGTCTTTTTAAGGGCAGGTTTTTAAACTACAGCTGAGAGCAGAGGCTCAGCCTTGCAGTTCAGGAAGTGCTCCCTGGTTGCAGGGAGTGCTCATTTAACTGGCCTTTGCAGAATTTTGCATTATATATACTTAGAAGGATTGTCCTCTCATTAGGAGGGATTTCCAGAATCCTCCATTCTCTCCATCAACCAGGGCAGGGTGTTGTAAACTCTCCTACACAGATGGAGATTGTGGTGTGAGAAGGCGGCACAACCTCCATTGAGGAGGAGAGGAGGGGTAGGAGGAATAGAAGGAGGAGAAGGGTAAGAGGAGCCAAAGATCAGAGGGAGGCCCCGGAAGCAGTGGCTCCTCAGGATGGGGTCAGACTAGCACAAGGTCCCGATGGTCAGGCAGAGCCTGGAGAAGCTCCACGTAGGCACCGAAGACATTACACAGCACCGAGTGTGTCCAGGCAGCGCTCCAGCTACCTCGAGATGACAAATTCAGTGCCACAGGAGACTAAAGCTATCCGGCAACTGCCACATCTGTTTGCAAGCTGCTTTCTGGTGAGATCGCAACATCAGGTACCTGGCAGAGATAACATAGCCGGAAAATAGGGAAGTCTTGCTAAAACTATACAAGGCACATGTTAGACTACATCTAGAATACTGTGAACAGTTTTGGTCCCCTTATCTAAAAAAAGATATACTGGCATTGGAAGCAGTCCAGAGAAGGTTCACTAGGTTGATCCCGGGTATGGAAGGATTTTCTTATGAGGAGAGGTTTCGCCTTGTGGGAAAGTCTAGGACCAGAGGGCATAATCTCAGAGTAAGGGGTCGACCATTTAAGACAGATGAGGAGGAATTTCTTCTCTCGGGGGAACTAAATCTGTGGAATTCTTTATCACAGAGGGCTGTAGAGGCTGGATCGTTAAGTATATTCAAGGTGGAGATAGACAGATTTTTAATCACTAAGGAGATCAAGGGTTATGGGGAAAAGGCAGGAAAACGGAGTTGAAGATTATCAGATCAGCCATGATCTCATTGAATGGCGGAGCAGACTCGATGGGCTGAATGGCCTGCTTCTGCTCCTACGTCTTATAGTCTTATGGCAGCACACCGCTGCATCAAGGTGTTTACTGATGCAACATTCCAGAGGGCCGGGAATTACATTGCTTTCACCATCGATGTGCAAAGCCAGATGCAGAGGGCCTGTGGATTTGCAGCAATTGCTGATTTCCCCAGGGTGCAGGGAGCCATCGATTGAACCATGTGCCATCAGGTGGCAGTCCTGTGCGTTCATCAATAGAAAGAGCTTCAACTCAACCAACGTTTAGCTTGTATGTGACCACAAACAGCGGGTCATGCAGGTGTGCTGCAGATTTCCAGGCAGCAGCCATGATGCTTACATCCTTAGGAATTCGCAAATACCAGCTCTTTTCACTGGGTCTGAAGCACTTGCGGGTTGGCTTCTGGAAGACAAGGGTTACCCTCTGAAGACATAGCTCATGACGCTGTGAGGGTCCCAAGAACTGAGGGAAAGAGATGGTTTAATGACAGCCACACCAGCAGCAGGGCCATTGTGCAGCAGACCATTGGCTTTCTGAAAATGCGTTTCAGATGCTTTGACAGGTCAGGAGGTGCTTTGCAGGTCTTCCTGATGGTGGTGGTCTGCTGTATCCTCCACAACATAGCTATTCAAAGAAGAGACACTTGGAGGATGAGGATAGGCCAGAACGGGGGCAGTCATCTGAGGACCAGGGTGAGGATGAGGCAGGGGAACACAGCAACGCCGTGGTGCATGTGCCTGGCTGCGAATGGGCAGATGGCCACAAGACTAGAGAAGCCTTAGTACAGCAGCGGTTTGTGTAGAGCCCTGCAGAACACCAGCGTAACATAAGTGAGAATAAAGATCCCCCTCATCTTGCAATTACAATGAGAAACTCCTGAAGCCCCTCACAAACCACACTCCTCCAATAACCCACAGGAACATATATGTACTTCAGTCCTCCCTCAAATTTGGAAATCCTACCTTCACCCACAGGCACGAGTCACACATCTCCCAGCTTTGAAAAAGAAAACACGGATGAGGAAATGTGACTTTGCAGTTTAATGAGAACAATTGACAAACAAAAAACATTGTCAATGATAGATCTCACATGTGTGCCCCTCGTTGTGAGTAATGTGAATAATGACAAAAACGTTGATGTGTGCTCCGGCACAGTGCTCCCCAGTCACTTGTGGCTGCAGTGGAGAGAGGTGTCTGATCTGACACTTTGCTTGCCCTGTATGACTTTGGTGAGCGTCCTCTGCATGGCTTAGGCCTCGAGGTGCCCGCCACTTCCGGGGACCTCTGCATAGATGCATGAGAGTCTGCAGTCACCACGGCATTGGTCAAGTGTCAATGGCTGCTGGACTGAGGAGATGCTACCCCCTCACAAGTACCAGGAGGGGAACAAACAGATGGAGGTGGCAGCTGCTCATCTCCTGCCACTAGTTCCAGTTGTCGTCCCTGCCAACTAGTGAGGTTCCAGGAGCTTGGTGGGTGACCAAGCTCCCAGTTCCCCTGTTGCCCTGGGCCTGAGCCCCTGAGTTCAGAGCCAGAGCAATGGTGTGCAGGTCATAGCGCATCCCAACAATCACATCTGCAATGCGCTCAGTTTGCCTCTCTAGGACAGTTGCCAGTCTGTCCATGGTGAAGGCTTGGCACTCTGAAGAGTGGGTGATTGCAGCACTGATGGCCTGGATGGGCACCACCACAATCTGGGCCAGAGCACGCAACCCCTCTGGTATACCAGCCAAATCTTTACGGACCTCTCGCTGCACATCCAGCATCTGCCACCTTACAGACGACTCCAGAGGCTCATCATCCGACTTGACTCTGGCTCACCCTGGACAGTCCTCCGACTGCTGGAGACCTGCTCCACCACACTCACCACACACTCGCACTTGTGACTATGAAATACCCTCACCAGTGTATACGTTACCCCTGTGTGACACGCTGCACCCAGCCAAAGTGCCAGTATCTGCGTTGCTGCTTTGTGTCAAGAGAGGATGTGATGGTGCACCCTTCGGGGGCTGCTCCTCGCAGGACGGTGGAGGTTGTTGAATATTTTCCAGTGGAGGTGGTGCTGAAGAGTTCCTGTAAGGAACAGAATTAATTCAGGGGGATCATCAGTTATCACCTAACTAAAAGCGTCACCTCTAAATGCTGACCCAGCCAGCGAAGCCCACATCCCGTGGATGAATAATGAAAAAAAATCTGAACTCAGGTACACTTTTACCTGGCCAGGCATGCATTAATTAACTCTGTGGAAACTATGAATCCATGAATGAAGACTTAACCCTCTGATGATGACGCTTGTCAAGGGTCCTGAGTAGGCATTCTCAGAACCAAACATTATGCACTTCACTATTACACCTTCAAAGCACCGTAACCTTTTCATCCTATCACCAAATATGATACTTCAGCTATCTCACCAGAACCAGGCTGCCCTCCAATCTCACCACTGCCTATAATCCTTGATCTCTGCGTGTCAAAGAGGGACAGCACTTGTTTCTCAAATGCGGTGAGGATATCGAGCCTTGCGACTCCACCATAAGTGCAGGAGCACTCGCTGGTGTCCTTGGCTCACTTCTACTGAAGGTTAGACAGAGAGTTGGCATTAACAATCTCTAATCCTCACATGCCATGTCGCAGCAATATTATCAGATGAGCGTATGGCCACCTGAAGCCTGTGCTCAGCCATCAGAATGTCATCGTGCCAACCAACTGCCATCCAAAATAAAAACTGCATTAAATGCAGGGAATGCTGGTAGAAGCCATCAGATGTGACATTATTTGTGGAGCGAGAAGCTGTGTTAAACTTACGAGTACACATGGCTCTTCTTCAGAGCTCTGAGGAAGTGATCATCACTCCTCTGTTTCTCTCTCCACACATAATGCCAGACCTGCTGAGGTCTACCAGCATTCTCTGTTTCTTTTTTTCAGATTTGCAACTTGCGCAGTTTTTGGGCCGTTTGATTCATAACTGGTTGGAATGATCGATGGCATGGTTCAGGACAGCTGTGTGCCTGTGCAAATATGCACTTTGGATGGGCTGGTAATCTGGTATACCTGCTGCATTCGCTTTTTATGCCTGACCCACACTGGACACACCTTGCTCATACCATGCTCACCCTTGCCGACCTCATGAGGTCATTGAATCTTTTCTGGCACTGAGTCCAGCTCCTCCTGACCATGTCAACACTCGAGTCATCCTGGGCACCTCCTCCCACGCAGCACGTGTCTGTCTATGGTCCCCCCTCTTACGACCTCTCGGAATGAGATGCTCACTTCTAGCTTCCACTGCATGGAGGAGGAGTACACAGAGTGCTGTCTTTGTGAACCTGGGCACAACTTTGCACCTTCTGGACCTACTCTCCCCTTGCTCAAAAGGGCAAACATCTATGATGCACCAATCCTCAATGTCTGCAGCTGGTAGACCTGCTGAATTATTCAATTAGGAATGGATGTGTGTGCAAGGTGGGTGAGATGAAGTAAGGGGTCATGATGTCATTTGGGTTTGGTGCGTTATTCTTTGGGACTGTGATTCCATAATGTATATGTGAGGAGGAATGTCTAAGGTTAAATGGAATGATTCTCTGGTAATTAATGTTGGATTGGTTTTTCTTTTTACAGCTGGCAACCCCTCATCCTTAGGCTGATTTTCTTGGTCTTCTCCTGGTCCTCCCATTGCATCTATTACATGGCGACTGTTGTCCTATTTGCATTATTTTGCAGCATACAGCACATTATTATCATTATAGGCACCTTTAAATGGTACAGTAGAACATCGGCAGACAGTGGGATTTATTTCTTTTATTTGAATCTTGTAGGGGCATATGTTTCATAATATTTTCTTTCTGCTGAATGTGATGTCATGAGCCCTGGCTCTTATTGCTGTCCACTGAGGGCAAAATTGACATTAGAAGGCAGTGGAATTGTAGATTGTGCTGTGACCATTAGACTTGATAGGACTGCTATATTTTAAACTGTCTTTTAATTTAAGGTAAAACAGAATGCCCTGGAATGGGGGAAGATGTGAAGTTGTACTGAGCTCTGCCTGGCAACCAGCCAATGTGACCAGGTTGCCATGGTCAAGCCCTATTGAAAGTCAAATGCCAAGTTTAACACTGGACACAAAGGAGAAGGCAGCTGTTCTTGCTTCTTACAGACTCTCAGAGGCATTGAGGCCAAAAGCAAGTACTGCTAAGTCAGGCAGATGAGAAGGACTGCTTTTGATTGAGTCACCTAGAGTGGAATGCTGGTTAGGACAGAACCCCTGTTTGAAGGAACAAAGCTTATCTAGGAGACCTGAAGGCCAAAGAGTCACCAGTGGGTGCCTTGCTGCTGGAGGTCCATTCAAGTATGTTCAGAAGATTGATGCATCATGACAGTTTCTAAGGTGCCTGGCGTCCGTCTACAACTTGCTAGTTAATTGAACAGAACCAGTTCCTAATCATAAATGCCATTGATGAAAAGAGTTCCTATGGCCAGATTAATTTCATCAATGAGGCCCTGCATACATAGGAAGCCAGCTACAGTGAAGAGCACCCTCTTGCTGCTGCTCATTGTTCTTTGAAAAAGTCATGCTCCCTGTGAAGACTGCATCAGTGACCTAAAGAATGCTGACTAGCTAATTTGACAGAAGTCACCTGAACCTGACTGAAAGGAGCCAGTTGAAGGGAAGTTCATGGGAGTTGCGAGTTTTATTGCTACAAGCAGTGTTATTGCACACAAGATTTGGCTGAGACTGCCTCCTTGGTGAAGCATAATAAGCAAATACCGAGTTTCTTATACATGCCCAGGAGATGTGGCATTGTTTGCACATTCACTTTCCTTGCACATCTGCTAAGCCCTCCTTCAATGCAGATACAGCCACTTCCGCTCATACCTGTGGGGCTCCTCTTCATTGTTCAGTTCTCTGGGAGCAAGACGAATTCTCAAAGGAGTGCCCCATTCAACATAGCACAAACTATTTCCATTCAGTGGGTAACACTATGAATAGCATATGGTGACAAAGAAGAAAAAATCAGTAGTAAATTACAGAGTGAAAACATTTAAAAAGGGAACAAAAACTAATCAAAATGTTTTTAAAAATTGCTACTTTGTTGTCACTTGTAAAAGTAAGGGATATTACAGCTTTAAGAACCTCAAGATTGGGAAACCTTTTTGTAATGTATCTACTTTATACCAGCAGAAAAAGATGAATTTTCAGTAAAGAAGCACAAGGTCAGTAAATAAGGGGAAGGAAAGCACTGCTATAATTTAGATATATTTTCAGCCCTTCAAGGTGTGCACACTCTAGCAATCTCCAGTGCTGACTGATGAGAAAATACTGAGCAACTCCTCTCTTCTGCCCTTCCATTACCACGCTTCAGTACACACAAGCACTGCTGAAAACTGAAGTGGAAAATGACTCTTATAGTTACACACTAAACAGAAAGATAAAAGCATAAAGGAAGTACAATGGAAAATAAGAGAAAGTCAGAAAGATCAATCCCATAGTGATACTTAAGACACTGTGATTTTGGTTAAGCACTTTCAAAATTTAACAGATTTCCAAAAACAGCCTTTAATTATCATAATGTGACCATGTGAACGTTTCATATTATTCACTGAGAAAAGATACAGCAAATTTTTAACTGCCTCTATATAACTTCATTCAGGATGTTCCTCATGGACTTTTTTTCAATATATTAGCTTACATTGCATTTTCAGAAAGGATCCAGTAGTGTGATCCATCGCTTGCACGTAAATGTACATTTGCTGTCAGACAGATCAGCAATAAGGGAAAGTGGCATGCAATATTTTTTCTATAGGGAGATAATGGTAAAATCAGTAAAAGAAACAGAGAAATTTACCAACAACTTTGGACCATTACCGGGTAATTGTGAAATTAAAACAAAATATTTATGTTGTACATATTAAATATGTATGCAGAATAGCTTGTGGAGAGTATACTAATATAGGGAATATTCAAGTGATAAGATAAGATCTTTGTCATGTACTTTTGTGTCATTAAATAAGACAGTGCTTTCAGTGTACAGAATCAAACTAAAGTGATGCAAATAGACAGCTGACCTTTCCTTGCCCATATGGTTAGGTTGCCCTGGATTCTTAACTTTGGAAGACAGATCTTTGAGCATTGTAGCAATAGCGCTGTGGGTGTACCTACACCCATGGACTGCAGCGGTTTAAGGAGGTAGCTCACCACCACCTTCTCAAGGGCAATTAGGGGTGGGCCTAGCCAGCGAAGCCCACATCCCTTGAATGAATTTAAAAAGAACACAGCCTGGTGACATTTTTAGATATCTGGGTTGGAATAGGAAAAGGAACTACAAGTCTTCAGAGCAACTGCTGATGTCTTGGTGAAGACATACTTCAGGTGCTGTCACTACTACAAAGTTACCAAAGTGTAACAGAGGTATGGGAAAACTACAGGCCATCAGCTATCTGATTGAAGAACCCACATTCTGATCTTTTAATTTGAAAAGCTAATATTAATACTTCTAAGTTTTGATTAAATTACTGAAATTAGATCCTATTGCATTAGGTTAATTACAAATTTGTGCCACAACAATCATTTTACTGTTGTGCTTATGATGGGTATGGATATTGTCCTAATGTAGAGATGTGGTTAAGGATAGCATGATCTCTTGTTCTGGTTGTATCTCTTACCTGAACCGTTTTATGTATACCTGGTTATGAGTGCAGGTTACGCTGCATAATATGACTATGAAAACAATTTTTTGCGATTTTTGTAGCACCCTTTTTGCAGCAGTCTTCGTTGTACAATATGCTGTCTTGAAATGTATTTGTAACTCTAGTATTAAATATACTTAAGGCAGGTCAAAGGTATCATGCAAGAAATAAAAAAATCCTCTTTTAAGTAGTAGGTCACGTGAGAAAATTACTTCCAATTTGAAGTGATCGAGAACTTTTCTTTAAGATCAGATGCATTTTGTAATTGCTCTCTCTGTACTGCAATTTATGCAAAGAAAACATGCCCATTTGGAACTATGTTGAGACTTGACCCAAAGCCATTCGATTTAGAGCTCCAGGAGCAAACCTATCATCCTATTTGTTGGGGCTGAATAGTAGCACATGACATTAAAAGAATGGTGGTAACGTGGGTATGTAATTAGTGAAAGGGTGGAGGTGAACGGATATTTTTCTAACTGAAGAGAAGTACATAGTGGGCCCAGTGAGCAGTATTAGGGTCATTACTTTTCCTGTTATATATAAATAACCGGGATGTAGGTGTAGGAGGTACAATTTTGAAGTTTGCGAATGATACAAAACTTGGCAACATAGGAAATAGTGGGCAGGATAGTAGCAGATGTAAAGAGGATGTAGACAGATTGCTGAAATGACAAAACACATGGCAGATACAATTTTATGCGGATAAGTGTGAAGTGACATACTGGGAGAAATAACATGGAGAGACAGCATAATCTAAATTGTACTATTTTGAGCACAGGGTGGGAGGAACACGATGCTCCATATTAAAAACTCCTTGAATGTGGCAGGGAAAATTGATTAGGTAGTTATGGAGGCATATGGAATACTTGTTTTTGTAGTCAATGTCCATATTTATGAAGCCAAAGGAGTTATGTCTATCCTTTCGAAATCACTGGTTAGGCCTCAGCTGAAGTATTGTGCACAATTCTGGGCACCACATTTTGGGAATGCTATTAAGGCCTTAGAAAGGATACAGAGGAGCTTTACCAAAGATGATATCCAGGATGAATGAATTCAATTATGCGGAGATATTGGAGGAGTTGGGATTTTCCTCCTTCGTCCAGGGGTAGTGAATGTGAGACCTGACAGAGATATTCAAAATCATGAGTCGTTTCAATAGAAAAAGTAGGGAGAAGCTGTTTCCTTCGAAAGGTCACTGATTTAAAACCAATTATGGAAGAAATAGAGGGGAAAGTGGAGAAATTATTGCACATAGAGCATTGTTATGACTTTGAATGCACTAACTGTAACTACCAAAAGACAACAAACGTGTAAATGTGCAGGATTAGGAGGGAAAAGCTGGGGTGTGGGACTAAATTGAACAGTCCTTTCAAAGCACCTCTCTCTGTGCTGTAAGATTTTATGATTCTATGTATTTGAGTCGAGATTTCAAGCTAAAAGGACAAAAGTTAACCCACTGTGGTCCTGGATTTCTATTCCCCACAGCTATGTTGTTTTAAATTTCAAACATTTTTAATATACTGGAAGAGAAAGGTGATGTGAATGTCATGGCAGGATTTCAGCTTTTTGTTAAGAAAACATGATTTACATAGTTTTCAGTTTGTTCCTATTTAAAAAAACACGAACAACATCTGAAGTAAAGTGGGTAAAGCATCATGTGAATGTTAACTGATGTTGAATCAAGGAGTCATCAGGAAATTAAAATCAATTGCAATTGACCTATTTGTATATATGTCAATAAGCTATTCTACAATGCAATATTGACAAATCATCAGCTTACCTGCAAACATGGACAAAGTCTCAAAATTCTCTCAATCAATTATATTTTCATGTTATACTCATTATTTTAATCAATGCTTTGGGCTGGTTTGGTACCATTTTAAGCCTGGAACTGTGATTTTGTGGGTAATTCAATTATGGAGTAGGCTGACTGCTCTGCTGCCCTCCCACTGACAAGAACACAAGTATACAGAAATCAAATATCACCAACCTTTCAAACACCAAGTGAGTGGAAGAAACTGAGGCTGATTATTAACAATTTAGTTAATAATTACATTAACTGAACTTATAGTTTAAGGGTAAATCTTGCAAGCACAACACAAAGTCCTACTGTTTAGACAAACTTACCAGTGATCAGCTGTACTTACCTTTCTAATAATAAAGCAACTTCTACAGAAAGGTGAGCCAGGAGGAGTTTTTTTGATAAATCAGGCAAAGCAGTAGTAAAAAACCAACAGAAAAACCTGACTGGCATGCAACGTGTTACATCCTAGGTCTCGCATACTCTGTAAATTGGACATAACCTTTCCAATATACAGGATTTTGAGTAAGGTAATCATTGAATGTAGTAAAGAAAGTTCAAGGTTTATCCTCACTAAATCCCTCTGGAAATGTTTGGCAAATTATGTTAGTAATTAGCAAAAAGTTAACAAACAAGCAAACATTGAAGTCTAAAGATATATTGTTAGATTTCATTAACGCAATACACAGAACAACATTTAACACATGGAGTTGAACACCTACTATTTACATTTTAATTTACAAAAGTGATGTACAACAGTTCAAAGACTTCTTGTTAAATTGCACTGAAGAAACACTATTGAAGATGAATGATTTGTTTGCATGGTACATCAGGTGAAGAGACATATGCAACTGACAGGAACTTTACCTCAGATATTCTGGAACATACTATTTAAAAAAAGAATTATGCCTTTCAGATACATCGCAACTGGGAGATTCATTATTGGTTCATGATTGGCCACTGAATGCCAGCACAAAGGCAGTTTTGCTTTCTGTAAGCAGATCCAATTTAGCTGTCAGCCAAATATAAATAACATACCTCATCACTGAAAATGAGGTGGAAAGCGTTTTTTTTAATATGACATGAGGATTTTGCAAACAGAGATTAATTATTAGAGCTAGAGTAATGTCACATCACTTAACTTCATCTTATTTGTGTTCATTTTGTTTTCTGAATGGCATATTTTTGGTCACCCAGAGCAAAATTTCAGTCAGCTAGGAACATGCTTTCAGATTAACTGGAATATAATTCATCAAGGCTTTCATTTCATTTTCATGAGTTATGCATATACAGGGCTGGCTCAATATTCCCAACTTCTTGAAAGCACATCTCAAGAATTTAACAAGCCTGGTTTATAGAGAGAATTAACAGTCTGTAAAATTCTGTTGGATAAAAACCAGCACTGTATAATAGGATTGCTACACATGAAGGTCAGACAGTGGTGCTTTAAGATATACCATCCAGTAATGTTGGGCTAATGATGAAATGCAGCGCTTCAGGCAAGTTCATCAATAGTAATTTAGGGTCATAATTAACAGAAATGCAGCACTACCTGAAAAATAATACATTCAGTTCACAACAGAGGTTTAAAGATGTATTTTAGACTGCACAGTCATATGACTTATTGAAGAGATGTAATTAGTGACCTCTGAAAGACAACTTGCTAGCTATACAAAATTTACATCCAATACTAGGAAGCGCTAAATTATATTTACTTTGCAGTCAACATCTTTTGCTGGAGTAGTGTATCCCATGAAAGATCCATTAGTTAGACTTACAACCTTACATTTTGCTTAAAATATTTTGCCACAATGTTGCTGGTAAGTGCAAGCTGATATGGTGCAGTGAGGGCAAAAAGATACCCCCTTAACCAAAGAAATTGAAGGACTGAGGAATAAACAGATGAAGGACTGAGAAACAGGGTGAATAAGAGTGTGTGAATTCAATTTCAAATCAAGTAAAGAAAAAGAAAGAGGGGAAAGAAAGATTGGACTAAGACAGGGAAAAAAGTCAGAAATGAAAAGTCAGAACAAATATTGTGGAATTTGACATTAAAATCTTCTAAAACCATTCACAACCGTGAGAAATTAGAACCCATACTTATAATTCTTTACTTTCTGGGCAAGGGTGTTTGACTGGCAATTAGTAACTATCGTCCACAATTTTAATTCTCCACTCACTGTGACTCTGACCTCTCAGCCCTCAGCCTCCTACACTGTTCCAGTGAAGCTCAAGGTAAGCCCAAGGAACAGCATCTTATCTTTCGATTAGGCACTCTACAGCCTTCTGGACAATACAGAGTTCAATAATTTCAGACCATAATCTCTGCCTGCATTTTTTCAGATGGCAGTTGTTGGTGGTAATTCTGCTATCCCCATTTTCATCTCCTCTAAACCCAATTTTTGTTTCTTTATGTCCCATTACCATCTCCCTTCACCTTGGACCATCATCCTTTCTGTAATTTAACCTCTTCTGCCTTGCACTTTCTTTTCTAGATGTTCTTTTATCCTTTCCTTTAGTAGGGATTCCATTATTTTTCCCACCACTGCTGCTAAACTGACTGGCCTGGCATAATTCCCTGGACATGTTCTGTGCCCCTTCTTAAATAAAGGGATTTCGTTAGCTATCCACCAGCCCTCTGGTACTACACCTTTTTCAAACAAATTATTAATTATGTGTAATAATGCCTCCACTATCAATTCCCTAGATTCTTCCAAAATGCACGGATGCATTCCATTCAGACCAGAGGTTTTATCCTCTTTGGAAAGATGGCGATGTGGTGGTAATATCACTGGACCAGTAATCCAGAAGCCCGGGCTAATGCTCCGGGGACATGGGTTCAAATCCCACCATGACGGCTGATGAAATTTAAATTAAATTAATAAATCTGGGATATAAAGCTACTCTCAGTAATGGTGACCATGGAGCTAGCATTGATTGTGGTAAAAACCCAATCTGATTCACTAATGCTCATTAGGGAAGGAAATCTGCCATCCTTACCCAATCTGGCCTACATGTGACTCCAAACCCACAGCAATGTGGTTGTTTCTTAAATGGCCTCTGAAATGGCAGAGCAAGCCACTCAGTCCCAGGGCAATTAGGGATGGGCAACAAATGCATTATTCTAGATCAGCTTGGCAACACATTACATTTAAGAGCTATATCAATTGATTATGTTATTATGCAGCAGAACTATATGAACTGTAATCAATAGCTCACTATTATGATGCACTTCAAGAGCATAGTCTCTTTCCAGACTTGATTACTTCACCCTCCATAAAAATTAACTCATCCAAACCTCTGCTGTGTGTATTCTATTCTGCACTAAGTTACACTCACCCATCAAACTTTTTCTCATGGACCTACATTGGCTTCTGGTCCTCCATTGCCTTCAATTTAAAATTTTTACCCTTGTTTAAAATCCATTCTAGGCATCACCCCTCCCTATCTTTTAACCTCCTGCGGCTCTGTACTCCCATAATTTACATTTCTCTGACTCCAAAACCACCAGCATGACATTGCACGCAGTAAGCCACTTATTAGAAAGTCATGGGTGCTTTGCCTTTGATTTTCCAATGGTTTTCATTAATGAGAGGAAAACTATGGGCAGTGTATTATGATGTTCTAATATGCTACTTGCTGTTAGAAGTCCCAGCCAGTAGTGCAGAACCTCAGACAGCTCCAGCCAGTGACTACCAGCCAGTAAGTTCACATCCCATGACATTTTCCTGATAAATACATTTTCCTATAAAGGATCCATAGTTTGTTAGATATTGTTCAGTAGGTACTGAGCAACCAAAGTTACACAGACTGGAGAGAACATCTATTGCAATGTAACATGTTGTGGCTTCACATAGACTGGTTATTTGTTCCACCTCCCCACCCTGTACCCACATAAACACATGGACAAAGACAAAAGAAACAGCTCCTAGTCATTAATTAATAGAAACTATTTTAAGTTTGCTGCACTTGACCTTGCTAAAACATCAAATGAAAAGACATAATACAGAAATATCATAAAATGACAGAAGATAGAGTCCATATCTATCACACGTACAATGATGTATTTTACATCACTACATCATGTGGTTACAAAGAAACAAAACATTAGCCAAATATTTATTTTGACAAACAGATACAAATATTTTGCCCGAGTTAAAAATTGTGCACTAAAATCATTAGTAATGATTAAAGTAGAATAAAATCAAACACTCCCCATTTAAATCTATTTGCTTTGTGAGGTATTGAAATGGAAGGTTGACAAATGTAAGTTTGAAACAATCCATTTTATTTCAAATGAGTGCATATTCCAGTTTGTTAATTGTGACATTATTGTGCTACACATTAATGAACTGGAATCCACAATAATAACATGGGCAATTCTGTGCGGGAAGGCTCTTGAAAGGCAATTTACCAGATTGGTAAATACAGGAAAACTCAATGATGCAATTATAACACCAACTGCAGCTGTAGCTTATTTTTAAAACATGACTTCTCAAAAGTTGGTCCCCTAGCAGGTAGTGTTGTGTCTGCTGGACTGTGAGCTCTTCTCAGTCACTAGATTGGCAGTGTTGGAGCAGGCTTTTAGGTGTAGGCTGTTCCTAGTTCTTCCAGGAACCCAAACAATCACTAAAACCCTGCATTGAGCTAATATGGCCATTACAATTCTGTATTTCCCACCTGTGATCTTGTGTGTCTGGAAGACCACCAAACAATTGGTATTAAAAAACAGTTTTATAAATTGTTAAGACATTTTGTGGAAGAATGAGGACTTAAAAGAAGTATTCTCTGACCAGTTATGACATGAAGCCTAATGAAGCCTCGAATAACAGCTTCCATTCATCATTTGGGATACTATTAAATCATAATTTCAAGTGCCCTCTAGTGGCCAATCTTTATTAATAACCTTAAAGGGACATCTGGGGATTTATTTTGTCTTTAGGGCACTATCACATCTTAGGTCTATATGATATATGTTGCTCGCTGTTTATTATTAACTGCATGTACTTTTCACCCAAGATTTGTTAAAAATACAACATTGTGGTACTACACTGCCTATCGTGTAATGGTATTACTCCTCAATAAAGCAATCGACTGCTGTCCCACTTGTATTCCTACCTCCTTTCTACATACCATTCACCTTCCTGATGCTACAACAGCTGAATTACAACATCAAAAAAGGCAGACTCCAAATACAGAAGTCATTAAAAATGTAGCTGCGCAGCACATAAAGAATATCTTACGCAAAATCAAACGTACTGAGTATCGTGTTATAGGCTGCAATTTCTTCTCCAGTTTACGAGACATCCATCAACCACCAGGGTTTCACTGATAGTTTTTACCATTGTGTTAAGCTCCCCAGTGGAATTATTGCATTGCACTTCAGCATCCGACTAACCTTACTAAATCATTCTTTAGGGCTTAAAGACACGTGAAAGGCTTTGTTAATACTTAAGATTGTAGGTATTCTTCAAACCAGAGTATAGCTTTACTCCAGGGACTGTCATTCACCCTATCAGTCACAGCTGAGTACATTTTATCTGTTCAGAATGGGAAATATAAAATGTTACCTTAACCAGAATGACATGTGCATCATTCACAACAGCCACAGTGAAAACTGCAGCCCAGACAATGATTCTCTCCCAGGTGAATTTGATTCTTTCCCAGCTAAATCCTTCAAGGAGGTAAGTGAGTTGTAAGGGTGGACAGAAGGCAAAGGTACTGCTCAAAAATAGTGTTTTGCTTCAGAGATGTTTATCTATCCTCCTTCCCTTTACATCTGCTACCCACTTCATCGTGTACCTTCTAGAAACAGAAGAAGTTCCTGAACCTGGGCCTGATCAGTCTCTGCAGACAACTGTCATTGATGCTCTCTGGCCATTATCAGAAAATATATCACGTAAGCTGTGCGTACGAGGGTGAAGTTCTTCCTTTGTGTGGAATTGGTTTCAAAGAGCTGAAGTTTCCAACAGAGGGGTAACGGAACTCAATATTACAACTACACAGCCACTTCCTGATGGCATTATTTGTTTAACTCAAACACATGGAAACTGTAGAGGTAATTGAGGTTAAGCAAAAAGAAATCAGACAGGTCACTCCCCTTTAAACTGTTACCTATCCCACTAAAAAAATTACTAATGTAAAATGAAAGCACAAATTTATTGTGACCAAATTTTTAAAAAAGGGACAATTATTCCTCCTTAAAGAGGAATGACAGCAGGTTTATTTTTTGTTGGAGATTATCAAACATTCTTTAGCATTGTCCTATCAGTGTCACTGCATGGTCCCATCCTATAAGCACCACTGTCAACCGCCTGACTCTTGCTCATTGCTCTGGGCCTTGACTAAGCAGTGTCAGAATGTCTATGGCAGCTGGAGTAGGCATGCTGCCTGCCACCGCTTCCACACTTACTTTAGGACTGCCAACTTTACTTTTCCCTGGCTTGCTTTTGCTGCGCCGAGACTGCTCGTGATCGAACTCCAGGTCCTCGAGCCGCTGCGTAAGGGCTAGTTTCTGCTGAATTGCCATACGCAGCAGGGAGTTCAGCGTCTTCTTCTCATCCTCGGCCGCTGCCAGCTGCCGCTGCATGTCATCCAGTTGTGTCACATATTCATCACACCTAAGGAAAGTGTTTGAGGATAGCAGGGAATCAGGCTCTAGCGAAACATCAACATTTTATTTTTTTCCAAATGAACTATCCCAATCTGATTTTTTTTTTAACAATAGTCCTTGAGGAGCCATATCAACATTCATCAATGAAAACTCAGGAGGAACTCCAGAAGTAAGCATTATGAATAGCAAATACTTAACTCTTGATGCAGCCCAGGCTGGTAGCTATTTCTTCTTATCTGACTGTTAATTGTTGAAACATTCACATGTACAAGGCTCACTGAATACCACGACCTCAACTCATAGCAAAACAGCAGAATGGTTGCGAGCCAGTGATGTGAACCAATCCCTTTAATACCCCTTTCCATCCCATGATGTCAGTAGGATTAGTCCTGTTAACATACCCATAGCATTAACATGCTGTTTGTTCTCCCCTTCCGCAACTGATAGTTTAAAAAAAAATATTTTTGGGATGCATCTCCAGGTAAGTCTTTACCAGCCATAGTTCTCAACTGTCTGATACAAAACAGCCTTTCCTGCTCGTTTAATAGAACAGGATAAAGTCTTCAGGAAAATTTTATTACTTGTGACACTTTTGCTAGGATGATGTCATGCACAAGTGACGCCATAATGCATTTTTAATGAGATTTATGTAATTGCTTCATGTGTCTGTAAACGAATGAAAGAAAAGCTTTGACCGAGACATTTTCATGAAGATAAAACTCCTTTTAATGACAATTTCTGAAAAAATAATATTGTGATTGCTGCCCCTTTTATTTTCTATTTTCTCTCCTTCTCTCAGGAAGATGCTAACTAATGCTGGCATGTAGCCCTCCAGCATCCCACCACTCTGTGTTCAAGTCCAGACAGTGAATGTTGACTGGATATTTGAACACAGTGATCAGAGTCACACCTGATCATATTCTCCCAGGTCCACATGCATGTACGCTTTCTATCAGCATTTACTGGATAATGATTAGCAGTGTGAACCTTGGCTGATTTCCCCCCTCTTTAACCAGGCATACTGAAGCAAACCACAGGGCCCCTGCCTTAGATGAACTGACTCAGCATAGAGTAAGATCAAAGTTGGAACGCTACTAGTCCGTACATGTTAATCAATCGCAGGAACTTCCACTAAACAGTTATTTGAACAGCAATGTGGCTGATCATGCCTTGCATAAACCGTTATATAGCCCAACTAGCCACAAGGCAGAGAAAATCTTAGATCTAACTCCCTTCAGCTGGACTGCAAACTACAGTAATTTGATGAAGTTACTCACAATGCCTTGCTGACAGGTATTGATTAACTTATGATAAATAATGGATAAACAAGAAAGGACAAAGTCAGGGTTACATGGGATTCTTCTCAAAAGGACTGTACTAACTGGTGCTGCAAATGCACTGAGTGGAGACCAGGTATTTTCCTGTGGGTAGGAGAGTAAATAAAAATTGAAGGATAAGGCACTCATGTTAACCAAAGGGATCTGTGATGATATAGAACATTGGCGGTACCTGGTTTGGCTGTTCTGCTAACTGATAAATGATCAACATGTGAAAGTCAATTAGAAACCAGTGGGGAAAAAATGGGGAAAATGCTGTAGAAATATTTCAATAGCAGCAAATTTAGGATTACATGCACTGTTAACAATTGAACTTTCTCATCCATGACTTTTGCCTCTTTCAGACTCGATCACTCCAATGCTTTCCTGACCGGCACTCTATTCCCCACCTCTGTCAACTTCACCTCATCCAAAACTCCTATGCTGTATCTCAAACACTAAACTACCCCACCCCACCACCCACCTTTTGGCGATGTGCCTTCAGCTGCCTTAGCCCCATGCACTGAGAATCCCTGCCTAAACCTCTCCATCTCTGGCTCATCCTGAAAACATCCATGTATGAACAAGTTTTTGTACTTTCCTCTAATATCATCTTTGGGTCAGTGTCTATTTCTGAATATGTCACTGAAGCATCTTGAGATTTTTTTATTACAGCTGTTATACATAAATATAATTGATCGTTCTTATTGTTATTAAATTTGGACACTAATGTTTCTCAGCAATCATCCATGTGATTTCTGGTTGCTATTTATTTAATAATGTAGCACTGATTTTCCAACATAATGCAGTTTGCTCCACTTAAATCTATCCTTTCTCTGCAAGAAAGAGACTAAGTGAGAAAAAGATTATCGATCAATGGATGAGCTTTCCCTTTCTCCTCCAGGGCTGTAAAGAAATGCTGGAGAGGCCTCTCCAGATATGGAGATTAATGTAAAAAATGTTTGTGTTGATAAATATAAAAGAAAGCAGGATATAATCATAAAGAGTCATTAGGTGTTGGATGAGTGGAGGAGGTAAATGATAGACTGGCCTCCCTTCTTCACCCCCTGTAAATGTCAGCTCATGCAAAACTCTGTTGCCCATGCTTTATCCCACACAAGTTCTGCTCACATATCACACTGTCCTTCCTGATCTACAGTGGCAGCCAGATTTCCCAAGGCCTCCGATTTGACTTGTTCATCGTTGTGTTTAAAGCACCTCATGGCCTAGCTATCTCTGACTTCCTCTAGTGATACAGCCTCTTGCCCATCACAATGTCCTTCCCCCACTGATTCCACTCATTTGATTCTAGTTTCACATGAATTTAATGCTCAGCTGATATCCCATCAGCTGTCCTGGAACTTCCTAAAACATTTCCGTCTCTCTCCCTCCTTCTCCTTCAATACTCTGCCTGAAATGAAACTCTTAGAAAAATCTTTTGATCATTTGCCCGAATATCACTTTATGTGGCGTAACAAACAAATTTTATTTGCTAACTTATGTGATATGCCTTGGGATTTTTATTACATCAAAGGTGCTTTATTAATGCAAGTTGTTACAGTGCTTTTTCATATTAATTACACTCCCAGTTTGGTGCTGTCCGGAAATTTTGAAATTGTACTTCCAATTCCTCAGTCCAACTCATTTGCAGAAATGGTGAACAGCACTGGTCTTAATACCGACTTCTCCATTTTTTGCCAGACTCAGTAAATACCTCAAACGCCTAATCTCTATTTTCTGATTTGTAGCTAGCTTGATATACATTCTGCTACTAGTCCCCTGACTCCACATGTTCTGAAATTAGTCAAGTCTGCTATGTGGTACCTTATTGAAGGCTTTTTAAAAATTCCAAACATATAACATCAACTGTGTTAGCCTTTCAATTACTGCTTCAAAGAAGTCAATCTGGTTGGTCAAACATAGCCTTTCCTTTCGGAATTCATGCTGACTACTCTAATTTATTTCCAGTTTCTAAATGCTTTTCTATTACATCTTTCATTCAGGATTCCATTACCTTTCCTACCACTGACATGAATCTAAATGTCCTTAGTTCCCTGGACTTGTTCCATCTCCCTTTTTAAATAGAGAAATCATATCAGCTGTTCACCTGTCCCCCGCACTATTCCCTTTTCTAATGAAAGGTGTCACTGCTAAATCTGCACTGCACCCACTACAATAGCAAAAATATCCTCCCGGTGGTGAGGTGCACAGAACTGAATGCAGTTGTGCAGACTGGTTCTAGCCAGACCTCTGTGCAGCTGTAACATAACTTCCAATTCTTCATACTATTGCCTTATTGAGATAAAGGCCAACTTTCCATTAGCCTTTTAAATTATTTTTTGTACCTGTACACTGGCTTTACTGATTTCTGAAGGTATTTCTGAAGACATCTTTTGAAGGTATGGCTGGGAGGGTGGGGTTTGGTGGCTAGTAACATCCTCAAGTCCAAATAGAGTAGGGTCTGTCGGATTATGGTGAGGATGCAATTCTGAAATGTGAGTGATGGTTTAGATGCTGGCACTGTTCCATTAACTCACCAAGATGGCCATTATCCATATATGAGCCTTACTTGCACTTCCAACATGGATCAATGGATAGCAATTCAGCACAAAAATAAAAGCTTATTTCTCCCCCGCCCCCCCATCCCTAAGGCAAAAGTCATCTCTTCCCCATCACTGCTGACATTACAGCAGGAACTAGAATTAGACTTGCATTTGCCCACTGCAGATACTGACAAATTGCTTTTAGCTCAGTATAAGAAATGGATTATGAGTAATTTGGCATCTGCTTGTTTTTCTTTCTCTCTGGAGACATTTGGACATAACAGTACTGCTGAGATCAAATATTCACCATTAGAAAAATCAAAGGTAAAAGATGTCAGCTTAGTAACACAGAGCATTTTAGTCCAACTTTATGAAAATTACACAGATTTGGACTGATATGTAACAAGTAACATTCGTGTCATGCAAGAGCCGGAGCGTTACTATCTCCAGGAAGAGAGAATCCAACCACCTTCCCTTGACATTCAATGGCATTACTATCACCGAGTCCTCAACATCAACATTCTGGGAGTCAGCAAGGACCAGAATTTAACTGGACCAGCTGTACATAAATACCATGGATACAAGAGCAGGCCAGAGCCTGAGTATTCAGTGGCGAGTAACTCCCCAAAGCCTGTCCACCATCTACAAGGCATAAGTCAGGAGTGTGATGGAATACTCTGAATTGCCTGGATTAGTACAGCTCCAACAACACTCAAGAAGCTTGACGCCATCTAGGGAACCCACTTGACTAGCACCCCAACAACCACCTTGAACATACACACTCTCGAATAATGGCACACAGAGGCCTCAGTGTGTGCTATTAACAAGATGCACAGCAGCAACTCGACAAGGCTTCTTCAACAGCACTTTTCAAATCCATGGCCTCTATCACCTGGAAGGGCAAGAGTAGGAGATGCAAGGAAATACCACCATCTGCAAATTGCCCTCCAAGCCATACATCATTCTGACTTGGAACAATATCAACGTTCCTTCATAGCCACTGAGTCAAAATTGTGGAACTCCCTCCCTAACTGTGGGTGTACTGGCTCAAGAAGGCGATTCATCGCCAACTCCTGAGGGGCCCTTTTTGTTAGAAAGTTCCATTATATTCAGTGCTCAATTATATCTTTCTCAGTGAACAAGAGATCTTAAAATTGTCCCAGATGATACCTTGCCCATACCAGCAGTCTTTTTGTTCTTGTATTTTCTGGCTTGACTCAAAGTTTAGGATGAAGTGTTTCTGGTCAAAAGCTGGTGGAAGGTGAAAGAGGCTGAAAGGTGGTTGAGAATGAATTTTTTTTTTGATAAGTGCAGAGAGCATTGTCAATGTGAAGGTGCAAAGAGAGGTGGGAGGTTTATTCCATTACAGGGGGAAAAAAGTGCAAGGGTAAAGTCCTTGAAAATCTTACCTCAAATAAAAGTTTACAGTGAGAACTTGAGCTGGGATTAAAATGAGGGGCAAGGATTCAATGGAGCGGTGTCCTGACGCAATCCGTTTACCCGCCCAGTCCCTCAGAAGCTCCGCCCACCAGCTGTCTTCCCTGAGAATGTGGGGAGAGTCAGTTTCACATATGAACGCAGGTAGGAAAGTCTCTTCTCATTGACTTTTTACCTGCCTTTTATGGGCCACTGTCTTCATCGGCAAGTGTTTGGCAAACCTTTTCATCAGTTCACAAACACATGATATGGAGTAAACTGCATGAATGAATCATTAGGTCACACATGCACCGCTTTGTTGTGAATAAAATGACAGTTGCTTGTCCCTGCCTTGTTTCTGCCTCTTGTGAATA
Source organism: Cetorhinus maximus (assembly GCF_964194155.1). Lineage (NCBI taxonomy): Eukaryota > Metazoa > Chordata > Chondrichthyes > Lamniformes > Cetorhinidae > Cetorhinus > Cetorhinus maximus. The sequence continues at coordinate 53,305,724 of NC_135900.1, forward strand.
TAAACATCAGCATGGGCTAGTTGGGCTGAATGCCTGTGCCATATATTCTATGTAATTTATTTTGGAAAAGAAAGGTTTGCTAAACAACCCTTTTATGAAGACTGTGCCCCTTTAACTTTCTACCTGTTCCAGGGGAAACGTACTTTGTTAGCTGTTTCACAAAGCTTAACTAACTGTCCTGCTACTGCAAACAGAAAATATTAATTTTTCAAGACTAATCTTTTTGAACAGCAGCAGTTTTTTTTTTACATACACACAGTTGCATACATGCACACAATGATAGTATTAGTTACTATAAGTAGACACAGTAGCAGCATGCATTACAGCCTATCTTTGCATTTTCTTGCCCTCACTGTTAGGCATCATGCAGGTTTCTTTGGCCAAGCAAATGGGCAGGTTCTACACCCAGTGTCTCTTTGCAAACACTGCTCCTGAGCCACTCACTGGGAGACACAGTAAAGTGGTGTTAGCAGTCCCACCTTCCAATACTTTCACCTCTTTCCCTGTGGTCAAACACCTAGCTTCTGCTTGACATCTAGCCCACTTCATGAAACTGAGACTGGAAACACCATGTGGTCAAAAGGGGAAGAAATTCATGACCATACAGATAGTGATGCATGTCACAGCGCCACGGTGTTGCTAGAGACAACATTTTCATTTTTTCACCTGGGTTTTAGGGAAGTCTCTGAATGGATTCTTTTTCTATCTAAAAACTAGACTTATGCCTTCCTGCCCTTCCCTAAAAGCAATGATTGGCATACATTTCCATTGGTACTTTGTCCAAGGCTCTTTCTGTTTGAGTCTTGAAAGCAAGCTATTTGATTATAGGGATGGCATCGCATCCTCTCCCACATCCACACATGAGCTTCCAGCTGCGGGTGTCTGGATGGCAATCAGTAGTGGGAAATCTGTGAAATTTCCCCTCCCGATTCCAAGCACACAGGGACTAATTGTAAAAACCACATGAGGTCAGACCACTACTACTATCACCTCCACCCCACCTTCCCCAATAATTCTAGCTAGCTCAGAACTGTTGGGGATTGAACCCAGACCTTTCTTGTCTGTGTGGGGCTCAGTTTATTCAATAACTAAAGGCGAACCAGAGGTTCCTTTTGAATGCAAATGTTTATTCATGCTGAGGATCTGAAATGGAACAGACCTAGACTATCACATTCTATAGTGTGCTGCTAATGGGATCAACTGAATAAAGAAAATAAATTCCTGCCTATGCAGGATTCCTATTAAGAGGTTTTTACTGTAACATAATTTTATTCTACCATTACATACACTTAACTTTCCAAAACATGAAATGAAACAAAGGCACTCAAAATGTCATATTACAGCAGATAGGCCAGAGAAGCTCAGTAGATGAGAGTGCAAAGCATTATAATAGCCTGTAATGTCGGGAAGTATAATTCTTAATTTCGTCATTACTGATCATTGAATTAGCCGATCAGGAAGTATATCAGGCAGATTTGAAGTTAATCCGGCAGCCAATAAAATACAATGGCATTTATACAGTGGAGTGGAAAATCACCAGGATAATAGACTAAGAACATTATCCTAAATCCAAGGCCAGAATTGTAATGTCCTGGTCAAGACTGGCATGGAGATAGAAGTTTGAATACAACCAAGCCTCCCTGTAACATTTTTGTTCTGTGTTTAAATATTCAATGAAATTGATGCAACAAACCTCCTGGATAAACTGGGAGTCCAATGGTCCAACAACAGCAGGTACTGGACTTCCTTCAGTGTAAATGTTGGAACCCTGCCTCCTCCAAAAAAAACCATTACTAAAATTATAAGTTTCATCTGTCAAGAAACTCAAGTGTTCGCACCTGGTGGCAAACATGGCACGTAAGGACGAGAAGGTTGCCGCATCCTCCTTCAGGGCCTTGAGTTCGTTTCGCAGTTTCATCATTGTCTCGGTCACCATGGTTTTCTCATTTTCATACTTACTCTTCAGATTTGCCAGGGCAATTTCTGCTGTCTGTAGGGATTAGCAACAGAAAAAGGTTAGAAAGAAAGCCACCTACACAGCAAAATCCTATAGACAACACTGGAAATCGTTCTAATAATTGAGCATATGAAAGAAATTTTAGCAAGTTCATGGCTGGCAATAATCTCCACATCCAATTTTCTCTTAAAACAGCTTCTGGTCATGCATTGCTGCTGGGTCTCCTCCCAACATGATAATGGTATGGATCGTTCCAGAGCTGTCAATACTGAACAACTTCCAGCTGAGATATTTGCTGAGAGTCAGGTGCATATCCGAGGCATTATTGTACATTATAACCGGAACATGGTTAAATGTAGCAAGCTGCATCCATCACATGGGTTCAGAAAGTGGCCTGCTATTTCTTAGGGTGAATTGACTCTGCTGACACTGAAAACTTGGCTGGTTTGAATTACTGATATGCTGTGTGGCAACATAATCTCAATATGACCAAGAATCAATATCCAACCAGCACTGTGAATCATAATTTAAATATAAATTGGATTCTCATCACTTTCAACTAAAGATAGACAATATGCGGGAAGTATCAATAATGAAGCTTCGCTCCAATATTCTAGTTAATTCCACAGGAGGGTTTGATAATTAGCAAAATGCTGTAATGATGTCATTGATGAAACATTGCTTATTGGATCTCGAGTTATGATGAAAGGTCACAGACGTGAAATGTTAACTCAGTTTCTCTCTCCACAGATCTTGGCAGACCTGCTGAGTATTTCCAGCATTTTCTGTTATTGTTTCTGATTTCTAGCATTCACGGTATTTCGCTTTTGATTACTCATTGGTGTTTTTCGCCAGCTTAGAGATGATTTCCAAATTAGTCAGGACCTATATACATACCTCCCACAAAGTCTCACTCACAACACTTAATCAAATGAGCAATAATTCCACAGGACAGAGCTTCTGGACAGTCTCAGCACGGTGATGGTAGAAAACTACAATGCATAGCTACTGGTGGCAAGTCACAGAAAGCAATAGGTCTGATATGTCACAAGTCTCAACTTTTTGAAAAAGTTGGTTCGCTCATCAATTTTATACACTTTTCACTTGAAGCTATTGATTTTTTAACACCAAATCCATCTACTTGACCCAGAGGGAAAGAATGCTAGCTGGGATTAGGGAGTTGGTTCCTTAATTCTTTAAAAGATAAAATAAAAAGTTAAGAGTTGCCATCATTGGAAAAAGAAATATTGCAGTGGAATTACATTTAAAAATAATGAAGAAAGACAGCTATTTAAAAATCAATAGTAAACATTAGTTTTAACATAATTGTCGCCATGCCCTGTGAGTAATTGCCTGTTGATTCTCCAAGCAAACACTGGGCTGCAATTGTCAAATTGCCAACTAGTATCTGCAGCATGATGTAACTTTTCAAAGCAATGTTTTCTTATGAACACTGCAGCATGACACGCAAACTCTTTAGGTGTTGGTTTGAACTGGATCTCAGCAGAGTGTATATTCAGACCTAGAGATAAAAGGGGGAATTTTAATTTTCCTGGCTGGAAGTATGGGCCACCCACCTGGGACTCTCCATGGGAGGAACAGCTGATATTGACACTCAGGCCACATTGACATTCTGCATTTATCTGCAATACCACTTTTGCTTTCTCTATCAAATGTAGCAGTGCAGTTTCAGTAAAACACGAACTTTTACAATGTTATAATATATTACATTTCCTACCAATTCTCATAAGAGTGCCTGTATCTCATCCTCTCATTTTTCCAAGTCCTGATTAAAAGCATTATTACTAAAGTCACTACTGAAGAGAAGTGGCTCTATTTAGTACAGAAAGCCATCCCACTCTGAAAAGTAGTGAGAGACCAACATTCCAGTAGTAGAAAGAGTGAACACTGTTCCAGCTGTGGCCAGAAAGCAATCGGCTGGGCTTCTCAAGGTTGACAAAGTAAACGGGCTCATAAATTGCATAAATTTACACTGTTACAATGCTTCTTACCCATACCTTATTGCAAAATTTACCACAGCATAAGAATACATGGCTCTGTCAGCTTATATTAGCCCATATTAATGTGAATGAAACATGCGGCCAAAACAAATGCTGTCTTATATACAAGTGCCTGATATCCACTGGTTGAGGAAGGTTTTCATCCAAACCAGTTCCAGCCAACAGCCCTTTGCAGGTCTAGGTTGTGTAAGGATTTAAGCATCTTGGATACCTGGGAGAACGTGTATTGCATTCTTCTTCTGATCCTGCATGTCCTTCTCCAGTACCGGCAGGTAAAAGAAGAGGAGAAACTCGATACCTTCAAGTCATTTAGGCAGGGGTCAATTAACAGTTTGCTCAACTAATATCCAAAGATGGTGCAGTTTGATGTGAATAGGTTTAGCAATGAAACCCAAGGAAACCAGATTAGAAAGAAATCCCTAGATGTACGTGCAGCTATTTGAAGCAACTACCAAGTAAACTGCTCTTTAAGGAACAGAAACCAAGGTAGCTATACAGGCTAACTATCCAGAAACTATCAGTGGTGTGCTAAAGGAGGCACTTTGTTATGATAATTCTTATTTGGAAACAATGAGGAACCTATTGTCACTCTTATTGGTCCATCAAAAAGGTCCCTCTTGTATGGGAACTATTCAAGAGCTGAGACATGGGGCATAATTTCATTAACATTATTTTTGAGACCTTACAATTCTATTGCATGTTATTACTCATGGACAAGACATCGGTGATACCCAGGGTGATGCAGTGGTATGAGGCCTCAGCACTTAATAACAGGTTGCCTGAACTCGATATGCACCAATACTACAAACATCATCACCCTTATGTCCCCTTGTTCCAAATTCCCCTACTAAGTGGTAGAGTCCTTTCCTATCTAGCCTTACTTCACTATTTTAAACATCAATTAAATCAACCCGAACCTTTTTCACTCTATGAATTTATTTTATAGTTTTATATTACATACTTTTAACAGCATTGAAACTGGCTATGTGGCCAAACAGATCCATGACTTCATTCTCCACCATAAACATTTTCTTAAACCCATCTCCCCTGCCTCCTCCCATCTCACCTCCAACAACAAGTGTAAGGAGTTCATGCATTTCTTTGTCACAAAGGTTGAGACCATCCGTCCAGCTACTTCTGCCACTTCCTCACTTCCTCTTACCCGCTGGCCCAAATTTCCCCTCTCCCCTAGACCTGAACTCGCATCTTCTTCTAGTTCCACTTATTTATCACCATGTACTCTCCAAGTTCATCATTGCCATGACACCAACCTCCTGCTTCCTTGACCCTATTCCCACTGAACCTCTGAGCCCCCAACTTCCCTTCCTGTCCCTATGTTAGCTGACATTGTTAACAGTTCTCTTGCCTCTCCCCTTCAAATCTGTCATCTTCACCCCTCTCCTCAAAAGCTCACCCTTGGTCCCTCTTTGCAAACTATTGCCACATCTAACCTCCATTTCTTCTCCAAAGTCTTGTTGCCTCGCAAATCCATGCCCACCATCCCCACAATTCCATGTTTGAATCTCTCCAAATTAGGTTTCTGCCCTGGTCACAGTCCTGAAACAGCCCTCAGCAAAGTCACCAATGTCATCCTATGTTTCTGAGACCCTGGTAAACCATTCCTTCTTGTCCATTCTGCTGCCTTCGATACGGTTGACCATACCATCCTTTCCTAATATCTCTCCTCTGTCATCCAGCTGGGAGGATTACCATTGCCTGGATCCATTCTTATCGATCCACCAGCAATGGCTTCTCTACCCACTCTACACCCCTAAGGATCTATCATTCGCCCCCTCTTTCTCATCTACATGCTGTCCCTCAGCAATACCATCCAAAAATAAAACAATGTCAGCTTCTACACGAAGACCAACAACATCTAGCTTTACCTCACCACCACCTCTCTCAAACCTTCCACTATTTCTGATTTATCAGACTGCTTGTCCGACATCCAGTACTAGATGAGCAGAATTTCCTCTAGCTAAATATTGGGAAGATGTCTTCAATCTTCGCCACAATCTCCATTCCCTAGCTACTGAATCCATTGATCATCCTAGCAACTGCCTGAGGCTGAGCCAGACTACTTGCAACCTTGGTGTCATATTTGACACTGAGATGAGCTCCTGACCAAATATCGGCTTCATCAACAAGACCACCTATTTTCAGCTCTAACATTGTTTGAGCCATTTGCTGCTGAAACCCTCATTGTGCCTTTTTTTTTTACCTCTAGACTACTGCAATGGTCTTAAGGCTGGCCTCCCATCTTCCACCCTAGATAACACGAGCTCATCTAAAACTCTGCTGCCCATGCCCTAACTCGCACTAAGTCATCGATTACCATTGTGCTCGCTGACTGACATTGGCTTCTGGCCCAGAGCCTTAATTTTAAAATTCTCATCTGGTGTTCAAATCCTTCTATGACCTCGCCCCTCCCTTTCTCTGTAATCTCCTCCAGCCCTAAAAGCCTTTGAGATTTCTGCATCTGTCCAATTCTGGCCTCTTGTGTATCCCTGATTTTAATTGCTTCACCATTGGCGGCCTTTCCTACAGCTGCTTAGGCCCTAAGCTCATTCATTACTTCCCTAAACCTCTTCATTCTCATTCCTCCTTCAGCACACACCTTATAACTACCTCTTTTTCCATACTTTTGTTCATCTGACTTATATCTCCTTATGTGGCTCAGTGTTAATTTTTTTGTTTGATAATGCTTCCATGAAGCATTTGAATGTTTTACCACTTTAAAAATGCTGCATAAATGAAAGCTGTTGTTCTACATGAGCCTCTGCCCATTCTTTCTCATCCACCCCCATCAATATATCCTTGTATGGTTTCTTCTGGAAACAGCTCCTCTCAACAGCTCCTATCAAACCCTTTTATAACCTTAATGCCCCTTCAGCTCACCTTTTAGTCTTTTATTTTCCAGAGGAAAGAGATCTAGCCTGCTCAATCTTTTCTGACAAGTATACCCAGTTCATTTTTTGCACCTTCTCCAGTGCCTCTATATCCTTTACATAATTTAGAGACCAAAAATGTTTACAGTACTCCACATAAGGTCTAACCAAGGTTTTATACAAGTTAAACATAACCGCTCTGGTTTTGAATTCCAGAAATGAACTCCAGTGCTTTATTTATTTAAAAAATGGCCTTATTAACCTGCATCCCTATGTTTAGTGATCTGTCTATCCATACTTCAGGATTCCATATTCGTCTATCTCATTTAGAGGTTATATTCTGAAGGCGTGTGTGGCCTTCTTATTCTTCCTACCAAGTCCAAGTAATTTGTGTAAATGGTGAACAGTGGCCTCAGCACCAATCATTGTGTTACATCTTTTGCCAGTCTAAGTAACTACATTTAACCCCTATCTACTCTGTTTTCTGTTCTGTAGTCAGCTTGCTATCCATTCCATTACATCCCACGATCCCACCTGTTCTGACCTTGGTCATGAATCCACAAAGCAGAATGTTATCCAAGGATTTTTCAAAATTTTAATAGCACCCTCTTGTGGCCATTTGTGTATGTATATACATAAGCAAACTGGAATAAACCCGTTTAGTTGGGTTCTTGAACTCCATGTGCATGCACCAGTCTCTTTTAGTCCTGAAAGATATCATAGACTGGCAATGAGATGGGATTGTGGATTCCCTAGCCAAACAAATTTGGGTTGGAGAAGCTTCCAGCAAACTAGCAGAGGAACTGAGGTTTTTTTGCTGGGAAATAGGCCAAAAGGTCCGGTCTTAGAGAAAAGACTGTTGGTACATGCGGGTGGACTGACTTTCGAAGATGGCTGCATCAACAGGTTTTATTAAGCGAGAGGGAGATTACAGCCGTGACTGAGATCACGTTTTACCTCAAGAGGTTCACAAAGGAGGAAGTTGGGAAGAATCAAATGAGTCTGATGCGTTGGATAATTGAGATACGAGTAGATTGCCAATAGTTACTCCAATATAAGCTGTGCCTGAAACCAGTTCAGATCTGAGTTAGAAACAGACAGACATGTCTGATGAAGTGGAAAATTCAACTCAAGGTTAAGGGCAGAATCAGTCTTTGTTGGAGAAAACATCTCCTCAGACTCGGGCCAAGATAGGTCAAGGTCTTTCCTCAGGTTTTGAAAGTTTGGGTCAAGAAAGACGGCATTCTGTTAAAATTGAAATTATTTATAGTTGGACGGAATAATTAGATCCCTGAAACTAGTCACTGGGGGACACCACATATTTCTGGATGCCTGACTTTTTATTCCAATTTTCTTTCTCCTACCTCCTAAAATAATTTCCTAATAATGACATAATCTTATCTCCAATTCCATAAACCACAAATTTAGCTAGCAGCCTCTTGTGTAGATCCTTCTGAAATGCCTGGTAAAATCCATGCATGATATCCATTGACAAGCCTCCATTCACCAGCTTTGTGACTCTATCAAAGAACATTACTGGTTTAGTTAAATGTGATCTGCCTTTCACAAAAGCATATAACAAGGATTGGTGTTGGGTCCCTTGCTGTCTGTGGTATACATAAATGATTTAGACTTGAATGTAGGAGGGTTGATCAGTAAGTTCGCGGATGACGAAAATTGGTGGGGTGGTAAATAGTGAGGAGGATAGCCTTAGATTACGGGAGGATATAGACGGCCTGGTCAGATGGGCTGATCGGTGGCAAATGAAATTTAATCTGGATAAGTGTGAGGTGATGCACTTGGGCAGGACAAACAAGGCACAGGAATACACGATGAATGGTAGGACCCTGGGAAGTACCGAGGATCAGAGGGACCTTGGTGTGCATGTCCACTGGTCCCTTAAGATAGCGGGACAGGTAGATAAGGTGGTTAAGAAGGCATATGGGATACTTGCCTTTATTAGCTGGGGCATAGAATATAAGAGCAGGGAGGTTATGCTGGAACTGTATAAAATGCTGGTTAGGTCACAGCTAGAGTATTGCGTGCAGTTCTGGAATCCGCATTATAGGAAGGATGTGATTGCACTAGAGAGTGCAGAGGAGATTTACCAGGATGTTGCCTGGGCTGGAGAGTTTTAGTTATGAGGAGAGATTGGATAGACTGGGGCTATTTTCCTTGGAGCAGAGGAGATTGAGGGGGTACACGATTGAAGTGTATAAAATTATGAGGGGCATAGATAGGGTAGCCAGGAAGGAACTTTTCCCCTTGGTGAAGGGATCAATAACCAGGGGGCATAGATTTAAGGTAAGGGGCAGGAGGTTTAGAGGGGATGTGAGGAAGAATTTTTTCACCCAGAGGGTGGTGGGAATCTGTAACTCACTGCCTGAAAGGGTGGTAGAGGCAGAAACCCTCACAACGTTTAAGAAGTATTTGGATGTGTACTTGCGATGCCATGGCATACAAGGCTATGGGCCTAGTGCTAGAAAATGGGATTAGAATAGTTAGGTACTTGTTTGACCGGTGCAGACTTGATGGGCTGACAGACCTTTTTCTGTGCTGTAGACCTCTATGGCTCTATGACTGACTCTATATTGACTTTCTCTCTCTTTATACTTTGTCCAACCTTTAGACTCCAGCAATTTTCTCAGTACTGTTGATGTTAAACTCACTGGTATGCAGTTATTTGGTTTGTTTCAGCATCCTTTCTAGAACTTACATCACTTTTCCATTGGCTATAACCAGGGTTCACAAGTGAGCCGGAAAACTGCACGTGAATACAAAGCAGCCAAAGCCTGTGTAAGGCAAATTCAGGACTTGCCAGTTTTGCATGCATGATCCTACCTGCTTATTGGCCTTCAGAACTGTCCGTAAAGTTGCTATCTGCTCACGTTTTGTACTTAGCAGTGATTTCAGTTTCAGGATCTCTTCCATCAGAACTTCTTTGTCCTTATCGATCATTGGTGCCAACTCCCGTGCAGCTGCCCGTTGTCGTGACAACTGCAGAGATCGATCTACTGCCTTCTGCAGATGTTTTATCTGATCCCTTATGATGGCATTCAGGTTGTAGATATTCATGGGCTCCTTTCTGATGTCACTATTGTCAGAGACAGGGGAAGAGGGAGGAGCAGTTATTATAGATGAGACTGTGGTGCTGACCATTTTTGTTGGGCTCTGTTGTGCATTTTCTTTACCGGCCTCCATTTTGTCTTTTGAGGAATGGTCTGGTGAGCTTCTTGAGTCAACTGGTGAGGCCATGCCTCGTCGGGCAAGTCGCGGAGACAAAATTCCCCTTGGATCATCTGGTCCTTTCAGGCTTCCGCTGCGGGTGACCCTGCTTTGCCTGTAATAGTCCAGCATGACCCTGTTAGGGGTTTCATTATTACACAAGCAAACATGGTGATAGAGCTGAGCAAGCTCCTCACTAAAAGTTACTAGTTCATCCTGGGCTGTGTTGAGAGTATTATGACCCTCATTTGCCATGTCTGTCAATGTCTTAATTTCCGTTTCAAAATGTGTTATTTTTTCATTATATTCTTTGTTCATTTTCTCCAGGCAGCTCACTTGCTCATCCAGCTCTTGCACGTGGCTTTCATACTTTGTTTTTTCCTCTGTGTATGTCTCCACACATTTGTTGTATTTTTCTTTCAAGCATTTGAGTTCAGCCTTGAGATCGATTACCTCAGTGATTGCTACTTTATACTTACATTCAAGAATTTCTAGTCCATTTATGTCCACCTCATAATCATGGGTTTCTTCCCCAGACTCCCGCCCTTTCTCATTTTCCAGGTTTGTCTTTAACTCCTTGTTGACCTGAAGCCTCCTCATTGCATTGACATGCTCTGTTAGACTGTGAACTCGTTCATGTTGCTCAGTAAGCGCACCCTTGGTATGTTCCAGTTGTGTCTGTGATTCCTGAAGATTGACCAAGAGAATGGCTTTTTCTCGCTCTACCTGCAGAACAGGTTAAATAATAAATTGCAGACGTTACTTTATGGTGAGCACTTCCACACACAAACACATATATAATCTCTTATATGAAAAGCCCCAATATATAGTTAAGATATTAATAATCTGACATCAGAAGGTACCTTGATCTATTTCCAATATTTCTTAGACTTTCAAACTTCCACTGATGAATGAGTACCTTTACTCAATGACCTATACTCATACTTTCTCTTGTTCATGTCTCTTTCCATGATCTTACATCCCTGACATATCCGTCCTTTTCCTCAGTGCCATATATTACATCTGCAGGCAATAGACCAGAGTATATTTTAGCTTTATTTGTAAAATAAGTCACCTAAATGTAACCGAATTTCCTACCATAGGCCCCTCTTTGCACCTCGTGCTGGAGTGCACTGTGCACCTTTTTAGATTGGAGAATGCATCTAATGGTTATTTTCTAAATATTTATTTTGGGCAAAGCAATCTGAAGTATCTAACAACCCTAAATGTCATGAAGAGATTTTTATTAAACCTCTTATTTTTAATATTCAGAGCTAGTGATCAGAGCAGCTGATGTAGAAACCTTCCAATGGGGCACTGAGAGTTTCTATTGCAGTGACATCATAGCTGAGGATAAAAGTTTTGTGGACAGAGCACTCCACTGATTTTGGAACAGAATTTCATGGTATCACATCTGCTATGGAGCTGGGAATATTCCACCACCCAGAAACACAGTGAAGTATCTCTAATAAAATTAAACAAGGCCTTTAGTTTCAATGAACTGCCATGGATGTTAGGAAAGCTGCAACTCAATCAAATTCTCTTGCTATCTCTGGCTGGAGAATGAGAAACCTGAACCTGGAGCACTGAGGGTTTGGGATAAAATACCAATCATGGGAGTAACCAGCTTCTTTCAGTGGGTACGATGACAATATAGCAATGACAACATCAGGGTTGTAGAGAAATGATCAATAGTATGGCCCACCTGAAACAAACCAGGTTGCTGCACAAATAGTACATCCCTTTACTTCCACAATATTTATTACTTCAATCATGTTACTCAGTCTTGGTTTCCTGTAGCACCAGTATAAGGGAGGATTTGGTGCTTCTGGTTATGATTACTGGTAACCAGATTACTATTTATCAGAATCATTATTCCTTATTTATCATCAATTGAATTTAGAAGAATTGAACAAAGTGAGTTGCACATTGATACCTTTTGCTTATTGACAAAGGGTCTTTCAAAAACCTCTCAAGGTGCAGCAATTATTTTTGTTTGATTCTGTGAAATCCTTCAGTAGTGTAGCAAGATAACTTAAACTCATTGAATCAGCATGTCAGTAAAGATTACTTTGCAGGAGAAGAGTGTGTAATCCAGTGAAATGAGGGCGCTGGATTATCCAAGTACTGTTTTAGTACTTGCACTTCTACTTGGACCAAAACCAACATTGATGAAGAGGCAACTCAAGAACTACTGTATTGGCAGCTTTACCCATATACAAGCAACCTTCGTCTTCCATTTAAAGCAGCGTTTCAGACTAGTCATTTTTTGTTGTTTGACTGGAATTTTTATGGAGGGGAAAGGGTGGGAAACTGAAAATCTCATATCTTATATTTTGCAGTAACAAATCCAATCTGTGATGCACACTTCAGCCATGATCCAGACTCTTTCCTGGCCGCTGAAAATTGTTTGTTCTCCAGGAATGCAGTTATAGTAGAGGTCAGCGAGGTTAAACAAAGAAAGAGGCTAATTGTTACTTCTTCATTCCAAATTTGGAATTTATTTAATATGTATCTTCCACTGGCAGAAAGGTCAGTAACCAGAGGACATGGATTTAATATATTTAGCAAAAGAAAGGGGTGATGTGAGGAGAAATATTTTTTTTTACCAGTTATGATCAGGAAAGCACTGCTTGAAAGAGTGGTGCAAGCAGATTGAATAATAACTTTCAAAAGGGAATTGGATACCGACTTGAAAAGGAAAACTTTGCACGGCTATAGGGATAGCACAGGGCAGTGGGATAGCTCTTTCAAAGAGTCGTCACAGGCACAATGGGCTAAATGACCTTTTATGCTGTATGATCTTATGATGCTACATACAAGCAGTGTGAGGCGTTCCAATGGCCAGAACATGAAGGTCATATATTCATTCTCAAATTTAAACTGATCCAATTAGAGTTTATTGTACAAATACAAGCATTGCACAGTAAGTTTACTTTGTGAGTATTTAAAATCTAAATTCATCAACCTCAAGCTCATTGATAAATTTCATGGAGAGTCTTAGCAAACAGAGAAACAACAACAACTGGCAGAAGGTTCTATTTATTTCAACAACAGCTTATATTTATATAGTGCCTTTAACATAAAGAAATGCCCTAATGTACTTCAGTCACATTATAAAACAAAATATAACAGCGAGCCACATAATGAGATATTAGGTAAAATGACCAAAAGCTTGGTCAAAAAGATAGGTTTTAAGGAGCGTTTTAAAGTAGGAAAGTGAGGTAGAGATCTGGAGAGATATAGGGAGGGAATTCAAGAGTTTTGGGCCGAGGTAACTGAAGGCACAGCCACCAATGGTGCAACAATTATGATTGGGTAAGAGGCCAGGGTTAGAGGAGTGCAGGTATGTCAGAGGGTTGTGTAGCTGGAGGAGATTACAGAGATAGGGAGGGCTGACCATGGTGGAATTTGAAAACAAGCAAGAGTATTTTAAAATCAATACATTGCTTGAACCTTCATGTTTTAAACCCAAAAGCTGCAATGTTTACAGCGAATCTGGAATTGAATTAATACAAATGATTCCTACACTTAAAGTAATCTACTAAATTTCCCCCAGTCCTGACAAATCACAAAGGAATATGTTTGTTCACCTAATGGTACCTCTTGGTCATCCCTTGCTTTACTGGAAACAAATGGTTCAAGTTGGCATCAGAGCAGGTGCATTGTATTTACCTTCACCTATTGTAACACTAAGATGTTTTATTCATGGCATCAGGAACAGGCAATGATGGGGCTGTGAACTGACCACCTTGTTCACAGCATTATAGAGCTTCATGGGGTCACATCAGGGGGTCCAACACAAAATGCCTGTCCCTACTCATTCCTATAAGCAATGGATCAAAGGCAAAGCCTACCAACAACAGAGTAAGGTCAAATTATGGCTCGATGTGCACTTCTACAGGTCTCAGGTTAGTCTTAGACTTTTTACTATAGCACAGATCTGACTGATATAAGACTTAAAAGTGATGGCATGTTACTGAAAGACCAACTAAAATTGCTCTTTTGGAGCAATAGTAGAGAACTAAAATCAATGAAAGAGCAAAGATAAAAAGATAAGGGTGGGGTGGAGGTGGGGTGGGGTGGGGTGATGAGAATGGAATTCATACCTGTATAAGCTGTTGCTTAAGTTTTTGCATTTCTGAAATGTTGAGCTCACTGAACAGATCAGAGACAAGAGCTGGGCTGTCAGTTTTTCTGGTACTTGATGTTCGGTAATCGCCATTGAGTTTTACCAAAGAACCATGGATGTGTCCGTTCACTTTGTCATCGTTATTCGGCTCATTGCCATCCTCTGAGAATTTTAGCCCATCAACTGCGATGTTTATGTGGTTGTTATACATGCTGTCACTCATGTTGATGTACTGCGAGAGCTCCTTGCGCAAGTTGTTCTTCTGTTCACGCTCATTCTTTAAGGTTTCCAGGGCTTCCTCTAACTGGTGTTCAGCAATCTCCTTTAACCGGATAGCATCTTCCAGCTGGCTGTTGAGTAGGACGGTCTCCTCTTCCAGACGCTTAATCTCATGTTTGAGGCCTTCATATTCTACCTGATTAGACAGCACACAAACAAAATTTAGCCCTTTGCGAATATAACCTCATTTTGCCATTAATTCATATTGTTCTTTGTGAGCACTTTAATCTTTAAATGCTTACAGGCACTCAGATATTCACATGATGCTGTTGAAACTGTTGAGGTTTCCACAACACACAAGGCATCATGCCTACATGTAACAGATACCACTAGACAGGCAGAAACTAAGCTGGTTATCAAACCAAGGTCAGCAGCTTAATTGTCAGAAGACTGATGAGCTTATCAGCCATAAGATCAGATGTTAAGCTGGTCCTGGTTCACCAGGGGCAGTTGCACAGTTCAGTTCCCAGAGCTTTGAGCGTTCCATGCAAGTGTGCATGGAGTTTAAAAGTTTTGTTGAGAGCAGTGTTGGTGATGCTGGAGCCAATGACATTGGTGGAAGATCCCTCCATTGTTCTGTCTCAATGCCTGTGATGTGCAAGCACAAGGCATTCAGATTTTGCATTGCTTTTCAGAAAGCCCAGTGTACTTTCTACCAGTAACTCAATTGTTTACTAGCACTTGACTAAGTTTGCTAACACAGAGTATCTGCACTAGACCGACTGTGATGAATATTTGTAACAGTGGTGGAAGCCAGTAAATTATACCACTGATGTTGCAATTGAATTTTGTAAAAGCCAACATATCTATAAGCATTCCCTTTCTAGAATTAAGATTATAGTGATTCAGATAGAGGCTGACTAATGATTTATACATTATAATCTCTTTCGTTTCGTACTCTTGCCTTCCACCAATGTAACCCAGCATTTGTTTTTTTTTTCAAAAAAAAAGATTTGCAATGAGTTTATGATTTTGTAGATTTATCATGAAGAATCTTTTGATTCCTTTCTGAACCGTTGCATAATCTGCACACTTGGCAAACTTGCCTCCCACAATCAAGACATGAATACAAATATCTATAGACTATATCCTAAGACTAACTCCTGGGGATGGGTCATCCCAAAATTTCTAGCCTGAAAAGTTCCTGTTCACAACCCACCCTGTTTGACATTTTAAAACGAATTATCCACCCAGTGGCCTACTTTGCTTCCTGTTCCACAACTCCTTACCTTTAGCTTTACTCACTGCTGAGGAACCTTTGGAAAAGCTTTCTAAGCTTTCAAATGTACACTGACTGCAACTTCCCCATCTATTACCTGAATAATAGCTTCAAACCCCTTGCACAGCAGACTAATTAAAGTAGTCCTCTCTTTTCTTTCCATGCTAAAAATTGTTTTGCAAACTTTGTTATCCACTTGATCTCTCAAAATTGTTCCATTGAGGTTGCCTACCACAGATGTTAAACTTACTGGGTATGTCGTTTCTAGGCCCTTTGTAAAATAATATACAGTCCTGTAGGGGACTTTCTAGTCCTTAGGAATACCTCCTGCATTTAATGAACTTAGTATAATGTCAGATAACCCTTTACTAATTGCAGTCCCCTTCACCTTTACAATTGAGGATAAAAGCTCTCTAAAGGCGGCATTTTTGTTATTTTTAAAGAGGACCTGTTTTTCCTGTAACCATACCCATTTCTATTTTGAAACTGGAAAGATAGGCCAGACCTGACAGCATGTGAAAGGAGAAAAGACTATTTTTGGTAGAGAGCTTTCTTTTCAGAGTTTTTCTACCCAGAACAACAACTTGTCTTCTCTCTTTTCAGATACTGACAGACCTGTTGTGCAATTTCAGCATCTTCTGGTTTTATTTCAGCAGGTGGCAAGGTGTCTTCAGGACAGAAGAAGAGAAAACTATAGTTGGAAGGAGAAATTATAATTTTCATTATAATTATAATTATATTTTAATGCATTAGTTTTGGTTAATTAATTATAATTTAATGCATTAGTTTTGGTGAATTATTACCATTATTCTTGAGTAAATACATTCCAAAAATGATTTATTTTCCACAATGTGTGACATTCACTTATCCAGCGGTCACTTTCTTTTAAAAACATTAGCCTGCTCTCATCCAGATTTTGTTCTGTTTAATTCTTTGGGAAAATAAAATAGAATTATGAATTGGCATATATACTGAACATCATGGGGTTGCAAGACTGGGAACCAAATTGTGTGCAATGCCGAGCCTCTGCCAGAGGGGCACCAACCCTCCCATCGCACTATACTTGACAAACTCACCAGCAGATACCTCTTAAATAAAGTTAACTCATCTGAAATAGTCATGCAGAACACAAAAAAATACAGCCTGCTTCATGGTCATAGGAAATGATCATTTTCAAAAACCTGATAAGCTGCTGCTTCTGTGCACATGAACATAATCAGCCAGTAAATAAAAATATTCATTCATTAATTTAAAACAAAACATAACTCGAGAAATGATTGCATGAATAACATTCAAGAATTATGAAATTTTCTTTTACCCCCAGCAGAAACATCAGTTACCTTTACTTCGCAGTACACAAAAAACAACTAAAGCAGATGATTAGCAGTCTAATTGACAGTTTAGGGTTACCTCAGGGGAGTCCTGCTGCAGTGAGGAGCTGCAGCATTCTCAACATTTTCCAACATCTGCTCTGCACTTACGTGGACCCGACTCTCTTTCACTTCTTAAGAGAAAGCTTGTTATTTTTCCAAGAGTGAGAAAAATGGGAATAAACCTGAATACATTAACCTTTAGAGTACAGAATTTCTGTTCTTTTTAAATAAATAAATTTGCTTTGAAAGTACTTTTTCAAAATTGAAGTAGAGCAGTCCGTAGTGGAACAATCATTAATATCAGCAGTTGATGTAAAATAGCAGCAACCTCTTAACAGTGAAGGAGTACATTTTCAGTTGAAGGTTTCTCTCTCTATTCACTGTCAAAGGGGGCAAAAGAGAAGGAATGTTGGGAAGAAAGGGGAGGGAGGGACTGTCACATCCAAGGTAGTAGGAATATTGCTGGGAGGAGGTGGAGTCACAGACCATCAGCTCAATGAAAGGGGCAGCAAGAGGGAATCCAGCAGTGCGTGTAAACTAGCGAAGCTGTGTGGGTGATATGACATTGTGAACAATCACCAGATCAATCAAATGTTATATCTGAATTATTGTTCATATAAATATTTGTTTACAAACATTAAATATCCAAATACTTTATATGTCAAAAAATGTTACTGGCCTAACAGGAGCAGGGAAGTAGAGACATACTGTGTAGTTACACTTCACTAGTGTTTGGGATGATCATATATAGTGGTACCAAGTGATACATTTTCAGCTGTTTATAACCTCTTCATCAAGTAATAAATGTGGGGAAGGGGCACAGCTAATGTGGTCGTATGTCTGGTTCTTACTCTATTACAATCATGTTTTCATAATGGTTAAGATGGTAGTGGGTAGACCAAGGTTTTTTTTTAAAGTGCATTAATATTTCTTGTTTTGAATTTTATGGATTTTAGCCCAACCATAACCTGGCACATTTCAACACTAAATTAGTCACATTTTACAATGACACCGGGGGGAAATGGGGTACCAATGGTACCCCTAAGTACAGCAAACTTCCTGCTTTCTGCACTTATTTTGCTCTCCATTTCCCAAGTATCTATTTTAAAAAATGTTCCAAATATTTCTATATCTTTAAAGAATAGACTGAAAGATATTGGTGCATTTTCCATTTAAATTAGCTAAATGAAAGCTTTTCATTACATTGCACTCTTACTGTATCATCATGTTGTCACTGAGGAATAGTAGAGGCGGTGCAAAAGTTGTGACACTGGATTACACCAAATGTTAAATGGTTCCTTCTGGAAGGCAGATAGGTGTGGTGTTTCAATGAACTGTACGGTGGAGTGGTGAGATCAGTTACTTATATATATTTTTGCAAGCAGAAACACGCTGCCTGGGGCAAAAAAAGGTGGGTGGGTTACTCCAGACCATTCTAACATAACCTGTCTTACAGCTACCTGGGAGCAGGTAGTCTGCCTACCTTCTTAGCTGGTGAAAGGTTCATGGCACTACTATTTAAAGAGAGAAGGAGGAATTCATTCTCCCAACCTTTTTAAAAGAGCGTGGGTTATTTTGACTTTCACGGGAAGTGTAAAATGTACAATATTTACTTGGTCACTGGATAAACGCCTTTCTGATTTCCACTTGCGTTGAAAGCAATGTATAAAGGGAAATCAGGAGAAGCGGTGGCCAAATCAATAGCCTGTTTTACACTATCGTTTTAAAGCCAAAATTAACAACCATGCCTGGTTCCTTTAAAGTCTGAGTGCAGGTTGATAAAGCCTTTAAAAGGCTAATAAGATCTTGGGTTTTATAAATAGAATTAGAAATATAAGTGAAACTTTCTATTGGCCTGTTTAAAAATTACAGTAAATCTGATTTCAGCACTTTGGAGAGGTCACTGCAGCATGTAATCTTTTGCTTTATGTTCCATTTCTGGATCTACTGGTATCCTTTCACCAAACTACACCCTATGAATAATTTACATCTCAATCATCATCCATCAGCCTCAAGTGAAGGGCAAGCCCCCTCCCATAGCAACATAAGAGAAGCACATTGCATAATCTGACAATAGCCTTCTGTTCTAGTAATATCACTCACACTTTTTCCAATGGAGAGATAGAGTGTAATGACCTGCATCAGAAGAGATGTAATTAGGAATTCAAAAAAGAGAAGATGCATATTTCATACACAATACAAAAAGAAAAAGTAACAAGACCACAAACACAGTTAAGGAGGATGATAGCACATCACATAGTGATGGTATTCTCTCTAAACAGTCAGTTTGTATTCTCCAGTGCTACACTGTGGTAAAATATATATATATTTATATATGGCATTAAGAGTGACTCTCGGGTAAAGCCATCTCTTCCCAATCGCCCAGTTTACACAAGCTGTTGGGCAACATGTTATAACCGTGACAGGGTAGAGCAGTTGTTCACTATTTTGTCACCAAGATCAGGGAATTTGTCCAGAGCTAAATCATAAATTAATGATTCAAATTTAATTACGCAAATGGTTGGTGGAATTTGCACTGTGTTGATAAATTTATTCTGTTAATTTGTTAGTTTATCAGAGATTAGTCACAATCTTTTTCTGGCCTTGTCTATGCCTCAGAATTAAATCCATGTTGTGAGAAACCTTTGAAAGCAAAAAACCAGCAGACATCGAAACAATTAAATAGAAAATGGTGTTAGAAAAATGACTTCTCCAATTTATCGACTAGATTTGGCATAGTCAATAGAAAAATTGACAATCAATTTCATGTCAGTTAGGTAAATGCATGAGTTTAGGTACATGATGGATAATGTTAGAGTACCAGTATTATCAAATGATATCAAAATTGTACAACAAAATGAGCACTGGTCCAAAGTCTTCTGATTTCTATTACTATTTGTTTTGCCAAATGAGTTGAAGTTCACTGGACTACATGAAAGGTGACAATGAAAAATGTAATGCATCTGTAATGTAAGATGTCAAAACTCCTGGCAGTTGGAGAAAAAGATAATTTTTATCAATACTTCTGCTTACAAAATATTCCACATTTTTTGCCCACAGTTTCCATTTCCTGCTAATTCCCCCTCCATCTATTCAGGTTCCTCTAGTGCAATGCCCAAGGATAATCAATAGGACAGGTAGGAAAGTTGGGTCTCACGCCTCCATCACCCCCACCTACCCCTCATCCCCAACCATCACTAGGTGCGAGGAAGTCAGTAAGAGTATCCTTGTTGACTCACCTGACATTGTATTCCCTTCTGTTTGGGAAAATGTGGCAGAATCAGTTCCTGCTTCAGCTGTGAAATTTAGGCTGAGTCTAGGAAATCGTGTGTGTGGATGTGCCTTTTAGCATTTCACTGTGATGTTCATTCATAAAAAACTCACTGTGACTTATCAATGTCACCCCAGTTTAATGGAACTTATTAAGACCGATTTTACAATGTGTTGGTATGCATAGTAATCCAATCAACTCTGTTTCAGCAAACCCAACACTGAAAATAAACAACATGCACCCCATTGTTTATTGAAAGTATTGTAAAGCTGCAGAGAAATTGACAGTGAATAGGAGGATATTTGGCATTAAATTTGTCATTGAGCGTTTGGTGTTGAAATTGGTCTTCAGTAGTGGTGCCAAATGGACAATGGCAAAACTGCACCCTGCCTAATTGACTTTAATGGAAAAGAAAATGTGTGGGATTTACAATTAGTCTGCTGATCCTCTACGGCCTGTTTTGCAGTACTGTCAAAAATTAATTTTGTCCTCTTTATTCTTCAAAGGCCTTTAGTTTTCCCCCTTTCTTACTCTCAATTTCCTCACTTCCAGTGTCATTCCTCCTCTCGAAAGATGGTTATTTTCTAGATTTCGGTATTACAGGCAACTAGAAAGTATTAAGAGGTATCCAGGGTGAGCAGTGCCATTTGATAGTCCCAACCTTCATGTGCTAGGCACTCCCTATGGTAGTGGAGCTGTGATTGAAATGTAATTATATGTAGAATAGTAGATGTGCATCTTACTCATTCACACAATAGGCTTGACTAAAATCTAAATCTTCTGTGCCATATCTTATTCAACTGCAAACATATCCCCACAAACTACTACTACATCTCCAACTTCCCATTCCCTCCAAAGTTCTTGAAGATGTTATCTTCCAGATCTCTCCTGCAATTCTCTACTTGAATCCCTTCAATCAGTTATTCCCATAGTGCCAAATGCCTCTCCTCTTCTAACCAACTCATACTGTACATATCTAATCACAGCAAAAGCATGCTTAACAATCCCATACACTTGTCTCGAAAGAACCATCCTTAGCCTCCTCCTCTTCCCACATGCTACCCCTTGGCAACACCAAGTGCACTCATGGATTCAGTTTCCACATCTATGTTGATAACACCCAGCTCTACCTCTTTATCACCTCTCTCCACTGCTGTCCTGTCAGGTTGCTTGTCCAATACGAGGAGCTATAATTTCCTTTAAAAACCGGATAAATTGTAGCCACCATCATTGGACTGTGTCACAAATTCTGTACTTTCAGCATCAACTCCATCCCCCTCTCCAGGCTCTAGAGTAGACCGAATCAGATTCTTTGGAACCTCAGCATCCAATTACTCTATAAGCTGAGCCTGTGACCCTTTATCTTCTCCATCCCAAGCCTGCCTCCATTCAGTAACTAAGTAACACTGTCTCTCTCCCCTTCTATTGCAGCACATCATTGGTGGCGGTACCTTCAGCAATCTATGCGCCATGCTCTGGAATTCCGCACCACAAATCCACCTTTCCACTACTCTCTCCTCCTTTAAGACCCTGCTAAAATCCACCTCTTTGAACAAAATTTTGTCCCCTTCCCAATACTTCTATCTTTGACTGCATCCATTTTTCCATCATACCTCTGAAATGCCTAGTTTGCTTTGTTAATATATAATAAAAGTTTTGCTGCATCACAATGTAGCCAGAGGGTTGTTTCCCCCTCTTCTTGTCTACCAGCACTCTGACCCCAAGCAGAATACAGCTGATCGTGTGTCCAAGCCCACGAACTGAAAAGCAATTAAAATGCTCCAGCTCTTCCATTTTGCTTCTTAAATGCAGTTTAGTCAGCATGAGGTTAATATTTATCTTTAGATTCATTGGAACATCCCACATGATTCTTATGCTCACCAACGCCAGGGTTGCCAACAACCCTGGATTATCCTGGAGTCTCCTGGAATTAATGATTCACCCCCCGGACGCTTCTGTGAGCAATCCAGGAGCAAAATCATACGTACGTTTATTTCTCCAGTTTTGCTCTGGCCAGATTCACAGCAAACAGCAGATTGCAAGGGACACAGGATGCAATCTTAACTATGCAATGGATAGAATGGTTATCGGAGCACAGAGGATTGGGGCATTGTAGCTGTCCTTATTGAGTAATTGGCATATTAGGTGATATCCATGCATGCAGGAAAATAGGGGGCAAGGCATGGGAACATGTGATGAAACTTCCCAGGATATGGGCCAACCAGAGTTGGCAACCCGGTGACGAAGGTATAATAATTTTCATGATTTTTTTTGGTTAACTTTGAAATAGGTTTATGGGGGTAAGTATAGTTAAGTCTGTCTTTAATTACATTTGAAGTCAAGTAGACTGAAAACTTTAAATCATCAAAAGAAGCTTGATGCTTGACATGCTAATCAGTAAACATGGATGCTGGCTTAGGATGTAAGGTATGAAGGAACTTGCATTTTTAGATAAATGAAGGAACTCATTGGATTTCAAAGGGATCTTAGTCTGGCTACAACTAGCCAGATAAGTAAGACTAAGGAATACGTTTATTTTTTGCCAAAGGTTACTGACAATATTGGCAACATTAGAGCTTTTATATTATGAAGAAGATTCAGTTTCAAAGACATATGGAACAATAGAATTTACATATTAAGAGAGAAACATATATAAAGAAGATGAAAGGTTATGTGGGAAGAAGGCCATGTAAGATCTAACATGACTATGTGAAGCCTCCAGCCATGTGTGCATAAGTCTAAAAACAAAAAGCTAAAAGCTGCTATGTGACAAAACTGAAGTTGGGGAAAAGCTATTTGGAATTCCACCATCAAGTGGGTATTGTGTTAATTTGCTGGTTCTGTTTTAAATCTAAAATCTATTTTGGACCGTGGCCTTAAAGCTGGGGGGAGGTGGGGTGGGTTGGGGTTGGGGGGCCGGGGGGGGGGGGGTGGTAACAGGGAGTCAGGTTAATTAGGAATTGTAGGAGTTACAGTAGTTAAGTAATTGTAGTTTTATCTATGTGCTTGAAATCTTTTATTTTGTTAATAGATATTTTAATTTAATTTTTTAAATCTCTAAAGTTCTTGGTGGACTCATTACTTTTGAATTCGGTGCACACGTCTTTTCGTGTTAAGTACAAATTGCAAAACCATTGTGATAGCACAACCAAGTTTCCTTTGTGGATTTGGTCCACCTGGCACACATCATCTGCTATTTCATAAGAAACCTAATGAGTCATGAAGAACAGCTCAACATCAGGGATGATCTTTGGGCAACCATGCTCATTATTCTATTCTTAGGTAAGAATTACCCAAATGCTGCAGCCCTTCACTTCATTTGGGTTGACATCTCTTACTCTATTAACATGCAAGTAAGAGGCTAAACTACAAAAGCAAGGAAGAGGGATTGGAAAGTCAGAAGTCAACACTTTAAGTTCACATATTCCACACATTAAAATACAGCAGCTTTAGAATTCAGCATGCATGGAACAAAACACTACCCACAAATTGTTTATCTCAAAAGTTTGGATAAAAACACAAAACGTGGGATGCTGCAGTTTTTGGTTTAAAAGGGTCTTTTGAAAACTGTTGTGGCTGGCCTTTTGTTTTAACTAATCTTGTGAGTTCTACAATTCTATTTGCATTCAGATGTACAAAGCCTGAACCTCCAGGTACCAACAGCAATAGATTGAGTCTCCCCAGTGAATAAACAGCTTAAGGGGGAAACATTTATAACAATTTGGTCATTGCTGTGTTAACTGGATGCAAGGCTGATTCGGAATGCCATTTACCTAAAGTCACTGCCAATGTCACTGCCCCATCTGATAGGGCTATATTGCTATTAACATTCATAAAACACTGCTTAACTGATCATGCTCATTTGTTTATGGCCCACTCTCCATTTATGCACCAAATATCGTTCAGCAAACATTGATTAAAAATGGGAAGGCAATGCTAATGGGAGCGAAAGTTCTAGGAAGTACCAAAGCTTATTTCTATGGAAAAATCTTACTCCTTGGTTCTATTTCTGCTGATATTTTTTCTTTAATTTAAAAATAATTCTGTCTTCTTCCCATTTTTCTTCCCTTGCAGGCTGCCTGCAGCCCAGCCTCCTCCTCTAACCTGGAAGGGGTTGCCAACCCTCCAGGATTGGCCTGGAGTGTCCACAAATTGAAGACCAATCCCCAGGACACTGCTGTGTGCAGCCCTGGAGAAAAATTATTGGGACATGAAAAAAGATTTTTTTTGGTCATTTTCTTTAAACTTTTCTCTTTACCAGATATAAAAATGTTGCAAATTGGAAAAAATGGCTGTTTGGCTGACAGTCAAAAATTATCCAATTGGGTAATGAATCTTTTTGCTTTCCAGTTGGTGTAGGAAGACAGTGCATAACAAGGATGGATGTATTGGCCGATGAACGCTGGAGCTTGGGGACAAGACATGTGATGAAACCTCCAGGAATACATGTAATCACAGTTGGCAACCCTAAACTTAGAGAATAGGGGGTAGTCAAACATTGAACCTCATCCCATTCTCAGTCAGTGCAGCTCAGTGACCAGGTGGCAGGACTTTTGGGAGAAGGGCTAGGTAAGGCAGGTACTGTTGATTTTTCTTCCTCTGTCACTGTTAAGATAGAATTCTGGGCCAAACTATTTTAACTACCTTTTAAAGTGATTTTGAGTGCACAGTTAGCTTCCACTCTGATGTTTTACATCCATTAGCACCAAAAAATCAAAGGGATAGAGTTTTTAGCATAAAACAAAAATATTAATCCCAAATGCCTATCACACCATCCATTGTGCTAACTGTGCAAAGTTTCTTTTCGTCCAGCAGAGTAAGGGTTATATTAATAATTCCATAGAAGGCAAAGTCAATGAGTCCTATTCAATATTCCCTCAGGGCCTATTGCACTGCACCGTCCCTTTAAAGCTGCCATATATGCCCACACCTTGAAGCAAACATTGCTTGTGCAGGGCCTGTTTGCTCCTATTCTCAATTGCCATGTGCTCATGCACTCACTCAGCTTAGAGGGAGTAGTGGTCCTATTTATGAAATCTAACACCTTGCTCTGAATCAGCCTTTCATGTATTAATCTGAATTATTTAATATTGGAGTGCTCTATGATCACCTGCATCTTGTTTTACAAACACAGGCACTTTTGTTATCCACCATAACATTTAGAAGGCAAAATCTTGCTGAGGCATTATCTGATTACAGTGTCTTTTCTTATTTATATTTCCTCTCATTTTGTTGTTGCATAAAACTTCATATTGACTCACTTGTCTTTCATTCCTATCCCAAGGAAATTGCTGACATTCTGTGTGTAACTTGAACCTCTGGGTATCCTGAATATGTGACAGTTCTCACTGCCCACCAAGGAAATCTCTGCACTATAGTGCATGGTGAAGATTCCTATATTTAAGTCCCAATTGTGGAAAGTCTTTTTTTCTTCCAATAGATTTCTCTTTTTGGTGGGGTGTAGGTAAAAAGCATAGCTTCACCTTTCACTAGTAACCTTATTTTGGCTCCTGAATAAAATGTATTTAAAGAATATTTAAACATGTATCGATGAAAGATTGCAACTTTCTTTGATACATAAAATATGCCCTCATAACTTACTGGACTTGTGGATGCTGCCATTGGAACAAAGTAACATTGAATGATTATCAAATGATGGGTATATAACTGGGCTGAGATTCTCCCTGTTTGCTTAGTGTCAGGTGCCATATGTTATGCATTAGCTTAAGAGTAGGACTCCCCTAACCTTGCCCCAGAAAGTTGCTGTTTAGCCACCCTAAGATCTTAAATATTGGAAGAAAAATTGAAAATTTATATACTTAATGAATGAGATCAGCCTCAATCTTTCCATGCTCCAGTCTGCAGAATGGCCGAATCAATCTCATACTGCCAAATAGTTTAAAGTTGAAGTTATGTTGTGCTCTGCATCGCAAAGATATTAAGTGGATAAGCCAACATGTCAAAATCTGTACTTTTTGTCATAATGTTTTTCTGAAATATGGATTATTTTTATACTTAAACCCTTATCCCGTTGAATATACAAACAGATGCTGTGAATAACGCTTTAGGGATAAACAAATTGTACTCTTTTATAAAATTGTACCTACAGTTGAGTAGTTCACTGATTTTATATCAAGTGGGGTCCATGCAGTGTCTTTGCAAGGCCTGGCTACCTTTTGCCTGCTGACTTAGCAGTAAGTAACAATTTATACAGTAAACAGACCAAAACTGCATTTAAAATAGCATAAATAAACCATGAATAATACTTGACTATCCAACGCAAAAAAATCCAGAAAAATTCACATGAGAAACCGAAGTGCAGCTCCTTTTAATTCTGAGCATTAGCACTGTGCTTGGATTTCTACCTTACTTGAGTGGCTGGCAGCACCTACTGAATCCTCCATCACCCGCAAATACCTGATTTTGCTTGAGGGTCGAGACGAGCTTTTGCAGAGTGATATTCTCCTCTTCCAGCTCAGTGTAATCCTGCAGGAGCCTCGTCTCACGAAACTTGTACTCCCGAATCTCATCTTTCATCCGTATTCTTTGCAGCTCCAACATTTCGTTATTCTTTGAAGAAAAAAAAGAGCAAGATGAAATGCTTCAATCAATTTAATGGTCTACTGTCTTCCTGAGGGAATGTGTTTCATGAATCTCCTCTTTGCTTTGGCAGATGAGAAGATCTGAGAAAACTGGTACCATTTTTGTCACAATGGTGTTACATAAAGTAACAAAATAGCACAATTTAATCGGGCTTACACTATTGCCTAATACCTCTATTGATAAATACAGGTAAGGTTTGTAAAACACTTTCTTAAAAATGGTGCCATTTGAAAGGAGCGACTGACATTTCATTTTTGACAAAGTATATCATTGATCTGAACTTATAAACTAGTTCAAAATACAATCTATTTTCTGTTGCAAAAGATATTTTCCGTCTGATGTGATATAACCATTGAAAGGAGAATTTATTCCCAGAAGTAACCTTATGTCCACGAGATGTACTCCTTAATAGTACTTTGTCTAAATTGATGTTACAGCTTCTGTATTATAATTTTTAAAAACTTTCACATTTTCTTCCTTCCTGCCGGGACATTTGTCACGTGCAACTAACATGCATGTGGATAGCATGTCTAAGGCTATCCAACTCATTCCACTTCAATACCATGTTCAATTCCTGCCCTTACCCTTAATTCCTGTCCACACATGCACTTTCTAATAGAAGTCAATGGCTAGCGACCAGATGAAGCAGCACTGAGACCAATCATAGCATCCCTATCATTGCTCGAGCTTGAGATTGGCTAATTCAGCTCAGACCTAGAGACCTGGCACCTTTCTGGTCAGTACTATACATTTATTCACTAAACTAACAGCAGAGCAAGATCCTCTTTCCTCTGCAAAAACTGATATTTGGTATCTCACAGCTTCTTCTATTAGAGTTATACTGCAGAGCAACCCAGCTTCAAGTTTTTGATGCTATAGAAACTGCCATTAGTCAGTGACATTTTAAGATACTTCAGCATAGTGCGAATTTTATCATAGGTTTGTTGGTTATCTCACAGGACATTTCCTGTACTTCACTGTATCTCTGATTGAAGCGGACAACACATTATTGTGTAGTTACGCTGTGGTGACAACCGGAAGTTGGGTCCCCTGCTCTTCAGCCGTTCGTTGCCCTCAATTTTGTTTGGAATTGAGTCAACTGCAAGGAGTCACTTCAATGAAGTCAGCTTGAGTCAA
Source organism: Cetorhinus maximus (assembly GCF_964194155.1). NCBI lineage: Eukaryota > Metazoa > Chordata > Chondrichthyes > Lamniformes > Cetorhinidae > Cetorhinus > Cetorhinus maximus. Next base: position 53,333,829 of record NC_135900.1, read on the forward strand.
ACACAAATGCATGGACAGATATTCAAAAACATGAAACGAGATCTCAATGAGATGGTAAATACGTTGACAATTCCAAAAAATTCAGGGGTTAACTGGATTCCTGAACAATAAAGAATACTTTCAAGAAGTTCACAGGGGAAGGACAGGTATTAAAATTTTGTGTGTTTCAAAATCCATTTCCTCTGAGTTTCTGCGTCAGTCTCCATGGTGATCATACAAGAATAGTATACTTTACTCTATTTATGACTCCACTGTGTCTTCTCAGGCAGTTCAGTACTCCTGGCACCATGACAAACTCATTTTGGGCTGCGGGTTGTTTGTTGAGAAATGTTTGTTAGATAGCAAATAAAGCTCATTGCAAAGGAGTTTGTTGCTAAAATACGAATACACTGTAACATGAGATAAAGAGGAACATGGGAGCAAGAGTCTATCTGCAAAGGCCTGAAGAGGAAGAAACAACCTACTTTTGCTGAACTAGGGAAACATTTTTTTAAATTCACAAGGGAAAATTTACACCTGTATAACATCTGTCCCAAATCCATGACATCCACCACCTAGAAGGACAAGGGCAGCAGCTGGAACACCAGCATCATCATCAACACAATCGCTTCAAAGTCACACACCTACCCGTCAACTGGGCATATAACGTAATTCCTTCAAACAGGCTCGGTCAAAACCAGGAGACTCCCTAACAGTATTATGGGAGCACCTTCATTACATGGATTGTAGTAGTTCAAGGTGGCATCGCACTACCACCTTCTGACTGCACTTTGGGCTGGTCAACAAATGCTGGACTTTTGAGTGACACCCACAATTCAGATATGAATTGAGAAAGTGAGATGGAGCCAGAAGCATGTGTTTCACAGACTTCAGCTTCACTGAGACAACCTTTACCGTGGCCTTTTAAGGATCTAGCGGAAATCAATGATTCACTTCACTTAGGAAGTACCTTGTAGGAATAAGAAGTTAGGTTCTGGAGTCCATGGTATCGGGCACACAGAGTACACATATTGGGGGGAATGGTCCCAGATTTGCACTAAGTGCAGTCGCAGGCGGGTAAAAAGATGTTTTACCTTCCGGCCGGAATAGCGGCTTCTCATGCCGTATCATCCCAAATCCGCCGCATTATTTATGCATTCCCGGGAAACATGTCATTTCCATGGCGGGCGGGCTCTCATTCACCCGCCATGCCATCATCTTGCCACTCCATCACGCCGGGCGCCATATTTAAAGTCCAGCCGCATGCACACCTCTCAGTGCTTCCAGCCCATGACTGCTACAAAGAAGACAAGGCCCTGAAGGGCAAAAAGACTGCAGCCCCCAGGTTCAAATACACATCCCTCGAGTGCCTTTTGGATGCAGTGGAGGCTCGCCGTGATGTCCTCTACCCCTGCTCTGGTGCAGGATGGGCAGCAACCTCACTAATCCAGCTTGGGAGGCGATGGTCAGCACGAACGCTGCCACCCAGTGCCACAAGAGGATGAATGATCTCCTCCGTTTTGCCAGGGTAAGTCATTCTTCTCATCACTCTCAACTCACATACTTACAAACCTATCACACATCCACGGGGATCTCACTCACTGCCAGCTCAAGGGGCATCACCATTCACTCTCTCACACACACCTTCATCGTCCTCACCCCGTCCATGGGAGCACTTACCACTCACACATGCCAGGCATACTTATCATCTGGCCTGGCAGGCATCCTGCTCACACTCTCTCCATCTCTATTTATTGCAGGACAAGCTGGCACACAAGAGGGAGAGGTTGCAGACCGGTGGAGGAATGCCTGAAATCAAGGTCATCACGGACTTTGAAAACAGAGCCATCCAGCTGGCCGACGAGGATCTGGACTGTTCTTTTGCAGATGGTGAGGTCAGCGCTGCTCTACCAATTGAGGATCCAGCAGTGCAACATCCATCAGACAACCATGCTGTTAGTGGCTCTTTCACAGGCCACTGCCATGCACTAATTATCTCTCTGTGCTTTCACAGGCACATCTGCCAAACAGCCAACAAAGTCCACGACCCAGGAACTCCAATAAAGCCATAAAGAAGCTTCTTAAGAGGAATCTGGAGGCACACTCCCTGAAGTCCTGTCACAGTGCTCACCCACACCCTCCACCAGCGCAGAGACACTCATCTCAGTGGGATCTAGCTTTAGAGTAACCTCAGGATCACAATCTGGTGAAGACATCACACTTTCTGATCCACAGCAGGCGGTGGCAGGGACTTCCCAGGTCCCCAGTACTTGGGGGACTGCTGGAGGCTGGAGCATTGCTGAGTCTGATTTAGATGACGAGCCTCTGGACTCGGTCATGTCACAGTTGCTACAGCTGCAAAGGCAAGCTCGGGAACATCAGAAAAAGATGTCCTCTGCACTCCTCCGATTACAAGGCACAATGGGGGAGTCTGTCCACCTTCACTCTGAGATGATAGTGCCTGCATTGCAACGCACCAAGGTCAGCATTGGTAGGATGGTGACCGCCATGGAGACCTTGGTTCAGGACGTCGCTCCTGCATTGCTGTGTGGGCTGAACTCCATCACTGACACCATAGTTGACCTCCAACAGTGTGTATGTGAGAGGGATGCCAGGCAGCTTGATCTCACTCCAGCTACCCCTTCTTCTCAAGGAATCAGCCAGGGCCCTTGGGCACCCATAAGGAGGAGGATCACCAGGTGCACACCCCGGGCCATCCACCCAGATGACTCCGGGAGTGTCCGGCCCATCCACATCCCCTTTTGCTGTGACCTCAGCAGCTCCAGCTCCATAGCTCAAGGAGGGTGCCACTGCCATACAGCAGGTCCCTGAAAGCAGGCTGGGGCCCTCCAGGTCTTAGCGCTCCAGAGGATGCCCACCAAGTTCACCAAAGACAGGGCGTAGCAGTCAGCAGGCTGCCTTCACCTCTGCTGTGGATATTGGGGGAGCACCAATGCGTAGCGACAGGGTTAGGAAGGTTAAGAAGATGTAGTTGCACAGACTGGCCACAGATGTTAATTACTTGTACATAATGTTCACTATTGTAAATAAACTCCCAAGAATATCTCTCTGCCTATGGATCCTTGTTCTGATGAGCAATGTTCTTGTCACTCAGATGTGAAACCTTTCTGCACAAGATAAAGGCAGGTATCTCAGTCCAGGGCCTCTTCCCTGTGCTTTGTGCAGCCTTCAGACCAAAGTAATGGTCCAGCCTCACACTCCCTGGGAACATTACTGATGCCTGAACCTCGACAGTGCTGGTCATTGCTGCCAGAAAGTGTGGACAGGTGTCACAGAGTTCCGTCATTCTCTCTGTGTGCTGTCAGCACCTTTAAGGTGGGGCTGGCCCCCATCTCTTCAGCATCTGTGACCAGTGACGCTGTGCTCCTGAAGGGCTTAGGTACTGAAGGTGGACACAGGATCAGGTGCTTCTGAAGTTTCATGTCTCTCTGATATGACCCTGATACATTCTCAGAGGCAATACAAAGATCTATAGAGTGTCCTCACTGCATGTCATTATCATCCTCCTGTAATCGAGCGACTATTAGAGTCTCCACTGCGTCTCCATGACAGGAGCATTATCACAGAGGGTATGAGCGCTGCCAAAAGCCAGACTGGAGTCAAACGTTCATAGATGCAATGTGAGGATCTTATGGTGTCTCCTCACTGCATGTCGTCATCATCTTCCACAAATCTAGCAGCTATGAGGGCCTCATCTAGCCAGTGCAAGGGCCACATCCCCATCATTGTCGCCTTCGAGGACCCACTCACCCTCATCCCCTTTGGCATCCTCCTATTTGGAGACGACCTCCAGCTCCTCCAACCCTCCTCAGACAGCTCCTCTCCCTGTTGCAGTGCCAGGTTGTAAAGGGCGCAGCAGACGACGACGATGCATGACACCCTCTGTGAACTGTATTGCAGGGCTCCACCAGACCGGTCCAGGCACCAGAACATCTTTTTCAGCATCCCGATGGTTTGCTCCACCAAGTTGTGAGTTGCAGCATGAGCCTCGTTAAATCTTCACTCTGCTGCAGCCTGAGGCCGCTGCACGGGTGTCATCAGTCACATCCTGTGTATGTAGCCCTTGTCCCCGAGGAGCCATCCCTGCAGACTCTCTGGACCCTGGAAGACATCAGGAATCTGTGGCTGACTGAGAATGTAGGAGTTGTGGACACTCCCTGAAAAACGTGCGCAGACCTGCAGGGTGCTTTTGTGGTGGTTGCACACCAGCTGCACATTCAGTGAATGGAAGCCCTTGCGGTTGACATAGTTGACTGTGTGTTGCGATGGAGATCTGAGTGCAACGTGAGTGCAGTCGATGGCACTCTGCACCTGTGGGAAACCGAGATCATGGCAAAACCAATCGCTCTTGCATCCTGGCTCTCCTGGTCCTGGACGCACAAAGTGGATGGCATCTGTAACCTCATGGATGCATTTGTGGGTAGAGGCTTGTGATGTCCCAGAGGTCACCTGTGGGACCCTGAAAGGAGCCACTGGCATAAAAATTGAATGCTGCCGTCACTTTCATGGTCACTGGCAGTGGATGACCCCATGTCCCCGTGGTGCCAAATCCTGCAGTAGCTGGCAGATGTGACTAACCAGTTCCCTAGACATGTGCAGTCTTTGGTGATACTGGTTCTATATCATCTGCAGGAATGAAGGGTGGTGTTTATGGACCCTGGGTTTAGCTAGACGCCGACCAGTGACAGCTCGCTGTGGCGTTTCAATGGCATGTGCAGGAGCCCCAGCCGCCTTTCTTCTTCCAGAGGGTGCTGCTCCTCCCTCTGTGCAGCCAGGCGCCTCTGTTGCACTCTTCCCCGTTGTCTTCGCTCTCTGTACACCATGTGGCATACAGCTAGTTCACCAGGCTCCATGATCCTGATGTACTCCTCCTGCAGGATGAAAGAGCAATACGTGTGGTTAGCATGGGTGTACTAAGAAAATCTCTTAGTGAAGTCTAAAGGCCCCTTAACGCAGCCTGAAGAGTGCTGGTCACCACTTGGATGGCCAGAGTTTAGTGCACTGCATGGCTGCCCGAAATCTCACCTTCCTCTGGCCCACTCCATCTGACCGATTGGCAGCAGCTTTGCCCATTGGACTGCATGCTGTGCTCTCAGCTCAGGCGCAGGCATTCTCCTAGCCTGTGCTGCAAGGCTGCACTGTTAGCTTGAACCATGTGGGACACTGATCCAAACTTGAATGACATTGCAAGGGGCTGTGAGCGCCTCTACCAGTGACTGCTCCATGGCCAGGTTTCGCAAGGAGATTGTACAACCAGCCCAGTTGTCCAACTGTTCTGCAGTCCACTAAAACGCTCATTAGTTTGCAGTCTGTGCCCGAGGGGGGAAAGGTCTGGAGCACTTGATGGTACTTTGATCCCTCTGCGTCGCTTGAGTGGGCAGATAAGCCAGAGGCCCAACTCCATGCATGTCAATGTGGCTGCACCTGAACTGTCTCAGCTGCAGAGGACTGGTCACTTAATACAAGGTTTCCCTAATGCAAGGCTGCTTCGCTTGCCCATCCGCCCTCCACACTCAGCATGTGCTTGTGCGCTCCCTTCAGCCGCAGGGCAGCCTTTACCACCCCCCACCCCGCCCCCCTCTCCAAGTCGCCTCAACCTTGATGTCCAACAGGCGTACCTCATGAGCTCTCCGCAGCATTATTGTGCACTCACCTCAGAATTCCCCTCAAAGTGCAGCTGCCAAGTGTTGTGAAGCATGTTGGTGGTGGGAAGGCGATCCAGCGAAGGGGGGGGAGAAATGAGGCTGGCGGGCTAGCCTTATAATTATACGCTGATATGTTACAATGAGGTTCTCAATATCCGATAGTGGGAAACATGACCTCCAATCAACGGGCTGAGCAGATGACCGCAAACTGGTTTCACAACGTCATGAAACCGATTTCTGGCCTTCTCGCCATTTTGTTCGCTCACACCACCAAACACGCCCTACGCCATGGGCACGAACGATTCCGCCCATTATTTAAAAGCAGAAGTACTTAAATTGGTGTGCGCTCAATGTGGGAGCGCTGTTGTGAGGTCGAGAAATCTGGAAGAACAGGCTTCCTGAATGCTCTGCAGCTCCTTTAAGTTTTTTCTGTCGGGTTTCCTCCCATAGGCAGGCTGATTTACTGGCCTCCTTCACTAGGCCGAAGCCTTCAAAGGCAGGGTAGGTATAGTGACAGACTGAGAGAGATTGGGTGGAGATAAGGGGGAGGATTGTGGAAGGGGTGGTCCTATTTACAGGGAAGTAGAATGATGATGATGGTCGGGGAGGGAAGTTGATAGATCGCGAGTTAGGGTTGGCAGGGGGATTACTGCATAGATTGTTGGGCCTGGAGGAAACATTGCTGCTCCTCCTGGCCCACAAGCAGTGCCATAAAAGGACCTCATGGATTCCGTCCTTCTTGCTTTACAGCTGCCGGTTTATCCAAGGTTTGGGAAAACTAGAATGTTAAAATAAATGCAGGCAACCTCATTATAATATTTAAATGACCAATCCAGTTTCCACAACTGATTGGTTGCCCACCTCTCATCCCATCTGCATTGAAACCAGAAATGGGTGAGTTTGAGGCGGGCTGGGTTCCAATTTCAGATTTTTTACATTTTAACCTCTGGCATGACTCCAGCCCTCCTGAGTTTGGGAGTAAAGATTCAGCCTTAGTATGGACTAAAGAACAACAACCCACGCAAGCAGTCCAAACAACAGAATCATTGCCTCTAGTGTCCTAATGGTGCACCTGACTGTGGTGCTGCTATGTGGTATTCAAATTGGGGCCATTAGATATGTTTGCAAAGAGTCTCCATTCAATCATTCTAACCAGGAACTTCATGTAGAATGGGCACTGTACGCAGCTGGATTACAGAAGGATCAACAATACTCCCATGATAATGGCTATTGATATGCAAGATAATATTTCGATAATCAGACCAGCTGATCAGTAATGGAGTGATATCTCTTCTACCTATATATGCACTAGCCTTCATGAAGCATCTATAATGTCATAGTCTTGTGAAACCCACCAAGTAGAGAAATCACAGTGCCTTCTCCAGTCAGTCTCTCCTTTCCATTGACATTTATCACTCCCTCTCGTGAACCATCCTCCCCATTCACACTGAGACACTCCCACTCTCTAAACATCCTCCCAATTCAGAGACACTCCCTCTCTCTAAGCATCCACCCAGCTCAATGATTCACTCCATCTCTCTAACCATCTATCCATTGTTGCAACTTGACCCTGTCCTTTCTCTTTATCTCAGCACTGTCTTCTCTCTCTCAGTTCTGACTGCCACCTGTATATCTTTCAGTCCCTTCTCTCTGCTCAACAGATGTATTGGTTTTAATTTTCCAAAATTCCCTAGATTCTGAAAAGGTCCCTTCAGATTAGAAAATAGCAAATGTGACTCCTCTATTCAAGAAAGTAGGGAGACAGAAAGCAGGAAAATACAGGCCATTTAGCTTAACATGTGTCATAGGGAAAATGCTGAAATCTATTTTTAAGGCGGTTATAGCAGGGCACTTAGAAAATCTCATTGTAATTAAGCAGAGACAACATTAGTTTTATGAAAGGGAAATCATATTTGACTAATTTATTGGAGCTCTTTCAGGAAGTAACAAACAATGTGGATGTTGATGTGCTACACTTAGATTTCCAGAAAGCATTTGACAAGGTGCCACATTAAAGGTCACTATGCAAAATAAGAGTTCATGACGTTGGGGATAACATGTTAACATGAATAGAGGATTGGTTAGCTAACAGGAAACAGAGTAGGCATAAAAGGGTCATTTTTGGGTTGGCAAGATGTGACCAGTGGAGTGCCACAGGGATCAGTGCTGGGGCCTCAACTATTTACAATTTATATCAATGACTTGGATGAAGTGACCGAATGTATGATTGCTAAATTTGCTGATGACACAAAGATAGGTAGGAAAGTAAGTTGTGAAAAGGACATAAGGGTTCTGCAAAGGAACATACATAGGTTAAGTGAGTGGCAGAAATTTGGCAAATGGAGTATAATGTGGGAAAATGTGAACTTATCCACTTTGTCAGGAAGAATAGAAAAGCAGCGTATTATTTAAATAGAGTGAAATTGCAGAACTCTGCAGTACAGAGGGATCTGGGTGTCCTGGTACATGAATCACAAAAGGTTGGTATGCAAGATACAGCAAGTGATTAGGAAGGCAAATGGAATGTTGTTATTTATCACAAGGGGAATGGAATATAATAGTATGAATGTTTTGCTACAGTTGTATAGGGTATTGTAGAGACCACATCTGAGTACTGAGTACAGTTTTGGTCTCCTTATTAAAGAAAGGGTATAAATGCATTTCAGAGAAAGTTCACTCAGTTGATATCTAGAATGGGGGTGTTATCTTATGGAGAAAGTTTGAACAGGCTGGGCCAGTATCCATTGGAGTTTAGAAGAATGAGAGGTGATCTTATTGAAACATATAAGGGGACTTGACAGGATGAATGCTGAAAGGATGTTTCCTCTTGTGAGGGAGACTAGAACCAGGGGACACAGTTTAAAAATAAGAAGGTCACCCATTTAAGAAGGCGATGAGGAGAATTTTTTTCTCTTAGAGGGCTGAGTGTCTTTGGAACTCTCCTCCCCAGACAGTGGTGGAGGCAGGGCTATTTAATATTTTTAAGGCAGTAGATGATAAATTCTTGACTAACAAGGAGTCAAAGGTTATCAGGGTTAGACAGAAATGTGGACCTGAGGCCACAATCAAATCAGCCACGATCTTATTAAATAGCAGAGCAGGCTCATAGGGGCTAAATGGCTTACTCCTGCTCCTAATTCGTATGTTTGTAGTTCCTGTTGCCACCATTACCCCTCCCACAGTTTCCGCTGGTAATATTAATCCCTCAATAATTCCTCCCCAATGCAGCATTTCACTCCCATAGCACCAGAGTTTTATAGTGGGCAGGAGTACTGAGGGATAAAGGGAAGAGCAGAGTCAATTTTTTACCTCCAGATAGTTTAAAATGTGTGTGAGAGCATTTATACACGGTGCATACTTGGTTACACCTATGATATGTACCAGAAAAGTATCTGATGTTGCATTTCACATTGACTAATCCCAGTTAACTCTCAAGTTAAACATAAGGCTAAAGTTCTGACTCGCATGATCTTATTGCCTTTGTTATGAGCCACTGGACTCCGCTCTTAAAGACTTTGCTGGATTATCTACCATTGCCTTTGAAATACTGTGCCCAAACCTTTTGTCAGAGTATGACATTGCACACTTTTAAATAAGCTGACATCATGTATCTTCCCAGCAATGGGTGCAGAAGTAGATTGTGTGAAACAACGAAGGAATTTTCAAACAAGGACAATGGGTAAAATGGGTACGTGAAGGAATTGGGGTCACAGGGTGATAAGGTGAGCAAAAGAGGATACAGGTGGTGGAGTTTAAGCTAAGTTATATTATGTACAGAAATGACATTGGGAGGCTGGCAAAGACAGCACTTGAGAACTCGAGTCAAGGTAACAAAAACATGGGTTTTAACGGTGGAGGCAATCAGGAACAAAGGCAGGGCCTTGATGAGTTGGTGACAGATTGTGAAGTTTGAAGTTCACCTGTATTTGCACATAAATTACTTATTAAACTGGCCACAGAAATTTGTCTAGTAATTATCAGCGTAAGCATCGTTTTATCAATGTGATAATTGTTAATGACTCCCAATGATTTTGGGAAGTTAACAAATGTGTAAACTCCAAAAGGCACAGTACTCAAAAGGTTTAATTTTTGCTCATCAGAGGTTAGAACAGGATGTATAATTTGTGTATTGTTAGATTCAGCTTAGGTAAGCAGCTGCAGAGATGAAGAAAGTTGGGAGTATGGGTAGAGTGTTTGGCAGTTAGGGTCACATAAAATGACTTTCATTTTTCAAATGGTAAATTTGCAACTGAGTGGTAATTCTGACTCATCCACTGATATCAAGTTGGGTTTTTGAAAACACTTTTGGAATTGAGAATGGTGTTGAGGTAAATCTGGGTATTAACAAGCACATGGAAAATTACCCACATCTGCAGATAATGGAGGTCATTTTAACTTTGGTAGGTCTGAAAAACCAGTACTGGCAGATTAGCCACCAGTAATGCACCCAGTCTGACTTCCTTTACACTGACGTGAGTTTTCAGACCACTGGCTTATGCAAGTGAAAGTTGTGTTCAAAAAAATCTAAGATTAAATAATATGGCCGATATCATAGGAAAACACTTGTCATTATGAATCTGAGGGATACCACATCCATTCAGCTTGCTTGCAATGTTTCCAGGGTAATCACTATATCTAGAGAATAATGGTCACTCCAGAAATCAAAGCAAGAGCAAATTAGCAGAGTATCTGGAAGGATCTATTGCATTTGGTTGAAGAACTGGCTGTTGCAACTGTAAAAAATGGATCGAACTAAAAACAGAAATCACTGGAAATCTGTTTTTTATTTCAGATTTCCAGTATCCCTGGTATTTTGCTTTTGTGAAAGATTGAACAGCTGCTGTTGAATATGATACTTGTCTGAGTTAGAGATTAAGATAGCCATAAACTATATTCCACAAAGATGACCAATTCAGACTTCAACTGCATTGCTAGAGTGCTTGAAGTACTGGAATGAGTGATTGACATGGCTGTAAGCCTGCAGGCTAAGCAGCTTGTTTCTTCTGAAAGTTGCTTTGTTTTTTTGTGAAGCGATAATGGGCCAGATGTTGCTCAAGTTGGTCACCTTGCAGCATGCCCCATCGGTTAGACTTATAGACTAGCCCATTTAAGGTTTAAAACATTTTACCTACGAAATTGCTGGATACAAGAGTTGAGGGCAACTGGACATCAGAGACCTTGGTGAACAATGGGTTTCTCCTTGACCAATGAGCTTAAAGGGTCGAGAGATAAGCAGAGGAAGGACCAAAAAGGCAGCTCAATTAGGGTGGGTGAATTAATGCCAAGTCACATAAATAAAGAGAAGGAAAAAAGGACTGGATTAAGAGAGAGAATAAGGAAACCAAAAGGAAAAGTAAGAAAAACTTAAAAATTGGCTTTAAAATTTTCTAAAACAATTCGTACTCTGAAGGAATGAGAGTCCACGTTTCTAAATTTTCACTTCCTGGTTAAGAGTGGTCGATTGGCAGTTATTAAGAATGATCACATTGTTGGAACAGTACTTACGCTGATAATTACTAGACTTCATTTTCTGCGGCAAGTTTAGTGAGCAATTAATGTACAACATGGAAACTTCATGAAAAATCACACAGTGGTTGAGGCACGGGCTGTTGCTTTTGTGAGGCTAACAAAAGAGCAGTGCAAATCATCTAGCAACTTGTGACGAGTCACAATTCACAAGGTATCTCTCCACCACAAGTTGCTGGCTGAGTTACATTTCGGCCATTTTTTTTTCAGCGGAATGTGGATGAATAGTTCTTACCAAGCCTGAAAATTGCAAAGTCAGATTCACAGGGCTCGGGACAGAGTGACAATGAAAAGATCCTGATCTTATTACATTGCCACACCCTCCCAACCTCCCCCTGCCACAACCTCTCAACCCCCCACATCACACCCTCCCAACCCCACCACCTCCCCCACCCCCCACCCCACTGAGTGAACATTTCACCTTCTGCCTGTACTTGGGTTCCTGGTCAGCTGTCGGTGCACATGTATGGGAACAGTTTTGGAAAGCTGCAGACAAGATCTTGCATTGCCATTTTTGAAGGGTGGCGAGGGGTGGTGGGCAGAAGAAGTGGCCTCATCTCATTAGATAACCGGGAGGGACACCTAGAACAGCCTCAACTGGTTTCATTTCATTGGATATGGAATTTTAAAATGGCCCATTTTGCTAACCAGAATACCATAGATCCCTTAAATTGTATAGTGATGAAGTGAAAGCTTTGGTGACTACTTAAATCTGCATTAATGATAACTATTCAGGAATCCATTGTTACCCACATGCTGTGCACTAGCTGGTATTCAGAAGTAAAGCTTGCATGCCAGATATTCTCATCTACAACTAGAAGTTATGATCCCCGTAAGGACCGATAACTTTAAAAAAAAATAAATTCGAACTTCCAGTTGAAAGCTGAAAAGATGACCCGACTAGATTTTATGTTTTAATACTTTTACTATAACAAGCATTGACAAAACACTATTGCCGTAGGCATTGCAGGAACTCAGCAAGGGTCCTTAGACAGCACCTTTCAAACATACCACTGCTACCATCTAGAAGGATAAGGGCAGCAGTTAGATGGGAACGCTACCACCTGGAAGTTCCTCTCTAAGCCACTCACCATCCTGACTTGGAAATATATCGCTGTTCCTTCACTGTCGCTGGGTCAAAATCCTGGAACTCTCTCCCTTATTGCACTGCAGGTGTACCTGCACCACATGGACTGCAGCTGTTCAAGAAGGCATCTCACCACCACCTTCTCAAGGGCAATTAGGGATGGGCAATAAATGCTGGCCATGAACGAATAATAAAAAAAGTTATACTTTAAGCTATATAACAGAGCTTTTCCCTTTTTCTTTTACCACAACTGAAAAACCCACTTCATAGGTATACTTTACACTGTCCCTTAAGTAGTCACTTGATTTTCCTGGGTCCCATCCAAATTGAAGATCAACCTCCGAGATTTCACTTCTATTCCTTTCCTTTCCTAGCCAGGTAACTTATGATGCCAGAGCTGTCTTTCATGGTGAGGGCTTTTGCTGGAGATTCTCCCTCTAGTGCAAGCTAGGTGAATCTTCCAGCCACGTTTCAAATCCTCACAAGCTTAGTCTTTTGAAACCGAGTGCAAGCTTCCACTCACATTCCTGTGTGGTGAGCCATAGAGACTTTCAGCCTCCAGCTGCTCTCCCTGTCCCGGATCCTGGAACACTAACTTGTCTGTGAGTTTCAGGAATATCTTTAGAAAAGCTTGTTACCCAATCTCACAATGGCTCCCGAAGGACTCTCCCCCTCTCAAAACCCATCTCTATGGCCACGTGAATCACACAGGTCTTGTATCCAGGTAGAAATGCAGATTAGCTTTTAGACCCCACTCTATTTTATCTTGGAAGTAAATGGTCAGTATAAAGTATAACCGTTTACAACCCACACTCTCAACCCCTTGCTGGGACTTTGGAGTGTAACTACTGTAAACAAAGATGCTGCTGTCATTGTCTCCAAGCGTGAACACCTTAGACCGTCTTTCCCACAAAACAACCCAGGCTTCCCTTTAATCTTCAACAATCACATCACTCAGGCAGACTCTGAAACAGGTCACATGACCTCCTTCATTTTCCCCGAACTTAAAGGCACAGTCCTAAAACATAATCTTATAAAACTCATATTTGTAACAAAGTCACTAAAAAGAATATCAAATGGCAAATTTCTCATGTTTTGTTAATTGACACATTAAGCATCTAGTGTATGTGTATAATGTCCATTACACTTTAGATTAGCAAATATATATCTGCTGTACCTTTCCAACTAGCTCTTGGAACAGACATCAGAAAAGTGAATGTTTCAGGTTTGAAATCTCTCCCTTCCCACACAAGGCCTCCTATCAAAAATAAGTTTCTGCCTGAAAGTTTCCCTATCATCTGGCTCACTGTGAACAGGAGATAGTTAAATATTCTGAGATCAAGTATGTCTTTATTGTAAAACCTCTCAACTTTTATTCTGGCTGACAGCTATCAGTCTTAAGTATGGGATGCCTTGAACCTTTGGGAGAACGATAATTTGCCCTGTCTCCTTCCACATCCCGCCTTCCAAAAACTACTGACTTTGCCTGCAAGTGTACAAACTGACTGCTATTCCATTCAGCAGATACAGAGATGTTATGAACAGAGAACTACCACGATCATTTCTGATCCACTCTCCCATCTGCCATACCTGCCAGGACATAATAAACCATCTCAGGGTCTGCTTTCCAGGGGATTGTGCATGATGGAAAGTATCTGTGTTGCTAAAAATAAATTTCTGCACCATGAATCAATAACTGGATTAAATAAAAGGGTTTGATGTAATGAAACTCAGCACAGAATGCAAAATGTGATTTATTTCTTCCGGAGATATGCTCTAACACACATCAGGTTGCCAGAAACTTCTACCAGGTGATTTTAACGGATTTTTTTTCTACAGTGAACGGTCAGGGTTGTTGATGGTAGTGCGGGTAACAATACATATATGGACTTTGAAGAAGTATTTGACAAAGTGCCAAACAATAGGCATGTTAACAAAATTAAAGGCCATGGATTAAAATGACAGTGGCAGAGTGGATACAAAACTGGCTAAGGGTCAGAAAGCAGAGTGTATAGGGGAACAGCTGTTTTTCATATTGGAAAGAAGCGGTGTTCCCCAGGGATTGGCTACTGCTCTTTCTGACTTTAGTGACATAGACTTGCGTATCTATTCATTCATTTCATTCATGTGTGCTCTGCCTAAAGGCAGGTCCTGGCTCATTGTCTGCTGATGCTTCATCTTGAACTGCTTTGCTTGGCCGTTTTAAACAGTGGTAGTTTTCCATTGCCTTCCACTTTCAATCTAGGGCAGAATTTCAAAGTTTGCAGATGGCAACAAACTTGGAAATATAGTAAACAGCGAGGAGAAGAGTAAAACAGGCTTTAGGAGGACATAGGTAGACTGTTGAAATGGGCAGACACGTGGCAGATGAAATTTAATGTAGAGAACTAATACATTTTTGTAGGATGAATGAAAAGATGCAAAATAAATGAAATGCTACAAATTCAAAGGAGGTCAGAACATATAGATATGGGGGTGTATGTACAGAAGTTTTGAAGGTGACTGGAAAAGTTGGGAAAGCTATTATAAAAAGCATAAGGAATCTTGACATTATTAATAAAGGAACAAAGTGCACAAAACCAATTTGCTTTGGGTTCTCGCCTCAGCATTTGGGTTTGGTGAAATGTAGTTAGTGAGAAGAGTTTTCGCAGGCGTTAAATTTTACTGTAAGGAATTTTTTAAAATCAGTTTCCCAAGGCAAAGATTCATCCTCAATCCAATCTCCCTCCCTGAAGCAGGGTTATAACCAGGGCCATATGGACAAAGGAAATCTTGGACAATTCCGGCAGCAAAGCCAAATAAATAAAAATAAACAATAAGTTTTCTCTTGAACAAATCAATGCGTAAGAAATAATAGTTAGAGAACCACGATATCAGACTACTGCTCCCTTGATATACGACGACATATTTAACTCATAAAGTGTCATTTGACTGGTCACCATATGTGCTGCATATGGGCCCATGGTGAAGCTGATAAGACAACATATCAGGGCTTGAGTAACTGCTGAAGCTCCCCAGCGCCCACTTCATTATAAAAAATAAGATGTGTGCAAACAAATCATAAGGACGGGTGCATTTAAACAACTCTTCATCAACTGGAAAACCTCATTGGTCTAGAAGCTGAACTAGTGAAACTAATACATGACATACCAAGAATGCAGAATAACGAGAGACTTGAGGACTATAGGCACAGATTAAAAATATGTGACCTTAAATGGGTTAATAAAGTGAAGTAAAGTATAAACTGAAAGTAACTATTCTATTTTTGCCATCTTATTAATCAATTTAATGTCAGTATTAAACCATCCACTACAGCCTATTATAGTTATATTTATTAAAATGTTGACATTTCTAGTTTCAGCTACCAGATTGAAAAGTTCTAAAAACCCATAGGGGAGAATTTTCTCCGTGTCGGGCAGGCCATGTGGGAGCGGGCGCAGACTCCATCGCCATCATGTGGGATGTCGTTAGCACAGATTAGTTGTTATTTTTGCTTATGGACTAATGGACACTGCAGTTCAAAAGTAATTTATAGGCCTGGATTTTCACCCTTGAGGTGGGTAGCGGTTGTTCCTGGCTTGGTCTGCCTATCTCGGGAGAAAGTGCCTGCAAATGCAGATCTTCATTGCCAGCGGCTGGGACAGGCTGGAGACAGGCCAGCTGACCTGGGAAAAAGTTTTGTGGCAGCCACAGGAGCTGCTGGGTGCAGAAGCGGGCTGTTTAAAAGACCTGCCCCAATGCAGTGGGATTTTGGCCCAGTTAAAATAAAAACACAAATGCCCTCTAATCCACATTCCTCATACTTCATCAAACACTCCACACGCCTCATTCATGCTACCTCATGCTCCCCACCGACCCCCTATGGCTCATCATGCGTCCCCATGCCAAGGTCTGCTTTTTCAGGTCCATGGCCCCTCATTCCCCTATGCCAAATTCTGTCCTTCCACTTGCTCCCTATGGCACTTCATGCCCCCATGCCGAGCAATGGTATTTCCATGCCCATTGTTTCTATACAGTGTATAGTGGGTCAATGAAGCCTATAGCGTCAGTACTATGTGTTAAAAAAAAAAGTTTTAAAAAAGTAATTCATTCATAACTTACTACAATGTTGAAAAAATCATTTTGCTTCAAGGCAGGAAGAGTATTAATCATCCAGACCCTTTAAAGTATCAACAACAAAAATCACAAACCCCTGAAGTCACTTAACATTGTGTAAATAAACATTGTGAAACTGGCAGCAGAGACCAGAGTCTGAGCTGTCAATCAAACAATGTTTTCTCTGGGGCGCAGGTGTTTGAACAAGTGTAATGGTTGTCTGGGATCTCAGGCAAGCCTCCTTGACTGAGAGCCCAGACAACCATTAAGCTTGCTGATGTTGTACATCAAAAATGTTTATGAATTTCCTTTATCGAGGGAGGTATTTTACAATCTTTAAATTTGTTTTGAAATGTATGGCATTTGGTAGAAAGACAAATATCAACTAGCCTGTATTGCTAGCACTCACCTCTGGGAAAGAGTGCTTGGGGAGGGGGTTAGGGCGGGGGGATGAAGCTGAGCATTTACAGGTATAGTGAATAGTATAGTGTTGAGACATAGAAGGGAGGTTGCACTGTCAGTCATTTTCCTTTGGGTGAAATGTTGCAGGGCCTTCAGCTTCTTATCCTGGTTGTCAACATAGATTACACAGCACGAGATCCCCCAATGGGTACAAGCAATGCCCCTTGCAATACTGAGTCATGCAGACCTGAATCGTCTCCTGCTTGAGCCCGATCCTGTGCTGAATTAAACCTTAGTCGTGGTGGTTTTCAAGTACAACATTTCTATAGCAATTCTGGACTAATTTGTATACCAATGATGTAAATTTGTAATATTTAAATCCTGCAGTCAAAGTGCCAGAACTTGATTTGCATTTCACAAACACTGAGAAGGCGGTGAGCAATAGACCGTGATACAAAATGTCTCAAAGACTCTTTCTGGAGCATGTAATTTGCATTGTGGAACATAATTTTCTCAATGTATGAATGTGGAGCTTGCCAGCCCCAGGCTGATCCAGGCTGATCCCTTCCCCCTTCGTATGCTGCAACAGTGGCTTATGTACTTCATGCCCTCCAGGCTTTTCTGCATTGCCAATCACTGCCTTCTGATTTCAACAATTCTCACACCCTGCCTAATTGGCTTTCTGGACTGTGGCAGCAGCCAAATTCTCCAAACCCACAGCTTCTCTCCCCACAGTGCTGAACAGGAGGAGAATGGAGAGTAAAAGAGGAAAGGCAAGGAACAACACGCACTTTTTTTTGACAGAAAAATGTTGCCAAGGGAGGCTTGATCAAAAATAAACGGACAGAGGCAAATTGGTGACAAAAAGCTTGGTAAAAGATATGGGTTTCAAAGAGGGTCTTAAATAATGAGAGGAAGGTGAAAAGGTGGAGGGATTTAGTGACAGAATTCCAGGGCATGAGGCCTAGGTGGCTGAAGGCATGGTCGCCAGTGGTTGCACAAGGGGCCAGAATCACAGGGATACAGAATTCTCAGAAGATTGAAATCAGAAGGATAGAGACATATAAGGAAAGGATTTAAATGCAGGATGATTTTTTTAAAAATTGGAGGTATTGGCAGACCAAGATCTAACGTAAGCAAGCAGGGGTGATGGATAATCAGATATGATTGGGGATAAGATACGGGCAGCAGAAGTTTGGATGGGCTGAAGTTTGAGGGTAAATAACAGGAGACTGACCTGGAAAGCATTGGAATACTTGAGTCTGAAAGTCACAAAGACTTATTGAAGGTTTCAGCAGCAAGTAAGCTAAGGTAGAAGCAGGGGCAGGTGATATTATTCTGAGACAGTGGCCAGGGAAAGAGATGGAATTTATTCCCAAAAGATACAGGGTGGAATTTTCCGTGCCCGCTAGCCTTGGGCGTGTTTGGTGATGTGAGTGGACAATATGGCTGGAAGGCCAAAAATCAGGTTCCCAATGTTGTGAAACCAGTTTGCAATTGTCCACTCTGCCCATCAATGTGTAGTTAAACATTTAATATTTCAAACCTGCCTTTTGTAATTTATAAAGGTTCAGCTTCTCCCAGAGGGGAATATGAGTCGGTCTCTATTGTCTGCTGTACATAACATTTAAATCCTGTTATTTTAATAACAAATGATTTCTTTATTTCTTATTTTTGTCTAAAAAAAAACTATTTTTTGGTTTAAATATTTATGGTCTATTTTCTGCCGTTGGATGTCGGAAACCTCATTGTAATACATCTCCATATCATTAAAAGCCCAGCCCGCTGGAATCTTCTCCCCTCTCCTGGATTGTCCGAGCACGTCAGTATGTTTCACAACAGCTTATATAAGGTATGCACTTGGCAGGCTGCAATTCAAGAGGAACTCAGAGGTGAGCACACGGCAACATTGTGCAGCACTTGCTAGGGTCGCCTGCTGGACTACAAGGTTGCAGCGCGTTTCGGGGGAGGGGGGGGGTTGTGGTGGGGGGGCTGTGGTTGAGGCGAGTTGTGGGGGGGGCCTGTGGTTGAGGCGAGTTGGGGTGGGGGGGGGCCTATGGTTGATGGTGGTGTGCAAGCATGTGTGGGGTGGGGGTGGCGGCCGGGCGTAAGTGGCCACGCATTAGGGACACCTTGTATAAAGTGACCAGTCCTCTGCAGCTGAGACATTTCAGGCACAGCCAGATTGATATGATTGGAGTGAGGCTTCTAGCTTATCTGACCACTCAAGCAATGCAGAGGCATCAAAGTACCACCAAATGCTCCAAAGCTTTTCATCCCCCCACCACCCCCCCACCCCAGCACAGACTGCAAACCAATGAGGATTCTAGTGGGCTGCAGAACAGTTGGATGACTGGGCACATTGTACAGTCTCCTTGCTAAAGCTGGCTATGGAGCAGTCACTGGTGGAGGTGCTCACAGCCCCTTGCAATGTCATCATTCAGGGTTGGACCAGTCTCCCCCGTGGTTCAAGCTAACAGTGCAGCCTTGGAGCACGGGTTAGGAGAATGCCTGTGCCTGAGCTGAGAGCACAGCATGCAGTCCAATGGGCAAAGCTGCTGCCACTCAGTCAGGTGGAGTGGGGCGGAGGTGGGTGGGGTTTCGGGCAGCCATGCATCTCACTGAACTCTGGCCATCCAAGTGGTGGCCAGCACTCTCTGGGATGCATTAAGGGACCTTCAGACTTAACCAAGTGTTATGTTTTAACCATGGGCCGCTTTGCTTGTGAACCAGTTGCACGCTTATCCGACAGCAGATGAATCGATTACAATATATGGCAGACAGAGACCAATATGAAATGAAGCACAAACTATTTATTTACACAAACAACAGAGCATTAACACGATGTGTGCTTCTCCAGTCAGACCCTACTCTAGACTAACATTAACCTGGTAGCCCGCGTTACACGGCTATTGGGTCTTACAGTCACGTGGTCAATTTGCTCATGGCCTCTTAAAGGTATATTACACCACAGATTACCACACCAAGAGAGGTTCTTAGAACACCCAAGCTAAACCACACGTCTCTCTCTCTCTTTCATCCTGCAGGTGGAGTGCATCGGGAGCATGGAGCCTGATGACCTAGCCGTACATCTCATGGCTTACAGGGAGTGGAGAGGAAGGAGAAGAGAGCGACAGAAGTGCCTGGCTGCACAGAGGGAGGAGCAGCGCCCTTAGAAAGAAGGGGCGGTTAGGGCTCCTGCACACGCTGAAATGCCACAGCGAGCCATCACTGGTCAGCGCCTAACTAGACCCAGGGTCTATAGACACCGCCTTTAATTCCTGCAGATTACCGAGAACCAGTGTCGCCGAAGACTGGCCCTGTTTAGGGAACTGGTTGGTCACTTCTGCCACCTGCTGCAAGATTTGGCACCATGTGGGCATGGAGGGCATCCACTGCCCATGGCTGTGAAAGTGACAACAGTGCTCAATTTTACACCAGTGGCTCCTTTCAACGCTCCACAGGTGACCTCTGTGGGATATCACAAGCCTCCACCCACAAATGCATCCATAAGGTCACGGAGGCCATCTTCGCAAGGGTACACAAGAGAGCCGGGATACAAGAGCGTGGGATTTGCCCAGATCTTGGGTTTCCCACAGGTGCAGGGTGTCATCGACAGCACTCATGGAGCGCCCAGATCTCCGTTTCAGCTAGCTGTCAACAATGTCAACCGCAAGGGCCTCCATTCGCTGAATGTGCAGCTGGTGTGCAACCACCACAAAAGCATCCTGCAGGTCTGCTCACAGGTTCCCAGGGAGTGTAGACGACTCCTACATTCTCTGTCGGTCACAGATCCCTGACATCTTCCAGGGTCCACAGGGGCTGCAAGGATAGCTCCTCGGTTGTACCTGCAGAGGACGTGGCTGATGACATCTGTGCAGCGGCCTCAGGCTGCAGCAGAGCGACAGTATAACAAGGCTCATGCAGCAACTCGCAACTTGGTGGAGCAGACCATCGGGATGCTGAAGATGCGGTGCTGGTGCCTGGACTGGTCTAGTGGAGCCCTGCAATACAGTCCTCAGAGAATGTCACGCATCGTTGTCACCTGCTGTGCCCTTTACAACCTGGTGCTGCAATGGGGAAAGGAGCTGTCTGAGAAGAAGAGATGGAGGAGCTGCACTTCTCCTCCGATGTGGATGCTCCCAACGGGGATGGGGGTGAGGAGGTCCTCGAAGGTGACGTTGATGGTGATGAGGCCCTTGCACGGGTTAGACAAGGCAGACATGCTCGGGAAATCCTCATAGCTGCTAGGGTTGTGAAGGATGATGATGACGACATGCAGTGGGGAGACACCATAGATCCTCATGTTGCATCTGTGAACATTTGACTCATGTCTGGCTGATAGCAGTGCACACACCCTCAATGGTAATGCTTCTGTCATTGGGGGGGACTCAGCAGAGGCTCTAATAGTCGCTCGATCACAGGAGGATGATGACGATATGCAGTGAGGACACTCCAGAGATCTTCACATAACCTCTGTGAATGTCTGACTCCTGTCTGGCTGAGGGCAGCTCGTTTGCGCTCTGTGATCAGGGTCATATCATAGAGACGCAGCTGTGAAACTTTAAACGCACCTGATCCTTTATCCACCTTCAGCGCCTGAGCCCTTCAGAACCACAGCATCACTGGTCTCAGATGCTGAAGAGGTGGGCCCAGCTCCACCTTAAAGGTGCTGAGAGCACACAGAGAGAATGATAGAACTCTGTGATGCCTGCCCATGACATTATGGCAGCAATGACGAGCATTGTCGAGGTGCAGACATCAGTAATGTGTCTAGGGAGTGTGAGGCCGGAACATCACTTTGGTCTGAAGGTTACACACTGCACAGGGAAGAGGCCCTGGACTGAGACACCTACCTTTATCTTGTGCAGAAAGGTTTCGCATCTGAGTGACACAAATACTGCTCATCAGAACAAGGATCTATAGGCAGGGAGACATTCTTGGGAGTTTATTTACAATAGTGAACATTATGTACGTGATTAACACCAGTGCCCAGGCTGTGCAACTTAGGTGTCAGCTGTGGCTCAGTTCATAGCACCCTCGCCTTTGAATCAGAAGGTTGTGGGTTCATGTCCCACTCCCGGAAACCAAGAACTGTGAATGTACTCGAAAGAGTTACAATCTGTGACTATTGGTAACTCGAAAGAGTTACATCTTCCTAACTTTCCTTTAAACTGTCCTTAGTTTTACAGCTGACCTGAATTAGGGGCTCTGTTTGATTTATCCCTTGTTATTGTTAATTTAGTTAATTGTTTTAACTCTACAAGAGTTACATCTTCCTAACCCTGCCACTACGTCTTGGTGCTCCCTGGACATCCGCAGCAGAGGTGGAGGCAGCCTGCTGACTGCGATGCCCTGCCTGTGATGACCTTGGCATCCTCTTGAGGGCTGAGACTGGGAGGGTCCCGGCCTGCTTCGGGGTCCTGTTGTGTGGCAGTGGCACCCTCCTCGGCCTGTGGAGCTGGAGCTGCTGAGGTCACAGGAAGAGGAACTTCAGATGAGCCCGCCCATCGAAACGGCGTGTTTCCTGGGAATGAATAATTAATGAGGCGCAATTGGGATGATACGGCATGAAATGCCGCCATTGCAGCCAGCGGATAAAACATCTTTTTCCCCACCCGCTACTGCCCTTAGTGCAAATCTGGGATGATTCCAACCACTGTGCTTATTGTGGAGTCAAAGATGATAATTTTGGTCTTACGAATATTTAGTTATGGGAAATGAGAGTTCACCATCATAACAGGAAGGCTTATCGATTGCTGAAAAATGTGTCATTTAAAACCAAGTTGCAAAGAAAGCTCTAGTCACCCACAGTTTCTTGAAGTGACAGGGAAGATACCATTATGATGATGAAAAAAAGAATGGACTCCCAGCAAAAACAGGCAGATATTTGTGAGGAAAAATAAAATACCAAATCATAGCAGGTATTTTTTTCCCCTGTCCTGAATACGTTGATTCCTTGTTGTGCCAGATGCCCTTTGCTATTGGACCATGGCCACTATTGCTGTGTGAGCCTAAGCAGTGAACATCAGAAGGCTTTTCAACCTCAGGGAACATCACTGATCACCCTGATCCTGTCCAGAGCCGAGTTTCTCTCACTTCCATCAAGAAACATGGCTGATGTTTTCCCTCCTCAACCAAGGGCACTGATGCCATCAAAACAACATTACTTCCCAGCTGAGATCAGCCAACTAAGCATTTCCTGTCAAAACAGGAACTTTCCTGATCTGTATGGCTGAGCAGCCCAGTGGGTAAGCTTGCTGATCAATGAAGCAGTCACTTCATTAAGCACTTTTCAACAACTGCACTGGCAGGCTGAAATTAGCACCAGATCCAACACGCTTTAAAAGAATTGTTTCAAATGAAGTGGATGTGGAGTTTAAATACAGCAGAAAGCTCAAGAGTTCATTAGGCACCTGGAGTCAATATTTTCTAACTGATATTAAATGAACAGATGGATAACACTGCTTGCTCTAATATTGCAATATTGCCCTCTCCTCCCTCAGGGAATCACAGTGATTTTGTTTGAACCTTCTATTCACTAATTATTTACACCATTATTTGTATGTTTCCATGGCAATATAGTTACTGTCTAGAAGCCTGTGAACTTAGTAACAATCCCTTCATAATTTACTCTTCATCAAAATCTGCAGTTATATTTTAACCAAGTCTCCCAATTATTCATCTGGTTAGTCAGAATTTCAACATTTATAGTAAAGCCATTACAGGCGGAAAACCACTCCACTACTATATTTACTAAAACTACCTAGATTGTAACAGTTTAATAAGGTTAAACAAGTCTTTCTACAAAATTAGTGGTAATTTTAATAATAAATTGCAGTCAATATTGTGGAGATTTAGACAAAGTAGGATAGGCACATCTGCAATCCTTTTGACATCAACCGTTATCCAGATATTTCTCTAACAACTGCCCTTCTCTGCCTTCCACTAATGCATCCGTTCTTGGAGAAGCATTGTCCTGAATTCAGAGAAATAATTCAGTTTGCCTACATCTCAACAGGTAAGATAATGAATTGCATGAAGCATTAGACAGCATTTAAACTCAAGATCCCATCTAAATGTTGTTATTGCTATCGAAATCTGAATTCTTCTGATGAATGATTTCCGGAACAGGAAAGCAGCAGTGAGGCTAAACCTTCCATTCATCTAGAGGAGACGGGGATACATCTTCTCCCGCCTTTAGACAAGCATAAATTGTTCCCATCATCAAACTGGGCACATAACAGTTGGACCCCCTCAATTATTCAAGTTAGGGCCCAACTGTTTAAATAATCTTTTTCCACATTGTTGATTCACGCAAGGATCTCAGTTCAGAGGCATGTCTCAGTGCTGTGAAATCCGATGAGAGAACCCCCACCAGCTTTAAACCACGGTAAATTCAAGATAAAATATTATCGATACATTCTGTGAGGAACTGAATTGATTGATTCGGAAACAATTTCTGATATGGAATGGGTCATTCACAAACTAATCGTTACCTCATGCTCTGAACCATGTGTTCCGGTATATAGTTCATTATTTTTAATGTTGCAGAGAGAGGTGCCATTGTCTCTCCTTCCTGCAGGGGCCACTATTGGTAGCATGTCATCACAGTATCTACCTCATCTTTTGTTATGTAAATATCTTCACAAGTGCTTGGCTCAGGAATAAAATTATTGCTTTATAATTCCAAACTCTGTGCAAAGGGTAATGCAGTCCCAGAGCACACGTTGGCTGCATGCAGTGACGTCATCTTACTCATAATGTGGTACTTCAAGCTAAAATCCTCTACAACAATGAACATTTAGCATTAGTTTGCCTCTGTCTAATAAACAGCACTTTTAAAATGACAAGTTGCTTGTTTAAAAAAAAGAATATTGACATTAAATCATTCCTCGTGAAAAGATATGACTTATTACCTACATTTTCTGTTAAATTCCTCGTCTTATGTGGGTTGACTGGGAAGCAGAGGCAGGAACTCAATCTACTAGACTGAATCAACATGTGCCTATCTTGCATACTGCTTAGAGGGTGGTTACGGTGTGATAGATGGGGCTGGTAGACAGGTTTCCTGAATGCCATGTTAGCCAGAGGTGAGAGGTTGACGGTAATGACAACAAAGCTAGCTAAAAACCATCAAAATATACCTCTCCTCTATCAGTCAAGTGCAGTGTGTGTCATCGAATGAGCACAGTGGTTACAATCCAGGATTAGTAATTCAGAAGCCTGTATGAATATTTATGAAACATGAGTTCAAATCTCACCATGGCAGCTGGGGGAATTTAAATTTAATTAGTTAAAGAAATCTGGAATAAACAACTAGTCATCATGATCATTCAACTACCAAATTGTTATAAAAATCCATCTGGTTCACTAATGTCCTTTAGGGAAGAAAATCTGCTGTCCTCACCCAGTCTGGCCTATACGCGACTCCAGCTCCACCTAATGCATTTGACTCTTTACTGCCCTCCAAAATGGCTTAGCAAGCCACCCAGTTGCACCAAAACACTATGCAAAATATAGTGGAAGTACCTTCACCACACGACTGTAGTGGTTCAAGTAGGCAGTTCACCACCAGCTTCTCAAGGACAATTAGCCATGAGCAATAAATGCTGGCCCTTCCAGCAATGCCCGTGATCTCATGAATGAATAAAAAAAATCTGACATACTGTAAAATGTGGCATCAAAACACTGTTGGCAGCTTCTTCTATTAGAAGAGCCCATGGAACCACACAGAACAGCATCTATGTTCAAACCACTCAATATTACCTAACATTCCAGAACTATTGATGAAATGTTTTTATTTATAGCTTTGTCGCTAACAATATAAACATCCTTATATATAACACTAGTATCTGACAAAACATACTTTGGTAGCTCTCTCACTATAATATCCTGATATACTGCAAGGCCAGATATAAAGCATGCATTAGTAGCTCCATACTAATAGATAAACTGTATAAGACCATAAGACATAGGAGCAGAAATTAGGCCATTCGGCCCATCGAGCCTGCTCCGCCATTCAATCATGGCTGATAAGTTTCTCAACCCCATTCTCCCGCCTTCTCCCCGTAACCTTTGATCCCATACCAATCAAGAGTCATCCATCTCGGTCTTAAATATACTCAATGACCTGGCCTCCACAGCCTTCTGTGGCAATGAATTCCATAGATTCACCACTCTCTGGCTAAAGAAGTTTCTCCTCATCTCTGTTCTAAAAGGTCATCCCTTTACTCTGAGGCTGTGCCCTCGGGTCCTAGTCTCTCCTACTAATGGAAAGATCTTCCCCACGTCCACTCTATCCAGGCCTTTCAGTATTCTGTAAGTTTCAATCAGATCCCCCCTCATCCTTCTAAACTCCATCGAGTATAGACCCAGAGTCCTCAAACGTTCCTCATAGGCCATCAATATTAAAGCTTACCATTTATTTTCTGATAACTTACCTCTCAAGAGCATGTTGAATCCTATAATTTATCCAGCCTGCCAATGGATTTATTTAAGCCATGAATACAATTCACCGATAAACATATTTGAAAGGGGTGACCACCTCCGTGAAAGTAGCAAAGAAAGGAACCAATAGAGATGTATGACATAATGCATTCTCTGTAATGACCTCTTTCTGTTACATGTTTCCTCCACAGATCCTAAAGACAGTAATTGTAGATTATCCAGTGCTGAAGAGGGTAGGTTACCAATTTAACATTAACAGTTGGATAAATGTTCCCACAGCATGATATTTACCAGCTGACTGGTTATCAAGTTGATTTCATTATACTTAGGAGCTGATCAGCAGAAATATATCTCTAAATGTCAAAGGAGCTTGTACACATATGCACCCAACCTTTGCTGAGGTGGCATATTAATGACCCTGAAAACTGGAGCACGTTATGGTCATGGGGATGATTGTCAGAATGCTTGACCTAGCTGAGCCTCCACGCTCTCTGGCTCTGGCAATGTTAATGCATTGGGCTGCAGATCCTCCAAATCAATCCCACATGGAGACTTCAGCATGGTGTCCTTCACCAGCAGGAACATTCATCAGCCATCTTCACACACATTAGTACATTTGACAGCCAAAAATCTGCACTGTTTTGGGCAGAGGCTGGAGAAGCAAGAGCTCACAACAGCAGTGAAACAGTGCAGAGTTCTTGAGTTGGATGGAAACGTTTCTTGCAGGACAGAAAACCCTTTCGAAAATAAATGCCATCTGGAATTGCACAATTCTGAAAATCTAGCAACAGCAGCAGAAGCTCCGTACAGGAGAATGGAAGTGAGAACTGTTGGCCCAATCTATTTCACACACACCCACCCACCCCCCCAACAAAGAAAAGGGTGCAAATAATTCGAGACATTCTTTGCCATTTACGATGAGTTCTCCCAGCACATGTTCTTTGGGATTTTGAGAATCATGCAGGGAAGACGAGTTCCAGCTGTTACTTTCTTTCATTTACTTCCCACACATCACCAATTCCAGGTAACATTCATCCTGAACATGCTGATGTTGGAATTTTTTTTGCTGAGTTAATATATTAAAAGCACTGAGTTTTTGTTTCTAAATGAGGGCAAAAATTACAAGGTACATAGAGTGCTACAGTATGTCCTTTAAATATTTCCAGCAATCACTTCCTGAGTCATTTAACAGAGATTTCTGAATAATGAATCCTTCAGGTGTGCATCTTGCTGTGCTTCAGTGCTAGAGAACGCACTGGCTGACCACACCTCACTGCTGCCTCTGACAAGAAAATAGATTAAATGTTGAGTTGGGGACAGGATATTACATATTGGAAACAAGAAGGTCAAGTACAGCTTCACTAACTATCCTCTAATACATCATCAAATTCAACTATATGTGCATCACAGCTGAGACCAAGGCTTTTTCTATTATTTGTTCTTGAGATATATGTTGCTGGCAAGGCCAACATTTATTACCCATTCCTAACTGCCCTCGAGAAGGTGGCACTGAGCTGTCTTCTTGAACTCCTAAGTCTATGTGATGTGGTGTAGGTGATACGCCCACGGTGCTTTTTTATTTAGCAGCTTGCCAGAAGTGAGTGGCATGTTAGGCCATTTTGGAGGGTAGTTAAGAGTCAATCACATTGCTGTGCATCTGCAGTTACATGTAAACTAGCCTTTTCTCTTGAGACATGAACAGGTTTCTGGTCTGTGAAAGCTTTGCACCTACACTTGGTTAGGTCCAGAACCTTTAGTCTATTTTCATCAAACTAGTCACAATGTTTCCTTGTGATGGTGAACTCTAGGGTTGACCAGGCACTATTGGCAACTATAGCTCCTGGTAGCTGAGAGTTGAGAGGCTGGCAGTGAGGTGCTGACTGAGAGTTGAGAGGCTGGCAGTGAGGTGCTCACTGAGAGTTGAGAGGCTGGCAGTGAGGTGCTGACTGAGAGTTGAGAGGTTGGCAGTGAGGTGCTGACTGAGAGTTGAGAGGTTGGCAGTGAGGTGCTCACTGAGAGGTGAGAGGCTGGCAGTGAGGTGCTGACTGAGAGGTGAGAGGCTGGCAGTGAGGTGCTCACAGAGAGTTGAGAGGCTGGCAGTGAGGTGCTGACTGAGAGTTGAGAGGCTGGCAGTGAGGTGCTGACTGAGAGTTGAGAGGCTGGCAGTGAGGTGCTCACTGAGAGGTGAGAGGCTGGCAGTGAGGTGCTCACAGAGAGTTGAGAGGCTGGCAGTGAGGTGCTGACTGAGAGTTGAGAGGCTGGCAGTGAGGTGCTGACTGAGAGGTGAGAGGCTGGCAGTGAGGTGCTCACAGAGAGTTGAGAGGCTGGCAGTGAGGTGCTCACTGAGAGTTGAGAGGCTGGCAGTGAGGTGCTCACTGAGAGTTGAGAGGCTGGCAGTGAGGTGCTCACTGAGAGTTGAGAGGCTGGCAGTGAGGTGCTGACTGAGAGGTGAGAGGCTGGCAGTGAGGTGCTCACAGAGAGTTGAGAGGCTGGCAGTGAGGTGCTCACTGAGAGTTGAGAGGCTGGCAGTGAGGTGCTGACTGAGAGTTGAGTGGCTGGCAGTGAGGTGCTGACTGAGAGTTGAGAGGCTGGCAGTGAGGTGCTGACTGAGAGTTGAGAGGCTGGCAGTGAGGTGCTCACTGAGAGGTGAGAGGCTGGCAGTGAGGTGCTGACTGAGAGTTGAGAGGCTGGCAGTGAGGTGCTGACTGAGAGTTGAGTGGCTGGCAGTGAGGTGCTGACTGAGAGTTGAGTGGCTGGCAGTGAGGTGCTGACTGAGAGTTGAGAGGCTGGCAGTGAGGTGCTGACTGAGAGTTGAGAGGCTGGCAGTGAGGTGCTGACTGAGAGTTGAGAGGCTGGCAGTGAGGTGCTGACTGAGAGTTGAGAGGCTGGCAGTGAGGTGCTCACTGAGAGTTGAGAGGCTGGCAGTGAGGTGCTCACAGAGAGTTGAGAGGCTGGCAGTGAGGTGCTGACTGAGAGTTGAGAAGTTGGCAGTGAGGTGCTGACTGAGAGTTGAGAGGCTGGCAGTGAGGTGCTCACAGAGAGGTGAGAGGCTGGCAGTGAGGTGCTGACTGAGAGTTGAGAGGCTGGCAGTGAGGTGCTCACTGAGAGTTGAGAGGCTGGCAGTGAGGTGCTCACTGAGAGTTGAGAGGCTGGCAGTGAGGTGCTCACAGAGTTGAGAGGCTGCCAGTGAGGTGCTGACTGAGAGTTGAGAAGTTGGCAGTGAGGTGCTGACTGAGAGTTGAGAGGCTGGCAGTGAGGTGCTCACAGAGAGGTGAGAGGCTGGCAGTGAGGTGCTCACTGAGAGTTGAGAGGCTGGCAGTGAGGTGATCACTGAGAGTTGAGAGGCTGCCAGTGAGGTGCTGACTGAGAGTTGAGAAGTTGGCAGTGAGGTGCTGACTGAGAGTTGAGAGGCTGGCAGTGAGGTGCTCACTGAGAGTTGAGAGGCTGGCAGAGAGGTGCTGACTGAGAGTTGAGAGGCTGGCAGTGAGGTGCTGACTGAGAGTTGAGAGGCTGGCAGTGAGGTGCTCACTGAGAGGTGAGAGGCTGGCAGTGAGGTGCTGACTGAGAGTTGAGAGGCTGGCAGAGAGGTGCTGACTGAGAGTTGAGAGGCTGGCAGTGAGGTGCTCACTGAGAGGTGAGAGGCTGGCAGTGAGGTGCTCACTGAGAGTTGAGAAGTTGGCAGTGAGGTGCTGACTGAGAGTTGAGAGGCTGGCAGAGAGGTGCTGACTGAGAGTTGAGAGGCTGGCAGTGAGGTGCTCACTGAGAGGTGAGAGGCTGGCAGTGAGGTGCTCACTGAGAGTTGAGAAGTTGGCAGTGAGGTGCTGACTGAGAGGTGAGAGGCTGGCAGTGAGGTGCTCACAGAGTTGAGAGGCTGGCAGTGAGGTGCTCACAGAGAGTTGAGAAGTTGGCAGTGAGGTGCTGACTGAGAGGTGAGAGGCTGGCAGTGAGGTGCTCAGAGTTGAGAGGCTGGCAGTGAGGTGCTCACTGAGAGGTGAGAGGCTGGCAGTGAGGTGCTCACTGAGAGTTGAGACGTTGGCAGTGAGGTGCTCACAGAGAGTTGAGACGTTGGCAGTGAGGTGCTCACTGAGAGTTGTGAGGCTGGCAGTGAGGTGCTGACTGAGAGTTGAGACGTTGGCAGTGAGGTGCTGACTGAGAGTTGAGAGGCTGGCAGTGAGGTGCTGACTGAGAGTTGAGAGGCTGGCAGTGAGGTGCTGACTGAGAGGTGAGAGGCTGGCAGTGAGGTGCTGACTGAGAGTTGAGAGGCTGGCAGTGAGGTGCTGACTGAGAGTTGAGAGGCTGGCAGTGAGGTGCTGACTGAGAGTTGAGAGGCTGGCAGTGAGGTGCTCACTGAGAGTTGAGAGGCTGGCAGTGAGGTGCTCACAGAGAGGTGAGAGGCTGGCAGTGAGGTGCTCACAGAGAGTTGAGACGTTGGCAGTGAGGTGCTGACTGAGAGGTGAGAGGCTGGCAGTGAGGTGCTCACAGAGAGTTGAGACGTTGGCAGTGAGGTGCTCACTGAGAGTTGAGAGGCTGGCAGTGAGGTGCTCACTGAGAGTTGAGAGGCTGGCAGTGAGGTGCTCACAGAGAGGTGAGAGGCTGGCAGTGAGGTGCTCACAGAGAGTTGAGACGTTGGCAGTGAGGTGCTCACTGAGAGTTGAGAGGCTGGCAGTGAGGTGCTGACTGAGAGTTGAGAGGCTGGCAGTGAGGTGCTCACTGAGAGTTGAGAGGCTGGCAGTGAGGTGCTGACTGAGAGTTGAGAGGCTGGCAGTGAGGTGCTCACTGAGAGTTGAGAGGCTGGCAGTGAGGTGCTGACTGAGAGTTGAGAGGCTGGCAGTGAGGTGCTGACTGAGAGTTGAGAGGCTGGCAGTGAGGTGCTGACTGAGAGTTGAGAGGCTGGCAGTGAGGTGCTCACTGAGAAGGGCCACATTTTTGGGATATTTGAGCCTTCAGCATGAAATTTCTTACTGCACTTGTGCTGTTGCCTCTGCTGTTTGGGGGTTAGGCTGATGGAGATGGTGGGCTGGATAAGGTGATGATCAGTCCAGCAGTGTTGGTGCCAGTCATGGAATGAATGATGTGGACACCTGGTGGTGCCTTGCTTGAACAATTACGTTGTCAAGCAAGAGCCAGTGTTTGGACTATGAGTGTTGCCTTGTCTCACTGGAGGAACAGGGCATTGGTTATGACAAGATCATGTTCTAGACATTTCGTCAGGAAGAGGACTCCATTGATGTTTGCTTTCCCCACTCCTCCCTTGACTATCACACCCTTCCAGAGATTCACATTCTTCCCAACTCCAACATTGAAAATTCAAAGGCGGATCAGTTTATCACCTGCTGGGACCTGAGCTAGGGATTACTCAAGGTCAGTGTAAAATCCACCCTTCGCCTCACCTGTTGCTTCAAGTGTGGGAACATATGTGCTGATACCAGTGGCATGCTGATTCCTCATTAGGGTGAGCTAAGCAGTGAGGGGGTGCTCACCTATCCCACAAGGGGAGTTACTGGGGTGCCAGAGAAGCTTATTTTTGACAGCTGTCCTACAAGCGGCTGACAGCAGCAGTACAGCTTAAAAGCCACGACATAAAGAACAAACGGTGCATAGAAAAAGTACAAGAGATCCAACAACTCGCAGACATCAACAACATACGCTTCAGTGCTGTCAAGATGATCTGTGGCCCAAGCATTCAAAGGCCCAGCATGGAGGGAAACTCATCAAGGACAGGGGAGCAGTCAGTGCTCTCTGCAGAGAACATTTTGAAGAACTCCTCAACTGAGATTCAGTCTTCGACTTGAACATCCTCAACTCCTTTCCTCAGAACCCCATCCGACTCAGTCTCAGTGCTACCCCAATCCGGAGGAAGTTGAAAAAGCCATTCAAGAACTGAAAAATAACAAGGTGTCTGGAGCGGATGGAATCCCTACTGAAATTCCGAAACACAGCAGAGATACATTCCTGGCATGAATGCACAACCTCATATCCCTCATCTGGGATGAAGAGTGCATTCTGGGCAATCGCAAGCACACTGTAATCACAACTATATTCAAGAAGGGAGATAAATTTAATTGTAGAAGCTACAGAGCAGTCTCTCTGCTGTCCATCACAGGGAAGATCATTGTGAGGATCCTCCTCAATCACCTCCTCCCAGTGGCTGAAGAACTCCTTCCAGAGTTGCAGTGCAGTTTTTGCCCATCGAGAGGCACCACGGACATGATCTCCACGATGCGGGAAATTCAAGAAAAAAATGTAACAACAGCACCAATTGTACCAATTGTATGTGACCTTTTTCGACCTCACAAAAGCCTTTGACACTGTCAACCATAAAGGCTTTTGGAGTATCCTCCTCAAATTTGGCAGCCCTCAAAGACTTATCGCCATCCTCCGCCTACTCCATGATGACATGCAAGCCATGATCCTCACCAACGGAACCACCACAGGCCCTATCTCAGTGAAGACTGGGGTCAAACAGCATGTGCCACTGCACCAACTCTCTTCTCCATCTTCCTCACTGCAATACTGCACCTCACCTCCAGTAAATTACCAACAGGTATGGAGATAATCTACAAAACAGATGGGAAAATGTTCAATCTACACCACCTTCAATCTAAACCAAAATCACTCCTTCTCCAAAGCTGCCATGGTACAATTAGTCCAGTCTCTGGGTTACTAGTCCCGAAACATTACCACTATGCTACTGTCCTCCATTCTTACCTCACATCCACACACAGGGCTGAATCTTGTTCAGGTGTTGGGGGCCTCACCTACCAGCTGGTGAGCTGGCAGGGGACACGTGCTGCTTCTTTTCAGGAAGACCCGCCAAACCACATGCCAATCAGGCAGTGGTGGGCCTGGAATCAAGACCGCAGGGGCAGAAACCTTGCCCACTGAAAGCTGCCAGCCAATCAGAAGCCAACAGCTCTTGTTCTCAACAGTGCCAAAAGGCTGTGGCTGCTGCCAGAAGGGCAGGCACTGGAGTCCCAGGATCGAGGAGACCCCCAGGCCACAAGTCAGTAACATAGTTGGGGGAGGTGTTGTTGGGGGGAGGGGGGGGGTGCGGATTCATGGGCGGAGGTCACGGGGAGGGTTGCTGGGGGATCAGCAGCAAGGCCGGGGGTGGGTTGGCTCTCAGTGCCCCTTCCCGCATCCCCCCCACTTCCTGATGTCCAGTCAGGCACTGAGCGCCTTTGATTGAAGGACCACAGAAGCTGACAAGCTGGCTGTTTTGACAGTTTTACCTGCCGTGCACACTGCCTGGTGACAGAACCGCCTGCAGCTGGGTTAATACCAGCGGTGGCAGGATGAGGCCCTTAAGCTGTCATTAATTGGCCACTTATGGGCCTCAATAGGCAGTACGGCGGGAAGGTCGACAACGGGTCTTCCTGCCCAGAATTTAATTCTAGCGGAGACCGGAAGGTGGCAGGGTTCAGGGGGTACGCCACCAGCCTGCCTAAGCCCTTTCCACCTCTAAGCTCACCAGAGAGAGCAGAAGATTCCATCCAGACTCACTTTCTGACAATGATTTATAGGGCATCAATCAGTAGCAGGAATCAGGGCTCAGTTATTCTCTGCCTAGCCCAGGGCTAACTGGAGCTTCTCTGTCTTTGCTCCAGCAGAGGTCAGCTAACTCATCTTAGACTGGAGACCGAACTCATATTTCCTGGTCTGTACTGTACACAATTACCTTTGTAGTCTGAAACCAATTCATCAGCCATTCACAATGCTTAGTCATCAGAAAATGTCATTAATTTCTCTATCATTCACAATATTGTGAGTAGCAGGGCACCCAGAACAAATCCTTTCTCAGGCAGAGCATTTTTCATTTGCCACCACCCTTATCTTTTCTGAAGCCAATCCTCAATCAATGTAAACAAATTGTCACACATCCCATCAGCTTTACCCTTGAGCGTGAGATTAGAAACTAAGGGCGGAATTTTCCGGTCCTGTCTGCGGCGGGTTTCGTGGTGGGCGTGAACAGAAAATTTGGAAAGAGGCCAAAATCGGGTTCCTGTTGACAGGAATTCAGTCTGGAATTTTCCCCTCACCACTTTCATGGTGGGCTGATGGTGGGTCAGGTTTCCCGCTGATCCATGTCGGGAACACCATTTACATGCATTACCATGTCATGAATATGCATTAAAAATGCTGCTCGGCAGAATCACGCACCCCCTCCCAATCTTACACCACATCAGTGGGAAATTTGACTGGTCTGAATCACGTTTTCATATAAGTGGCGTGCAGCTATTGGCCCTCACTTTGCTCATGACTTTGAGGTGAATGCAACATTCAAAGCTTACCTGCAGCAACGTTGTTCCGGGTTCTCACCAATGCCAGTGAAAGGCTACACTGGTGGGATGTAGGGTTGTTCTGCTCACTGGCTTCCTCCATTCACCGGGGAGGGGGGTGGGGGAAAAGGAAGGTGGAGACACGGGGGACAATGGGCAATGGTGGGGTTGGTGGGAGGTGGGGGAGGGGGGTGGGGGAGGAAGGAAAATAGAGACACAGGGAACAATGGGCAATGGTGGGGTTGGAGGGGGCGGGGGGAACGATGGCAAGCAGAGAGGAGACAGAGGGTGGGGAAGCTGGAGCCTGACATGGAAGATTAGAATGCAGATACAGAAGGGGGTGGATGGGAATCGAAGCATATGAATGGGAGGGGATGCACGCATTCTCCAGAACATGAGGGGGTTTGTTTTAGTGTCGCATAAGAGGTATGGGCTGCACAGAGACTCATGGCAGGGGTGAGGTGGGGAGGGAGACTGTTACTGTGTTGCCCTCAGTAAAGAAGGAACAGGAGAGCTCATTGAAAGACAGTCATAGTCCCTGGTCTGGGGCCAAGTGGTTGGGGTGAGAGATTAAAGGCAGTCGTGGGGCTTAGTGGGCCATGCTACATGGCATGCATGTCATAGTCCCACTCCAGGAAGGGGCAAGGGCCATGTGCTCATTTGGGATAAGGTACAGCTTAATATACAGGGTGTGGTCATGGTCTTACAGTCAGTGGCCATGGGCTTGTCTGATTTGGTACTGGGCTGCAGATAGGACAGTCATGATTAGGAGAGGCGCCTGCAGCTTTTAAAGGGAAATATATAATACAGAGGGAGGTATTTGAAACTCTCCTGGGTGGTGGGGTCTCCTCTATACATGAGCATGCACACAGCCTCGAGATAGGGAGGGGTGATGTCCATAGTGGGCATGGGAACATCAACAGTGATGGGTTCAAGTGGGAGGATTGGAATGTTGACCACAATTAAAGTGGGATCCGGGATTACTGGGAGAGGCTGGAGAACAATGGGAGGGAGCTCTACCTGCACACCATGGGGTTTCAGGAAGATTTGAGAGACCAGAACACTGACAGGGGGAGGGTCGAAGCTGGTCTCAAAATAAAAATGCAGCACTACCATCTTGAAAGCCCAAAGTTGTTGCAGAGTTTGAAACTGAAACTGGAAAAGAATCTGCAAGAGGGGGGTCTGAGTCAGTGTAGGGGGTGGGCTGTACTCGGGGGCCCTTTCAGGGGGCACCCTCAAACTGGCTGGAGTCTCAACATTTAAATAGAGTCAGAGCTGAGAGAAAAGTGGAAGACTTCTTTGCAAACAGTGTCATTGGAGCCATTGCCTTTTGTTGTGCTTTAAAGAGAGACTGCAGGAGTCTTTGGCTTCACAATACAGTCGCTCCACTTGAGCTTTAACAGAGAGGTATGTGAGAATGGAAAATGCAGGCAACCTTTAAGGATGCACAGCTTCTGCATACCTGCCAGATCATCAATGAAACTCTGTAATGTGCTTTCTCCAATTAGCATGGATCACAGGCTAAAGGGCATCCATTCATTGCTGAAGTGCAAGTTGAACTTGATCAACATATAAGATCATAGATTGCAGGAGCGCCTTTGGTAAAGTCACACATTTCATGAATGTGTCCAAACCTCTTCCAGCATCTGTGGGATTGAGATGTCAAGTATCAGGTTTGGCATTGTGGTCACCTAGATGTGTGAGTATGCACCTCAGCTGCAAGGCTGTATCCGCAAAAAGCTAGTAGCGCAGACGCAGCTCTAGGCATGACATTGGCTTTCTGTTTGCAAGTGGGAGGTCTGCTATATTTGCCCAGTGTTCACTGATCTCTTTCATCTATCAGTTCCCAGGGAGAAGGAGGATTGAATGGAGCCTGTGCTCAATGCTGCCCTCGTGATGACAGTGTCCAAGGAGATGGGTCCAGTGCTGCCTAGCCCAGCTTCGAGAGGAGGCCTGGCCTCAGGTCCATGGGAGCTCCAGCAACACCCAGAGGATAAGGTCAGAGACATCCCCTGGAGCCAACTCTCACAACCAAGGCTCTATGAAAGAAGATTTTCTTATCTGTAGATTAGCAAAAGACAATAGCAAGCATGTGCACTTAACAAGAAATGTGGTGGATCTTATCTGCCACATTCTGCAGGAGGATCTAACACCCCATGGACCGGGAGGACATCCCCTGCCAGTGCCCCGACGGTCACTGCCGCACTCAGTTTTTTTGCCTGTGGATCTTTCCAAGGATCCACAGGGGGCCAATGTGGCATCTTACAGGCCTCAGCACATAAATGTATCAAGGAGGTGACAGATGCCCTCTACAGTAAGGCTCATCATTATGTGAAGTTCACACTTGACGCTAGCCAGGCTGCTAGATTTCTGGGGTTTGCAGCTATCTCAGGCTTCCCTAGAGTACAGGGTGCAATCGATTGCACACATGTGGCATTGAGAGCTCCATGGCAGCAGCCCCTGATGTTCATTAACAGGCAAGGGCTCCACTCCCTGAATGTTCAACTGCTGTGAGATCACCAGAAGCACGTCATGCATGTTTGTGCCAGGTACCCTGGGAGTTCCCATGACCCATACATCCTGAGTCACTCCCAGGTGCCTCACATATTCAAAGGGCCTCAGCGATTACAGTGGTGACTGCTTGGGGATAAGGGATGCCCACTCAAATGATGGCTCACATCACTCATGTGTCATCCACTGAGTTACTCAGAGGACAGATGCAATGTGGCGCATAAGGTGACATAATCCATCGAGCAGGCCATTGGATCCTGAAGATGCGCTTCCAATGTTTGGACCGCTCAGGTGGGGCTCTGCAGTACTCTCCAGAGAAGGTGTCTCTCATCATCATGGTCTGTTGCACCTTTCACAATCTGGCACATCAAAGGGGGGATCCCCTGCCAGAGGGAGACATGCAGGAGGCTGAAAGCCCCTCGGGCAATGAAGAGCAGGGACCTGAAGAGGAAGATGAGGGTCAGCTTCAACGTGAGGATGCCATCGAAGTAGTACGACGTGGAAGACATGCCTGTGCCACACTGATAGCCACAGGATTCCAGGAGAAGTAAGGTACAGGCAACGGGACACAGCCACATTCCTTCTGACCCTTAGTGCCATGCCAGTGCATTGAAAGGCCTTTGCAACCAGTCACATCGAGAGCAAGTTCAGCATTCAGACTCGCACCTTTAACCCTCATGGTTCATCAGGCCCTAATCTTTGGAAAGGTCAGCAGTGAATCCTGTATCCATGCGCTCTGGGAAGTGAAAGCCAGCACAACAGCGCAAACACCGCCTCAAAGGACTTGATTCAGTCATCGTCACCTTTATAAAAAACTGTTAGCGGAGACTGAGATGTGTGCATGGTTGGAGAGACCATCATGGCTGCATGTCTTGTGCTTTGGTACTACCAATGAAGGCAGCCTTCTTAATTTGAGAGACAATTAGAGCCAACAATCCTAGGCTAGTCAGCATGCCTAATTCCATGCTGTCTTGCAAGGAGTATGGTTATGTTGCATTTTGCACACAGTTCCAATAAAGAGTTTGATACATCTCCCTGACATAACATAAGGGTAGATTTACAATCATGAGTCATCTACACATCACATGAGTGTGATTCACAAAGGGAGGCGAACACTGTGTGGGAGCATAGCTCACCCTCGCAATAAGATGCATATGCACAATGCTTTCAATTGATGAGACCATTCTCATGAATAACAAATGAAGGTGCATGATATAAACAGTGATTGAACACCCATGACCCAGAAGCCACGTCAAAGTTTCTTAATATTTCTCACCCTACCACTAAGTACAGGTGCATTCCCGACATCTGCAGCAGAGGTGGAGGCAGCCTGCTGACTGCTACATCCTGTTGCCTTTGATGACTTTGGCGGATGTCCTTCCGGGGGCCGAGACCTGGAGGGACCCCGGCCTGCTCTGAGTATCCTGCTGTGGGGCAGGTGCACCCTCCTCAGCCTGTAAAGCTGGAGGTGATAGGGTCATAGGCAGAGCGGATTGGGATCAGCTGGACACTCACGATTCACAGGGGTGGATGGCCCAGGGTCTCTAGCTGCTGGACCTCCACCCTGTGGGTGTCCAAGGACCCCTGCCTGACTCCCTGAGGACAAGGGGCTCCAGGTGCCCCAGCCCCACTCTCACCTAGCCACTGATGGATCCCACCAATGCCTATAGCAATGAGAATGCAGGCCTGAGCGCAAATCCGGCAGGATCTGTTGGACCAAGGTCTCCAACCTTGCCATGGAGACCTCGAGGTGCTCACATGTTGGAGTCACCACATCAGAGGGAATGCGGACTGATTCCTCCTGTCTGTTGACCGCCTCTCCCAGTTCTACTTGATTTTCGACCGTCTGTTGTTGCATCGCCAGCAGGTGAGACATGGCCATTTCCAGAAGCTCACCATCAGAGTAGGACTCAGTGGGTGCCTGATCTCCAGCAGTCCTCCGATTGCCAGAGACCTGGGCTGTCACTGCGCCCAACTGCTGTGGACACGTGTCAGTGAGGTGTTCCCCAGAATGTGACCCCGAGCCTACTGTATAACTATGACCCACCAGGCTGTGTCTCTCTGCGCTGGTGGAGGGTGCAGGTGAATGCAGTGATGGTTCTTCTTCCAATGGCTCCTCAGCTTCTTCCTCTGAGGTGCCCTGGGGGCTGGGGCTTATGTTGGCTTTGGTGAATTGTCTGGGTCAGCTGGTGCCTGTAAGAGATAGCAGATAGATTTAGTTCATGAACAGGCTGAATACAACAATACAGCATTGCATGTCACTCACTGAGAATGTCAGAATGTGATCAACTTATGAAGGGCTCATCCGTTGCTGGGAGAGACCGATCTCACCTTCACCACAGATGCGATCTCTGTCCTCGCCCACCAACTCGGCAGCATCTTTCTCAAATTTGGTCAGCTCCAGGATGTCAGCCCTCCCTCTCCACTCTGGGATTTCTCCCTCTTCTTGTGGGCAAGCTAGGCCTGCATGAAGGCAAATGGATGAAATGTGATGAGAAGAGATGGAGGAGAGGTTGGGAAGCATGCATGCCTACTGTGTGTGCTGAGCCCTCCCCAGTAAGGGAAGAGGATGGAGCTTGTTCAGCATAATAGATGAGATGCTGATGATGTTAAACTGCTCATGAGGCAATCAGTGGTGATATGTCCCCTGCTAATATTGTGTGAGATCCCTGAGCTGTGCAATCATTTGAGTGCATGATGCCATAACGAGAGTGTGAGATTGGAGTGAGTTGAAGGATGACTTACCCTGGTGGAGCTGATGAGATCATTCATCTTCTTCCTGCACTGTATGGTGTTCCTCAGGCAGGTGCCCGACGAGTTGACCTTTCTTGCAATCACCTTTCTTCTTGGACGCAGCCATATTGAGATGTCGCTTCCACACAGCTGGGCTGGAAAGAGTGAATGTGTGTGTTTAGGTGCCGTTTGAATATCGCACCCTGACCTTCGACCCCATTAGGTAATGGCGGGGCAGACGAATCAGTGCCCACCCTGCCATCTAACTCAGAGAGCCCCTCACTGATGAATATTTAGTTAGTTTCTGAGCATGAAATTGTGCACAAATTCCTGCCAGGCGGCCCAGCAGGAAAGGTGCTGCGAAACCTGCTCACCACTGCACTTAGTCTCAGAAATGGAAAATTCTGCCTTAAGAATTTTATACCTTTCATCACTTGCAGGGTAAAGACAGTGCCACAGGCTATAATATAGAGTATTCTAGTTAGACCATGTTGGAAGCTAATGGTCTTCCACAGCACTAATGGCACATTCCTACTACACTTCATACTTTGTACTGTTGCCGACAGCGAGCAGAATGAAGTATTGCTGCTTATCAGCAGTTATGCCAAAAATATGGTCACTGTCGGCACTGAAGAGACCACTGCTCTCTCCTTAGTGCCAGTGCCAAGTTTTTAACAAGTAACATCACATTTTTAATCCCTTGCCCCCACCAGGATGCTGCCTGAACATGCAGCTGGCATGGCACTCCCAAGGATAGGCAAAATATCAGTGGCAGAAGGGAAGTAGCTCCGAGGAATTTCCCAGCCCAAGAGTTGGCACAATGTGAAAAAGAACCTTAATTATTTGCAATTATATCAACCGTGATTTGCAGCCTTACTCCCGTGTATAACTGGCATTGTACTAACACTTAATGTGAATACAGATGGTAACTGAATGGACCAATTCACAGTGACTCCCACTCATTAGCATCTCCACCAAGCTCCTCTTGAAGGCCACTTCATTACTTCATCATTTCATTTCAATTAGAATGCCTTATAATGAAGACATTGGGCTCGAAATTTCTTTTTGGATGTGGAGAATGCTTCTGGGAGAGTTAACTTATGCTTCACCAGATCTCAATTAGACCTTTGCTGTAAAAGGCAACAGATGTCCTCAACCAAAATCCACTTGGGAGTCAATCCAAAAGCATCCGCAAGTCCCCTTGGGCACCCATTATCTTTTGATTAGTTCTAATAAAACAGTGTACTATTTTTCAAGAAGAAGCCACACTGCACCAGTGTAGGGAACAGGTCGAACGATGGCAAAACATGTGAGAGCACATTAGGAGCTAGCTGCACTCAAAATCAATTCAGTAAGGTGGGCTTTCCTTTTGAAGCAAATATGTTTTTGTACTTAGCAATGTGTGGGATGGATTATTTTCTTCTTTTCATATCCATGCCAAATCAAACTTGGATCAGAATGGTTACATTCTTTCTGTTCTCCCCGAATGTTATGTTTACCCAACTTCTGAAGAGCATTCCTCCCTGGATCAGTGTGACATATTCATTTCCCAAACCAGCTACGTTTGTGGCCTTTCTGAATAACACTGTTCATTTACAGGGTCCAGAAAGTGCTCAGTTTTCACATGCAGACTTAGGAAGTTTGCCAGATGACTGGCCCGGATGAACAATGCTTTTAGTTATGTAGCCTGATTTGGAATAAAAATGGAAAGTGCTGAAAACACTCAGCAATTCAGGCAGCATCTACGGAGAGAGAAATGGTTAACGTTTCAGGTCAATGACCTTTCATCGGCATTGGAAGACGCGGAGTTTGGAACAAGCTAAGCACTGATCCTGATGCTAAGCATTGTGGACAAGGCACTTATGTGTAGCTGTTTACAGTGTTACAGACATGATTACTGGAGCAGTTCAAGACACTGAAAGGAATATACACTCAGCAGGTACTGCATGCAATAATCTGGAACATCATAACCTGTAAACCTAACACTTCACAGCACAGTGCTGTGCCATTATGGGCAAATGGGCATTTTAACTGTGACTCCAAAAAAGCACAGCTGAAGAAATTCTAGGCTTTTGAGAAGCAGCTATACAGACTGCTAACATCACAGAGAAAGGAAGAACAAACAGAATGATCCTAGAACAACTGGGAAAGCAAAGTGCTCATTCCACTTGTGAAAGTGAGTTGACACATTGAGGGATGCTAGGGAACTGCCAATGAGATCATTTTTCATGGTAAAGTAACAGAAGAACCAAGATCAGTCAAGGTCTACACACACCAAGGAATAAATGGAGAAGAGCTTGGCCAGGATGAACAAAAAGAAAAGACTGCAAGAAAGTCAAAAAGCTAAAGGACAAAGTAGAAGTCTATTCATCTGTGGCAATGTACACAGATTTGTTAGAAATAAACTTCATGCAGGGCTTGTTGACATGTGCACTGCACATGCGATGTTAGGCCTGACAAGCAAAAATTAAAGTGTAGGACCGGCACTGAAGAACATTCATTTACTTTGGTCACTGCAGTATCTAATCAGCTCAAATTTTTAACAAAACAGAGCCAACTAGCTAAGCTAAAGGAACAACAATAACCTGTTTTTATCAAACACTTGTCTCTCATGACATCCCAAAGAGTTTGACACACAATAAATTACTTCAAAATATTGTGCTGGTAAATATGGTTGCCATTTTGTGCACAGCAAGATTTTATAAATGGCACTAAATTTCACGAACAGTTAATTTATTTTTTTGTGATATTAGTTGAAGGATGATCATTATGCAGGACACCATGTAAAAAGCCATGGTCAAATTTTCTTTTTAGAAAACCTTGCTTCAAATAAAATACATTGATCATTAAGGTGACAGAATGAACAGTTTACCTGGAGTAACATTTTTCTTGGTCGCTCTCTTTCCCCTAGGAAAGCACTGCCAATCACACTGCTATATAAGCAGTGTTTTCAATCCTCACTTTTAAGAGAGAATTCAGCTTTATGTTAGTAATTGTCATAACTGTCACAGTATT
This sequence comes from Cetorhinus maximus, assembly GCF_964194155.1. Classification (NCBI taxonomy): domain Eukaryota; kingdom Metazoa; phylum Chordata; class Chondrichthyes; order Lamniformes; family Cetorhinidae; genus Cetorhinus; species Cetorhinus maximus. The sequence continues at coordinate 53,376,572 of NC_135900.1, forward strand.
AATTATCATGTATTCATTATGCCTTACTTTCATTCACTACAGCAGTCCCCATTTCATTCTTCCAGATTAAAGGAGATATGGTAGAAGTGCCAAATCAAAAATCCTAACATGCAACACCAGGATCTTGTACCTCAGGGGTAAGCTAGACAATGAGACTGAACTGGTGCTTGGTAGTGACACATAGAGAGGTCCAGTCCCAAGCTGTGAAGGACTTCAGACAGCCCACTGTACTTGAGGCTCAAGAAAGCTTGATGTCTTGCTTCTGTGCTGCCACTAGGGAATGGGATTAATGCTCCTGAGGCATGGAATTAGACGGTTGAGTCTTGAAAACTGGACGGCGGTGGGCAGAACCACATTTGCCATGGTGTTCAAGGGAATGTCTATCCTGGCTATTGCCATTAACAGAGCTCTGCACATAGAACCAGAACAGCCAAGAAGAGGCCATTCTGAAAGTCACTTTGAAGGACGACCATACTGATTGCTAGTGTTTGCTAGCACTGCAGCAGACGCTCTCCACATACTGCTTGGTCAAATCATGCATCATCATTTGTAAGCCCAGCAATCAATTCTTTAGAATTGAAAATGGAGTTGCAAGCAACAATGCAATCCCATCACATCCCTGTTGCATATTTCAAGACATCCGCCAACATTCAAGAAATAAATCAGTGTTAAGAGTTAATGAATTATTGACCCGTTTCAGCAAATTGCTGATAAATTATGAGAAACAACTAATAAGTCTATTACCATGAAGCTAATGTTCATTAAAGCTGAGTTCAGTCAATATCCTGTTTATTACTTCCAAACGAATAGCTAAAATAATCTCTGCAAAGTACTGCAGTGAAACAGCCTCTTTACTGCACCTTCGCTTTCACGCATAGACGAGGTGTCCTTCTACAAAAGAAAACAGGAGTAGAGTGCATTGATTTTAGAAGCATTGACAACTGATCACAGCTTTCCAGCCTAATTTACTCCCAATTCCTGAGCTGAGGGGGTAATCTGCTGAAGCTCTGAGAAGGTATACCGGATATATTTCCAGATAATGAGGGAAGTGTTGTAAAAGCAAAATACTGCGAATGCTGGAAATCTGAAATAAGAGCTGAAAATGCCACTAAAACTCAGCAGGTCTGGTAGCATCCGTGGAGAGAGAAACAGAGTTAACGTTTCAAGCCCATATGACTCTTCTTCATGGACTCAAAACATTAACTCTGTTTCTCTCTCCACAGATGCTACCAGACCTGCTGAGATGTTGTGTTTGCCTGCTGATTTTAAATAGTTTGATGGTGATGATAGGGATGTTGGTTGGTAGGGTGGTATTGTGGGACCATCCGAACAGGAAGAGGCCATTTAGTTGCTCAAGCCTTTTCTGCCATTCAATGAGTCTGTGGCTGACCTGCAACTCCCAAACAAGCAGAAATCATTTTTCCAACCACCAATCTCTTGAAAATTTTGATAAAATCACCCTTTAACCTCCTAAATTACAGGGAATATGACCCTAGTTTGTGTAATCTCTCCTTGTAATTTAACCTTTGAAATCCAGATATTATTCTGGTGAATCCATTGCTCTCCCTCCAACGCCAACATATGTTTCCTAAGGTGTGGTCCTCACAGTACTCCAGGTATGATCTGAGGGCTTTGTAGAGCTTCAGCATAACTTCTACTCTCTTGTATGCTGATCCTTTAGACATAAAAGCCAGCATTCTATTAGCCATTTTGACTATATTTTGTACCTGCTCAAGACATTTTAATGATCTTTATACATGGACACTCATGTCTCCTTGGACCTTCACTGATTCTAGTGTTTCACCAGTTAGAAAGTACCTTTAGTGTCACTGGCAAATTTAGAGATGTGGCCTTCTATCCCATCATCTAAGTCATTAGTAAATACAGTTAATAGTTGAGGCCCCAACACAGGAGCTTGCGGGAAACCATGCATCAATTTGTCTTCAATTCCATGAGCTTCAACTTTAACTAATAGTCTCTTACAAAGGATTTTATTGAATGCCTTCTGGAAGTTCCTCAAAGCCTGTTCCCCATCTACAAAGCTCAAGTCAGGAGTATGATAGATTACTCCCCACTTGTCTGGATAAGTGCAGCTCCCACAACACGGAAGAAGCTGGACACCGTCCAGGACAAAGGAGACCGCTTGATTGGCACCACATCCACAAACATTCACTCCCTCCACCACCGACGCACAGTAGCAGCAGTGTGTACCATCTAGAAGATGCACTGCAGGAATTCACACACTTTCCAAACCCATGACCACTACCACCTAGAAGGACAAGGGCAACAGATAAATGGGAACACCGTCACCTGAAAGTTCCCTTCCAAGCCACTCACCATCTTGACTTGGAAATATATCACTGTTCCTTCACTGGTGCTGGGTCAAAATCCTGAAACTCCCTTCCTAACAGCACTGTGGGTGTACCTACACCATATGGACTGTGGTGGTTCAAGAACGTAGCTCACCACCACCTTCTCAAGGGCAACTAGGGATGGGCAATAAATGCTGGCCCAGCCAGCAAAGCCCACATCCTGTGAATGAATAAAAAATACATCCATAGACATTCCCCTGTCTGCTACTTTAGTCACCTCTTCAATCAGATTCATTAGCTTGCCCTATTCTTTACAAATCTTGTGCACTATATATCAGCAATTTCGCCTTTCCCTATTTCTTCAGCAAACGCTTGCAATACCTTTTCTTCATCAGGCAAGACACATTAAGTTATTTTACTGCACTCAAGGGGTAATGTGGGTCACTGCATTGCATCAGCATTTGATTAGCCAATGACTCTGTAACCTCAGCATACTGTGTCAGCTCTGTGTGCTATGCCTAGCTCCACATGGTACCCCACCAGTGTAGGGGCAAAGTACTAAAGTTCTGTCAGTCCCACCACTTACACAGCCAGGCTCTCCTACAGCCACATACTGAGCTACACCCTGCAGATGACTTATGTGCCATATATCTCCGCTGTTTTAAGAGATAGTGTAACAGGTGTTTGAAGCCTCTGCTTCTGCAGGGTCCACAGCAGCTGACTGCACTAATCCTACATAGAATCATTAGTCTGTTCCAGCTATAACCTGCTCCTCATTAAATTAGTTGTCTATTACTTTCACTCAAAACATTCCCTTGCAAAACCGCAGGCAGCAGGGTTTTGAAATCTTTTTTACATCAACTCACGTTGGATATTGTATCACAATCCTTTGGTCAGTCAAATCCAAAAATGGCAAAATCACAAAAGTGTGCATATCTACTTCAACATACGGGTTGGTTTATGCCAAATGTTGATGCACCAGAATCAGACCACACCTCACAACATACAATCCTTCTGTTTGCTAGTTATTCACCATGACTGGAGCTCCAGCCAGTTGTCATTGCTCAAGTAAAGGCAAATCCAATGAAATCTGAAGCTAATCAGGTCAAATCCTGTTTGATAAACTTGAGGTCCTTTTGTCATTGCAAGAAATATTTGGTACGGAACAATTTTGATTTAATTGTGAAGAATGTGCCAGTCAAAAGACTGGATGAGGTGAGGCAATCGAGGGATTTGAGGAGAAGGGCATTGATTTTAAGTTTAATGCACTGGGTTCCAGGATAAGTGAGTACAGGCTGATGGGCAGACAGGACATAATGCAAGCTTGCAAGATGCAAGAAATCAGAAAACAGAGAACAGAGTAATTCTTGGGCAACCCTTGTCACTTTCTGGTAGGTTACTGGGAGCAATGACAGTGTCCTCAAAACAGGCCATGTGTAAATCATTTGGTTGTCGGAATCAGGGCAGGTAAATGGAAAAGTGGGATAAATCAGCACCAAATGGAATATGCCAATAATTAAAAGTTATAATTCAAAGTGGAGTGAAATCATAGCTTTGTAATTTTAAACATATTATATCCTACACTGCACATGACAAAACCCTTAACCCATCACTTCCCACCTACCTTCCAGCTACAAGTCAGTGGGATCTGTGGCTTAGTTAATTCACTCACATTTTTCACTCAGAAGGTTGCAGCTTCAAGTTCTACTCCTGTGGCTTCAGCAAGAAAATCTGGGCTAACACTCCAGCACAGCACTGAGGTACTGAGGGAGTGCTGCACTGTCAAAGGTGCTATCTCTCAGGTGAGACGTTAAACCAAGGCTCTGTGTGCTCTCTCAGGTGGCCATAAATTATCACAAGGTTCTATTTCAAAGACGAACAGGGAGATATCCCTGGTGCCCTGGCTAATGTTTATCCCTCAATCAACATCATAAAAACAAATAACATGCTCATTGTCACACTGCTATTTGTGAGAATTACTGTGCACAAATTGGCTGCCATGTCTCCTGCATTACAACAGTGGCTACACTTGAAGGAAATACTTCATTGGCTGTAAAGTGCTTTGGAACATCCTGAGGCCATGAAAAGCACTATATAAATGCAGGTTTTTTTCACCACTTTCTTACCAATCATTTCTGCTATTTAGTATCCAATTCCATTCTCTTACTATCTCATTGATTTTATTTTCATTATCTGAGTTAATTTTCTCCCCTTCTTTAGGCTCCTTGCTCCTCGAACAGGGTTGTCCCTTGACATTGACAACCTCTCTCCTGTGAATTAGGCAATGGAAGCTGTTTGGTTTGCCTTTTGGTGTTCTTTTCCCGTGATGAAACTCAGCTGCCCATCCATTGTACCTCACCTACCACCTCTCTCGATCGCCCAATGTCTCTGATGTGCCTCACTGCTTGTCCAACATCCTTTACTAGATGAACAGAAATCTCCTGACTGAATACTGGGGAGACCAAAGCCATTGTTTTTGGTTTCCACTGCAAGATCTGCTTCTTAGCCACAAACTCCTGGCAATTGTGAAGCTAAACCAGGCTATTTGCAACCTTCTCACTGTATTTGACCCCAAGATGATCTTCTGACCACATACTTCCACATCTGTAATATAACCCCACTCATTCTGATCTCAGCTCATCTGCTGCTGAAACTCTCATCCAAGTGTTTGCTACCTATAGTCATGACAATTCCAATGCACTGGCTGGTCTCCCACATTCTACCCTTCAGAAAATTAAGTTCATCCAAAACTCTGCTGCCCTTGTCCTTATTCTCACTGAGTCTATTCACCCATCATCTCTCACCTCTGAGCACGACGATGTACATTGGCCCTCAGTTAAGCAATAGCTCAATTTAAAAATTCTCATCCTTGTGTTCAAATCTCCCCTTGGCCTCACACCTCCCTAACTATGTAACTTCCTGCAGCTCTACAAACCTTTGAGATCTCAGCAATCCTCCAATTCTGGCCTCTTGCACATCCCCGATTTTAATTGGCCCACCATTGGCTGTCGTATCTTCAGCCACAAAAGAGCCTATGTTCTAGAATTTCCTCACTAAACCTTTCTGTCTCTCTACCTCTCCCTCCTCCATTAAGGTGTTTCTTAATACCTAAAACTTTGACCAAGCTTTTGGTTATCTATCTGAATATCTCCTGTTCCTTTGTGATACGTTTTGGGACCTTTCACTATGTTAAAGGTGCTAAAGAAATGCAAGTTGTTATTGTTGTTGGTCAAATTTAAATGGCCACAAAGGGAATGGCACAGCATGGTGCTATGTCAATATACTGAGCCATCGGACTACCCATGTATATATGCCAATGTCTGTATGCATTCGCTGCCTGGTTTGTCAATGGCATTCTCAGAACTAATTTGGCATTTTCCTTATTCAGTCACAAGTATGGCACCGTTCCTAATGTAAATAATAAGTCTCCCACATTACAATCCTAGGGTGATGGAGACATGGATAGGTAGCTGAAGAATGGAGCAACAGTGGTGAAAATAAAGGCCTCAGTCCAGTTCTTTCGTGTCTTCAATCTCTCATGTCAAGTCCTTTATTCCTAGCTAGCAATATAAAAACAGCTAAAGGCAACTGTTGATGCATTTCATTAGAAAAAGACTATTTTCATTACTCCCCTAATGGGTAAAGCAGACAAGAACACATCTTCTAAGGACAAACATTCTCAGAGATTAACAGCTCTGCCAACATTTACTGAACTGTTCATTCCCAAAGGGATATCTGACAGGGCTTCTGCCATCCTATCTTTAATCTTACAGTCCATGTACAATGCACAACGAAGAACATAATACAAGTCTGCTTTGTGCTGAGAATACCCAATTCCAGCAGAAAGTAAAAGTCATTTTGTAGTTATTCTGTTACTAGTTTGGCAAAACCAAATTACAGAACCCAGCCCCACATGCCCCTCACCCTGCCCCGTCACCACAAATATGTTCAGTCCCTCAGTAATAGCAGCAAGCTTTCCCAGGTCAAATATAAGATGAATTTGGTACAACTCACCGCTCTCTCAATTCTTCAAATAATTCCTCAATCACCCATCCCACTTTACTTCCTCAAAGTGAGAAACTGAAAGTTGGGCTCCCTCGTGGCTCATTGTGTTGTGTAGCTGAGGTAACTGAGGTCCTTGGGTTCATTTCGGAGTGTGTGTTATTAGCTAATCTCAAACCAAGCAAATATGAACTCAATCCAATTAGATTTGGGAGGGGAAAACTGGCTCCTGCTCCTGTCTATCATCTAGTTTGCATGTGGCTGTAAGATGAGGATAGGATAAGGCTCAGCTTTGATAACTAAAAAGACTCATAGCTCGATAACAGTCTGAGCCTCTAGAGCACCTGGAGCTCAGGGAAGCAGATCCCAATAAGGCAAGAATAATTATGAGAAAGGACAGGACAGAAGGATTGAAAGATGAAAAGGATACACTGGAACATATGTTCCTGTACATTAATCTTAGATTTTCCTCCATCAGAGCTCCTCTAGTATGTGTTTGCTCCCTGGACAATATGGGAGGATAGATTGAGGGACAGAAATTAACCACACTGCCTTATCTTTAGGTCATTCACAATAACTTCCAATACAAATTTTGGTTGTGTTTGCACACAAATTGTACACAGATCCTAGACACCTTCTTATACAATCAATATTGTTTCTTACCACTGTGCATACAACATTGCTTCCTCCTGCACTTAGCCTTTTACTTCTAGTTCCTCTCTATGTGGCTGCAGGTAGTAAGTGTGGGGGATGGTGCTTAATGGCAGTAGCCATGGCATCCTGAGGTGGCCTTTGTCTCTGGGAGGATGTAGTGCCAGATGGTGCAGCTTCAGATGCATTTCCCTTGTGGAGTTAAGCCCAGCCAGGCCCTGGCATCTTGTTCATTTTGCAGCCATCAGAGGGGTTTGGAGGAATGGAATAAACATCTCACTGCCCTGAAGAGGTGTCATTGTGCATGTCCACAGCTGCCAGGCCACTGGTACTGGGACTGACTCTGTTTCATCAATGGTCAGTTGGAGAATAGATTGAATCCAATGAAGACTTAAGACTTTGGAGATTATCGTGTCAAGTCTGGTACCCAAAACATCAATGGAACCATTTGCAGCAGCCAATCTGGAAGCTCCAATTGTCCTCAGAGTGCAGGTGAAAACAGCCTTGTATTTTGCTAATGATCAGTCCATGGTCAAATTGCCTATATCCACTTATCCAGGATCATGTGAAAAAAAAATCACTTTAGTGATATCTAGGACAATGGAGCATGCTTCCACAATTGCCTGGTTAGTATGTTAAATGCACTCATTTATATAGTGCCTTTAGGAATAGACACCAAGCATAAATAGAAGATGGGCAATAAATGTTGGCCTAGCCAGCGATGCCCACATCCCATAAATGAATAAAAAATGTTCTGGGAAAGTTGGAGTGTGTGTCAAATGGATCTCAGGAGGCTGATGTGAGGAAATTGTTGGAAAAATGTAATCTGGAGATAGAAACCATGTGGATCCAGTCTGAAGGTAACAAAAACTCGGTTGAACAGAATGTAGAGGTTGAAAAACACCTGGGTTAACCTGAGCTAATATCCAAGGAATGGGATGGAATTGGGGAAAAATCCTTCACACTTCATCTCAGTCTGCAAGGAAGTAAATAAAACCTGAAGTTACATACGTTTATCCAAGTCCAAACATGATTAAATCAATTTATATTTTTGCATCAGTTCTCTGTTAGGAAGGTTTGAGGGGAAATTCATAGGGTTGATTGGATTGGTGTCAGGGAGCAGCCAGATAACACCAAACTGGCTTGCAGAGGACTAAGCCATACAAAGCCAAAAGGGCTCAGGCTGAATTCCTGATCCATGATGAATCTGCTGATCTCAGCAGGGGTAGGAATTGGAGTGCAATAGGCCTCTGGGGGAAAAAAAAAATTGGTCTGGATTTGCACTAATGACTTGATGAAAAGTGGATCTGTATGGAAGCCAGGTTAGGGCATGATTGGGTTCAACTCTGATGTTCCCTACAGTAAAACAGTTTTTAGGCTGAGATAAGCAATTCTTATTTGAGAGAGTTACCAGAGGTGTGTGGGTGCCAAGAGGAAAAACCTTAGGAAATTTTGAGGGGAATTTAAACCATCATTTGGGCCGATTCCCTGATCAACTACTCAGGCATAGAACAACACTCAAAATTCAGCAACTGTGGGCCTTCAGGGCCCTACGTTTTTTCCATCTATTAACCACGGACCTATGCATAGCAGACCAGTGCTCACTGCAAATCCCACTCCAAAGTAAGAGCACCATGAGGTTTGTCAGCAGAGAGTTCTGCAACGATACAAATAATTTTGTATCTGCTTACATCATAACTAACTTGCACTGCACTTAACATACGTTCACTGCAGTGCTGACTCCACGAGCTCCTTTTTAACTGACGTGCTGTAGATGGGGAATGTCACAATGTGACGAAGATGACCATGATGATTGTGAAACACATTTATGATCACTGATAATGGACTGAATTCAGGAGAAGGTAGGGAAGCTCAGTCTTCACTTTATTTTGTAGTTGTCAGAGATGCTAGGAATGAAACTTTATTTCCAGTTTTGTTATGATATCAATTTGAATGATAATTTTGAGACCTTTCTATAGCACCAGAAAATTCTGTTTCAATGTTGTAGCTGGACAGCCAGTTACCATAAGACCATAAGACATAGGAGCAGAAATCAGGCCATTCGGCCCATCGAGTCTGCTCCGCCATTCAATCATGGCTGATAAGTTTCTCAGCCCCATTCTCTCGCCTTCTCCCCGTAACCTTTGATCCCCTTACCAATCAAGAACCCATCTATCTCCGTCTTAAATACACTCAATGACCTGGCCTCCACAGCCTTCTGTGGCAATGAATTCCATAGATTCACCGCTCTCTGGCTAAGTTACATCTAGCATTAGCTCTGTTCCTCTCTCCACAGATGCTGCCAGGCCTGTTAAGTATTTCCAGAATTTTCTGTTTTTATTTCAGTCATATCCAGACTGCAATCAATAAGCCTGAAAGATGGAATCTGCAAACCAGCATTGAGCTGCTGTTTGTAAAGTTATTTTCAACCATTATAAATGCAAATGTTTTCTGTTAGAAAAGCTGAGAACTATATAAATTGAGCTGGCTTCAAACAAGTGGGGGGGTAGGGGGCAGTGGGAGGGTAGTCAGGCGGATGGTGGCAGTTGGAGGGTGCTGTGGAGGGAGTCCCATGCGGTGTCAGGAGGGGTAGGCATGGGGGCTTGGGGGTGTAGGTGTGGGAAGTGATGGGTAGTCTGGGGTATCAGTTCTATAATTACACAGAAGTTAGAAGAGGTTTTAATTCTTCTAACTTTTTCTGGATTTCAGTCAGAACCATCCACAGTTTGTGATTTAAATCATATTTTTGGGTGGCTCTCAGTGCAGGGCCATTGCCCAATGGAAGTTTGAACTCTCCGGGCAAATGCCGTGCAATCCTTACCCAGGGACTTCCGGAGGTGGGGTGGGGTTGGGTTGTTCCCCAGTACATCTTTGGGGACCCACCCAGTTTTACGATTCCCCAAAGCTTAGAAGTCACAGGCTATTAGATGTTTTAAATCCATCCATATGAATCCTGGAATCAGATTACAGCCGTCAATCTCTTTGACCAATCTTTTCGATCATCTGACGTAGTTTCTCTTCGTGTGCCTCGGTGTATCAAAGGTTATTTTCTAATACTCCTGTGAAGCACCATGGGATGTTTCATTACATTAAAAGGTGCTATATAAATACAAGTTGTTGTTTTTAAATTCCCTCCCATGTATATTCATTAAATACTATGGTGTTCACAAGATTGGATTTATTCACATCTTTCCCTAATGAAGTTAGAACTGATCAAGTAGAGAGATGTTGGAGCTGGAAAATGAAACCTCTTTGGGCAGCTACTGTCTGCACCAAGCTCTTTGATCAGGTAGTGAAAGGGAGAATGCAAAGTAAAGCCCACTCTACACTTTCCTAACAGTGTGCCTCAATCCCAATTTAAGAGCACATCCTACGGCCAAAATGGCATTTTTGTATTTTTAACATCAGCTGTTCGTTTGCTTTACAAAAGTAAGCTGGCCAATTTGGTGCCATATTAAGAATAATTTCCTGCTGTCGGCCTGTGGCCATTAGGACCCAGGGTGAGATCACCTAAGATTGTGGGCGGAATTTTCGCAGGGGTCCTTCCAAGCTCCTACTCACATTGCTCCTGTGGGATTGCAAATGGATCTTCTGCCAAAGTTATGGCAATTCTATCCTAGGATTCCTTATGTAAGTTAACAGGCACCACACGTTACATGCCAGAATGGGTGATGACAAAGGCAAATGTTTATTCAATGTTCAAATCCACTCAAAAGCTGACATCTTATTGCCTCTCAGAGCTTTTCATGCAAATTATAGAATTCTATACACAGCAAGTGTGGGAGGGTCACACGATGCTGTGCAACAGAAAATAATTTGCCCTACCAGTGACATCCACAGTGAAAGCATGGTAATTATGACATACACACTGCTGGTTTAAGGGTGATAAATGCCCTGGATTTTGCCATCAGTGTTGAATTACACTTACACTTGCTCACAGACTCTCTGTGGCCTTTTGCACTGAAACTTGTGGTTATTAGAACAACTCTCTCTGGAAATCTGGGACCTGTGTGAACGGGGCAAGCAACAGTGCTTCTCTTTAACCAATCAGATTGAGGAATCTTTATTCAGGCACACAACATCTAAACCAGGGAGTGTAGTTAACTCTAATTAAAGCAAAGTAGAGAGGTAAAGTAAAATGAGATTAATAGAGAGATAAAAGAGACAGAAAGTTGAAAAAATAGGCCCCAACAATAATTAAAATCTGAAGGAATGAGACATCAAACTGTAAGAGTTAATTTTTAGCACCAGAGGGTTTTTTTTGGAAGATATGTCGCTTCATTAAAAATTCACACAATTGAATAGACAAGACCCAACATTTTCTGGTGTGTTTAGTGGGTATCTTGTGGTTAAGTATCACAACTTCATGCCCTTCCATATGTTTCCACACCGAGTGTCTCAGTGAGATACTGTTAACAGTGCAGCTTCTCAAACAGCATGGCAGCTCAGGCAACAACTTCTGATATTTATGTTTAACTGCACATGTGCAGATGCCTTAAGTTTCTATTTGATTTCCTTAATGAGAGATGAGTGCTAATTACCTCAATATTGTTTCTACCACAAAATACAGGCCATTGTGTTATAACATGCATTGATTATTATGACATGGTTAGCACAGCACCACATTCCATCAGCATGTGGCAGCACTGATACACTCCTAATATTCCACTGTTAATACTGGTTTCACCCAGTTAAAGAAGATCATGATTGTGTGACCTGGGTTTGACCTGTTGCTGACTGCTGACTGGGACGCATTCTGTGAATGAACCAACAGTTCAGTGGAAATACGAGGTCTTAGTTGCCAAATGAGTGCATATACGATAGAAAATGTTCACTTCATTTTATCCATTGGAATCTAAATTATTTTTTGTGAATTTAGTGTTCTACAACATGAGGGGTGTTAGTGCTGTGAAGTTTTTTCAGCTTCAGTCTGTTCCTGACCATAGATCACTTTATGCACTTGCAGATGATCATGCACAGATCGTGCTAATGTCTCACAGCAGAGCCTGGTCTTCAATCGTCTTGGAACTCTGCTACCATTGGACCAGGGCCCCGCTCTGCTGAGATCATGTGGTAGTCCCATGCAATGACCAACCAATGTTGCATCTTCCACTGGGCAAAATTAAGTTTGGTACATGGAATGTCAGGGCCCTCATGGACAACCCCAACAGTGACAGATCTGAGTGCCGCATCACCATTGCGGCTCAGGAGCCAACATCACCATTGCAGCCCTAAGCAAGAAACATCAAGAGACTTCACCCGGAATGTGCAGAGGCAGTGAGACAATGGAGAGAGGGTACAAACCTTCAAACGTCTCATCTGCCCAACCCTTCAAGCACCACCTGTCCCACATGTGGCAGTCTGCAGATGGCACATTGGCCTTATCAGCCAGACCTTATCAGAACCATCAAACTAGAGTGGAAGCAAGTCATCCTCATCCCGAGGGAATGCCTAAGAAGGTTAGATTTATTTGATGCACTGGTGTAAAGGCTCGTCTGTTCTTCCAGAAGAGTGCTCAGGAATTCTCATAATTTCTCACAGCCAGTGACTGCTGCCCAATTCAATTAGCCAATTCTACAGTCACAGCTAGAATCAAACAGTGGGAGACATGGAATGGAAATGTTGTGATACTCAACAAGACAGTGCCGAGGAGAATCAGATTCCAAAATAAGCAGTCACTAGGTAAATATCTACTACAGGCTTTTTCAATCATTGGCAGAACTCCCAGCTTTCAACAATGTAAACTATCTCAGCTGCCCCTTTATTTTAAAGGGAAACTATCTTTCCAAAATGTGTTTGTCAAACATATTTGTCTAATTTCGGGAGCAAGAAAAAGAACCTTTAACCATTACTATATGACTTGCAAGTGACACTATAAGATGTTTCGTTGTGTGTTTTTGCAAAGAAACAAGAACAAAGTTTTCCATCATGAAGGTGGCAGCACATCAATTACATGGCACAGTTGTTATAAACTTCTGCCTCGTGTTCAGTGAACTGCTACATGGCGCTGCCTCCCTTTCACCGCCTGTCATAGATCTGGTTATCAGGAGGTCAATGGAACAGACGTTCCAGGAAAACTAAATGATTCAAGGGTTGGAACTCACTAAAGTTGACGTAAGCAAGAAAACAGTATTAGAAAAATAATGGCACCAAAACTAGACAAATCCTATGGACCTGATGGTATCTACCCAGGGTTTTAAAGCAAGTACATGAGGAAATTATAGATGCTTTGAACATGAACTTCTGAGCTCTCTTAATTCAGGAACTGACTCTTTAGGTTGAGAAAATTGCAAACATAACCATTGTTTAGAAAGATAAAAGAGAGAAGCCAGGAAAATATAGACTCATCAGTCTAGCATCCATTGTTGTTGGAATTTATAATTAAGGACAGAGGTGACTGAGCACTTGGAGAAATTTGAGCTGATTAGAGAGATTGATTTATAAAGGATAGATCATGTCTAATGAATTTAATTTAATTTTTTTAAGGAAGTAACTGAAGTAGTAGACTGTGATTATATATGGATGTGGTTTATATGGACTTCCACAAGGCCTTTGATAAGATTCCATGTTACCTTAACTTAAAGCTCATGAATTAAAGGTAAATTATTGACCTGGTTAGGGGATTGGTTAGGTGATAGAAGACAGAGTAGGGATAATGAGTATGCACTCAAATTGGAAGAAAATGATTAGTTTGTCTCTCAAGTATCTGTACTGGGGCCTCTATCATTCACTATATTCATTAATGACTTAGTGATGATTAGATAATGCAATTGAGAAACATTTATCCAAGTTAATTGATGACACCAAGGCTGGTGTCAGAGTGAGTAGTGTAGATGGGAGCCTAAAATTACAAAGAGATGTTGATAGATTAAATAGTCAGCAAAACTGAGGCAGATGGATTTCAACACAAGCAAGTATGAAGACATCCATTTTGACCAAAATAGGATAAATACAAATATTTCTTAAATGGTGAAAAGCTTGGAACAGTGGAGGTCCAAAGAGATTTCAGGATCCATGTACACCGATCATGGAAATGTAGTGGTCAAGTACGAAATATAATCTAAAAGGCTAATGAAATGTTATCGTTTATACCTAGCAGGCTAGAATATAAAGGGAGGAAGGTTTGCTACAGCTGTACAAAGACTACGGGTGGAATTATCCCAGATTTGCACTAAGTGCAGTTGTAGGGGGAGTGCAGCCACAATGGTTACTTCTCCATGCAATATCATCACAAACCCCACCGCATTAATTATGCATTCCCAGGAAACATGCAGTTTTGATGGTGGGCGGGGTCCGATTCGCACACCACGCCATCACCTCTCCGCTTCATCACGCCGGGCGCCATCTTTAAAGTACAGCCATGATCACACCTCTCAGTGCTACCAGCCCAGGACCGCTGCAACTAAGATATGGCCCCGAAAGGCAAGAAGACTGCAGCCCCCAGGTTTAGTGACACATCCCTGGAGCACTGTTTGGATGCTATGGAGGCCCACCGTAATGTCCTCTACCCCACTCAGGCCGCAGTGGGGGCAGCAACATTACCACTCCGGCTTGGTAGCAATGATCAGTGCCAATGCTGCACAGAAGAGGTTGGCCATCCAAAGCAGACAGAGGATAAATGATCTCATCCATTCCGCCAGGGTAAGGCAACCATCTCATCACTCTAAACTCTCACTCAAGCCCATCACACATTCCCTGGCATCTCACTCGCTGCCAGCTCAAGGGACATCACCAATCGCTCTTTCACACACGCTCACATCTCCATCTGGCCTCATCTCCTCTGCAGACTGCCTCCACAGCCCTCACCATCTTGACGCCACTTGCACAGATCAACATGTGTCCCCACACACACCCTGGGATACCCCCCTTCTCCAGTACAGCCCTCACCCTGCAGCCTCTTCCCTTACCTGAGGCTGCTTCTCCCCTTTCTCCAAGCAAGCTCTAGCCCTGCAACTGTACAAAGTCACCCTGCCTTATAGCTGGTCTGGTAAGGTAGAAACCTGCCCATGAGCCTCCTAAAAGTGATGTGGAGCTGCCTGCGGAGCCTGGCGCTGATGGCTGCGAGTGCTGTCCGAAGCAAGATAGGCAAACAAACCTTGAAGTCCCGAGCGAATTGCAGCTCGCCAGGTGCACGTCACTTATGTGTAGTCGTGAAACACGTGGGTGTGGCGGACGACCCAGCGTGGGTAGATGAGTCCGGCAGGCTAGCCTTATATTGATACACAGATGTATTACAATGAGGTTACCGACGTCCGATGGCAGGAAACGCGGCCCGCCATTAGCAGCTGATCGCAAATTGATTTCATATCACTGTGAAACCGATCTTTCGCCTTCTCGCCATATTGTCCACTCACGCCGCCGAGCACGCCCGAGCCAGCAGGCACAGAAAATTTCACCCTACGTCTGGAGTAGTGTGTGCAGTTCTGGGCATAGCATCTTATGTCATGAAACTATTAATGTATATATTATTGGAAAATATTTTTCTTTTAAAATAGAGGTTTAGTCTGTGGGTGTGTCTTAATTGGATTAAAGCCAGCTAGTCTGGGTGCTTTGATGTGTACTAGTTTTGAGATGTAAGAGAGAGAGCATGCATTTCCGTTTTTTGAATAGGACATTCAAGAAGTGGGGTGAAAACTGACACCTATCTAGCAGAGACCAAGCAATATGTTTATATTATTAATAAAATTGGTACTATGAAAGGGGTTTTATTGTTAAAAGGTGGAGTTCAAAGAGGCTGGTAATACAATGAGAATTTACATTCAATGGGGATGGTAGATATAACTTCAGCAGTTTTCATGATGCAGAGCAGAGGCAATGTGAGATCAAAAGGCAGCTGTAAGTTTCCAAAGGAACCAAAGTGAAAAGAACCTCATTTTGAATTCGTAAGGTGAAAATGCTTTGCCTGATGTTTGGTTAAGTCTATGGGTTGCTGTTGCCTTAATGGAGATTAGTTTGGGAACTTGTTAAAAGTCATGATAGTAGTAATGTGTAGCCATGTGGGGAGGTGATGGCATAGTGGTATTTTCACTGGACTAGTATTCCAGAGACCTAGGGTAATGCTCCGGGAACCCGGGCTCAAATCCCATCACGGCAGATGGTTAAATTTGAATTCAATAAAAAATCTGGAATTTAAAGTCTGATGAAGACCACAAAACCATTGCCAATTGTTGTTAAAACCCATTTGGTTCACTAATGTCCTTTAGGGGAGGAATCTGCTGTCCTTACCTGGTCTGGCCTAGCCGAAATGTGACTCCAATGTGGTTGACTCTTAAATGACCCCTGAACAAGGGCAATTAAAGAAGGACAATAAATTCTGGCCTAGTCAGAGATGCCCACATCCATGAACAAATTAAAAAAAATTAACTTGTGTAAATTAATAAAATGTTTCATTTAGTTTAATATAAAACCTCTCGAGAACTAGTGGTCTGATTCCTGAATTTAGAGTTGCATCTCAAACATACCACTTAAAATATAGGTTATGACAGTTTAATGATTCCCTGTGGGATATTTAAATAACTCAACTGCTGGGTCATAACAATTGGAAGCTGTGCCGCGATAAATTATATTTCTAATTTCTTGATTTGTTTGGAATTGGTGAGTCTTAAGGTTACGAGTACGAGGGGCACTTTGAATTCAGGAGTTGGTAAAGTATTTTAGAAGTTGTGAGACTGCAGGATGGCTTTGGCAATTGCTAAGACTTGTCTGGGAGTAGAAGATATAACTCTATTTTGGTTTGTGAAAATAATGAAAAGTAAGTTAACAGAGTTGGCAGTTAAGTTAAAATTAGGGTTACCTGAGGCTGCTAGGAAATCAAATAGAATTAAAAGTATAGCACAGCATCACAGCACAGGTTGGAAGTGAAACCTGACACTAGTGAGTCACAGCTGGAGGTAGCGAGACTTCAGTTGCAAATGAAAAATCTTGAATTAGAAGCAAAGGACAGAGAAATGGCTTTTAAAAGGGAGAAAAGAGAGAGAGAGAGAGAATTCCATTTGAAAATGTTGGCAGTTAACAAAAAGAGATGCCAGTAGCTGAGGAAGGGTTTATCTCTAGAGTAGAACCCAGTGGGGAGATGTTTAAGTTTGTAAAAGCTCTTCGAATGTTTGAGGAAAAAGATATTGAAGCATTCTTTATTTCATTTGAGAAGCTAGCTAAACAGATGAAATGGCCACAGGAAAACTGGACATTATTATTACAGTCAAAGTTGTTAGGTAGGGCGCTTGAGGTATATGCTTCGTTATCAGAAGAAATGTCGGTGAATTATGATGTGGTGAAAAAGGCTATTTTGAGTGCATATAAGTTGGTTCCTAAAGCATACAGGCAGAAATTTAGGAATATGAGAAAACAGTGTGGGCAAATTGTATTGAGTTTGAAAGAGTAAAGCAAAGTAATTTTGACCGGTGGATACGGGCATTAAAAATAGAAACAACTGATGCAGCTCTCAGGGAAGTAATTATTTTGGAAGAATTTAAAGATTCAGCCCCTTCAGTAGTGAGAACTCATGCAGAGGAACAGAGGGTTGATTCTGTAAAACAAGCAGCAGAAATAGCTGATGATTATGAGTTAGTTCATAGAGCTAAACGTTTTTTTCATCACCCTTTCAAATTGGAAAAGGATAAAAAGTGGGACAGTGAAGGGAAGGCAGGTAGTCAGGGAAGAGAAGGAATAGCTGGAAGTTCCCAGGAAGTTTTTTCTCAGAATAAAAAGGAAGGTGCTGAAGGTAGAAGTAACATTCGAAAATTGAGGTGTTTTCATTGTAATAAAGCGGGGCACACAAAGTCACTGTGCTGGAAACTGGAGGAAAAATCTGTTGGAATTGTTTCTGCACTGGGGTGCAGAAAAGCTCTGGAAGTAAAAGTACTGTGGGTTTATGAGGTTCAGGCACAGGAGAAATAAGTGGTATGTGTACAGTTGAAACAGGGAGAATCAGTAAAAGGTAGGAAGTGGGAATGTGTTCACAGTTTACTCAAGAAAATTCGGAGGAGCAGGTTGCAGCAATATTTAAAGATTTTGTATGTGAAGGGAAAGTCTTTCGATGTGTACAGGGTGGAGTAGGTACGGATGTTAAAATTTTAAGAGATGCAGGGGGTAGTCAATCCTTAATATGTGGGATAGTGATATTTGTTGTCCAAAGGGAGTGTTGCAGGAGATGGTAATAATAAGTGGGGTTCATGGAGATGCTAAATCTATTCCATTGTGGAAGGTAAATTTAAAGAGCAAATGGAAGATTGGTGAAGTTATCGTTGGAGTGGTGGAAAAATTGCCCATTGCAGGGGTTCAATTTATTCTGGGTAATGATATAGCTGGATCACAAATGTGGGTGATGCCTATGGTAGTCGAGCACCCTGTAGAAGTGTTTTCAACAGAAGTGCTTCAGAAGGAACGCCCTGGATTGTTTCCTGATTGTGTTATAACAAGTTCAAAAACCCATAGGGAAGAATAAAATAAACATGTGTAGGCAGTTCAAAGGCAAGAAGAAGGTGTCAAAATCCAATTGGCTGGCACTGTATTTGATAACGTTGTTCAAGATGAAGGAATACAGGACAATTCAGCTGAAAAGTTTAACTCAAAGAGATTAGTGGAATTACAGAAAAATGATCAGCAATTAAAACAGTGCTATCAGAAAGCTTATTCAGAAACTGAAGTAAAATGTATTCCAGTATGTTATTATCTTCGGGAAGGTATTTTGATGAGAAAGTGGCGGTCAGATCATGTCTCAGCAAATGAAAGCTGGAGGGAGGCACATCAGATTGTTATCCCATTTGGGGATAGAAATACAATTCTGAGAAATGCTCATGAAATTCCAATTGGGGGAAATTTAGGAATTAGGAAAACACAGGAAAAGATACAGAGGCTTTTTTTTTTCGCCAGGATTGCATCGGGATGAAGTCAAATTCTGTAGAACCTGTTATACATGTCAAATAATAGGGAAACCACAAGCAGAAATTAAGCCGGTGCCTTTAATCCCAATACCAGCATTTGACAAACTTTTTACCAGGGTCATGATTAATTGTGTAGGACCCCTCCCTAAGACAAAGTGGACATCAGTATTTATTGACATTAATGGATATGTCTACCACGTTTCCTGAAGCGATACCTTTAAGGAATATTACAATTAAGAATGGTGAAGGAGTTAATATAACATCTTTTTCACAAGACATGGGAAGGAACTTCCCCTCCATCTGGGGTGGGGAGGGGGGGGTGGGGTGAGTGCAGGAGCGGGTGCGCCGCCATTTTACATGTGCGGGCCAATTAAGGCCTGCCCAGCATGACGTCCGCCAGGGAGCGCTATGCACTCCCTATGTGGGCGGTGGGGGGGGAGATTCCCTCAGCCAAGAGTGCGCTCTTTCGCCCATGCACGTAAATGAGCGCATTCATCTCCCTGAGGCTAAGTGTTGGCTCAGGGAGATTGGCGCCAAGTTTTAAAATGGTGAAAGGGCAAGAATAAAACTTCCCTGACATGTCCCCACATGTGACGCTGTCACAGGAGTTGGGACATGTCCATCACTTTTAATCAAACATTTATTACATTTTTAAAAACGCTCATGAAACCTTAGCCCACCCATGGATGGGGTTTCATGCTTTTTTTGAAGCCTGCCAGGGTTCCTGACCTGCTCGCCAACTTTAAGGCTGGATGGACAGGTCCATTAATGAGCTTAATTACTTTTTAAATGGCCTCAATAGACCACTGACAGGTCGGCGGGCGCACTGCTGATTCAGCTGGCGCCCCCGCTGACCTGAAAATTGAAATGACACGGGGTGATGTCGGGAATTCCGCCCGATGTCATCCCTGGTCAGCGAGTGGGCCCTGCCCCCCCACTTGCCGACCTAAATATCCTGGCCATGTTTTACCTGAGGAAATACAATCAGATCAGGGGTCAAATTTCATGTCACAGCTGTTTAAGGAAGTAATGAATAGTTTGGGGATAAAACAGTTTAAGTCAACAGCTTATCATCTGGGGCCATAAGGAGCTTTGGAAAGATGACATCAAACTTTAAAAACTATGATAACAGCACACTGTCAGGGTTATGCACAGGATTGGGATGGAGGAATTCCATTTTTGTTATTTCCTATTAGAGACGCTCCTATTGCATCGACTGGTTTTAGCCCTTTTGAACTAGTTTATGGTCATGAGGTAAGGAGACAACTGAAATTGAGTCATGAAAAATTGGTGGGTCAAAATTCAGAAACTGCTCTCCTGGATTACATATCAACTTTCAGGGAAAGATTGAACAGAGCATGTGAGTTGGCTAGGGAACATTTAAAGATATCACAGCAGATAAGAAAGCAGATAAGAAAGCTAAAAGTTGCAGTTTTGTTTCTGGACAGAAAGTACAAGTGTTGTTACCAGTATGAGGTGATTCATTAAATGCAAGATTTAGTGGACCTTACAGGATTGAAAAGAAGTTGAGTGAAGTAAATTACTTAATAAATACTCCAGATAGAAGAAAGAAGCAGAGGGTGTGTCATGTATACATGTTTAAAAAGTACTTTGACAGAGAAGAGGAACAAAAAGAGGTATTAGTGGTGGTGAATGATGAGAAAGAGGTAGAAGTGCAGGATCCTGAAATTGATCTTCCTCTAATCAAATTGGATAATGAGGGGGCGCTTGAAAATTTAATGAAATATTGAGTTACCTTCCAAACAAGTGTCAAAGTGATTTGGAAAAGCTATTGCTGTCACACAGACCTATTTGTGGAAATAAGTTGGGAAAGACACAATTAGCTTTACATGAGGCATGTATAAAATTGTCATCTTCAATTAGGCGACAACCTTATAGATTAAAGTTATCACAAGTACAAAAAGAAATTGATTTAATGCTTCAAAATGATATCATTGAGTCTAGTTGCAGTAACAGGAGTTTGCCTATTCTATTGGTACCGAAACTAGATGGAACACAAAGACTGTGTGTGGGCTATCGAAAGGTAAACGAGGTGACAAAAGCGGTTTCATATCCCATACCACGGCTGGAAGATTGCATTGGGAAAGTGGGGCAATCGAAATTTATCACAAAGATTGACTTGCTAAAAGGATATTGGCAGGTACCATTCGCGGAGAAAGCAAAGTTGTAATGCCAAGTGGACTATATCAGTTTAAAGTCATGTCATTTGATATGAAGAATGCACCTGCGACATTTCAAAGACTAATAAACAAAGTAATTGCAGGTCTAAGCAATTGTGTGGTTTATATTGATGATCTAATCGTTTTCAGTCAGACATGTGAGGGGCATTTACAGCATCTGGAAGAATTATTTACTCGACTACAAGAAGCTAATTTGGTGATGAACTTGGTTAAAAGCGAATTTGCAAAAGCGCAAGTTACATATCTAGACCGTACCATTAGGTGTGGTAAGATGGCTCCGAGAGAGGCAAAAGTCAACGCTATCATGGATTTCCCAGTGCCTACAACAAAACGAGAAGTTTTGAGATTTCTGGGCATGAGTGGGTTTTATTGGAAATTTGTACCAAATTTTAGCCAAATGGCCAATTTTAAAAAAGAACAAAAAGTTTCAATGGACACTGAAGTGTCAGAAGTCATTCAATAGTTTGAAAACTGTATTAACTATGACACCAGTTTTGACAGTACCCAATTATGCCAAGCAATTCAAGTTGGCCGTTGACGCAAGCGATATAGGTATTGGGGCTGCACTATTACAAGAAGATGACACTGGAATTGAAAAACGGAAGCTGAATGTACAACAGAGAAGATATTCAATGATCGAAAAAGAGACTTTGAGTTTGATGTTAGCATTGCAGCATTTTGAAATTTATGTTGCAAACAATTCATCAGAAACAATTGTTTATATAGGCCATAATCCTTTGAAATTTTTGGACAAATTTCGAGACAAAAGTGCAAGGCTTTTCAGATGGAGTCTATTATTACAACCATTTAATCCACATATTATACATATTTCTGGAAGAGAAAATCTGTTCGCAGATGTGTTATCAAGAATTTGAAGCTTAAAAGGAAATTGGATATTTTTAAAACCTAGACATTGAACTGGAGTGATTTCTGTTGATGCCAAGGGCTATATTTATATTGTTATGTTAATGCATGCATCTGGTAATGTAATAGTGTAATAAGTATAGGAGATAGAGAGATGGGTGTCTTTTATAATTACGATGGTTCATTTTTTGATAGAGAGGGGGAGGTCATGAATATCATATTATAATGTATATCATATCATATCATAATGTATATCATATTATTGGAAAATATTTTTCTTTTAAAATTTGTTAAAAATTACAATAGTAGTAATTTGTAGCCATGTGTATATATCTTTTAACCTGTGTAAATTAAAAAAAAGTTTCATTTTGTTTAATGTAAAACCTTGATAACTGGTGGTGTGATTCCTGAATTTAGAATTGCATCTCAAACATAACAGTTAAAATTATAGGTTATGACAGTTGTTTAAAGTTTTCCTCCAGGATTTTTAAATAACTCCACTTTACCAACTCTATTGGTCATAACATTTGATGTGTACTAGTTTTGAGATATAAGAGAGGTAGAGTACATTTGCATTTTCATTTAGTTTAATATATAACCTTGAGAACTGGTGGTCTGATTCCTGAATTTAGAGTTGCGTCTCAGACACTTAAAATATAGGTTATGACAGTTGTTTAAAGTTTCCCTCTGGGATTTTTAAATAACTCAGCTTTACCAACTGTTGGGTCATAACACCTTAATGATGTGTTGGCCTTGAAAGGAATGCTGTGCAGATTCATCAGAGCGTTACCTCTTCAATGGTTAAAATATGAAGAGAGATTACATAAATTAATTAGTTGTGCATTCCCTGGGATATCGAAGGTTATTGGGTGTTTTCATCAAAATGTTCAAGATTTTGAAAGGAACAGATAGGGCAGATAGAGAGAAACATATTCCATTGCTGGAGAATCCAAGACAAGGGGGCATAACCTAAAAGTCAGAGCCAGGCCATTCAGCAGAGAAGTCAGGAAACATTTTTTCACAAAAAGGGTGGTAGTAGTTTGAAAGTCTCTCCCATAAAAAACAATAGATGTTAGCTCAATTAATCATTTTAAATCTAAGATCAATAGATTTTTTGCTGGCCAAAGGTAATAAGGGATATGGAGCCAAGGTGGGTGAATAGAGTTAAGATACATATCAGCCAGGATCTTGCTGAACAGATAAACCGTGTCAAGGGGCAGGATAGCGTATTCCTATTCCTATGACACAGCAATGGTGTGCTAGCATGCTGAAAAAACAACACATGACTGACAACATGACACAAGTTAGCATCTTCAATCTTCTCTCCTTCAAATCTTTCTTACTGTGACTTTGTGAGCTCAGGAATAGACTACGCACTTCTCGGAAGGGAAGGATTTTTATTATTTAACAAATGCAAATCCCCAAAGCCAAGCGATAGCCTCATTTGTTCAGTTTAAGATGATTAGTTCGCCAGTTAGTCTGCAGAGGGGACATTCCTCTGTAAGAGGAATGAAAAGGGAACAATTGAAACTTCTCTCCTTTTAAAATACAAAGGATGTAATCCCATAGCACAACATCATCGCATATGGAAGAGCAAGCTATCTTCATGCCACTGTATCCATTGAATAGGGAGAATGGAGTTGATCATGACTGGACTAGCACCGAAGAAACCTTGAAGTTTAGTTAACTCAATTTCAGGATGGGGAGTGGGTTTGAGTTGACTGACTGTACCAATGAAAATGTGTGTCAGATAAGCCTCAGAGGGCATTCTCAGATTCTCAAATTGTTTGATCAAAATGGCCAGAAAGTAATGACAACTGAGGGTTGCCAAATAATAGGAAATAAATTATTGCCACATAAATATGAAGTCCATTGATATTAATATGGTTCTCCTTCTTCCTGTATAGCAAGAAACCTTAAATAATGAATGAAAATAACACAATTTATGGATTTTTCTTTAACTTTCTTTGCAATTTAACCCACTCCCTCTACATACAGAACTGATGTAAAAGAACTTACCATCAAAACTATCTAGTGGTATTGAATTTAATTTTTTTCTATAAATGATCCTAAAATAACTTGCCATAGAAACTTGACTGGAGCAGCCTTGGTGGCCATTTTAGGATGTTCAGATCACCGCAAGCACAGCTTGTGCTGCAGAACAAGTTTTTTTTACAATGAGTTTTCAGATTTTTAACAAGCTAAAATCTATCTTATGACCCTGATCTCATAATATTCTCTCTCTGGATATGGCAAATAGTTCATCCAGGCATTTTTCCTTTGCAATTTCACCCATTTAAAAAGGATTTCATGTAACCACATTTGGCAGGGAATTCATAATCTGTTGTGATGCACAACGTGATCCAGGTTTAATCAATGTTCCGATCTCAGTCTTGGTGGAGGTACAGATGCTACATTTGGTTTCTGCTCCCTTAAGAATGGGGAAACGGAAGTGCTGCTCCTGAGGAACTCTGCTAAAAAATGTGTATGTGTGACTATCGGATGAAGATAAGATTAGGCTAATTTATGTTCCCCACCCCCATCTTTGAATGACTGTCTACACTCATTTATGAAGCCTTTTGTGAAGTATAACCACCTGAGTGAAGTACTGAAAGTCTATGGATACTCCTGAAACTATGACTCAGCATTTACCAAAACCTTCAGTAGACAAAAAAAGAACATTCATAAAGATAAAAAAAGGATCACTGTTGTGCACCTATTTTATCACATCAGAAAACAATGCATCAGAATACAGCACAAGTGATGACACCTGCCAGCTCAACCTAAAGCTATTGATTTTTGCAGTGTATTTTGCACAAAATCATTAACTATACTTTGCAGAAATGTGACTATTTACTGTAGTGTTCCCATCAATCTTGCTTTCCTATAACTGGCTAATGTGGGATTCCTCGCCTCCTGGTCTAGAGCAGCAAAATCACCATGGTTACCTCTTTGAGGTCCAAAGAAACAGCACTGAGTCGTTCATTTTCAGACTGGACATTGACCACAACTGTCCTGGCTTGTTTCAGCTCTGTCTGCAGCTCCAGAATCTTACTGAGGTAATACGCCTCCTTTGATGCAGACTCCTGCAGAAGAGTCTCCTCACGGGACTCGCCATCTTCTGCGACTTTACGATGGTTTGAATATGCCTGTCCAAATGCCTGAAATATAAATGCAATAATATCTTTAAGCCTTTTTGATGGTGCACACACAAGATCATTGAGCATTACTTGTAACTGGTTAACAAATAACTTTACGTGTAGAATTAAAGCTATCCAAATCGATTTTATATATAGTATGACATGTAGCTATGATTACATTACAAGGCAGTAAAACATTGCAACAGCTCGGCATTGTACAAAACATGAGAGCTGCAAAACAGCAATAAAACTCAGATTTGCTGATCTGACAGAACCCTGCAAATAATTCTTTACCCCAGCAGTGATGCTAAGGACACTCTTGACAGGTTGAAAAGCACAAAGAAAAAAATCATTGTGCATATCCTAGTCACAGGGGAAATTTGCTAGATGTATTGACCAGGATTTTGCAGTAAAAGCATGAGTGAAGCTGCTAAGTGTAACTAGGAGAATAATCTCTGGAAAACCACATGTGCAATTAAATGTGAAAATCAGGAAGTTACTGTCCAAGATGCCCTGCTCCTCCAGAGATTATGTAATAACAGTGTCCCTCTGAGACACTCACCATTGAAATACATGGAACGGTATCATGTTTTCCTTATACCTGATGTATACACACTAATCGTGCCAGAAAAGTTGAGGTTTGTCCATTCCTAAGTAAATTTTAATGGCATGATATGTCACTTTCTGCTGTCCAATCCTAAACGTGGTGACTGATGCTAGGATTGAATCATTGGAAAGCAGAGATCAAAACCCCCAGAACCTGCTATTTATGACTCAGTGCTAACTGCTCTGTTAGGAGGGAAAAGGGTTGTTTTTCACATATAGAATTGTAGTTTGGTTACAGTACAGGAGGAAACTATTTGGCCAACTATCTGTAAGAGTTACTCAGCTAGTCCCGCTCCCTTGCCTTTTTCCCCATAGCCCTACAATTTTCTTTCTACTCAGATAATTATCCAATTCCCTTTTGAAAGCCATGATGGAATCTGCCATCACCACACTCAGGCAGAGTATTCCAGGACCTAACCACTCGCTGCTTATGTTGTTTTTGCTTCTTTTGTCAAGCACCTTAAATGGTTCAATGCCGCTCCAATCTTGCTTCTTATCGATCATTCTGAACTTTGAAAGATTTTTTTGAGATTGATTATTTCAATATCCAGATTATGGATTATCTAGAGTTGTGGAACACCATCACCAGCAAACCACTGAGTCTGAGGAAACAGCAACAGAACTGGCAATGCTGCAGCTTAGGAGCACTTCTGGTGCTAGATCAAAGGAATCTGGATTCCAATCTCATTAAAAACTCAACCATTGGCTCTCAGAAAATATCAGCACTGTCAAATAATTATATAAAATGATGTGCTGTGCAAAGTGCAGTCATTCCCATTACTATGTACAATGACAACCCACTTTGCTCCAGCTGAAGATGTCCTCCTACACAGCCAACTACACTCATTAACTATTAATGGTGGGAGAATTTACTGGCAATTGTTTTGTTCAAGGGCCAAGAAAGACACACTACACTGTGGTTATACACAGATGAATCTTCGTTACTTGCGGCATCATAATTTCTGAATATGCATGTTCTGTCTCTCACATTTGCAATAATATTGCACATTTGGAATCTATTTGGTGCAGCCTCTTCCACTGCACTTCCACAAAAAATATAAAATAATGTTAATGGCAGAGTTTATAATTTTAATGCTTGGTGATCAAACCTCAAAAAGAAACACGTACATTAGGAATGCTACAGAAAAGAGCAACATGATTAACAGGTACAGTGGGGAGGGTTAAGAAGAAACTTTAGAGAAGATTAAACAGAAAATACTGGAAATACTCAGTGGATGTGAACTGACTGGCGCCTAAAGCGCTCGAGTATGGATTAACGTGGGAGTATGAATGGACAGAACTGGAAAAGATAGAGATTGAACGTGTTTAAGCAAATACAGAAGCAGAGAAAGGGGAAGGGGGGAAAACAATAGGGGAGGTCAGTGATGGCGTGGAAGGCAGGAAAGATTCAATGACAAAGGGGATGATGGTGCAAGGCAAAAGGCAGTGATAATGGAACAAATAAAGAAAGAAAAGATAGGTCTAGAGGAGCTGTAATTGGGAATAGGAGTTTGGAGAGTAGCAGTTAAAGCGTTATCTAAATATAAGTTACATGATATAGATAAGATAAAATAACAGACAAAATACTATTTGTGCCCTCTTCAACTTCCAATGACAGAATCTATATTCACATGGATTCAGGGTTGCTTAACAGACAGAAAACAGAGGATAGGAATAAATGGGTCATTTACAGGTTCGCCGGGTTTATTGAGTGGAATTCTGCAAGGGTTCATGCTTGGGTCTCAGTTACTTACAATCTTTATCAATGGCTTAAGGAGCTCTTGTGGTGTAATGGTAGCGTCCCTACTTCTGGACCAGAAGCTCTTAGGTTTAAGTCTCACTCTAGGACTTGATGGCCATGGGAAGTGTGTGCGTAATGTGTCCAAACAGGTTGATCATCTGCCTGTAAATCCTTCCAACATGCCTGATGGCAGGCAGTAAGAGCGGGAGAGTTTGCTGGTCAGCCATACTGCAGAAGTTAATGGAAAACCAGTACAATACTATGCCAAGCATGATCATAGACCAATACAACAGAAGTCCATTAGTCACCATTACCCTCTTAGGGCATGGTACCTGAAGGGGGAGGAGGATCAATGACTTAGATGTCAGGACCAAGTGTAATATATCCAGGTTTGCTGGCAATACAAAGCTAGGTGGGAAAGTAAGCTTTGAGGGTGACAAAGGGTCTGCAAAGGGACATAGAAAGACTGAGAGGTTGGGCAAGGTGATGGAGAAGAGAAAAAGGTGGTGGAGAAGAATGGATATGCGGAATATTTTTAAAAGTAGTAAAAGTTGGTATTCAGAGGGATTTGGTGTCCTTGTATACAAATCATATGGTTACCATGCAGGTTTTTGTTTTGCTCTTTCACAGGGTGTGGGCATCGCTGGCTAGGCCAGCATTTGACTTGCCCATCCCTAATTACCCTTGAGAAGGTGGTGGTGAACTGTCTCCTTGAACTGCTGCAGCCCATGTGGTGTAGGTACATCCACAGTGCATTTTTAGAGGGAATTCCAGGATTTTGACCCAGTGACAGTAAAGCAACGGTGATATATTTCTAAGTCAGGATGGTGAGTGGCTTGGAGGGGAACTTGCAGGTGGTGATGTTCCCATGCAACTGCTGCCCTTGTCCTTCTAGGTGGTAGAGGTCACAGGTTTGGAAGGTGCTGTCAAAGGAGTGTTGGTGAGTTGCTATGGTGCATCTTGTAGATGGTACACACTGCTGCCACTGTACATTGGTGGTGGAGGGAATGGATATTGAAAGTAGAGGATGGGGTGCCAATCAAGCGAGCTGCTATTTCTTGGATGATGTCAAGCTCCTTGAGTGTTGTTGGAGTTTTACTCATCAAGGCAAGTGGTGAGTATTCAATCACACTCCTGACGTGTGCCTTGTAGATCGTGAATAGGCGTTGGGGAGTCAGGAAGTGAGTTACTCTTCACAGTTTTCCCAGCCTCTGACCTGCTCTTGTAGGTACAAGGAATTAGGAAGGCAAACTAAATGTTAGCGGTTATTGCAAGGGGGTTGGAAAGTATGAGTAAGGAAGTCATGCTGCAATTATATAGGGCTTTGGTAAGACAACACCTGGAGTACTATGTACAGTTTTGGTCTCTTTACCTAAGGAAAGATATGATTGCCTTAAGAGATGGTGCAACAGATGTTGCTGAAATAAATTGATTCCTGGGATGAAAGGGCTGTACAATGAACAGAAATTGAGTAGAATGGCCCAACATTCTCTGCAGTCTAGAAGGATGAGGATGATGCATTGAAATATATAAAATTCTTTGAGGGCCTGACAGTGTAGATACTGAGACCCTGTCTCAGTTAGAGGTTCTAGAACCAAAGGTGATAGTCTCAGGATAAGGGGTTGACCATTTAGTGCAGAGCTGAGAAGAAATTCTGCCACTGAATGGGTTATGAATCTTTGGAATTCTCTACCTCAAAGGACAGTGGATGTTCATTCATTGAATATATTCAAGACTGATCAACAGATTTTTTTACACCATTGGAATCAACAGAAATGGGAATAGAGTGGGAAAGTGGAGTTAATATAAAAGTTCAGCCATGATCTTACTTAATGGCAGAGCAGGCTACACCTGCTCCTATTTCTTATGTTCTTTGGAGGCCATTTTGACCATCATCATATCTGTGCCTGCTCTGTTAGAGCAATCCAAAATAATCTTACTGCCCTGCTCTCTTCTTTGTTCTTCCCCACTTCAAAGATTTTTTCCAATTTGCCTCTAAAACATGCAATGATTTCTGCCTCAAACTCTTGTTTATGCAAAATATTCTATATTCCAATAACCCTCTGCATAAAAAACCCTATTCTGACTCCTCACTCTATCTGATCATTTTAAATTGATTTTTTTTCACCCACTCTCCAATCCAAAGGAAATAGGTTTTCTCCAGTCACTTCAGTAAGAAGTTCCAGAATTTTAAAAATCTCTACTCAATCTTCCCTTCATTTTTGCCCTAGTGGAAATAGTTCCAGTATCTCAAGTTTCTCCTAAGAGCTAATCCTATTCCCGGCATTATCCTGGTAAATCATATGGCATCCTTGGCTTTATTAATAGAAGCATAGAGTACAAAAACAAGTGGGTTACATTTAAACCTGTATAATACACTGGTTGGCCTCAACTGGACTATTGTGTCCAGTTCTAGGGGCTACACTTTAGGAAGGATGTGGAGGCACTGGAATGAATGCTGAAAAGATTGACAAGACTGGTTCCAGGAATGAGGGACTTCAGTTGCATTAGATAGATTGGAGAAGTTAGGGCTGTTTTCCTTGGAGAAGAGAAGTTTGAGAGGAGAAGAGGTATTCAAAATTATGAGGGGTCTTGACAGGATAGATAGGGAAGAACTGTTCCCATTGGTGGAAGGATCAAGAACCAGAGGGCCAAGGTTTAAGGTAATTAACAAAAGGTCCAATGGTGACGTGTGGAAAAACCTTTTATGCAGCGAGTGATTACGATCTGGAATGCACTGCCTGAGAGTGTGGTGGAGGCAGGTTCAACTGAAGCATTCAAGAGGGAATTAGACTTCTCCGAAAAGAAAGAATGTGCAAAACTACAGGGAGAAGCACGAGGTGAATTGTTCCTTCAGAAAGCCAGCACAGACACAATGGCCTCCTCCTGTGCTCTAACTATTCTGGTTCTAAATCCATGCTATAGCTTTAATGTCCTTTCTCTAATAGGGTGCCAATGTCTGCACATAATACTCAAACTATAACCTAAATAATACTTTATATTAATTTACCATTATTTCAGAAAGCAGGGAAGTGAAAGAACTTGCATCTATATAGCACCTTTCACACCTTATGGAAGTTCCAAAGCTCTTCTTACCAATGAAGCACTTCTGAAGTGTAATTACGGTTGTAATGTGGGAAACGCAGCAGCTAATTTGCTCCAGCGTGCTCCCAAAAGCAGCATGTGATAATGTCCAGATAATCTGTATTAGTGATGTTAGCTGAGGGAGATACTGGTCAAGAGAGGTGAATTGCCCCACTTTTCTTTGAATAACACCATGGGATCTTTTACAATCACCTGACAAGGTAAATGGGGTCTTGGTTTAACATCTCTCCAGCACTGCAACATTCCCTTAGTGTTACATCTGAAGTATCACCCTAGAATAGATTATGTGCACAAATCTCTGGGATGACGTTTGAATACACAACCTTCTGCTTCAGGAATGGAGAGTGCTACCATAGAACAAAGGCTGGCGCCTTAAAGATGGGAATGAAATTGGACTCAATGCACCAACTAATGGGATGAAAATCAGTATTTTCTTGAGACCAGTGAGTAGTGCAGCGAATTAGAAAACTGATCCTATTTTACAGCAGAACTCTAAGCCCATTTGGACTGATGGGGGAAGAAAAATATCTTTGACTGTCTTGCAGTCAATGCGTTCTGAATTGTAACTTACAGTTCTGACAATAAAAAAGGGTCTCTTCTTTTACTTTAAAAATAATACTTTAAATGAGCTTTCACAATCTCCATCTCAGTTTCTAGTAGGGGTGTGTCTCTACAACAGAAAAAACTCCCATAAGTTGGCATTATCTGGCAATCTTGCTCAATATTCACAAGGAACGCAGGTGAGGAAGTGGAAAATTTTGCAATGACAGATCAGAAGAAGCCAAGGGGTGAAGAGCAGTGAAGGGGAAGTAGATGTGGGTGTCATTCGTGCTCGTATGTAAGCTCACCCTGTACCTACAGACAATGTTGTTGAGAGGCGGCTTGCTAATAGAGTCGAGCCAAATCAATCCCTTGGGGACACTGAGGGTGACAGTCTGGAGAGAAAAGAAGCCTTTTCTAGATGTGTGTTCATTGGCTATATTCAGGTGGACAGAAATGGAACTGTGCAAGAACTGTCCCATGGAGCTAGGTGATGGTGGAGGCCTAGTCGGGCATGTCAAACATTATGGAAAAGTCAAGGAGTGTAAGCAGGGTTAACACATGGTCACATTCACACAATATATTTTTAGTGAATTTAGGTAGGGTCATTTTTTATGAGGTAAGATGAATGACAATCAGATTAGGGAGAAACATACAGGGAGATGCACACAGTTAGGAAGCAATGACATATTCAATCTTAAAGAGGAAAGGAGGTTAGAGAGGAATGGAGGTTGGAGATTAGGCAGTTTTTGGAGAGAACAGATGGTTTAAAAGGCGTTTTTTTTTTGGGCAGTGGGTAAGGGTGACAGTTTAGAAAGTGGAGAAGGAAGCATTAATATAGTCAGCTAGCATTGGAGTCAGGAAATTGTTAGGCTTCCAAATGCTGGCTGAGCCCGAATGTCTGTCTATTGTTTGAAGTCGGAATAATTCCCAGAGGAGCAGGGCGGAGCCATCTGTTTTATTATTTTGTGTCTTCTGGGAATGGCTGAATGCAATCCATAATTTTAATACAAACTCTGGCTAAAAGAATATACAGTTATTTTATTTAGGAGAAAGTAACATTTTTGCAAAAGTCACTTCTTTCTTCAAAATTCTGAACACGTGCTGAATTATTGTGCCAAATGCTAAACTTGTTTACATTTGACCACATTTGGGAGCATCATACAAGTTACCAGCTCAGAAGGAGGCCATTCGGCCCAATGATAGCTCACTGATAGAGCAAAACTAATACAAATCCCCAGCTCTCTCCCTGTGACCTTCTTTCTTCCTCTGATTCAAATATTTACTCAGTTTTTCCCTAAAATATTTAATGGTCTTTGAAAATTGCTGTGGACAAACATTCTCTGCTCTAGAAACTCAGTGGGCAGGATTTTCCCTTCGTCGGGTGGACCTGAGAACCCGCTCAGCATGAAATGCGGCTCCTCACTGGCTGGGAAGGGCTGAGCAGGGCGGGGGCATGTCGGCCGCCAGGTCCAATGGCGACCCAGCAGCTGGTTTAAAAGTACCCCAGGCAGCCTCTGGAAGGCTGCCACAGAGGACATCCGCTGAGCCAACATTATGGACCTGAGTGCAGCTGGATACGGCAGGCGAGAGGGCAGGTCGGGTGGGCACTCGGCTCCCTGCTCCTCTGATGAGTGCCTCGCCTTCCTCCTGGAGGAGGTGGCTGCCAGGAGGGACACCCTTGTCCCCAGGGATGGGAGGAGGAGGCCACGGCACCTCACCAGGAGGCATGCGAGGAAGTGGCAGTGCCAGCCGCGACGTGGTGCGGCGCTCCTGGGTGCAGTGCCATAGGAGCGTCAATGACCTGCTGCGCTCAGGAAGGGTGTGTACTGTGTTGGTGTGGGTCAGTGTGCAGATGTGTTAAGGTCTGGCTGTCCCTCCTTGAACCTCAGGGGTGTCAGAGTCTGAGTGCCAACTGTCAATCATGCCGGAGCTGGCCATTCATTGTAATACATCTGCACATCATTACAAGCCCAGCTTGCCGGAATCATCCCCCCCATGCTACATTGTCCCAGCACGTTGGCGTGCATTTCACAACAGCATTTATAAGGTGTGCACCTGGCGAGCTGCACTTCGAGGGGAACTCGGAGATGAGTGCGTGGTAATGTTGCGCAGCACTTGCGAGGGTTGCCTGTTGGGCCTCAAGGTTGAGGCACTGCACATTCAGGCGATGGCACGGGCAGGTCGCTTTTCCCTGGCTGGCTGACAGTGTGGAGCCAGGGCAGGGGCTGCACTGCGGTTGATGACAGTGCACAAGCACGTGTGGATGTGGGGGGTGGGGGGGAAGGGAAGCTGCCATGCATTAGGGAAACCTTGTATAAAGAGATCTTCCTCTGCAGCTGAGACAGTTCAGCTGCAGCCACATTGACATACATGGAGTCGGACCTCTAGCTTATCCGTCCACTCAAGCCACGCCAAGAAAGCCAAATGCCTCCAGCACAGGTTAGGAGAATGCCTGTGCCCGAGCTGAGCGCACAACATGCAGCCCAGCAGGGAAGCTGCCGGCAATCGGTCAGGTGGAGTGGGGTGGAGGTGGGTGGGGTTTCGGGCAGCCATGCAGCGCACTAAACTCTGGCCATCCAAGTGGCCAGCACTCTCTGGGATGCATTAAGGCACTATCAGACTTAACCAAGTGAGGTTCTTAGAATACCCAAGCTAACCCATACATCTCTCTCTTTCAACCTGCAGGAGTATATCATCAGAAGCATGGGGCCTGGTGACCTAGCTGTATGCCTCATGACTTAGAGAGTGGAGATGAAGAAGATGAGAGTGATGGAAGAGCAGCACCCTCAGGAAGAAGGGGTGGCTGGGGTGGCACATGCTGCCAAAGAGCCACAGCGAGCCATCACTGCTCAGTGCCTAGCGACACCCAAGGTCTATAGACGCTGCCTTTCATTCGTGCAGATGACCGAGAATCAGTGTCGCCAAAGACTGTGCATGTCTAGGGAACTGGTTGGTCACATCTGCCAGCTGGTGCAGGATTTGGCGCCACGGGGACATGGAGGGCATCCACTGCCTTTGGCAGTGAAAGTGACCACGGTGCTCAATTTACACACCAGTGGCTCCTTTTAGGGCTCCAAAGGTGACTTTTGTGGAACATCACAAGCCTCCACTCACAAATGCATCCATGAGGTCATGGCGCCTTTTTCGCAAAGAGACATAACTTTGTGCATTTCGCCTGGGACCAGGAGAGCCGGGGTGCAAGAGCGCTGGGATTTACCCAGATCTTGGGCTTCCCACAGATACAGGGTGTCATCGACTACACTCATGTGGCACTCAGATCTCCATCGCAACACACGGTCAACTATGTCAACCGCAAGGGATTCCATTCGCTGAATGTGCAGCTGATGTGCGACCTTCACAAACACATCCTGCAGGTGTGCGCATGATTTCCAGAGAGTGTGCACGACTCCTACATTCTTAGCAGGTTTCAGATCCCTGATGTCTTCCAGGGCCCACAGGAGCTGCAGGGTTGGCTCCCACTGAGGATGTGGCTGATGATACCTGTGCGGCGGCCTCAGGCTGCAGCAGAGTGAAGATTTAACGAGGCTCATGTTGGAACTCACAACTTGGTGGAGAAAACCATTGGGATGCTGAAAATGCAGGTCTGGTGCCTGGACTGGTCTGGTGGAGCCCCGCAATACAGTCCACAGAGGGTGTCATGCATCGTTGTGGCCTGCTGCGCCCTTTACAATCTGACGCTACAATGGGGAGAGGAGCTGGCTGAGGAGGAGATGGAGGAGCTGCATGTCTCCTCCAACCAGGAGTACGTTGATGGGGGGAGGGTGAGGAGGTCCTTGAGGTGAGGATAATGGCCCTTGCACTGGCCAGACGAGGCAGGCGCGGTTAAGAGGCTGTCGTAGCTGTTAGATTTGTCGAGGATGATGACAAATGCAGTAGGGAGACACCATAAGATCTTCACATTATATCTATGAATGTTTGACTCCAGTCTGGCTTATGGCAGCGCACATACCCTCTGTGATAATGCTCCTGTCATGGAGAAGCAGTGGAGGCCTCAATAGTCACTCAATTGCAGGAGGACGATGACGACATGCAGTGAGGACACTCCATAGATCTTCACATAGCCTCTGAGAATGTCTGACTCCTGTCTGGCCGAGGGCAGCTCGCTTGCGCAGGGTCATATCATAGACACAGCCAGGAAACTTTAAATGCACCTGATCCTTTGTCAGCCTTCAGCAGCACAACATCACTGGTCACAGATGCTGAAGAGATGGGGGCCAGGCCCACCTCAAAGATGCTGAGAGCACACAGAGAGAATGATGGAACTCTCACACCTGCCCACAACATTCTGGCAGCAATGACCAGCACCATCGAGGTGCAGGCATCACTAACGTGTCCAGTGAGTGGGAAGCCGGGCCATCACTGTGATTTGAAGGCCACACAGAGCACAGGGAAGAGGCTCTGGACTGAGACACCTGCCTTTATCTTGTGCAGAAAGGTTTCACATCTGAGTGACACAAACACTGCTCATCATAACACAGAGCCATAGGCAAAGAGACATTCTTGGGATTTTATTTACAATAGTGAACCTTCTGTACCAGTGATTAACACCCATGCCCAGGCTGTGCAACTGCATCTTCTTAACCTACCTAACCCTGCCACTACATGTTGGTGCTCCCCCAACATGCACAGTGGAGGTGGAGGCAGCCTGCTGACTGCTACACCTTGTTTGTGATGACCTTGGCTGGTGTCCTTTGGAGGGCCGAGACATGGAAGACCTCGACCTGCTTTCAGGGTCCTGTTGTGTGGCAGTGGCACCCTCCTCGGCCTGTGGAGCTGGAGCTGCTGGGGTCACAGGAAGAGGGGATTCGGATAGGCTGGACACTCCCAGGCCCTCCCGGGTGGATAGCCCGGGATGTGCACCTGCTGATCCTCCTCGTTATGGGTGCCCAAGGGCCCCTGGATGACTCCTTGAGGAGAAGGGGTAGCTGGAGTAATATCGGGCTGCCTCCCACGCCTCTCGCGTACACGCTGTTGGAGGCCAACTATGGCGGCAATGCAGCAGTGCAGGACCATGTCCTGGAGCAAGGTCTCCATGGCAGCCACCATCCTACCAGTGTTGACCTCGGTGCATTGGCATGCTGATGCTATCACCACAGACCGAAGGTGGATGGACTCCTCCATCGTGCCTTGCAATCTGAGGAGTACAGCGGACATTCTTTCCTGATGTTCCCAAGCTTGCCTTTGCAGTTCCAGCAACTGTGACATGACTGAGTCCAGAGGCTCATTATCAGACTCAGCAGATTTCTAGCCTCCAGCAGTCCTCAGGGTGCGGATGCTTGGGAAGTCCCTGCCTCTGCCTGCTGTGGATCAGGCAGTGCAATAAGCTCACCAGGTTGTGACCCCAAGGATATTCTAAAACTAGGTCCCACCGAGGTGTGTCTCTGTGCTGGTGGAGGGTGTGGGTGAGCGCTGTGATGGAATTTCAGAGAAGATTTCAGCAGATTCCTCTTCAGAAGTGGCTTCAGGGCTTGGGTCGAGGACCTGGGTTGTGGAGTCCTTTGGCTGTTTCCCAGATGTGCCTGTGAAAGCAAGGAGAGATAATTAGTGCATGATGGTGGCCTGTGAAAGAGAACACATCACTCACGGCATGGTTGTCTGATGGATGTTGCATTGCTGGATCCTCACTTGGTAGAGCAGCGCCGACCTCATGGGCAGCACAGGAACAGTCCAGATCCTTGCCGGCCAGCTGGATGGCTCTATTTCTAAGTCCATGAGGACCTTGATTTCAGGCATTCCTCCACCAGTCAGCGATCCCTCCCTTTTGTTGTGTGCCATGAAGACAGATGGAGACAGTGTAAGCAGGATGCCTGCCAGGCCAGATGATAAGTATGCCTGGCATGTGTGGGTAGTGAGTGGCCCCATGGATGGGATGAAGATAATGAAGTTGTGTGTGAAAGAGTGAACGGTGATGTCCCTTGAACTGGCAGTGAGTAAGGGCCTTGTGGATGTGTGATAGATTTGTGAGTGAGAAAGTTGAGAGTGATGAAAAGAGTGACTTACTCTGGCAGAACAGAGGAGATCATTTATCCTCTTTTGACACTGGGTCGTTGTCCTCTTTTGCAGGACTTTGGCTCTGACCACCACTGCCACTGCCCCCCATGCTGGATTGGTGATGTTGCTGCCCATCCTGTAGCCAGAGCAGGGGTAGAGGACATCACGACATTCCATGGATGTGTCAATGAATTGGGGGGGGGCTACAGTCTTTTTGCCTTTCAGGGCCATGTCTTCTGTGCAGCAGTCCTGGGCTGGAAGCACAGAGGTTTGTGCGCGGCTGCACTTCAGGCAAGAAGACTGCAGCCCCCCCCTGATTCAGTGATACCATGGAGGCCTGCCCATGATGTCCTCTACCTCCGCTCTGGCCACAGGAGGGGCAGCATATCACCAATCCGGATCTCCTCTGTTCTGCCAGGGCAGATCACTCCTCATCACTCTCAACTCACAATCCCATCACAAATCGCACTTCCACTTTAAATATGGCGCCCGGCGTGAGGAAGCAGCAAGGCGCTGGCACAGCAGGCAAATGAGAGCCTGCCCGCCATCATGTTTCCTGGGAATGCACGATTAACGAGGAGGGTTTGGGACGATACGGCGTGAAAAGCCACCATTGCGGCCGGCGAGTAAAATGTTCTTTTTCCCGCCCGCTGCCGCACTTAGTGCAAATCTGGGACAATTCCGCCTTGTAACTCAATTGTGTTCAGGTATTGAAATCTTTGTCATTGAGAATTTAACGAGTGAACGGCTGGGGAGGTGTGAGAAATGTACATTTTTGACTCTCAAAGTATGGAACCAGTCATTCCATCCATTATGATTAGGAACAGCAGAACACGCATAGGGACATAGCAATTGCTAGACAATAAAAGGTCCAGCTAGTTAGTCTTCTCCTATCCTGATATCTGCATGATACATTAATAATGGACTTGTTGACTAATCACAGCCATCTGTCTAGAGCAGATCCAGAAACGACACGAGGGAAAGGCTAGTAGTGGAAAGCAACTCCCAAAGCAAATTGTTGGAATCTGCATGAATTAATAATGGAGCGTGCAATTAATATGTCATCATCATGACATGATTTCCCAGCAATTTCTGGCCAATAAAACACTTCAATCACTAACAAGAAATTTGGTTAATAATTCCATTGGTCAAAGCACTGAGAAGAATATCTGACATGCCAAGTCTACATGAATACTCATTGGCCCGCAAAGCCTGAGGAGAGCAAAGAGGTTAAACTTGTGCCATAGATTTAAAAAAAAATGTTATTTCAAGATAAATGACTCTGGCTCGGAGTTGGACAGCTATTTCTATTCTGGCTTCAGTAAAAGTTGCTGTATTGCCAATAGTTTTCTATTATTTTTCTTGTCTAATTCCAAACACACAGATCTTGAATCAAGCAGGTTTTTATATTCATCCCAGCCATCTTATGGTAGGTGGGGAACAAGTGAATCCACGTTAATATATTGGATCAGTGTCTGTAATTACACTTAATACTGTGTCATATATGTGACACAGTGAGACTGGACATTTTGTATAAACTGAGGAAACATGATATTGATTGTCAACAGAAGTTTTTTCTTGATTGAGTGGTTTTCATTTCTGATGTCATTGCTTATGACAAAAGATTGCCTTCCCTTTGGGGAGGAACCCGATCTTCAGGGTATGAATTTTACAGACAGATGTGGTATTACTGAGCTACACTGGATAACAACTTAGAATAAAATTACTTGATATATTACAAATAAGGCTCACTCCCCTTCTTATAAATAAGAATGGGACCCAGTCTTCAGGAGCTCAATGATCTGTGTGTTAATGTATGAATGCTCCCGCTAACCAGGTGCATTAAAGACTCATCACTATCCTTATCCAAAATTACGCACAAGTGCTTCGGTGAATCTGTAGTTAAGGCAGAATCAACATTTAAGTTTAAGTTTGGTGACAGCGACACCAGCTCACTTCACACTAATTCTGCCTTTCCTTTGGGGAAGAACCTGATCTTCAAATTCCACCTGTGAGTAGGATTAGGAACAGAGAAAGAAAGACTTGCATTTATATAGTGGCTTTCACAGCTGACAGGACTGCTCTACAGGGAGCTGGGCATGGACTTAATGGGCTGATGGCTTCCTTCTGTGTCATAGTGGCTCTCTAATGACTTCGGTACATCCCAAAGTGCTTTGTAGCCAACTAAGTACTTTTGAAGTGTAGTTAATGTTGTTATTTAGGATGCATACCAGCCAGTCTGCACACAGCAAGGACCCACAAACAGCAAGGACCAGGTAATCATTTTCGTGCTATTGGTTGATGGATAAATATTGCTCATGATACTAGGAAGAACTGCTCAGATGCTCTTCAAAATAGTGTCATTGGATCTTTTATGGCCACCCGAGGGGTGGATGGTTTGAAGATTTCACCTGAAAGATGGCATCTCCGGCAGTGCAGCACTCCCCCAGTACTGCGCTGGAGATAAGCATCAAAACAGAGAACTGAGGTTCAGTGATACACGGAGTCGATCAACATGTCTCAATATCTACATCAGTATTTACTTCAAAGTCAGTGGGTCAGGTTTTAGCGGCAATGCTGCATGCATCATTGCTGACTGCAGCGATCATTGTATGCTTACCTTTGTGTGCCCTTTCAGCTGGGTCTTCCAATCTCAGCTGGAACAGCGAAGTCTTGGTGCACAGATCCAGGCGGAGACTGGCAAAAAGGGCCAGCACCGGTAACACACTACTATTTTAGTTCAATAGTTCAAAAGCTGCAACATCCAGGTAGGGTTTTAAAGTTCTCTTTCAGTGGGGTTGGTGGGTGGGAGTGGGTAGGAGGGAGTGAGTGGGAGGAAGTGAATGGGTAAGTTATTGAGGGGTTGAGCAGGTTAGCAACCAGGTTACTGAGCAGGTGGTTGAGTAGTTGGGTCAGGAGGTCAGATTGGGGGAAGGGGTGGGGGAGTGGGGGCTGTTGGTTGCCAGGTTGGGTGGTCGGGTTGGAGGGGGTCAGT
Organism: Cetorhinus maximus; assembly: GCF_964194155.1. Classification (NCBI taxonomy): domain Eukaryota; kingdom Metazoa; phylum Chordata; class Chondrichthyes; order Lamniformes; family Cetorhinidae; genus Cetorhinus; species Cetorhinus maximus. The sequence goes on from NC_135900.1 coordinate 53,416,626, forward strand.
GGGGTGGGTAGTGGTGTCAGGAGGTAGGGTATGTGTGGGGGGGTGATGGGTCAGGCTACTCTGTTAATCACTGTTACACCAGAAAATGAAAAGAATCCGCTAAGTAGCACATATCTAGCCCAAGTCTCCAACACTGATCTCAGTGTAAAATGACATTTGTGGAAGGTCCCACAGCACAAATCTGCTCGTCATAACTTTAAACTTCCCAGGTAATTACCGTGCATGTGCATGCGTCAGGACTCCCTCAGGGTCCTGATGCCCACCCGCAACTTAAGTTCAGTGCATTGCTGCTCCCGATACTGCAAGATCTTACCCATTGTATTGCAGTGCCCTGTTGAAGTTGTTTGCATAGTTTATTGTGAAACTGTCATGGGTTTTGCTTTCTACAACACAAAGGTTCTCAGACAGGCTGCAGCTGCAAGTCTGAACAGGATAACCAGATAGCAATGATTGGGGTGGTTCCCAGAATTACAGAACTTTTCAGCATAGAAGGAGCCCATTCAGCCTTTGGGCCTTGTGTTGGAAAAAGATGACTTGAGGGAAAAATTGCAGAATGATTAAGTGCAACATAATCTAGGATTCTGAAATACTAAAGTCAAGAAGCAGCCATACAATTTTAAAAAGACTAATTGGACAAGTGAAACGCCCTTGAAATGTAGAATGCTGTGTACACAGAACCAGCAAACTCAAACTAAGCAGATGTGACCCTCAACAGATCAATAAACTAACATGCAAATAAAAAAGAAGAAATGGCCTTACAAATCCTGGAGCTAAAAGTGGGGTTGGACTTCACTAGGATGAATACAAGAACATGCAGAATCATGTTAAAATAGTAATCAGAAGCGTAGAGAGAAAAACTGTGTAGCTCAGACACAAAATGCAAGTCAGATGTCCCTTCAAGCATTTCAGTACTAAGAGGGCAGTTAGAGAAGAGGTGACAACCATTAAAGCCCAAAGTAGAGGATGAAAACAAGATCATAAATGTTCTAAGTAATAACTTCGTAAGTATTGACAAGGTTAGAAATGGGCAACATGCCCTCCCTAAACACAATAACCTATACAGAATCAAGGCTTCAACATAAAGAAGATGGTCATCCAAAACCGGTAAAAAGTTTCCAAAACAATGAATCTCCAGAGATAAATAGAAGAGCGCTCAAGTCTTGACAGAAGATTTATGAATCATCAAAATAGAGTAATTTAGGGTTGTCATGTCTCCAGTACTGTCCTCTAGTCTCCAGAAACTGGAGATTAATCAACAAGTTTTCTTATTAATTATAAAAAAGTATCGGAGTTGGAAAGAAAACAGCTTTTTGACTGACAGTCAATTAGAAAATGAAGAGGCCGTTAATCTGCCCCATGAAAATGAACATGTTGCGCAACTAATGGGGGAAGCATGGGGCAGGGCAGTTGGAGGGAGGAGTTCACGTGATAAATCTACAGGATTCCGCCCATCCAACCAGAGTTGGCAACCCTAGGGTAACAGGTAACTGGGGGAGGTATCAACAGATTGGAAACATGCTATTGTGGCGCCATAATCAACAAAAATTAGAAATAGTCAACTGTAAGTTCATTAGAATTATTTCAATCCCCTGCTAAATAATAGAATTGATTATAGCCAAGTAAACAGCAGTCAACATGGTTTCAGCAGGGGAAGAATCTGCCTGACCAAATTCCTGGGACTATTTGAGTCATAGAGGTCTACAGCACAGAAAAAGGCCCTTCAGCCCATCGAGTCTGCACCAGTCAAACAAGTACCTAACTATTCTAATCCCATTTTCCAGCACTAGGTCCATAGCCTTGTATGCCATGGCATCGCAAGTGCACATCCAAATATTCCTTAAATGTTATGAGGGTATCTGCCTCTACCACCCTTTCAGGAAGTGAGTTCCAGATTCCCAACACCCTCTGGGTGAAAAAATTCTTCCTCACATCCCCTCTAAACCCCCTGTTCCTTACCTTAAATCTATGCCCCCTGATTATTGATCCCTCCACCAAGGGGAAAAGTTCCTTCCTGGTAGTGAAAACCTACCTGGACTTCTAGAGACAATTCATAATGATGCTCATCAAAGGTATTTGTTAAGCTAAAACCTGTTCAGGACAAATCCTGAATAAGGATGGGATAAGATTTGGCTGAAGGGTTAAAAAAAAAACAGCCACTTGTGAAAGGAGTAACAATCAGGTTGGGGAGGTATTTATTGCAGTGCATTAGCATTCAGTGTTCGGACTGCTAATGTTTCAAATAACACCGATGATCTTCACTCAAACTCACTGTAAATTGGTCAGATTCACAGATGATGCCAAACTGGGAGAGACAATGGAACTGGAAGCAGCAGTTTAGAAATTATGTAACGAGTCCTCCAAATGGGTAGGACAAGTGCAGATGAAAGTTACTGATAAATGTAACATGCTGTACATGAAAAGGAAAAATAAGCAACATGCATACTCCATTGATAAATTTTGAAAAAAAATAGAAAACTTTGTAAACTCAACATGATCAACCAAAGCAAAGCATCAACCAACAAAAACAAGTCACTAAACTGTGCCATCGACCGGTTAAATACAAGTCAGAAAAAGTCATCAAATTGTAGAGTGTTCTGTTCCTACAAAAATCTTAAAACGTCCCAAATTGCTTTGCAACCAATGAGTGCTTTTTTTGAAGTGTAGTTCCTGTTGTAAAGCCGGGAATAATTTAAAGGTGGATCAGATTGTAAGTGGTATGGAAAAGATAAACCCCAAAAGTTTCATTAAACGAGATTGCGAGATCAGGCCAAAGGTCAGGGGTTTCAAACTAGCTCAAGATAAGTTTAGGAATCATTTGTCAGGAAGTCCTTCTTCACATAAACAACAATGAACAGATGGATTACTAAATGAAGGTGTAGAAATAAAACCTGGGAGTCATTTAAGAGCAAACTAGATGCTGCAGCAGGGAGGTGATCTTGGGGTTCATTGTGGAAAGATAAACTCAGATGGAGTGTAAGATATTCCCCAGTCTCCAGGAGGAATCTTTCAGGTGCAGGCCTCTTCCTTCTATCGTCATGTGCAGGGAGAACAAAATGAAATTATCCTTTTCAAAAAGATATGTGCTGCAGCAAGAAGCCTGTATGGACTGTGTCTGGTGCCTGACATGTCCATCAGTCCACATTAATAAAGGCTCCAACGGAGTAACACTGATTGATTACCTAATGCTACAGCCATTAACAGTATTTTAGATCGGGAATGCTGAAGGTTCAAATCACCTTCAACAGCAATTTGTAGACCTCTGATGCATCTTGGGTTTGATTTTCTTAAATTGACTTGACTATCATGTGCACGCTTGCCAGCAAATCTGTCACAAGATGGATCTGTCATGTGTTTCTCTGAAAGAGCATTGCGCCAAGTGAATTTTTGGCCACGAAAGAATTGGCAGACTCTAGTAAGAAGTTTAAAAAAAATTGTCAACTTTCACTGAGAGTGCACTGCACTGTACACAATCAAAAGACAATGTGGAGACACAGGAATTGAAGTACTAGATAGGTTTGTTTTTGACTTGCATTTTGTACAGGTTTGGGCCAGGAGGGACAAGAGGAGAATTTGCACGTGTTTGGTTGGGGGGGTTGGGAGTAGGGGGAGGGAGAATGGTCAGCTTTTATATCATGTAAATTATTTATTCAAAACCGAAGCACCATCATTAATATGTCAAGGTTGCAATCATACTTACAAAGCACCTTTAATAATGTCAAATTTCATGCACATAAATTTACACTGCTGACAGACCTGCCTCTGTGTAACAGTCTAATCAATCCAAAAGGTCGGAGAGGTCAGATAATGTGCCTCCACCAGAACATTAATTACTTCTCTGCAGAGCTACATGATAGTAATGAATATGATTTTGGAAAATCTAAGAAAAGCTGAACTGCTTCACGTATTGAATTAAAATGTATCAGAAATGAAATCTCTTGGGGTGCAATTACATTACAAACATAACATTAGGCTGTATTTGTATTGCTCCTACTGTTACAGAGAAAGTAAAATTTGAATTAGATAGCGCCTTTCAAAACATTAAGTACTCTTGAAGTTTCAAAACAGGCTTTCAATCTTTGATTTTTATCACACAGAAACCATTTCAAACTAATGCAGAAACTGGGAGTGCAACTGCAGCCTTACAGCCTCATTAATAAAATTTCATTATTTAAAACTCAATTCCTAGCAAGTGATGCTTTCAAACCATTAATATGGAGGGTAGAAGGAAACAGCTCAACTATGCTGAAGGCTCAAGGCAGGAATCGTTATCACTGGGATTTGTTTAAATATTTTCACAAGTCAAGAAGACTTGCATTTATATAGCACCTTTCATGACCACTGGATGTTTCAAAGCACTTTACAGCCAATTGAGGTAATTTTGTAGTGTACTGAGGTCACTTTTGTAATGTATAAAACACAACATTCAATTTGTCCACAAACAACAATGTGATGGCCTGATAATCTATTTTTGTTTTGTGATGCTGATTGACCAGGGGATTGGTTAGGACACTAGGATAACTCTCTTGCTATTCTTCAAAATAGTGCCATGGGATCTTTTACATGTGCCTGAAAAGACAATTGGGGCCTTGGTTTAACCTCTCATCTGAAAGATGGCGTGTCTAACAGTGCAGCACTCTCTCAGTACTGGAGTGTCAGCCTTGATTTTATGCTGTACAAAAGGAGGAAATAAATCATAATGAAGATAGCACACTTTACTGTTGTGATATACACTCCTGCTGTGATGCTCTGAAATAGTTGTTCAAATTGCTGCCTCCAGTACCATCAGCATAGACCTGTACTTCATTGTATTGCTATATGTTCAGTCTCTCCAGTAACTCACCATAGACCCAGTCTCTCCAGTAGCTCACCTGTCATTAAGGACACATTTAAATATTGTATGTCAACCTTACAGCACATGACATCATTTGGTACAAATTTAAATGGTTTAGAGACAGACTGAATGCTTATTTTTATTTTTCTGGATAGATCACATCTGTCTTCACAAAAACTTGCTACAATTGTGTTTAAACAGAAATTTTAACTACACATGTTTCGTGTGCAGTGAAGTAACCTTTTATAAGAAACAAAAGTTTTAGCAACTTTAGCTTTTCAGTTTTGTTAAGTGAATGATTTGGACAATGAGAAAACTGTGATCACCATATTTAGTGAGGACAAGGGCAGGAGTGGAAAGAGAAGTCAATCCTGTGCTGAATCACTGTAGCCAGCTCAGCAGGTGCAGATGTGCAGGGGCAGAGGTTCCCCCAATTTAAACAAGGTCAGTGCAGCAAAACATATAAAGTCACAGCAAGTCACCTGCTGAGTGTTACACACAAGGGGATCTAGATGCTGTAACTTGAGGAGAACTGGGAGAAATTAGATGGGGAATGTGGGTGATCGGGGAGGTGGGAGGAAACCACATAGAAACAGGCAGAGAACACCGACCTTACAGCACAGTCTCAACTCTCAGGCCATTAGTTCTAATAAGGGAAACATGAATTAATTTGAGGCATGCATCATGACGCAGCAATGTTTGAACATCAAATCTCATTGAAAATGAGATAACCTTAGGTGCCCTGGTTTCTCAAGGAAGTGACACAGCTGTGGCAAAGCACTTGCATAGTTTTGTGTCACTACTGGCAAAAATGACAACACAATGGCAACACCCAAGCCTTGGTTAACCAATATCAGCAGTTCACTATGCCAGCCTACAACACGGGGAGAACGACAGAGATAAGCAAGCTGGTCGTCTGTTTTCCTATTTCACATAGCTTCTATTCTGAAGGAAAGTTTGGTTCATAGAAAGAGATGGCCTGGTACAGAAAGTGACCGTTGCATTCAATGCAAGTAAAAAAAAAAAATTCAGGAGAAAGTTCAAATGCAGCTGCCTCTTACAGAGTCAGAATCTGCTTATTTCAGTGGAAAAACTCACTTCCAAGTCGGCATAAATGAAGACAGTCAAACTTGGCAAATCATAATGATCAAGTTTCAGAATGTGTTGGCTGTCACACTATACAATTCGGTAGGCCTGATGAAAGATCACTGACCTGAAATGTTAATTCAGTATTTCTTTCTACAAATGCTGCCTGACTGGCTGAGTGTTCTTATTTCAAGAGGCTTGATGTTTATACCACCAGAAAGTCTGTTGCTCACGTGACTTATAAGCAGCGTAAATTGTGGGAACACAACACAATCAATCCTGTGTGCCTATGATAATGGTTTAAGTTGAAAACATATTCCACATGGTGGTAAAGGGAAGGAGGATACAAGCTAACACCCAGTGCTGGTGTTCAAATTTTCTGAAGATAATGAGAAAAAGAGTTTGTAAAGAAGAAGGCCACGTTAACAGATTGAGAAATGAGAGTTACTCATGAACAGGGCTGTTCATTAACTACACAGGGCAGGCAGCAGCTAGAGTGTCTGGAATGATGGATCTCACTGAAAGTGCTCCACAGACCTTGACTGGAAAGCTAGTTCAACACAAGCTGTTGAAATAAAAACAAAAAACTACTGCAGATGCTGGAAATCCAAAACAAAAACAGAATTACCTGGAAAAACTCAGCAGGTCTGGCTGCATCGGTGGAGAAGAAAAGAGTTGACGTTTCGAGTCCACATGACCCTTCAACAGAACGTTCAGTTCTGTTGAAGGGTCATGTGGACTCGAAACATCGACTCTTTTCTTCTCCACCGATGCTGCCAGACAAGCTGTTGAAAACCCACTGGACTGCAACTCATTGAGTTTAGGAAATATTCAGCAAAGATGGTACACTTCCACCAACTTGCAAAAGGTTTCCAGACACAATGCGGAATTATACAAAAATGAGCTGCAGATAAGCAGGAGATAAAGCATTTCATTTATAATCAGAATGAACACAGCCACAAATAGGCACTCCACAGGCTTCATAACTTCCGTTGTCAAATTTGAGACCCCACCAAAAATCCTCTTCCCGTATCCCCGGTACTCTGCTGGAACATTTTGTGTGACAATCAAAATGAGAAAATTGAGAAGGTGCTTGTTGTGGGATGAACCAGTTGCTATATCTGTTCACTAAATAACGTGATCCATGAAGCAGCTGTTGCCTGTCTGTGAAAAGAGGAGCACCAGTGCTAATTTGCACTGTATTAAACCAGAAAGATATGTGACAAGTCCTAAGGGGTAAATCTGATCCAATATCACTGCTGTTTCCTCCTTTACTGCTACATTGGCTGCCTCTTTTCTAATGAATACTATGCTTGGTCTTCATTTAGTACCTCAGCCATACCCTCTGTTTCCACAAGAAAATCTTTTTTGTCCACAATTACCCAACGCTTCTTTTAACTACCCTTTTATTATTTAGTTGTTTAGAAAAGACTTCTGAATTCACATTTAAGTTCACTGCTCATCAATTCCCATTCTCTATTTTGCTCCTCTTATTCGCTTATTTTTTAAGGTCTCCTCTGTAATTTCTGTATTCAGCTTGGTATTATGAACCTTACATCAGTCAGAAGCCTTCTTTTAACTTCTATATCTTCAGTCATAACTCTAGATTTGGATGTCGTTTCCTTTGTCCATTGTGGGAATGGGTCTACCCTACATCTGTATCATCTCATTGTTAAATTACTCTTTGCGTACCAATTTTTGCTTCCAGCTACCTGGACTAGATCCCTCTTAACTCACTGAAATTAGCCCTCCTCCAGTTAACTTTTTAGGCTCGATTGTTCCTTGTCCTTTTCCGTAGCTATTCTAAACCTGATGATATTATGACATGTGTTCCTCAAACACTCCCCAACTCAACATGCTCCTCTTGCCCCAACTGATCCAGCTCTGCTTCCTTCCCCATTGGGTTGGAAACACACTAATTAAGAAAGTTGCCTCATACACATTTTAGGAATTCATCCCTTTCTTTGCCCTTTTCACTGTTACTATCTCAGTCTATATTCGTATAATTGAAATTCCCTATTATCACTGCTCTACAGATCTCACATCCTCCTTTAATCTGCCCGCAAATTTGATCCTCTGTGTCCTTCCCACTATTTGGTAACCCATAGTATACACCAAGCAGTGCAGTAGCCCCTCTATTGTTCGTTTTTTAAAAAAGGAATAAAAACTGAGGATCAGTATTCTTCCCAATAGGTTAGAAATGCTAATTGTCAAACCTCTTCTGCTTCAGTGGTTCAATCAAATAAAATAGTGTGCAGCATGACTGTGAGCAATGACTAAGTTGCAATTTCTGACATTCATTACAACCCATCCCCAAAATTAGGAATTCATAGATTTTTAAAGGTTAACAGAAAATATATTTTATAATGATCAGACATTAACACTCATGAGCAAAAATATTCAGTGTGCTCTCACCAGGCAGACAGCTCTCCTTCCTCAGGAACTGCACATGAACCCATAAAAAGGTGAGTGCAGCCTTAATGTGAGGCATGGCTTAATGAAATATATGAATCAGAGAAACTTGTGCTGACTCAGACATCTAAAAAGGAGAGTGATCCATTAATTATGTGCCTTTACATAATGCAGGACAGCACAACAAGTATTTATATCATAGTCATCACATGAAGGTACATTGTTCACAGCTTGCACTTCACAAGATAGAAAGGATAGAGAGAAAGGATAGGTTGGACTAGCAGTTAGGAAATTATAGGGGGGAAAATAAAGGGGTGATTTTCAGAGCGGCAGAGACAGTACCAGAGGACCAGCAAAGATTAACAGCATTCAAGTAGATGGTCAAAAGAGATCATTTGTATCATTAGAAGCTGGGCCAAGTGAATGGGGGTGGGTTTCATAGAGTTGAATTTATTAAGGTGTGAGTGTGTGGAGGGGGATGGGAGGGGGGGGGGGGGGGGGGGGGGGAAGATGGACAAGTGGGAACTAGAACTGTTGCAGGGAAGCGGAATTGCCATTATGTGAATAAAATGCAGAAGATGGGATTGTTCAACTTAGATCAGAGAAGCCATAGAGCAGAATTGATAATGGTGTTTAAAATCATGAAGAGTTTAGATACAGTAAATAAAGAGAAATTGTTTTCAGTGGCTGAAGGGTTGAGAACATAATTTGACCTCAGCAAATTCCTGTTGGTTATCCTTTATTGGTCCATGTTTGTGTGATGTAGAATGACACCAACAGTGCAGGTTCAATCCCTGGACCAGCTGTGGTAGTTCATGGAGCCCTTTTAGGGCAGAGATGAGGAGGAATTTTTTCGCAGAGGGTTGTGTGACTTTGGAATTCTGCCTCAGAAGGCGGTGGAGGCGGGTCATTGAATATTTTTAAGGCAGAGGTGGTTAGGTTCTTGTTAGGCAAGGGAATCAAAGGTTATCAGGGTTAGATGGGAATGTGGAAATCGAAATACAAGATGATCAATATTATTGAATGGCGGAGCAGGCTCAAGGGGCCGAACGCTCTACTCCTGTTCCTATTTCTTATGTTCTATGGTCCTTTGGGATTATGGCTAGTTGCATCGGTCCATGTTTGTCCAAGCAGCTGTTACTTTCTCCTGGATTATTCTTTCCAAAAGCTTCCCCACCACTAACTTTAAACTGGTTGGCCAGCTTCATCCTTCACTCCATTTTTGCAACGTTCCTCCTGCCACCACCCCTGTATCTGAGGAGGACTGGAGGATTTTGGACAGAAACTCAGACATTTCTACCCTTACTTCTCTCAGCAATCTAGTATGCATCCCATCCAGAGTGGGTGACATATTTACTCTAAATACAGCCTACCTCCTCTTTATCTGCTTTTATCTCATCCAGTATCCTAGCAACCACTTTGTTTACCATAGCTTTGGCAAAATCATCTTCCTTAATAAGCAATAAAGTACTCATTTGTTGTCCCTCTTATAGCTTTTACCTCCAAAAGGAGATCTCCTCTGTGGTCCCTAATCAGCCCACTGCTTCACCTATTTTTTTTTACTTTGCCTATAAAAGACTTCTGGATTTCTTTTTAAGTTAGCTGCCAATCCTCGTATCTTACACCGCTTATTTGTTTTCATTTTTTATATCTAACCTGATTCTCCCTTGTTTATCAATCTTTGTCATTTGCAATGCCCCTTTCTGCTTCATCCTATGCTCATGCAGGAGGAACTCTGGGTTTGGCGGGCTTCCATTTCCCCTTTGTGGGATTCAAGAATTCACTGCTGGCACTATACCCAAACCATCTCCTTTTTAAAGGCTGCCCATTGCTCCATCACATTTCCCCCTGCCAGCCTTTGACTCCAAATTACCCAGGCCAGATTCCTCCTCAAATTTATATGAACATATGAATTGGAGGAGTAGGCCATTTGGTCCCTTGAGCTTTCTCTGCCATTCAATAAGATTGTGGCTGATCTGACCGTGTCCCCAACTCCACTTTCCTTCCTAGCCCCTTTACCCTTTGATTCCCTTGTCAAACAAGTTTCTATCCAACAGAGTTAACATTTTGAGTCCATATGACTTCTTCAGAGCCAAAGAGAGGTAGAAATGTGGTGGGACTAAAGTCATATGGACTTGAACATTAACTCTGTTTCTCTCTCCACAGGTGATGCCAGACCTGTGGAATTTTTCCAGCATTTTCTGTTTTTATTTCAGATTTCTAGCATCTGCAGTATTTTGCTTTCATCAAGATTCTATCTAACTCAGCCTTTAAAATATTCAATGACCCTGCTGTTTGCTGATATTCCCCCTCCTACTAATGATTTTTGTTCTAGATTATTCCTCATCCTTTCCATTACCGATCTAAATCTTATGATACCATGATCACTATTCCCGAGATGCTCTCCAACTGTGACATTGTCCACTTGACCCACTTCATGCCCCAGGCCTAGATCCAGCAATGCCTCCTTCCTTATTGGGCAGAAAACATACTAATCAAGATGATTCTCCTTAGCACACTTCAGAAATTCCTCTCCTTCTGGGCCCTTAGCTCAACCATTAACTACCCCAATTTTGTATGTGACAAAGTCTCCCATTCCAGTACTCTTGCAGCCCTCAGTAATTCTTTGCAAATTTGTCCCTTCTCACAATTTAGTGGCAGTTAAAATACAACCCTATAGCTCCTTTTTTAAATAACAATATTGGTGATGGGGAAGAAAGTTGTTTCATTAACAGCCAGGGTTAATCGAATTGGGTAAAGGAGTCTGTTCCCTTGCCAATTGTTGTGGGAAGGCAGTATATCTGCAGGATGGACCAATGGCAGGAGAGTGGGCTCAGAGCAGTTCGAGGCAGGAGATCATGTGATGAAATATCCAGCATTATGCCCCACCAGAGTCTGCAACCTTAGCTGGCACAGTCATGAAGCCTGATTCCTTTTCTTAGGTATCATTCTTAACTAGGTGCCCAGCCGATGTTGAGAGGAGGACAATGAGGCAGGACATGCCTTCATGTTCCCTCTATCTCATGTTTGCAGGGTTGGAAAGTTGACACCTGCTGCACACCTCCTAAGGGAAGCTCCAGAAATCCCACAGGAACACAAAGATCTGACATCATAACCTTGATGACCTTTTTTTCTCTGCTTTCCAGTCAGGCATTCCCAAGGTTTACCAGAGGGGAAAAAAAAGTTCCAAATGCATTCAGCGCCATAACATGATGTAATTCCATTTTCAGAAAGGGTGTAGATTCTACACAGTATTTTCAATGGATTTCTTGCATCTGGAGAAGAACAAATCAAAGGCCTGCACCAGTCCAGATCCTACCACCCAAGCAAGCTACATGTACTCGTGTTTCAAAGCTTAAAATTAATGTTAAATATTATTTTGAGAAACTATTAAAGTATAATGTAGAAGTTTTCCCGTTCTAGGTTCCACTTCTGCCAGTTGCCAGTTTCCCGTGGTCATCATTCAACAGGAACAAATATTCAGCAGAAACTGGCAGTAAATTGTGAATCACACTCAGAGGCCACAGAACGACGATTGTGAGAAGTGGTATGGAAAAAAAAATCATAATATTGCAGTAGAGGATGGTTAAGGTTCAGGGCACATTGAGGCGGGAGCAGGGCAGAGGGTGCTTTGCATCTAAACTCGACTATTAATGGACTGACACTGAGAAGGGTGAGCAAGGGGAAGGGTGTGAGGAGCAATGGATTTCATAACCTAGCACTCAAATCTGTCTCATTCAATATACAGAAACAACCCATTTTAAAATACTCTGAAAATCTTGTCCGTTATACTTATCAAGTTGTGTTTGCTGTCCTCAGGCAGTTCCTTGGATAATGCAGCCATGACATGGTAAATTATATGGTCGGGGAGGGGGAGGGGGGGGCAGGATAATCTCTGATGATTGAGCAAGAGGTTCATTGTGAATGCGGAACATCTTGCCAACAGATTAACCTAAAACCAGGAGCAGCAAATGACTGATAACCACACCAGCCAGTCCCATCTACCAAGGCCAGCGAACATGTAAAAACAATCCAATTACATCTTAGTGCAGCTGAAAGAGTAAATAGCTGCTAAATTCATTCCATCAACCATTCACAATCAAGGCCTGCTCTGAATGTCATTTATCAGAGCTGAGTCTGCCATAACAGGTTATTATAACACGTCACATGGCTCCGTGGGTTACAATACAAATCCCTATGGCTCCGGTCTGTTTCACTTCTCCAGTGCCAGCAATGAATTCCCAAATCCCAGTATGTAGAGGCTGTTTTGATGCTGACTCACAGTTATTATTATAAAGGACAGATATCAGAATGCTCAAATGAGGTACATTTTGAATAATTCCTTTCCAGCTGTTCGACAGCCATTGTCTGGTGAATTTGCTCCTTGCTGCAGGAGGGAAGCAGCATAATTAGCAATGGAGTAAAACCACTGCATTGACCGGTGCAGAGAAAGAAAACTACAGACTAGGAATTTCTCTGGCTCAATCCCCAGTTTGTGCTGAGCTAGCTGATTTCCAGCAGTGAGCACTCAGGACCACAATCACCTCAGTGCTCCTGTACATGTTTTAACTGTTAACTGCAGTGAGCCTGGTCAGAGCTGAAGAAAAGCTCTTTCGATGTTTGTTTTCAACAACAAAGACAAAAAGATTTGTTGATTTGAAAGGAACCTATGTCTTGCCACATAGCATCACGAGTTCACTTGGTCAAGTCTTTTACCGTACGTTCTCAAATCCCAGGGGCTAAGGACTGCGTTGCTATTATCAGACAGATCATTGTGTGAACAGATTGCTGATGAGATGAAATGAATGACCCTGGTGTTGAAAAGTCGATCATTCTGCACAATACAAAATACATTTTCATCGATGTTTTCTTCTCTTTTATAGGTTGCCTTATTTTCCATCTACACAAGTACATTAGCATTCGCTCTGGCAATACATGAAGAAATGATTAATAGTTTGCGAGGGGGAAGTCTATTAATACTGCCATAAATATTCCTTTTGCATGTATTTCACAATAAGGCTAGCAGCCATGATGGGTGTTTTTAAAATATTCAGAATTATTTCCATGGATTTGAAGGACGGTTTCTCCAAAGTAATTTACTTTTAAATTATGAAATAATTAGTATTCACAGTATAAAGACATAATTCAGACTAATTCATTAAATCCTCCCTCAAGTTTAAGATCTTAAATGGTTTCTCCAAATCCATCAAAATACTTTTAAAACATTTAAGAAAGCATGCAATGATAAAAGTCCTACAAAGCCTTCCACATTCATGTACCAACTTCCTTACCATGGAGTCAACCCTATCCATATAATTTCCAGGAGGAAAGTCAATGGCTCATGTTTGGAGCCTGAATGGAGTTGTTCCACAAAGTGGTCACCCATTCTGCATTTGGTCTCTCTATAGGAAAGCAGACTGCATTGTAAGCAGCGAATACTGTATACTATATTGAAAGAAGTACAGGTATTTCACTGTTTCACCAGGAAGGAGTGTTTGAATCCTTGGCCAGTGAGGAAGGAGAAAGTAAAAGGACAGGTGTTACATCTCCAATGCTTGCATGGTATTGTGCAAGGGGAGGTGTTGTTAGGAACAATTGAGGAATGGACCAGTGTCCCACAGAGGGAACAGTCCCTTCAGAATACAGAGAGGGGAGGGGAAGATGTGCTTGGTGGTGGTGTCATGCTAGAGATGGCAGAGAAGGATCATTGAATATGAAGGCTGGTAGATGGAAGGTGAGGCCAAGGAGTATCCTATCATGGTTCTGGGGGAAGGGGAGGAAGGGTGAGAACTGAAGTGCGGGAAATAAATAGACACAGTCGAGACCCTTGTCAACTACTGTTAGGGGAATCCTTGGTTGAGGAAAAAGGAAGAAGTTTCAGATGTGCTGATATAGAAGGCTAGAATGAGATGGAGACAGAAAAATTGAGAAAATGGAACAGAGTCCTCACAAGAAGCAGGATGTGAGAAAGTATAGTCAAGGTAGTCATGGAAGTCAGTGGGATTATTGTGAATATTCTTTGGTTGCCTATTGTTATGCATGCTGGGCTTCACAAGATGGTCACGTTTTAAATGTCCCCTTTAAGTTAAGGCAGAGAATTCTAGAAGAATCGCAGCTCAAATTCTAGAAGAATCTCAGCTTGGAAACATGCCCATGTGACCTGGTTGCCATGGGGAGAGAAAGTCAAACAGAGACCCATTGAAATGGGGTGACAGTTTTAACACCTCTACATGGTATCTCACAGAAAAGGGACAGCTGTTTCTTGAGTGGCAGAGAGTCAAAGAAGATGCTGCTTGGGGAAAGCAGAGAAGGAATGTCTTTTGTTACCAACCAAGCAAGATGCTTGTAAGAGCTTGTTTTCTGTTCAACAGGAAGGGAACAGAACAGACAGGACTCTTGGAGATTTGAGGAACAGGGAGCTGCTGCCATGGGCATTGCTGGTGAGAACTGGATTCAGAAAACTTGACCTAAGTGGTAGGATTTTTGAAGAACACTGGAAATTTCAACCTAGTGTGGAAAGGAGAAGTGTGCCTGCTGGAGAGCTGGGAGTTACTTTGGAACTGTTCCTCTAATGCTACATTTCTGCCAGAATTGCAGCACACAATGAAAGGGGTTGTAAGACCCCTTGGTTGCATTAGTTAATGCAAGAGTATCTTTTCTTTAATTTGGTGTATTATTTCCTGTTAAGTAATGTTTGGCCTATGTACATTTTAGTTTTTTTTTAAACAATAAGAGTCTTAAAACATTAAATCTTGGCCTTTGGTTCTGCCCTTCGGTTGCTGGGAAATTTCTCTCTTAAATTGTTGATCTCTACAGGGATACATACGATCATATGAATTAGGAGCAGGAGTAGGCCACTCAGCCCCTTGAGTTTATTGCGCCATTCAATAAGATCATAGCTGATCTGACTGTAACCTCAACTCCACATTCCTGCCAACCCCCAATAACCTTTCACCTCCTTGCTTATCAAGAATCTATCTAACGTTGCCTTGAAAATATTCAACGACACTGCTTCCAAAATCTTTTGAGGAACAGAATTCCAAAGATTCACAATTCTCAGAGAAAAAAAATTCTCATCTTTGTCTTAAATGACTGACCTCTTATTTTTAAACACTGACTCCTAGTTCTAGGTTCTCCCATAAGAAGAAACATCCTCTCCACATCAAGACCCTTCAGAGTCTTAAAGGTTTCAATCAAGTCACCTCTTACTCTTCTAAACTCCAGTGGAAACAAACCCAGCCTGTCCAACCTTTCCTTAAAGACAACCTGCCCATTCCTGGTATTAGTCTAGTAACCCTTTTCTGAACTGCTTCTAACCCACTTATATTCATCCTTAAATAAGGAGACCAATACTGTACACAGTACTCCAGATGTGGTCTCACCAGTGCCCTGTACAACTGAAGCATAACATCCCTACTCTTGTATTCAATTTCCCTCACAATAAATGATAATATTCTATTAGCTTTCCTAATTACTTGCTGTACCTGCATACTAGCCTTTTGTGATTCATGCAGTAGGACACCCAGATCCCTCTGAATCTCTCACCATTTAGATAATAAGCTTCTTTTTTATTCTTCCCGTCAAAATGGACAATTTCACATTTGCCCACAATATACTCCATCTGCCAGATCTTTGCTCACTCACTTAACCTATGTCCCTTTGTAGCCTCCTTACATCCTCTTCACAACTTACTTTCCTACCTATCTTTGTGTCATCAATTTTGCAACCATACCTTCGACCCCTTCATCCAAGACATTTATATAAATTGTAAAAAGTTGAGGCCCCAGCACTGATCCCTGTGGCACACCACTTGTCACATCCTGTCAACCAGAAAATGGCTCATCTATGCCAACTTTGTTTTCTGTTAGCTAGCCAATCTTCTATTCATGCCAATATGTTACCCCCTGCACCATGACCTTTTATTTTCTGCAGTCACCTTTGATGTGGCACCTTATCAAATGCCTTCTGAAATTCTAGTAGATGACCCAACCTCTACAGCCCTCTGCGGTAAAGAATTCCACAGATTCACCACCCTCTGAGAGAAGAAATTCCTCCTCATCTCTGTTTTAAATGGGCAACCCCTTACTCTGAGATTATGCCCTCTGGTTCTAGACTCTCCCACATGGGGAAACAACCTCTCAGCATCTACCCTGTCAAGCTTCCTAAGAATCTTATATGTTTCAATAAGGTCACCTCTCATTCTTCTAAACTCTAGAGTCTTTAACAGTACTACAAAGTCAACAATTTTAAAGAGCTGATACTTTCAAGTTTTCAAGCTTTGGAAGATGGAGAGTAAGGAAGAAATTTGAGGATGAGGATGAGAGGGCATATCATTTTGCTATGTGTATCAAAAACTCTTGCATTTTTTCTCCGAAAATGTAATTTTTTTGTGCAATGATGTAATACGTGGACTTGCTTTAAAAATATTCTCACGCCTGAACAATGAATTGAAAACAAATTGGACCTCCATGAAACACAGACAAGACTGCATCTCATTCCCTCTTGAATTCTAATACAATTTAAAACAAGAACCTATTTTAAAACAGGAACAACCAGACAGGGGTGACAGTCATCTTAGCCCACAGTCCTCGCCAAGAATCAAAATGAAAGAAATCATGAATAACCATGAGTCAAATGCTGTTAAGGTTTGATGTGAGATATTGGCAACAATAATAATTGAATTTCTCAAATATATTATTCCCATGAAGGTTGATGTGGGAATGCAAAAATAATCTTATCATAATTTAATAAGTTTAAAAATTATAAAATGAAGCAACCATTTAATAAAACTCATTAATGGGCGCCTCAAAGGCGCACTAATCATGGATAAGCATTTGGCAAATATGTTTTCAATGTTTTTACAAAGATACTACAAGATGACATCAGTCCAACCAGATGCATTACTGTGTTACTTTCACAAATGCTAAAAATAGTATGTGGCTCTTCTCCCTTTCCCCCAAAAGAATGTTTGCTGAACTATTTTTGAACGGATTGTACAAATTTAAATAGATAACAACTGAATGTATTTAAATCTGAAATAAACAGCTTTATTAACGACAGCAATAGTTTGCAGGTCTGTCTCTCTCGTTAGACAGCCATATTAAAAACACAAAAAAGCAGATAAGATGCTATCTGTAACATCTTATGTTTCAGGTCACAGATAGGTCTGGCATTTTTGTGAGGAGTTTGTGAAAAGTTTGTGGCAGGAGCACGAGCACACTAATGAGAAGAAAATTATATACTTCTTTGTTATGTTTTTGTGAAGCCGCTACTAATAGAAAGTAATTTCTAAGAGGTCGTTTCAATTCTATTCACCTTAATTTCTCGCTTTGGGCAGATAAGAGACACCAGGTAATTTTATTTTCCTTTCAATAGGAGATTGTGCATTAATACTGGCACACAAAAAATAGCCTTTTAAGGATAGAGGCAACTTCTATATTTTTTTCAATAAATCCTCAACCTTGCTATTTTGGCAATTCTCATTTCCCTGCTGGTCAGCAATATCAAGCTGTGCAACAAAAGTTACTAATAACTTCTCACAACAGTTAATGGCTGCACAGCGACTACAAAAAATTGAGTCATTGTACCTTTCTCTGTGTGGGTGAAATTATGCGAGTGGCTGAGTGCTGGATGGAAATTACAGCATGCCTCATCTGTATAGAGCTACTGTTTAACAGTCAGAATGCAAAATAGCAAACAAACTTAGTTCACATTCCTCCAAGTGCAATTTGCACTTCCTGAAACTCCTTTATACTTGCCACA
Organism: Cetorhinus maximus; assembly: GCF_964194155.1. Taxonomy (NCBI): domain Eukaryota; kingdom Metazoa; phylum Chordata; class Chondrichthyes; order Lamniformes; family Cetorhinidae; genus Cetorhinus; species Cetorhinus maximus. The sequence goes on from NC_135900.1 coordinate 53,434,717, forward strand.
AAAATCAGCTTCTGTAGGCAAACCTACGTTTCCAATGAACCAAAATTTGATATCCTGCATAGAATACCTGGTACCCCATTGCCACCAGGCAAACTAGGACCCCCTGCATCAGAATTCAAATGACCAGCTCCAGGTTTCTGCAAACCAGCAAACACTGGCAGAACACAGAGCCCAGGGTAAAGCTACCAATTGGTACTTACTTTCAAAATATTAGATAAGAAGCAAGATAAACAAATCAATAAATTAAAAACAATGCAGTTATTAGTTCTCACATTACTTTAAAACTGTTTCATAGTGTCACATAATCATTATGGTACAGATTGGAAACCATTCAGTCCATAGAATGGTTCAGTTGGCTCTCCATAGAACAATCCAATCTGTCCCTTAACCCACTCTATCCGCAGAGCACTGCAACTTCACTTCCCCCAATTTGGCCCATCCAGCTTCCTTTTAAAGTCATTGATAACCTCCGCTTCCACCACCTGCTAAGCATCGAGTTCCAGGTCATTACCACGCAGTGTGTAAAAAAAGTTCTTCTTCACATTCCCCCTTTGAACCTCTTGTCCAAAACCTTAAATCTGTGTACCCCTAGTCCTTGTACGATCAGCTAACGGGAACAGCATTCCTTTGTCTACGATGTCGAAACCTTTCATAATCTTGTTCACCTCTATCTCCCGTCAATCTCCTTTTCTCCAAGGACAACCTCGGCCCTCCAAGACGTCCTCTGCCAACAGTCCATCCAAAAATTTGGGCTGGCAATAGGGGAGAAATTGCATGAATAAACCCAAGCAGCTTCTAACATGGCATAGACCAGAAGACAAAGAGATCTATATAGTTTGCCACTGTGTTCTACACAGAATTTAAGCAAAGCTTTTTGGAAATAATCTGCTAATGTCACAGAACTTGATATTAATTGCTGGGAGGACAAGCATTTCCTCTTAATGCATTGCATAAGTACCTGTTGAAAACCTAAGTAAAATTTATTGTCCTTTTATACTACACCAAAACTCTGTGTCAAATGTCTGCTGCTTTGACTTTGATATGTGAATTACTTTCTGCTATTTACTTGCTCTGTGAACATGAGAAAAACCAGTGTTTACACTGAAGGGAGTGAATGTTTAATTTCTCAATTAGCACACCAAGGGAGCTCGCTAGATTGCTCCATTTCAAAGGTGAATTTGAGTGCAGGATGGGGCTCATTAAGGTGTTTAAGGCAATTCTTATATGCAACTACCAATTCAAATATAGCAAATGTATCATCTAAATATGATAAATATGTAAGAGGTAGGAGGTTAGGGATCATTCCATCAAAAGCGTGTTTCTCATGGAAACTGACAAACATGTTAGCGACAGTGTGCCTACAGGGGATCCCATGGAAACACCATCTATTTGGGCATATATGGTGTCATTAATGCTGAACTCAGCTGCATGAGTTGCTGAGTTTGTAAGTTCAATAAATACAGATTCAGGCAATGGCAGTGCATCTAGCTTGCCATGATATAGTGACAAGGCACAACTGTCTGGCTTCCTTGAGTGGCACATTAGTGAATAGGCTAGCAATTTCGAATGTACACATGGACGCAGCATTGTCATTTAAATTTCTCCTATCCCCCTCCCCACTGTTTAGTCTAAGCCCGCTCTACAACTCTAGTTATATGATTTGCCAGGACACTGGTCCCAGTGCAGTTCAGATGAAGGTCAACGATACAGCCCCCTCTTTCCCCAGTACTGGTGCCAGTGCCCTATGAATTGAAAACCATTTCTCCCACACCAATCTTTGAGCCATGCATTCAACTCTCACATTCAACTAATGATCAGATTTTTTTTTAAAATAACGTTAAGGGATACATATTGACCAGAACACTGAGGAGAACTCCCCTATGATTCTTCAAACCATGAGATCCTTTGAGGGCAGATGGAATCTCTGTTTCATGTCTCATTTGAAAGGTGGCCCCTCTGACAGTGTAGCACTCCATCAGTACTGTACTGAGGTTAGGAAAGAGACTGATACTGGGGTCAATGTGGAATTTGGTGATGCTGATGGAAGTTGTGGGATTGTGTGTTCTCCAGCAAGGTACAAATGATGTATACTAGCATAAATGACCTCACATTCTTAAAATAATGCTACAATAAAGATGCTGAGGTTAATATGTACTCCTTTTGTAACAATTGTTTTTTAGAAAAAGAGTACCAATAATGAAACTCCCACATTAAAGCAGCTCTTGTAAAGACTATTAGTTACAGTAAAGTCGATGTGCTGTGCAGTGAAACCTAGCTGACATTTAGAAATAATAGGATACTTGTTAAATCCAGGGATTAAACATTTTTATACACTGCCTTCCATTTCATTCACACAATGATACATATTTTCCCCACCAAGGCTGAATAATCCAAGTGATGATCATAAAGACCATTGCGTTTCATGTTTCTTTTATAACTGCATCATTGATTTGCTGATAATTTTACAAAGCCAAGCAGGGGTTTGACTATGCAGTGGGACTTTTGCATATCCATGCTACTGTTTTAAGAAATGTCATAGTTGGAGATTATTCTTGTTAAACATAACATCCTAATAATGGTAGTGTCAAACTGCTGAGAGCTGGCACATTAATACTCAGCACCACAGGCTCCAATGATGGGAAGAGCAGAGATTGAGTCATATGCTGTTCAATTCCAGGTCTGAGCTGTGTTGTGTAGGAAGGTGCTAATCAGGGAGTTCCCAGAAGAGACAGAGGGAAAACTTCAGTTCATCAGTGTTCCCTCGCATCTCTTGCATTGTGTTGCAGGAATAAAGGTTACAGCCTGGAAGCAGACTGTGGATTTACCTTCTCTGCTGCACCTCTCTTATAACTAAATTTATAAACAAAATCTCGATAAATGTTGGTATATTATTGTAGGAGCTGTGGCACAGGCCTAAGCCCTAAAACTGTGGGGTTTTTTCAGTATGTGTAAAGTTAGGTGTGTGGCTCTTTGGTTTGGCGATTTTTGTATTTGAGGGAAAAATGCTGAGAATCCAATTGAAAGAGAGCTCCTGGGGATTCTCACTTTAGAAGAGTTATGAACCAGTTGATAGAACAAATCAAGAATCTTCAGTAAAGCTCCTTTTTAAAAAATCTGCTTTATGTTCCTCCAGTTGGTAAGTTAGTCCACTGTATTCCTGAGACCTGCAGTCTAAGAATGATTTACATTCAACCCCCAGTTTGAATTGCCAAGACTAAGGGTTCTCTGATATCCATCTAGTATGCATCAAGACTTGGACAACGTTCGGCCTTCGGCTGATAAGTGGCAAGTAACAGCCAAGCTACACAAGTGCCAGACAATGGCCACCTCCCCTCAACATTCAACAGCATTACCATCGCTGAATTCCCTACAACCAACATCCTGGGGGTTACCATTGACCAGAAACTGAACTGGACCAACCATATAAATACTGTGGCTACAAAAACAAGTCAGAGGCTGTGCATTCTAAAGCCTGTCCACCATCTGCAAGGTGCAAATCAGGAGAGTGATAGAATACTCTTCACTTGCCTGGATGATTGCAGATCTAAGAACACTCAAGAAGTTCGATACCATCCAGGACAAAGCAGCCTGCTTGATTGGCACCCTATCCACCACTTTAAACATTCACTCCCTCCACCACTGACACACACTAGCAGCAGTCTATACCATCTATAAGATGTACTACAGCAACTCATCAAGGCTCCTTCCAAACCTGTGACCTCTACCACCTAGAAGGACAAGGGCAGCTGACGCATGGGAACACCACCACCTGGAAGTTCCCCTCCAAGCCACACACCATCCTGACTTGGAAACATATTACTGTTCCTTCACTGTCGCTGGGTCAAAATCCTGGAAATCCCTCCCTGACAGCACTGTGGGTTAACCTACACCACATGAATTGCAGCAGTTCAAGGCGGCAGCTCATTACCATCTTCTCATGGGCAATTAGGAATGGGTAATAAATGCTGGCCCAGCCAGCGACACCCACATTCTGTGAAAGAATATAAAAAAGATGCTGAGTGGATGTTTCCCTTTATGGGGGAATCTAGAACAAGGGGCAGAGTTTAAAAATAAGGGGTCTCCTGTTTAAAATGGAAATGAGGAGGAATTTCTTCTCTGAAAGGGTCATTAGTTTTTGGAATTCTCTTCCCTAGAGAGCAGCGGAGGCTGGATCATTGAATATATTCAAGGATGTTTTAGATAGATTTTTGATCTACAAGGAGTCAAGGGTTATAGGCAACAGACAGGAAAGTGGAGTTAAGGCCACAATCAGATCAGCCATGGTCTCCTTGAATGTCAGAGCAGACTTGATGAGTCAAATATCATCTTATGATTTTATTACTTCGTTGATGTTTTCTCAGATCTGAGTGTTCAATGTCCCTACACTACAAGTGACAACACTTCAAAACGTTCATCATTAAGTGTGCAGTCTTTTAGGACATTTTGAGGTTGTGAAAGGTGCTTTATAAATGCAGGTTCCTTCTTTTTCCCCTTTAACCCCTAGGTGTGAAGTTGTTACCCCCTTTTGTTATGTTCAAGTTTGAAGTTTCATGAACCAGTCATGTCCCAATTTGCACTATTGACCAGCAGAGTAATTCTTTATTGTTTGGTCAATCTGTTGACGAGCCCAACCAAAACTTTCTTCTGCTATATTTAAAGTTAATCTAAGTCTATCCACCCAACTCAATGCGGCTAATGTGGGGTCTATAGAAAACAAATGGTCCTGATATTTCAAACAGCATCAACTCCTCCAAAGGGTTAGTGATTTTTATGAACATCTGTCCTGTCTCAGGATTCTTTGGACATTTCCCTACAGAAAGATTTGGACATGATCAAAATGTGTTCTGAGCAAAACTGACTAAAACTTGTTAGTTTCTCAGGGGTGTCCAATGTTGTGCTGTGACTCAATAGGCAGGCAAACATCGGTATGTGAGATGGGAAGTGATTACAGAGACCAATTCATTAGCAATGTCTGGTGATTCAACAAGAGATCGAGCGCCTTGGTGTTGATAGTGTTGTAGGTCAAGGAGAGAGCTTTGTTTAAAAAATGGGGCAAACTCTAAAGCGCGCAGTAAGAACAGGTTTCATGAGAAATATTTATGCCCTGGTCAGAAGAAATTTGTGTATTTCTAGTGAGTAAAGGATCCACCAAAGTGGGCTAGCATATGCAAACCCTTCATTTTGTGCCAATGTGGGTACCAACTATCTCTCATTGTGCTCAGTGCTGTGTACATTTAGTCTGAGAAATGAATAGGGCCACATGTGTAAGACATGGAGATCCAGCCCTGAAGACAATGGAGTTCAACTGTTACCTTTTTTTTGGTCGCAGTCCTGTGCTTTTAGATATTGGGCAGTGGGAATTAACTTCTCAATGAAGCAGGAAACCAAAATTCTTAACTCCTGAATGCAAATGGATATCCGTTACAAATCCAAATTTGTAACAGCAACCTTGCTAAAGGTATTTGAAGTCTGCAAGATGTAATTACATTTACAGCTTTTAAGATTATATTACATCCCTCAGCATTCTATACCACTTGGACTTGTTTGCAAGGTGTTTATATGTGCAGATCTTTCCAACTGATTACCACTTTTTTTTGAAAGAATATCCTGCTTTCACATACAAATTTGTGTTGTTTTGAAATTTATATTCCACTTGCAATAATTCTTTGGAGGTCAGTCAGAAATATAAACAGCAATAGTGATCACAGGAGCAAATCTGAGCTAACATGATGATAGGTGCTCAATTAGAGCTCTCAACATTTCTGATCATCCGGCACTTCCTATTATCCAGCTGATTTAACAAAATGTGCAGCCTTATGCATACAGTACCTTTCAGGAACATTACCAAATGTTTTCAGCGCCTTCATCTCATTCAATCAATCAAGTAAATTGTAAGAATTCTTGTATATTTGTCAGGCTGGTTCTGCAGCTCACATTAGATTAAAATTCCAATAATTTTGACAGATATTATGGAACTTCACCTTTGATAATAAACTCCAATATACCTCCTCCTATGGATGTGAAGGGAAGAGCCTATAACTCCCAGGGTCATGTACCTGACCTTTTATTAATGATCAAATTCACATATATCACCTCCCAGCCTCCCCCCCACCCCTCCCCCCGTATCGGGTAGTGTCATCGTATTTCTGGCATCACACTTCTATTTCTGCCCTCATCTTTTTTCATGTTGTTGGTGTGTTTCATCTGAAATTTGTGCTTGCAAACCCTCAAGTACTCTTGTCTTCATTCTCTCCCCTTCGTTGCTGGGATGTCCTTAATTGGAGCTGGTTGCACTCTAGTGCCTCAACCAACTGGCCATTCTTCATGTGCTAGCTTCTACAGCAAGTGTTAGCAGGTTAGCTGACCACAGAAGTACCATAGCCAAGCTTAATCCTGTGTTCATCCAAATTTCCACCAGGAGTCCCTTAATAGAACTCAGGAGAAGGAGCTCTGGCCTAGTCCCCCACATTAAGCTGAAGGAACTAAATCTAACTGTGGCTGTGATCAATTAACTTAGCTGGAACCAAGATTCAAAGCTGGAGCTTCCATGGTTGATTTGTGTGGCTTAATCGCTCTTTGGCCAAACTTCCTGGGCTACCGGAGGATTTGGTGATGGGCCATTTCCTTGCTGACCAGTATCTTCTCCCACAGTTTAGATGTTCAGTATGTAGGGGCATGGTAAACATCACTCACAGTGAAAATCACAACAGCTCTGTCACAGAGTCCACAATCTCATCCTTATCTAAGTCCCATTCACTTTATAAGATTTTTTTGCTACAAACACAATAGTGCCAATTTTAACCCCAACCCGCTTTGTAGGCATGGGGTGTGTTTTGGTCAGACACTGTTCTACACTCCATACAATTTTACACTCTATTGAAATCATTAGATTGTAAAATTGTCTATGATGTGAAATGCGTGTCTGACACCAATCACAACCCCTCCACCCCCACCTCCTGCCTGCTGGGTTGGATTAACATCAGTGCTTGTTTTTCCCACATGAACATTACCAAAGATCTAGTGGACGATGATATTGTAGGGGTTACATTTTTGTACCGACCTTCCAGAATGAAATTTGCAATTTACAACAAAAATCTGCAAACAGTTAATGAGAAATAGTTTTCTTGAAACCAGTACATGGTTTCAAGGTTATAATGTCAATTCAAACTGTTGGATTACACTAATGCATTAATTTATTTAAAAACTGTTTTGCTACATTGCAATTTAACTTCTGGGAACATAGGGGCAGGATTAGGCCATTTGAACTGTCGAGCCTGCTCCACCATTCAAACATCTACCTCTTACGTCATTTTCCCCACTCCCCATATCCCATCATGTTATCAGTATCCAGAAATCTATCAATTTCTGTCTCAAACATATTCAATGATTGAGCTTCCACAGCCCTCTGAGGTAGAGAATTCCAGAGATTCACCACCCTCTGAGTGAAGAAATTCCGCCTCATCTGAGTCTTAAATGGCCTGCCCTTTATTCTGAGACTGTGTCCCCTGGTTCTAGACTCACCAGCCAGGGAAACATCCTATCCACATCGACCCGGTCACGCCCTGTAAGAATTTTGTAAGTTTCAATGAGATCGCCTCTCATTGTTCAAAACATCAGAGAATACATGCCCAGTTTTCTCAATCTCTCCTCAGAAGACAATCCCATCATGCCAGGGATCAGTCTGGAGAACCTGGATTGCACTCCGTCTATGGCAGGTATATCCTTCCTTAGACACCAAAACTGTACACCATAATACACCTCTACTGAGCTGCACCATTATTTTTGGAAGGAATTTGGTTTAGATAATTGCAACAAAAACATTTTACCTCTATTCATCTCTGAGTAAAATCATAACATTGTATTTCAGTTATGTGATTAGTCTAGATTAAATAAACTTGTAGTGTTCTATTTATCAGATGACAAGAGAAAAACACATTTTGATGAAGCTAGAACCTGGACTTAATTACAGGCTGTCCTCACATCAGTTCTCCCAGAAAACTTACAGATAGATTATTTAACCAGATATCACAACACCAATGTGTAAACATCAATTCAGGCAAACAGAATACCCTGAAAATTAAACTCTGCAGCAGAATACATTTTTAACATGATACACTGGTTTCCGACAAATTTTAATCATTTAATAGCTTTCCTTGGTTAAATTTGAAAAACTTAATTGGAACATCTGACTACCCAGCTCAGATCAGTTTACTCATCACACCAAAGATCAAACAAAAGGCACCATCTAACAGAGAGTCAAGCAAGTAATTTATAGATTGAACCATTAGGGAAATCTGAAGTAATTGTGTTGATATGAATCAGAATCCATATTGCATTCACCTGGTGCATTCCTGAAGTTTAAGCAAGCATTTGAAAGAAAGCATTCCCCCACTTCAAGACCAGAACACGGCTCAGTGCGTATAGTTTGAGCAGAACTTCCTTCAACTTGCATTCTGTTGTGTTTTTTTAAACTATGTAGTTCTGCATTGCAATTGTGGCTGGTCCTGGAGGTCTCAGTCAGCAGACTAAGTTTGCACATGAAGACTACCCACTGCCTGAGGTAATAGAGTGCAAACTGAATCCACATTCAGGAGGAAAGAGTGAACAAAAGAGAAGGAAGTGGAAAAGCTTACAGTTAAACTTGCTGCTTCCCAGATTTTTTTTTTGAAAAATATACTTTATTCATAAAATATCTGGAAGAACATTCCAAACCATTTCAAAATCACCATCACTTAAGTACAATCAGATTCAACTTTTACACATGGATCACAAGGTGCATCAATACAATCAATGAATATTACAATCATTTCAATCTGCTCAATGCAGACAATCAGACAAAGGTATTGGAGTTATCAACACACATCATGTTGCACTCTGAGGTGCTTCAATACAATTATAATACAATTAGTATTCAATGCAGACATTCATTTTGAGCTGTACAGCCCAAGGGGCTCGCAACAGTTCCCAGACCCTCGGTTCATTGTGGCAGAAAGGTCTTAGACAGTGACCTTTCCCCATTGTGCCTTTGCGGCGGCTGCCCCAAGCTTTAGTGCATTCCTCAGCACGTAGTCCTGGACCTTGGAATGTGCCAGTCTGCAACACTTGGTCGGGGACAACTCTTGGCGCTGGAAGATCAACAAGTTTCGGGCAGACGAAAGAGCGTCTTTCACCGAGTTCATGATCCTCCAGCTGCAGTTGATGTTTGTCTCGGTGTGTGTCCCTGGGAACAGCCCGTAGAGCACAGAGTCCTGTGTCACAGAACTGCTCGGGATGAACCTCGACAGAAACCACTGCATCTCTCTCCAGACCTTCTTTGCAAAGGCACAATCCACAAGGAGGTGAACAACGGTCTCGTCCCCACCACAGCCACCTCAAGGGCAACGTGCAGAATGGGGTGAGACTCCTGGCGTGACGGGGAGGGCCTTTCTCACCACCAGCCAAGCTACGTCTTGGTGCTTGTTGAAAAGTTCTGGCGATGAGGCATTCTGCCAAATGACTTTGACAGTCTGCTCGGGGAACCATCCCACAGGATCCACCCTCTCCTTTACCCGCAGAGCTTTTAAGACATTATGTGCCGACCACTGCCTGATGGACTTGTGGTCAAAGGTGTTTCTCTGCATAAATTTTTCCACCAGGGACAGGTGGTACGGCAAAGTCCAACTACTTGGAACGTTCCGCGGCAGCGTGGCCAGACCCATCCTTCGCAACATCGGGGATAGGTAGAACCTCAGCACGTAGTGACACTTGGTGTTTGCATACCGAGGGTCTACGCACAGCTTGATGCAGCCACACACAAAGGTGGCCATCAGTTTGAGGGCAATGTTGGGCACGTTTTTCCCCCCTTTATCTAGAGGTTTGTACATCGTGTCCCTGTGGACACAATCCATTTTCGACCTCCAGATAAAGCGAAAGATGGCTCGGGTGATCGCCATCGCGCAGGAGTCTGGAATGGGCCAGACCAGCGCCACGTACAGCAACAGCGAGAGTGCCTCACACCTGATGACCCGCAATGGAGAGGCAGTGTCACCCCCACATGCCCAGTTTTCTTTTCACCATAGACACTCGCTCCTCCCAGTTTCTAACACATGCCCCGGTCCCTCCGAACCATATCCCCAGCACTTTCAGGCCATCAGCCCTGAAGGTGAAGGGGAGAAAGGACCTGTCAGCCCAGTTCCCAAAGAACATAGCCTTGCTCTTCCCACGATTTACCTTGGCTCCCGAGGCCAGTTCAAACTGGTCGCAGATGTGGATCAGTCTGCGCACCGACAGCGGATCCGAGCAGAAGATAGCGACATCGTCCATGTACAGGGAGGCTTTGACCTGAGTGCCTCCACTGCCTGGGATCGTCACTCTTATGCCCAGATCCTTCCTGATGGACTCAGCAAAGGGTTCTATGCAACACACAAAAAGGACAGGGGAGAGAGGGCAGCCCTGCCTGACTCCAGATTTAATAGGAAAGCTATCTGATTCCCACCCATTGATTGAGACTGCACTACTGATGTTAGTGTAGAGCAGTTGGACCCAATTGTGAATTCCCTCCCCAAACCCCATTTTGGAGAGCACATCCACCATGTAGGTGTGCGATATTCTGTCAAAGGCCTTCTCCTGATCCAGGCTGATGAGGCAGGTGTCCACACCCCTGTCCTGCACATAGGCAATCGTATCCCTGAGCAGCGCGAGGCTGTCAGAGATCTTCCTGCCGGGCACAGTGCAGGTCTGGTCGGGGTGGATCACCAATTCCAGAGCGGACTTGACCCGATTGGCTGCTTCCCAGATGTTTCACAGTGTATAAGTCACAATGACTTTGTTGCCTCTGCCACTGAAGGTGGGCAGAAATAATGGCCATGATTTTCCACCCCATTTCACCGTGGGCATGTTTGGTGGCAAAATCGGAGAATCTCACGAGAAGGCCTTAGTCGCTTTCCCGATGACCTAAATCCAGGATGGGATTGTCCCCTCCCCCGTCAATGGCGCGCTGTGTTTCCCGCCGTCGAAGGTTGGGAACTTAATTGTAATAAATTAGCATCACATTAATGTGGCCACACACCAGGATCATCCCCCCATGTCAAATTTAAATCCCACGTCAGTGTGATTTCATGGAGGCATGATTTACAACTGACTTTAAGAGGTGTGAACCTGGCGACCTCAACTTCAAGGGGAACTCGGAGGTGAATGCACACAACTTTTGCGCAGCGCTCGTGGTGATCCCAGTGGCTCCGCGGATTCAGAGGGGGCACAGGCAGGTCTCCGCAGCTGCTTCTTCATGGCTGGCGTTGTGGTGCTGCGGCAAGGGCGACAGTGCCAGGGGCTGGATCGTGGCAGCACCGACTGAAGTTTGAGCACAAACACGTGAGGGGGTGGGGTGGGGGGAAGAAAACAGCCGAGCTAATTGCAAAACACGTCAGAGATGAGCGCTCCACTGCAGCTGAGAGATTTAGCTTGTGCTCAGTTTACATGCTTGGAGTCAGCCTAGTGAAGCAAATGTGCCCACTCAAGCAGCACTATTTCCTCACAGTGCCAATGATTGCTCCTCTACTGCTAACCCCTTCAGCGCGCACTTCAATCTCGAATGAGTGCTATGGTGATGTAGAACCATTGGGCAACTAGGCAAGCCTGAGGATCTTGTTGGGAAAGACGGCCATCGAACACTGATGGGGGGTGCGGTCCTAGTCCCTTGCATTATGTTTCAGTTGACATTGAAAAGTCACCCTTGTGATCCAAGCAAATTGCGAAGCCTTGGAGTCCAGGTTAGGAAAATGCCTGAGATGAGATTCAGTCGAGTGGCTGAAGTTGCCGCCAGTCGGTCATGTGGTGTGGGGCGGTGCTGGGCATGGGCATGGTGAACCATCATGTGCACTAAACACTGGGCATCCATGTGGTGGCCTGGACTCTCCAGCATCCATTAAGTGGTCTTGAGAGGCAGCCGCAGGCAATGACTTGACCAAGAGTGGTCCATTGGTGACAATTGCTGACCCTTGCGTCTCTCTCTTTGATACTGCAGCGAGGAGACCATCAGGAACATGGAGTCTGGTGGTCTCGCTGTCTGCCTGATCGCTTACAGGCAAGAGAGAAGAAAGGGAAGCATGTGACAGAGGAGCCTGGCTCACCAAAGAGAGGAGCAGAACCCTGAAGCCCAAGGGGCGGCACAGCCTCCTCTGCACACTGAGGATGAACCCCACAGAGCCGTTGTTCGTAGGCAAATCGCTAGTGTCTACAGACGGCAAATGTACTACCTGTAGAAGAGTGAGAACCAGTGTCACTGACGCCTGCACATGGCAAGGGAACTGGTCACGTACATATATCACCTTCTGCAGGGTTTGGCACCATGTGGACTCAGAGGGCATCCACTGCCATTGGCGGTTAAAGTTACCATCACGCTCAATTTCTATGGCAGTGGCTCCTTCCAGGGCTCCACTTGGAACCTTTTTGGGATCTCACAAGCCTCCACCCACAAATGTATCCAGGAGACCACGGACACCCTTTTTGCCAAGGCACACATCTTTATCAATGTTGAAAGGGATCAGGCAAGCCAGGAAGCTAGAGAGCTGGGATTTGCTGAGATTTCGGGATTCCCACAGGTACAGGGAGCGATCAACTGCAGCCATTAAATCCCCCTGGCAACAAGCAGTCCAGTATGTGAACCGTAAAAGCTTCCACTCTCTCAACATTCAGTTGGCCTGCAACTATAACAAACAGGTCATGCAGTTGTGTGCAAGATACCCCGGAAGTGTCCACAATTCGTACATCCTCATCAGGTCTCAGAGCCCTGACATCTTACAGGGACCACAAAGGATGCAGGGTTGGCTCCTTCAGGACAAGGGCTCCCCACAAAGGACATGGCTGGTGATGCCCGTGTGGCGGCCTCAGGCTCCTGGTGAGGGAAGGCACAACGAGGATTATGCTGCAACCCGGAGTTTGGTTGAACACACCACTGGCACCCTGAACTGGTACTGCAGTACCCTCCCCAGAGGGTGTCACGCATCACAGTGGATTTCTGCATTCTACACAACCTGGCGATGGAGGACCTGGATGATGAGGACATGGAAGAGCTGCACGTCTCCTCCAATGAGGAGGAAGTCGAAGGGGATGAGGGTGATGAGGTCCTGGAAGGTGAGGGTGCAGGTGATGAGGCCATTTCATTGGCCAGACGAGGCAGACATAGTCATGAGGCTCTCATTGCTGCAAGATTCCAGGAGGATGATGACGGGATGCAGTGAGGACACTCCTGAGATCTTCACATTGCATCTGGGAACATCTGACACTTGTCTAGCTGAGGGGAGTGCACGTACGCTCCATGAAGAGGTTTATATCATCGAGGTGCTGCTGAGGAACAGTGGGAACATCGACTTTAAGACAACTTAATCCATTGGCAGGCTTCACCACCTGTTCCCTTCAGCACCACACTTTCCCCTGTCAGGGATGGTGTCGAGGGTGGGGGGGGCAGCCCCACCTCAAGAGTGCTGAGAGCACACAGAGAACATCACGGCACCCAGTGACGCTTGGGTCCAGGGTTCTTGCAGCAAACACAAGCCACATGGAGGTGCCAGTGTCATCAATCTGGAGAGTGACTTTGAAGCCGGACAATTACTGTGCTCAAAAGGTTACACTCTGCACAGGGGAGAGGCCCAGGACTGCGACAGCAGCCTTCATTTTGTGCAGGAAGCAAAGTTTCTCTCACTGCTCAACATAACAAGGAGCCATAGACAAGGAGACATTCTTGAGAGTGTATTTACAATGGTGAATATTAAGTATAAGTGATTAACACTTGTGCCCATGTTGTGCAACTAAATCATCTTGCCCTTTCTAACCCTGCCGCTCCCCCAACACCCACAGCCAAGGTGGAGGTGGCCTGCTGACTGCTACACCTGTTGTCTGTGATGGATTTGGTGGGCGTCCTCTGCAGGGCTGAGACTTGGAGGACCCAGCTTGCTTCCAGGGTCCTGTTGTGTGGCAGTTGCACTCTCCTCGGCCTCCGGAGCTAGAGCTGCTGGGGTCACTGGAAGAGGGGGTTCGGATGGGCTGGATATTCCCGGAATCACCTGGGTGGATGGCACCAGGGTGAGCGCCTGCTGGTCCTCTGCCCTCTGGGTGCACAAGGGCCCTGGCTGACTCCTTGAGAGGAAGGGACAGCTGGAATGAGCTGGAGATGATCCGCCCTGTCTCGCTGGCATCCATCAGTGTCAGCACAAGTGCTTCAGCGAAGGGGTGCAGCTCCTGTAGCAGTGCAGGACCGATATCCTGGACCAAGGTCTCCATGGCAGCTGTCAAGGAGGGTGTGGGTGAATAATGTGGTGGGTCTTCATCAGGGTGTCATTAGATTCTTCTTCCGAGGTGCTTCGGGGCTGGAGTCCAGGACCTGGCTCGTGGACCCACTCGGCTGCTTCCTAGATGTGCCTGCGAAAGCAAGGAGAGATAATTAGTGCATGGCAGGGGACTGCAGAACAGGGGAACTCACTCAGCATGGTTATCTGACAGATTTTGCACCTCTGGATCCTCACTTGGTTGAGCACCGCCAACCTCACCTTCAGCACAGGAACTGTCCAGATTGTTGCTGTCAGCCAGCTGGTTAGCTCTGTTTTCAAAGTCTGAGAGACCTTGATGTCGGGCATTCCTCCACCAATCTGCCTCTTGCTGTGTGCCAGCTTGTCCTGCATGAATACAGATGGAGAGAGTGTAAGCAGGATGCCCGTCAGGCCAAATGATAAGGATGCCTGGCACTGTGGGTGGTGAGTAGTGCCATGGACGGAATGAGGACATGATCTGCAGGGCAGATGAAGATGTGTGTGAGAGAGTGAATGGCGATGTCCCTTGAACAGTGAGTGAGATCCCTGTGATATGTGATGGGATTGTGAGTGTGTGAGTTGAGAGTGATGAGAAGAGTGACTTACCCTGGCAGAACGGAAATTATCATTCATCCTCTTGCGGCACTGGGTGGCTGTCCTCTTTTACAGAGCATTGGCGCTGACCACCACTGCCAAGGCATTCCATGCTGGATTTGTCACCTTGCTTGCTGGTTTTCACCCAGAGTGAGGTAGAGGACGTTGCAGCAGGCCTCCACTGTGCTCAGTAGATACTTGAGGAGGCGTTACTAAAGTTGAGGGCAGCATGTTTCCTCCCTTTGGCAGTTTTGACTTTCCAGCAGCTTTCTTCCCCTTAGAAGGTGCTCACTCTGTGCAGGGGCAACCTTTAAATACAGCACCCGGATTATTGAAGGCCTGAGGTCATGGCAAGGCAGGTGAAACAGAAACTTCCCCGCCAGTGATCCGACATGAAACCTGTACCTCTGCATTTTTTAAACATGGTGCTGCACGAATCAGTGGAAAAAGTTACCCTTGCCATCAGTGGGTCAAACGCCGCTTTCCCCGCCTGATTTCAGGTTTTGCCAATTTCTGGAACGATTCCACCAAATGTTTTCATCCTGGTTTGTCAGTCTGTTTGACTGTAAACAGTATCTCTCAAAAACTAATAGGTGGATTTCAATGAAACTTGGTACACAGATTGGATATGGCCCAAGGAAGAGCTGATTATTTTTTGACAAAGATGCAGATCCAGATCCGAATTTCTTTTTTAAAACAGGATCCATTAACATAGGGCAAACTGACTTTTCATTTTAGGATGTTGGGGGTTGTTTGATTTAGAATGTTGACAATTGTTTTAGAATGTTGTGGATTGTCTCAGCTGCTGTGGTGAAATTTGTCACAGTTGTCAAAGTGTGAGCAGGCTTTTCAGAGCAGGTTGTTGGATGTGGCTTGGCCTGAAGTGCTCTCAGTGAGATGGAAGCTCTTAATAAAGATTTCTATTTTCAACTTTGTAGTTACAGAACATCAGCCATGCAGGAAAAGTCTCAAGGAAGGTCTGAGTAATTTTAATAACGTTGAGTTAACACTGTGTGGTGGAAGTATGCACCCTACTGAGTGCCCTATTCACTTGATTTAACATTAAAAGGATGGTATTCCCTTCTGGCAAATCTTTCTTCAACACCATCCTTCAAATTAGCTAACAATTAAAGAGCACTGGATCCAAACAATTGCAATCAGCTAACTTTCTAACATTTTAAACAATGTGACAAGTTTTTCAAAAGAAGCTTACGGAATTCTTCTAAGATGGTGACTGGGATGATCAGTTTGCAGCTGAGTCTTTTGAATTACCACTAATCTCTTTGGGACCAATAAACACTGTTCAACAAATGTACGTTGATCAGTGTCATGTCCAGTTAACTGAAGCTCAATAAAACACAAATATAAAAGAAAAATTATCAATTTGGCAAGGTATCAAAGGGTAGCTAGCAAGTACTCAAATCATTCAGGAAAGATGGTCAGGAAAGAAGGATAGATAATAACACACATTTTTTCATATCAGTTTATGAAAAAGAGAGAGGGGGGGAACATGACTGGACAGAGAAGTTGAGCT
Source organism: Cetorhinus maximus (assembly GCF_964194155.1). Classification (NCBI taxonomy): domain Eukaryota; kingdom Metazoa; phylum Chordata; class Chondrichthyes; order Lamniformes; family Cetorhinidae; genus Cetorhinus; species Cetorhinus maximus. The sequence continues at coordinate 53,451,127 of NC_135900.1, forward strand.
TTCAAAATTCATTTTTCCCAAAAGAAAAAGTATTCTTCTTTCAATCCATTAAGATTACAACATAAAGAGGAACTTGTGCTCTCCCTGGAATGGACTGAAGTAGAAAAAGACCTTAAGCAAATTGACAAAACTCTTCTGCTCTGTTCATGAGACACTGAAAAGTTGACACACATAAATTCATGCCTAATGAGGTTGAAATTTTTAAGTAAACCAAAGCTTGAAATTCAGAAGCAGCACAACTACATGAAATTCCACAAATGGCCTGCTCATGAGTTAGGCACTGCTTCAGTTAAATATAGGAATTAATTATATAGAATTTACAGAGCAGAAACTGGACATTCAATCCAACTATGCTCCACCTGAGCCTCTTCACACCCTGTCTGTTTTAACCCCATCAGCATGTAGTTTTCTAGCTTCCATTTAAATGCATCTAAATGCATCTATGCTATTTGCATGAATTATTCCACATGATAGCAAGTTCCACATTCTGACCACTCTGAGTAAGGAAGTTTTTCCTGAATTCGTTATTCAATTCTAGTGACTGTCTTATACTGAAATGCCCAAGTTTTGGACTCAACCACAAGTGAAAGCATCTTCTCGACATCTACCCGAGCAAACCCTTCCCAACTTTAATGGCCTTTATTAGCCCTCAGTCTTCTCTTTTCCACAGAAAAGAGCCTCAGCCGAACCAGTCTTTCCTAATAGTTATAACCTCTCAATTTTGGCTTCATTTTTGAAAATCTTTAGCACTTTTCCCAATGCCTCCATATCCTTTTTTGAGATATGGGCCTGGATTTTACATTTCCCCACTGGTGAGTTTGAAGGTGGTGGAAGGGGGCCATAAAATCCAGCAGTGGTTTTCACGCCACCCACCCGCCGACCTGTGTGAAGGCCCACCTGCACTTTGGACTATTAAGGCTCTTGTGGCAAATTAATGGCCACTTAAGGTACACATCCTGATGCTGATATTTTACCCACACTGGGAGGGGCGGGGTTGGGTGGAAGCACTCACCATGGGGAGTTTTAGCCGCATGGGCTTGTGTCAGGCAAGTGGGGGGACAGAAAACCAACTTTGCGGGCCCATTGGAGGTACTCCCACCCCATCCCAAGGTCACATTTCTCCCTTTACACTCTATCCTCCCCACCTAGTCTCATCCCGCCCCTTACCAAGATCCTAACCACCCCCCCAGACTTACCTGGGCTTCTCAGCACGGTGAAATTCCAGTGTTTCAGCAATTGCCACTGGCACTGGTGGGACTACAGAACTGCTGGCCAATCCAGTTGGCCAACAGCTGTCTAAGGTACAACGTCCTCCCTAGATGGGGAGGGGGGAGTCTCTCTTAAAGCAATTAATGCTGCTTCCAGCATTAAATTGCTGTGGGGCAGCTGTCGAGGTCATAGGTAGGCCACAACTGGGGCACCCTCTGAAATCCAGCCCATGGAGATCAGATTGGTATAAAAACAGAAAATGCTGGAAAAGTTCAGTAGATCAGAATGGTGCTCAATTTTCTAAGTGTAGACTAAAAACTTAACATAAAACTTCTTTGCTTTTCAATTATATTCCTGTAGAAATGAACCTTTGTGCTTTGTTAGCATTTTATGTCCTTGGTAACGTATATTGCTGCTTGCAATTATTTTTTGGAAAAATATACTTTATTCATAAAATATCTGACAGAACATTACAAAACATTTTAAAATGGCCATCACAAAAAGTGCAATCAGATTTATATTGCTACTTTCAATTTTTTTTTTGAAAAATATACTTTATTCATAAAATATCTGGAAGAACATTCCAAACCATTTCAAAATCACCATCACATAAGTACAATCAGATTCAACTTTTACACATGTGTCACAAGATGCATCAATACAATCAATGAATATTACAATCATTTCAATATGGTCGATGCAGACAATCAGACAAAGGTATTGGAGTTATCCACATACATCATGTTGCACTCTGAGGTGCTTCAATATAATTATAATACAATTAGTATTCAGTGCAGACATTCATTTTGAGCTGTACAGCCCAAGGGGCTCTCAACAGTTCCCAGTCCCTCGGTGCTCTGTGGCAGAAAGGTCTTAGACAGCGACCTTTCCCCATTGCACCTTTGCGGCAGCTGCCCCAAGCTTTAGTGCGTCCCTCAGCACATAGTCCTGGACCTTGGAATGTGCCAGTCTGCAACACTCGGTCGGGGACAACTCTTTGCGCTGGAAGACCAACAAGTTTCGGGCAGACCAAAGAGCGTCTTTCACCGAGTTGATGATCCTCCAGCTGCAGTTGATGTTTGTCTCGGTGTGTCCCTGGGAACAGACCGTAGAGCACAGAGTCCTGTGTCACAGAACTGCTCGGGATGAACCTCGACAGAAACCACTGCATCTCTCTCCAGACCTTCTTTGCAAAGGTACAATCCACAAGGAGGTGAACAACGGTCTCGTCCCCACCACAGCCACCTCGAGAGCAACGTGCAGAGGGGGTGAGACTCCTGGCGTGTTGGAAGGATCTGACGGGGAGGGCCTTTCTCACCACCAGCCAAGCTACGTCTTGGTGCGTCTTTGAATTCTGCTGAAGGGTCATGAGGACTCGAGACGTCGACTCTTTTCTTCTCCGCCGATGCTGCCAGACCTGCTGAGTTTTTCCAGGTAATTCTGTTTTGTCTTGGTGCTTGTTGGAAAGTTCTGGCGATGAGGCATTCTGCCAAATGACTTTGACAGTCTGCTCGGGGAACCATCCCACAGGATCCACCATCTCCTTTTCCCGCAGGGCTTTTAAGACATTATGTGCCGACCACTGCCTGATGGACTTGTGGTCAAACGTGTTTCTCTGCATAAATTTTTCCACCAGGGACAGGTGGTGCGGCACGGTCCAACTACTTGGAGCGTTCCGCGGCAGCGTGGCCAGACCCATCCTTCGCAACACCGGGGACAGGTAGAACCTCAGCACGTAGTGACACTTGGTGTTTGCATACCGAGGGTCTACGCACAGCTTGATGCAGCCGCACACAAAGGTGGCCATCAGTATGAGGGCGATGTTGGGCACGTTTTTTCCCCTTTATCTACAGGCTTGTACATCGCGTCCCTGCGGACATGATCCATCTTCGACCTCCAGATAAAGCGGAAGATGGCTCGGGTGATCACCATTGCGCAGGAGTGTGGAATGGGCCAGACCTGCGCCACGTATAGCAACAGCGAGAGTGCCTCACACCTGATGACCAGGTTCTTACCCGCAATGGAGAGGGAGCGTCGCTCCCACATGCCCAGTTTTCTTTTCACCATAGACACTCGCTCCTTCCAGTTTCTAACACATGCCCCGGTCCCTCCGAACCATATCCCCAGCACCTTCAGGCCGTCAGCCCTGACGGTGGAGGGGACAAAGGATCGGCCAGCCCAGTTCCCAAAGAACATGGCCTCGCTCTTCCCACGATTTACCTTGGCTCCCAAGGCCGGTTCAAACTGGTTGCAGATGTGGATCAGTCTGCGCACCGACAGCGGATCCGAGCAGAAGATAGCGACATCGTCCATGTACAGGGAGGCTTTGACCTGAGTGCCTCCACTGCCTGGGATTGTCACTCCTCTTATGCCCGGATCCTTCCTGATGGACTCAGCAAATGCAACACACAAAAAGGACAGGAGAGAGAGGGCAGCCCTGCCTGACTCCAGATTTAATAGGAAAGCTATCTGATTCCCACTCATTGATTGAGACTGCGATACTGATGTTAGTGTAGAGCAGTTGGATCCAATTGCGAATTCCCTCCCCAAACCCCATTTTAGAAAGCACATCCACCATGTAGGTGTGCGATATTCTGTCAAAGGCCTTCTCCTGATCCAAGCTGATGAGGCAGGTATCCACACCCCTGTCCTGCACACAGGCAATCGTATCTCTGAGCAGCGCGAGGCTGTCAGAGATCTTCCTGCCTGGCACAGTGCAGGTCTGGTCAGGGTGGATCACCAATTCCAGAGCGGACTTGACCCGATTGTCAATGACCTTGGACAGAATCTTATATTCAACATTCAACAGTGAAATGGGTCGCCAATTTCTAATTTCCTCCCTTCCCCCATTGTGCTTGTAGATGAGGGTGATGATGCCTTTCCTCATGGATTCTGACATGCTGCTGGCCAGGAGCATACTCTCATACACTTCTAGCAGGTCTGGGCCCATCCAGTCCCACAGAGCCGAATACAATTCTGCCGGCAAGCCGTCGCTTCTGGGAGTTTTACTCTTCTCGAAGGACTCAAGGGCCTTAGTCAGTTCGTCAGGAGTTAGCGGTTTATCCAGGCTCTCCCGTGTACTGTCGTCTAAGACCTCCGTGATAGAGGACTGGGAGGCTGTGCTGTCTGTGGGCTTCACGTCATACAATCCGGCATAAAAGGATTTGCTGATCCTCAAAATGTCGGACTGCGATGACCTTACTGAGCCGTCTTCTTCCTTCAGGTTGCTGATCACAGAGCTCTCTCTGTGTACCTTTTGGAAGAAGAAACGTGAGCACGTCTCATCCTGCTCCACGGAGTGGACTCTGGAACGGATGATGATCTTGGAGGCTTCCGAGGCAAAGAGCGAGGATTGCTGGCTCTTCACCTCTTGGAGTTCCTCCTTGACATCGACCCCCATCGACTGCAGCTGGAGCAGATTCTGCATGTTTTTCTGGAGTTGGGACATTTCCCTCTGTTCCTTTCTAGCTTTCTGGGTGCCTTTGAGGATGAAAAGCCTCTTGATGTTTCCCTTGATCGCTTCCCACCAGTGTGTCAGGGACTCAAAGAGGGGTTTCACGGTTCTCCAACCTTTGTAATCCCTCTTGCGCTCCTCAATGTTCTCTGGGGTCAGCAGTTGCACGTTTAGCTTCCATGTCCCCCTGCCCACCCTCTGGTCTTCCTCTAAGTGACAGTCAGCCAGTAGGAGGCAGTGGTCAGAGAAGAACACTGGCTTGACGTCGGTGGATCTGACTGCGAACGCACGGGACACAAACAGGAAGTCTTTCCTAGAACGGATGGACCTGTCTGGCCGCAACCAGGTGTATCTACGCTGCGCTCCATCTGCAGGGTTGCTGAAGATGTCGCGCAGCTTGGCATCCTTAACTGTTTCCGTCAGGGATCTGGATGTAGCGTCCAATCTGCTGTCGGCCCTGCCGGATCGTACAGCCGCATCGATGATGCAGTTGAAGTCACCGCCCAGAATGACCGGCCTGGAGGTTGCCAGCAGCAGTGGGAGCTGCTGAAAAACCGCCAGCCACTTGGCCCCTTGTGACGGGGCTTACACGTTAATTAACCAGAATGGAGCATTCTTGTACATTACGTCTGCTACGAGGAGGCGCCCGCCCACCACCTCCTTAACCTCGGAGACAGTGAAGTTGCCTCCCCGCAGCAGAATACCCAGGCCGGAGGAACGAGAGTCGTTTCCTCCCGACCAGATCGATGGCCCATGGGGCCACCATGGTGACCATTGCCTGTAGGAGCTGAGGTGCGGAATTGCACACTCCTGCAGAAACAACAGGTCAGCCTTGACCTTGGCAAGTAGTCCAAGGTCGCAACACATTGCGTAGTAGATTTAATACTACGCACATTTAGGGATACAATCTTTACACCCATTTTAAAGCATTTAGTCTCTTACCAAACCCTGTTGTCTCTGAGAGTCTCAGACCTTTGGTCTGCTCCTGCATACCCATAGTGTTCACAAATTGCCTCACTTTGGATGGGCTGAGGAAACTGTCCTGAACCTCCCCATTGGCAATGTTCTGCTCAGGTGGCATCTGGGGGTTCGAGCAGAGAATGGGATTTGAAATGTCCTCTGTTGGAGAAGTCTCTCTAATCCTCACCCCCTCTGGGGCGTTGCTGCTCCCGGCTTCCCGGAGCTGGGGTGCACTAAGCGCTTCCCTGCTCCCAGATTCCTGGGGCTGGGGTGCGCTGGCCTCTTCGGGTTGTGGGCAAAGTTGGGGTGCGCTGGTCTCCTCATTGTCTCCAATGTTCTGGACCTCGGGTGTCTCGTCCTCCAACTCCCTAGAGCTTTGCCGCTTCTTCTGTAGGTGCCGCCCTTTCCCTTCTTCGTCCGAAGAGCAGCTGCCCTTGTCATCCGTGTCGGATGGGAGACGCCTCTTGCCACTTGTCTGGGAAGTGGCTTGGTCCCTTCTTAGCCCCTTCTTCCTTTTGGCTCTCTTCACCAGCTGCCACTCCCCCTGCTGATTTTCAGCTGCTTCCTCCTCCTCCATTGATTCGCTCTCCTGAGGAGTGGGAGGTTCAGGGGGCAGTGCTGTTTATTGGCTGTCTGCTACCTCAATCTTTTCCTCCACCTGTCTCTCTCTGTGTCCTCCTTTGTCCCGTTGTTCTCACTGGGGACCTTGGTGGTTGGAGTGTTGCAAGTGTCCTTGGTAGTAGTGACACAAAACATTTCTTCTGCTTCCCCCTCGTTGGCTTTGGCTGCCTGTGCATAAGTGCCGCAGCGTTTGGGGCAGGTCCTGTAGCGGTGACCTGCCTCGCCACACAGGTTGCAGCACTTAGTCTGTTTGCAGTTCTTTGTCTGGTGCCCTTCCTGTTTGCAATTCTTGCAGAGGGCGGCGCTGCAGTTGGCCGCCACATGGCCATGACCAGACTTGCTGCATGAGCGACAAAATCTGGGCTGCCCAGCGTAGACAAGGTAGCCACGGCTTCCCCCGATAGGGAAGCTGGAAGGAGGGTGGAAGATGGCTCCCTTACCATCGGTCTTGAGCGTGACCTTAACCTGGTGTTTGCATGTCCAAATCCCGAAGGCGTCTCTAACCTCGGTGCAGCTCCCAACCTTGTCGATGTACCTGGCGAGGAAGGTGAACACGTCAGCGACAGGGGCGTGGGGGTTGTAGAGATGCACCGTCACCACACGGCCCCGTTGCAACGGCAGAGCAAAGAGCAGCTCCACCGTCAGGATCTTCATCTCCGGCTGGTCTCTCTTCTCCGCTTCAAATCCACACGCCTTCAACAGGATCCACTTGATGAAGAAGGCCCGATCCATGGGTGCTCCTCCTTCGCTGTCCTTCACCGTCACCCAGACGGTGTTACGTACCCCATGGTATGGGGCTCGACTGGTTATAGCCATCGCTTCACACTGCACTTGATCTTAGCCAAAAGGCCGAGAAACGATCCTAAATTGTTGTTTTTTAGCAATACTACATTCAAGATGCAGTAGTAGAATGAATCTGGGACATAGCTGGGCCTTGGATCAGGCAAGATACAAACACACCCACACAGACACCCACGCATATTGCTACTTTCAATGATTTGTGAATCTGTACTCCTAGACGCCTTTGCTCCTTGTAGACTTATTTCCCTAGGTCATTCCTCCTACTAAGATGCTCCACTTCACACTTGCCTATAATGACTTTAATTTGCTGTTTACGCACTCATTCTGCAAGTTTATTAACAAGTTGTATTTTGTCATTAATCTTCTTCCCGTATTAACTATACCATCAATTTGGTGTCATCACAAGTTTTGAAATTGTACATGGAATTCCCAGGGCCAAACAGTTTATGTAAATAGTGAACATCTGTGGTCTCAGCACTGATCCCTTCAGTCTGAATAATTACCTTTAACTCTGTTTTCTGTTTTGTGGCTTTCCATCAATTATTGCTTTTGTAATATTATGCAAATAATTTGAACAATCACTTAATATACATAGAAAAAGAGTCCTTTATTTGTTTTGCCCTGAAGTCCCTCACACTGCTGTCCATAAAATCTAATCAGAATCAACCAACAGGAAACTTTACACAATTTTCAAACCAAATATTTTTTGCTTAAACGAACTAAGTTTAAAAGTTGTGAAATTCTTTGGAATCCAGTTTTGGAGGCATGATGCTTATGTACTTAAGCTTCTTTTAAACAAAATTGAACATTAAGGAATGAGGCAAAATGTTTTGTAGGAGATAAGATCTTAAATATTTAGCCATGGTATATGTTATTGGTAAATACAAGTGAATTCAACTACATGCAACAAAATCTCACAATGGTTCTGAAGATTGGATTCAAAACGTTAACTCTGTTTCTCTCTCCAAAGATGCTATCAGGCCTGCTGAGTTTTTCCTGCATTTTCTGCTTTTATTTTAGATTTCCAGCATCCACAACATTTTGCTTTTATTTCACAATGATTACGATGGCTAAGTTCAAGAATGGTGTAAAGAAATACATTACACACTGTAGCTAACAGCAGTGTTTACTTCTATAACTGACACTATTTTAAAAATATTTTAATGCCAGCTTTGTTTAGTTGGTCTCATCGCTAAGTCAAAGGCTGTGGGTTCTACTCAGTATCAATACATCCTGACACAATGCTACATTTTTGGTTTTGACATTAAGCCTAGTGCCGTCCTGGTCCTTCCAGATAGACGTAATAGATATCATCATTATGGAAAATCAAGAAGTTCTTCTAAGTGACATTCCTCCCTCAGCAAAGCACTGAAGTAACTCGGTACTTATCTCATTTGCTGTTGCAGCTTTACTGCTGCATTTGCCTACTTTAACAACAGTGGCTATCTTTCAAAAGCAATTCATTGATTGTGAAGTGCTGAGTGATGTCCGAGGATCTGAAAGTCACTATATAAATGCAAGTTCTACCCACTTTCTTCTATAAAGTGGAGTTTGTATTACAGATCATTGAACAGCATGGTAAGTATATGGGTACAGAGAAAGAACTGTGGAATTTGCTCAAGACAAAGTGGGGAAAAAGACTATAAATAGTATGACCGAGCATATAGTGAAATTACGTTTATGATGCCTCAGTGTACAAGAGATCATGCACCCAGTAAGACTCAGTGAAAGCAAAACAATTGTTTCCTTAACACAATCACTATGTAACTGTGTTAATTTAATTCTTCTGTATGATCTTTTGTTCAGTTTTAAGTATGATGAGTTGACAATACAAAGCTCTTTTACTCCCAAGTATTTAGCCTGGAAACAATACTGTTAAGTCATCAAAACCACACTCTTTGCGAAAGGTTCCTGTTGTGATGGGGCTGTTAAATTCCGCCCGAGAGAAATTTAGGTTATGCAACCTGGAATAAAAGCAGCTGAGACCCTATGAAATTAGAGTGGAGGCAAAAGAGACATTAAATCCTTATTGCTTTAAACTAAATTAAATGAGTAGTACAATGGCTCAAAATAATGAAGGGACAATTTTGGACTGACAATCACGAAATTCTTAACAGAAAAGGGTGATTAATATATGGAATGGACTTTAAGATGGAGTAATGGAGGAATACACACTGAAGTTAAATGCTGAAATCATGATCTCTGGGCGGATGACTCAAGGTTTGCTGAATGGCATTCCTCATCCATACATCTCCTGTGATTTTTGTGAACCAATGCCTTTGATGACCTAGCTCCCAAAACCTTTAGATCACTTTACAGTTCTGTTACCTTAAACACATTGGCCATGAATTTCCATGGGATTTTTGGCTTAATTCTACCATAAATCAAGCTGAAGTGTCACAGAAGGCCTTCAGATTAGGCCAGAACCAGGCACATCAGGTCCTGGAAATGGGCTACCACTTTCCACAGGGCCTCATTTAAGGTGAAACCTTTGTCTAACCCAACATGATCCCCTTCTTCAGGGGACCTATAGTCAGTGGAGGAGGGGGGTGCAAATTGGGAATTTCCTTAGCCCTGGCTAAAGATCCATCATGTGAGAACAGGGCAAGTAAAGGAGATTGTTTATCCTCTGCATGAATGTGTAGGGGCAATGATACGGACTGGTTGGGCTGAATGACCTATTTAAACCAGAAACATATATGTATTTCCATGTAAGGGTGACAGTACATCAGGTGAACAAACACATACTAGTCTTCCAGCCAGAAATGTTGGGCCCACTTGAGGAGCACATACCCAATTACCAGCCAATAGGCACTCTGAAGTTTACACATTTGCCAGTCAGTCCATAGATTGACCTCCACTGCTTCATGCACATTCCACTCCACCCACAATAATGGGCACAAAAGATGTCCCCATACTGGCAGCACTGCCCAACATAAATATTTAAAACATAAGAGCTTACATCAGGATCATCAGCCTGCTGTCACTTAATATGTAATCCATATTCTCATAACAAACCTTTATACTTAGCCATGCTGAAATCCATCTCCCTGCCCATTAACCTGGCCACTCCATATTCCTTTGGATTAACATGGGCTCGCTCTTGCACCCAATTTGGTATCAATCATCCTTGGACATTAGCTCCATCCATTCCAGTCATTAATAACTATTATATACAACAATAGTCCTAACACTTACCACCACCACCTCTCACCCCAACAGCAACCAGTTTCAACTCCCACAATCTCATCTTCCAGATAATCTCTTATTCTATTGCTCATCAACATGTCAGGATAGAGCTCAAGATCACAGGACTATTATTTGAGATTTCATCCCATGACCCCCATTTTTTAAAACAAATGTACAAAGCTATTTAACCAAATCTAACGAGCTTTAAATTGGTGAGGGAATTTGTAGAGGGTTAAAGTGCTATGGTCACAATCACAGACAATATCACTCGTGACCTTGACTAATCCATTCTAAGACTTAAGAGAATCGGACAGCCATGTATAGACGAGGTGAACTTGCAACTGGGAGATGGCGATAAATGTAAGGACCTTGGAGAAGAGAAGATTAGTGATTGAGTGGTAGCTGGAAGAGACAGATTGCTCATTTTTGCTCTACGCTTCCTTCTTGAACACTGCAGCCAGAATGTCAGAGGACTGAGCTATTGGTCACACATGGCTGCTCACATAATGATGCCAGGGAGGCAGACAGTACGTGTGTGCAGTAGAGAATGTTTTGTGTGCTCAAGGAGACACTGCTGGGAGGGTGGGAATGAGCTTGCTGCAGCCTTCAGGCACAGAGATCAAATTGTAATTGCGAGGCTTCAAGCAGAATATTTTTATTTTATTTTTCTTTTAAATCTACATTTTATGAGGCTTCCAGAAAAATTTAATTAACCTTCGAAAGGGCAGAAACTTCATTTCTAGAACCGGTTAATAAACAGATTGAGGGGCTGAATTATTGCTTTCTATTCATTATTTATCACTATGTATATTCCATTTTATTAAAAGGTTTTTTTTTAGGAAGGCCTCTTAAAGAATGTGTTTTTCTCATCAAGATGAAGGATGATGAGACAGAAAACGAAATGTTTTCTCTTGCGCTCCATGCTGACAGAGACTGCTGAATGTGCTTATTTACAGACCAGCCAAAATTAACCATGCCCAGCCCTAATTAGACTTGGAAGTCTTCATTTTCTTATTAAACCTTTGCATAATCTCAGCAGTATGTGATGTTTTGAACATCTGCTATGGCTCATCGTCTCTGACTCAGCAGCCCAATTGCTGGCTGAGCCATTTCCAGCACCTGCCTCCACGAAACCCATTAGCACATTACACTTTACAGCAAGATTCTGCTGAAGCTGCTGCTTTACAAATGGCTGACAAAAAGCAGGATGCAATCAAATCAACAATTCCAAATGCAACCTCCCACTCAGCTACTTCACAAAAAAGTTGCATTTCTTTAAAAATAACTAGAAAAGGAAAATGATCTCCCAAATTGGCGATCAGTGCAATGGTGCAATGTGCTGCTAAAGGAACATTGCCAATCATTTTTGTTTATGAACCTGGTTATATAATTTGAAACACACAGTCACGTCTCCCAACCTTCATTGTGTTAAATATGATGCAAGGCAATTCTTCTCCCCCAAACTAAAACAGAATCTTCCAATCACTTTTTCATGTCAAGTCTGAATTAAGAATAGATTTACGTATTGGAAGTAGTGGCTGCACAGAACAGAGGCAGGAGACATTTCACCTGCCAAATTCAATTAACGTTTTGCTCATCAGGACAATTCGCAATAATACCAAATGTAAAGGGAACAACAATTTATACTGTATGAGAAGAGAGTACTGACTGGCAGCCTCTGATTGGTAGACGCGTCGCCATGGAGAATGCGCCAACTGATGGTGAAAGGTGAAGTATTGTGGGAAGTCAATTATAGATGAAGCAAGAAAGGGGCTACTGTCCAATGCTTTACCACAAAGCTTTCAGACCTGAATGATGCCCTATTGTGTATCATTTTGAAATAGGTAGAGCAAGCTTTCCTGTCAGGGTATACTTTAAAAATAAAAGTTAAAATTTTAGTTTTTTGGAAACATATCTGAATTACAAATAAAAGATTTAATTTATCAGTTATGTTTTTATGGGATTATGATTTTTCCATGAGGTGTTCCCAAGTAATGGCAGAGGTTTTAAATGGCTACTTTGCACAACTGAAGATCATGTGGAATTACCGGCGATACGTTGTAGGGCTGCTTCTAAAGTGTCAAAATAGATGTAGTAAGAGTCCTGGTTAGAACGAGGGGCTCTTAAAACAACTCAAACAGCTGGCCCTGAAGGCATTCAACTGCTTAAAGAAGTGGGAACTATGAGCCTCTTGCTCATATATTTAACAGGGCCCTGGGGTCTGCAATTATTTCCGAGGATTGGAGGGAGGCCCCTATGGTGACAATATTTGAAAAGGGCAATAAGTTAGAACTTGAATATTAGAGATGAATTAGTTTGTCTTCACTTCTAAGTAAACTGTTGGAAAACATCATCACTAGAGAAACAGTTTATGATAATCCTGTTGACTGAGAAAGGGGTTATTAGAGATCTCTGAACATGGCTTTTGGAGCTGGTCATCTTTCACCAACCTGGTTGAATTTTTTTGAAGAACGTTCCAGGTTAGTGGATGGTAGCCTTGTTAATATTGTACACTTTGATCTTCAAGAAGTTTTTGACAAGATGCCATATAATAAATTACTAAACAAAATAGAGCCCTGTGGGATTAGTGAAAAATTTGGGATGGGATAAGGAATTGGTTGCATTCTTGAAGATCGGAGGTTGTATGTCTGAGGACCAGTTACTAGTGGACTCTTTCAGGAATCAATAGTAGGCTCTTTGCTTTTCACAGTTTTCATCAATTTTGGATGATGGAGTTGGGGGGTGGGGGCAACTGTTCACAAGTTGCAGATAATACAAAGGCTTGGGCAATGCTAAATCTTTAGATGACAATTAGATCTAGATGCGGTGGGGGAAATGGGATCTTGGCTAGCAGATGTCATTTATTGTATTGCTGAAAACAAGAGAGACATTTTTTGTCAAAGCTTTTCGTTCTTGCACTCATCAGGATAATTTGCAAGAATACCAAATGCAAAGGGAACAACAATTTATACTGTATGAGAAGTGAGTGCTGATTGGATAGCAAATGGACTCTGATTGGTAGACTGGAGGCATTGCCACGGAGAATGTGCCAGTTGATGGTGACTGACAATTAACTGCCATGCATTGTTTGACATTTAAACCAGGCATCTTGACTATGATTGGTCAAAGCCTGAGGAATGAACCAGCAAACAGCTGTCAGTTATTTTGTCCAGCTGAAACAGGCACAAATGTGTGTACATGTTCTTTCTGTCTGCAAAGAACAGGGCCCTGTGTATTAACATATGTAGCTTCCAGTACGTGCAAATGCACCACACTGTGAGCCCAACTGACAGTCTTGAATTGGTTGTCAGTGTAATTCTTAGCACACTGAGAATTATTTAGAAAATGTTGTCCAGTCACACAATCACAACTAATGTTGGACACCATGTTTTGAATTTCGCAAGCACGAGCTGGTTGGGTACGGTCTGTACCTTGCCCATTGCGAACAGTGGAAGGGACATGTTGTTTGATATGATCCACCAGTCTTTGGGACATACAGCCTTTTATTGTAGATAAATATAGTTATGCGAGTGGATAGGGTTAACACCAGCCATGTATACACCATTTAGGGTTACAATCTTAAGGCTGTTAAGCAGCAAAAGACCAAGATGTTCTAGCACATGAATCTCAGAAGGTCCATAACCTGTGCTGTGAGGCTTTTGTAAAAGCAAATGGAATGAGAATGATTGCCTAGGCAATCAAATACAAAACAAAAAATACAAGGCATTGGTTAGGCCTCTTTAAAATAATGTGCAGTTTTGGTCCCCTTCCGTGGTGGGTAATATAGAGATCCTATAGAAGAAGGGCCACTAGATTGATACCTAAATTGAAAGAGTTTTAGTTACCCCAATAGGCTTGAAGAGCTGGGAATTTTTATGGTCGAAAAGCATAATTTGATTGAGGTCTTGAAAATAATAAAGGGGTTAGATTTGCTTCACGTGGATGGGTTATTTGAGAGAGAATCAGGACATGCAAGTTATTTAAGCATAGAGCTAGGAGAGCTGTCAGGAGGCAATTCTTTTGAAAGAGAGTTGTGACCAACAGAACAAAGTACTGGCCCTTTCAACAAGTGTAGATTCAATGCAAATATTCAAAGGAAGTTGAATAGCTTTTTAAACGTAACTGACTTCATGCTGCATAAAGGTTATGTGGAGTATTGGATGATGTGTCACCCAGCCTCTGTCTGTCCTGGAACTTGATTGGTCTCTTTCAGGGTCGGAGAGAAATTTTCCAATATTGATCTGGGGCTTTATCTTGTTTTTTGATATAAAAGCCCAGCTGGTTGTTGGCGGAGTGGGAGGGGGACGCAGCTGGCAGTCAAAGTGTGCATAAGTTGCATCGTGACCATTATAAGACCAGTTTGGTGGACCAGTTGGTGTTTTCCTGTGTGTCCTTTTCATGTTTCATTAACAAAAAGAGACATTTCATCTCAGTGATGCCATATGCTGCAATTATATCCAAAGTAGATGCTGGAATTAGTGAGTGACCTCTATTGTGTAAGTTACATTGCTTCTAGTCCTTTATATTTTCTTTATACTGGAAGCTGCAAGTACAAAATTGCAGGAACTAAAGAAGAGGAAATATATGAGCAATTGGAATTAACAGGGAGTGGAAATGAAATCACAAAAGTCGCTTTCATAACCAGAGATAGAAAGTCAGTTCCTTACAAAGGATTACTATTTCAACCAAAATATTTAAAATGGCACATACCCAGGGATAAGTTCATAAGAATTTTTCTAATGAAATTAATTCTATCCCCTCATTAGTTATGGGTGTTAGAAACAGTTTTCAGAGTCTTCCTCTTGGACAACAGAATATCAGAGAAATATTATTCATATAATATTGTCCATGAAAGTGTTAATACTGTATTTCATACATATTCTCGCTCAATGGCTGAATGGTGATATTCAGTATTGGAGATCTGGCTGGCTTAGACTCTTGCAAGTGTCATGTACTCTTCCAACTGGATGGTTGGCACAATTACATGAGATCTTTCCAAAATCACCCCTTAAACCCCTATTATATCAATTATATCAGATCAAAAATTGGGAACAGGCCATTTGCAATTTATCCTCCACAAGATCAGTAGTCCCAATCCCACTTAGCCCCTCTACTCCTTTATCCCTTTTCCCCATTTATCCAACTTGTTCTTAAATGTTAACACGGGGCTGGATTTTCCTCTTGGGAGCCTGTAAACTGCACTCCCAACTGATGTGTGACTTTGCCCGGGATTTTTGACTTTTTCCCACAGGGTTTGGATTCAGTACAGTTTGCGAGCTGCAAGCCAGTGCGGGAGGAGTATGGGTGCAGAGGCGGGTTGGTAAGACAACCTTCTCAACAACATTTGAAGGTGTGAAAACACTTTACACTTACTGCTCAGAAAGAGTTCCAGACTCCTCAGCAGGTTTTCCATTTTCTTCACAAACACTCGAACCTGGCAGGCTTTTAATGGTCTTCCAAAACCCCACACCGCCAGATGAAAATGGTGTGCGGGAGGAAGTCAGATTTTCATCCCTCACTTAAAATTGAGGACCCAACCTCAGTGTGGACGGGTGTGTGTTTTGCACACTAAAGCATTTCCAACTTGCAAAAAAAAAAATGGCCAGAGGAAAATGCCGCAGGTGAGGGAATTTGGAGGGAAATCAGATTTCCTCAAAAAAAAACAAAGTGTGTCAATTGGCATATTGAAACACACCTCCACACACAGGTGAAAATTCGGCTCATGGTCTCAGCTTCAATCACCAAACTCTGGCAGTGCATTCAAATTTCATAACCCTTTTACACAAACAACAACTGTTCTCCTCCCAACATATAATCTTACCTTTATGTTCACTTGTTCTAGCTCCTTCAACTATTTAAAACAGCTCCTCACAAATGACATGACTAAACTACCACTAATAAAGCGCCCCTGGTGTCCATTAATTGACCTGCAGACCTTTCAATAACAATGACAAAAGCTTCAAATTTGTTTTCAAACAAATGTAGCGAGTGACTTGAGTTATCAGTGCTGGCATTTTTGACCGAATCCCACTCAGTCCCTTAACTGCACCAGGAGCTTGGTGCAGAAGGCAATAGTTATGAACTCAAAACCCTAACCACTGAATAAGAGTAGATCAGAGATCATTTTGGTCAGTTTAACAAACTTTGGCAGAGTCCTTGACCTCTTTAAAACAAGGTTCAAATCCAGTCTTGGTTGATGAAATGACAGTCTCGTCTTTTGAAGGCAGGAAGAGTCCTAAATGAAATAAGCTTGCACTCATGTCTCCCCAGCTCTTTATGTGGTGCAACATGGAGAGAGCAGGCAATGAAAGGGAAGGAGATAGGAAATAAAAGAGATGAACAACAGAGGGACTTGAGATGCTCTGGGTGGAATCATACCAGAAATCGGCCTTGCCCTGAGGTTCCCTTCTCCCCCTTCCCCTGGCACCACAAGCCGGCCACGAAGAAGCCATTGCAGAGAATTGTCAGTGCCCCCCCCCCGCCACCCACCCACCCACCCCCCCCAACCCCCCAGAATCGAATGAGATGCTGGGATCACCGCAAGCAACTGTGCAAAGCTGTGTGCATTCACCTCTGAGTTCCCCTCAAAGTTGAGGTCGCCAGGGTCCCATCTTTTAAAGGAAGTTGTAAATCATGCTGTCGTGATTTAAATTTGACGTGGGGGGTGATTCCGGCATGTGGCCACAATAATTAGATGCTAATTTATTACAATTAAGTTCCCAACATTCAACAGTAGGAAACACGGCCCAACATTGACGTGGGAGGGGTCAATCACGTCCTGGATTCCTGTCGTCAGGAAATGGGACTAGGGCCTTCTCGTAAGATTCTCTGATCTCACCACCAAACACGCCGGTTGTGTACGAGGGCGGAAAATCCCAGCCTCTGAGTGTTTTCTTTGGGGCAGAGCGGGCCAAGTAGGTTTAAAGAGAGCTTTAAAATCAATAAAGTATTTGGATATAGAATGAGGAAATTAGGGATGCAGTGACAAGGGATTAACAGCATTATAGTGCCGTGCACAGTACTCACCCATTGTAATACATTTTAATAAGGTACAGAATGTCCACTGGAAGAATTGCCTAAGGAATTTTATATTGAAAACACAATTTCCACTGCCAATAAATGCATTAATTCCCTCTGTACAGGTTTCCACCTTTCTAGCCTTTAGATTTTCTGGCCTCAGGCCTAGCAGACAATACTTCCAGACCATAAGATAAAAATAAAATACTACAGATGCTGGAAATCTGAAATAAAAACAGAAAATGCTGGAGAAACTAAGTAGGTCTGACAGCATCTGTGAAGAGAGAAACAGAGTTAGCGTTTCAAGTCCATATGACTCTTTAGAGATAAAGGGAAGTAGAAATGTGATGAAATTTATACTGTGTATGGGCCGGGTGGGGCGGGTGGGAGCAGGTGTAGCTGGATAAAAGGCCAGCATAAGGAGAGATTGACAAAGATGTCATGGACAAAAAGACAAAGGGAGTGTTAATGGCAGTGTTAAGGGCTAAAGGAGGTGCTGATGGTGACATAAAGGTAAGAAAGCAGAATGTTTTAATAGCAGAAGTAGGTCAGCACTCTGTGAAAGAACATGGAACAAGTAACAGATGGCCCTTTTAGGGGTGGGGTTGGGGGAGGGGGCAGTGGTTGGGGGAAAAAGGATAGAAAAAGGGACAAAACAATGAATAAATGAATACAAATAAAAATAAGTAGATAACAAATAAAAATAAATTTTAAAAAAGAGATTAAAAAAGGGGGTGAGGATAGAGGAGAGAGTTCATGGTCTGAAATTGTTGAACTCAGTATTAAGTCCGGAAGGCTGTAAAGTGCCTAGTCGGAAGATGAGGTGCTGTTCCTCCAGTTTGCATTGAGCTTCACTGGAACATTGCAGCAGGCCAAGGATGGAAATGTGGGCATGAGAGCAGGGTGGAGTGTTGAAATGGCAAGCGACAGGGAGGTCTGGGTCATGCTCGCAAAGCGGTCACCCAGTCTGCGTTTGGTCTCCCCAATTAGAGACGACCACATTGGGACCGCATTCTGCTTCCTTACCTTTATGCCACTATCAGCATCTTCTTCAGCCCTTACCACTACCATTAACACTCCCTTTGTCTTGTGTCCATGACATCTTTGTCAATCTCTCCCTAACCCCCACTTATTGCTGACCTTCTATCCAGCTTCACCTGCTCCAACCCCTTAACAGTATAAATTTCATCACATTTCTACTTCTCTTTAGCTCTGAAGGAGTCACACAGGCTTGAAACATTAACTCTGTTTCTCTCTCCACAGATGCGGTCAGACCTGCTAAGTTTTTCCAGCATTTTGTTTTTATTTAATGCTTCCAGACCTCTATCCATCCTGTTACCTAACTGGTTTCTGATGCACTAAAGTGGTGGAATTAAAGTGCATTTTTGATATACAATTCCTTAGGGCAATCAATTTCAAGAGGCATTCTGTATCTCATTAACATGTCCATTATTTTTTTAAAACTTCTCAGTGTGGAAAAACACTGTACAAGGCACTTTAATACATTCTACTAAGGAAACTCCCATCCAGCTTCAACCACCCAACACCTCCCACCAAAATCCAACTCAGGTTTCCCTTTTGCCCAGTGACCTAGCTCAGAAACAAAACTACTTGCATCTGAAGAACATCACAAGTGCAAATCCACAGCCCAGCCCATTCTTATTAAAATGATGAGACGTGAAAGCTGGTTCAACAAACACAAGAGCTCTTGGTTAAGGTCGCAGCAATTGGCTTTAGCACTCCCAAGTGAAGCAGAGAAACATCTGTAGAATCCTATTCCGGTTCAGTCACCAAGGACACCTGCTGACAAGGGGTGATCAGGTAAGGAAGAGATCAGGTTTAGTTGTGATGTCCTCTACGAAGGAATATCACCCTGCCCCCTCCCCCACATGCACCTGGGTGAAGAGCCAATCATCTCAGGCATCTCAGGGATTGTAGCCTAGGCTGAGTCAGCACCACAACAGAATGAGGCAGCACAAAGAGGAAATAATCACATTTCGGAACAGATGCACTACATTGTGACTTGGTGTGCACCAGTTTCTGCTTCAAATCAAAATTAAAATTGTAATGTAGCTCCCTGGAGGAATGAGGTCGTTTCACAGTGGTTAATACTTTACAAGAGTAAAATCAAGAAATTCAAGTTGCCAAGAGTCCAACAGATTTCCTGTGTACTCCACATATGAGACTAATTTAACATCTACAAAATGAAGATACAGTTATCTACACTGGTGACACATTTAAAATGTTAGGAGAGGAGCTGACGTCTGCTAATTTTTCCTGAACAACTAAATACAAGTTTCACAGGGCAGTGCCCGGCTGAGATCTGAACTGCAATCAGTCTCCGATTAGTCACTACACCGTAAAAGCACTCAAAATATCCCAGGTATTTGGCAACACTGTGCAGCCAATGACATTACTGCTACCAATGCTGGTGAGCTGGAGTTTCCAACACACGTTCCAATAAATGATATGAAAATTTAGTAGGTTTTGCGGTTTGCACTTTGAAGACAAGTCCAGCATTGTTTAGTTAACTCAGGCTGACACTCTTTGGAAATGGACAGGGAGTACGAGCATGCATACCAACAACCATCCTACCCAAACCAAGACCTACTCTTTCTGCTCCTTGTCAATGTGTTGTAAAAAAGGTCCTTTGTACTACAACAGTATTTGTCACTGTAATTGCAGCCCTGGGATTTTTTAAAAATTATTTGTTCATGGGATGCAGACGTCACTGGCTAGGCCAGCGTTTATTGCCCATCCCTAATTGCCCTTGTTCAGAGTGCAGTTAAGAGTCAACCATATCACAGTTGCTGTGGATCTGAAGTTGCATGTAGGCAGGTTTCTTTCCCTAAAGGACATTAGTTAACCAGATGGGCTTTTACAACAATCGACAATAGTTTCATGGTCATCATTAGACTTCTAATTCCAGATTTTTTTTTAAAATTCAAATTTCATCATCTGCTGTGGTGGAATTCAAACCAGAATCTCCAGAGCATTTCCCTGGGTCTCTGAAATACTGGTCCAGTGGCAGTACTACTTTGCCACCACCTCCCCCATAAATATTTTCCACTCTCCCATCTCCACTGTTATCAAGATTGTCGTATATTTCCTAAAGACTTCTTACCAAACAAACAAGGTTGGGAAATAAATATTCCAGGGTACACAGGTGTATTTTTTTATTCATTCAAAAGATGTAGACATTGCTAGCAAGGCTGGAGTTTACTGTCCATCCCTAATTGCCCTTGAGAAGATGGTGGTTTGAGCTGCCAGCTTGAACTGCTGTAGTTTGTAGTGTAGGTACAGACAACAGTGCCATTAGCAAGGGAGTTCTAGGATGTTTTTAAAAATTCATTCAAGGGATGTGGGCATCGCTGGCTAGGCCAGCATTTATTGCCCATCCCAAATTGCTGTGGGTCTGGAGTCACATGTAAGCCAGACCAGGTAAGGGCAGTAGATTTCCTTCCCTGAAGGACTTTTAATTCCAGATTTTATTTTAATTGGATTCAAATTTTACTAACTGCCATGGAGGGATTCAAACCCAGGTCCCCAGAGGATTACCTTGGGTCTCTGCTATAGTAGCCCAATGACGATACCACTATGCCACCGCCTACCCAAAGTTCCAGTACTTTTACCCAGCAATGATGGAAGAACATAATATATTTCCAATTCAGGGTGGTGTGTAGCTTAGAGAGGAACTTGCAGGTTGTGCTGTTCCCATGCACTTGCTGCCCTTATCCTTTTAGGTGGTAGAGGTCACTAATGTGGGAGTTGCTGAAGTGCATCTTGGAAGTGCACCAGTGATGGTGGGATTGAATGTTTAAGCTGGTGGACAGGGTGCCAATCAAGCAGGCAGCTTGGACCTGGAAGGTGCCAAGCTTCGAGTAAGGTGGGTGCTGCACTCATCCAGGTTAAGTGGAGAGTATTCCATCAGACTCTTGACTTGTGCCTTGCAGATGGTGGGCAGGCTTTGGGGAGTCAGGAGGTGAGTTATTCACCACAGAACCTGTCTGACCTCCTCTGTATTTGTGTGTTTCTGGTCAATGGTAACCCGCAGGATATTGATAGTGGGTGACCTCACAATGTTAATACCATTGAATGTCAAAGAGAGCTGGTCTGTTATTGGAAAAGGTACTTGTGTAGCTCGAATGCTACTTACCACTCATCAGTCCAAGCCTAAATGTTGTCCAGCTCTTGTTGTATGTGGGCATGGACTACTTAATTATCTGAGGAATTGAAAATGGAACTGAACATTGAAATTATTAACAAACATCCCCATTTCTGACACGTTAGAGGGAGGGTCATTGATGAAACAACTGAAGGTGGTTTGGGCCTAGGACACTACCCCAAAGAGCTCCTGCACCGATGTCCTGGGGCCTCCAACAGCATTAAACATCTTTCTTTACGGTAGGCATGACTCCAGCCAGTGGAGACTTTTCCCCCCGATTCCCACTGAATTCAATTTTGCTAGGGTCCTTGGTGCCACAGTTGGTCAAACGCTGCCTTATTATCAAGGGCAGTCACTCTTAAATCAACTTTGGAATTCAGCTCATGTTTGGGTCAAGGTTGTAACACGGTCTGGAGCCAAGTAGCTCTGTTAGAGACCAAATTGAACATTGGTGAGCAGGTTTTTGGTGAGTAAGGGCTGCTTGAAGGCATTTAGGTGATGACACCTTCCATCACTCTGAAGATTGAGAGTTGACTGAAGGAGCAGTAATTGGCCAGATTAGATTTGCCCTGCTTTTTGTGTACAGAACATATCTTCCGGTACATGCTAGTGCTGTAGCTGTACAGGAACAGCCTGGCTAGAGCCACGGCCAGTTCTGCAGCACAAGTCCTGAGTGTTCACTCCAGGATGTTGCCATGGCCCATAGACCTTGATGCATCCAGTGTGTGCAGCCATTTCTTGATATCACGTGGAGTGAATCAAATTGGCCGAAGACTGACCATGATGGTATGGTCCTCAGAAGGCCGAGATGGAATATCCATTTGGTACTTCTAGCTGCAACTTCCAGCTGCAAATACATCAGCAATTACAGAAAAAGAGTTTTTAAACCTCTGTGAGAAACAAGAGCATTGTGAGGATCAAGCCAGATTAGTGTTTACATTATAACTCTTTCTACCCTGCAGGTGATTTTAAAGGTTTCCTCTGCAGTGGCTACAAGGATTAACAGCAGCCAGAAGGAGCACAGTTGTAAGTCTGTGTTGTTTTACACCAGCTCCCCGTGCAAGGGATGGGCTTGCGCCAGGAACAGGTCAGTAGCAATAGCTCACTGCAGATAAAACACATGCTCCTGTGTCATGACAGGCACAGCTCCATATATCTGTGTTGCACTGGTGCTGTATCTGGGGGAGTTGGGCTGTCTCTAACCAGCAACGCTTAAACATGAAACGTTAACATGGAGCAATTGAAAGACTGCCCCTTTTATTACTATTTTTGGGCAATTAATGAGAATAAAAATAACCACCAGCCCTGCCTACTCCCAAGATAAGCACAGCTGGGCTCAGTTGTTTATTCCACCAGAATCCACAGTTGTTTTTTTACCCAGCTATACAGGGACACAGTGACAGTGTTATTAGTTTCTGACACAAACTGCAAGGTAGGATAGTCCTGCAATTTCATTAATTTTAAGTTATGCATTTGAAATGAAATTCTATTAGATTTTTGATGTTTTATTGACTGAAAACCTTAAAGAATTGGGTTACAAAGTCAGTCTGCAACTAGCTGTCATGAAGGATTACAACACTGATGGATTACAATGGCCATGAAGTATTTTTTCATTCGAAAGCCACATGAGACCTGAGTAAAGCCAGTGGAGGTGCAAACAGTTCACGTGCTCAGGTTTCAAGGCTGCAGCGCAGTGAATCTCCAGAGCAGTTGGATGAGGAGGCACACCAGCACCCCTCACAGTGAGTCACCAAACTGACTCCAAGCAGACAGCACAAATTGAGGCAAAAAAGTGCTCCCTGCAAAAAGAAACTCCAGGAGAATTTGCCTTTTACTGCTCTTGGGAAGTGAGCCTCCCCCAGGTGCAGCCAAGACAAAAAAAGAGAAGTGGCAAACGCCTGTTACACCAGGTTACCACACCTTCTGTATCCCACCCAGATTTCCTGAATTGTTTCCAAAATAAATCAATGGGCCTGCCCAGTGTTAATGAGTCAGCAGGGTGGTTTCTGAGCTCCTGGTATATCTTACTGCGCAATCCCAGCAGAATTGTGCCTCAACAATTCTAGTGCAAAGGCTGGAGGGTCAGTGGGAGTCATGGACAGTTTGACTTTCTTCACCCCTGGGCCAGCTGGCTGTTTAGACCCTGTCACGGGGCTGGACTGCATTACCCCAGGAGCAGGTCCAGGCCAAGCAAATGAGCCAGGACAGAAAACTCATAGGATCCGTTGAGTACCTGTTGAGAAAAATGGTCTCCTCTCTCAACCGACAGAGGCTGTGAGCTTTAACCCAATAACAGCATCTTTGCCTGTGTTACAGAAGAGTGCTGGGGTATCAGCAAACTCAACAGTTGGATTAGGATCTTAGTGTTCCTAACCACTGTTACACTGAAAACCCCTGATGGCACAGTAGATAAATGCACAGACTCAAGGTGACACCGCACCAGAAAGCAGTGAAATCCCTGTTCCCTGCAAAGATAACTGACATCAACCTTTCGCCCTCTGCAAAGCTACCTGACTTCAACCAGCTGAAGTGCTCCAGCTTGTTTCTGTGCTGCTATGTTAGTAATGAAGGGTGGGAAGTGGTAAAACCACTTTCGAAAGATCTAGCAACTCAAAAATGGGCCTCTATGAGGCACTGTGGGTCATCAGTAGCAGCAGAATTGTATTCAACCAGAATCTGTATCCTCATGGCCTGGCATCTTCCCCAGTCAGCATTAAGCCAGGGATCAACCCTGGTTCAGTGAAGAGTGCAGGAGCAGCACCAGGCATACCTAATAATGAGGTTTTGACCTGGTGAAGCTACAACACAGGACTACTCGCATGCCAAGCAGCGGTACATGCCGAACAGCGGAAGCAGTATCCGATAGACAGAGCTAAGTGATCCCAAAACCAACGGATCAGATTTAAGCTCTGCAGTCCTGCCACATCCAGTTGTGAATGGTGGTGGACAATTAAACAACTCACTGGAGGAGGAGGCTCCACAAATATCCCCATTCTCAATGATGGGGGAGCCCAGCACATCAGTGCAAAAGACAAGGATGAAGCATTTGGAACAATCTTCCACCATAAATGCCGAGTGGATGATCCATCTCGGCCTCCTCTGGAGGACCCAGCATCACAGATGCTAGTCTTCAGCCAATTTGATTCACTCCCCATGATATCAAGGAACGATTGAAGGCACTGGATATCGCAAAGGCTATTGGCCCTGACAACATTCCGGCAACAGTGCTGAAGACTTGTGCTCCAGAACTTGCCGCATCCCTAGCCAAGCTGTTCCAGTACAGCTACAACACTAGCATCAAAACGGCAATGTGAAAAATTGCCCAGATATGTCCCGTACACAAAAAGCTGGACAAATCCAACCCGGCCAATTACCGCACCATCAGCCTACTCTCAATAATCAGTAAAGTAATGGAAGGGGTCATCAACAGTGCTAGCAAGCGGCACTTGCTTAGCCATAACCTGCTCACTGACGCTCAATTTGGGTTCCGGCAGGGCCACTCAGCTCCCGACCTCATTACAGCCTTGGTTCAAACATGGACAAAAGAGCTGAACTCCCGAGGCGAGGTGAGAGTGACTGCCCTTGACATCAAGGCAGCATTTGACTAAGTGTGGCATCAAGGAGCCCTAGCAAACCTGGAATCAACAGAAATCAGGAGGAAACTTTTCACCGGTTGGAGTCATACCTAGCACAAAGGAAGATGGTTGTGATTTTTGGAGGTCAATCATCTCAGTCCCAGAACATCACTGCATGAGTTCCTCAGGGTAGTGTCCTAGGCCCAACCACCTTCAGCTGCTTCATCAATGAACTTCCTTTCATCATAAGGTCAAAAGTGGGAATATTTGCTGATGATTGCACAATGTTCAGCACCATTTGTGACTCCTCAGATACTGAAGCAGTCCATGCCCAAATGCAGCAAGACCTGGGCGACATTCAGGCTTGGGCTGATCTGTGGCAAGTAACATTCATGCCACACAAGTGCCAGGCAATGACCATCTTCAACAAGAGAGTGTCTAACCATCGTCCCTTGACATTCAATGGCATTGCCACCACTGAATATCCCACTATCAACTGAATCAATGGGGGTTACCATTGATCCAGGTCAGTTTCTGATCAGTCATATAAATGCTGAGGCTACAAGAGCCCATCAGAGACTGGGAATTATGCAGAGAATAGCTCACCTCCTGACTCCCCAAAGCCTGTCCACCATCGACAAGCCACAAGTCAGGGGTATGATGAAATATTCTCCATTTGCTTGGATGAGTGCAGCTCCAAAAACACTCAAGAAACTTGATATCTGCCAGGACAAAGCAGCCCGCTTAATTGGCACCCCATCCACCACCTTCAACGTTCACTGCCTCTGCCACTGAAGCACAGTGGCAGCAGTGTGTACCATCTACGAGATGCACTGCAGCAACTCGCCAAGGCTTCTTCGACAGCTCTTCCCAAACCCAAAACCTCTACCACATAGAAGGACAAGGGCAGCAGACACATGGGAACACCACCACCTGCAAGTTCCCCTCCAAGCCACACACCATCCTGATGTGGAAATATATCACTGTTCCTTCACTGTCACGGGGTCAAAATCCTGGAACTCCCTCCCTAAGAGCACAGTAGGTGTACCTACACCACATGGGCTGCAGTGGTTCAAGGGTAATTAAGGATGGGTAATAAATGCTGGCCTACACAGCGATGCCCACATCCCATGAAAGAATAATAAAATATCAGTTAAACTGTGACCAAGTTTCTCTGTGATGCTCTTTAAGATGAATTAATGACTGACATTCCCCATCTAGGCTCACACGTGAAGAATGACTACTTTGGAAAGATACCAGAAAGCTGCCAGTGATGATAAATACAACAACTTGTATTTATATTGCACTTTAGCATAGTAGGATATCAAGCCAAACAACTGGAAACATCTATCGGAGGACTGGGAAGAAAACTGGAAGGAGAAAGAACAGTTCGAAGAAATCACCTTTCCTATGTTAAGGAAAGGAGGTTCCTTGCTTCTGCACATCACCAAATGACACAGAGCAGTGTTCGAAAATAACATCACCACTGTATTGTTTTTACGATGCAAAATGATTCGGAAACTGCTTTGTGAAATGCTCACCTTGTAGAAGGTAATTAGTCCTAGCAGCACACTTTATTAACCTTTTGCACCGCTCAAATCTGAAAAGGACACAGTTGTCACACAAAAGGAAGGTTAAAATTACTGATGGTAAAGAGGCTTTTCTGAAAAAAGATGTTCTTCTAACTTTGATGCTTTAATCTCTTTCTGTTCTCAAGCTGAACCCTTGAATGACTTGACTAGTGAAACCACGTAGTTCATTCATGACCAGAAGGCCGTAATTTTTTGCTGAGTTAACTGATGTCAACAGAGCTGGCATCAGGGGTCTAACTGACTTCTGAACTGTTGAACCAGGTTGGGGTGCATCAGGAAGTTATCCGAAAGAATTTATGCTCCTGCTCAGGAGCCTCTGTGGATGTTGAATGAAAACAGGAGTGGGCTCGACAGCAACACCACCACCTCCCTGACAATATCTACCTTCTACAATGGCCACCTGAATGTGGTGCTGGAAAGTAACTGGAAAGCAATCGTCAATGTCTTATTATTAAATAAATAGGAGAGTGCAAGTAAAACGCAATGCAAGTTATTACCATCAAGGAGAGGATCTCCTACATTACAACATTACTACACTTCAAAAGTACTTTATTGGCTATAACACATATTGGAACTTCTCAAAGGCTCTATATAAATGCAAATTCTTCTTTACCTGCTGTCATGGGTTCTCAAGAACAGCAAGCATATCCATGGTAGCACAAATCATGTGTAAACTAGTCATCTCCTCTCTTGCCCAACCTCAAACTCGGGTTCACCATTATAACACATCTTCATTTTCCACACCAGCCTTTTTGTGGCCTCTGAGTCACAAAGATTAAGGGCATACATGGAGTGGAGACTATTCCTGAGCGCAACATAGACAGTGAAAAGTCTGGAATTTCGTTCACTTGGAAATTTCTGCAGAAAGCTGAGCTAGCATTGCAACTTGGGAGTGAGTCATCAATACTCTGTAAAAGCAGACAGGTTAGCAAATAGAGTAAAGGACACACAGAATGGAAACCATTACTAAGTGCAACATAGACTGAGTGCAAAGTCAGAAACTCGATTCATGTGGGAATCCTGTGCAGAGGGGAGGAAAGAGTTGTGTTCCTATCTAATAGGTTCTGTTGATGGATGTTAAATACCTAGTTGTTTAAGGTAATGAAGTGAACAGGTGTTGGGTATTGATTGGTTCATTATACTCATGTGTATATAAAGAAGAGTCAGCCAACACTGGGGTGCATGTTATAGTGGAGAAGTAAGCAATAAACAGTCTCTACCGAAGTAGCCTAGTCTCTGTCTTCTTCACAACCAGGCTTGGGAGTTTCATTTAAGATTGGTAGCAGAGAATGGTTGCCTGAAGGTGAAGATTGGAGACTAAGATTTACTTCCAGACAGAAGGTTAGAATTGAGACTCTTTAAAGAAAGATGACTGAAGCCAGGTATAAGTTGGCAGGATATGATTTTCCACCCTACTAAGGAGAAAATGAGGTATGGCCTTGGCATTGTTGCTTCCTAACAAAAATAACAATAGAAGCAAAGTATTTTGAGATGGATGCCAGTCAGTTGGATACTGATAGAGGTTTGGATCTTCTATTAAACCTCACAGATAAAACTTATGAATGCCTATGGGGCTTGGTTGGACTTGGATAAGTTTCGACATATGGATGATTCTTCCATAGAAGAATACATTATGGAGTTTAACCGACTAAATATGAGATTGCAGCGATTCTACTTGTAAATTCCCAAATCAGTACTTGCTTTTAAATTAATGGACCATGTTCGGATATCAAAAATGGATAGGCTCTTGGTTTTAACTGAGTTAAATTCAGAGAGAGAGAAATGCTTTTAGATCTTATGCCTGAAGCCTTAAAAATTTCTGGGGAAGCATTCATTTTCAGCTGCTTTTATGATGCAAATGGGCTCTTCAGCAGTGACACCAAAGATGGAGGATACAATGCTAACAATGTTTTGGGACTGTTCGACTATACAGCCCAAACATCTATAGAAAAGAGAAATTACAAATAAAAGATAACGACAGAGACCCTTTGGGGAGCTATAACAGGCAGCAAGAGTTGGGCAATTATGAAGGAGGATAAACCCCAAAATAATCAAGGGGTGGTCAACAAGTGCTTCAGATGTGACTCTAAGTATCATTATGCACTGAATTGTCCAAAAATGAAAAACAGGGTTTTTGAGACACTACATGACATGGAAGGCAAGGAGGACGATACTGACCAATTAGAAGGAATTGTATCGATCACCAAAAGTATCAGTTTGGTAATGAGTATCCTAGTTGTAGATTTGTTCAATTGCGCAATTCTAGATAGTGGGTGTACATCCACTGTACGTAGAGTGGACTGGCTAAAATGTTACATGCATTCTTTAAGGAAGACCGAAGTAAAGTCAAAGGATTTGACAGAATATATCCCCCTTTTTCCAATAATTTATAATTTTTTAATATATTTTTATATAAATACTTTTCTTTTCCCACCTATTTCCATTATTTTTAAATGTATTTCCATCCATTGTTTTATCTCTACCTTTTAGCCTATTTCAATCCTTTCCCCCCACCTCCACTAGGGTTATCTGTACCTTACTCGTCCTGCTTTCTACCCTTAATGTCATCATTAGCACATTTCCTCAGCTAATATTACCACTGTCAACACCCCTTTGTCATTTTGTCTATGACATCTTTGGCAATCTCTTCTTTGCCTCCACCTATCACTGGCCCTCTACCCAGCTCTACCTGTCCCACCCCCCTTCAACCAGCTTATATTCCACCTCATTTCTATATTTCTTAGTTCTGATGAAGAGTCATTCGGACTCGAAACGTTAACTGTGTTCCTCTCCGCAGATGCTGTCAGACCTGCTGAGTTTTTCCAGGTATTTTTGTTTTTGTTTTGAATATGACAGCTCTACTTGTTTTAGGTTTGGTGATGGTAACACGTTGAAATCACTTAAAGAACAGTAAAATAGCAGAGGTAAATCACTATCAGTACTGATCTTGTATTGAGTGAAATACCTTTACTGTTAAGTAAGCCTTCAATGAGAAAAGGCCCAAATGAAGTTGGACATGGAGCATGCTAGAGCAATTGTTTTTGGGAGACTTTGCCTTTAGGGCCTATCATCTTGAGACAATGTTAAAGAGGTGTTAATGGCAGCTGGGGATAGGGATTTAAAGGAGAAGAAGCAAACTGTTACAAAACTACATCGACAATTTGCACATCTCCCTGGCTCTAGGTTGAAGATTCTGTTAAAGGTTGAAGCAGTCATGGATGAGGAATATGTCAGACTTGTCGAGGATGATAGCGAAAAATGTGATATTTGTAATAAGTACAAGAGAACACCATCACAACCAGTAGTAAGTCTTCTACTGGCAAGAGATGTCAATGAAGCCGTAGCGATGGACCTCAATGTATGCGATAAAGAGAATATTTTTCTTCTACATCTTGTAGATGTAGTGGCTATATTTAGTCTGTCAGTGGTAATTTATAGTAAAAACAAAGTAAATATCGATAAGATATTGGCAATATGGATAGGGACGGGGCTGGAAGCACCATCTAAATTCTTAACGGACAACGGAGGTGAATTTGCCAATGACAAATTCAGGACTGTGTGAAAATTTGAATATTGTAGCAATGCATACAGCAGCAGAAAGTCCTTTTAGTAATGGGATATGAGAGAAATCACAGTGATTGACGAAATACTCCAAAAAATTTTAGACTGACCAACCAAATTATAAATTGACAACTGCTGTAGTGTAGGCAGTACACGCAAAAACACTCTTCAGATGGTTGGGGGCTCAGGCCCCTGTCAATTAGTTTATGGCAGGGATGCAAAGATACCTTCAATAATGTGGAACCATCCCCCAGCTTTGGAGGGGACTACCATTAGTCCCATTTTTGTAGAACATTTGAATGCCACACATGCAGGGAGGAGAGCATTTATTAAGGCAGAGGTTTCGGGGAAAAAATCAGGAGAGCTTTGAGGTGTGGAATCAGGCAGTCAGAAATGAAGTTTAATCCCTGGGACATGGCTAATTATAAAAGAGAAAGGCAAAAAGAATGGAGGGGCCCAGGAAAAGCTATAGGCAACAATGGTAAAACTATAATCTCGCAAGTGGTAACCAAACTGTGAGAGTACACTCCACAGAGCTCACTGACACTGATCAAACATTGATGAACTTGAACAGATGAAGAAAACTGAAGATGCACCATGCACTCCGCTTACATATGCTGGACTTATACGAACAACAGATTGTGGCAGATAAGGGGCGGACTGAGAGTAGACCAAGCGATTATGATGATCAGGACTGGACCATTTGTCACAAAGATCAAGTGCCAAAAGTTGGAACTAGGGTGAGCATATTCCAGAAGCAGCTAGTGGGTGGAGAGAAGCCACCATAATAGGAAAGACAGGAAAGGCCACAGAGAAATACAAAAACTGGCTGAATGTACAAGAAAAGAGACAGAATATCAGATCGATGGATTGGCAGAAGGAAGTAAAAACGTAGAAAGCCAGAAAACGTAGTGCAAGTTCAGACAGTGGGTCTAATGATGATCACAGCCCAAGGAAAAGATCAAGAACTTGTGAAAGGAAGTCTAGTTGCAGGAGGGATGGGTCAAGTAGTAGTAGCCCAGTTACAGACAGGAGATCTAGAGAGCATGGACCAAAGAACAGGCAAGGAGTGACAAGAAATAGGAGCCTCTTATGATAGAGATGCTCTAGTGGCTACTAACAAGTTAGATGGTAAATTGGTAATTGACAGTTCTGGAGAGAGCTTGGTGTTTATACAGAGATGCCAGACAAAGGACAGCCAGCATTGTCCCATAGATGGATATGTATGGAGAAAGTACTTCCCGACGGGCTAAAACCAGACGTGTAGCTCGGATTTGAGGAACAGCTGAGCAATCAGGAAGTTGGAGTGGACTCCCCAAAGCAAGAAAGTAAGTTTAAGAATTTTCCTCGTGCTTTTAGCAACATACTTATGGGAATGTAAATCCATTAACGTCAAAGCAGCATTTTTGCATGAGGAACAATTTCAAAGAAGTATTCTTAAAGCCTCCAAAAGAAGCTGAAGATATAGAAGGGAAATTATGGAAGTTAAATAAGTGTGTTTACGGGCTAAACAATGCATCCAAGGTATGGTATTTTCCAGTTTAGTCCAACCTACTAAAAGCTGGTTGTCTTCAGCTAAAAGCAGATCCAGTAATGTTTTATTGCAATTCTGAAAGAAAACTAGCAGGCATTTTCTTAATGCACATAGATGATTTCCTATGGGGGTGATCTGCAACATTTAAGAATTTTGTGATGGATAAAAGTATGAAGGAATTCAAAATTGGAAGTCGGGTTTTTGGAGCTTTGAAGTATGTAGGGTTGGACGTTAGGCAGACTAAGTTGGGAATAGCTCTGACTCAAGTCTTACCTAGAGTGTGTTAATAGGATCCCAATAAATCAGGCCAGATCCTCCCAAAAAGACTAAAGCAGATCAATTAAGAGGCTTAATTGAGCAATTAAACTGGTTATGCACACAAAAAGACCATGCTGAAATATGCTACTGTTGGGAAAGTAATAAAAGCAAATAAGACATTGAAGAAATTAAGTTTTAGAAGAATGTACACTCAGATTTCTAGACCTGGATGACCCAGAAGGGATGAAATTAAGTCAGTCATTTTATTTGAGTACAGCAGGGTTCATTATATCTTTAGTGGGAAGAAACGATAAATGTTGTCGATTAGCACAGGAATCAAAGAAAATAAAGTAGTTAAAAGCACCTTAGCTGCGGAGACACTTGCGCTGATAGAAGCAATAGATATAGCTATATATTTATCGAGTATCGTAAAGGAACTCCAATGTCAGGGGCAATTGGGGGAAAATGTGCCTATAGAATGACATATAGATAACCATTCACTCTGGGACAATGTCCATTCAACAAAGAGTGTCACGGAAAAGGGGTTGAGGATTGATAGAGCATAAAAGAGATGTTGGAAAGGAAGGCGGTTTCCAAACTAAAATGGGTGGACACCAATCATCCATTGTTAGATTGTTTCACAAAGAACTGCTTGTCCAAGGAAATTGTTGGATATCCTCAAAGAGCGACACTTTGTTATAATGGATTGAGAAAATGGAAATTCTCATGCTGTAACTTATTAAAATTTTTGTTTTCAGGATGGGAAGGGGAATACAGTTGGCTACAGAGAATACAGAGTTTGTTAAAAACCAATTGAATAAGGTAACATGTATTATCATTTTGTATCTTTTCTTACGAATAGTTTTTGTTTGCATGTCAATTTAATTTAAAGACAAGAGGGGAATCTGTTAGTATCTAATAGGTTGTGTTAATAGATGTTAAATAGCCAGTATATTAAGGTAATAAGGTGAACAGGTGCTGGGTATTGATTAGGTAATTATACTCATGTGTATATGAAGAGTCAGCCAGCACTGGGGTGCGTGTTATAGTGGAGAAATAAACTCTGTAGTGAGAAATAAACAGTCTTCACCAAAGCATCCTAGTCTCTGTGTTCTTCATAACCAGGTGTTTCTTTTTCTAGCTTCAGTAGCTGGTGCGTCTTCTTTGTCTCTAAGCAAGTAGACTGTAACTTTCCATTCCTTTAGCTGTGTAAATTTAAAAACTAATTGACTAATTCAATAAATAAGGTTAGACAGACATTGCAGCATGGTGGAATCTATAGAATGCACTGCAATCCTGGACACTGAGTTGAAGACATTGCACGGCAACAGGGTTTGGTGAGAGTTACCTGGATGCTTTGTTGCCAGAAGCAGTTAGGCAGAACTTTAGAGTTGGTCAGGGACAGGAGGATGTGGCTGCCAGTCAGGCAGGTAAGAGGAAGCAGCATGTAGTGACGGAGGAGCCTCTGTCCAACAGGTACAAAGTGCTTGCTACCTGTGTGGATGAGAAGGACTGCAGGATGGATGAGCGAACCAGGGTGTCAGTCAAGTGGGGGAAGTAAAAAGAAATATGGTAGTGATAGAGGTCAGTAATGTCAGAGGAAGATTGCTCCAAAGATTGTCTGCTGCCAGGGTTCAGGGCATCTCCTCATAGCAGGGGAGGATCCAGCTGTGGTCCATGTGGAAAACAATAGCATAGGTAGAACCAGGGATACTGTTCTGGTAAGAGTTTGAGGAGTTGGGGTCCAAATTAAAAAGCAGAACATGAAAGGTAATCATCGCTGGATTGCTTCCTGAGCCATGCACTGATTGGCTTAGGGACCCGCGGATTAGAGAATTAAACGCGTGGATCAAAGTGTGGTGTGGGAAGAGGTTCTGATTCATGGGGCACTGGCATCAGGACTCACGGATGAGGCAACTAGTTCATTGGGATGGACTCCAATTGAACCAGGCTGGGATCAGTGTCCTGGCCAATAGTATAAACAAAGGCGGTGGGACAGGGTTTTAAACTTACAGGGGCTGGGTGGGGGGGGTGGTGGGTGGGAGGGTTCGGGCGGGTGAAGGGAGATTTAGAAATCCAAAGAGAAATGTCAAGCTTGGGAAATAAATATTACCGAGTACACAATATTTTGGAAAGACAGGCAGAATGACAAAGGAGGAGGTGCAGCCTTGATAGTAAAGGATGAGGATGACATAAGGACATTAGAGAGGATCTGGTCTCAGCAGATCATGAAATAGAATCAAATGGTGGAAATTAGAATGAAGAACACAAGTATTAATGAGCCCCTCAAGCCTGCTCCGCCATTTGATAAGATCATGGCTGATCTGGTTGTCGCTTCAACTCCACTTATTTGTCGACTCCCGTGGATAGCGGGAGTGTGCAGGCGGTGGCAGGCGTGAACAGACCGCTGGGTCCAATGGCAACCCTGTTTAAAAGAAGGCCTGGCAGCCTCCTGTAGGCTGCTGATAATGGCCAGTTCTAGGCCGCACCAGAGGGGTTCGGCGATAGGCCAGCGGCGGGGGTGGGGGGGCAAAGTGCCCCTTGTTTCTCTGATGACTGCCTTGTTGCCCTCCTCGAGGAGGTGGCAGCACGGCGGGAGGTGCTGGTCCCCTAGGATGGGAGGGGGAGGCCCCCCCCACATGACCAAACGTGCCTGGGAGGAGGTGGCGGAGGTGGTGAGCTCCCGCGACGTGGTTCGGCGCACCTGGATCCAGTGCTGCAAGCGCTTCAACAATTTGTTGCGCTCTGGCAGGGTGAGTACCATGCTGGCATTGGGCATTTAACCCAGCAGGTAGCTTTACCCTCTGAGGCCCCCCCCGCCAAGGTCTTACTGTTGTGACTGCATTGAATCATTTAGGGCATTTTTCCTTTGCTGGGTGGCCAAGCAGATAGTGCCCATGCTGAGGTCAGCCTGAGTCATGAGGAGATGAGTTCTCCCCCACACCATGTGTTGTTCTTAGTCCCACATGACTGGTTTGGGGGCAACCTGGAGGAGCTGCAGCTAGGCGCAGACTCAGAACTCCAGGACATGTCCTATTCAGGGTGATGAGATGGTGGAAGGGGAGCCTCAAGATGTCGTGGCAAAGAACCATTTGCTGCCCTCTACGCTGCACGTGGTTGTGCCTCCTTGCTATGGGAGGAAATACCGTATGGTTCCTAATGTGATGTACACAGCATATGTCCAAGGGGGCGTTGGGGGAGTGGGGAGCAGGCCTAGCATCTTTGGCTGAGTGATCAGCAGCAGCAGGGAGAGGAGGCACTGGAGGCCTGATATGCCCCACTCTGGTCGGGGTGTGAAGTGCGCAAGCAGAGTCCATGTGCAATTTGCCCTACTGAATGGTCTTCTCTCTTTCTCAGGTGAAGAATGTTCATAATGCGTCCGAGCGTCCAAGTGTGTGATGACTGGAGGCGGCCAGGCACAGCTCTCCATATTAAGCCGTTTCAAGCAGGAGGCCCTTGAACTGGAGAGGTGTCATGCACCTAGGTCAACTGGTGTCGGTGAGGCTGGGGTGGCACAGCCAGGTATTTAAGGCCAACAGTGAGGTCAGCGTTGTCCTCCCAACAGCCAAAGCACTAAAGATTGTTAAATTAGTTATTATTGCAACATTGCCAAGCCATTAGTTCTGGAAGGTTGAGCGCACAAATGAGCCAGGGGGACAGGCAAGAAGTTTGTCGGTGTGTGCACGCTACCTGATCCACTTCCTTTCAGCATCATCAGAGCACAGCTGGGAGGAGCAGCAGCAGCTGCCCCCTCTCTCACCTGAGGGGCCTGAAGTCTCACCAGGGTCACACCATCTCTGCCAGGCAGGCACCAGCGCAGATACTAGCACCTTGGTGGGAATTCAAACATCAGCTAATGTCCCGAGGCACAGTGGAGAGGGCACTTCACATTCGCTGGAGGAGCTGGCAGAGACAGAGTGCCCATGGTGCCAGCAGTCAGAGGACTACAGGGAACCAAGGCACATGCTCAGTCTGTGCCTGATGATGTGCCTCTGGAGTCGTCTGAGATGCAGCAAACGCAGGAAATGCAGCCGGGTGTGTGGGAGCATCTGGTGGTGATACATGAGGCTATGCTTGGCTTGGTCTCCATGGTGGAGGATTCTACGTGGACGATCCGAAGCAATGAGCCACATGTCCGAGCGCCATGTGTCCACCATGGAGAGGAGTGGAGACTCTCGTGGAGAGGCGCTCTGACCAGCAAGCCCTCACATCGGCATTGACCTCAGCTGGTCAGTACCAGCGTGGGAGATGGTGTGGGCATCAAACTTCCCACTCGTTGCACATCCATCCATGGTGAGCAGGGAGGTCCAAGGCGACCTCACGTCGGCGCAGCAGCTGCCTGTTGTCTCTGTGGGCTCCTCTCAGGGCGCTCCAGATAAGGGCACCAGCTCCTCCGCCCCTCTCTCAGTGACGATATCATCCGGTAAGGCTGCGACGACTGGGGA
This sequence comes from Cetorhinus maximus, assembly GCF_964194155.1. NCBI lineage: Eukaryota > Metazoa > Chordata > Chondrichthyes > Lamniformes > Cetorhinidae > Cetorhinus > Cetorhinus maximus. Next base: position 53,487,508 of record NC_135900.1, read on the forward strand.
ATTGCCAGCTGCTGAATAGGCAGCTCCCTCTCAGGCAGGGCCAGCACAGGCTCCACAGGCCAGAGGAAAGCTGCCAAGGTCATCAGGGCCAACAGGACAGCAGAGTCAGCAGGCTGTCTCAGATGCCACTCCAAGCGATGGGGCAGCACCAAGACGTAGTACCCGGAAACAAAAGCATAAGGCACATAAGGCACACCACAGATTTCTCACTGGTGCTTTTGTATTAGCCCGAGATTAGGTCCTTATGATTTCTTTTGGATTGTTTACACTATTGTTTAATAATTGTGAGAACTTCTGATTCACACATTAAATGCCAGATGTGTGACCATGGCTGAGGGTGGCTCATTTCTTCTGCATGTGTATGTTTAAGAAAAGTGTCATGAGTGTTTATTTGGAGATTCATCTTTATGTACAAGGACCTTAGTTACTGCTGATGACCTGGCAGATTTTGCACTCCGGTGTCGAGGCGGCAGCCTAGGCTTGTCCTGGTGATCCATCTGTGTTGTGCTAGCTGAAGGCTCATTGGATTAAAGCATCCCGGGTGTCCCTGCCCCCTTGGAGTAGTCCTGGGTCAGCATCTACCCCCTCAGCATTTCCCTGTGCTTCCTCATCCTCGGAATCAGTGCTGGACTCATCGTGTGCAGCTGCAGACACTGCGTCAAGGTCTTCATCGTCCACTGTGTCCCCCCTTTCCAGCGCAAGATTGTGGAGAGCGCAGCATGCAACCACTAGCACAGAGACACTATCTGGGGGGTATTGGAGTGCGCCCCCTGACCGGTCCAGGCATCGGAAGCACATCTTGAGAAGACCGATGGTTCTCTCCACCACAGCCCTTGTGGAGGTGTGGCTCCTATTATACCGCTGCTCAGCTTCTGTTCTTGGATGGCAGAGAGGCGTCATGAGCCACCTTCTGAGGGGATAGCCCTTGTCACCCAGCAGCCAACCATCCAGCCGGGCTGGAGCACTGAAGAGCCGCAGCACCTGGGAGTGTCTGAGGATGTAGGCGTTGTGGGAGCTGCCTGGGTACCTTGCACAGACTTGCAGAATCTGCATCCTGTGATCACACACTATCTGCACGTCCATGGAGTGGAAGCCCTTCCCGTTGACGAAGGCACCGGGCTCACCTGCTGGTGCCCTGATGGCCACATGTGTACAGTCTATTGCGCCCTGGACACGGGGGAAGCCAGCAATGGCCACGAAGCCTCTGGCTCACTGTGCCTGACTTGCCTGGTCACAGCGGAAGTGGATTAAGGTCAGTGCACGCCTGAACAGAGCGTCTGTAACCTGCTTGACACAAGTGTGGACAGCTGATTGGGAGACACCGCAAAGATCACCCACCGAGCCCTGGAAGGAGCCAGAGGAATTGAAGTTGAGGGCAACTGTGACCTTCAGAGCCGCTGGCATAGGGTGTCCGTCCACAGAGTTAGGGGAGATCTCAGGCCCAATCGTCTGACAGATATAGTTGACTGTCTCCCTTAACATTCGGAGCCTCCTTCAGCACTGCACCTCAGTCATATTGAGATAGCTGCTTCGCTGCCTGTATGCTCTAGTGGCAGGATAGTGGCATCTTCTGCAGCCCCTTCCACCTTGGACAACCTCTTGGCCCTGCGCCCCTTGTGTCTATGCCTGGCCTCCCAAAGGTGGCTCCCCTGGAGACTGAATGTGCAATCCTGGCCTTCTCCTCCTTATTCTAGCCCTCCCTTCCTCCTCAGGAGCTGCCTCCAGGAGACAGGTCAGATCCCGTACCCAGGCTAAGGGAAGGCTTCCTGAAAGCTACAGGCCCGAAAAAGATTCCTCACTGCAGAGAGCTGACCTGAAGGTTGAGTCCAGAAAAAGCTGCTGGGATGTGTTCTGAAGTACTGCAGATCACAGGCAAGTTTAAAAAAACTTTCTCCAATAAATACTTCACAGACCAGATACACGATCCCACTGAGCCCTCTTATCCCACCCGTGGATGAGGTTAATAGAAATGTCTCCTATCCGCCTGCCCGTTGCGCCCGTGCGCTGACCCGAAGATCACACGGGCGCCAAAAAATTGACGTCAATTGAAGACTAAAGGGCCTTAAGTGGCCGGTTAATTAATGGCAGGGGGTGTCAAACGAAAAATTCTGCCCAAAGACTGGGACAAATTGGCAAGAGTGCTCTAGAAGATGAGTTTGTAGAATGTTTTAGAAACTGTTTTGCTCCAGGAAACTTTGTGGAACCAATTAGGGATAAAGCGATCATAGAACTAGTATTGTGTAATGAGGCATGGTTAATTAGTAATGTCATATTAAAAGATCCAATAAAAGAAATAATGATCATAATACCATTGAATTCCACATTAAGTTTGGAAATGACATATTCCAATCAGAAACAAAAATCTTAAACTTAAAGTCATAGGTACATTGGTATGAGGGGAGAACTAGCTAAGGTTCATTTAGGTAAATATTTACCACCATATCTTTTGAGCTAAACATAAGAAACAACTCAAATGTTCAACAAAAAGACATTTCATTGATGAACAAAACTTAGCAAGAAAGACCCATCTGTAGCTCAATCAGCAAGTTAATAGTATTTGATTAAAAGAAGCAGCTTACAGTGTTGCACAGAATAGTAGCAACTCTGAGGATTGAGAATGTTTTAGAAACCAGCAAAGAGCCACCAAAAAGCTGATTTTAAAAAAAGGGAAAAAGTAGAATGTGTGTAAACTGACCAGAAATATAAAAACAATTTGTAAAAGGTTCTATAAGTAATTAAAAAGGAAGAGAGTAGCTAAAGTAAACAATGGTCTCTTAGAAGCATGAACAGGAGAATTCTCATGGGGAAATGAGGATACAGCAGAGGCATCAGCCTAACATCAGTTGTTGGTAAAACGCTAGAATCTATTATGAAGGAAGTCTTAACAATGCATTTACAAAAGTATAATCAGACAAAAGTCAGCATGTTTTTTTACAAGAGGAGAAATATGGTTTGACAAATTTTAGCGCTTTTTGGATATGTAACTGTTAGAATAAATAAAGGGGAACCAGCAGATGTAGTTGTTAGGAAATAGAGACAGTTTAGGTAAATTATATTTGTAAGTGTTAGGAATCAGTTTTAGCTTTAAAGTTTAAGTTTGATTTGTATTTCTGTATTTATGTGCTAAGAAAAGGTCAAGTTGAGTTTTAGTTTCATTTTAAAAAGTGCTTGCATTTCTAATGAATTTTAGGACTCTAAGAGAAGTTAAGCAAACAAGAATAGAAAAAATTTTGCTGTTGCCTAGCAATAGGGGTCCAGAGCAGCAGGACCCATCCACACACAGAGAAACTAAAGAAACAGCAGTTTTGAGTTCAGTTTGAAGACAGCTGCCAAGCAGAAGCAGCCTAGAAGGGTCAGACAGCCAGTTCCATGCTAAAGTTGGTTCAAAGTAGCTGCTAGAGAGAGACTGGGAGTAAAAGGGGCAGATAGTAAGTCCCAAGCTAAAGAAGAAAGTCCGCAAAATCCAGAGGAGTGGAATGCGAGAAAGTCCCAAGCAGACCTTTTAGTCAAAGGAAGGTTTTGAACCTGGAAAAGATCCTGATAAGTGTAGTTAAGAGTTAAGTTAAGGTCCAAAGAGACAATTGAACGGCTGTAACTCTTTGCTATGAGCATGTGAAGCAGTGGTGCACTGTTGACAGCTGAGCCAGTAAGAGAGTGTGTGTGAAGGAAAACTTGAACGCATGTGGTGACTCAAGGGACAGGAACATTGGAAGGAGAGTTCAAAACCCTGGAGGTGAACCCTTGCGGAAGGCGTCTGAAAGAACGCATCAGTTTGGGAGAAAATTCCAAAGCAAGTTCTTGGAGAGTGGAGATTGGAAACCCTCACGTGAAAGACAGAGTTCAGTGAGACTGGTTGGCTCACCGTGTGACAAGCATTTGGAACGAGTTGAGGATAGATCCCTAACATCGTTGGGGTCACATCTGTCACTTGGTTTCAGAATATGGTGTGTCTGACCACAGGTCACCAACTGGTTTACATGGACTATGTACTTATTATGAACAGAGTATAAGATAGGTTTGTAGCGTGCATTATCCTTTCAAATCTGTATATATCTGTAAAGATATAGTAGTGGGTGAAGAGTATTGTAATATAGTTAATCTTTTCTTGTTAAATAAATGTTTTATTCTTTTGTTTAAAGCTCATCAGCTGACTCCCGTGATTCTATTCAGTAGCTACTCTCCACGTATCTAAACAAACAAATTAAAAGTTAGGATCTATCAAGCTGGGTTCCACTCTGGGATCAGGCTTGTCCAGTTGTAACATCAGCTGGGATCATAACATAGTATACCTGGATTTCCAAAAGGCATTCGATAAGGCGCCACACAAGGTTAATAGGCAAGAGAAGGGCTCAAGGATTCATCTGGAATAATGTATGCAATTTTGGTCTCCACATTTAAGAAAGCATATACTTGCATTGGAGGCACTACAGTGAAGGTCCACTAAATTGGTCCCTGGGATGAAGGGGCTGTCCTATGGTGAGAGAATTGGGCCTATATTCTCTGGAGTTTAGAAGTATGAGAGACAATCTCACTGAATAATACAAGATTCTGAAGGGGCTTGCTAGGGTAAATGCTGAGTAATTTTTCCCCTGACTGGGGAATCTAAAAAATGGGCACAGTCTTAGAAAAAGGCGCCGATCATTTGGGACTGTGATTCTTCAGATGCTCCACTGTTAAATATATTTAAGGCTGGGATAGACAGATTTTTGGACTCAGGGAATCAAGGGATATGGGGAATGGATGGAAAAGTGGAGTTAAAGCCCAAGGTTAGCCATGATTGTATTGAATGGTGGAGCCGGCTCAACAGGCTATATGGTCTACTACCATTTCCTATTTCTAGTGTTCATGGTTTTGTGAGCCATGACACAAAACTGGCACTATTTAACAATGAAAAGAATTACCTTTTCTTTAAGAATATAACAATGTTGTCTCAGGAATAAAATGCAGCATAATACTCAGGATGACATATCTATAGTATTGATCTGCCCTGTTAAACCTGCTCAATTCTTTGACTGATGTATAAAGTGTTGTGCTCTCTTATGGTCTGCTGTCACCATATATGTGGAGGGTTTTGAAGTAGACCTCAAGGGATCTGTCTCTACGCTATCTATGCTAAGCAAGATATTGAGACTGATGAGGGTTCTGGTCAAATACAATTTCATGAAGTTTATTACTAGCAACAACTACATACAGCTCTGCGTAGGCCTTGATCTAGCCTGGGTCCTAACAGTTATGTAAGCTGATTAGTTGACTATATGCTTGATTCATAAGATATACATATAAAGTCTTACTGATACAGAGTCAGAGACAGTGAACATCTTCAATAGAAATCACCGGCATTAGTGAACATCTAACATGGAGGTTGTACCTTTTTATCCTCCAGCCTTACACACGGTGATGTCATAGTGATGTCACTATGCAGCTTCTTAAATGTACATGTCATTGTTTGCATTGGGATATATACAATATTAGGGTCATTTTAGGAGCCCAGTAAAGGAAATATTAGAACAACCAGTTTCAAAAGGTGACAGAGGAATGATGCAGATTTCAGCTGGCAGAAGGTGGAGACAGAATCAAAGGTGGTTGATGTTCCGGAGGTAGATAGTTTTGGATATGAGTTTCTTTCCGATATGAGTCTATTGTGGTGATTTATGGTCTTGTGTTTTAATGTGTTCTTCCAAGGGAGAATCGTTGGCTTAGTGAGCGAGGGCGGGGCCTGCTCGCCGAGGCATAAAATGACGCGGGGTGACGTTAGGCGTGCGTCCCGACGGCACCATGTGTCATTTAGATTTTCTTGTCAAAGGCCTATTAAGGCCATTTAACTAACAATTAAAATAATTAACGGAGCTGCCCGTCCAACCTTAAGGTTGGCAGACGGGCAAAGAGCCCAAGTGGCCTTTGCATTTTTCATGGAACCTCATCCACAGGCGGGATGAGGCTTCATGAATGATTTTAAATTTTCAATTTTTTTTTATTAAAGTGAATGCACATGACCCAACTCATGTGACAGTTTCACATGAGGGGACATATCATAAAAATTTTTACAACACTTTATTAGACTGTTTAAACTTAAAACTAATCTCAGGGAGATTTGCTTTTTCGCGCACATGTGTGAAAGAGTGCACTCCCAACTCAGGCAACCCTCCCTCCGCCCGCACATGGAGCGCTCAGCGCTTCTGGGCGCGCGTCATGCTGGGCCGGCCTTAATTGGCCCGCCCATGTAAAATGGCGGCGCAGGCCCAATTGGGGGCGCCGATCGGGCCTGCGCCCACCCTCTGACGGGGAGAAAATGCAGCCCCTAGATATACTCTATAAAACACACACACAAATTAAAATAACCCAGTTTGAGACAGACGAAAAAACCAATTAGAAAGTGAACATAATATGTACACCCAAGAAATCCCACTATATTACCTTTCAAGAAAATATCCAACTAATTCCTTGAATGCCACGTTGTGTAATGATGTCTGTAGGATTATTAAATCAGTGAATATTTGTTTTAAATGCCAGAAATCAATTACTAATAATGGCAATGCATAATTTCCATTTGTATTTCCTTCAAGGTCATAGGTTAGGTATTTTCCATATTCAACTGTCCCTCAATGCATAATCTACCTGTAAGTCCTCATGAATAGTGGTACACTTGAATGTAAGCAGAAAAGCTTCATGCTTCCCAAATTGGAACAACACTAACTAATGTGACTAGAGGTCAATCATTGCAACAAAGCATAATTTCTCCTCAACTTGTCTATTGTCTTGTCACATTCAACAGATGTTTTGTCAAAAGGCCCCAGGGGCACATTTAGAGGTTTAAATTTCTTTTATGCTGGAAATGAAATGCTTTACTGCAAAGTTGGCCTTATACATCCATCTGCATATCCCCAATTCAAGGACTTCAGTCAGAATATGCCAAGAGAAAACTAAATTGTAAAATAGAATTTTACAGCATAGAAGACTGTTTGGCCAAATATGTCTGCATGGCTCTCTGAGCTTTTTTTATTGTTCATTTCTTAGGCTGTTCTCTACATCCTCTTCAGTTTTCCTTTTTCAAGTATTTATCCATCTTCGTTTTAAAACTATTATGAATTCTACATCTACCACTCTTTCGTTCCATGACCTAACAAACCGATGCACAAATAGGTCCTCCGAACCTCTCCATTAATTGTTTTGTTGATGTTTGAATTTGTGCCCTCTGCTTAATTTACTGACCAATGATAGTAATTTATCCAATTAAAACCATGTAGAATTTTGACATTTTCAGCAGCGATATTAGCTGTTCTCTTAACATTCCCCACTCTTCATACCTAAAGCCTTTCATCCCTGGTATTATTCTCATGAATCATTTATCTTCTCCATGGCATCATTCCACAAGTAATGCAGCCAAAAGCTCAATACAATGGGACATAAATTCATCTTGGGTGGAAATGTAAAATGGACGATAGTGAATCGATAACTCATTTTCCAATGCAGAAAGAAAATTGGGCGGAGAGCAAAACAAGCTACCAATTCACTATTACCCATTACTCACCACCAAACAAGACAAGATTTGTACCCGAATGTTCTAACTGATCAATTGGATGATTTAAAAGCTTTAGAATTTTCTTCTTGCTTTTGTATTCTATAATCCTAATGGAAAAAGAGGGTCTCATATGTCTTATGAAATAAAAATTCAATGACTTTTGAAGATTTGTATTTAAGTTTCTTTGCTCTTCTAATCCTTTTAATGTTTTATCAATTATTTTGTTTCCTCAATTATTCTTCCTTCTGAAATGTATCACTTCACATGTGCATATTAAATATCATCTGACATCCTTTAGCCCAATCGATTAACCAGCTTTTGCCTTCTTGGGGGGGAAAAAAAAATTACTCGCAGACACATTCCCCAAGCTGAGACTTCAGTCCCATTCCGAGGAAGCACTGTATTCTCTGTGATACTGTGCTTTTGGATAAGGCTATAAACAAACTCCCATCTGCCTGTTTAAATAAATGTAAAATATCCCTTGACATTATTGGGAGAAGGGCAGAGTCTTCAGCTGAGCAGCAATGATATTGTGGACAAGTAGGTGACACTTGGGGTTCCTGCTCCGAAATAAAGAGTAGTCAACTGGACAATGTTACAGAGGGATACTGCCACCATGGAAACTGTGCCCAACCACAATGCACTGACTCCAATAGAGTAAGAAATAATGGTAGCTTTTTAGCATACATGAAGATAATATGATGCACAGTAACATGACAAAATGAGCATGAGGAAGAGAGGGTGCACAAGAAGAAAGCGCAAGATGCAGAAATGCCAGCCTGTATCTTACAACCCATTGCTAATATCATTCCTATCACAATACAGCCAAATCATTCAATAAATGATCTCTAATTCTGTTTAATGGGATTCATGTATTACCTTATACAGAACATTTGATTTAGAAGCTTCACATTATTAGTCCTTCTATAAAGTTCCCACATTGTTAACCCAACTTAAAAGAAGCAAGCACGTGATATATTAATGGGAATACTGCTTTCCATCTTTAGATGAAAAGTCATGGAAAGTACTTATGGCCTCCACCCTTTGCAATAGTTTCCTCTCTACTCTTTTTGATACCACCCATTTTCCTTTGGTTAATAACAAGCCTCAACCAGTGAATGCCAACCCTTTCTTTACCAAGTGCTCAAATGTACTGGGCTTAACATTAAGTTTCAAAACTCTCTCTTTGCCCAATCAATGGAGGTTCCAACTCTTCTTCCAAGCATCAGGAAAATCTCTTACTAATTGCATGCCCATGACTTCAATGATGATTCCACTAATTAAAGCAATACAATTCCCTTGAAGACAATGATCTAACACTTTCAAATTTTGCATTTAGGCGGTTCCTTGCAGAGGACTATTCAATGTAAGGAACACAACGTGACTTACTGTGGTGTCCCAAACGCTCATAGATAGTCCAAAAAATCAACACCAATTGCATCAGTTAAGTGAAAAGCTAACCAGAAATCTCAGTGAAAAATAGAATACTCAGGTGTCCAGCCTTTCAATCTAGCTCCAAACACTCTAATCTGTTGCAGATAAGACTGATATCTCAGAAGCAATAGTACATTGTTATAAAAGGAGGCTTTGTAGCACAAATACTTACACACAGTGCACGGACAATGGCATTACCTTTTAAAAGCAAATAGAGAAAACAGCAGAGGTATAAATACAGATAATAGAAGGCAAACTGATGGGTATGTGGCATAATGGTATTGTCACTCACTATATTCCAGGGACCCAGGGAAATACTCTGGGAATCCAGATTCAAATCCCACCATGACAGATGGTGAAATTTGAATTCAATAAAAATATGGAATTATGATGATCATGAAATTATTGCCAATTGTCATAAAAACCCATCTGGTTCACTAATGTCCTTTAGGGAAAGAAATCTGCCGTCCTTACCTGGTCTGGCCTACATGTGACTCCAGACCCAGCAATGTGGTTGATTCTTAAATGGGCAATAAACGCTGGCCAAGCCAGTGACGCCAACATCCCAAGAACGAATATTAAAAAATTATTGTTCTTCACCTAGCTAGGACTAAAATTAAGGGATTCAGCACTTAGGGAAATAACCACAACAAACTATGAGAATATCACTGAAACAATGATGACTGTTAAATAGAATCTATTAGCTGGTGCAAATAATAAATTGCGGGTTTTTCCCTATGATAATACATGGAGGAGGACAGACTGAAGGGACTAATCTGCAATAGGAAGTAGCATACCCATTCAAAATTCCGGTAATATTAAAGCTTAAGTGGAAGGAAAATGACTCATCACTTTTAAGCCTAATATATGTTACTGATGTTGATTTTGTCTATTAATGTACAAGATGCATTAAATGTCAAACCATATTCCAATTTGTAGCATAGGTTTAAATCTACTTAGAGGGGGAAAAAAACAGCATGATAGATTGATGAAAATGAAACCAACAGAGTCCCATTACATTGAGATTTGACATATTTTAGATAGCTGTTTTTCCTATTCCCTCCTCCAGTATTTCTTCCTCCATCTATTCTCGCGGTGACTCATCTTCAGAGGGAGGACTAATTAGAAAAATGTTTAGACACTTTTTGTTATCAAGATTTGAGGCTGTAAAAATAAAAACTCCTTTTGTAGCTGTCAGTAAATGTGCCACCAGATTGGCACAGACCAGAAGCATCATTTCTTTCAGCCCAAGTCTATCCTGCGTTAACTGACCTCAGGGTGACTACAATTGATCTGAAAACCTCTGCAGCAGGGGAGAGAAAAAATGCTGGAGTTCCTGCTTGCTCTCCTTGCTTGAATATAGACTGAATGAGGACAAGATTGGGTTCGCCTGTATTTAACAACATGGTTAAATGGCCTTCAGACACTTACTACTATCAAATCTCAAAGGCCAAATGGTTGCGTCGGTCAGATAGAAAGGTTTCTGGGATCCTTGGAACCATATTCCAGACAGAAAGGCATAAAAAGAAACAAGTAAAAAGAAAATCAAACGGAAAATGAAAGCCATCACACCAGACAATTAAAGAGGTATTGCCCAGTGCCTTCAGAAAATGTCAACAATAGAGGGCTGACTAATCGTTACAAAATTCCCCCAATACTTATTCAAAAAAATAATTGCATTAAAATATTGTTTGGCACTAACTGAACTAAGTCAGAGGGGTAGGTGACAGGAATCAGGAAATTAGAGGACCATACAACAAGGGTAAGACAGTAATCATGGGTGACTTCAATCTACATATAGACTGGGTAAATTTAATGAGTCCTAATACTGTGGAAGACAAAATCCTGGCATGTGTACGAAATAGTTTTCTAAAGCAGTATGTTGAGGAACAGTCTATTTTAGATCTTGTATTATGCAACGAGAAAGGACTAATTAATAATCTTGTTGTAAAAGAGCCTTTAAGGAACAGTGACATATGAAGAATTTTCTACTAAGTTTGAAAACTATAGTTCAATCCAAAACTAGGATCATAATTTAAACACAGGAAGCTGTGAGGATATAAGGGGCAAGTTGGCTGTGATGGTTGGGAAAATACATTAAAAGGTATGATAGTAGAGAGACAATGGCTAGTATTTAAAGAATTAATATATGGTTTACAACAAATATATATTACTTTAAGGCACAAAAAAACCAACAGGAAAGGGAGTCAACTGTGACGAACAAAGGGAGTTAAAGATTGTATTAGATTAAAAGAAGAAGCTTATAAAGTTGCCAAAAAACAGACATTAAAAGCTTCTATAGGTATGTAAAAAGAAAAGATTAGCAAAGACAAGTGTGAGTGCATCACAGGCAGAGACAGGAGAATTTATAATGGGGAATAGGAAATAGCAGAGAAGCCAAATAATTACTTTGTCTGTCTTCATGGAGGAAGATACAAAAAACCTCACAGAACTAGTGGGAATGAGGAACTGAAAGAATTTAGTATTAGTTAAAAAGTGCTGGAGAATACTGGAGAAATTAATAGGACTGAAAGTTGATAAATCCCTGGGATCTGATGATCTACATCCCAGAATGTCGATAGTTGTGGTCATCTTTCAAAATTCTATAGATTCTGGAATGGTTCCTGCAGATTGGAAGGTTGCAAACATGACCTCACTACTTAAAAAAGGGAGAGAGAAAACAGGAAAACTACAGATCTGTTAGCCTGACGTCAGTAGTTGGGAAAATACTAGAATTTATAATAAAGGATGTGACAACAGGACACTTAGAAAATAATTATCAATTGGGCAGAGTCAACATGGATTTATGAAAGGGAAATCATGTTTAACAAACCTGGGAGGTTTTTATTTTGAGGATGTTACTAACAGAATAGATAAGGGGAAACCAATGGATTGACCTCTTTGGATTTCCAGAAGGCTTTCAATAAGGTCCCACAAGGGAGGTTAGTAAACAAAATTAGAGCACATAGGATAGGGGATAATATTCTGGCATGGACAGAAAACAGAGAGTAGGAATAAACGGGTCATTCTCAGGATGGCAGGCTGTGACTGCTGTAGTACCACAAGGGTCACTGCTAGGGCCCCAGCTGTTCACAATCTATATCAATTTGGATGTGGGGACCAAATGTAATATTTCTAAGTTTGCAGATGACACAAAACTAGGTGGGAATGTGTGCGGTGAGGATGATGCAAAGTGGCTTCAAGAGGATTTGGACAGGCTTAGTAAATGAGCAAGAACATGGCAGATGGAATGTAATGTGGATAAGTGTGAGGTTATCCACTTTGGTAGGAGGAACGGAGGTGCAGAGTATTTCTTAAATGGTGAGAGATGGGGGGAGTGTTGATGTCCAAAGAGACCTGGGTGTCCTTGCTCATGGGTCACTGAAAGCTAATGTGCAGTGCAGCAAGCAATTAGGACAGCAAGTGGGATGTTGGCCTTTATCGCAAAAGGATGAGAGTAAAAAATGTCTTGCTTCAATTGTGTAGAAGCTTGGTTAGACCGCACCTGGAGTATTGTGTACAGTATTGGTTCCCTTACCCAAGGAAGGATATTATGGCCATAGACGGAGGGCAGCAGCGGTTCACCAGACTGGTTCCTGGGATTAAAGGACTGTCCTTTAAGGAGAGATTGAGGAGACTGGGCATGTATTCTCTAGAGTTTAGAAGAATAAGAGGTGATCTAATTGATACTTACAGAATTGTTAAGGGGCTAGACGGGGTAGATGCAGAATAGATGGTTCCATGGCTGGGGGGTCTAGAACCAAGGGAGACGCTCTCAGAATAAGGGGCAGGCCATTTAGAACTGAAATGAGGAGGAATTTCTTCACTCAGAGGGTGACTCTTTTGAATTCTCTACCTCAGGGGCTGTGGAAGCTCAGTCACTGAGTATGTTCGAGACAGAGATTGATAAATTTCTAGATACTAATGACATAAAGGGATATGGGGATAGCACAGGAAAATGGCATTGAGGTAGACGATCAGCCATGATCTAGTTGGATGGAGGAGCAGGCTTGAGGGGCTGAATGGCCTACTCCTGCTCCTGTATTCCAATGTTTCTTGCTTCTACTTTCAGTCAACATTTGGCACTTTAACAATCGCAATTATAACCTTTCCATCAATGTTTAATAGTAAACCATACTCAAAGAAATCCAACGATCCTGGGGTCTAGCCAAGAATCTTCTCTTCTAAGGCAAGAACAAACTATCAGGCTTTTCTGCCATCATATATTTGTGCAGTATGCATGGAGGGTGTACAGTAAACAAGATATGTTGGAAAACACAAAAGAGTCATGGAAGCAGATGGAATCCAAGACTAGGTTAAGAACTTTTGACAGAAGCTGAACAGGATGCCTTTGATCCTGCCAAGTTCATAATGATTTCACATAAGCAGCCAAATAACACAGGAATAATTGTGAAATAAAATGTAGAGCTAGATGTTGTCAGAAAATATAATGGAAGCTGACTCCTGAGACTGTACATAAATCAGAAAGAAGAGGGGACTGAAGACGGAACCTTGGGGCATTGCTAAAATGACTGTGCTGGGATGGGGCAAGAAATCTGGTCATTAAGATGGGACAGGAAGGATCAGAATCAAATGAGGTATTGCCAAGGAGGTGAACCAGAGAGAGCAGATGACAAAGGAAGGATTGGTTGAACATGTCAAGCTAATAATAAAGCTTTCCATGATGTGAGGAGAAGATAAAATCCAAACCTCTGCCTCTGGAAACCCAAGAAAAACAAGGCCACACTTATCAAGAGTTACAGGGCGTTATTTCCTTGAAGGCACAGATAATGTTCCCACAGTGGCTAAGTGGGTGAATATACTAAACTATACAGAGCAGAAAGGTCCCAGAACTGATCCTTGGTCTGCATTAAATCAAGCGTTTTGTGTCAGGTACAGTAAAAGTGCCAAGTTAGCTTTCCTCGGCTGAGGTAGTTATACAAATAGTACCACAGACAACATCCCTGGGTTAAAAACAGTGGGAAAAATTTCACACTCCTATTGTTAATCAGCAGCCTCTGTTTGCTCATGTGCATTTGTGGACGTTGAGAGGGGAGAAGGCCAGATTGGCTGTGATGTCCTTCAGCGCCGACTAACCTGTCAACACTAATGCACTGCTGATATGATGCAGCTTCCAAATAGGTTTGAAATTGATTTTGGTATAATGTAAAACAATTATAAAACACAGGATCCCAACGTTGACAAATTATTACAGACAACTGTTTATAACTAGAAATAATAATAGACTAGCAGACTAAATCTCGGTTTCCTGTGAGCAATGCATCAATCAGACTGCATGATCACCAAGTGCTCCCCCCATTACTTATATTTTTTCAGATGGAAAGAGGAAAGGTTAGTTACCTAAGGAAGGGTCCGCCTTGCCCCAGCACATTCAGAAGACTTTCTCACACAATGACAGAGCAGCACATCATAGAAGGAGGCCATTTGGCCTATCGAGTCTGCACCAGCTCTTTTGCAGAGCAACCCAGTTAGTCCCACTCTCCCTCCTTCAAGCATGTATCCAATTAATTTATGAAAGATAAGCCCCCCACCAATCAGACTGCATTCTGTATCTGAACCACCCGTTGCATAAAGTTATTCTGCCAATCACCATAAACCTAGTTATTCACCCTTCAGCCAGAAGAAACAGTCTCTCTCTATTTACTCCAACCAAACCCTTAATGGTTTTAAACACCTCTTTTAAATCGCTTCTTAACCTGTCTGGTCAAAGGAGAACAACCCCAAATTCAAGTCTCTCCACATAACTGTAATGCCTCATCCCTGGAACCACCACAAGCTCATTTCATCCCATTTCTCCTGAAGAATTCATGTAAATTGAAAACAACTTGCTGATTCGAATCAAGGATCAAATTGGCAATGTCCACAAGTTGGATCACTGCCAGAGGATGCCAGGAGTGAAACTAGTGTCTTAGCTGTATAACTGAATATTAGTTAATCAATTATGTCAAGTATGAAAGGGAAGGAAGGTGCTTGGCTTTCTGCATGCACATTCCAGTGACAGGCTTACTGACATCATGGCACATAATGGGAGCAGGTTGCCTGCAAAATAAGAAATGGTGAAGAGAGAAATAAATACAAAAACTAGAGGGAATTCAAAAGTGCAATTCAACTGACCCAATTTATGGACTCAGTTTGAGCCTGGACAAGAGGATCAGAGTGAAGGTTAAAGATTATGGGTGAAGACTCAAGTGGATGACACAAAACTTGGGAGAATTGTAAACTGTGAGGAGGACAGTGTAAAATTTCAAAAGGACATTGACACATTGATGGAGTGGGCAGATAGGTGGCAGATGAAGTTCAATGTGGAAAAGTGTGAGGTGATACACTTTAGTACAAAGAACATGGAGAGACGGTACAAAATAAAGGATATTATTCTAAAGGGTTGCAGGAGCAGGGAGACCTGGGTGTATATGTACATAAGTCATTAAAGGTGGCAGGACAGGTTGGGAGAGCTGTTACTAAAGCATACAGTAGTCTAGGCTTCATTAATAGGGGCATAGAGTACAAGGGCAGGGAGGCTATGATGAACTTATATAAGACGCTGGTTAGACCTCAGCTGAAGTATTGTGTGCAGTTCTGGGTGCCACACTGTAGGAAGGATGTGAACGCATTGGAGAGAGTGCAGAAGAGGTTTCCGAGAATGGTTCCAGGGATGAGACACTTCGGTTATGAGGAAATATCAGAGAAGTTGTGGCTGTGCAGGGGCTGTGTTCCTTGGAGAGGAGAAGGCTGAGGAGACTTGAAAGAAGTTTTCAAAATCAGGAGGGACCTGGACAGAGTAGATAGGGAGAAACTGCACCCGCTCGTAAACAGATCGAGAACCAGAAGGCACAGTTTTAAAGTGTTTTGCAAAAGAAACAAATGCGAGGAGAGAAAAAACTTTTTCACACAGCAAACAGTTAGGATTTGGAATGCACTGCATGGAAGTGTGGTGGAGGCAGGTTCAATAGAGGCATTCAAGAGTGCATTGGCTGAGTATTTAAATAGAAACAATGTGTGAGTTACGGGGAAAAGGCAGGAGGTTGGTACTAAGTTAAAATGTTCAGAGAGCCGGTGCAGATACGATGGGCCGAATGGCCTCCTTCTACACCGTAACAATTCTGTGATTCTGTGAAGTACCTGCAGTCAGTGGTGGCAGGAGATGGAAATATGGAATTGGAAATTAAGCAATGGATTAGCTCTGGTTGGAGTCATTGGAAGATGTGCCGTGGAGTGTCATGAAATAAAAAAGTATCGCTGAAACTGAAATGAAGAATCTACAAGACAGTTGTGAGACCGGCCTTGCTATATAATGCAGAAACCTGGACAACATCAAGAAAAGAGGAATGATAACTGGACACTAATGAGATGCAAATGCTGATATGGATGTGTGGAATAATGAGAAAAGACAAAAATCAGGAATCAACACATCAGATCAGGGGATCAGTGAAGATTGTGGGAGCATTGAAGAAAGTAGCAGAGAAGAGACTCAAATGTTGCAGAGAAAGAGAGAGAGGGGAAATGTGGTGAGGCGAGTGATGAAGATGGGACTGCCAGGAAGAAGAGGAGGAAGTCCTACGACCAGATGGAAAGATGCGGTGGCGAGAGAATTAAACTCAGCGGGATTGGAAGAGGAACGGATGACTGACAGGAGATGGACAAGGGTGATGAACTGGTATTATGGTGATCCCAAATAAAATGGGGGAAGTCGAAAGGAGGAAAAAATCAAAAATTAACAAAATACTCAAAGGGAATCCTAATAATCTTTCACCTTATTTATGTTATCCATATACTTCCATTATATTCATAGCAATAGACAAAGCATTAATATAAATCAGAATTAAGAACAGGCAGGTAGTGACTGACCATCAAACATCGGATGGATTGCTGAATTTCGAATCTGTAAAATGTTACTTTAAGCAGTGTGGTGATCCTGATTCCACCCCACCCCCCCACCCCCCACCCCACCCCACAAGATCACTCAAGATGTGGGCAATGCTGGCAAGGTCCATCTTTAATTGCCCTCAAGATGGTGGTGGTGAAGGCATGAACTGTTGCAGTCCATGTAGTGCTGTTAGAGCATTTCTGGATTTTGGCCCAGTGATGATGAACAAACCCCAATATATTTCCAAATCAGGATGGCATGGGTCTTGGAGGAAAACTTGCAGGTGGTGTTCCCATGCACCTGCTGTCCTTATCCTCTAGGTCATAGAGGTCACCGGTTTGGGAGTAGCTGTATAAGGTGGTGAGCTGCTGCAGTGCACTGATGGTGGATGGGGGTGCCAATCAAGTATACTGCTTTCTCCTGGCTGGTGTTGAGCTTCTTCAGTGTTGTTGGAGCTGCACTCATCCGGACAAGTGGAAAGTATTCCATCACGCCCCAGACTTGTGCCTTGTAGATGATGGTCAGCCTTTGGGGAGTCAAGAGGTGAGCCACTCACTGCAAAATATCTAGACTCTGACCTGCTCTTGTAGCCATAGGGTGGAGATCCCGAATGCAATATCTTTATTTGAATCAGTTGTTCCCAGAGTATCGATAGACCAGGTCCAAGATAGGAATATGTTGCTTCATTTCAATTATTAGATGGTTGACTTTGCTCACTAAAATGCACCCAACTTACAGTGAAGAACCAGCACTGAAACAGCTTTATTTAGTGTGGAATGTCTTCGAGAGTCAGCTATTTCAATATGGAAAAATGCAATACAGGAGATTTTTCTTCCAAATTTAGAAACTGCATAATGCAGCAAAATCTCTGGAAGAAATGAAATGGTTTATGAACAGGGTATAAATAGTGAGAAACTGTTCCCACTCAAGAGAATATCAAGAACCAGAGGGCACAGATTCAAAATAATTGGAAAAAGGAGTAAATGTGATGTGAGGAAAATGTTTTCACCCAGAGGGTGGTTGGAGTCTGAAACAAACTTCCTGTAAAGGGTGGTAGAGGCAGGTTCGATTGAGGTATTCAAAAGGGAATTGGATTGCTACCTGAAAAAAATAATGTGCAAGGTTACGGGGATAAGGCAGGGGAATGGGACCAGGTGGAATGCTTTTTTAGAGCGCCAGTGCAGACTTGCCGAATGGCCTCCTTCTGCACTGTAAAGATTCTGTGCTCACCTGTCCTAATATCTTTGCAGCTTGGTGTTAAACTTTGTCTGATAACAAGACTCCCGTGAAGTCAGCTTGGAATGTTTTATTCCATTAAAAGTGCTATATAAATGCGAATTGTTGTTTGGTCTGACTCCCTAGAATGCAAAACAATTAGAAGCATGAATAAAGGTACAAAAGTTTAACTATATAGATTAGGCTCATAACACAGCGTCCATTTGATTTCAGGATCAATTCTTATTTTGAGTTAGTTAACAATGTGGAATAGAGGAAAGATTATATTTCCTGTGCCGCACTATACATTTGTGCTTACTATTCCTTACACACCAAAATCGCTGATGTCTGCCCTGAGTGACTTGATCACAGGGAATAGAAAGAAACCTCATGTAGCTTCATGCAGGTCCTGGGAGCAATCGCCTAATCAAGACTGGATAGAGGAAGGTCAATGGTTGTGATTTATTATGGACTGCCTGAAGGTATTCAATAGAGTCCCTCATAAGAGACTGTTAGCCAAAGTTGAAGCTCATGAAATCAAGAGAAAATTATTGGCCTGATAGAAGATTGGTTGAATAATAGGAGGCAGTGGGCAAGGATAATGAGTAGGTACTATAATTGGCAGGATGTGACTAGTGGCGTCCACAGGGATCTGTGTGGGGCCCTTAACTATTCACTGTATTTGTTAATGACAGACATGACAGAGCAATGGCTTGCCAATGACACAAAGATCAACAGCATTTTGAGCAATGAAGATGTAAGAATAAAATTACAAATAACAATTGATAGATTAAGTGAATGAGCAAAACTGGTAAATGAACTTCAATATGGACAAGCACGAGGTTATCCACTTTGGACCTAAAAAGGATAGAAGAGGGTACTTTTTAAAATAATGAAAAGCTAGAAGCAGAGGTCCAAGAGACTTAGGGGTCCACATACATAGGTTAGTATATCATGGACAGGTACAGAAAATAATCAAAAAGGCTAAAGACCCTAGTTAGACTATGCCTGAAAAACCGTGAGCAATTCTGGGTAACGCACCTTAAAGGATATATTGGCCTTTGAAGGCAGTGCAGCATATATAGAGTAGAAACTGGACTCCACTGATTAAATTACGAGGACAGATTATGCAACAAAATCTTCAAGGTATTAAGGGTGGATAGGGTAGATGGCAAAAACTATTTCCATTATTTGAGAAATCTAGGACTAGGACAAGAGTCTAAAAATTAGAGCCATATCTTTCAGAAGTGAAATTAGGAAACACTTCTTCATGCAAAGGTTGGGAGAAGTTTTAAACTATCTTCTGCAAACAGCAATTGATGCTACATCAAGGAGTGAATTTTAAATCTGAGATTGATATATTATTAACAAGTACTAAGAGACATAGGGCAATGACTGTACAGGGAGTTATGTCACAGATCAGCCATGATCCAACTGGATGGCAGATCAGGCATGCAGGGTTAAATAGCCAACTCCTATTCCTATGTGCATGTTCTAAGCTTTAAGAACAATCTAAATTCTATGACTCTCTTTCTTATATTATGAAAAGTGATGTTTAAAAGCATCAACCCATCATTTATGCATATTAAGTAAATATGTTGAAGGAAAATTATAGAAGCTTTCCTGACTTTGACAGAATTTGTTACATGAAAAAAAATCAAGGGTACAGGCAAAACAGTACAGTGGATTGAAGAAAACTAACCTGAAGGTGATGCTCTGAAACACCAGATATAGGCTTAGCAGATGCAAGTCATTAAAATTTTGGATGTAAATTTACACCAGTTCAAAACTGTTGGAAATTGAGGAAAGTCTTGTGCTATTTTGCATGGGGGTGGAGCCAGGTTAATGAGCTAATTGGATTCAACTCAGGATGGCGCAAATGATCGAGGAAATTTCTGCATTTTGATATTTCAGCATAAACTTATTACACACAAGTTTAAGCATTACAACTCCATTCTTACACCATAGATACATCAGTTATCCAGGAAATCGGTCTGTAATCATTAAACTGATGCGTTTTGGCAGATCATGAATGACTGGCTGAAATGTCATTAATCTTGTTAGTGGAAACACACCTGCTACATGCTGTTGAATATTTACAGATTGAACGGTGCATGGAGCAGAACATGATTTTACATAGAGTTGAATCCCTCCTAAGGGCTCCGAATCTGTGGAGCTGGGTTTATAACAAGGCTCTATTGATGGCAGCTTATAGTTCCAAATCAGAGTCACCCAATCCTTCTGCAATTTGCTTCACATAATATATTGATTTATTCTGCAAGATTTATAATGGGAATATAAACCGTGGAGACAAATTCCATTAAGCACTTGCAGCACTCTGCTCTCTTTGCTCCAACCCTAACACTGTCATCAAAGCTGCTGACATGGGTGGTGCTCTTGTTGTCTGGCAAACCGACCTCAACCTTGCAGAGACTGAAGCCAACTCTCCGACATTTCCCCCTACCTCCTCTGGACCAAGACCCCACCACTGAATATCAAGCTGTTGTTTCCAGGCATGTCACTGACCTCATCTCCTCTGGAGATCTTCCCTCCACTCTTTCCCACCTCAGCTTCCCGAAATCCACAAACAGGAATGCCCTGATCAATCCATCGTTCCAGCCTGTTCCTGCTCCACTGTACTGATTTCTTCCTTTCCCCGGCTAATTTTTGTCTCTTTGTCCAGTCTCTTCTCACCTACCTCCATGACTCTTCAGATATCTTCCATGACTTCTAACAGTTTCCAGTTTCTCTACATCATCTTCCATCAGGGTGGTCCATGGACTCTCCACTTCTTCCTTGAACAGTTTCCATCTACCACCACCCTCCTCTGCCTGACTGAACTTGTTCTCACACTGAATAAGTTCTCCTTTAACTTCACCCACTCCTCTGAATAAAATATGTTGCTATGAGTACATGCAGGGGTCCTAGCCATTCCTGTCTTGTTGTGGGCAATGTGGAATATTCCTTGATCCAGTCATACTCAAAACCTCTCCCTCACCTCTTTTCCAGTACATTGGCTGCATTGGTACTGTTTGTGTTCTCACCCTGAACAGAAAAATTGGAAGCAAAATCAATCTAGCCTTCACATGGTCCATCTCTAACTCTTCCCTTCCCATTCTCAACTTTGCTGCAACCTTTCCTGGGGATAGGATATCATTATAAACTGTAATCCCACTGACTTCCACAACTGGCAAAACTCCACTTCCTCGTCTTTTCTGATGATGCAACCTTTCTTACTAGTGTTTCTAACAGGTCTTCCTTTAACCTGAACCAAGGATTTCCCACTGTGGTTAACAGAGCTCTCAACCACATCCATCCCATTTCTCGCACTTCTGCTCTGGCCCCTTTCCCTCCCTCCCAAAACCATGATAGGCTTCCTCTTGTTCTCACCTTCCATGCCACCAGCCTCTGCATTCAACAAATGATCCTCTGCCATTTCTGCCACCTCCAGCATGATGCCACCACCAAACACTTCTTCTCCTCCCCTTCCAGCATTCCAAATGGACTGTTAGCTCACAATACCCTGGTTGACTCCTCAAGCCACCCTTAACACCCCCTCCCCATGGCACCTTATCATGCAAGCACAGGAGATGCAACACATGCCCTTTCACCTCCACTCTCCTCATCGTCCAAGGCCTCAAGCACACTTTCCAGGTGAAATAGTGGTTTACTATTTTCAATTTATTATAAGGTATTAGCTGCTCACAATGTGATCTGCTTTACAATGGGGGACCAAACAAATTGGGTAACCACTTTGCATAATACTTCTGTTCAGTTCATAAGTTGCCTGCCATTTTAATTCTCCATCTTGTTCCCACTCTGACCCTTCTGTTCTTGGCCTGCTGCAATGTTCCAATGAAACTCAACATAAGCTTGAGGAACAGCACCTCATCTTTCGATAAGGCACTTTATATTCTTCCAGATTCAACAATTTCAGACTGTAACCTCTACGCCTATTTTTCTTTGCAGGTTTTGGTTTTACTCTCTCTTTTGCTTTTGGACGGCATTCTACCATTCACACATCCTTTGTTTCTTTACTTGTCCCATCACCTCTCCCTCAGGCCATGCACCACTAACTCTTTTGTCATTTAATCACTCCTGTCTGCCGCCATATCACAGGCTTTCCCTTTTGTTCTTCTTCCCACCCTCCCCACTTTCTTGAAACCTATTGCATTTATAACTTATCCCAGTTCTGATGAAAGGTCACAAACATGAAAGGTTAACTCTGTTTCTCTCTCCACAACTGCTGCCAGACCTGTTTAGTATTTCCAGCATTTTCTGTTTTTATTTCATTAAAAAGTGTTTAGCAAACCACTTTTATGGTGGGGGTGGGGAAAGGTAGATAGAAGAGTAGTGTGTTAATGATAAGCTTGATGCACCTTGTGTCACTTCTTTGTGCATGATTTCACAATTGCAAAAGACCTGCCAATCATTTTACAAGATGACAGTGCTCCTTTACAATACACTAGCAGTAAGGCACTCATTACATTAGAACTCTGAATTACTGTTCTGAAAGGGTGCAATACTAAACATGCAACACACTGCGTACAAATGCATTTGCTGCTGTGTCCAAGTGGCTGTTTTTAAGCAATTGGGCATTGTGCTCATTTTTTCCACTTAGGGGAGGATCAAAACCAAGCTTATCATGCCTTTGTCTATAGTGCCAAAATAGAAAACTGTGTTCTATTTTCATAATAACTTTATATTTTGTATATCCTGCTTCCCCCTTTATTGATGTATCCCAAACTGAATTAAAGGAGTGTTCAGTACAGAAAATAAAGACCATCTTACTTTACCTCAGGAAATAAAAAAAATTAAAAGCTAACTTAAGAAAATCTCACATCACAAATCATGCTCCAGGGCCTGAGCAGCGTAGCTGCCCCAGCAAGAAGTGAACTATTAATGCAATGGAAAAATGATGCAGACATGATGAGTAGAATTTTTAGATTGGCGTGCAGGCGCACGCCTGACCCGATTGGATGTGAAATTGCACGAGATGACATCGGCGCGTGTCCTGATGTCATCCTGTGCTCGCGCAATACTCTGGTCAGCAAAAGCTGCATGTGCGCCCACCGACAATTAAGAGGCCTATTAAGGCCATTAAAGTTATAATTAACTCCGATTTTTCGTGGTCTATCCAACTTTATGGGCGAATCAGCCAGGCGGACTTTGCATTTTTCTTGAAACCTCGTCCAAGGGCAGGATGAGGTTTCCGTTATTAAATTTTTAAAAATTAAAATCTATGGGCAGCATTTTTATCATGTTTGGGTGACTGACTGTGATGCGTGGACATTTTCTTCATGATTTTTAAAACTTTATTTGTTGGTTTTCAAGTCTTCAGGTCCCTGAGGCAGCTCTCTGCCTTCAGGGAGCTTTCATTCTGCACTCCCCCACGCCTACGCTTACATCAGCACCCGCCCTCCTCCCACCCCCACTCCAGCAGCGCTGAGCATTTCGGTGCATGCTTCACGATGGCTGGCTGTTAATTGGCCAGCCATCACAAAAGCGCGGTCAGGGGCCAATCGTGGTTGGCAGTCCGTTTCCCGACTGCTCCCGGGTCCGCCGATCGCACCCACACGCCAACCTAAAAATCCTGCCCTATGACTAACTCCAATACATTATCTCAATTTCAAGAAGACGGACCCAACACTAAAAGGAAACGCTGAAGCTCAGGTTACCCTAACCTACATCATCAGGAGCACATTTTAAGGTGCCTTATTTAATATGTTCATTACTTCACTTGAAAACCCTTGAAAAAAATCGATCACAGAGAAAGCCATAGTTTTTGAAAGAGCACATCACAAAACACATTGATAATTTGGATAGGTCACTCAAAAAAAATTTTCATTCTGAAGCAAAAAGAAAATTGAGCGCCAGAAATACTTGAAACAAAACCAGAAATTTTTAAGAACATCCAGCAGGTTTACTGGTGAAAACAAAATCCAAAGTTAAATCATTTGGGGGTTGATGATCCAGGTTTATATCTGAGCTGTAGCTCTACACACCACCACCCCTCCTCCACAACCGCTACCTTTCAGATGCTGATCAGGCTAATATGTATTTTCAGCATTTTTTCATTTTGCAGTCTTTTTGTTGTTTTGCTCACAAAATAAATTCTGGGGTGGGCTGGGGGGAGTGGGGGGTGAGTTCTCTTCTTCCAGTGCTTGCTGACTTAATAAAGCTTACATTTCCCCAATATAAAGTCAATAAAATTTCAGGCGAAATAGTCTGAGTACCACATTACAGTCCACAATCACTATAAGGCATATATTTAAGAATGACGTGTTTTGTATGTCGATAGCGAAAGCAGGAATCCAGCATCACCAAGCACTGTTGTACCATGGAATGAGAGAGTACCATTGACCAGAGTAAATTATGGACATACGAAATAGGAGCAGAAGTAGGCCATGTGGCCACCTGAGCCGACTCCGCCATTCAATAAGATCATGGCTGATCTGTTTGTATTTTGAATTCCATATTTCCATCTACCCTACCCTCAATAACCTTTGATTCCCTCGCCTAATAAAAATCTAACCACCTCTGCCTTCTGAGGCAGAGTTCCAAAGTCACACAACCCTCTGAGAAAAAATTTCTTCTCATCTCTGTCTTAAAAAGGCAACCTCTAATTTTACAACGGTGCTCCCTAGTTCTGGACTCATCCACAAGAGGAAACATCCTTTCCACACCCACCTTGTCAATACCGTTCAGGATCTTATATACTTCAACCAAATCACCCTTCACTCTATTAAACTCCAGTGGGAATAAGCCCAGTTTGTCTAACCTTTCCTCAAAAGCCAACCCACTCATTCCAGGTATCAATCTAGTAAACCTCCTCTGAATCACCGCCAAAGCATTTATGTCCTTCCTTAAATAAGGGGACCAAAACTGCACACAGTATTCGAGCTGTGGTCTCACCAATGCCCTGTATAAGTGAAGCATAACATCCTTGCTTTTATGTTTATTTGCTCTCGTAATAAAGGATAGCATTCCATTAGCTTTCTTAATTACTTGCTGTAGCTGCATACTAACTTTTTGTGACTCATGCACTAGAACACCTAGATCCCTCTGCACCTCGGAATTCTGCAGCCGTTCTCCATTTAAGTAACACTCAGCTTTTTTATTCTTCCTGCCAAAGTGAACAACTTCACATTTTCCCACATTATACTCCCATCTGCCATATTCTTGTCCACTCACTCAGCCTATCTATATCTGTCTGCAACCTCCTTATGTCCTCTTCACAAC
The DNA here is from genome assembly GCF_964194155.1 of Cetorhinus maximus. NCBI lineage: Eukaryota > Metazoa > Chordata > Chondrichthyes > Lamniformes > Cetorhinidae > Cetorhinus > Cetorhinus maximus. The sequence continues at coordinate 53,512,803 of NC_135900.1, forward strand.
ATACTTTCCTACCCATCTTTGTGTCATATGCAAATTTAGCTACCATGCCTTCACTCCCCTCATCTAAGTCGTTGATATAAGTTGTAAAAAGTTGAGGCCCCAGCACAGAGCTCTGTGGGACTCCACTTGTCATATCTTGCCAATCAGAGAAAGATCAATTTATGCATACTCTCTGATGTCTGCTAGCCAGCCACTCTTCTATCCATGCCAATACATTACCCACTACACCATGAGCTTTTATTTTCTGCGATAACTTTTGTTATGGCACCTTAAGCAAATGCCTTCTGGAAACCCAAGTACAGTACAACTACAGGCTCCCCTTTATCCACAGTGCATGTTACTCCTTCAAAGAATTGCAATAACAACTTCTTTAAAAATGATTTCTCTTTCACAAAACCATGCTGATGCTTCCCAATTACCTTGAGGTTCTCCAAGCGCCCAGCTATAACCTCCTTAATGATCAATTCTAACATCTTCTCCAAGACAGACTTCAAGCTAACAGGCCTATAGTTTTTTGTTTTCTGCCTCCCTCCCTTTTTGAATAGAGGGGTTATATTTGCTGCTTTCCAGTCTGATGCAACCTTTCCAGAATCTAGCAAATTTTAGAAAATTAACACCAACGCATCTGCTATCTCATTAGCCACCTCTTTTAAGACCCTAGGATGTAGTCCATCAGGACCCGGAGACTTGTGAGCCCACAGCTCCATCAATTTGCTCAGTATTACTTCCCTCGTGATTGTAATTTCACCAAGTTCCCCTCTTTTTTTCATCTCCCGGTTTACAGCTATTCCTGGAATGTTTTTTGTATCCTCTATAATGAAGACAGAAGCAAAATATTTGTTCATTTCATCCACTACTTCCTTATTATCTACTGTTAACTCCCCACTGTCACTCTCCAGAGGAGCAACACTCACTTTACTTACTCTTTTCCTTTTTAAATACCTGTAGAAACTCTTGCTATACATTTTTACATTTCTAGCTAGCTTCCTCTCAGACTCTAATTTCTTTCTCCAGATTGGCCTTTTTGTCATTCTCTGTCGTTCTTTATATCCTGACTAATTATCTGACCTGCCACTCATCTTTGCGCAGTTATATGCTTTTTCCTTAAGTTTGATGCTTTCCTTAACTTTAGTTAACCATGGATAGTGGGTCCTCCCCTTATAATTTCTTTATAGTAGGAATATACTTATTCTGAGTATTCTGAAATATCCCTTTAAATATCTGCCACTACTTCTCTATTGATCTATCCTCTAGCCTAATATTCCAGTTCACTGCAGCTAGCTCAGCTTTCATGCCCACAAAGTTGTCCTTATTTAAGTTTAAAATAATAGTCTTATACCCACTCTTCTCCCTTTTAAACTGGATGTAAAATTCAATCATATTGTGGTCGCTGCTACCTAAGGGTGCCTTTACTCTGAGGTCATTAATTAATCCTGTCACATTGCATGATACTAAGTCAAATATAACCTGCTCTCTGGTTGGTTCCAGAACATGCTGCTCAAAGAAACCATCTTGAAAGTAGTCCATGAACTCCTCATTGTCAATTTGATTTTTCCAGTTTATATGTAGATTAAAATCACCCATGATTATTGTTGTCCCTTTATCACAAGCTGCTAATATTTCTTCTTGCATACTTTGTCTTACCTTGTGGTTACTGTTAGGGGGCCTGTAGACTACTCCCACTAGTGACTTCTTTCCCCTACTCTTCCTCATCTCCACCCAAACCGATTCTACATCCTGATCTCCTGAACCAAGATCATCTCTAATTATTACACCAATGTTATCCTTGATCAACAGTGCTACCCCTCCACCTTTGCCGAGCTTCCTATTCTTCTTGAATGTCATATATCCCTCAATATTCAGGACCCATTCCTTGTCATCCTGCAGCCATGTCTCCATAATGGCTATCAGATCATATCTGTTTACTTCAATGTGCGTTATAAATTAATTTACTTTGTTACAAATGCTACACGCAGATACAGAGCCTTTACTTTTTTCTTTTTGTTATCTTTGTAACATCTAGTCTTGACTATTGGTGTTTCTTAGCTTTTTTTCTCTCTGGCCCTTCCTGCTATTCTATGACTCTCATTTCCTATTTTACTATTATGGTCTCCTGCCTTGAATCTACCCCTCGATTTGCCACATCTATCCAAGCTTGATTCCTCAGCTGCCCCCCACCCCCCACTGTTCAGTTTAAAGCCCTCTCTACTTCCCTGGATATGAGATTCACAAGGACACATGTCTCAGCATGGTTCAGGTGTAGACCATCCCAACAGTAAACCCCCCACTTTCCCCAGTAATAGCACCAATGCCTCACAAACCGGAACCCATTTCGCCCACACCAGTCTTTGAGCCACACATTCATCTCTCTAATCTTATTTGCCCTATGCACAGGTAATAATCCAGAGATTACCCGGCTTCTCATACTGACAATGCAGAATCTCCTTCCTTGTTCTGCCTGTGTCGTTGGTACCTACATGGACCACGACAACTGGACTCTCCCCCTCCCACTGTAAGTTCACTCCAGCCCTGAGCAGATGTCCCAAACCCTGGCACCAGGCAGGCAACACAGCCTTCTGGATTCTCACTCCTTGATGCAGAGAACAGTGACAAACCCCCTCACTTTACTGTCCCCTACTACCACTACATTCCTGTTTGCTCCCCCACTTAAACAGTACCACAATGCCATGGCCAGTCCGCTCATCCACCTTGCAGATCTCGCTTTCACAGCACCTCAAACCTGTCTGACAATTGCAAAGTCTGAGGCTCTTCCACCACTGTCTACTCGGCCCCATGACCTGCCTCACTGACAGGCACATCCCCTTGTCACTCACTGTTGACCAAAACAGACGACCCTATTCTAAAAGGTGTGACCATCTTCTGGAACAAAGTGTCCAGGTATTTCTCCCCCTCCTTTATGTTGGAGAAACCCACCAAGATAACAACTGTATACAATGATACTGAATTCCCCTCGCTCCACCCCTGCATAGTTTGTCAAATATCTCTTCCCAAAATTGTTTTAGGGCTCAACCTTCTGTTCCTTAATGGTACATCATAAAAAATACTTATTCTGAAATTTGTCCGGGAGCTGAAAAGCTGGCAAGTGAATGCACAAATTAAGAAAAATAAAGAGCCTCAGCACGCCTGACACGGAACAATTACTTATGTTTACACTTCCTTAACCTTTCACCTATGATTGGCTCATCAATTGCATACAACAGTCAGCTAACAGGCTTTATGAGCCGAATACTGAGCAGTTTGTCAGCAGTTACTGAGCCTGGATGTTGTACCCAGGACACAATGGCACAATGCTGAAAATGACCCTCTGCTTTCAGAGAATTTCTATGTCATAAGCTTTTCAATAAATGTCTGAATGTGTTTTAGGGGAAAGTGTTGCTGCATGATTTAAAACCGGCTTTAAAATTCATGGTAGAGTATGATTATAGTGTGGTACAATATTGGGACACAGTTCACAAGATCACCTTACTACTGACTTCAGATCCCAATATCTTTGTCGTATTGATGCAATGATAGGGCGCTATCATTGTTTGATTTGAGAGAAAGACATTTTAAACAAAAAGATATTTTCAAAATCTTCCCATTTCAAATCTGTGTTATGCATTTTTAATTAATTGGGCAACCTGACAGCTGTTAATGCTAATCTGAACACATTGAGCATGAGAAGTACAATCAGAGTTTCGGACAATTCTTCCTCCTTGCACGGATGTGTGCAATATCTAGTCACATGTTCTCCAATGTGTTGTTACTTAGGGTTGGACTCACATCTGAAGGAACTGTTGCAGAGGAGAGCAAACCTGTTAATGAAAAGTTACTTTCTATTTCCTTCTGCCCCCATTCACATTTATTGCACCTTCCACTATGTACACAATGCCTGCCCAAGTGGATGGAAAGGAATTTTCCAGCTCTCTATTGGTGGTGCCCCACTACTAAAGTCTTGCAATAGTACAATCGAGATCCTGGGTGATTGACCTTTATTTCACCCTTCAAGGAAGTGAAGTTGTTCTCTGGAAGCATCTCCCAATGATAGGATGTCTGTTCTAGAAGGGAAATTTCAGCACACCCTTACATCCAACCAACCAAGTGCCCAACACACCACCTTCCAGCAGCAGCATAAGAAATCAGATAATCTTGTGTGGTTTTTTTGTGCCATCTTTACCCAGCCAGGTTTCCACCCTTCCTGCCTAAAGGCAGCAAAGCTGGTCTGGATCTTGTCTTTCCCCAATGCCAGCCATGCACACTTCCAGCAAGGGTCACTGAATGGCAATCAGCTGGATTTCGCATCCCCCCTCATCCCAGAGACACAGAGGCCAAATCATATATATGATCAGATATATAGGGACATGACATTCTTCATCTGTGGGACTACACTAAAAAGAATAGCCTTTAATATCAATTATTGCCAAAAATGAAAAAAGTCTTGTAATGTGAAAATCCTTTCACTACAGTAGATTTTCTTTTCAAACAAAACAAAATGGCTCATGTTGCTTTAGGACGATTTGCATAACCCTTAACTATCAGCTTTTATGACAGCTCTGTCTCTACAACTTTATTGCCTTTCAACTGTGTCACATTGCAGACACTGTAGAAATTTGGGGGGGGGGGAGAGAGTATTTTAAACAATTTGAAAATATAACCTGCATGTCACATGTCTACATGTAAAAAATGAGTTTTCTTCAATGTTTGGTTCTGCTACTTTATTCACATTCTCTATCAGCAGAATCTCTTGATTGAAATACAATCTTTTGCCCCCAGCTTTCTCTATATCCATTCCCTTAGCACCAATTCCTCCTACAGTTTTTCTTTTCCTCCACAATACCTTGCCCATGTTGCTCTATGTGTGAGCTGAGGCAGTGAATGCCCATTGGCTGTTTAACCACACAGAGCATCATAACCAGGCCAGATCCCATCCCCACCCAACATCTATTTATGTACAAAGGGACACAAACTATTTATCAGGGCACCGAGGCCAATTTCAGCAGCCCAATTTCTCTCTGACCAGATAAAAGCAAAATTCTGCAGATGCTGGAAATCTGAAACAAAAACAAAAATAGCTGGAAATACTCAGCAGGTCTGACAGCATCTGTGGAGAGAAAGACAGAGTTAACATTTCGAGTCCATATGACTCTTCATCAGTTCTGCCAGACCTGCTGAATTTTTCCAGCTATTTTTGTTTTTGTTTCTCTCTGACCAAAATCAGCTAACTGCATAGGCAAGAGATCAAGCTTGGGCCTCCTTGGTCTGCATGGTTCAGTTCCATAACAGATGATGTATTTACCTATCAAGACACTGTGATGCGTGCAAGCCTTGAAATACCTACACTTGCTGTGTTACAATATATCACTGCTAGGTTATAAACATGCACAGAAATTAGCAAAATCAGTTTTGCATTATTTCCCCAATTTAAGTCAATCCCCTGGAGGTTTTTACCATGCGACCCCTGACCTCTCTGTTGCCTTTTGCCACACACTTCTCCTTTCAGACTGTTGGGTTAAGCACTTCTATGTGCTGTCGTCAACACCTCTCCAACACTGGCTCAGGGTAGATAGTGCCTTTATTTGGTGGGATCACACCACTCCTAGATTTAATCTCTCCTTGACCATCCCAAATGGAATATTCTAGTGCCATGCAAAACTAATCTGGAAATAGATCAAATATAGGCAAAAAGTCTCCCAATGAGTTTACTGCACGAGTGACAGTGCGTTAGGTTAGGTAAGTTGTTTCACAGGTGCACAAATCTAAAAGTCATGAGCTGCTGTCACATGTAGCTTATTTTGCCATTATTCAAAGACTCGATCCCTCTTCCCGTTCCTTTAACACCAATAAATGCAATGTTTGTTTTGTTACATGACTGCATTTTGAAAGATTCTGAACATGCAAATGATAACACAGCTCATGCTGCTTTACTATAGTTAGGTATCCAGTTGCCCAGAAATATCAACACCTATTTCATAATTAGTATATTAATTATTTCACTGCTTACATATATGCCAATAAAAGTCTCAATCAATGCCTTGTAAATAGTTGCATTAGAGCAGTGATTTACAGCATTTACATTAAAGAGAGAAGAGATAAACTGGATGTAGAATTTTCTTGATAATCCTCTGCTGATTTCCTTGGAAAAGGCTGGGAGGAGATTTCATAGAGGTATTCAAAATCATGAGGGATCTTGACAGAGTAGGCAGGGAGAAACTGTTCCCACTTGTGAAAGGATTGGGAATAAGAGGGCACAGATTTTAAAGAACAAAGAACAAAGAAAAGTACAGCACAGGAACAGGCCCTTCGGCCCTCCAAGCCTGCGCTGATCATATTGCCCGTCAACTAAAACATTTTGCACTTCCGGGGTCCGTATCCCTCTATTCCCATCCTATTCATGTATTTAAGTAATTGATAAAAGAAGCAAAAGCAACATGAGGAAAAACATTCACGCAGCTAGTGATTAGGATCTGGAATGCACAGCCTGAGTGTGTGGTGGAGCAGGTTCAATTGAAGCATTCAAAAGGGAATTAGAACTGTTATCTGAAAAGGAAGAATGTGCAGGGTTACAGGGAGAAGGCAGGAGAATGGAACTAAGTGAGTTGCTCATTCGGAGAGCCAGTACAGACATGATAGACTGAACAGCTTCCCTCTGCGCTGGAATAATTCTGTGATTCTGAGATTATTAATTCCGAATATGGACATCAGATATCAAGGGCATGATGCAACAAAAGCTGAGGTAGGCAAAGAAATGCCACAGCAGTAAAATGGTAACATGGAGTTATTCTAAATAGCAAGAGGATATCAGGAGCAATCAATTTCAGGGTTTAGCTAATAGCTGGAACCCACTCTGGTTTCAATTTTGTCATCTGAACCTTTTCATTAAATTACAGTTTTCCAGTGTTCCCAGTTATCAATTATTCTGTGAAGGGACCCAGCTCTGTCTCAATCCCATTGCTATTCCGGCTAAATTAGCATCACTGGGATTAAATCAGCATCTGATGAAGGTTTAAGAGTGATGTGTTGAGTGGCAGATTTCAAACAGAAATCACTCTCTTCACGCTGTCTCTTGCCCCTGTGAGCACAGTTTGAGGGAGGGGGCAGCTATGGAAACCGCATCTGCTCTTCTGGCTGGACCACTCCGGTTTCAATCATTTCTGCCAGCATTTTCTGACCCCCCCGCCCCCGCCTGCACTACGGGAAGTGATGCGATAGATGGCAGCTTGCCCAGGATATCGGCCGCACCAACACTGACATGTATTTCTCCAAAACCATCCGCACATCTTCGGAAAGAGATTCAACTCTCAGCTTCCTCCGAAGAGCGTTCGATACCACGACTTCATTCCTCATCGAGGAGTAATCCAGACCCTGCACGGCACAGTGATGGACTGAACCCCCCTCTCCCTCCCTCTCTCTCTCTGCGGAAACACTGTTCTCTTATCCCCCAGCCCTCCTCTTACTGCATCTCTGCAGGGCTGGAGGATTTGGATTCTGGAGCCGGAAGGTGTAAATGGATCGATTCTGATGACTAATGCTCAGAAACGGGCTTTCTCGTTTTGTTTTGGGTCACGTTTGCCATCCGAAAGCTCTCATTTAAAAAAAACCCACAGTAAATACTGACTGGGTCCTACTGCTGACCTGCTATCCGGTGTCTGTATGTAATAATGATATAACACAGGCTGGTATATTCTAACCCCACAGCATAGGATGGTACAAGCGTCTTCTTATTTAAGGGTCAGAGAGAGCTTCACAATTTAAATGTATTTGTTAGTGAGCTCAGCCTCTGTGTCCCTCTGGGGACACCGAGAGCCCGTTACCCGGCTGAATTGAACAAAACATGTTCCCGCATTATTAAGGCACTGGTTTTACATTTAACTGGCTATTGAGCTGCAGCTCTGGAAACATGGATAGTGAGGATGGAAGGGATGGGTTGGATAAACTCCCAGCTCCGAATCCCTCTCTGGTGGTGGCTATGACCCACACAAGGTGAGACAGACACCCGGGGACTGGGCGTTCCTCCAAGCCCCCTGCCTACCTACCCACCTCTTTCAGCTGTTCCAGCTCATGTTTGACCGTCTCGTAGGCGCTTTCCAGCTCGTCGTACTGCTGTTTCAGCGACTGCTTCTCCTCCAGAACCACCAGCCCATATTCTGCAGCCTGGATCTTCTCGTGGGTCGTTTCGGTTAGCTCCTTGGCGAGCCTCTCGATCTCAGCTTTGTAATGCTCCACATTCTGCATCTGCAGCAGCTCACCTTCTGCGGCCATGGCCCTGGATGGATGTGAAGAGTCCTTCCTATGGTGAGAGTGTGCACCTTGCAGAGTCCAGGCCGGCTGCAGATCCACACAGAATGGGAATGAGGAGGAGCAGCTGATTCACCGCCGCTGCATTGGCAACATTTCACCTCTCGTCATCCTCCCTGGCTTTCTTGCCGGTCTGGTCAGCACAGATGCACCTTTCCTGATGTGAAGCGAGCCGCCATCTCCAATATCACAGCGTCCTGGACCTCCCTCTGCCACGTGACGTCAGCAGCAGCAGAATAAACCCCATTGCAAAAGCAGCAGGAGCATAACGAGTAACATCGCCCTCAGCAGCAGAGGTCAATGTTTCCGTATAAAACCCGAGATTGCACACAAAACCCCAGCTCAATCTCTCTGGATAACCACGTTATTAACAAGGCTGGATCCCAGCCTCCCAGAATAAACTCATGGCACCGAGCTGGAGCTCCCTAATCGGGATTATCCCCATAACCAACAACATTTAGTGTTTGAGGATAATCCTATTACTGGCAGAGTTGGAAATTCCTCTCTCTCTGAATAATCCAATCACTCAGAGATACTGCCCCATAATCCTGGAATAAACCCATTAAATAGAGCTAGATCTCCAATATCCTGGGGCAAAGCCAAAGGCCTAGAGCTCAAAAAGCCAAGTGTCAATCCCATATATACTGTGGAGTTTAATATCCAGAGGGATCTAGCACTGATCATCACTATATTCCATATCCCAAGGACAAACACACCATGTGGTGTTAATACAAAATTATCTTATCAGGAGTCACAACAATAATATCCCAGGTTAAATCAGTGTCCCAGAGCCCAGTATCAGTGACAAAACCCATCCCATGGAGGGGTGATGCCTACAGTCCCAAAACAACCCCATTCCCTGGACTGCTGCTGTTCAATATCCCAGGATAGACATCATTAACCTAGAACACAAACTCAGTATTCCAGGATATACATATCACACATACAGCTGCAGCTTAGAACAACTCTATTAAACCCAGAGTTTGAGTAAAATATTCCACTTAAAAGTCAATACTTCCAGTAACTCAGGGGAAACACATTACACCCAGTGCTAGGTCCCCAGTGCACCGAATGCAAATCCCAATTACACCCAATGCTAGGTCCCCATTACACCCAGTGCTAGGTCCCCATTACACCCAATGCTAGGTCCCCATTACACCCAATGCTAGGTCCCCATTACACCCAGTGCTAGATCCCCATTACACCCAGTGCTAGGTCCCCATTACACCCAGTGCTAGATCCCCATTACACCCAGTGCTAGGTCCCCATTACATCCTTTGCGAGGTCCCCATTACACCCAGTGCTAGGTTCCCATTACACCCAGCGTTAAATCCCAGTTACACCCAGGGTTTGATCCGCATTACACCCAGTGTTAGATCCCAATTCTATCCAGTGCTAGATCCCAATTACAGCCAGCATTAGATCCCAATTACAGCCAGCATTAGATCCCAATTACACCCATTGCTAGATCTTAATTACACCCAGAGTTAGATATCCATAACACCCAGTGCTAGATCCCAATCATACCCCGTGCTAGATCCAATCACACCCAGTGCTAGATCCCAATTACAGCCAGTGCTAGATCCCAATTACAGCCAGTGCAAGATCCCAATTATACCCTGTGTTAGATCCCAACTACACCCAGTGCTAGATCCCAATTACACCCAATGCTAGGTCCAAATTACACCCAGCACTAGATCCAGTTACACCCAGTATTAGATCCCCATTACACCCAGTGCTCAATCCCAATTACACCTGGTGTTTGGTCCCGATTACAGCCAGTGCTAGATCCCAATTACATCCAGTGCTAGATCCCAATTACACACACTGCTAGGTCCCTTAGATCCCAATTACGCCCAGCGTTAGGTCCCAATTACACCCAGTGCTCAACCCCATTTGCATCCAGTACTAGATCCCAATTAGACCCAATGCTGGATCCCAATTACACCCAGGGTTTGATCCCCATTACACCCGATGTTAGGTCCCAATTGCATCCAGTGCTAGATCCCAATTACACCCAATGCTAGATCCCAATTACAGCCAGCATTAGACTCCAATTACACCCATTGTTAGAGCCCCATTAACCCCAGTGATGGATCCCAATTACATCCAGTGCTAGATCCCAATTACACCTGGTGTAAGATCCCAATTACGCCTACTGCTCGATCCCCATGACACGCAATGCCAGATACCCATTACACGCAGCATTAAATCCCCATTACACTCATTACTCAATCCCAATTACACCTAGTGTTAGATCCCCATTACACCCAATGCTAGATCCCAATTAACTCAGTGCTCAATCCCAATTACACCCAGTGCTAGGCCCTAATTTCACCAGGTGTTAGATTCCAAATACATCTAATGCTAGATCCCAATTGCACACGGTGTTAGATTCCAATTACACCCAATGCTGGCTCCCAATTACACCCAGTGCTAGGTCCCAATTACACCTGGTGTTAGTTCCCAATTACACCCTGAGCTAGATCCCAATTACATCCGGTGTTAGAATCCAATTTCACCCAGTGCAGGATCTGAATTACACCCAGTGATAGATCCCAATTACACTGACTGCTCAATCCTAATTATACCCTGTGGTAGATCACATTTACACCCAGGGCTCGATCCCCATGACACGCAGTGCCAGATACCCATTACACACAGCATTAGATCCCCATTACACCCAATGCTAGATCCCAATTACATCCAGTGATCAATCCTAATTACACCCAGTGTTAGATCCCAATTATGCCCAGTGTTAGATCCCAATTACACCCAGTGTTAGATCCAAATTATACCCAATGCTAGATCCAAATTATACCCAGCGCTAGACTCCAGTTACACTCGGTGTTAGATCCCCATTACACCCAGTGCTAGATCCCAATTATACCCAGTGCAAGATTCCAATTATACTCAGTGTTAGATCCCAACTACACCCAGCATTAGATCCCAATTACGCCCAGTGCTCAATCCCAATTACACCCAATGCTCAATCCCAATTACACCCGGTGTTAGATCCCAATTACAATCAATACTAGACCACAATTACACCCAGCATTAGATCCCAATTACGCCCAGTGCTCGATCCCAATTACACCCAGCATTAGATCCCAATTACACCCAGTGCTTTATCCCAATTACATCCTGTGTTAGATCCCAATCACAATCAATGCTAGATCCCAATTACACCCAGTGTCAGATCCCAATTACATCTGTTGGTAGAACCCAATTTCACCCAGTGCATGATCCGAATTACACCCAGTGCTAGACCCTAATTATACCCAGTACTGGATCACAATTACACTGACTCTCAATCCTAATTATACCCTGTGGTAGATCCCATTTACACCCAGTATTCGATCCCCATGACACGCAGTGCCAGATACCCATTACACACAGTATTAGATCCCAATTACATCCAGTGCTCAATTCCAATTACATCTGGTGTTAGATCCCAATTACACCCAATGCTAGATCCCAATTACAGCCAGTGCTAGATCCCAATTACACCCATTGCTCGATCCCTATTACACTCAGTGCTTGATCCCCATTACACCCAGTGCTAGATCCCCATTATACCCAGTACTTGATCCTGATTACACCCAGTGCTATATCTCAATTACGCCCAGAGATAGACCCCAATTACACCCAGTGTTAGGGTCCTTTCTTCCAAAAATACACTTTCTTCATAAAATTTGTAATGTTAATTTACAGTACAATTCAAATGTGGCAGTTTACATAAATCACTTAGGTTAAATACAGTGCATGATACTCCAGGGTGCCTCACTTCACTTACAATGCAGATTGTATCTTTACATTGCATTAAACATTTCTTGATACAGCCTGAGAGAATTAACACTAGTCTGAGCCATTTGGTGTAGTATTGTGGAGGAACCCTAAATTTTCCTGTTAATCCTTTGCAGCAGTTGTCCCAAGCTTCAGTTTGGGACTTGGAAAGTGCCAGTCTGCAACACTAGATTGTAGGCAACTCCTTTCATTGGAAAACCAACAAGTTTCAGGGAGATCAAACAGTGTCCTTCACGATGTTGACAGCTTTCCAACAGCAGTTGACATTTGTCTTGCTAAGTGTCCCTGGGAACAAACTCGGAATTTGAGTTCTGTGTAATGCAGCTGCTCAGGATGGACCTTGACAAAATCCACTGTATCTCTTTCCAGATGCTCTTTGCAAACACATATTCCAAAAGAAGATAGGTGTCAGTCTCTTTCCCACTGCAGCCACCTCGAGGATAGTATGCAATGATGCTGAGGTACTGTGTATGCATGAAAGATCGATGGTCTTCTCACCATCAATGAAGCTCCATCTCGCTGTTTGTTTGAAAATTCTGACAATGAGGCACCCTACCAATAACTTTAACAGTCTGCTTGGGGAGCCAACTGGCAAGATCCACCATCTCCTTTTCCCACAGGGCTCGAGGAGTTTATGTTTCTGTCTAATCAACTTGTGGTCAAAGGTGCGTTCCTTCAAAAAGTTTTTTTACAAGGGACAGGTGGTGTAACACTTCCAATAAATGGAGCGTTTGCAGCAAAGTAGCGAGACCCATCCCTCTCAACACAGGACAAATACAACCTCAGCACCTAACGACACTTGGTGTTTGCATATTCCGTATCTGTGCACAGCTTGCTGGAGGGCCATCAGGGTGAAGACAACATCAGATATGTTTTTCCTTTATCAGAGATTTTACATCATCTTCCTGTGGACACTATCCGTTTTCAATCTCCAGATAAAGTGTGAAATAGCTCGGCGGACTGTCAAGCGGGTTTTTTTTAATTCTCTCACTGGATATAGGCATTGCTGGCTAGGCCAGCATTTATTGCCCATCCCTAAATGCCCTTCAGAAGGTGGTGGTGAGCTGCATTCTTGAACCACTGTAGTCCCTGTGGTGTAGGTACACCCACAGTGATGTTCAGGAGGGAGTTCCAGGGTTTTGATCCAGTGACAGTGAAGAAACAGTGATATGTTCCAAGCCAAGATGGTGTGGGGCTTGGAGGGGAACTTGCAGGTGGTGGTGTTCCCATGTGTTTGCTGCCCTTATTCTTCTAGGTGGTAGAGATCGCTGGTTTGGAAGATGCTGTTGAAGGACCTTTGGTGAGTTGCTGTAGTGCATCTTGTAGATGATACACACTGCTGCCGTTGTGCATCAGTGGTGGAGGAAGTTAATGTTAAATGTAGTGGATAAGGTGCCAATCAAGTGGGCGTCGAGCTGCACTCATCTAGGCAAGTGGGGAGTATTCCATCACACTCTTGACTTGTGCCTTGTAGATGATGGACAGACTTTGTGGAGTCAGGAGATGAGTTACTCACTGCAGAATTCCTAGCCTCTGACCTGCTCTTGTAGCCACAGTGTTTATATGGCTAGTCCAATTCAGTTTCCAGTCAATGACAACCCCCAGGATGTTGATAATGGGGACTCTGTGATGCTAATGCCATTGAATGTCATGGGGAGATGGTTGGATTCTCTCTTGTTGGAAGTGGTCATTGGCTGGCACTTGTGTGGTGTGAAATGTTACTTGCCACTTATCAGCCCAAGTCTGAATGTTGCATTTGGACATGGATTGCTTCAGTATCTGAAGAATTGCGAATAGTTCTGAACATTGTGCAACCATCAGCGAACATTCCCACTTCTGACCTTATGATGGAGGGATGTTATTGATGAAGCAGCTGAAGATGGTTGGGCCATGGACACTACCCTGTGGTGATGGGTCAGACTTGCACCACATACAGCAACATTGAGAGCACCTTGCACCTGATGATGAAATCCCTACCTTCAATCGAGAGGAAATGTCACTCCCACATTCCCAGTTCCTGCTCGACTTTGGTTATACGTTCTTCCCTGTTCTTGATGCACACCTCAGAGCCTCCAAACCATATTCCTAGTACCCTCAGATAATCTGACCTGACAGTAAAGGTGGCAAAAGATCAGTTGGCCCAATTCCCAAGGAACATGCACTCGACTTTTCTCCAAATTACTCTAGTTGAAACTGGTTGTAGATGCTCATCTATCTGCGGACCGACAGCAGATCTAAGCAGAAGATGGTGATGCTGATGCACAGGAAAGCCTTGGCCTGTACTCCTCTGCAACCTGGGATCCTCACCCCTATTATGCCCACATCCTTCCTGATTGTCTCAGTAAAGACAACACACAATCAGACAGAGGAGAGAAAGGACTGCCTTGCCCAATTCCAAATTTGATTGGAAAGCTATCTGATGTCCACCTGTGGATTAAACCACTACTGACATCTGTATAGAGCAGCTGGATCCAATGGGAGATTCACCTAGTGTCAAGAGCCCCTTACACATAGAGCTAGTGTTAGCTGCCTTAAACCTAGTGTCAGAGCCCCTTACACATAGTGTTATAGCCCCTTACAACTAGTATTAGAGCCTATTACACCTAGTGTTAGAGCTCATTGCACCTAGTGTTAGAGCCCATTACAACTAATGTTAGAGCCCATTACACCTAGTGTCAGAGCTCCTTACACCTAGTATTATAGCTCCTTACAAATAGTATTAGAGCCTATTACACTTAGTGTTAAAGCCCATTACACTTAGTGTTAGAGCTCATTACACCTAGTGTCAGAGCTCCTTCCACCTAGTGTTGTAGCCCCTTACAACTAGTATTAGAGCCTATTACACCTGGCATTATAGCCCCTTACAACTAGTATTAGAGCCTATTACACCAAGTGTTAGAGCCCATTACACCTAGTGTTAAAGCCCATTACACCTAGAGTTAGAGCCCATTACACCTAATGTTGGAGCCCATTGCACCTAGTGTTAGAACCCATTGCACCTAATGTTAGAGCCCCTCACACCTAGTGTTAGAGTACATTAGACCTAATGTCAGAGCCCATTACACCTAGCGTTAAAGCCCAATGCACCTAATGTTAGAGCCCATTGCACCTAGCATTTGAGCCCCTCACACCTAGGGTTAGAGCCCCTCACGCCTAGGTTTAGAGCCCCTCACGCCTAGGTTTAGAGCCCCTCTCACCTAATATGAGACCCCATTACACCTAGTATCCAAGCCCATTGCACCTTGTGTTAGATCCCATTGCACCTAGTTTTAGGGCCCATTACCTAATGTTAGAGACCATTGCACCTAAGATAGAGCCCCTTACACCTAATGTTAGCTGCCTTACACCTAGTGTCAGAGCTCCTCACACCTAGTGTTATAGCCCCTTACAACTAGTATTAGAGCCTATTACACCTAGTGCCAGAGCTCCTTACACCTGGTGTTATAGCCTCTTACAACTAGTATTAGAGCTTATTACACCTAGTGTTAGAGCCCATTACACCTAATGTTAGAGCCCATTACACCTAGTGTTAAAGCCCATTACACCTAGTGTCAGAGCTCCTTACACCTAGTGTTATAGTCCCTTACAACTAGTATTAGAGCCCATTACACCTAGCGTTAGAACTCCTTACAACTAGTATTAGAGCTGATTACACCTAGTGTTAGAGCCTATTACACCTAGTGTCAGATTTCCTTACACCTAGTGTTATTGCCCCTTACAACTAGTATTAGAGCCTTTTACACCTCGTGTTATAGCCCCTTACAACTAGTATTAGAGCCTATTACACCTAGTGTAAGAGCCCATTACACCTAGTATTAGAGCCCATTACACCTAGTGTTAGAGCCCATTACACCTAGTGTTAGGTCCCCTTAGACCTAGTGCTAAAGCCCATTACACGTAGCGTTAGAGCCCATTACACCTAGTGTTAGAGCCCATTACACCTAATGTTAGAGCCCACTGCACCTAGGGTTAGAGCCCCTCACACCTAGTATCGGAGCTCGTTGCACCTAGTGTTAGAGATCATTGCACCTAATGTTAGAGCCCCTTACACCTAGTGTTAGAGTCCATTAGACCTAATGTCAGAGCCCATTACACATGGCGTTAGAGCCCATTACACCTAATGTTAGAGCCCATTACACCTAGCGTTAGAGCCCATTGCACCTAGTGTCAGAGCCCATTGCACCTAGTGTCAGAGCCCCTTACGCCTCCTTTTCGACCGCATTACGCCTAGGTGATTTGTCATTTCTTTACAATGAAGAATACACACACAACTATCTGCTTCTGGACCCCCCCCCAACCCTCAACTTTCCTGTTTAAATAAACAGAAGGTTCCTTTATTCATTATTCTACACCAGAGGGCAATACACCTGGGACTTAGCACACCCTGCTGTCAGGTTTTTTATATAACACTTCTTTTTAACTAAAATGTCCTTTTACAAAAAAGAATAAACATTAAACACAAACATCACATCTCCTCACATTGGTCAGGCAGTTTGCAGATTCACTTTGGTCTATCAAGGAGTGTTGGCTTAAGTATCTCAGTTTGTTTGCTTAGAAATGGAAGGTGCTGCTGTTCCACTTGTTTCTGCTTAGGTTCAACAGGTCCAGCTACAGGTGCTACAGGTTTGTCAGTTGAATCAAATTTGGTTTCACCAACTGGAACAGATGTTTCTCAGAAACCTTACACTGTGACTGGAGATCCCTGGAAATTTGGTTCCTTGGATTTGGCTTCTCTAATCTGGTCAGTGTGTCTCTTCCAGATTCCACAGGAAGATTCAACATGATAGGTCTGTGGTCATTGACGTTTGATGATTCTTCCCAGGAGCCACTTTGGTGTCCCGCAGTAATTTTGGACCCACACAGACTGATCCAGATTAAACTCACGAGCTGGTTTACTTGTGTCATGTGACCATTTCTGATCAAGTTGCCTTGAACCAATCTTTACTTTCAAATCCGGACACAGCAAATCCATTCTAGTACGCAGTCGTATTCCAAATATCAGCTCAGCAGAAGACAAGCCTGTTGTTGAATGTGGAGTGCTACAGTACATCACCAAAAAGCTCTTCAGCTTCAACTTCCAATCTGTTTGCGTCCTCCCCTTCAATATGGCCGTTTTGAACGTCTGGACAAAGCGCTCCGCTTCACCATTTGAGGATGGGTGGTAAGATGAGATGAGGATTTGCTTGATCCCATTGTTTTTCAGGAATGTTCAAAATTCACATGATGTGAACAGTGTGCCAATGTCAGACACAATCTGCTCCGGCAATCCAAAAGTAGTGAACACATTCCCGAGAGCATCAATGGCCTTTGCTGAAGTAGTTGACTTCATGGGAATAACATGAGGCCATTTTGTGTGGGCATCCACCACAATCAGGAACATATGTCCGAGAAGTGGTCCAGCAAAGCCCACGTGAAGCCTCTGCCATGGGTGGTCAGGCCAAGCCCACGGATGTAATGGGGCAGGTGCAGAAGAAGACTTCATTTCTTGGCATGGAAGGCAATTGCTGACCATGCTTTTGATGTCTTTATCCAGGTGTGGCCACCATATGTGTAGACAAGCTAATTCTTTCCTTTTGACAATTCCCATCTGACTGAGGTGAAGTTCTTCTAATACTCGTGTTTGGAATTTTGGAGGAATATCAACTCTGATTCCCCATAACAAACAACCTTCTTGCAGAGTCAGCTCAAATCTATGCATGTAGTGAGGCTTAAGCTCAGTAGTCACTTCTTGAGGTACACACCAACCCTTCTGTGTGTACAGGTAAACTTTGGAGAACCCAGCATCCCTCTACGTTTCAAGTCGAATTTGATCTGCTTTAATAGATAACATGTCTATCTGGTTCACATTCAAAGCAGTAACTTCACTTTGGGTTGTGGAGCTGTGGTGTAACAGAAGTCTGAAAAGTGCATCTGCATTTCCTTGATTCTCAGTAGAGTGAAATGTAATTTCGTACTGGTAAACAGATAAGATCAGTGCCCACCTTTGTAGGTGTGCAGCGGCAAGTGTTGGGGTTTGTGACTTTGGGCCAAGCAACCAGGTCAAAGGCTCGTGGTCTATAATTAACATGAATTTATGCCCAAAACATTGGTTGAAATTCTTAGCTCCAAGAGCTTCCTTCTCAATTTGGGCATAATTTTGTTCTGCCTTGGACAACATGTGAGGCGTATGCAATGGGCCTTTCACTGCCATCAGGAAATGTGTGGGAGATGACAGCTCCAACACCATATCCAGATGCATCACAAGCCAGGCTTACAGGTAACTTTTCACTGAAATGTGCCAGGACTTTAGCACAAGTGAGCTTCTGCTTTGGTTCCTTGAAACTTTCCAGACAGACTTGTGCCCAATCCCATTTTACATTCTTCTTCAGCAGATTATTCAGTGGTGCTGCCTTGGTAGCCAAACTGGAAATGAACTTGCCATAGTAATTCACACATCCCAAAAATGAATGAAGCTCTTTAACATTTTTGGGCTGTGGTGCATTCACCAATGCCCCCACCTTTTTGGGTGAGGTTGAGAGGCCAGTTTCGTCGATCACATGTCCCAGGTACTCCACTGCGGGCTTCTGGAACAAGCATTTGGGTTTCTTACAGCAGATGCCATATTTTTCAAGTATACACAGGACCTTACCTAGGTTCTCTAAATGAGTTGGGAGGTTTTTCCTGGTGATGAGCATGTTGTCTTGGAAGCAGATAACACCAGGGAGGCCCTGCAGTATTTTGTCCAGGGGCTGCTAGAGTAAGGCTGGTGATGATGCGATTCTAAATGGTAGTCGTTTGTATTGACATAGACCTCTGTGCATGCTGATGGTTGTATACTTGCCAGAACCTTAACTTAGCTGCACTTGCAAAAATGCCCATGATAGGTCAAGATTTGTGAATAATTCACCTCCATTCAGAGCAACGAACAAGTCCTCAATTTTCGGTAGTGATGCAATTCCAGGAAAGGATTACTGGTGATTTTATAGTCACCACGTATTCTGATAGACCCGTCATCCTTCACTACTGGGACTATTGGAGCTACCCACTCTGCATAATCAACTTTCTCAATTACCTGAAAGTTTTCAAGTCATTCTAGTTCCTGCTCGATTTTCTGTCACATTGAGTAGTGAACTGAACATGGTTTGAAGAACCTTGGAGAAACTTCGGCCTTCACAGCAAGTTTGGTTTCAATGTCTTTAATAACTCCAAGACCTTCTTTGAAGACATCAGTATGCCTGTCTAACAAAGACTGCAACATGGGGTTGCAATGCACTTTAATTATTTTATTCCAGTCCAGCCGAATTTCTTTTAGCCTCCTGCCCATAAGCTATGGACGACCCCCTTTCACAATGACAAATGGCAACCTTGCTATTTGATCTCCATATTTAGCTTGAACCAATATTTTTCCAAGTATATTCACAGGTTCACCAGTGTAGGTGCTAAGCTGGAGGAGGGTTTTCACTAATGGGCATTTCTTGAAAGTTTTGTCCCATGTCTTCCCTCAAGTAATAGAAACAGATGCTCCAGTGTTAACCTCCATTTCAACCATTTTACCATTTAAGGCAATGCAAGCTTTTAGCCCTTCATCTAGTTTCAGATCAGACTGAATGCAATTCAATTGCTCTTCAGCATTGTCGCTGTTAGTTTCACTTTCTGTCTCGTCTGGACTCACATTACTTTTGTATTTTGTTTCCAAGTGATGCGTCTTTTTAAACTGCCAGTTTATTTTCAAGCACGACTTGTCTGTGTGCTCCTCATGATGCCCTTTTCCTGGTGGTACTGCTTTACTGTGATCAGCCTTTGATCTACATGCACGCTGTATGTGTCCTTTTTTTCCACAGTAGTGACAATCAGCGGTTTTCCACTTACAGGCTTCTGCATTATGCCCTATTCCATTACAGTAGTAACATGTTTGAAAGTGAGTATACCCTGACTTTACTATTTTAACTTCAACATTGTTAGAATGCACTTTCAAATCTCCAGCTTGTTCCTCTGCTATTTCTATGCTTTGCGCAGTCTCGAACACTTTCTTCCGTGTCAACTCTTGCTCTGCTAACAATCTACACTGAATTCTTTCGTTTCTTAGTCCACAAACCAAGCGATCATGCAACGCTTCTTCCAGGTAACCTTTAAAGTCACAATGTTCCGCTAATTTTCTCAACTCAGCCAGGAACTGGGAAACTTACTCGCTTTCATGTTGTCCTCTTCGGTGAAACTTGAATCTCTCAGCAATATTTGCTGGTCTGGGATCGAAGTGCTTTTTCAAAATGTCCACAAGCTCTTTAAAGCTTTTACCTGCTGGCTTGTCAGGAGCAATGAGATTTCTCATTAAAGTGACTTTTTTCATTCCGATGACTGTAAGAAACACTGAGGACTCTTTTTCCTCTTCAATCTCATTCACAATGAAAAACTGTACCATTTGCTCGACATAAACTACAAAGTCCATAGTAGTTGGATCAAAAGCCTCTAAAGCCCCTAATAATGATGATCCCACCCTCATGGCTATTTGAAGTGTTTTGTCGCTTCTTAACAATTAAAAATACACACACAACTATCTACATCTGAATCCCCCAACTCCCTGTGTAAAAAAACCAGAAGGCTTCTTTATTCCTTATTCTACACCAGAGGGCAATACATCTGGGACTTAGCACGCCCTACTGTCAGGATTTTTATATAACACTCCTTTTTAACTAAAATGTCCTTTTACAAAAAAAGCATAAATGTCAAACACAAACATGACACTCATTACACCTAGTGTTAGAGCCCATTAGTGTTGGAGCCCCTTACAACTAGTGTTAGAACCCATTACACCTAGTGTTACCACTCATTACACAAAATATTAGGGTCCATTACCCCTAATGTTAGAGCCCATTACACCTCATGTTAGAGTCTACCACACCTAGTGTTAGAATCCATTACATCTAGTGCCAGGCCCCATTACACCTAGTATCAGAGCCCATTACAGCTAGTGTCAAGGCCCAGTACACCTAATGTCAGAGCTCATTACACCTAGGCCTGAATTTTAACTTTGTAGGGGCGGGCGTGATCGGTGGGCCTGGGACCTGTTGGGAAACATCAAGATGTTTCTCTGAGTGCAGGGCACAGAGGTAAGAGTTTCGGATGGCGCAAACATTCTTGTGTAGTCTCTTCATTGATGGGAGCCTCAAACCTGGCATCCCCATTAATCATTGAAAGATGAGGGCACCATGATGCAGATCTCCATTGTCTCACCAGGGTGCCTGGCATGCACAGTGACAGTGTGATGACTTAAATTAATGACATGTCCTTGTTCTCCTTTAGATTCGCCAGTAGGCACTCATTCGCAGGACCCCAAAGAGCCACCCCTGACGCCAGAGGACCGCCGGGCTTCAGATGCACCTGCGTCACACCCACCCTTTGAATCAGGCACCAGCGCAGATACCAGCACCTCGGTGGATGCTAGATCTTCGGCTAGAAAGTCGGTGCACAGCAGTGAGGGCACTTCACACTCGCTGCAGTGCAGGCAGAGGTAAGAGAGTGCCCAGGGTGCCAGCAGTCGGAGGACTGCTGGGGACCAGGGTGATGCTGAGTCAAAGGCAGATGATGAGCCTCTGATAAAAACAAAAAGCTACTGCGGATGCTGGAAATCCAAAAAAAAAAACAGAATTACCTGGAAAAACTCAGCAGGTCTGGCAGCATCGGTGGAGAAGAAATCAGTTAACGTTTCGAGTCTTCATGACCCTTCGGCAGATATGCTTCAGTTCTGCCGAAGGGTCGTGAAGACTTGAAACGTTAACTGATTTCTTCTCCACCGATGCTGCCAGACCTGCTGAGTTTTTCCAGGTAATTCTGTTTTTGTTTCGGATGAGCCTCTGGAGTTGTCCATTGATGTATATATTATTGGAAAAGATTTTTCTTTTAAATTAGAGGTTTAGCCTGTGGATGTGTCTTAATTGGATTAAAGCCAGCTAGTCTGGGTGCTTTGATATGTACTAGTTTTGACATGTAAACAGAGAGGTGGAGTGCATTTGCATTTTTTGAATAGAGTATTCAAGAAGTGGGGTGAAAACTGACACCTTTCTAGCAGATACCAAGCAATATGTGTATATTACCAATAAAGTTGGTACTATGAAAGGGGTTTTACTGTTGGAGAGGTTTAGTTCAGAGGTTGTTGATTCAATGAGAATTTGCATTCAATCAGTGGTGGTAGGTATAACTTCAGTAGTTTTGATTGTGCAGAGCAGAGGCAGTGTAAGATCAAAGCCTGTAAGCCTACCATTGCATCTGCAAGGAACCAACGTGAAAAGAACCTCATTTTGAATTTGTAAGGTGAAACTGCTTTGCCTGGTGTCTGGTTAAATCAATGGGTGCTGTTGCCTTAATGGAGATTAATTTGGGACGTTGTTAAAAGTTATGATAGTAGTAACTTGTAGTCATGTGTATATATATTTTAACCTGTGTAAATTAATAAAATGTTTCATTTAGTTTAATGTAAAACCTCGAGAACTGGTGGTCTGGTTCATGAATTTAGAGTCACATCTCAAACATAACACTTAAAATTATAGGTTGTGACAGTTGTTTAAAGTTTCCCTCTAGAATTTTTAAATAACTCCGCTTTACCAACTGCATTGGTCATAACAGACGTCCAGGCTGTGTGACAGGATCTGGCGGAGACCCATGAGGGTATATGTGCCATGTTCTCTGTAGTGGAGGAGTCCATGTGGAGCATAAACACTGCATTGACCCTCATGGCCGAGCGCACTGCCTCTTCCATTGAGAGAGAGACAACTCTCATGGAGAGGCAGTTCCAGGGACAGAATCAGGGGTTCCTGGGGTTGCGCTCGGACCTGCAAGCCCTCACACAGGCAATGACCTCAGGCGGTCAGTGCCAGCGTGGGAGTTGGATGAATCACCCAATATCCCAGCTAGGTGCCCGTCCATCAATGGCGAGCAGGGACGTCCAAAGGGACCTCCCGTTGGTGCACGAGCTACTTGTCATCTCTCCAGGCTCCTCTCAGGGTGCTCCGGATGATGGCAGCAGCTCCTCCACCCCTCTGCCAGTGACCATGGCATCTGATGAGGCTGCAATGACTGGGGAAATGCCAGCCGTGGCATTGGCCGCTTGCTCCCAAGTGGGAGGGTGTGGCCAGAGGCCAACTACTGGCCAGAGGCCAACTACTGGCCAGAGGACGACTGTCAAGGTCATCGAGGCTAACAAGACATCAGAGTCAGCAGTTGTCTCCATTGCCGCTGCCAGCGAGGCAGGAGGGTGGGGGGTGGCGGCACCAAGATGTAGCACTCACAAACGTAAGTTTAAGGCACCATGAACACAAGAGGGACTGGTCACGGGGGATCTTCTGTTATGGAATGTTTCGTTTATATGTTTACTGGTGTGAAAATGAACACCAGAGGTGGTAATGTTAATTTGTTTTGAGTATGAAAATTACATAAATTTTGTTTTTGTCGTAATGGCCTGAGTATGCATCACTTTTTTTGGTGCAGGGTATGCCAGTATGTAATGCTGGACGTGAGTGGCTCTCATTTTTATGGGTTCAAATGAAAGGGTCATTTCTGACATCCGGGATGGAGGAGACAGTCCTGGCATGAGGTGGAAGGAGATCTTTGGCAGCCTAGCTGAAGGAGCATTGGATCAAGGTGTTCCTGGTATCCCTGCCTCCCTGAAGGATACAGAGGTCTGCCCCCATGCTCTCAGCGTTCCCCTCACCATGTTGCTCTTCTGACTCACTACTGGATTCATCCTCTGTGGCCTGTGGAGCTGCGTCAAGATCCTCTTCATCCAGTGGGTCCCCCTTGCCAGTGCTAGATTGTGGAGAGCACAGCATGCAACCACTATCAGTGACACCTGCTCTGGGGGGTATTGTAGTGTGCCCCCTGAACTATCCAGGCATCGGAAGCGCATCTTGAGAAGACCTATGGTCCTCCCTACCACCGCCCTGGTGGAGGCATGGCTCCTATTGTAACGTTTCTCTGCCTCTGTTCTTGGGTGGCAGAGAGGTGTCATAAGCCACCTTCTCCATGGATTTCCTTGTCGCTCAGCAGCCATCCATCCAGTCGGGCTGGAGCACTGAAGAGCCTCGGCACCTGAGAGTGTCTCAGGATGTATGGTCGTGGGAGCTGCCAGGGCACCTTGCACAGACTTGCAGAATCTGTATTCTATGGTCACACACTATCTGCACGTTCATGGAGCGGAATCCCTTCCTGTTGACGAAGGCACCCAGCTGACCTGCTGGGGCCTTGATGGCCACGTGTGTGCAGTTAATGGCACCCTGGACGTGGGGGAAGCCAGCAATCACTGCAAAGCCTCTGGCTCGCTCAGCCTGCCTGGCCTCGTCCGTACGGAAGTGAATAAATGTCATTACCCACCTGAACAGAGCTTCTTTCACCAGCTTGGCGCAACTGTGGACAGCTGATTGGGAGATTCCACACAGATCCCTGGGAAAGAGCTGGAGGCATAGAGGTTGAGGGCCACTGTGAGCTTCAGAGCCACTGGCATGGGATATCCATCCACACAGTCCGAGCTGATCTCAGGTCCAATCATCTGACTGATGAAGGTCAGTTTCCCTGGAGAGGCGGAGCCTCCTTCGACATTGCACCTCAGACATATTGAGGTAGCTGCATCGCTGCCTGTAAACCCTGGCAGCAGGATAGTGGTGTCTTCTGCGGCCCCTTCCACCTTGGACTACCTGCTGGTCCTGCGCCCCTTGTGCCTGCGCCTCTCCTCCCACAGGTTGATCCCCTGGAGGCTGCATTGGGACACCTGGCCTCCTCTCCCTTCTGCTCCTCTCTTCCTCCTCAGAGGAGGTGCCTCCAGTGGAGACCACAATCTCCATTACCAGGGTAACCGAAGGCTGTCTGATACCTGGAAGGGTCCACATGGTCTGAATCCTCTAGGGGCCTTGGAGACACCAGTGAGTCCTGAAATGAAGCCCAGAAATACTAAGAATGAAGCTCAGAACTGAGATGAAGCTGCCAAGTTCAAATAAGCAACCAGCAGCAAACTATCTCCTAAATTCCTCAATACTCACACTGGCAATGCTGCTGACCCTTTTTATCCCATCCTTGGATGAGGTTTTGCAAAATGTGGGCTGCCCGCCTGCTCGTTTTGCCCATGTGACGAGCGTGAAATTGCATGGGCAACGTAAAATCTGGATCAGTTGGGTTTTTGGCAGCCTTAAGTGGCCTTTCAATTGATGGCAGGCTTGGCTCTGACACCCGTGTGCGCCCGCCCACCTGAAGATTGCTTGTGTGCGGGATGACTTCAGGACACTCGCCTGACGTCTTCTCGCACTATTTTACGCCCAATTGGGTCGGGCGTGCACCCGCCCATGAAGTGTCAAATTCTGTCCCTACTGTCAAAGCCCTTATACTTAATGTCAGGGCTCATTACACCTAGTATTAGAGCCCATCACACCTCGTGTTAGAGCCATTAGAGTTCATTTCAGCTAATAAAATAAAGAAAACATTCCATGATGTTTAAAAATTACTGTTGGAAATATTGGCTTCCCACATTTTATGTATTTGTATTACATCCTCTGAGGACTATTTTAATGCAGGAATTTCCCATTTATTATAAATAGCATCTGCATTAAAACTGCAGACATAATAGTGTCGTTCAAAAATATTAAGCAATCATTTGCTAATATCACCAACAGCAATTTGGAGGTTCAAGTGTTTTAAATTTATCAAGTTTAGGTGATATATATGTTACATAATAATTAAAATAATGCAAAGTTAATATAATACAAATCAAATACTGAGAAATGGACAGGGAAGGACAAGCCAAGCAGAAATATTTTTTTAATAGATGTTCAAAATATCTTGTGGGGAGGTGATGGCATAGTGGTATTGTCGGTGTACCAGTAATCCAGAGACCCAGGGGAAAGCACTGTGGACCGGCGTTCGAATCCTGCCATGGCAGATGGAACTTGAATTCAATAAAAGTCTGGAATTAAAGGTCGAATGACGACCATGAACCACTATCGACTGTTGTAAAAACCCATCTGGTTCACTAATGCCCTTTAGGGGAAGGAAATCTGTCGTTTGGCCTACATGTGACTCCAGACCCACAGCAATGTGGCTGACTCTTAAAATGTCCTCTGAAATGACCTAGCAAGCCACACAGTTATATTAAACCGCTACAAAGTCACAAAATAGGAATGAAACTGGACGGACCACCCAGCATTGACCTAGGCACCAGAAACGACAACAGCAATCACAGCCCTGTTGACCCTACAAAGTCCTCCTTATTAACATCTGGTGCCAAAATTGGGAGACCTGTCTCACAGGCTAGTCAAGCAATAACCTGACATAGTCATCCTCACAGAATCATACCTTACAGATAATGTCCCAGACACCACCATCACCATCTCTGGGTATGTCCTGTCCCACCAGCAGGACAGGCCCAGCAGAGGTGGCGGCACAGTGGTATATAGTCAGGAGGGAGTTGTCCTGGGAGTCCTCAATATCGACTCCGGACCCCATGAAGTCTCATACCATCAGATCAAACATGGGCAAGGTAACCTCCTGCTGATTACCATGTACAGCCCTCCCTCAGCTGATGAATCAGTGCTCCTCCATGTTGAACACCACTTGGAGGAAGCAGTGAGGGTGGCAAGGGTGCAGAATGTACTCTGGGTGGGGGACTTCAATGTCCATCACCAAGAGTGGCTCGGTAGCACCACGACTGACCAAGCTGGCCGAGTCCTAAATGACCTAGCTGCTAGACTGGGTCTGCAGCATGCGATGAGGGAACTAACAAGAGGGAAAAACATACTTGGCCTCATCCTCACCAACCTGCCTGCCGCAGATGCATCTGTCCATGACAGTGTTGGTGGGAGTGACCACCACAGTCATCGTGGAGACGAAGTCCCGCCTTCACATCGAGGGTGTTGTGCACCACTACCACCGTGCTAAAATGGGATGGTTGGAGTTATACCAAACACAAAGGGAGATGGCTGTGATTGTTGGATGTCAGTCTTCTCAGCTCCAGGACATCACTGCAGGAGTTCCTCAGGGTAGTGTCCTCGGCCCAAACATCTTCAGCTGCTTCATCAATGACCTTCCTTCCATCATAAGGTCAGAAGTGGGGATGTTCACTGATGATTGCACAATGTTCAGCACCATTTGCGACTCCTCAGATACTGAAGCAGTCCATGTACAAATGCAGCAAGACCTGGACAATATCCAGGCTTGGGTTGACAAGTGGCAAGTAACATTCGCGCTACACAAGTGTCAGGTAATGACCATCTCCAACGAGAGAGAATTCAACCATGATGTTCAATGGCATTACCATCAATGAATCCCCCACTATCAACCTCCTGAGGGTTATCATTGACCAGAAATTGAACTGGACTAGCCATATAAATACAGTGGCTACAAGAGCAGGTCTCGTCACTAGGAATCGTGCCATGAGTAACTCACCTCCTGACTCCCCAAAGCCTGTCCACCATCTACAAGGCACAAGTCAGGAGTGTGAAGGAATACTCCCCACTTGCCTGGATGAGTGCAGCTCCCACAACACTAAAGAAGCTGGACACTGTTCAGAACAAAGCAGCCCGCTTGATTGGCATCACATCCACAAACATTCACTCCTTCCACCACCAATGCACAGTAGCAGCAGTGTGTACCATCTACATGATGCACTGCAGGAATTCACAAAGGCTGCTTCGACAGCACTTTCCAAACCCATGACCACTACCATCTAGAAGGACAAGAGCAGCAGATAGATGGGAACACTACCACCTGGAAGTTCCCCTCCAAGTCACACATCATCCTGACTTGGAAATATATCGCCATGTCTTCACTGTTGCTGGGTCAAAATCCTGGAACTCCCTTCCTAACAGCACTGTGGGTGTACTTACACCACATGGACTGCAGCGGTACAAGGCAGCAGCTCACAAGCACCTTCTCAAAGGCAATTGGGGATGGGCAATAAATGCTAGCCCAGCCAGCGAAGCTCACATCCTATGAATGAATTTTTAAAAACATTAAAAATTTTAATTGTAATGCATTTACTATATTACAATAGTGACAACAATTGTAAAGTACTTCAAGCACTTTGGGGCTTCCTCATAATGTGGAAGACTACATGAAGCAAGTTGCTTTCTTCATACAAAGTTAATACAATAATTGAATTCCTCCTGGTACTTGATTGTCTTCACTGTTACAAGATATTTGTTTCAGCATCAGTAATTGAGCTTAAAACACAAACTTAATGTCCACCCCAGGGAACCTGCCATCTAACCTTGCAGCAATTTATAGGTTCAATACCTATAGAACACATGGGCCAGTTGTAACTGATCCCTACATTGAAACCAGCTTGCAGTGATGGATTGAAAACTAGCTGAATGAAGAACTGTGGCAACTAACTGACCCTCAATTCCCTTGCCCTATTCAAAATGTTAATCAGAGGCGCTCTTATCAATCAATTCAGTTTTATGGATCTCATTCAGAAAATCCACTTTGCAAATTTAAATACACATTTTTTGACAACTTATAATAAATACTGACATTATAAATTGTTCAAGGTAAAATTAATAATTATCGTTCATTAATCGTCATCCACAATGTAATCCATATTTAACTTATTATCCAACTTACTCTCAATCGGTTCAAAGGGATATTTGCTTGGCTGCAAGTAACATGTGAATGCATTTTCTGCACTACGGACTTTGCTTAAAAAATAATAGCTTCATACTCCCCTAATGGCGTGAAGATACCACCTGGTGTACTGACAAATCACAAAAAGCAGAGCATCCCAGTTTCATTTCTTAAGCTATGCCAAGATGCCAATCTCAGACAGGGCAGGAGATGGAGCACCACAATCAGACTCAGTAAACCTAGGTCAGGATAGTGAAAAATGAAGAATGTCTCCTGCAGATTGCCATCCAGTGAGCCTGGAAAATGTACTTGTTTAAACAGCTGTTAAGAACAGGGATCAGGTTGATACTGGCTGCACATGATTTTGACAGGCTGCTGTCACTGACTATCACACCTGAAGAATGACCAGTTGTGTAATGTACCAGAGAGGTGCTGCACCCACGGAACATGGATGATGTTCTAGCATGAGTCAATGCATTCAGGAAAAAATTGGAAAATTCAGCCAAGGAATTTTAAAAAGAGATGACAGCATCTTAGAGCTGTGTAAAATTATGATTCATGCAGTATATTCCTCAACACTCTTGCCGTAAACCAATTAGTTTATTGAACCAAGATTAAGAATCTAACCTACATTTTATTTGGTCAGCAAAGTGTCTGGCATACACAGAAACCAATCACCATGCTTGGGAATCTCCAAATCAAATGAGTACGAAATTCTTGTAAGTAGCATTTCTATTCTCCTGGTGTGGAGTGCACACCCTCTTCACAAGGGCACACATTATTAACCTATAGCCAGAGACTATAACATAGGTTGGCAAGAGCAAAGACTGAGAGACCCCCATGTGTACACAGGAGATACTGCTAAAGCTGAACCAGCCAACATTACACAGCACTGATAAGCTTTCTGCTGCTTATCACATTATGACTACTTGCCCAAAGAGGGCATTGACTTACAGGGCTATCCAAAACTAAGTGGGAAAAATCTTAGCCCTAGCCCTAGTGATAAGTTAACTCCTTTACAACAATAGCTTGCATTTATATAGCACCATTCAATTAGTAAAAAATATCCCAAGGTGCCTCCAAGGCATAAACTGAAACTATTACATCGAGGTCCCATCAAGGGGCCAGCTTGGCCAGTTGCTTATCAACAATACTGTGAAGTACATTAAACATACCTGAATGACTGAGTCCACTACTGAGGATACCAGTTCTAATTTCTCATCATCAGATATGTTCTCTTGGAGCTGACTAAACTCTAAGGTTTACCTTTTACCTCCCTTCCGTGGAGAAAAGTCACTAGTTGGTCATGAAACAACTGAAAAGTACGGTTTGAAGCCATTACTAAGTAGAAAGCAGGAACTGCCTGCAGCACAACACATCATCTTTCTAACCACAGAATGGACAAACACCAGACCCCATCAAATAATGACTCCATTAGATGCTTCAACAGTAATAGCCAATCTCACTGCTCCTCAGTTACAATAGATCACTAATTCCTGGACAAGTGAGTGAATGTGGAGGCTCCCATTCTCCAGCAGCTCCCCCAGCAGCTCCAATCTGAAGCCTCATAAGTTCCAATCATCTTTACGATGGATAAACTTTTGTTCTCTACAAGGGCACAATACTATGATGCTGATCTGTGAAGTTTACCATTCACACAATACCTTTGAGGTGGGATTAACATAAAACCTATCTCTCCCTCAAAACATTAAAATCTGAATACATTTTCGTTACATTAATGGTCCCAAGTTATTACTAAGAGTCACTAGAGATAATTTTATTAGAATTCAGTAATGCAGTCTAACAATCTTCCCTCTGGTAACTGTAGTACTGTAATTTGATGGTGTTCATCTGGTTTGATTTGGATAATTTGTTTCAGTGGGGCCATTGGCATCATCTTGCTTCCTCAGCCTATGTCCCAATGCTATCAATTCAGCCGATTTTTCTTCTTCCTCTGTTTCTACCCTCAATTTCTCCTTGAATTGATGCCAGGACAAGTCCGTCGGGTCTTTGTTTCCAATGTCTATACTTGGACAACTTTCTCTCTCTAACTGTACTTAGCAACCCCTTTGGTTCCTGAACTACTCCTGATCAAACCCATTGTTTTATCTTTCTGTGCATCCAGCTGATTCTGAGCATTCTCTGTCACACCCACATTTCAAAAGTTGTTATCTTCCTTTCCTCCTCTTTCTTCAGAGTCTAACTATCATATCCATAGATACACTCCACACTAGTGACTGTGCTAAGCATTTCTTCAGCCTCATGCTGATGCTTTCGGACTTCCAGATGCTACTTAAGTCACTGGACATGCCTCTTGCCGTAGCTAATTTAACCTGGGTTTCATTCTTGGATATAAGTTTAGTGTTTATCATCGAGCCAAGGTACTTGAAATTGTCTACTGCCTCAATCTGGGTGCTTCCAATCTTGACTTTTCCATTGCCATTGGAGCCATAACATTAGCCTTTGCCTCATTTATATACAGTCCAAAAGACTCACTGGCCAGGATTTTTCCTATTCCGTGTGGGCGTGGTGGGCGTGGAGCTGATCGCCGCCCGCAATTGGCTCCGCGCCGCCATTTTATGCAGGCGGGCCAATTAAGGCCCACCCATCATATTACACGGCTGGTCAGCATTACCTGTGTGGGCGGGGGGAGGAGGGAGAGTTGGGGCCAGCGCTGTTTCGGGCATGTGTGGGAAAGAGCACAGCAATCTCCCTGAGGCACGGAGCTGCCTCAGGGAAATTGAATGGATATGAAAATAATTAAAGAATTGATTTGAAAATTTATTCAAACATGTCCCCTCATGTGACTGTGTCACATGAGTTGGGACATGTTTTTAAAGGTGAGAAAATATATTTATTTATTTTATAAAAGCTTCAGGAAACCTCATCCTGCCCGTGGATGAGGTTTCCTGAAAAATGCGAATGCCGCTTGGGTTTTTCGCCTGCCGCCAACCTTGAGGTTGGACAAGCAGCGTTCACAAGTGCCTGAATTAATTTCTTGATGGCCTTAAAAGGCCGTTTACATTTCGGCAGGTGCGCAGCCCACTCTAGCGCGTGCCCGCCGAACGAAATACTGCGAGGGCGCACGATGACGTTGGGATGCACGCCCGACATCATCGTGCATCATTTTATGCGTCAATGTGTCGGGCCCACCCCCGCATGCCAACCGGAAAACTCTGCCCACTGTGCCTTTTGACCAGACCTGCCATAGTCTCTAGCTGTTCCTTTGTTCTGACTATGAGCATGGTGTTGTCTGCACATCTGAGATTCCATATGCTACAACCTGCTAATAATGCAGCCACATCTGTCTGGTAACTCTTCTTGCACCATCCTTGATTATTCCATGTGGTAAGACGCTGAAGCTATAAGAATCTTTTCTGTCAATTACTGGTACTTTAGGATTATTTAGTTCCCATTAATATACCAAAGTGAGGAAGTCTTGTGGCACAGTGGCTAGCGTCTCTGCCTCTGAGCTAGAAGCTCTGGGTTTGAGTCCCACTCCAGGACTTGATGGCCACAGAAGGTGGTTCATAATGTGCATTCATAAATCCTTCCAATACGCTTACATCAGGCGGTAAGAGCAGGAGAGTCTCCTGGTCAGCAATGCTTGAACTGATGCCCCTAGATCATTTCATTTAGGACTCTTATAGCTACAGAGAGGGAAGTCCATGACATTGACCTGATCTGAATTCAGACACATCTAATCCATTGCATTATCCAGGCCTTTGTTTCTGCTGATTTTTAAAAGAATTTGTTTAAATATTGAATCCTGCCACCGTCACTTTCTGGGGAGAGGAGTTGTGGATCCTGAAGTGCAGGCTGGTGTTCTTTCCTATAGAAAAGAGAAGACAGAGCACTGACTTAATAGAGGTTGTTAACGTTATGGAGGGGTTTGATAGGGTAGATGTAAGGGTATAGAATCATAGAATCGTGACAGTGCAGAAGGAGGCCATTCGGCCCGCCATGTCTGCACTGGGTCTCCAAATGAGCAATTCACCAAATGCCATTCCCCCACCTTGTCCCATGACCCTGCACATGCTTCCTTTTCAGGTAACAGTCTAATTCCCTCTTGAATGCCTCGAATGAACTTGCCTCCACCACACTCTCGAGCACCTCAAGCACTCACTGCATGAGAAGGCTTTTCGTCATGCTGCTTTTGCCAATTACTTTAAATTTGTGCCCTCTCGTTCTCGATCATTTCACGAATTGGAACAGTTTCTCCTCATCTACTTTGTCCAGGCCCCTCATGATTTTGAATAACTGTATCAAATCTCCTCTCAGCCTTCTCTTCTCCAAGGAAAACAGATTGGAAAAGTTAGGACTATCTTCAGACCTTAAGTTCCTTATCCTTGGAACCATTCTCTTGGGTCTTTTCTGCATTCTCTCCAATGCCTTCACATCCTTCCTAAAGTGTGGTGCCCAGAACTGGACACAATACTCCAGCTGACTCTGAACTTGTGACTTAAATAAGTTCAACATAACCTCCTTGCTCTTATACTCTATGCCCCTATTGTTATGACCGGTCCCTCGGGGGAGATCCCCCAATTTGTTAACTTCCTGAACAGGACCCCAATTTTATTATGCTCCCGGCTGAGGGAATTAAGCTGGCTCCCCTTCTTTATTCAACCCTGTTGGTTGGTCACAACAGGGTTAATTTAAAAAGGATCCCTTCCCACTCCCACTTCCCTCAATATCCTTGGATACACCTCATCCGGTCAGGGTGCTCTATCAACTTTAAGTATAGACAGACTATTTAATACTTCCTCATCATTAATTTTAAACCCTTCTGGTGTTTTAATTACCTCCTTGTTCACCATGGCCTTGATTGCATCTGTCTTTACCAAGGAAGATGATTCATTTATTACCTCAGCTATGCCCCTGACTCCATGCATAAATCCCCTTTTCGGTCCCTAATTGGCCCCACTCATCCTTTTACTATTTAGATGCCTATATAAGACTTTTGGATTCCCTTTTATTTTAGCTGCCGGTATCTTTTCATACTCCCTCTTTGCTTCTCTTATTTTCTTTTTCACTTCTGCTCTGAACCTTTTATATTCAGCCTGGTTCTCCATTGTATTAGCCACCTGACATCTGTAACAAGCATACTTCTTCATCTTAATCACTATATTATTTGTCTTTCACGGAGCACTGGATTTGTTTACTTACCTTCCCCCTTGACTGTGCCTGAATCTTCTCTTCTTTAAAGGTAGCTCACTGTTCAGTTACTGTTTTTCCTGCCAACATTTGATTCCAATTTATTCAGCCCAGATCCATTCTTACCCCATTGAAGTTGGCTTTCCCCAGTTAATTAGTCTTACTCTAGATTATTCTTTGTCCTTAGCCATAGTCAACCTAAACCTTATGATACAATGATCACTGTCCCCTAAATGCTCTCCTACTGATATTTGATCCACTTGGTCACTTCATTTCCAAGAACCAGGCCAGCGGTGCCTACTGTCTCGTTGGACTGGAAACACACTGCTATAGAAAATTTTCCCAAACACACTCTAGGAACTGTTGCCACTCTCTGCTCTTCAATTATCTGAATATAGACTGGCATAGTAGCAGTGTAAAGTCCCCCATTATGATTACCCTATCATTTTGCACCTCTCTCTAACGTCCTTGCAAATTTGTTTCTCTACATCCTTTCCACTAGTTGGTGGCCTGTAGACTACACCGAGCAATGTAATTGCACCTTTTTTGATCCTTAGCTGTAGCAAAATAGATTCTGCCCTTGACCCTTCTGGGACATCCTCTCTCTCCAGCACTGCAATGCTCTCCTTAATAATACTGCCACGCCTCCCCCTTTCTTCCTTTTCTATCATTCCTGAACACCTAATATCCAGAAATATTAACACCCAGTCCTGCCCCCCTTTGAGCAGGGTCTCTGTTATAGCCACAACATCATTTTCCACATGTTTTCTGCACCCGTAACTCACTAATCTTATTAACCACACTCTGTGCATTCACATACATGCAGTGTAACCCTGATTTAGACTTTATTACTTTTTCCCACCTACTAATTTACTATTCTCTATCCTAATGCTATCTATTGCTCCCAGTATATTGCGCACATTGGTATTCCTGTCTGATAATTCCTCCTGGTTTGCACACCCCTGCTGAGTTAGTTTAAACCCTCCCCAACAGTACTATCAATTGCCCTGTAAGGAATTCAGTCCCAGCTCTATTTAGGTGCAACCTATCCGGCCTGTACAGGTCCCATCTCCCTGAGAGCTGGACCCAATGTCCCAAGAATCTAAAGCCCTCTCTCCTGCACCATCTTTCCAGCCACGCATTTATCTGCTTTATCCTTCTACTTCTATACTCACTTGTGCATGTTACTGGGAGTAATCCAGAGATTACTACTTTTGAGGTCCTGCTTGCTAATTTCCTACCTAGCTCCCTAAATTCTGACTGCAGGACCACATCCCCAAAACCTGGAGCTCAAGCTGCTGCAACTGATGACACGTCCTGCACAAATGATTATGTGTCCTGGAGTTCCCAGGTAGCACAGGATCTGTACTTTCAAGCTTGGAACAGCTTTATCTTTAATCTTTATCCTTTATCTGTTAGTTAATAACCTTGCTACTGCTGATAAACTTTTACCGATACTTTATAAACCTTATTACTATGAATATACCTTACCAATACTAATAAATTTTACTAATACAGATAAACCATAATAATGCACTAGTAGTAAACCTTACATTAAAAAGAAAGATAAGATCAATGTATTCCCTTGTTAGATAGGTAGGGCAGCTATAAGAATGGCAGAAGGTGGAAAGTGCATAAGGATCAGTACTGGCACCACTGTTGTTCATAAGTTATATTGGTTTAGACTGTGAAATCAAAAACACTATTTCTAAATTTGTGGATGATGTCAAACTATGAGGAGGCGGGGAGGTGGGCATACGGTTAGACAAGACTGTAACAAATTCCAAGAAGAAATGAATAAACTTATAGAATGGCCATTTAATTGGAAAATGAATTATAATATAGATAAGTGAGAGGTATTAGGTTTTGAAAAGAAAAATAAGGCGGTCACTTGTTAATTTGAAAATATGAATCTTAATTAGGTAGTGGAGCAAAGAGATCTGGGCATATAGATACACAAATCTAAAAGCAGTGACACAAGTTAATAAGGCTACTTAAAAAAACCAAGCACTAGAGTACATTTCCAGAGGAATCAAACTGAAAAGTAGGGAAGTTATGCTAAACTTATTTCGAGCCTTGGGTAGACTATTTACAGTTCTGGTCACCAGGTTATAGAAAGTATATAGAGGCACTGGAGAGGGTACGAAAAAGATTTACATGGATGATACCAGAAATGCGAGATTATGCCAATCAGGTAAGGATGAACAGGCTGGGTCTCTTTTCTCTTGAAAAGAAGAAGCTGAGGGGGTTAATCTAATAAGAGGTCTTTAATATTATGAAAGGTTCCAAGATAGACACTGAGTGAATGTTGCCACATGTAAGAGCAAAACAATGACTCTCAATATAAGATAATCACCAAGAAATTCAGAATAAACCTCTTTACCGAGAGAGTTATGAGATGGTGTAACTTGTTACTGCAAGGAATGGTTGAAGCAAATGGTATGGAGACATTTGAGAGGAGGTGAGATACGTATATGAGTGAGAATGGAATAGAAGGTAATGCTAATGGAGTTAGATGAGGAAGGAAGGGAGATGGTTTGAGTGGAGCACAAATGCCAGTATGGACTGTTTGGGCTGAATAGTTTGTTTCTGTGTAATTCTGGGTAATTCTAATACCAATCTCCTGGAAAGACACAAGCATATGTTCACATTTACACAATGACTCCTCCACATCCTGAAGTTGCTATGAAAGTAAATGAGGGTCAATGGGTAGCCCAGGGAAACTTCAACAAATTTTTCAAAGCTGCGCGTGCCCCCAGTTTCATTTTATTCTTCGCCTCATCCGTCGCCTCAACAAGAAACTTTTTCTCTTTCTCTCAAGTGCTAAGGAACGCAAGCTCCAACAACTCATCGACTCCAACACCCATCGGGGACCCTCCACCCCTGCTTGTCCCTCCGTCCTCACCCCATCTTCCAATCCCAGCCCCAGCCGCGTATTCACTATACCCCCTGACCTTCCCCTCTCCGATGCTGAACGTTCAGTGCTCAGCAAAGGACTTAGTTTCATACCCTTACGCCCTCATCTCAATGAATTTCGGGCTCGGCATGATGCTGAACTCTTCTTCCGCCGTCTTCGTCTCCGTGCTCACTTCTTTGGGCAGGAGTCCTCTCCCCATTCAACGGATCCTTTTACCCACCTCCAATATTCTCCCTCCACTTGGACCCCTCCCTCTGGATTCTTACCTTCTCTTGATCTTTTCATTGAGAACTGTCGGCGTGACATTAGCCGTCTCAATTTCTCTGCTCCTCTCACCCATTCTAATCTGTCTCTCTCTGAACTCACTGCACTCCGTTCTCTCAGGTCCAACCCCAACATTGTCATCAAACCCGCTGACAAGGGTGGTACTGTTGTTGTCTGGCGCATTGACCTCTACCTCGCGGAGGCTGAGCGTCAACTCGCAGACGTTTCCTCCTACCTCTCCCTGGACCATGACCCCACCACAGAACATCAAGCCATTGTTTCCAGGACTGTCACTGACCTCATCTCCTCTGGAGATCTTCCTCCCACAGCTTCCAACTTGATAGTCGCCCAACCTCGGACGGCCCGCTTCTACCTCCTACCCAAAATCCACAAACAGAACTGTCCTGGCAGACCGATCGTGTCAGCCTGTTCCTGCCCCACGGAACTCATTTCTCGTTATCTTGACTCCCTTCTCTCTCCCCTTGTCCAGTCCCTTCCCACCTACATCCGTGATTCCTCTGACACCTTACGTCACATCAACAATTTCCAGTTCCCTGGCCCCAACCGCTTCCTCTTCACCATGGATGTCCAATCCCTCTACACCTCCATCCCCCACCAGGATGGTCTGAGGGCCCTTAGCTTCTTCCTTGAACAGAGGCCCCAACAATCCCCATCCACCACTACTCTCCTCCGTTTGGCTGAACTTGTTCTCACACTGAACAATTTCTCCTTT
Source organism: Cetorhinus maximus (assembly GCF_964194155.1). NCBI lineage: Eukaryota > Metazoa > Chordata > Chondrichthyes > Lamniformes > Cetorhinidae > Cetorhinus > Cetorhinus maximus. The sequence continues at coordinate 53,550,551 of NC_135900.1, forward strand.
AACTCCTCTCACTTCCTCCAAATAAAAGGTGTGGCTATGGGTACCCGCATGGGCCCCAGCTATGCCTGTCTCTTTATGGGGTATGTGGAACATTCCTTGTTCCAGTCCTACTCCGGCCCCCTCCCACAACTCTTTCTCCGGTACATCGATGATTACTTCGGTGCTGCTTCATGCTCTCGTCGGGACCTGGAAAAATTTATTAATTTTGCTTCCAATCTCCACCCCTCCATCATCTTCACATGGTCCATCTCTGACACTTCTCTTCCCTTCCTTGACCTCTCTGTCTCAATTTCTGATGATAGACTGTCCACCAATATCCATTACAAGCCTACCGACTCCCACAGCTACCTCGACTACAGCTCCTCACACCCCGCTTCCTGTAAGGACTCCATCCCATTCTCTCAGTTCCTTCGCCTCCGTCGCATCTGTTCTGATGACGCTACCTTCAAAAACAGCTCCTCTGACATGTCCTCCTTCTTCCTTAACCGAGGTTTTCCATCCACGGTCGTTGACAGGGCCCTCAACCGTGTCCGGCCCATATCCCGCGCATCCTCCCTCACGCCTTCTCCTCCTTCCCAGAAACATGATAGGGTCCCCCTTGTCCTCACTTATCACCCCACCAGCCTCCGCATTCAAAGGATCATCCTCCGCCATTTCCGCCAACTCCAGCATGATGCCACCACCAAACACATCTTCCCTTCACCCCCCTTGACGGCATTCCGTAGGGATCGTTCCCTCCGGGACACCCTGGTCCACTCCTCCATCACCCCCTACTCCTCAACCCCCACTTATGGCACCTCCCCATGCCCACGCAGAAGATGCAACACCTGCCCCTTCACTTCCTCTCTCCTCACCGTCCAAGGGCCCAAACACTCCTTTCAAGTGAAGCAGCATTTCACTTGCATTTCCCCTAACTTAGTCTACTGCATTCGTTGCTCCCAATGCGGTCTCCTCTACATTGGAGAGACCAAACGCAAACTGGGCGACCGTTTTGCGGAACACCTGCGGTCTGTCCGCAAAAAAGACCCAAACCTCCCTGTCGCTTGCCATTTTAACACTCCACCCTGTTCTCTTGCCCACATGTCTGTCCTTGGCTTGCTGCATTGTTCCAGTGAAGCCCAACGCAAACTGGAGGAACAGCACCTCATCTTCCGACTAGGCACTTTACAGCCTTCTGGGCTGAATATTGAATTCAACAACTTTAGATCTTAAACCCCCCTCCCCCCATCCCCACCCCGTTTCTTTTCCCCCCCCACCCGCCTTTTTTTTCAATAATTTATATAGATTCTTCTTTCCCCACCTATTTCCATTATTTTTAAATCTAAAACTAAAACCTTTAGTCCTTCCACCCCACCCCCACTAGAGCTGTACTTTGAATATCCTGTCTTGCATTCTTAATTAGCACTTTTCTCAGACAAAGACCGCCACCTTCAACACCTCTTTGACCCTTTTGTCTCTGACATCTTTTGATTATCTGCTCACACCACACCCTCAATGTGTCTCTTCCCCCCCACCCACCTTAAACCAATTTATATTTCTCCCTTGTTGAAACTATGCTTCAGTTCTGCTGAAGGGCCATGAGGGCTCGAAACGTTGACTGATTTCTTCTCCGCCGATGCTGCCAGACTTGCTGAGTTTTTCCAGGTAATTCTGTTTTTATTTTGTTTTGTATCTTTTTAATGATGTGTGGGGTTCTATCTGTTTCTGAAACTTTGCTACACCTTCACTCGATGTTCATTTTCTCAAATTATCCACCCACAGTGCTTTTCTCGCAATCCACAGAATCTTATTTCTCACAAAAAATTTCCTATCTTACTCTTATTTCTTACAGTAGTTTATTAAAGCACTTTATTTCTTCCTGGGATGCATTTTTAGACTTCTGTACAACTCTCCACCAGATGTTCCCAATTTCAACACCGTGACTGTGAATCACAAACCTTACTGAGATTAGTGAATGATGCATCCAGTTCTCCACCATTCTCTCACTGGATTAGTCATATTATTCAGATTTTACAAACTTCACCAGACAGTGAGCGCTGGCAGGCTGGTGACTATGGTAGAGTTTCACAGCAAAGACCCATTCTGCCCTCAACCAATATCCATGCACACCATCATACCCCAGTATGTTCTGAACTTCAAACTAACCTTTACATTTTAAAAGCGAACACAAAAGACTGCAAAAGATGGTCACCTGATTTCTTTTGTGGATTGAAACCACTCCCCAGTCTCAATAGGGAACAAAAGGAACTTTCCAGACTGATGTTGGACCAATGGCCTTTCCTGAAGTTAATCTGAAAGGGTATTAACAAATTGAAGGTGCCAAACGCAAAGACACTGGCTGTCTCAAGGATGTGAAACCCACAACACAAGGTGTATAAATCAACCCAACTACCCACCTTACTTGAAAAAAGGACTTCAAACTTGTTAAAGGTCACATGATGAGTCAGCCATGTTTCCTGTCTGCTTTTAAAATCAACTAGAAGCTGCTTGCAGACGGAGTTCCACTGAAAGTCAGTTGAACTAGCTGCAAGTTATCCAAGCAGCCAAGGTAATAAACAGGTCAGAGGATGTTTGGAGGTTGGAGGGGTCAGATCTTGTTGGGGGGAATTTGGGGGGGGGTGTTGGAGGGGGTCAGGGATCAGAGGTCAGGGTGGAGGGAAGAGGGAGGAGGGGGAATCGGAAGTCAGGGGGGTTGGAGCTCGGCAGGGTGATGGTCAAGAGACAGCAGGGGTGGGGGGTTCAGAGGTCAAAGGTCTGAGGTTGGAGGGGTCAGTGGTCAGGGTGGGATGTCGGGGATGGGGGGGATAGGTGGGTCGGAGGTTGAGGGGGGGCTTGGGGAATGAAATTTGGACTTCTGAGGCGGGAGGAGTCCCATGCAGGTGAGGGGCGGTGGAATCCATTGGGTTATTGGGGATGTGGTTGGGGAACACCATGGTGGATGGCTAGTTGGAGGGGGTAGGTGTAGGGGAGTCCCATGGGGGGTTGGGGTGTGCGGCGAGTCCTGTAGAGTGGAGTTGGTGAGGGTCTTTTCAATAGTTACCAAGAAGTGAGAAAGGGTTTTCTAACTTTTTCTGAGTAACTATTGTTATAACCCTGTCGGAACCACCCGAAGTTTGCGCTTCTGGGAAATTGCCATGCAAACCCTTACCTGTGAGGTTCCCCAGTGTAACTTTGGGGTACCTCCCAATCCAATACTGGGGAGCTCAGAAATTACGACCCATAAATTCTGGTCATGACAACATGCACAGTCTAGTAGGTGTCACCAATAGTGATCAGTTACCGGAACCGTGACAGATTCTTTCACTCTAATGGACCAAGAGTAATGATGCCAACTGCAACTCCTACACTGCTGCCATCAGTGAAATCAGCAAATTCAGTACAGATTGAACCCTTAACCTGGACAATCACTATGAGGTACGTTTTTCACATGGATTCAGCTCTCTTATTTCGCGCTCATATTTTGTAAAGATGCACAATCTCATTTTTCTTGAGATTCATAGTTATGCTAACAGTTCATATTGAAATTCAGCATGGCACTTATTTCTCAGAGGAATTTAGCAAGATGCTCTTGTTTCTCTGAGGTTTATGACCATGCTGAAGAAATAGATTCCTACGCTAGGCTGCAAATACATTAAAATCCTGACAGCTATGCTAATTCACAGCCATGCTCAAACATTCTCTCAGTAACACTCAGCTCAATGACAAAGTCACCTTTCTTTACAATCCATTTATCCATATATTTACGATACTGAATACTGTGAATTATAAACAGCTTTAGTTATCTTTTTCCAAGTGGGTTTTGTGTTTCATTATTTGTGGTTTCTCTTCTGCTCTGAAAATGGGAATGCTGAAAAATTCTGGGTGTCCATCATCAAAGCATTCCCTGATCAGATGTGGCACTGCCGGATAGTGGGTGGGGCAGAATGGAGGTAAGTGAACCTTCCTTAGCACTGCCCCAGCATTTAATATGTGTAATAGCACTGCAATGTGTATTTGTCCCATTAGATATTTGGAGAAGCATCTGAATTGTTATTTCAGAGGGACACCCGCAACAATTAACCTGGACTGGGAGAATTCCGCGTTATTTCTTAAATGAACCTTGAACCAGTTCAAAATAATTGCACCATGAGCCTATGTTTTTCAATGTAAGTTATTTCGACTCCGGCATTACCCCATTTAAAATAAATGGATCAGAAATTCTTGGCTGGGAAGCACACATTTGCTTCAAGAATTAAGTTGAGGGTCACCGAATCAGGTCCAAGTAAACTCCCAGAGTTCCAGGAACCAAGGGGAAGATCATTAAACAGATGTGCAAGAGGGCAGATCACAAGAAAGCTGCCAAAAAGTATGGCTAGCTAACAGTACACCACATACCAGCTCAATAGCTCAAGGATATATGCCCTACTAACTACACATTTACCACTGGCCAACTCAAAGCCCTTAGACAGCCTTAGAACTCTTTCATAGATTAACCTACATGCTAATGTGGCTGAAAAGCTGTACTTACAACTGAAAACATTGATGCGTTAACACCATAAAAGGGATCACAGTAACGGATTGTAACACAAGCTATCTGCGTGATTCACGGTCAGTTACTGACACAAAAGGATGAGCTGCAGGTTGGACTCATGACTGTCAAGAGTGTCCTTCAACTTATGGCATCTCACAAAACTACATTTAGGTAAGATTTTGAGGGTTCAGGGGACACAGATACCTAAACAGGCAGTCGACTAGTCATAAGTAATTTTAAGATGGTTAAGTTAATTAAGATGCAACAGTTTAGATATGATACATTAGCTAATTAGACAGAAAAAGTATACGACCCGTTACAGTTGTGCTTTATTGGTTCCAGACGGCTGATAAGTAGTTGGCACAGAATGTGCTGATCTCACCATCCTCCCCCTCCTCCTCCACTGGTCCATCTTCCATCTGAAGAATGCAGCTGTCCAACAAGAACTTATAATACAACCTTTATTGGGGGGCTGGTAGCTTACTCAATGTCAATCATTAGGATCCATAACTCCCCTCCCCAGAAAGTGACAGTGGCAGGATTCAATATTTAAACAAATCGTTTTAAAAATCAACAGAAACAAAAGCCTGGGGGCATTGTGATATTGTCACTGGACCAGTGTTTCAGAGACCCAGGGTAATGCTCCAGGGAGTCTGGTTTGAATCCCAACACAGCAGATGGTGGAATTTGAATTCAATAAAACAAAACCTGGAATTAAAAGTTTGATGATGACCATGAAATCATTGCCATTTGTTGTTAAAAACCCATCTGGTTACTAATGCCCTTTAGGGAATGAAATTTGCCATCCTTACCTGGTCTGGCCTACATGTGACTCAAGACCCAAAGCAATGTGGTTGACTCTTTAAAAAAAAAAGCCCTTTGAACAAAGGCAATTAGAGATGGGCAATAAATGCTGGCCTATCCAGCGATGCCCACATCCCATGAACAGATGTTTTAAAAATCATCTAACTATTCTGACCAATGGATACAGGACAGGTACTCAAAACGTGAGGGTGGTTACCACCTGCCCTATTCGTCATCCTGCTTGAGGTCAGTTTTTAGTTTATATCACGCTGAGGGTCATATCTTGGCCCTTTCTAAACACTTATGCATATAAGGGAGTTCAGAAGACGAATGTCAACATTCTCTTTCCAGAGAGAATCAATGCTGTTTAGCTAATCTCATTAAAAGGCAGAAAATACCTATTCATTAAAGACCGCAATTTCTTACATTTATGTTTATATAACATGACGAGACACAAGGTCTGAACTAGAGGAGAGACGACAACTTGTATCTTTATTGCACTTTTAATGTAATAAAACATCCCAAGATGCTTCATAGGAGCATTGTAAAACAAAGTATGACACCAAGCCACATAAGAAGATATTAGGTCAGATGACCTAAACCTTGGTCAAAGAGGTATGATTTAAGAAGTGTCTTAAAGAAGTGAAGTTGAGAGGCGGAGAGGTGAAGGAAGGGAATTCCAGAGCTTGGGGCTTAGGCAATCGAAGGCATGGCCACCAATGGTGGATCAATTATAATTGAGAATGCACAAGATGCCTTAATTAGAGGAGCACAGATATCTCAGAGGGTTGTGGGGTTGGAGGAGATTACGGAGATAGGAAGAAGTAAGACAATGGAAGGATTAGAATCAAAAAGGTAATAATCTCCGGATTACTACCTGAGCCACGAGCTAATTGGCACAGGGTCAATAAGATTAAAGAGGTAAATGCATGGCTCAAAGATTGGTGTGGGAGAAATGGGTTCAAATTCATGGGTCATTGGCACCAGTACTGGGGAAAGAGGGAGCTATTCCATTCGGACAGGCTCCACTTGAATCATGCTGGGACCGGTGTCCTGGCGAATTGCATAACTAGGGTTGTAGATAGGGCTTTAAAAAAAATAGTTGGGGGGAGGGTTCAGTTGCATGGAAATATAAAAACTCAAAGTTTAAGGAGAGGGTAAGAGTGCAGGTTAGTGACAAGGCTGATTGTTACCAAAAAGTGAAAGGAAAGGACAGAGTGTTTGAACGCCATATTGCACCAAAGAATCATATAAGAGTAGGGAAAATTGACAACAGGGCAAACTTAAAGGCTTTGTATCTGAATGTGCGTAGCATTTGGAATAAAACTAATGAGTTAACAGCACAAATAGAGATAAATAGGTATGACTTGGTGGCGATTACTGAGACGTGGTTATAGGGAGAACAGGCTTGGGAGTTGAATATCCAAGGGTACTCAATGTTTCGGAAGGATAAGCAGGAAGGAAAAGGAGGTGGTGTAGCTTTGTTAGCAAAGGAAGAGATCAGTGCTATAGTGAGGAATGATATAGGCACTGGAGAGCAAGACGTAGAGTCAGTCTGGGTAGAAATAAGAAATAGCAAGGGAAAGAAGTCCCTGGTGGGAGTAATCTATAGGTTCCCAAACAGTAGTTCAGCAGTAGGGCACAGTATAAACCAGGAAATACTGGGAGCATGTAAGAAAGGCACGGCAATAATCATGGGTGATTTTAATATGCATATAGACTGGACTAATGAAATTGGCAAGGGTAGCCTCAAGGGAGAGTTCATAGAGTGTAGTAGGGATTGTTTCTTGGAGCAATATGTTGTGGAACTAACCAGGGAGCAGGCTATTCTGGATTTGGTTTTGTGTAATGAGATGAGATTAATTAATGATCTCATAGTAAAGGATCCTCCAGGGAAGAGTGATCATAGCATGCTAGAATTTCAAGTTCAGTTTGAGAGCAAGAAACTTGAGTCCCACACTAGTGTTCTGGAGTTAAACAAAGGTAACTACATAGGCATGAGGGCAGATTTGGGCCTAGTGGATTGGCAGGAAGACTACAAGGTAGGACAGTTGATGAACAGTGGCAGATATTTAAGGAGATATTCAATTCCTCCCAAGTAAAATATATTCCAAAGAGGAAGAAAGATGGTAAGAGGGGGAAAAAGCATCCATGACTAAGCAAGGAAGTTAAAGATAACATAAAGGCAAAAATTAAGGCATACCAAATTGCAAAGGTCGGTGGCAGGCTGGAAGATTGGGAAACTTTTAAAGATCAACAAAGGGTTACTAAAAAAATAATAAAAAGAGCAAAGGTAAATTATGAAAGGAAACTAGCGCAAAATGTAAAAGCTGATAGCAAAAGCTTCTACAAGTATATAAAAGGAAAGAGAGTAGCTAAAGTGAATGTTGGTCCCTTGGAGGATGGGACTGGGGAGTTAATAATGGGGAACACAGAAATGGCAGAGACGCTTGATCAATATTTTGCCTCAGTTTTCATGGTGGAGGACACTAGTACTGCCCCAATAGTAACAGGTAGTGCAGAAGATATAGAGAAGGAGGAACTTAGAACAATCACTATCACTAGAGAAAAAGTACTGAGCAAACTATTGGGATTAAAGGTGACAAGTCCCCAGGACCTGATGGCCTACATCCCAGGGTCTTAAAGGAAGTGGCAGCAGAGATAGTGAGTGCATTGGCTATAATATTCCAAAATTCCCTGGATTCTGGAAGGGTTCCAGTGGATTGGAAAAATGCTAATATAACGCCCTTATTCAAAAAGGTGGGGGGAGGCAGAAAGTAGGAAATTATAGACCAGTTAGTTTAACGTTTGTCATTTGGAAATTGTTGGAATCCATTATGAAGGAAGGAATAATGGGGCATTTGGAAAGTCAAAATGCAATCCATCAGAGTCAGCATGGTTTTATGAAGAGTAAATTGTGTTGACTAATTTGCTAGAGTTCTTTGAAGATGTGACAAGCAAAGTGGATAATGGGGATCCTGTAGATATAGTATATCTGGACTTCCAGAAGGCCTTTGATAAGGTGCCGCAGAAAAGATTAATACACAAGATAAGATCACACGGAGTTAGGGGTAATATATTAGCTTGGATAGAGGATTGGCTAACCAACAGAAAGCAGAGAGTCAGGATAAATACGTCTTTTTCTGGATGGCAAGCTGTAACTAGTGGGGTGCCACAGGGTTGGGTCCTTGGGCCCCAACTATCTACAATCTATATTAATGATTTGGATTCAGGGGTAGAAGGTACCATATCTAAATTTGCAGATGACACCAAAATAGGTGGGAAAGTAAGTTGCAATGAAGAAATAAGAGATTTACAAACGGATATGGACGGGTTAGGTGAATGGGCCAAAATTTGGCAGGTGGAGTTTAACGTGGATAAGTGTGAGGTTATCCATTTTGGTCAGAAGAATAAAAAGGTGACTTATTATTTAAATGGAGAGAAACTTCAGAATGCTTCAGTGCAGAGGGATCTGGGTGTCCTTGTGCATGAATCGCTGAAAGCTAGTATGCAGGTACAGCAGGTAATAAGGAAAGCAAATGGAATTTTGGCATTTATTGCTAAAGGAATAGAGTATAAAAATAGGGAAGTGTTGTTGCAACTGTACAAGACATTGGTGAGACCGCACCTGGAGTACTGTGCACAGTTTTGGTCCCCTTACTTGAGGAAGGATGCAGTTGCATTGGAGGTGGTTCAGAGGAGGTTCACTAGATTGATTCCAGAGATGCGGGGCTTGTCTTATGAAGAGAGATTGAGCAGCTTAGGCCTATACTAGCTATAGTTTAGATGGATGAGAGGAGATCTAATTGAAGTATATAAGATGCTAAAGGGATAGACAAAGTAGACGTGGAGCGGATGTTTCCCCTTGTGGGGCATTCTAGAACGAGAGGCCATAGTTTTAGGCTAAGGGTGGAAGATTTAAATCAGAGATGAGGAGGAATTACTTTTCTCAAAGGGTCATGAATCTGTGGAATTCACTACCTCAGAGTGCAGTGGATGCTATGACGCTGAATAAATTTGAGGAGGAGATAGACAGATTTTTAATTAGTAACGGGTTGAAAGGTTATGGGGAGAGGGCAGGAAATTGGAGTTGAGGCTGAAATGAGATTGAATGGCGGGGCAGGCTCGAGGGGCTGAGTTGCCTCCTCTTGCTCCTAGTTCTTATATTCTTATGAAAACTAGGATGAGAATTTTAGGAATCAAGTTGTTGCTTGATTGGGAGCCAATAATAGGTTAGCAAGCACATATCTGATAGGGGAACAGGACTTGCTATGAGTTAAGTCATGGGCAGCAGAACTTTGGATGACCTCAAGTTTATGGAGAGTAGAAAGTAGGAGACCAGCCAGGAATGTGTTGGAATAGCTGAGTCTAGAGGAAACAAAGGCATTGATAAAGATTTCAGGAGCAGATGTGCTGAGAATGTCAAGTGATGTTATAACGGTGGAAATAGGCAGTCTTAGTGATGGCATGACGAGGAGGGCAGAAGCCCAGCTCAGGATCAAATGTGACATCAAGGTTGCGAACAGACTGGCTAAATCTCAGGCAGTTAACATGGAGAGGGATGGAGTTGGTAGCTAGGGAACAGAGTTTGGAGTGGAGTCTGAAAACAATTGATTCAGTCCTAGCAATAGTTAATTGGAGGAAATTTCTGCTCATCCAGTACTGGATGACAGATAAGCAATCTGATAATTTAATAACTGTGGAACATGTCGAGAGATGTGGAGGTAAGATAGGCCAGAAATAACAAGCCTTTGTCTCCCTTGGAGGAGGTGATCCTGGATCTTTTTGCCTCACAGGATATTGGGATAGACAGGGAAGGGCAAGCACAGGGGTAGTACCATCCTGCTCCTGTTATATCTTATGCCTCTTCTCACACAATTACAAAAATAAAGCTCAGTAATTTGCCTTGCAAGCTCTGTTGAAGGTGTCTTTTGGGGCCAAATTCTGACATCTGTTCCCCATCTGTCATTGAAGGTGTGGTAAAGCCCTGTCTCTTATGAACATTTGCAAGCAGCTCCAGCAATTGCACATATCCCACAGAGTACAGATAGTGAACTTGAGGGGCAGTGTCAGGTGAGTCACAGCACAGAGGTGAAGAGAAGCAATGGGTGCTACCAGAGGACAAGCAGCAACCTGTTACCTAGAGGGCCAGATGGATGCCAAAAACTTGCTATACCTTGGGAAATAATGGAGGGTGTTAAATGCATAGACAATACATTGGCTGATACTGCAGTTACTTGATCCCTATGTGAGCCTCAAAGATAGCAAAGGTAGCAATTGAGGAATCTCCCTGATAAACTGTAGTCTGTAGCATCAATTGATCTTATTCATTGCTACATAGGTGTGCCTAGGCCTAGAGACAGATTTAATGACAACGATGGGTGTGGGCTGTTTGAATGTTGTGCAGGTCTGCTAAGCATGCCTTAGAATTATCTAATATTAAAGCACAGGAAGAGGTCCATTCAGTACATTGAGTCAGAATTGGCTCTTTCAGAGAGTAATCCAATTAGGTTCAGACCCCCACCACAAATTCTGCATTTTATTTCCCTTGAAGTATTTATCCAATGCCCTTGTGAAAGGTATTAAATTTGCTTCCACCACCATATCAAGCAGTGCATTCCAAATCCAAACCATTTGTTACATAAAAATATCTTTCTCTTGTGTTGCCTCAGGTTCTTTTGCTAAACATCTTAATTTTTTTTCCTCTGGTTAGCGACCCTTCAACCAGTGAAAACAATTTACCTTCATTAACTATTGAAACTTGTCATGATTTTAAACACCCCAATCAAATCTCCTCAACCTTCTCTCCTCTAAGGAAAACAACCCCAGCTTCTCCAGTCTATCACCTTCCACAATTAAAAGCAACACCCATCAAAAATTTTACATTCACTTGTTAAATAGCGCTGCTCTCCATCTGTAGCACTTAGATGCCCATTTGTTCCTTTAGGTGGAGTGGAAATTTGTATTCAAAGAGTCACTTGGCAGAACATTTCTTTAAGAATTTTTGTATTCTGCCTTGTGTAAGCACTTTGTTAACAGTCAGAGTTAAAGGGGGTTTCAGACTCGATTACTTTTCTGCTTTCTAAATATGTTCCAATAACCACATGCTCAAAAAGAGAAAAAAACCTGCAAAGCTCTTCAAGGCTTCGCTTCTCCACACAACATACCTTTAACACCAGCAGGAATGATGGAAACCGTGGCAGAACTACCATTTGTTAGATCAGGAAATTCTTTCGTTCTGCTTTGCTCACATACATATATAAACATATTTAACCCATATAGCAGCAATAAAAGGACAACCAAATACATAATGTACCTTTCCTACATTATTCATTTCCAAGAGCTACATCAGATGTTGAACCTAGAAAATAGGTGGAAAAGAGCAATTAAGTGGACTCCTTATTTCTAAAAGAAACAGTGGCATTTATGCTGGTGGTATTTTCACAATCAGCAACAACTTGCAAGTTGCTTCTAACGTAAAAGAAAGCCTCAGGACACTTCACAGGGCTGCTTTCAAAACAAAATTTGACAACCACAAATATTAGGACCAATTACCAACAACTTGGTCAAAGTAGTAAGTTTTAGGCAGCATTTTAGAGGAGAAGAAAGAGTATGAGGGGCAGAGAGATGTAAGGATGGAACTCCAGAGCTTAGGGCCTAGGCTGAAGGCACCACTGCCAGTGAAAATTGGGGATGCACAAGAAGTTTCCCCATGATTTAAACTATACAGTTGCAAGCTCGTATGTTTTAAAAAATTGTCCTTATTCAGCACCTTTAATGGCAATTCACCAGAGAGTAATAGCCAAGGGGAGGTTAGGTAACAAGTGAATTTGACCTGCATTGGTTGCAAGTATTCTCTCTACTGATCTCACGGCTTTCCGGGTGTATTATAGCTTTAAGTAGGGGTCAGTTAGTTCAGTTGCCTGGAGTGTGATGCAGAATGATGCCAACAATGTGGGTTCAATCCACATACTGGCTCTGGTAGTTCAAGGAAGCCTTGCCTTGTGCTTGTGGAGTGGCACCCTGTTGGGGTTCCTGTTGCCCCCTTTAAAGGGCTTTTGGGCTTATAAAGAACAAAATTGCACAGATGGTGTTTTGGCTCAACCAAGACTTTAATGTTTGATTGAACCCACTAATGTCCCTGATACAGATACTTCTACAATTAGTTAAAATAACACAGGGAAACCCCAAAATTAAAGCAGCCCGCCCTCAGTACAAAAACCCCCTGCGGTCAGCTGAAATTGACACCATAATTCTCAGCTAACCCACCACAAAGTCACCATGACTCAGTTTGAACTTACAAAATACAGGCAAAACACCAGGTCTTGTCCCAAAACCCTCAGACCAATATCACTACAATTTGGCTAAAACCACTTACAATCCCCAACATGGCTGGTCCATCTGGTGTTGATTGTAGGCCCTGACCCTTCTTCCGACTGCAGCAAAGAAACTGATATGCTGTTTTTATAATAATTTAGCTTAGTCATATCAAGACATATTTCCTGTTGTTCCTGCTGTTCCAATGTCTGCTAGCTAGCATAGTCCCAACGAATGTGATCAAATCTTGCTGGTTGAAGCAATACAGGGTTTTTCCATGGGAGACATATCCCAGATGAATATCAGTTTTTATTGTATGAATTCTCCTGCTGTTTGAGGCAACACAGTAACAGCACCTGGCTCGATGAGGATTTGAATGACCCTATTCCTCTCCGAGAGAGGAGCCAATCATAGTACTGGAATCTGGCAGTGCGGCTATTGTTTGCGGTGCACACCTTCAGGACATTATCTTCAGTATATTGTATTGATGTATTCCTTGTGCCATTGTGTTGGATGATCAGACTCTTAATTGCATTAGTCAATGGCAGGTAATGGCATTTCCCCGCTACCATAAGTAGTCTGAAAGTAATCAGTCAATGTCCAAACCCTTTTGATGAGCCACTGTTTTTAACGGAATGTCCAAATTAACCCCTTACTGCCCAGCCGTGTTACGTGCAGCTGGACTTTTGTATGTTTTAGTTCCAAAGAGGAGGTCAAAACGTGGCCCTGGGTCTGGATTTTTTTATTCCATAAAGTTCCCAGTTGGAGGGGATTCTGATTGTACAGCCCCTCAAGCTACGAGTTGCTAAAATTATGCCTCTCTAATGGAGAGAGATGCCTATTGGGACCATGGCTAGAGGGAGGCAGTAGCATAGGCACTGGACGAGTATCCCAGCCACCCAGGGTAATGATCTTGTGAACCAGGTTCAAATCCCACCACTGCAGATGGTGAAATTTGATACAATAAGAAAAAACTGGCATTAAAAATCTGATGACTGTGAAACCATTGCTAATTGTCAGAAAAATCCATCAGGTTCACTAATGTCCTTTAGGGAAGGAAATCTGTTCTTATCTGGTCTGGCCTACATGAGACTCCACCCATGGCAATGTGAACAAGGGCAATAAATGCTGGCCTAGCCAGCGACACCATCCCATGAATGCATAAAATAAAAATTGATGATTGCTTTAATCCCATATTACTATTGTCCAACATCATGGCCATATTTACAGCCAGGGCTGAGTTCTGATTTTTTATGGAAATTAAACTGGCTTTTCAGGGGTCCTGGATGAGCCATGGATACTGGCAGGGCTTTTGAAAGCAAATAGGTGTAGATTGGATTCTAATGTTCATACACATGCTTCCCAGCATACAGCCCTAGATCTAGGAATAGGAATCTTGCTTCCTTCCCTAATTCAAAGACAATGCCCTAAATTTATTTTTTAAACAAGCACAATGCATACTCAGATCAATTAAAATTTCCCTCATTTCATAGAGCAGACCATAAGGAAAACATATTCCACAGACGTTGATCTGTGCATCAGTTCACTGCTATCAAATAGTTAGGCAGAATGAACAAGCTCCATGGTGAGGAGTGATTGGATGAAACCTGCTTCTTTCTGCTAACAACCATAATTAATTTGTGACTTTCCAGTCATGAATATTCAGGCTTGGTTCTGTGCAAATTTATGAAAACAATTTGTTCCTTTAAAGTACAGCCAGCAGAGGGAGCAGTTCACTGTAAATGAGCACAGATCAGCCACAACGCTGGAAATACTCAGCAAGTCAGGCAGCATCTGTGGAAACACATCAAGAGGCTTTCATCAGAATTGAAAATATGTTAGTGATGTACCAGTTTTTAAGCAAGCAAAAATTCAGGAAAAGTGGGTAGGGAAGGAAAGAACAAAGAAGTTTGTGTTCATGTCTAAATGCAAATACACGATGAGAATGCGATTAGTTCCATTCCAATGAACCACAAAAATGGCAAAGGGGTGAGGCAGAAGCATTTTCTACCTATGATAACCTGTTTTGAGAATACAGCAGCATCTGTGCAACTAGGATTCAAAAATGTACTGGACTTGAGGGTAAGGAAAATATAGGAACCATACAGGTTCCAAACAAGTCCACATTTCAGGGGAAAACAAGTCATTTTTGGGCTATTGGGCCAGTCAGTAACTGCCAGATGGAAGCATTGGAGTAATTCCATTGAGCATACCCTACCATTCCATCCTGGTGTTTCCCCACACCCTCAGCTCTGTGTGATCTTTTACCACCTCCAAGCTCTTGGTCTCGTCACCTCCCAAGTCTCCAAAATAAACTTTGGTAGCACTTCGATTCCTCATGCTCCCTAAAATCATCCTTTATGAAGAGAACACTAACATTCTTATTTTTAAATAGAGAATTACTGCCTGGGAGAATGTCAAAGCCAGGCTTAAAAGATACACGTACTATGGTATCCTTGGAAGTCATCTGAGGAAGTACAACATATGTCACAGCTGTACCACAGGAATGGTTTTTTTTCTCCTTAATACACCTGCATAGTTTTTTTAAAAAACCTTTATCAAGACATGAGCATCACTGGCAAGGCCAGCATTTATTACCCATCTCTAATTGCCTTTTAGAAGGTGATGGTGAGACACCTTCTTG
This sequence comes from Cetorhinus maximus, assembly GCF_964194155.1. Taxonomy (NCBI): domain Eukaryota; kingdom Metazoa; phylum Chordata; class Chondrichthyes; order Lamniformes; family Cetorhinidae; genus Cetorhinus; species Cetorhinus maximus. The sequence goes on from NC_135900.1 coordinate 53,565,826, forward strand.
AATTGCTGCAGTTCATATGGTGTGGATACATAGTGCTGTTGTGAAGGAACAGTGATTTGAGTTCCAAGTCAGGATGGTGTATGGCTGGGGTGGGGGAAACTTGTAGGTGGTGGTGTTCCCATATGTTTACTGCCCTTGTCCTTCTAGGTGATAAGGTCATGAGTTTGGAAGTGCTTTCAAAAGGAGGTTTGTGGGGGTGGGGAGGCAGAAGCCCACTTTCCTGCTCGATTACTACTGGCTTCTGCTGGAAAAAAGGAACAAACCATTCAACTCAAAACAGGGTTCGGACAGGATGCCCCCACAGTCATGCCGCCAACAACATCCAGGCTCAAACTTAATGTACCAACAGGCAACTAGAATCAATGGAAGATTATTCCAGCAAGAAATCAATGCCTTTGGAAGTAAAGCAAGCTGTCACAATATGCTGGTAAAATAACAAAATGCAGGAAAGAGTCAGGTCTGGCAGCAGCAGGAGGTAACATTTCAAGTGAACATTTCAAATTTCCAGCATTTATAGTATTTTGCTTTTACAATATACTGCTATTGAAGAAAGATATTGCAGTGTACTGCTAGAACAGATAAACCTCATTGAAATAGGTCATTGTAAAAAAAGAGGGGCAAGAGACAAACTATACAAAGATTGTTTTTATTTTAATACAAGAAAAATACCATAGCAAAAAATGAGCCAAGTTACAGTCAGAAGTTTAACTATTCCTGTACAATCATGTGTTAAACAGGGTTTGTAAAAGCAAGTTTGGGTTATAACAATGATGCAGTTTGCTGTGGGGGAATACAAGGTAGCCGGAGTGTAGTCGATCTCCAATGCATCTTCATTCTTAAGATCACCAGCCTTGGAAAAGGAAAGAAAATTACTACTTTAAATTTGAAAGCTGTCCGGTCTCAATACTTCCCAACAAAATGCAGTTGTTGCCTTATTTACTTTTCTTCCCAATACCACCAGCCCATCCCAGGGCAAAATGTACATCCAGTCAAAAAGATACATTTACTACAAGCATTAGTTGGATATAGGACGTACTTTCCTGTATTACTATCATTTGAAACAATCCCCTACCCACATCACATGCTGCCATAATTTGGTTAAGTACCATTAAGAAGCTGGGTTTATGTTGTAGAGATACAGGTGGAAGGAGACTTCAATCTCACCAAATTAATTTTGTGAATTTATCTTAGAGTCCAGGAATAATTTCAAGATTATTCAACATTTCCAAATTCCCTTATTCTGGGAAAGTGTTTTAACTGTGACAGAAGTGTCAAAGTAATCTAAGGCATAATTGATTAAGACAAGATTTATGCTTGACTAGTGGTAATATACACAATAGCTTCCAGTCCACCTACAATAGCATGCGCATCTGTATTCTTGGGGGCTTCAATGTCATGGTAGTTCCTTGGTTCAGCTTCCCAGTCACTGTTATTGGACCTCATTGCTCCCCCATTATCAACATTATCATCTTCTGCCCAATATCTGGTGAGAATAGCCTGACCTAGGGTCTGCAGGAGAACACCCTTACTCTTCAAATAGTTACAGGAATAGGACATTGCTGTCAAATCATTTCTTCTTAGATTGTGTTATGATCTCAGAGACCAGTAACATGTTTATTTATAATCTGAAAACCCAGGTATGAAGCTACAAAGTTCATGGTTTAAAGCAAAATAATTTTATTGCACCAAAACAAACATGGAGACAATAGTCAGCTATGAGATTGAAAGTAGAATATACACAGATACTTATGCTCTGAACTAAACTTTAAAAAAAACTTTCCTTCTATACCCATTTGACATACACCCCCCAATAACACAAGTCAGTTAACAAAAGTTGGAAAATTAACCATTTGGTCAGAGTACTGCTTTGAAGATTTGAGGTGGGAAGGTTTATGCAAAGGTTGAGATTTCTTGGGCCTTCTACTTCCAGAAAGGTTGCCTCTTCAAAACTCCAATTGTCTTACAGTTGTAGACTCCTAGTTCAAAACAGGCTAGTATCTGAAGCGTAGCCACCTTCAGTCAGAACGCTCTGCTTCTAATATTCTTAACTCTCGAGTCTTGCATTAAACACACTCTTCTGGCTATCCCAGAAGTCAAATTCCCTATTAGGGGTCCTTCAGTTCAAGAGTTTTAAACTCGTTAGCTAGCACATAAATTTCAAATAAACTCTGCTTGAAAGATGTGTGTTCTGCAGCAAGTTTATTCTGAGCTAAAACCCTGCTTGAGATCAGAGCCACACCCAAAATCTATTCACCCCTATAAATTGACTCCTTGTTGGCCCTTGGCTATTCTATTATCTATCTCCCAGGCAACTTGGTCAATCACTGGTGCTTTACCAGAGATCTCCTAGAGAAACCTAGTTCTTAATGAGATCAACACCCCAGCATAAAATAGATTTCCAAAAAAGCACATGGGCCAAATAATTGAAATCCATGACATTAATTGGTTTATGAATATATATTTCACAGAAATAATGCTTGACAAAAAAGTCTTTGACCATTGAAGAATTAAGCTGGAGAAGGCAAAGCTAAGCTGGTTCGCACTTAAAAATGAAACTAATCATTTGATGCTAGCACCAAAGACCCCACCAAGTCCGAGATAGAGGCTCAATCCACCAGACTGTTAAAGATCACTAACCTGAGGCAAGATCTTACCCCATTGAGAGCAGAAGGTTCCCAATGTCTGTCTGGGCCCACTTAAATCCAATAGTCTATTCTTGGAATGAGTTCTCAATGGCATGTTTGCATAATGACTTTTACCAAGCTAACTAAACTGGCTCTATGTTCCTAATTGAATCTAGAAGTAAAAAAATTTCCATGATTATCCCTGCAGTTATTTAACCCAGACAGTAAAATCTCCATCTCATTCGTGCAGATGATGTCCGATCACCAATCTGCCTTGAACAGCTGACTTGCAGTGTAAGTTCCAGTCCCCAGGATAGAGGGGGTTTTCTGCTCAGTAATGACCTATGCCAAGTGTACATGTGCACAAATCTAGTGAGGATAAACTTCAAATCAGCTTTGGCCTGCAACATTTATTATACATACTAGCCATTTGAATGAGACAAGAGGGACAGTGCCCCAGTATCCAACAAGGAGAGAGATGATGGGATAGATTAGAATAGCTAATTTCCTGAATTGTTCCAAAGCAAATCCAAGGGTTTTCAATCTCAGGACTTCAAGAACTGAAGCCCTTGAATCATCTTCAGCAAGAAAATAATTTGAGATCTTAATGCGGAGTTTAACTGCTGCATGGAAGATTTAGACTGCAGTCCAATGCACTACATGCTGTAATGCACTAGCAGGTTCTCTTAAACCAAGTGTTAGGTTTAACCATATCCCCCACCCACCCTCTAACTTCAAGCACTTAAAAACATCTGGGATTCTAAACATAGAGCAACACAAGAATGCACAATAGCAAACTGAGGTATATATACACACACTTGGATCTTCACCATGTTACTCAGAACCTTGAACAGACTCAATAGTCGGCTGGTAAAGTTCCTCAGATGACTGTCGGACAGCAGGTTTGGATGCTTCTGCGTACATATGTTGAGAAAAGTCAGGGTGCTTTTTATGAACGACATAGCTCACTGGAGTAGGCCGCTGCTCCACTGCAGAGATTTCTTTTTGCAGACTAAAGAGGGGAGATTACACATTAGATTGAAACAATTGAAATTGGACTTTTCACTGAGCCACTAGAGGTATGATAGAGCAGCATGTTTGTGGACAAAAATTCTAAAAACACTATTTTCAGAGCAAAATGTTGAGGTAATTTCCTCCCAGGCTGGATGCCCAGACAATGTTAGAAATTAAATATCAACACTGCATAACCCAGCCGTCAGTTAAAACACCTCCATGTGAGAGCCTAGTTGTGTTGGTAACTGTGACTAATTATAGCCAGAAGAAAAAAAACAAGTTTAGACAATGCTAAAGAATGGGGAAGGTAACAAGGTTCAACTTCTCTCTGGATAGAATAGTGTAGGGATTGTGTTATTGGATTAGGCTGGGCTAAATCCAGTAGGAGCGTGTGGCACTTCAGAAATTTAAATTCAACCAAAAATTAGCTTAAAAATAACATAAGTGACTAACTGCCCATCTGGTTCACTCATGTCCTTTAGGAGGGGAAGTCAGCAGTCCTGCCTGCTAAACTCAAGCAAGAAAGGGTGGAGTGTGAAGAACATGCTTTTCTTCTATTTCTAATCACTATTCAATGATCCCTGAAGACTTAATACGTGTGTCAAGTCATAAGCACTAGATTGAGCTTGGCTGCAACGCTCAGCACACACTCTACACCACAAGGAACTACTTGGATTTTCATATTTGTACCGCCAAGTTCCTGGTGTCTCGCCCAAGTGGAGATGAATTTCCCAAATACGCTTGTAAAAAGATTTACAGGGCAATTCTGACAGCAGGCAGCTGCATTGACGGCAAGCAAAGACGATTACAGGGGTTTGGGGCAGCTTTTACTTTTAAAATATCACGTTACAGGGCACAGCATAGGGTTTGCAGAGCATGGAAATGTAAAATTATGTAGGAAACAATCATTTAAGACCACACTATTTTTATCCTCTATTCTAGCAACATCCACCTGTTCTAGCAATACTCACCAAAATATAGACATCAGGACAGTGACAAAGGCACAGAGAAGAAGAAAGAGAAGGATGACGAGAATAGTTGTGATCACCACCATTCCTCCAGTCCTCCTGCCTGCAGGATCAATAACTGTGGGCCCAGGAGCTGCAGACCAAAAAAAAGACTTGTCTCAACTCTAGTGCCCTGAATGCATTTGGGATTAGTCCTGAAATGGGGCTCCAAAGCCTTGGGGATAGGGGTGGGGACAGGTCACATGTTAAAATCAGAATAAAAGGGTTATTAATTGTAATGTAAAGAGCAATACTGAGCATAGATTTCAGATGCTGCACAGTAATGCCAAATTTTGTTTTGCTTAAAGGATTTCAATGTTAATGTAAAAAAAATTCCCAGAATTTAATTCCTTCCAAATGAAACTTTAACTTCAAAAATAATTCTCCATAACTATAATTAAAAGATTTCCCTGCACACCAACTTGATTGCACAGTATTAGCTTTCTTAACTAAATCAAAAAGAGGTGATATTTTCCTTTCTTCCTCATTAAGTCATCCCAAATGCAATTCTTTAGCAGCAGGTAGTTTAAGGGAGGTTACATGCAAAACTTGCAGGGTAAAAATATGCCACAATGTAGGCTTTAAGCCATTTTGGTGTCAAGCCTAGCCAGAAATTTACTGGAAGGCATATTTGATAGCAACACATTCATGCATGCCACGTGCTATAACTTTTAAATGGTTTCCAGCAATACATTCCCCCTGTATAAGGGTGGAATTCCGCTTGACAAGGCACTTATAAACACACAAAATTAGTTCCGTAGCCTCAAACATAACTCTCATCTAACACTCATTGCAGAGACTGTGGAGCAGAGACCAAAAATCAAAAAGTGGTGGGGTGGGGAAAGGTCCAGAAAAACTCCCAAGCAACTAATCCATGTTGTACAAATGGAATTTAAAAAAAAAAAATCACATTTGGACAATGTTTTGAGATTGCCTGATTTAGTACCAACATTTTTATATAGGGACAGCAAATATCTTTCCTTTGCAAATTTGTGTAAAAGTTCTGTTAAACATTTCAATAATCAAAGTGTACATGTTTGCAGGGGAAAAAAATTGATGCTTGGAATGCGCACAGTCTGCAAAGCAATCAAATATTCTACCCACCCAAAATGTGGGAAAGTCATCAGGCTAGAGAAGTTCACATTGTATAGTTTAGAGGCATAAATCAATGAAGGGATTTTAAGTATAATTAAAATTTATAACTGCAAGCATTGGGAGATCAGGAGTCAAAATGACAGTACAGAGGGGTGGTATGTGAAAAGAACTGGTTGCAAAGGTGAGATATTGGGGAGTAGAATTCTGTGTTCCTCCAATTCTAGCCTTTGAAGTCAACTGAAATAAAATAAAACACATAGAGCTATAAAATGACTGCCAATTTGCTATCAGAATTGTCCCCAATTTCAGTTCAAGACAAGGTATGCTGGGTTTTACATACACATGGCATCAAACTTGACACAATATAGTTAAGCCACATATGGGAGTATTTAAAGCTGTTCCAGAAATCCAAACGTAGAATGATATTAAACCTATGAAAAGCAAAACGAAGGGGTTAAAACGAGTGAAAAAGTTAGACCATTTTTGCAACCTACAGGTCAACATTGGCCTAATCATTAGTCACACTGCCTCTTGAACCATAGTGACCAGTTTTGGGTTGTGTCCAACTTTAGGAAGAATGACAAGACAATGGAAAATAAAATGGGTAAAGGAGGAATGGATTTAGTTAAGGCTAGAAAAATTAAGGTACAAAAGGAGAAACAGAGACAGAAGAGCCAATTTAGACATTGACCAATCTTGCACCTACAACATTTTTCTTTGGGTTGAAGAAAAAATTGGAGGGAAGGTTAAAAAAAGGTACATTTCAAATTTGTACTACTGATTAGCCAAATGTTATCACGCCAAGCTACTGTTTGCTAAATGGAATAGATACCCAATGAAGAGCACTTACCTTCTAGAAGGGCGATGGAGTCTGACCAGAGCGTTTCAGTAAGATACACATTTGTAGATCCATTTCTTACAGCATACTTGAACCTGTGATATTTTAAAAGGTTAAAGTAGATGAACCTTGTAGCTTCACCAGCCTCATTTTGTAGCAATTGAATAACCAACTAAGAATCAATCCTCAAGTATATGTGCCTCCAAGCTACACAAATTATACTGCTACACCAATATACTCTTCCAGATGAGCGAATTCAAAAACTGGTGCAAGTCATTTATTGACCTGGATAACTAACACCCCCATCCCATTTTTTGTTTGGTTGGGGGGGGGGGGGGGGGGGGGGAAGAAAAGAAAGAGAGAAAGAGTCACTGGTGAAAACAGAATCCACCAGAAGTACCACACAGAGGAAGCATCTTAAAGGGTGCCATAATAGCTGAAAATCCATTTCACAGAAGTTACAATCATTCTAGTCCACAACATCCATACCCTGGTCTGAATGATCCTTTAATATAAAAAGGAGTACGCTATTAGATGGAATAATTGAGGTCAGCATGATTCAGTCAAGTGATTGACTAATGTCAATAAGTTGATGTCTGTAAAATTTTCTTCATTTTAGTCCAGTTGTTTTAGACAAGCAGGAAAAATTTGCCTGCTGCAATTGGCACAAAATTCATACCACAGTTCCTACAATGGGAAAAGATTTGAACTTCCTTACCTGTACTTTACACCTGCAGTAAGTGGAGCATTACATTTTTCTGGAGGGTTAATTTGCCTCAGACACTGGACATCATCCCCAACTCTGAACAGATATTCATCAATCTCAGCTTGGATTCTCACAGGATCTGTGCTCAGCATGAAGGGTGAAGATTTACATGTTGGGATGCCAAAGCTTGCAGCACGATATGGCCCAGTTGCCCCTCCTTTTGTTTGTTGATAAGTCCTTATGCTGCTATTGCCAATGGCATTTGGTATTGCTGCAAAGAGAAGGATTATTAAACTCGTCAGTTCGGTTCATTCATTTTTTGTAAACATCAAGTTGCATACAAAAGCAATTGTGTTATTGAAAGCCAAATAGCAAATTTTGAAATCGAAGTTCTACAGCCTCTAGGCTAGAGAAGGCAACTAATCACAGGCTAGGAAATAATTGGAATTGACTTGTTCCTGTTCTTACTTAAGCTAATAAAATCACTGCCGATATTACCAAAAAAATTCCATGGTATACCACTGCAGCTAATCCAAAGATCAGGGACAGTAAGAACAGCCTGTTGGTCTTGGAGCAATTACTAACCAACTTTCTCCAATAAAAATGTTCAATTATCTAACAGATGTCTTTACAAGAGGGACAGAATCACTTCAGCTTAAGGGCTGATGACCTTTTTGTCTCAAGCACAACTATAAATACAAGACTTAACCAGATTTCTGAAAAACAATTGTTGCTAAGTTGTTGGCTAAGCAATCTTCAGCCAGAAATGCTGAGTGGATGATCCATCTCGGCCTCCTCCAGAAGTCCCCAACATCACAGTTGCCAGTCTTCGGCCAATTCGATTCACTCCGCGTGATAAGAAATGGTCGAAGGCACTGGATACTGAAAAGGCTATGGGCCCTGACAATATTCCAGCAATAGTACTGAAGACTTGTGCTCCAGAACTAGCTGCAACCTTAGCCAAGCTGTTCCAGAACAGCTACAACACTGACATCTACCCAGCAATGTGGAAAATTGCCCAGGAATGTCCTGTACACAAGCTGGACAAATCCAACCCAGCCAATTACCTCCCCATCAATCTACTCTCCAACAGTGAAGGGATGGAGGGTAAATCAACAGTGCTATCAAGAGGCACTTGCTTAGCAATAACCTGCTCACTGGTGCTCAGTTTGGGTTCCACCAGGGCCACTCAGCTCCTGATCTCATTACAGCCTTGGTTCAGACGTGGACAAAAGAGCTGAACTCGAGGCAAAGAGGGAGTGACTGCCCTTAATATCAAGGCAGCATTTAACCCAGTGTAGCATCAAGGAGCCCTAGCAAAATTGGAGTCAATGGGAACCAGAGGGTAATCTCTCCACTGGTTGGAGTCATACCTAGCATAAAGGAAGATGGTTGTGGTCATTGGAGGTTAGTCATCTCAGCTCCAGGACATCACTGCAGGAATTCCTCAGGGTGGTGTTCTCAGCCCAGCCATCTTCAGCTGCTTTATCAATGACCTTGCTTCCATCATAAGGTCATCAGTTCACTGATAATTGCACAATGTTCAGCACCATTTGCAACTCCTCAGATACAATAAATGCTGGCCGAGCCAGTGACACCCATATCCCATGAATAAAAAAAATTAAAATAGAAACAATAAGGATTGTTATTTTAGTGGGTGTATTCAGGGTGTTTCTTTAGCTCCTAATCCAACAAGGTTAGTTCCAGCTTTCCAACCTCAATAGAAAACTATTTGGAAGTTTTCCTGCTTGAATGACTAAAAACCTAAGGCACTATGTTGCTAATTCAAGAGCAGACAAATCAATCATGAAAACTCCCCATGATTCAGTTGAGAAGTAGTATCTTACAGACCAGGCTGGATACTTTTATTATAAAATAGAAGCAAAATACTGCAGATGGTGGAAATCTGTAAAAAAAACCAAAAATAGCTAAAAAAAAACTCAGCAGGTCTGACAGCATCTGCGGAGAGGAATACAAGTAATGTTTCGAGTCTCTATGACTCTTATTATTGGACATCCAGAACTGGATGAGCAGAAGTTTCCTCCAATATTGGGACAACTGAAGCCGGTCATTACATTCCCGAGCTACCAACTCCATCCCTCTCCCTGGCAACAGTCAGATTAAGCCAACCTGTTTTCAACCTTGGGTTGAAACATTTGATCCAGAGATAAGCTTCTGGCCTCATTCGCACCATCACTAAGGTTGCTCATTTCCAAAAGAGAAAGACTTGCATTTATATAGCACTTTTCACAACCACTTGACATCTCAAAGTACCTTTTGGAAGTGTTATCATAAATGCAACAGCCAAAACATATGCAGCAAACTCCCACAAACAGCAATGTGATAATGACCAGATAATCCGCTTTTGTGACGCTGATCAAGAGATAAATATTAGCCAGGACATTGGCGATAACTTGCTGCTATGTTTAACAATAGCACCATGGAATCTTTTACATACCCAAGCTGGCAGATGGAATCTCCATAGCACTGCCTGACTTTCCTCCACCCCCAGAATGTTAAACCGATGCTAGTATGTTAGGAAAGGCATCATAAACATCCAAGCTGTAATTAGAAGTACTAATGATCATTTCTCTCTGGGGATTACAAATTTTGGGGGGGAAAATACATAGGGTGGGGTTAAAAAAGTTATGATTTAATGTTTTTCAATAGCAAGAACTTTGAATACTCAAAAGCGAAGATTTATACTCGAGGCCCTTTTACAAGAGTTTCAGGAGCAAAACCAGGGACCATTGCACCTTGCTTCCATGTTCTTATAATTCCTAGTGGCCAAGTTTGTAAATGTTAAAAAATTGGCCATTAAGACTTGAAAACCAAAATGACTACTCCAATTACTTGGTCAGGCAAATTTAACAATGGATTGAATGTTCCAGGTAACATCACTGGAGGATTGGGAATTGACATGGTATTGACTCCATCGGCACATTATTTCTAACACCATTTTCTATCACAACCCCCAGTATGTTTATGCAACACCTCAATTTCAGGTGACAGGAGTAGCCAAATTTACCAACAGGAACATTTACAAAATCTGCTCTGCTGTTTTCCAAGGGAGGACGATTGACAGCAGGAGAATCAGAATTCAGTGACAACAGGAGATAAAAGGGCAAGGAGTTTAGTGCAAACCTTAAATCTGTACTGTGCAGAAAGCCTTTCTTTGGCTATGGATTTTCCTCAGGCATTAAGGGAGGTCTGCAGCCAAAAGTGGAAGGTATACTTCAAAAAAAAAGCTTCATATAGTCAATGCACTATAGTATTTGAGTCGACCCCACAGTACATCAGGCTTCTAGTATAATAGAGTAATAATTCTAAATGGAGCAGTTCCATTCTACAAGATTCATAAAAGAACCTAGTCAGTAAACGCGAGACACTCTACACGTTTGCAACATTGCTGACAGTGGGAAAAAAGTGGTCAATATGATTCACAAATTCATAATGACTGATCAAGGGGAAAGAGATAAAAGCAGCAAGACTTGTGTAGACGTTCACTGAACAAATGTGACAGTAGAAGCATTAAGTACCATATCTAGCTTTGGTCACAGATTATATGGAAGGCAAAGACCAGAGTGTCAGGAGATGAAGTCATGATATTTCAAATTAAACAAGGACGGAAAGTAACACATTGATTCAAACAAAGAAGAATTTTCTGATGTCAATCCAAGCTTGGGGACCAACATCAACACAACTTTCCGAAAAGCACTGATATTGAATTTTCCGATTTGAAATACACCAGTTATTTGCGAGGACTTTTTGTCCAAGGGGTTTATTTTTTTTTCAATTGAAGGATTGAGCGTTTCTGTTATATGAAGAGAGGGAGAGTACTTCCCAGCCCCAAACATCTTACCCCAACACTTACAGTTCACAGTAGCTTGCACGCCGAACACATCGACAACAGTACCATTGGTAAAGACACAAATCGGCTTGGTTAGAGTGATGGTGGTGGTCGTTCGGAGAGCTCGGATTTCACTGGTCAAGGGAACTTCTGGTTTGACTTTTAGAACTACGATAAAAATGGAGAGATTGAGTTTAAACCTTATTAAGAAGTTCTATTAAAACAAAACGAATTCGATCAAAGTTAAATTGTACCAAGGAAGATAGATTCAAGAAGTTAGGAGCTTAAACAGCCCTTTAACACAAGAAGCGAACTAACCAACACAGAACGCAGGTGGGATCCAAAGTCCGAATAAAAAAAGGGCGATATTCATCTTATAAGGAAAGTTACCGACAAACTGACCGCAGCAAACAGCAAATGGAAGTAAATGAGAAACAGCAGTTCAAACTGTGCAGAGTGAGCGAGCTGCTAGTTTAACCCATCCAACCGGTCTAACCAGCTCATCTTACAATTCCAGCAGAAATCCACCTGATACCCATTGCTGCTTCCTCGTGTTTCCGAGTTTGACATAAAATTATTTTAGATACACAAACAAAATTTAACTCACAAATGAAAAGTTAATTTGATTTAAACCAATTGGACGATTTAAAATTTGAGCTTGGTTGTGAGTCTGTCATTATTTCAAGTAGGAAGCTCCCTGCCTTCCAATGAGATCACAGCCATACCTTCAGACTCAAGCTTTCAATGTTACAAGTTGATGAGATCATTGCCTAAGGTAGATCACAAACCAACTGAAAACTATTCAGTAAAAATCAACACATTTAACAAAAGTACCAATTTATACATTACAATGCTATGATATGGAAAAGTACCAGCATTGTGCAAGTGAAAGACAGAGGGAACAGACCTCATAATACTTGACTAATGACCATTTCAGGTCATACTCCACAATAAGTTTCATGTCATTAGTGAATGTGCCTTCTAGGCAGAGTACCAAAGGTGCTAACATAAGTAAATCTGAATTTTCATAATTTGATTCCAGGCAGATTGTTTATTGAAAAATTAAAGATTAAAAAGAGTGGTGCTGGAGCTGAACCCTAGGGGGACAATTGTGGTTGGTCATATGTACTCTGAAGCATTGGCTCCAGGGCAGTAATCCAAGTAAGCAGATGGCCTAAAAGGTCCACCCGGAAAGCAAATTCCTCCATTTTATTCTTCTCTGCTCTCACACTACACTACAGATTTGAGGAATATTACATTCCTGTTTGGGCTCACACACTACAGATTATGCTGGGTGGATCATCAATGCTGTTATGCATTTTGTGTCAGGCATATTGAATCCTATTGTCCTCTCATGGTTACCAGTCTTTTGCAAAATGGCTCTTCCACATCTTTGTCATTCAGATGCAGTAGTAGAATTGGTGAAAAAAAATTGTGACAAAATTATGTTGCCAATTTACATTAATTTGTTCTATTTACGAGCATAGCCCTCTTTGAGATACCCAATATGTTCAATCTTTCCTGATCCTTTGAACCTTTCCTTACCATTCTCTGTCATGAAGAATAAACAGCAGATGCCCCTATAAAGCATATACCATTTCTGACCCTACAGAATGTCAACCAGATTGTTCTGGTCCCCTTATAGTTGAGCATTTCTCAGCCACTTTTGAACTGTACAGTGACAGTCCACCTCAAATCTTCACCAATGTGGCCTTCATGATAATGATAAAGGTCCTTGAGAACAAATACAACCCATGTTCCTTATCACTGAATCAAACTCACTAACAACTATCTGGTGATCTACATGCTGATGGTGGCAATGCTCTAAGATGGCTGAAATTATATGATGAGTCTGTATATATTAAATAATAAGAATAGTGTAAAACAACATTTTTTGAAGAGGTCACTAAAGTAGTGGAGAGGGTATTGCTTACAAAACTCAAACATAGTGTCCAACATTAGATGTTATTCTGTGATTGAACAACACCTGCTAAACAATCCTGATTGTGCTAAGAATTACACTAAAAACCAATTTAAGATTGTTAGTTAAGCTCACAGTGTGGCTCACTTAGGCATGCTAGAAGCCACATATATTCACACACACAGTCCTGTTCTTTGCAGATAAAAGGAACATGTGCACATTGCACCTTTTTTTCAGCTAAACAAAAGCTAAGGGAACAGTCATTCCCTGGTTCATTTCCCAGGGCAATGCCTTGACCAATCAGAGTTGACCTGCCCAATTTGAATTTGAACAAAGCTGGGCAGTTAACTGTTCCATCCTGCATTCTCCACGGCAATGCCTCCACCAATCAGAGTTCACTTGCTAACCAATCAGCACTCTCTTCTTATGCAGTATAAATTGCTTTCCCCTATTACTGCTGGAAAATGCTTGCAAGCTATCCTGATGAGTGCAAGACGAAAAGCTTTGATAGCATATCTCTTTTTTCAGCAATACTCAAGAGGGTAATGTCAATGGTTGTTATTTGTATGGACTTCCAGAAATCATTTGATAAAGTCCCTCATAAGAGACTGTTAGCGAAAATTGAAGCTCAAAGAATTGAAGAAAAATTATTTACTATTTAGAGAATATGGATAATGGGTAGGATTGGCAGGATGTGACCAGTGGTGTGCCACAAAAATTGGTGTTGGGGCATCAACAATTGATTGTACTTATTAGCAACTTAAATGATGGGATAGAAAGCCACATATCCAAGTTTGCCGATGAAACAAAGCTAGGCAATTTATCTATTTTTTATTCATTCATGGATGTGGGCATCACTGGCTAGACCAGTATTTATTGCCCATCCCCAATTGCCCTTGAGAAGATGGTGGTGAGCTGCCTTCTTGAACCACTACAGTCCATGTGCTGTAGGTATACCCACAGTGCTGTTAGGGAGGGAGTTCCAGGATTTTGACCCAGCGACAGTGAAGGAACAGTGATATATTTCCAAGTCAGGAGCTGTAAGCAGTAGAGATGGAAACATAAAATTACGGGGAGATATTAATAGATTAATTGAATGGGAAAAACTGTGGAGTGGATTTCAATGTAGGCAAGTGTGAGGTCATGCACTTTGAACCTAAAATAGATAGATCAGGGTACTTTCTATATGGTAAACAGCTACAAACAGTGGAGGTTCAGGTCCAATATATAGATCATTATAATGTCATGAAGAGGTGCAGAAAATAATTTTAAAAAGTGAATGGAACGTTGGCCTTTACACCTAGAGGACTAAAATACAAGGGAGTAGAAATTATGCTACAGCCATACAATTCTGGACACCACACCTGAAGAAAGATATATTGGCTTGGAGGGAAAGCAGCTTAGGTTTACTAAAATGATACCTGGACTCCTAAGGCTAATTATGAGGGGAGATTATATAAACTAGGGTTGTATTCCCTGGAGTTTAGTAGGTTAAGGAGTGATTCAACACCCTGAGGTAAAAGAGATGGTAAATGAAGGTAATGTGGTTGATGTGGTGTACATGAACTTCCAAAAGGCATTTGATAAAGTGTCACACAACAGATTTGTGAGCAAAGTTAGAGCTCATGGAATAAAAGGCACAATAGCAACATGGATATGAAATTAGCCGATTGACAGGAAACAGAGTAGTGATCAATAGTTGTTTTTTGGACTGGAGGAAGGATTGTAGTCAGGTTCAGCAGGGGTCGCTGTTAGGATGCCTGGTCTTCTTGATAGGTATTAATTACCTAGACTTTGGTGCATGAGGCATAATTTCAAAATTTGCAAATGTTACGAAACTTGGAAGTATTGTGAACTGTGAGAAGGATGATGGAGAACTTCAAAAGGACATTGATAGGTTGGTGGAACGGGCAGGCAAACTGGTGGCAGATGAAATTTAATGCAAAGAAGTGTGAAGTGATACATTTTAGTAGGAAGAATGAGGAAAGGCAATATAAATAAAGGGTACAATTCTAAAGGGGGTGCAGGAGTAGAGGAACCTGGGGGTATATGTGCACAAATCATTAAACTTGGCAGAGTAAGTAGCAGAGTGGTTAAAAAAAGCCTACAGGATCTTAGGCTTTACAAATAGGGGCATAGAAAACCAAAGCAAGGAAGTAATGATAAACCTGTATAAATATTGGTTCAGCCTCAAATGGAGTATTGAGTCCAGTTCTGGGCACCACACTTTAGGAAGGATATGAAGGCATTAGAGAGAGTGCAGAATAGATCCACGAGAATGGTTCCAGGGATGAGAAACTTCAGTTATGAAGATTGATTGGAGAAGTGTGGCCTCTTCTTCTTGGAGAAGAGAAGGTTAAGAAGAGATTTGAGAGAGGTGTTCAAAATCATGAAGGACCTGGGCAGAATTGATACAGAGAAACTGTTTTAATTGGTGGAAGGATCAAGAACCTGAGGACACCCATGTAAGGTGATTGTCAAAAGAGGCAATGTTGTCATGAGGAAAGTCTTTTTTATATAGCAAGTGGTCAAGATCGGGAATGCTCTGCCTGAGTGTGGCGGAGGCAGATTCAATCGTAGCTTTCAAAAGAGAATTGGTTCATTATCTGACAGGGAAAACGTGCAGGGTATTGGGAAAAGGCAGGAGAGTGGCACTAGGTGAGTTTTTCTTGCAGAGAGCTGGCACAGACATGACATGCTGAATGGACTCCTTCTGTGCTGTAGTAATTCTATGATTTGATCAAAGTGTTCAAGATCTTAAGAAGAATAGATAGGGTAAGTTGAGAGAAACTATTTCTGATGGTTGGCAGTCTTGTACTGGGGGCCATAGCCTAAAAATTAGTGTCAGGTCTTTCTGGAGTGAAATTAGGAAACGCTCGAAACACAAAGAGTGAAACTCTCTTCCACAAATAGCAATTGATGCTAGGTCTGAGATAATAATTTTGTGAATAAAAATCTATTTAAGGGATATGGGGCAAAGCAGGTATGTGGAGTTGCAGAGCAGCCATGATCTCAATGACTGGTGGAACAGGCTTGAGGAGACAAATGGCTTCCCCCAGTATATGTTCTTCTGTTCCTACTGCAAATCCTGGAAAACATAAACTATCTTAAAATATCTGTGGAGAGAGAAAAAGGTAATGCTCCAGGTCAATGTCCAAACTGGAAGATCTTAGAGAGGAACACTTTCTAAGTTTTTTCCCAGAACCCGGGGAAAAACAGGAAAAGAAGAAGCAATGAGTGGGAAGGTCGGCGACTTGATTAAAGGCAGCAGAGTGATTCAATGAGGAAAGGAACGATGGTGTCAGGCAAAAGGTGTAAATGGTTTCTGAGAAATAGCAAGGTAGGAGGGAAACATAGAAAATCTGGCAAAGAGGAGAAAGCTGCAGCGTCTTGAGAATTTGATGGAGAAACCTGTTTGCCGTATACTGATCAGGGATCCCAAGCCCAAGCACCAGCTCGCTCCCAGTTCTGATTAAAGGTCATCAACCTGCAGCCTTAGCTCTGCTTCTCTCTGCATATATACTGCCTGACTTGCTGAATAATTAATAACTCACAGCCCTTTCCTCTCTGAGGCTTGGGTTTGAATTTAACCCAGTCTGTTGAATGAAATTGTCTTTTCTTTACTGTTTGTGAAGCCCTGAGATGAAATGTGTTTGGGCAATATTAATCCAGCTCACAACTGAACACACCAAATGGCAATCTCAATAGAGAGATCACATAGCTTGGTTGTGTGGAACACAAAAAACAAAAAGTTCTGTTGCAATAAGAACGTAGGGCTCACCTGGATCTAGCTCATGATGTTTTGGTATGTCCTTTACTGTCTAACTAGAGAAAAAAGTTGCTATGCTCCCAAGTCCGGACTTAACATATATGGCAACATTTGCCACTTGAAGCTTTGCTTATCAATGAAACAAAGCTAGTCAAATCTTGTTGGCCAGAATGGAAATCTTAAACCTTAAGTAAAAGGCCGATCACAGTGCAGGCTGCAGACACTGCACCATTCAGTTACAGATTATTGATTTGCAGCTATGCTCATGTCCATGCCAACATGTCTGATCTCACCCATGTCATCCATCAGAAGCCACTCCAGGCACCCTCCGAGCAGCTGATCAAGAACACCATTGGGAGAAGCATGGGAACAGCTCACCTCCTTGCTTGCCATTTAACAAGGAAAGGATGACTGCTGTACAATGGAGATGGAAATGGATGAGAGAAACAAGTAGAAAATGTTTGGGATAAATTCTCCTCCACACCCTTAATATACTTGCAGCAGTAAATATTCTATTGGGCCATATATTTCTGTAAACATTTGATTAAGGAAACAGTTCAGGCAGGTACATACAGAATATCACCTGATCACAAACTGGAAGACTCCACTTTACGCTAACCTGAAATGTTGCACTCTTAAAATATTTTTGGAGGTTGAACTGGTAATCAAGAGAAACCAGTTGTACCAGTTTATAAATGGATTGAGTCATAAAAGTGAGATCAGAATTAATGGCACATTCTTTGCCAGAAACCCCCTACAGCTACTTCATGTTTTACTGGAAGAGAGAGATCAACTTCAACAGAGATCTCCTTGTGTTCTCTTTCTTTTACCTGGTGTTACCATAGCTATCAGAAATCTGTTGGAACTGATGACCTGCAAGTTCCCATTTCTGAAAGCAGGGCAACTAATTCCAATTCTTACATTTAGCGGAGGAAGAACTTGTATTTACACAGTGCCTTTCAGGACCTTCCGAGGCACTTTATAGTCAACAAAAGTGAAGTGAAAGAAAAGGTAGATCAAATCCTGAAACATGGAATTAATTGTTTTATCAATAGAAAACATGGCAGCCAATTTGCACAAAGCATACCTCACAAACAACATGAGAGACATGACCAGACAACCTGGTTTAGTGATGTCGTTTGAGTGGTAAATATTGACCAAATGATCAGGAGAATGCATTGGCTCTTCTTCAAAATATTGCCCTCATTTCTTTTATGTTCGCTTCAGAGGGTCAACCTTGGTTTAAAGTCTCATCTGAAAGATAGCACCGCCAAAAATGTAACACTGTCTCAGTACTGCACATAGGGTGTTAGCTAGCTGTTGTGTTCAAGTCACTGGAGAGAACTCAAACTCATAATCTTCTGACTTAGAGGCAAATAGTGCTACCACTGAACCACAAGTGATAGATATCAAAATAGCCAAGGCCAATTTTACCCACTGCTGCCCAATGTGTACAATGCAGGTGAGGTGGGTCATGTCACCATGCCAACAGTTCTCACCATCCTCCATTTTTACTTGCCTGAATTTGAGCACAGTAAGGCCACCTATCACAGAGGGTTTGGGGGGGGGAAGAGGGAAGAGGTAACAGGGTATGTGGGAGGAGGGGCAGGAGGGGGGGAGTGACAGAGGGGGTGGGTGGGAGGTGGTGGTGGTAGGGAGAAGTGGAAAGGATAGTTGTGGAAGGGAAGGTGGGTGGGGAAGTGGGGTTGTCGGTGGGGGGAGAGAGAGAAGGGGTAGGGGAGGGGAAGTGGTGGCGGGGGGAAGGGGAGGGGAAGTGGTGGAGGGGGGAAGGGGAGGGGCGAATAGGGAGGGGTGGGGTGGAGGGGAAGTGGTGGAGGGGGGAAGGAGGTGGATAGGGTGGAGGGAGAGGGTGGTGGAGGGGGATGAGGGTGGGGGGTTGGTGGAGGGAGGGAGAGGGGATTGGTGGGGGGGAGGTGGAGGGAAAGGGGGAGATGGAGTGGGGGACGGGGAGCAGACAGGAGAGAGGGGAGACGGAGGGTGATGGGGCAGAGAGCTAAAGGGGGAGAGAGAGTTGGAGATGGAGGAGGTCGGGGCAGGCGGACAGGGGAGGGGGAAGGCGGATGGGGTGGGGGGTGGGGTGGACAGGGGAGGGGAAAACAGGGTGGGGTGGGGTGGAGGGGTGGGGTGGATGGGGAGGGGGTTGTGGATGGGGGAAAAGGGTGGCATACATGGAAGGGGATAGGTGACTGGGAAGGGGTGAGGGGGAGGGGTTGGACAGGGGGATGTGATGGTATCACTACCTGCACCCCAATCCCACACAGAGTTAAAATAGACCCTTCAATGTTTTAACTAATTTGATTATAAAAGAATGGTAAATAATTAATATTTAACCCAACCATCTAATGCATTACAAGCTTGTTAACTGAAACTCTGTTATAAACATTAACAGTAAATCGGTTCCAGTGAGAAAACGTTTCATTACAAACATAAAACATGTAACGTTACAGATGTTTTATCCTTCTTTTGTACATCAGCTCCTTTTGGTCAGTAATTTTA
This sequence comes from Cetorhinus maximus, assembly GCF_964194155.1. Taxonomy (NCBI): domain Eukaryota; kingdom Metazoa; phylum Chordata; class Chondrichthyes; order Lamniformes; family Cetorhinidae; genus Cetorhinus; species Cetorhinus maximus. The sequence goes on from NC_135900.1 coordinate 53,585,167, forward strand.
TCCCCTCCTGCTTCCTGAGCTGGCAAGTCTGCAGCCATACAGCTCTCCTTCAGGCTGCTGGCAATGCCTGCAGTCAGCAGGAGAGAAGCCCGTCTCAGACCACCACTGCACAGCCCAGAAACTAACTCTCGCATGGGGCAGCTCAAAGATGTGGTTGCCCTCTGACCCCTCGCCCACTTGGCCATTTTGTTCCTTTAATCCAGACGGTAAGCATCAGCAGGTTATTTGTCTGTGGAAAGCATCAAAGCTGAGTTTAATCAGACTTCCAACTCCACACAGGCCAGGCTTTGGACCAGGATCTTTCCAGGTCTGTATAAGATAGGAAAGACTAATCGAATTATCGCAGAAGGCACTCTGTCATGTTTTGTGAGTGAGTTGTCATTCAGATTGACAAGTCTTATTGTCTTTATTTAATTGGTGAGTTTCAGTGTAACCTGTTTGTTGTTTCACTTCAGAAGCTAAAGCAAACACAGCTCTATTCATACCACCATTTTGTTTCAGTGTTTCACTTATTGAAATTTCAGTGCTGATAGTGCCCATAGCTTGGCAACTGATGTGACCTCAGGCCGATGGTATTGCAATACTATCTAAGCTTATAGAAACTCTCCAAGCTGTTTATAACCTCATTTCGCATCCGATCCAGACGTAAAGTCTATATCTAAGCATTCAGACCAACAATTCCCGCCTGTGAACTGGGTCCGCAGTTGTGTTAAAGTGTCGGCACCTACAATGATTCAATTTTTTTGAACTTCATTATTTTCCTTCCCTTGATGTCCCCTCCAATTTTCCTTCTCCTTTCCTGAAGGTTTTCATTCCTGTTGGGAAACAGTTCCACAGACACCCATTCCCTTCCAGTATGTCCCCAAATGTCTATTCTTTCACAGGATGATTCAGCACAGAAGGAGGCCATTGGGTCCATTATACCTTTCTCAGCTCTTTGAAAGAGCTATCCAATTAGGCCCACTCCCTGCTCTTGCCCCATGGCCCTATACTTTTCCCCAGTTGAAGTATTTATCCAATTCCCTTTTAGTAGTTATTATTGAATCTGCTGCCACCACTTTTTCAGATGGTGCATTCGAGATCACAAACAACTCACTGAGTAATTAAATATTTTCTCATGTGGCTTTTGGTTCTTTTGCCAATCACCTTAAATCTGTGTCCTCTGTTTATCAGCTCTTCTGTCTCTGTTTCTCTTTATTAACCCTATCAAAACCCTTCATGGTTTTGAGCACCTCGAAATCTCCCCATAACCTTTCATACTCTAAGGAAAACAACCCAGCTTCTCTGGTCTCCACTTAACTAAATTCCTTCATTCCTGGTACCATTCTAGTAAAACTCCTCTGCACCCTGTCTAACATCCTTTCTTAAACGTGGTGCCCTGAATTGGCCAACAATATTCCTGCTGAGTCCTAAGCAGTGTTTATACAGGTTTACCATAACGTCCTTGCTATTGTATTGCATTCCTCTATTTATAAAACCAAGGATCCCATTGCCTTTTTAACAGCCTTCCCAATTTGTCCTGCTACATTTAAAACTTGTGTATGTACATCCCAATCGATTCGATTTTAAGTCTATGTAGCGAGTATCAAATGTTAATCAACATGAATGGAGAAAGTGATAAATATTCCCAATGATAAGTCACCCAATACCCGTTCCAGTCCCCCTCCAGCGACTTCAGCACAAGATCTAGGCTAATACTTCACTGTAGTACTGTGGGAGTGCTGCACTGCCAGAGACACCGTCTTTCACCTGAGACGTTAAACTGAGGACCCATCTGACCTCTTAGACGAACGCAAAAGATCTCATGTCACTATTCAAAGAAGAGGGGAATTCTTCCAGATGGTCTGGTCAATATTTATCATTCAAATAACATCACTAAAACAAATTGTCCCATTACTCTCTGTGGAAGCTTGTTGTGTGCAAATTGGCTGCTGTGCTTCCATCAATACGAAAGTGACTATACTTCAAAAGCACTTCACTGACTGCAAAGTGTCTCAGGATATCCTGAGGTTGTGAATGGTGCTATATAAATGCAAGTGGTTCTTTCATTAAGAACCCTTATACATTAGCTACTGTCAGTACGCTGTCTCAAGCATCTTTAGTATATTTTGTGAAGTGAACCCTCAGTACAGTTCATTCAGTGGCCCAGATCATTAAATTATATTTTGTTGGAACACAAGTTAAGAAACTTCTCCTTTATTGATATTTAACCAGGGAATAGAAATTAATGTCAAGCAGGTTCTTTGTTCAGGACATAACTACAGTCAGTTACAATTGCTACCATTAATAAGGAGGGTTAGTTATTTCTACACTTCACTTTGTGGAAAGTCTCCTAGGGGAAGAATTAGGACATGGTGGTAATTACTTTGTGGTTGAAACAGGTTTCAGCCATTCCAAAAGTTCACACACCTGTTTATTCATGACTAATGGATGAAGTAACTGCAGTAAGAGGCTCTTATATTGCAGCATCAGTTTCAGGAGAGTGGTATATACCCGTCTCCCTGTGCAGGTTACAGGAGAGTGGTATATACCCGTCTCCCTGTGCAGGTTACAGGAGAGTGGTATATACCCGTCTCCCTGTGTGGGTTTCAGGAGAGTGGTATATACCCGTCTCCCTGTGCGGGTTTCAGGAGAGTGGTATATACCCGTCTCCCTGTGCGGGTTTCAGGAGAGTGGTATATACCCGTCTCCCTGTGCGGGTTTCAGGAGAGTGGTATATACCCGTCTCCCCGTGCGGGTTTCAGGAGAGTGGTATATACCCGTCTCCCCGCGCGGGTTACAGGAGAGTGGTATATACCCGTCTCCCCGCGCGGGTTTCAGGAGAGTGGTATATACCCGTCTCCCTGTGCGGGTTACAGGAGAGTGGTATATACCCGTCTCCCTGTGCGGGTTACAGGAGAGTGGAATATACCCGTCTCCCTGTGCGGGTTACAGGAGAGTGGTATATACCCGTCTCCCTGTGCAGGTTACAGGAGAGTGGTATATACCCGTCTCCCTGTGCGGGTTACAGGAGAGTGGAATATACCCGTCTCCCTGTGTGGGTTTCAGGAGAGTGATATATACCCGTCTCCCTGTGCGGGTTACAGGAGAGTGGAATATACCCGTCTCCCTGTGCGGGTTTCAGGAGAGTGGTATATACCCGTCTCCCTGTTCGGGTTTCAGGAGAGTGGTATATACCCGTCTCCCTGTGCGGGTTACAGGAGAGTGGTATATACCCGTCTCCCTGTGCGGGCTACAGGAGAGTGGAATATACCCGTCTCCCTGTGCGGGTTTCAGGAGAGTGGAATATACCCGTCTCCCTGTGCGGGTTACAGGAGAGTGGAATATACCCGTCTCCCTGTGCGGGTTTCAGGAGAGTGGTATATACACCCCTCCGCGTGACGGTTACAAGGGAGTGGAATATACCCGTCACCCTGTGTGGGTTTCAGCAGAGTGGTATATACCCGTCTCCCTGTGCGGGTTTCAGGAGAGTGGTATATACCCGTCTCCCTGTGCGGGTTACAGGAGAGTGGTATATACCTGTCTCCCTGTGCGGGTTTCAGGAGAGTGGTATATACCTGTCTCCCTGTGCAGGTAACAGGAGAGGGGAATATACCCGTCTCCCTGTGCGGGTTTCAGGAGAGGGGAATATACCCGTCTCCCTGTGCGAGTTTCAGGAGAGTGGTATATACCCGTCTCCCTGTGCGGGTTTCAGGAGAGGGGAATATACCCGTCTCCCTGTGCGGGTTTCAGGAGAGTGGAATATACCCGTCTCCCTGTGCGGGTTTCAGGAGAGTGGAATATACCCGTCTCCCTGTGCAGGTTTCAGGAGAGGGGAATATACCCGTCTCCCTGTGCGGGTTTCAGGAGAGTGGAATATACCCGTCTCCCTGTGCGGGTAACAGGAGAGTAGTATATACCCGTCTCCCTGTGCGGGTAACAGGAGAGTGGAATATACCCGTCTCCATGTGTGGGTTTCAGGAGAGGGGAATATACCCGTCTCCCTGTGCGGGTTACAGGAAAGTAGTACATACCCATCTCCCTGTGAGGGTTACAAGGGAGTAGTATATACCCGTCTCCCTGTGCGGGTTTCAGGAGAGTGGAATATGCACGTCTCCGTGTGCGCGTTTGAGGAGAATGGCATATACCTCTCTTCCAGGACCATGCTTCCATTTTACACTGTTACCTTATAACAGATGGAAGTGGGATGATTGGATCTGGCAGCAGTTTATAAAAAAAAACGAGGTCTCTGCTGTCACTGGAGTTAAATTAATTGGTCAGGTTATTATTCTAACTGCATCCGACATAGAATCATAGAACAGTTACAGCACAGAAGGAGGCTCTTTGGAATATTATGTCTATGCTGGCCCTTGGAAGGAGCAATTTACCTTGTGCCACTCCCCTTGGTTTCCACTTATCCCTGCATATTTTTCCTTTCCAGGCTTTCAAAAGGCAATTGGTTTGTTATCTGAATGGAACCTGGCTCCACCACACTCCCAGGCAGTGCATTCCAAATCCTAACCGCTCGCTGAACAAAAAAGTTTTTCCTCATGTTAGCATTGATTCTTTTGGCAATTACCTTAAATCTGTGTCTTTAATTCTTGATCTTTCTACCAACTGGCACTGATCCCTACCTCTTGTGTCCAGACCCCTCATGATTTTGAATACCACACTCAAATCTCCTCTCAACTTTCTCTTCCCCAAGGAGAACAGTCTTAACTTCTCCAATCTATCCACCTAATTGAAGTTCCTCATCCCTGGAACCACTCTCTATAATGCTTTCGCATCTTTCCTAAAGTGTGGCACTCAGAGCTGGATGCAGTACTCCAGATGAGGCCGAAAGAGCAGGTTATCAGAACTCCCTTGCCTTCGTATTTTATGCTCATATTGATCGAGCCCATGATGCCGTATGCTCCTTCAACCTGTCCTTCCATCTTTAATGATTTATGGACAAAAACACCTGGATCTGCCTGCTCCTGTGCCCCTTTAGAATTGTACCTTTCATTTTCTATTGTCTCTCTGTGTTCTTCCTACCAAAATAAGAGAACTGCTTCTGTTCTTTAACTACAAGCCATGGCAGGGCAGAAAGAACAGTAGGAACAGTTACACATGGACTTTCATCACTATGTCATTTATTTTAAGAGGCTGATGAGATGGAGAGGCTGAATAGACCTGAACTGGTCTTCTGTCTCTCCAGTAGCTCAATGGGAATCTGTTATGCACAGAATAGGAAAGTATCAGGCTTTTTCACAGCCATATTTCCTTCCTCAGTGACTGTCTCCGTCTCCCACTTACCCCATGTGGATTTCAACTGAAGTTCCATCCCTCATGTTTCGAACCCACCCAGGATTACAGGTATCTCCGGGACATACAACGCTCCTCGGATTGCTGTTCCCGTCGCATTCTGAGATCCACACTCAGTGCCTTGCCCTGCCATATGAACACAATCGACCTCTCCCTCCAGCAGCACCGCCGCACCCTTTTTCAAAGCTGTGCGTGCCCCCAGTTTCATTTTATTCTTCGTCTCATCCGACACCTCAACAAGAAACTTTGCCTCTTTCTTTCAGGTGCAAAGGAACGCAAGCTCCAACAACTCATCGACACCAACGCCCATCTAGGACCTTCCACCCCTGCCCGTCCCTCTGTCCCCATCCCATCTTCCAATCCCAGCCCCGGCCATGTATTCACTATACCCCCTGACCTTCCCCTCTCCGATGCTGAACGTTCAGTGCTCAGCAAAGGACTTAGTTTCATACCCTTACGCCCTCATCTCAATGAATTTCGGGCTCGGCATGATGCTGAACTCTTCTTCCGCCGCCTTCGTCTCCGTGCTCACTTCTTTGGGCAGGAGTCCTCTCCCCGTTCAACAGATCCTTTTACCCGCCTCCAATATTCTCCCTCCACCTGGACCCCTCCCTCTGGATTCTTACCTTCTCTTGATCTTTTCATTGAGAACTGTCGGCGTGACATTAGTCGTCTCAATTTCTCTCCTCCTCTCACCCATTCTAATCTGTCTCTCTCTGAACTCACTGCACTCCGTTCTCTCAGGTCCAACCCTGACATTGTCATCAAACCTGCTGACAAGGGTGGTGCTGTTGTTGTCTGGCGCACTGACCTCTACCTCGCAGAGGCTGAGCGTCAACTCGCAGACACTTCCTCCTACCTCTCCCTGGACCATGACCACTGAAATTCAAGCCATTGTTTCCAGGACTGTCACTTACCTCATCTCCTCTGGAGATCTTCCTTCCACAGTTTCCAACCTGATAGTCTCCCAACCTCGGACGGCCCGCTTCTACATCCTACCCAAAATCCACAAACAGGACTGTCCCGGCAGACCGATCGTGTCAGCCTGTTCCTGCCCCATGGAACTCATTTCTTGCTATCTTGACTCCATTCTCTCTCCCCTTGTCCAGTCCCTTCCCACCTACATCCATGATTCCTCTGACATCCTACATCATATCAACAATTTCCAGTTCCCTGGCCCCAACCGCCTCCTCTTCACCATGGATGTCCAATCCCTCTACACCTCCATCCCCCACCGGGATGGTCTGATGGCTCTCTGCTTCTTCCTCGAACAGAGGCCCGAACAATCCCCATCCACCACTACTCTCCTCCGCCTGGCTGAACTTGTTCTCACACTGAACAATTTCTCCTTAAACTCATCTCACTTTCTCCAAATAAATAGTGTGGCTGTGGGTACCCGCATGGGCCCCAGCTATGCCTGTCTCTTTATGGGGTATGTGGAACGTTCCTTGTTCCCGTCCTACTCTTGCCCCCTCCCACAACTCTTTCTCTGGTACATCGATGATTACTTCGGTGCTGCTTCATGCTCTCGTCTGGACCTGGAAAAATTTATTAATTTTGCTTCCAATTTCCACCACTCCATCATTTTCACATGGTCCATCTCTGACACTTCCCTTCCCTTCCTTGACCTCTCTGTCTCAATTTCTGGTGACTGTCCACCAATATCCATTACAAGCCTACCGACTCCCACAGCTACCTCGACTACAGCTCCTCACACCCCGCTTCCTGTAAGGACTCCATCCCATTCTCTCAGTTCCTTCACCTCCATCGCATCTGTTCTGATGATGCCACTTTCAAAAACAGTTCCTCTGACATGTCCTCCTTCTTCCTTAACCGAGGTTTCCCACCCACAGTGGTTGACAGGGCGCTCAACCGTGTCCGGCCCATCTCCCGCGCATCCGCCCTCACACCTTCTCTTCCCTCCCAGAAACATGATAGGGTCCCCCTTGTCCTCACTTATCACCCCACCAGCCTCCGCATTCAAAGGATCATCCTCCGCCATTTCCAGCATGATGCCACCACCAAACACATCTTCCCTTCACCCCCCCCTCCCCCGGTGGCATTCCGTAGGGATCATTCCCTCCATGACACCCCAGTCCACTCCTCCATCACCCCCTACACCTCAACCCCCTCCCACGGCACCTTCCCATGCAACCGCAGAAGATGCAACACCTGCCCCTTTACTTCCCCTCTCCTCACCGTCCAAGGGCCCAAACACTCATTTCAAGTGAAGCAGCATTTCACTTGCACTTCCCTCAACTTAGTCTACTGCATTCGTTGCTCCCAATGCGGTCTCCTCTACATTGGAGAGACCAAACGCAGACTGGGTGACCGCTTTGCAGAACACCTTCGGTCTGTCCGCAAGCATTACCCAGACCTCCCTGTCGCTTGCCATTTCAACACTCCACTCTGCTCTCATGCCCACATGTCCGTCCTTGGCTTGCTGCATTGTTCCAGTGAAGCTCAACGCAAACTGGAGGAACAGCACCTCATCTTCCGACTAGGCACTTTACAGCCTTCTGGACTGAATATTGAGTTCAACAATTTTACATCATGAACTCTCTCCTCCATCCCCACCCCCTTTCCGATTGTGCCCCTCCTTTTTGTTTTTTCCAACAATTTATATAGATTTTTCTTTTCTCACCTATTTCCATTATTTTTAAATGTATTTCCGTCCATTATTTTATCTCTACCTTTTAGCCTATTTCGATTCCTTCACCCTACCCCACCCCCACTAGGGCTATCTGTACCTTGTTTGTCCTGCTTTCTACCCTTAATTAGCACATTCCTTTAGATAATATCACCACCTTCAACACCTCTTTATCCTTTTGTCTGTGACATCTTTTGGTTATCTCCACCTATCACTGGCCTTCTATCCAGCTCTTCTCGTGTGTCTCCCCCACACCCCCCACCCCCCCTCCAACCAGCTTATATTTCACCCCTTTTCTATTTTTCCTTAGTTCTGTTGAAGAGTCATGCAGACTCAAAATGTTAACTGTGCTCCTCGCCACAGATGTTGCCAGACCTGCTGAGTTTTTTCAGGTATTTTTGTTCTTGTAAAGTATCAGGCTTGTTTGCTGCTGTGTTGAATTAATTGCTCTCGGTTCAGGTGGCAGTCAGAGTGCTACAACAGTGCTTCTGAGTTGAAGGCAGAGAAATTCAGCCAGAGTTCCTAATCAACATATGGATGTCAGGTCAGATAGGATTAGGTTCAGATGCAGTGCTCTCATGGTCTAAAAAGTCTGCTTAGATTGAACATTAAGTCTTGTACGTTAATCAAGTCTTTTTAGGTGAGGTATTGGTGGAAACCATAACCCTGAGACCAGACCCCAGAAAAGAGCCCACACCTACAAGAGAGGAGATGTAGAAATATTGTTACAGTGGCCACCCCCCACCCCCCACCCCTGCCCCCACGCTGGGGGAACCATAAACTAAAATAACCAAATTTACTAAATTATCCCTAAATGAAGAAATTAGCAAGAAGTTTCCACATTTTTAACTTTTACTTTAACACAAGATCAGAAGCAAAGCAAATTAAACATGAATTAATAGGCAAACGATATTTCCAGATAAAGAGCTAAATTTCATTTTAAATAATCGACACAACAAAAAAAAAAAGGCTCACGCAACCAACAAGCACCCACATCATTCCTCGCAGACATCTGGCACTATTTAGCTACACTGTTCCACAATATGCTGTTCTTTACTCACACAGGGTAGGTCAGCAGTCCTATCCAACAACTTCTTTCACCTTCTTCACAGGTACGATTATTACCATCAAGGCACACTTCTACAAACCCCCCCTCTCTCTCTCAAGTCACAACAGTTCTGATGGTAGCTTTCCAGAGTTCCTTTTCAACTGACCAACCAATAATACCCCAATTCATGGTTTGGCCACTTCTGGGAAAATACCTGGCTCCTCCATGTCTTGGAACTATTCACACAGCTTTCCAAGTTTTAGATCTTTTTAGCCAACTCACACAGTACCTCCAAGAGCTGTTGTCTTCTTTTCTGACAAACAGAAAAACTGATCTCTTCCTGAGCATGATTTGCTTCTTCTCTTCACAAGAAGTCTGTGTTCCTCTTTCTGTCTCTGTCTGCATCTGTTGCACTGATTGCCTACACCTTCCAGCTCACCTGCTTGTAGCTTTCCTTTGTTTCTGCAGCTCTCCTTCATGAAGTGTCAGCCACATGGCTTCTTTCTTAACTTCCTTCCTGATGGTATTTCTTCCAGGTCAAGGGTCGCCAGTTACACGGACCAGTATTTCTTATAATCCAAGAAAATTATAATTGATCCGGTTACAATATTCAAACTCTTTAAAGTCCTTTTCAAACATTCTTAAAAGCAATTACAGATTCCACAGACCTTCTAAAGAAATTACAAATTTATCTTACTGGACTGTTTCTGAGTCAAAGATCATCAAATACAAATTGGGGCAAACATTTTAAAAGGTGACGGGGTAAGGTCTGTACAGAACAGTGAGAACTGGTCTCACTGGGCAAGTTTGGCAAAATTGGTGGGTCGTAGTGTCCAGCACCATCAGTAACACTGTATCTTTGCAGGGCCAGCTAAATGAACAATTACGGTGGGTGGCCACTTAAGAACCTGCACTGCCAGAGCTGGCAATGAAGTCAGAGCTGTTCGCTTGGATCAGGCTCCAGAATTTAGTTTGTCTCTCCTAACTGGGTTTTATTAATGTATGAGGGTTAACATTGAATTTAAGCAGATTTTTCTGACAAAAATACAACCTAAAAATAAAACCAACTATAGTTGGTCCTTTTGACAACAAAAGATGACAGTGAGGATACGCTCGCGTTGCTAATACTGCTCTATACTGATCTTCTAATACTGCACTCCCCATTTACTATTCCATCCATCAGGTAAAAGTAGGACTAACAAATGACAAGCGCACAGAAAAGAGTGCTTCCACCAGCATTGCAACTAGCTACATCAGGACACTGTTTTACTAAAGCAAGACAGAAAGCGTTGGAAATACATAGCAGGTTCTGACAGCAGCTGTTAAGAGAAGTAGGGGTTATGGCCTTTCCTCTGAGCATTTCTTCCATCAGAAGTCAAGTCTTGAAAGATAAGCAGATGTGTTATTGAAGGTGTGAAAAAAAGAGAAATGAAGAAATGGAAAGAGAGCAAATTACACCAATCACAGAGGGAGAAAAATGAGTTGAGCGGCCTTCAGGCCGCTAAATAGGAGACTGTTAGATAACATAATAGATCTTCGGTGAAGTCGCAGAGATAAAAGAACAAAAGATTGGACAAATATTATAGGCCAAAAAGACAAGATATATAGGGCCAGAACTTCTGTGGAGCGGCAATCACAGTCGGATTGCCATTCTGCTCCTTTTTACTTACCTTAGTTGGGAGCTGCACATTTCTCGCCTGACCTTGTGACATGGTGAGAAACAGGCAGCGCAGCAGGTTCCCAAGGCCTTCAGTGCAGGGCAGCAGCGTCAAGGGAAATAAAGCTACACCCACTTCTTGCAGCACTAGCTGCTGTAAAGCAGGAATGTTTAAAGGTCCCAGCCACTTTGAGAAGCCAGGGAGAAGGTAAGGGTGTGAGGTAGGTGGGTAGGATGGGGAGACGGGGAGAGGCTGGGTAGGATGTCTCGAGGGGATAGGATGGGTTGGGGCAGGTTAGGATGGGTCAGAGGGGTAGGATGAGTCGGGTGGGTCAGGTGGTAAGTTGGGAGGTAGTTAGGTGCGTTGGGAGGGTAGTCAGTGGGTGGGGGAGTAGTTGAGGGGTGGGGAAGGTGGTTGGGGGTTAGTCGGGATAGTCAGGAGGGTTGTTGGGGTTAGTCAGGGGATGGAGAGGGTAGTTGGGAGTGGAGAAGGTAGTCGGGGGTAGTCGGGAGGGATCAGAGGTAGTCGGGGGGTAGTTGGGAGGGGTCGGAGGTTTTCGCAGGGATGAGAGGGTAGATGGGGTTAGGGATTAGACACTCCGGGGATTGGAAGTTCTAGGCCACAGAAAACAAGAAAATTGGGAAATTAGATAGAACTGACAAGGTACAAATAGAACAGCCTTGAAATTTATGCAGGAGATACTGGCAGATCATGAATCGGTACTGATAAGTGAAAAGTCAGATCACAGATTTAAATCTGAAACTGTAACAATAGGGACAGAATTACACACTTGCTGTTGGCTATAGTTTTTAAAATATGATAGCACCTCATTGATTTCAATATCCGTCAGATAACACTCAAAACTATAGATAGATGTTGTTGACATCAGTTTGCATTGTTTGCATTCCTGGGCATGGACGCGTCCTGTTGTAATGCACCGCCTACTAATTAACTGGCTTAGTAATGTATCTGGAGCTTTCAAAGAATGTATATTGAAATACATAGCTTGCCTTTGCTGTAGACCCATTCTTGGGTCAGAGCAGTTTTATGGAATTTGTATTTTAAAAGTTAAGGAATCACAACCAGTAGAGACAGGTCAACACACATGTCCATGAGGTGTCCGTATTTTCCCCCTCCAAAGTTGGAACAATGGGAAAGAACCTGTTACACTTAGGGGATTAAATTTAAAAGCAAGTAAAGCCAACACAGAGTGGCTCAGCTGGTTAAGGGGGTGAGTAGCTGAGCTGATTCCAGATTTGTATCCAGCGCTGTGGTGAGTAGACTGATCTCAGCTGGGGCAGAAATTGGAGCTTCACAATTAGCCCCATTCCTCAGTTCCCCACAAAAGTTAACGAGAACTGTCATTTTTGATAAAGCACCCAGTGGAACCTTTTCTAAAGGGAATGTGGGCAGACATCAGATGAGGATGGAATTGAATGCAATGTATTACCTCCTCACATTGAATAACTGGACAACACTCCCTGTCAAAGTTCACACACAAGTTTCTCTTGATGGCTCAGTGAGTTTACCCACACAGTTGGGCCATTCAAAGCCAGAAAGCCTTGACTTTCTAGAACCTCCTCTGTCTCACCACCCATCCGTGCTCTTGGTTCTTTTATTCTTTCCAGTCTAGATCCAGCATTGGTTGACGAGCCTTTAGCTACACCTACCTTCCCCTCTCCACCTCCCCTTTTAAAAGCTCCTTTAAAGCCATCTTTGCAATCTTGCTGCTAATATTTCTGCCAACTCCTTACTACTCCAATTCTCCTCTCTGAAGCAACTTGTTATCTATTCCATGTTAAAGCTGCCAATATACATTATTGTTGTTATTCCATCTACCTGAGTAAGTCTGGCTCCCTCAGCTACAATCAGTTTACTTAGCACAGGGCATCCTGGTATGTTCTCGGATGCATCCGATCAGCAAGGTGTATTTACCTACAGAACAGAGTTATGTAGCCTGATAAAGCAACAAAGAGACTTTATCAGATAGCAACACTTTGAATATCAAGTACACAATGCCTCAGGTAAGATCATCATGAATGTAAAAACAGGGTTAGCATGTTAAATAATCTTCAGAATAATTCATGCAGATAGTATTGTACTTGGAACTTCAATATTGTGCACTTGTTTTTTGTAATACAAATCTTACATATCTCTACAAAAGGTCATCAATCTACTGTGAAACAAACAAGTGTCACATGTTAGATAAAAGCAAAAAACTGGGGATGCTGGAAATCCAAAACAAAAACAAAAAATACCTGGAAAAACACAGCAGGTCTGGCAGCATCTGTGGAGAGGAGCACAGTTAACGTTTTGAGTCCGAATGACCCTTCAACAGAACGAAGTAAAAATAGAAGAGAGGTGAAACATAAGCTAGTTTAAGGGGGTGGTGAGACAAGTAGAGCTGAATAGAGGGCCAGTGATAGGTGGAACAAGGCAAAAGAGAGATACGAAAATCCTGACGGAGAGAAGAGCAATACTTCTTCAAGGTAGGCATTCCTTGAAGAGGGGTGGCAGTCAATTAAACACTAAGATAAAAGCAAAAAACTGCGGATGCTGGAAATCCAAAACAAAAACAAAAATACCTGGAAAAACTCAGCAGGTCTGGCAGCATCTTAACAAGTTTTAAATTTACAAACTTTGAGTGACATAATATTTTAAAACAACCCTACCTTAGTTAAATAAGAGTTAATGAAGCCTGGACTTCCACTTCTGATCATTGTACAGTGAATCCCAGTAAGTCTGTCAGCATGGTAAGCTTCTCTAATTAACAGATAAGAGTTAAGAGATGACATAAATGATAAGGGTTACAAAGGTTATTCATATATCACAGAATCAGGGAATGGTTAGAGCACAGAGCACAGAAGGAGGCCATTTGGCCGGTCTTGTCAGTGCCAGGTCTCTGCAGGAGTAACACAGCTAGTCCCACTCCCCCCGCCTTTCCCTGCAAGTTGTTATTCTTCCCTTTCGAAAGTTACAATCCGCCACACACTCTGGCAGTGCATTTCAGATCCATACCACTTGATGCATAAAAAAGTTTTTATTGTGTCGCCTTTGGCTCCTTTACCAATCACCTTCATACATTATCCCTTGGTTCTCAGCCTTTCTGCCAACAGAAGCAGTTTCTCCCCATCTACTCTGTCCCAGGCCCCTCATGATTTTGACTACTTCCATCAAATTTCTTCAGATCTTAACCTTCTCTAAGGAGAACAATCCCAGCTTCTTCAATATCCACTTACCCAAAGTCCTTCATCCCTACAACCATCCTCGTAAATCTTTTCTGCACTCTCTCTACAGCCTTCAGATCCTTTCTAAAGAGCTGTGCCCAGAATTGGACACAATACTCCTGCTGAGTCTCAGTCAGCGTTTTATAAAGATTCATCATAACTTCCTTGCTTTTGTACCCTATGCTTCTATTTATAAACCCAGGATCCTGTATGCTTTTTAAACCACTCTCCTGTTTTTTAACCTGCCCTGCTACCTTCAATGATTTGTGCACATAAAACCCTTGGTCTCTCTGTTTCTGCACCTCGTTTAGAATTGCATCCTTTATTTCATACTGCCTTTCCTTCCTATCGAAAAGTATCACTTCACAATTCTCTGTATTAAATTTCAGCTGCCATGGATCTGCCCATTCCAACAGCCAATCAATGTTCTTTTGAAGTTTATCACTATCCTGCTCACAGTTCACAATACTTCCAAGTTTTGTGTTTTCTGCAAATTTTGAAATTGTGCCCTGTACCTCTATGCCTATTAATATATATCAAGAAAGGAAGTGGACCAAGTACCGACCCCTGGGGAACCCAACTATACGGACACATAAACAAAGAGTAGGAGTAGGCCTTTTGGCCCCTCGAGCCTGCTCCACCATTTAATAAGATAATGGCTGACCTGATAGTAACCTCAAATCTGCATCCCGCCTACCCCTGATAACATGTCACCCTCTTGCTTACCAAGAATCTATCCACCTCTGCCTTAAAAATATTCAAAGACTCTGCTTCCACCACCTTTTCAGAAAGAGAGTTCCAAAGGTTCACGACCCTCTAAGAGAAAAAATTTCACGTCATCTCCATTTCAAATGGGTGACCCCTTATTTTTAAACAGTGACCCCTAGTTCTAGATTCTCTCACAAGTGGAAACATCCTCTCCACATCCACCCTGTCAAGACCCCTCAGGATCTTAAATGTTTCAATCAAGTTGCCTCTTACTCTTCCAAACTCTGGCAGATACAAGCCTAGCCTGTCCAACCTTTCCTCATAAGACAACCCGCCCATCCCAAGTATTAGTCTGGTAAACCTTCTCTGAACTGCTTCTAATGCATTTACATCCTTCCTTAAATAATGTGACCAATACTGTACACAGTACTCCAGATGTGGTCTCACTAGTGCTCTGTATAACTAAAACATAACCTCCCTACTTTTGTATTCAACTCCCCTCACAATAAAAAATAACATTCTATTTGCTTTCCTAATTATTTGCTGTACCTGCATACTAGCCTATTGTGATTCATGCATTAAGACACCCAGATCCCTCTGCATCTCAGAACTCTGCAATCTCTCACTATTTAGATAATATGCCTCTATTATTCTTTCTGCCATAATGGACAATTTCACATTTTCCCATATTATTCTCCATTTGCCAAATCTTTGCCCACTTACTTAGCTTATCTGTATCTTTTTGTAGCCTCCTTATGTCCTCTTCACAACTTACTTTCCGACCTCTCTATGTGTCATCAGCAAATTTGGCAACCATCCCATCCATCCTTTCATCCAAGTCATTTAGATAAATTCTAAACAGTTTTTAAAAATTCATTCATGGGATGTGGGCTTCACTGGCTGGGCTGGCATTTATTGCCCATCCCTAGTTGCCCTTCAGAAGGCGGTGGTGAGCTCCCTTCTTGAACCGCTACAGTTTGTGTGGTGTAGGTACACCCACAGTGCTGTTAGGAAGGGAGTTCCAGGATTTTGACCCAGCAACAGTGAAAGAACAGCTTGGAGGGGAACTTGCAGGTGGTGGTGTTCCCATCTATCTGCTGCCCTTGTCCTTCTAGATGGCAGTGGTCGTGGGTTTGGAAGGTGCTTCCTAAGGAGCCTCTGTGAATTCCTTCAGTGCATCTTGTAGATGCTACACGCTGCTGCTACTGTGCGTCGGTGGTGGAGGGAGTGAATGTTTATGGATGTGGTGCCAGTCAAGGGGGCTGCTTTGTCTTGGATGGTGTCAAACTTTTTGAGTGTTGTGGAAGCTAAACTCATCCAGGCAAGTGGGGAGTATTCCATCACCCTCTTGACTTGTGCCTTGTGGATGGTGGACAGGCTTTGGGGAGTCAGGAGGAGAGTTACTCGTCACAAGATTCCTAGCCTCTGACCTGTTCTTGTAGCCACAGTATTTACATGGCTAGTCCAGTTCAGTTTCTGGTCAATAGTAACCCCCGGGATGTTGATAGTGGGGGATTCAATGATGGTAATGCCAGTGAACATCAAGGGGTGATGGTTGGATTCTCTCTTGTTGGAGATGGTCAATGCCTGACACTTGTGTGGCGCGAATGTTACTTGCCACTTGGCAGCCCAACCCTGGAAACTGTCCAAGTCTTGCTGCATTTGGACATGAACTGCTTCAGTATCTGAGAAGTCACGAATAGTGCTGAACGTCATGCAATCATCAGCGAATATCCCCAATTCTGACCTTTTAATGGAAGGAAGGTCATAGATGAAGCAGCTGAAGATGGTTGGGCCGAGGACACTACCCTGAGGAACTTCTGCAGTGATGTCCTGGGGCTGAGATGACTGACCTCCAACAACCGCAACCATCTTTCTTTGTGCCAGGTATGACTCCAAACAGCGGAGAGTTTCCCCCCTGATTTCCTTTGACTTCAGTTTTGCTAGGGGCCCTTGATGACACATTCAGTCAAATGCTGCCTAGATGTCAAGGGCAGTCACTCTCACCTCACCTTGGGAGTTCAGCTCTTTTGTCCATGTTTGAACTCAGGCTTTAATGAGGTCAGGAGCTGAGTCGCCCTGGCGGAACCCAAACTGGGCATCACTAAGCAAATGCCGCTTGATAGCACTGTTGATTACCCCTTCCATTATTTTACTGATGATCAAGAGTAGACTGATGGGGCGGTAATTGATTGGGTTGGATTTGTCCTGCTTTTTGTGTACAGGACACAACTGGGCAATTTTCCATATAGCCGGGTAGATGCCAGTGTTGTAGACATACTGAAACAGCTTGGCTAGGGACGCAGCCAGTTCTGGAGCACAAGTCTTCGGTACTGTTGCCGGAATATTATCAGGGCCCATAGCATTTGCAGTATCCAGTATTTTGAGCCATTTCTTGATGTCACATGGAGTGAATTGAATTGGCTAAAGACTGGCATCTGCGATGCTGGGAACCTCCGGAGGAGGCCGAGATGGATCATCCACTCGGCACTTTTGGCTGAAGATTGTAGCAAATGCTTTAGCTTTATCTTTTGCACTAATGTGCTGGGCTTCTCCATCATTGAGGATGGGGATATTTGTGGAGCCTCCTCCTCCAGTGAGTTGTTTAATTGTCCACCATCATTCATGACTGGATATGGCAGGACTGCAGAGCTTCGATCTGATCCGTTGGTTTTGGGGTCGCTTAGCCCTGTCTATCTCTTGCTGCTTATGCTGTTTGGCACGCAAGTAGTCCTGTGTTATTGTTATGACCAATGCAGTTGGTAAAGCGGAGTTATTTAAAAATCCCACTTTTGTCACCGCATTCACCTTTCGATAGTCCACACATAGTCTTTCTGTTCCATCTGGTTTCGGTACCAGTACAACTGGTGAACTCCAGTTACTGCAACTAGACTCAATGATATCATTTTGAAACATGAAATCAGTTTCTTTTTGTACTTGTGATAACTTTGCCAGATTTAATCCATAAGGTTGTTGCCTCACTGAAGATGATATTTCTATAAATACATCATGTAAAGCTAAATGTGTCTTTCCCAACTTATTTCCATGAATACGCGCCGACGTGAGGTCACTTGGACGTCCCTGCTCACCGCAGATGGATGGGCACCGAGCTGAGACACACGATGTCCAGAATATCTCCCACATTGCCAATGACCACCTGTGGCTATTAGCGCTGTGAGGGCTTGCAGGTCAGAGCGTAACCCAATCAGAAGATTCTCAATCTGTTGGAAGCCCCTCTCCATGAGAGTCGCCAATCTCTCAATGGAGGAAGCCTGAAGCTCTGTCCTGAGGTTCACGCCATCACTGACACTCTGCCTGGATTCCTCCACCACAGAGACCAAGTGAAGCACACCCTCATGCAACCCTGCCAGATGCTCCCGCGCACCCTGCCGCTTGTCCTGTAGCTGCTGCATGGTTGACATCTCCAGAGGCACATCATCACTGCCGGACTCAGCATGTGCCTGGCCCCCTGCAGTCCTCCGGCTGCTGGCGCCATCGGCACTCTCTGTCCATGCCATCTCCTCCAGCGATTGTGAAGTGCCCTTTCCACTGTGCCCCGGGACACTAGCCAACGTTATAATCCCCACCGATGTGGTAGTCACTGCACTGGTGCCTGGCTCGCTGAAATGATGTGACGCAAGTTGCAAGTCTTGGTCCTCAGGTGTGGAGGCGGGGGGCTCTGGACTTGTTCCTGGTGGCCATGCAGTGGTGATGCTGAAATTAACAACAAGGACAGTGCATCAGTTAGCGCTCAGTCAGTAACACCTTTCATCCCTTTCCCACCCCCAGCCTCATAATGCGCTCAACCTTCAAGAACCTAAGGAGACCAACATTGGTGTGGTGGTAAATAGTCAAGAGGAGGCCCAAACATTACAGGCGCATACAGACAGGCTGGTCAGATGGCCTAAGGAATGCCACATGAAATGTTATGTGGATAAGTGTGAGGTGATGCACTTGGGTAGGACAAACAAGGTATGGGAATACACGAGGAATGGTAGGACCGTGGAAAGTAAGGACAAATACAGGGACCTTGCTGGGCAGACCTGTTAAGGTAGCAGAACAGGAACATAAGGCGTTTAACAGGGTCAAAGCCAGACTTGCCTTTATTAGCCGAGGAATAGAATGTAGGAAAAGGGAGGTCATGTTGCAAGTGCAGAAAACGCTATCGAGGCCACAGATACACTTCTGCGTTCAGTTGTGATCAGCGCTTCATGGGAGGGATGGGATTGGAGTGGGGAGAGTGCAGAGGTTCCTGACCTGGATGCATGCTGGCCTGGAGAGTTGGAGTGATGAGGAAACATTGCAAACACTTGCGACATTTGCCATGGAGCACAGGAGATTGACAGGTCACATTATTGACCTTCATACCGTAATGAGGGGCATAGACCGGGTGGACAGAAGGCAACATTTCCCCTTGGCGCAAGGACGACTAACGTGGTGGCATTTATTTAAGTTGAGTGCCATGAGGTTGACAGGTGAGGTACTGAGGACCTTTTGGACAGTGTAATGTGGGACGCACTGGCTGAAAGGGTGGTGGAGGTACAAACCCTCCCAAGATGAAATAAGGCTTTGGATGTGCAGCAGCGATGCCATGGCACGTTAGGCTATGGGGATAGTGGTCACAAATGGGATAAGGCGACTTTGGAAGGTGCTAGAGACGTGCATCCTCAAGGGGTCGAGGGACCTTTGTGTATGACCCACACGTCTGACTGTATCAGTCTGTGAATGAGCAGTGTTGCAGCATTAACGATTGCAGCAGCCATCAGTGCTTTGGATGGTGGGCAGACAGAGTGGATGGGACTGTGGGCCTCAAATACCTGGCCGCTGCACCCCAGCCTCACCTACACCTGCCGCTCCGGCCTCCTGCCTCCTGCCCAGCTCCATGGCCTGCTCCTCGAAATGGGTGACATGGTGCAGCATGGCCTGGTCACCACCAGTGTGCAACAGGTGTTGTGTTCTGTTTTTGCCTGCAGAACAGAGAAGAGCATTTATTGGGGCTGATCGCTCATGTACTCTGGACGCGCACGCTGCACCCCAACCACAGTGGCCCATCTGAGGCTTCCAGCGGCTCCTGCCCACACTACTGGTGATCAGTCACCAGAGGATAGTACGGCTGCTCCCAACTCCCTCCCCCAACGGCCACCTTGGACACATTCGGCGTCCATCACTTTGAATAACACACGCGCCTTAGTGCCCATGGCAAGGAGGCACAACTAGGCGTCGCGCTGAGGCCAGCCGATGGCTCTTAGCCATGACACCTTGAGGCTCCCCTTCCACCATCTCATCACCATCAATATGACATGTGTTGGAGTTCTGAGTATGTGTCTAGTTGCCTCCCTTGCAGGTTGTCCCCAGATTACTCAAATGCCACAAACACCAACATATGCTGCGGGGAGAACCCATCTTCTCCTCAACCACTAAGGCTGATGTAAGCATGGTCACTATCTGTTTGCCTACCCAGCATGCGCCAAATGCCCAAAGCAGTAACGACACTAAGACGAGGGGGGAGGGGGCCTCAAAGGCTAAGGCTACCTGCTGGGTTAAATGGCCAAGGCCGACATGGTACTCACCCTTCCAGGGCGCAGCAAATCATTGAAGCGCTTGCGGCACTGGGTGCCTGTGCGCCACACAGCATCTTGGGAGCCGATGAGCTCCACCACCTCCTGCAAGGCCTGCCTGGTTACATGGCCTCCTCCTCCCATCCTTGGGAAACAAGACCTCCCGACATTCTGCAACCTCTTTGAGGAGGGCAGCAAGGCAGGCATCAGAGAACTGAGGGGCACATTGGCCCCTCGCTGGCCTACCCTGCAGCCTGCCCCCCTGCTCCTCTGCCCTGCCCTCCTCTGGAGCCCGCTGTGCAGACCCCCTGCACCGGTCGCTGGCCATGATGAACAGCCTAAAGGAGGCTGCCGGGCCTTTCTTTATACAAAAACAGAATTACCTGGAAAAACTCAGCAGGTCTGGCAGCATCGGCGGAGAAGAAATCAGTTAACGTTTCGAGCCTTCATGGCCCTTCGGCAGAACTGAAGCATAGTTAGGAGAAGGGAGAAATATAAACTGGTTTAAGGTAAGGGGGGGGGGGGGCGCGCGCGCGGGGGGGCGGGGGAAGAGAGACGTTGAGGGTGTGGTGATTGTGGAGATAAGCAGTGATAGGCACAGACAAAAGGGTCAAAGAGGTGTTGAAGGTGGTGATATTTGTCTAAGAAAAGTGCTAATTAAGAATGGAAGACAGGATATTCAAAGTACAGCTCTAGTGGGGGTGGGGTGGACAGACTAACAAGGTTTTAGTTTTAGATTTAAAAATAATGGAAATAGGTGGGGAAAGAAGAATCTATATATATATATAGAAGAATCTATATTCCCACCTTAAACCAGTTTATATTTCTCCCTTCTCCTAACTATGCTTCAGTTCTGCCGAAGGGCCATGAGGACTCGAAACGTTAACTGATTTCTTCTCCGCCGATGCTGCCAGACCTGCTGAGTTTTTCCAGGTAATTCTGTTTTTGTTTTGGATTTCCAGCATCCGCAGTAGCTTTTAGCTTTTTGTTTTTATCTTTCTTTATACAGACTGTCGGTTCCCCATTGGAACCAGTGGTCTGTACACACCCACTGCACATTTGAAATTCCCGCTGTACACGGGAGTCTGAAACGCGCTGGGAGGACCTTAATTGGCCCGCCCGTGCAAAACGATGGCATGGCCTGTTTTGCCGGCAGAGATCAGCTACCCGCCCGCCGCCGATTGGGTTGGGCCCGCCCACACAACAAAGATAAAATTCTGCCCAATAAGTTTGCCCAGGCTGTTTTCTCATATTCCTAAATTTCTGCCTGTATGCTTCAGGAACCAACTCATATGCACTCAAATAGCTTTTTTCACCAGATCATAATTCATCAACAATACCTCAAGCCCCCTACCTAATAACTTAGATTGTAATAATACTGTCCAGTTTTCCTGTGGCCATTCCATCTGTTTAGCTAGCTTCTCAAATGAAATAAAGAATGCTTCAATATCTGTTTCCTCAAACTTTGGAAGAGCTTACACAAATTTAAATCCCCACTGGGTCCTACTCTGGAGATAAATCCCTCCTCACCTACTGAAGTCTCTTTTCTAACTGCCAACATTTTCAGTTGGAATTTTTTTTCTCTCTCTTTCTCTTTCCTCCTCCATCTTCGCAATTTCTAATTCTTTCTTAAAAGCCAATTCTCTGTCCTTTGCTTCTAATTCAAGCTTTTTCATTTATAACTGAAGTCTCACTACTTTTCCCACCCCCTCTTAAACCAGCTTATATTTCACCTTTTTTCTATTTTTCCTTAGTTCTGTTGAAGAGTCATACGGACTCGTAACGTTAACTGTGCTCCTCTCCGCAGATGCTGTCAGACCTGCTGAGTTTTTCCAGGTATTTTTATTTTTGTTTTGAAGTCTCACTACCTTCAGCTGTGACTCAGTAGTGTCAGGTTTCACTTCCAACTGTAGATGCTGTGCTATACTTTTAACTATATCTAATTTCCTCGACCCCACGGGTAACCCAAATTGTATCTCATCTGCCAACTCTGTTAACTTACGTTTGGTTATTCTCTCAAACCCACTCAGAGTTATCTCTTCTACTCCCAGACAAGTCTCAGCAATTGCCAAAACTACCATGCAGTCTCACCACTTCTAAAATACCTCACCAACTCCTTAATTCAAAGTGACCCTCGTACTCGTAAGTTTTAACATCCACCAATTCCTAACCAATTAAAGAATTAGAAATATAATTTATCCCTGCACTGCCCCCAATTGTTATGACCGATGCAGTTGGTAAAGCAGTTATTTAAAATCCCAGAGGGAAACTTTAACCAATTGTCATAACCTATAATTTTAAGTGTTATGTTTGAGATGCAACTCTAAACTCAGGAATCAGGCCACTAATTCTTGAGGTTTTACATTAAACTAAATGAAACATTTTATTAATTTACACTGGTTAAAATATATATACACATGGCTACAAATTACTCCGATCATAACTATTAACAAATTCCCAAACTAATCTCCATTAAGGCAACAATTCATAGACTTAACCAAACACCAGGCAAAGCATTTTCACCTTACACATTCAAAATGAGGTTCTTTCCACTATGGAGCCAGTTGGAGGCTTGCAGCTTCCTTTTGATCTTACATTGCCTCTGCCTGCACACCCAAAAACTACTGAAGTTGTACCTACCAGCCTCATTGAATGTTAATTCTCATTGTATCAACAACCTCTTTGAATTTTACCTTTTAACAATGAAACCCCATTCATTGTACCAAATTTATTAGTAATATAAACATATGGCTTGGTAGCTGTTAGAAAGGCATCAATTTTCACCCTACTTCTTGAACGTTCTATTCAAAAAATGCAAATGCAAGCTCTCTCTCTGTTTACATCTCAAACTAGTACATCAAAGCACCCAGACTCTCTGGCTTCAATACAATTATGACACACCCAAAGACTAAATCTCTATTTTGAAAGAAAAATATTTTCCAAAATATTATATATATTAATAGCTTCATGACAGTTATAGCTACACGAGGTTGACACCTCATTTTTAGGTATGCCTGGTGCTGCTCCTGGCATGCCCTTCTGCACTCTTCATTGAACCAGGGTTGATCCCTGGCTTGGTGGTAATGGTAGAGTGGGGGACATGCTGGGCCATGAGGTTACAGATTGTGTTCGAGTACAATTCTGCTGCTGCTGATGGCCCACAGCGCCTCATGGTTGCCCAGTCTTGAGTTGCTAGATCTGTTTGAAATCTATCCCATTTAGCATAGTGGTAGTGCCACACAACACGATGGAGGGTATCCACAATGTGAAGGCAGGACTTAATCTACACAACGACTGTGTGGTGGTCACTCCTACCAATACTGGACAGATGCATCTGTGGCAGGTTGGTTGGTAAGGATGAGGTCAAGTATATTTTTCCCTCACCACCTGCCGCAGACCCAGTCTAGCAGCTATGTCATTTAGGACTCGGCCAGCTCAGTCAGTAGTGGTGCTACCGAGCCGCTCTTGGTGATGGACATTGAAGTCCCCCACCCAGAGTACATTCTGTGCCCTTGCCACCCTCAATGCTTCCTCCAAGTGGTGTTCAACATGGAGGAGAACTGATTCATCAGCTGAGGAGGGGTGGTATGCGATAATCAGCAGGAGATTTCCTTGCCCATGTTTGACCTGATGCCATGAGACTTCATAAGGTCCGGAGTCGATGTTGAGGACTCCCAGGGCAACTCCCTCCTACCTGTATACCACTGTGCCGCCACCTCTGCTGGGCCTGACCTGCTGGTGGGACAGAACATACCCAGGGATGGTGATGGTGATGTCTGGGATATTATCTGTAAGGTATGATTCCGTGAGGATGACTATGTTAGGCTGTTGCTTGACTAGTCTGTGAGACAACTCTCCCAATTTTGGCACTAGCCCCCAGATGTTAGTAAGGAGGACTTTGCAGGGTTGACAGGGCTGACATTGCCATTGTCGTTTCTGGTGCCTAGGTCGATGCTGGGTGGCCCATCCAGTTTCATTCCTTTTTAGCGACTTTGTAGCGGTTTGTTACAACTGAGTGGCTTGCTGGGCTATTTCAGAGGGCATTTAAGAGTCAACCACATTGCTGTGGGTCTGGAGTCATGTGTAGGCCAGACCAGGTAAGGACAACAGATTTCCTTCCCTAAAGGATATTAGTGAACTAGATGGGTTTTTACAACAATGGACAATGGTTTCATGGTCATAGTGAGGTCCCAGTACTGATCCCTGTGGCACACCACTTGTTACATCTTGCCAACCTTAAAAAGAACCATTTACGCTTACTCTCTGCTTCCTGTTAGCCAGCCAATCTTCTATCTATGCCAATTTGTTACCCTCTATACCATGAGCTTTTATTTTCCACAATAGCCTTTGACTTGCAACTTTATCAAATGCCTTCTGGAAATCTAAGTACATTACATCCACCAGTTCCCCTTGATCCACAGCACATGTTACTTCCTCAAAGATCTCCAATAAATTGGTTAAACATGATTTCTCTTTCACAAAACCATGTTGAATGTGCCTGATTACCTTGAGCTTATCCAAGTGCCCTGCTATAGCTTCTTTAATAATCGCTTCTAACATTTTCCCTATAAAGAACAAAGAACAAAGAAAAGTACAGCACAGGAACAGGCCCTTCGGCCCTCCAAGCCTGCGCCGATCATATTGCCTGTCAACTAAAGCATTTTGCACTTCCGGGGTCCGTATCCCTCTATTCCCATCCTATTCATGTATTTGTCAAGCTGCCTCTTAAACACCATTATCGTACCTGCTTCCACCACCTCCTCTGGAAACGAATTCCAGACACTCGCTACCCTCTGCGTAAAAAACTTGCTCCACACATCTCCTCTATAGTTTTCTCTTCTCACCTTAAATCTATGTCCCCTAGTAATTGTATCTTCCACCCTGGGAAAAAGCTTCTATCTACTCTGTCCATGCCACTCATAATTTTGTAAACTATCAAGTCGCCCCTCAATCTTCGTCACTCTAGGGAGAACAATCCGAGTTCCTCCAACCTCTCCTCATAGCTAATAACCTCCAGACCAGGCAGCATCCTGGTAAACCTCGAGATAAAAAACAAAAAACTGCGGATGCTGGAAATCCAAAACAAAAACAGAAATACCTGGAAAAACTCAGCAGGTCTGGCAGCATCGGCGGAGAAGAGCAAAGTTGATGTTTCGAGTCCTCATGACCCTTCAACAGAACAGTTCTGCCCGATGCTGCCAGACCTGCTGAGTTTTTCCAGGTATTTCTGTTTTTGTCCTGGTAAACCTCCTTTGCGCCCTCTCCAATGCCTCCATATCCTTCTGGTAATGTGGCGACCAGAATTGCACGCAATATTCCAAGTGTGGCCTAACCAAGGTTCTATACAGCTGCAGCATGACTTCCCAGCTTTTATACTCAATACCTGCCAATGAAGGCAAGCATGCCATATGCCTTCCTGACTACCTTATCCACCTGCATTGCCACTTTCAGTGACCTGTGGACCTGTACACCCAGATCCCTCTGCCCGTCAATGCAATTAAGGGTTCTGCCATTTACTGTAAAATTCCTGCCTGTATTAGACCTTCCAAAATGCATTACCTCGCATTTGTCCGGATTAAACTCCATCTGCCATTTCTCCGCCCAAGTCTCCAACCGATCTATATCCCGTTGTATCCTTTGACAATCCTCTTCACTATCTGCAACTCCTCCAACCTTAGTGTCGTCTGCAAACTTACTAATTAGCCCAGTTACATTTTCCTCCAAATCATTTATGTATACAATAAAAAGCAAAGGTCCCAGTACTGATCCCTGCAGAACTCCACTAGTCACAGCTCTCCATTCAGAAAAGCACCCTTCCACTGCTACCCTCTGTCTTCTATGACCAAGCCAATTCTGTATCCATCTTGCCAGCTCACCTCTGATCCCGTGCGACTTTACCTTCTGTACCAGTCTGCCATGAGAGACCTTGTCATAGGCCTTACTGAAATCCATGTATATAACATCCACTGCCCTTCCATCGTCGATCATCTTTGTCACTTCCTCGAAAAACTCGATCAAGTCAGTGAGACACGACCTCCCCTTCACAAAACCATGCTGCCTCTCACTAGTACGCCCATTTGCTTCCAAATGGTAGTAAATCCTGTCACGAAGAACCTTCTCCAATAATTTCCCTACCGCTGAAGTAAGGCTCATTGGCCTGTAATTTCCTGGATTATCCCTGCTATGACAGATGTTAAGCTAACTGGCCTGTAGTTTCCTGCTTTCTGTCTCCCTCCCTTTTTGAATAATGGAGTTACATTCACTATCTTTCAATCTAATGGAACCTTTCCAGAATCTAGGGAGTTTAGAAAATTTAAAACCAATGCATCAGGTATCTCGCTAGCCTTTTAAGACCCTTGGATGAAGTACATAAGGACCTGGGCACTTGTTAGCCTGCATCTCCAATTATATACCTTCCTCCAATCCAAAAAAACAACAATTTACCACTACTCTCTTTTTCCTGTCACTCAGGCTAATGTCATATCCATGTTACTACTGTCCTTTTTATTCCATGGGATTCAACTTTGCAGGCAAGCCTATTATGTGGCACTTTCTCAAATGCCTTTGGAAGTCCAAGTCCTTCAATTGCATTACCACATTATTCATCAATCCTTTCCGTTACATCATCAAAAGACTCAAGCAGGCTTGATTTGCTTTTAACAACTCCATGCTGATCTTTCTTAATGAATTGACCCTTGTCCAACTGACTGTTAATTTTCTCCAGGATTACCATTTCTAAAAGCATTCTCACCACCCAGGATAAACTGACTGGCTTGTAATTGCAGGGTTTATCCTTGCATCTTTTTTTTTAGGGTAACATTTGTAATTCACCAGTCCTCTAGCACCATGTCCCTCTATCTAAGGAGAATTGGATGATTATGGCCAGTGCGCCGTAATTTCCTCCCTTACTTCCCTCTCTTGGATGCATTCAATCTGGTCCTGGTGACTTATCAAATTTAAGCACAGCCAGTCTATCTACTACCTCCCCTTTATCAACTTTTAGCCCATTTAATGACTCAACTATCTTCTCTTTCCTTGGGAAAGACAGATGCAAAGTACACATTTAGCACCTGAATCATATCCTCTAGGTCATTGAGTGGATCCTCTTTTCAGTTTCTATTTGGCCTGTCCCTCCTCTTACTGCCCTTTTATTTTTATATGCCTAGAGAAGACTTTTAGATGCCTTTTTATGTTAGCTGTCAGCCTCTTTTCATACTCACTCTTTGCATCTCTTATTTCCTTTTTCACTTCTGACTCCTTTTTTGATTCCTTCCAAGTGAAGCAATTTACTTGTACTTCTTTCAAGTTAGTATACTGTATTCACCGTTCACAATGTGATTTTCTCTACACTGGGGAGACCAAAATAGATTGGGTGACAGATTTGCAGGATACCTCTGTTCAGTCTGCAAACATGATCCCAAGATTCCAGTTGCCTGTCATTTTAATTCTCCACCTTGCTCGCACTTTGACCTTTCTGTCCTTGGCCTGCTTCAGTGATCTAACGAAGTTCAATGCAAGCTTGAGGGTACCTCATCTTTTGAGCGGGCACTTTACCACCTTCTGGACTCAACATTAAGTTCAACAATTTCAGATCATAACCTCTACCCTTACCTATTTGTTCTGTATTTTGTTGCTAGTTTGGTTTTTCCTCTCATTTTTCTCTTATTTCCTTCACTTTGCATTCAGCTGGCAGCTGTCCTGTCATTCACACCTCATCTGGACACATCTTTTGTCTTTTTACTTATCCTGGCCATTACCACTTCCTTTGGCCTTGCACCATGAAATATTTTGTCATTTATTCTCTCCTACCCTGCACCCTATCACAGACCTTCCTGTATGTCCTTCTTCTCGCCCGCCCACCTTTCATTTGCTCAAAGCCTAGTACAGTTCGAACTTTATCTAGTTCTGATGAAAGAGCACAGACCTGAAATGCTGACTCTTGCTCTCTCCACTAATGCTGTCAAGCCTGCTAAATACTTCTAACATTTTCTGTTTTCATTATAGCACTAATGAATCACCCCCAAAGGACATTAGTCCCAGCTCTGTTGAGGTGCTCCCTGTCCAGTCTGTACAGGTACAACATCCCCAGAACCAGTCCCAATGTCCCAGGAATCTAAAGTCCTCCCTCCTACACCATCTCTCCAGCCATGCATTCATATGTTCTATCCTCCTACTTTTATACTCAGCAGCACATGTCACCGGGAGTACTCTGGAGATTACTACCTTTGAGGTCCTGCTTGCTAGTTTCTTTCCTAGCTTCCTAAAATCTGCATGGAGGATCACATCCTTATTTCTGCTGATTTTGTTGGTACCAATATGGACCACTGGCTGTTCATCCTCCTCACTTAGGTTGCTCGATGCTCAGCGACATCTTTGACCTAGTCATCAGCGGGGCAACATGCCATCCTGGATTCATGTATGCAGCTGCAGAAATGCCTGTCTGTTCCCCTAACTATATAGAGTCACTTATGGCTATTGCTTTCCCAATCTTCCTCCAGTCTTCTCTCTGCAGCTGAGTTACCCAGGATACCATGGACATAGCTCTGGCTGCACACCACGGAGGAACTATCATTCTCACCAGTATTCGGAATCGAATAGCAGTTGGAGAATGAGATTTTTTTCCCCAAAAATATACGTTATTCATAAAATTTATAAAGATACATTACATAAAGTGCAACACAGATCAGTTTCTTTCAACGTACTACATGAAGCATTGCACTACACAACACTTGCCATTACAGGTTATATTTACAATGTACATTTATATTTCATGTCAAACTGGTGCATAAAGCTTGAGGGGTTTTACTCAGGTTCCAGCCCCTCGGTGTGGTGGGAGAGCCAACTTGGGACATTCTAAGGTCATGAAAAGAATTTTACATCGTTTTATCTTTTTCTGTCTCACCCTCACATGATAAAAATTAAACATTAAAAGGCCGTTTCTAACTGGAAAACACCCGTGAGTATTTTTCCCAAATATATGCTGTTGTCATTGAAGTTGTGGAAATTCCTTACATAATGGTTCAAATTTGATATTACATGAAGTGGATTACAAATTAGCTTTTTCAATACATTACTTGAGGTGCCTCACTCACTATTTGCCAAATTTACATTGGTACGGTTATATTTACATTTCAAGTGAAACTCTGGTGTGTACAGCCTATGGGGTTTTTCTAGCCCCTCAGTGTACTATGGCGGAAAGGCTTTAGACAGTGACCTTTCCCCGTTTTGCCTTTACAGCAGCTGCCCCAAGCTTTCGTGCATTACCCTGCTCATAGGCCTGGGCGATGGAATGGGCCATTTGCAATGCTCGGTCATTGACAGCTCTTTGCGCTAGAAGATCAGCACGTTTCAGGCCAAGAGCATCTTTTACCAAGTTGATGGTCCTTCAGCAGTAGTTTATGTTTATCTCGATATCTTCCCAGGAAGCAGCATATAAAAGCACAGAATCCTGAGTTTTGGAGATGCTCAGGATGAAGCTCAACAAAAAAGCACTGCATCTCTTTGCAGACCTGCTTTGTAAAGGTATATTCCATAAGGAAGTAGGTGAAATGCACTCTGAGAACACCTGCATTTCCTGCCTGGTCCTCCTTGACTGCCTGGAGATCACCCATTCCCTCTCTACTTCCATATTCTAAAGCTATGGGTGACCACATCCAGAAATGTGCTATCCACATGGCTCTCAGTGCACAGATGCATTGCAGTGACACCAGCTGCTGCTCAAGATATGAATCAGCAATTCAGCATTAACTATTTGCTACATGAAAATGAATGAAATCAGTGTCTGAGATTGATACAAATTGGAAAGATTAATCTAAGGTCCGACTTCGAGATATTGGATGTTAATACCCTTAGGGAGCCAGTCTATTGAATAAATTAAAATCTGTATCCTTGTAGCTAGCAGTTCAGTTGAACTGCGAGAAAGGAAGGTTGAAGAAGGGAAGGAAGAAAGGAAGGTGAAGGGGAGTGGGGAGTGGAAGAAGAGTTTGCTAATTCAGCACAGACTAGGAACTGAATCTATATATTTCTACTTCATTTGGCTCAACAGCACAACTCATGGTGAATTTACAAAATAAACTCACCAAAATGCTCATCAACCACAAACGATCTGCTGACATGCATTGGAAGCTAATCACAATATTTAGCATGGGTTTTGGTCACCTCTGCTGGGAACTAGCTCCCTCCCCTTTCTCCTTTTTACTAACCAGTGAGCATGGGTTTCGATCCATTTCCCCCTCTATCTAAACTCAATCTGAAATGAGCTGGCTGGCAGTGTAAACATGTTTTTCCAATGCATTTAGAAAGGTTTCTCAATCAGTAAGATTAAGCAACAGGGCACGACAGGGTAACCAGTCAAAAAATTACTTCTCCATCTACATTTCACAACCTCACGAAACTGGCATTGTGCAGTGCCTCCACTACTGACTATTAGCAGTACTATAGTTTATGAACAAAATTCTCTCAAGATAAATTTCACACAAAGGAGGCTGTTTACCCTTTCAGTTCATCTAGAAAGGCCATCCCACTCCCCCATCACAATATCTAGTGTTTGTCTCAAATGATTCGAGACCTTTCTCCTTATTCTTCTGTCTATTAGTTTGTCC
Source organism: Cetorhinus maximus (assembly GCF_964194155.1). Classification (NCBI taxonomy): domain Eukaryota; kingdom Metazoa; phylum Chordata; class Chondrichthyes; order Lamniformes; family Cetorhinidae; genus Cetorhinus; species Cetorhinus maximus. The sequence goes on from NC_135900.1 coordinate 53,615,900, forward strand.
CAAGAATTGATAATTCTGTGTGTGTGTGTGTGTGTGTGTGTGCGCGTGAGACAGAAGAGCTTCCTGATCAGTGCCTATATTTGCCTTTTGCTAATTTTAATTCATGGGTCTTTGTCCTATTCTCATAATTTTATTTAATGTACACTTCTAGATTTCTCTTCTCCATACTATTCAGTGTCTTATACACCTCTATGACTTAACCTCTCAGCCAGCTTCTTACAAGGAAAACCAGTTTTGAGTCTCTGCAATCTTTCCTTATACTTCTAAGCTCCTGCATTAGTAAACAGTCAGTCGCCCTCTGCGGGTGCCCACGTGGTCCGCAGAGGAGCCCTCCATCCCCCAACCACAGATCCTGTTGTAATGCAGAATTTAAACAGCAAGCCTGACCTGACCACAACATGGTTGAAGCTGCAAATGTGTTACTACTGTGATCTAAAGCTAGTTTGAATACAGTAAGAAACCCAGCTTGGTCAATTTTTCTGTTAACCTGGTTCATATTTGTGACCATAAATTATGTCCTTATTATACAATGGGCTGAAATTCTCTTTTAATTAAAAAAAAATCAAACAACTGTTCATTTCCACCACCCCCCACCCCCACCTCACCTCACCACTGCAAATTAAAGACTGGCTAATAAAATTACAAGAATAAGCAGGTTTGAAACGTGAGATTTTGTAGAATCTGATTGTACTAGCAGGTCATTAGTTACAGTGAAAATCCTCTCAATTTTTCTTAAAAGAAAGTCATCCCTAGCTGCTGTGGAATTATACTTTTCGTCTCGTCAGCTATAACAGATTGTTGGGAATTTGCAATGTACTAAATATGCTGAAGAACATTTTGCCCAATCTGCCCAGTCTCACCCACCCACTTCTCCTTTTTCTGTTCCGAAGAAGTCATATTGGACTTGAAATGTTAACTCTGTTTCTCTCTCCACAGATGTTGCCAGACCTGCTGAGCTTTTCCAGCGCTTTCTGTTTTTATTTCAGATCTCCAGCATCTGCAGTATTTTGCTTTTATTCTTCTATTTCTGTCTTGTTCATGTATTTTGTAATGGTACTTAGCTTTCCCAGCCTATCCACTTCCTTTGGAGTTCAGAGTCAATGTAATAATGATTGTTTCTTGTGTACTTAGCAGATACAAACAGGCTAAGCTGCTCTCCCACCCTTCCAATCTCCCTCTGCACTGAATCCTGCCCAAAGCAAGGAAGTCCCAATGCCGGAACTGAAAATGGGTCCCAAGGTGGATGGTGGGACTGTGGGACTAATTATACTGGTGGTGGTCTCTTAATTGGCCACGACCAGGACTGCCATCCAATTAAGGGCAGCAGCCTGGATCTTGGAGCTGATGGCCCAATCAGAAGGCTGGCAGCCTCGGCAGTGCCACTGATAGAAGTGGCTGCTGTTCAGGCTGGTGGGAGAGGGAGAGGTGCACTGTTGGGGTGCACCCGAAGGGTGGGTGAGAAAATTTTTAATATCTCAGTGAACCCTCCAGCGGCAGCTTCAGAGCAGTGGGGGAGGGGCTATTAGCCATTAATATATCTTCAGCCTTATAAGTCCCATCTAGGAGAATCTTTTTATATATATCCATCTATATGATAAGACTGGCTGTCCCCTATCTGACACTTCAGAGCAGACACCAAATTCCTTCCGATTATCCAACTCTTTGTTTTGTCTCTCTTATTAATTTATCTTCTAATTTGTTGGCAGCCACAAAAACTTCCCAGGCATAAGAACTCCTACTTTTAGTAGAGTTCTTAGATTCTTCCAATATCCTTGTTCTATTATATAAGCTGGTCAAGCCATGGTCTCTACCTGCACTTCTATGTCTTTTTGGACTATTATTACAGGATTTCTCCCTCCCAGGATCAGAGGTTCTGTTGCCCAGCACACGATCATTCTGCGTGCAAGATTTACTGAGAACTCACTGTGTTTTCTTGCTTTCCACTGTTTCTCCCCATTTTGCCATTCCATAGATCTTACCTCTTGTCCATCATTTTGGACATTTAGACAATATTTGAACATGCTGGTAGCTTTTTTTGCTCTCCCTACAATAGTTGCATCCCTCCATTTATTGGACCCTTCCGGTATGTACGTCACCCAAGTATGCACTCTAGGCAGTTGTCCTTTGGCTATGATAGCTCTGTCCTGTGCGTCAGTATCATTGTGCCTATCACCATCCAGCCTCTTACCTACCATATACTCTGTTCCTCATAACTGTCAAACATTTGAGTATGTGGTACAGGGTGCCTCATATGCCTTCTATTTATTAATTGCTCAAATTCTGAAAGTTTGTAATAAATCCCAATTAACCAAGCTGAATGGACCTTAATAGTTTGACTACCATGTTGGAGAACTACTGTCACATCATATCAGCTTAACCAGGCCTTTCGTGTTGGAGAACTACTGTCACACCATATCAGCTTAACCAGACCTTTCCACTACTGTCACACTATATTGGCTTAACCAGACCTTTCCACTCTTTACCACCCTCTATTTTATAGTATACTAAATTTCCAGGATTAGAGTTTATTCTAGGCAGTCTTATACGATGTCTTAGAGCTCTCCAAATTTCCTCAGAGGCTTTGGCTTTGAAGAATGGCCTTCTCCCTGCATGTAAAGCTTTTGAGTGTGCAGAAAAAAAGATGGAACCAATTGTAGTCCCTTCTAGGGCAGTGGTCTATCATACAGCACAGATGGTATTTTTGGATTCCTCCCATAGACCAATTGATAAGGACTTTAGCCCCTAACCATCTGAAGCAAATTCTTTGGGCTAACCGCGCCAGAACAGTTGTTAACTTGCACTTTGCTTGATTGTTAAGATCTTATGGAGTGTCTCATCAATCACTGCATGATTTCTTTCACAGAGTCTATTGCTGAAAGGACTTTCAGCTGTGGTCTTCATGACCACAATGTTATATTTTTGCACTTGTTTCTAAATTTGTCATTAGCAAACTCCACCCCCCCCCCCCCCCACCCACCCCCCCACCTGTCTGTTAGCAGTCAGAAATTTAGCTGGTGCTCCAGATCCAGTCCCTATCCATTTTTCCATTACTTTATCTTCAATTACCCTTTTGTACTTGCGATGCATTACTGTAAAAAGACTGAATTTGGCTGCCTATCTTTTGACCCGCACTTTTACATCCATGGCTATTACTTCATTAAAGTCCTGTACTAATGGATGACTTACAATGGTATATGGCGACATCCTCCGATACTTTTTTACATATGTCACATTTTGCACTAACCTTTTATGCACCTTGTTTAATCATCATCAACTATACCTGCATCCTTTAATAGGATTTTTAATCTGTGACAAGAAGGGTGAGCAAATTGTCTGTGTAACTTTAAGGCTATTTGCTTTTTCTGTCAGATTCTTAACACCCAATGCCACTAACATTTCTTTATCATACTGATTAGAAATGTCAAGTTTTGTTAAGGAGATACAATAATGCCCTGATTGGGTAAACTGCAGATCCACTGACTTCCCAAAGCAACTGCTTCATCATATTTCATGTCCAGAATAATTTGTGCCTTTTGCATGAAAGGTTTGCTCAGCAGCAGCAAGGGTGTCTCACTAGAGACCACAGCAGTACTAATAAAGTGGTTAACTCCAACTATTTTGCATGGAATCACCACTCTTTTCAGTGACCTCAATGTATTGTCATTCCCAAGCCTGAAACAAGTAGAACTTTCATACTCCCTGACCTTACTTTGATCTTTACTACTGAGTGAATCTAAATAGCATTTTAACCAATCTGTTCCACACACTGTCGAGGTGCAACTACAATCTAGCAAAGCAAAATTAAATGTATCTGTGACTAATATTACCGAACTAAAGTTTCTTGTGACAAGTACAATTACATCAGACTGATCATGATCATCATCTTCAACTTCTGAATTCTCTGTATCATGCATCGCTTCAAAAGCCCTCCTTTGGGCAGTTTATTGCATAATGATATTTTGAGTCACATCTGAAACACCTGTTATCCCCAGGCATTCAAGGGGTTCATTTGTCTATTATTGCTACTCCAATCCTGTCATCTGCCAGATCTGCTAAAAGTACCTTCTTCCTCATTCTTTCTGAATGGAACTCTTCCATTGTGCTGACGCCTGCGCCCAGCCTCTGAACAATCTCAAAAGGTCGCAAATCATTCAGTCCTCCATCCTTTGTGACATCGCAGAATGTTCCATCTACACCATAAAGGCTGCTGGAAATGATTGCTTCCCCAGGACTGTTTTTAAAGCAATAGACATTGGAGCCAAAAGGATGTCTTTTTCTGTGAACCGAACACCAGTTAAGACCAGGAGCCCATCCATATGTGACACCTTAGCACAATCCAGCAATTTAAATGCAAGCACCAAATAAGGAATCTCCAAATTGAATTTCTGAACTCTTTTATGCACAGCTGCTAAAGTCCATGATGTATTCCTCTACAGAATAACAGTCCATCTTTTGGAATCTATCGAAGTCTGACCATGTCTCATAGACATCTGATAGATCATTTGTTTGTAAATTTCATCCATGAAGCTAAATAGAAGTTTCAAACCTTCATCAATATCCGACTGATGGGCATCCAGTTCACAAAATATAATGCCTCTGATTTTACTTTTGTTAGGAAGTGGTGATTCCAAAGCCACACCTTGTTTTCTTTTCAATAAGGCCATATACACTTCATTTTCCCATTGGTCATAAGTCTCAAATTCAGAGAACATTGGTGGGTGACCATACCCTGATAACTTACACTAGTGTTCAGCCATTCTTTGCAAAAGTAACTCACATTACTATTTTCTGCCTGAAAAAAAATGACCACAGTTCCCAATTTTCACCTTTAGGCAACCATTCTGTGCTACCATGTTAATTCATTCCGATGCCAGGTGATACAGCAGGAAACCAGATGCTAATCTTTTAGGTAATGCTAGATTTATTTACATAATGCAACATTACAAATGTCTGCCTCCTCCCTAAACAACACCCAGTGTCTGATTCTCTCTTCATATGTGCTCAAGGTACTTAATCAATCAATGCCCTCCACCTTTAATAATAGTGTACATATAGCATACAATTAACAGAGCATAGAGGTGAACTTTAGTTTTTCCAGAGAGTATTCTCTTGTCATTTTAATTTTCCTTCCCCACCCCCATGCTAGCAATGTCCCTTGCAAGTTGCGTATGCGCACAGCTGCGAAGCACTCAGAAGGTACTGGGCAGGCTTGTCACAAGCGTTAAGGTATCACAGAAGCACAGTCACACAAATTTAAAGCACACTGAAAGAAACAGGTTGCTCACAACGAAAGAAATTAATGGAGGGGGAGGGGGTGTGGGGTTCATTGACACCACCCTCTTGTTCTTAGCCTTCTATACTGTTCCAATGAATCAATACAAATTCCAGGAACAGCACCTTGTCTTTCAGTTAGGCACTTTGCAGTCTTCTGAACTCAACACTGAATTCATCAATTTTGTGTCATAACCAATACTCCTACTTTTTCAAACATTATTGGTTTACAACTCTGCTAGAATCATCAGGCTGATTTTGAGGTATGCAAGAATGGGCTGGGATGTGGGAGGGAGGGGTTGGAAAGAGAAGGAAGGCTGGGGGAGAAACGTCCGTCACCGTCCCACATCTATGGCGTTCTGCCAGAGGTGGGGAATTCTTGCCTGGAGGCCAATTGTGCTACTTAAGTGGCCAATTAATGATCTTTCCCCACTGCCACTGGTATTTTACCAATGGCAGGGAGGGGGGCCTCTGCGAATGGGGAGACCCCCTGGTGAACTCAGGCAGCCTCCCTGCAGCCCTGGAAGGCAGGCTTTCTGAATCGGACACTCTGTGTCCCCCAAATCCCCCAACCTGTGGCAATGGTTGCTCCTGCAGCAGCACCCTCCACCCTCACCATGCCCCAAACCCCTGCCAGGGCCTTTCTGGCTGGTCCCGGTGACACCTGAACCCACTTACCATGCAGCTGTGCGGGTGGTGTCCATCGCTGCATCCTCTCAGCTGGTTGCAGTCCCAACAGCCGCCACCACTCCCAGTGACACAGATGGGACTGAAGAGCTGCCAGTCCTCTGATTGGCCGACAGCTCTTGGAGGTGGAACTTCATCCCCAATGGCAGCTCATTAGCGGAAAGATGGGCTTAAAGTCCGGCTGGGGCCCCCTCAAGTGGCCAAGGCAGTGTTGTCCCCAGCTTTCCAGCCAGTTGTCAGGGCCACCACCACCAAAATCCAGCCCTCCGTTCTTTCTTTTCTTGTCGCATTACCATCCCCTTTTGCCCTGCACCCTCAGCCCTTTTGTCATTTAATCTCTCCTGCCTGCCTGCCCCCATCACAGGCCTTCCTTTTTGTTCTTTACCCCCTTCCCCCTTTCCATGCTTCTTCACCTACTTAAAATCTGTTACAATTTTGCTAGTTCTGGTGAAAGGTCACAGAGCTGAAACGTTAATTCTGTTCTCTCTCGGCATCCCTTCTCTCAGAAGTTGCCTGTCCTGCTGTGTATTTCCAGCATTTTCTGTTTCTTTGCAAAATGTACAGTGCACAATTTCAAAGCTTGCAGATAACACAACTCTAAGAAATGTGAAAAACAATGAGGAGAATAGAAGGACTTAGATTGTTGAAATAAGTAGACATGGCAGGTGACATTTAACACAGAGAAGTGTGAAGTGATACATTTTGGTAGGATCAAAAAAAGGAGGCTATATAAATGAAATGAAAGTGGGTGCAAGAACAGAAAGACCTGGGGTGGTATATATACAAATCTTTGAAGTACCAGGACAAAACTGAGAAGTCTGTTAATAAAAAAGTGATTCTGAACTTTGTAAGCGGAGTCACAGGGTGCAAATGCAAGGTGATTATGCTAAACATTTATAAAATGCTACTTAGGCCTCAGCTGGAGTATTATGTTCAATTCTGGCCACCACACTTCAGGAAGGATCTCAAGGTTTTAGAGTGGACACTAAGGAGATTTACTAGCACAGTACCAGGGATGAGGGACTTAAGTTATGTGAAAGGTTGGAGAAACTGTGATTGTTCTCCCTCAAGAAGAGAATGTTAAGAGGACATTCGATTGAGGTGTTCAAAATCATGAACGGCTTCGACAGAATAATTAAAGAAAGGCTGTTTCCAGCGGCAAAAGGGTTGGCAACCAAGGACATGGATTTAAGGTGATTGGTAAAAAAACCAGAGGCGATATGAGGCAACATTCTTTTGCACAGCAAGTTGTTCTGATATCACAGAATTGTTACAGCACAGAGGGTGGCCATACCATCCACCATGTCTGCACCAGCTCTCCATAGGAGCAATTTACCGAGTGCCACTCACTTGCTTTCCCCCCTTGGCCCTGCACATTCTTCCTTTTCAGGTAATAATCCAATTCCTTCTTGAAAGCCTCGATTGAGCCTGCCTCACTACACTCTCAGGCAGTGTATTCCAGGTCTTAACCACTCACTGCTTGAAAAAGGTTTTCCTCATGTTGGCATTGCTTCTTTTGCCGATTACCTTAAATCTGTGCCCTCTTGTTCTCGATCTTTCCACCAATGGAAACAGATTTTCCCTATCTACTCTGCCCAGACAACCTCATGATTTTGAATACCTCAATCAAATCTGCTCTCGACCTTCTCTCCTCCAAGGAAAACAGTCCCAATTTCTCCAATCTATGTAACTCATCCCTGGAATCATTCTCGTGAACCTTTTCTGCACTCTCTGTTGGTTGTAGGATTGCTTAGTTCTATCTATTGTATACTACCTCCGCTGTTTAGCATGTAAGTAGTCCTGTGTTGTAACTTGACCAGGTTGACACCTCATTTTTAGGTATGCCTGGTGCTGCTCCTGGCATGGCCTCCCACACTCTTCATTGAACCAGGGTTAAGAGTAATGGTAGAGTGGAGGATATGCTGAGCCATGAGATTACAGAATGTGGTTGAGTACGATTCCGCTGCTGCTGATGACCCAAAGAGCATCATGGACACCCAGTTCTGAGTTGCTAGATCTGTTTGAAATCTATCCCATTTAGCATGGTGGCAGTGCTACACAACAAGATGGAGGATATCCTCAATGTGAAGATGGGACTTTGACTCCACAAGGACTGTGCGGTGATCACTCATGCTAATTATGTCGTGGACAGATGCATCAGCACAGGTAGATTGGTGAAGATGAGGTCAAGTAGGTTTTTCCCTCACTACCTGCTGCAGACTCAGTCTAACAGCTATGTCCTTTAGGATGTGACCAGCTTGGTCCATAAGGTGCTACTGAGACACTCTTGGTGATGATCATTGAAGTCTCCCACCCAGAGTACATTCTGTGCCCTTACTACCCTCAGTGCTTCCTCCAAGTGGTGTTCAACATGGAGGAGCACTGATTCATCAGCTAAGGGAGGGCGGTACATGGTGATCAGCAGGTTTCCTTGTCCATGTTTGACTTGATGCCATGAGACTTCATGAGGTCCAGAGTCAATGTTGAGAACTCCCAGGGCAACTCCCTCCCGAAATTATACCACTGTGTCATCATCTTTGGTAATGGTGATGGTGGTGTCTGGGACATCGTTTGTAAGGTATGATTCCATGAGTATGGCTATGTCAGGCTCTGCAGAACAGCTCTCCCACTTTTGGCACGTCACCAGATGTTAATAAGGATGACTGGGAATGATCGGCAGGGCTGGGTGTGCCATTGTCATTGTTGTTTCCGGTGTCTAGTTTGATGCTGGATGGTATGTCCAGTTTCAATCCTTGTTAACCATTCTGTTCTGTAGTGGTTTGCTACAACAGAATGGCTTGCTAGGCCATTTCAGAGGGCACTTGAGTCAACCACATTACTAAGAGTCTAGATTTACATGTTGGCCTGACCAGATTCCCTTCCCTAAAGGACGTTAGTGAACCCGATGGGTTTTACGACAATCGACAATGGTTTCATGGTCACCATTACTGATCTAGCTTTTACTTTGGCAAAATCTTTTATTGATTGAACTTAAATTCCATCAGCTGCCATGGTGGGATTTGAACCCATATCCCCAGAGCATTAGCCTGGGCCTCTGGATTAGAAGTCCAGTGACATTATCACTACCTCCCTTCTTTAGAATTGTACCATTTTATATTGTCTCTCTGCAATCTTCCTACCAAAATGAATTGCTTCACATTTCTCGGCATTAAATTTCATCTGTCATTTGGCTACCCAGCCTCTCTCTCTCTCCTACTCCTCCCAGATCCCAGCAGCTCCCAGGAAGGTGTTAGTGAAACTGGGAGCAGCTTTTGCCAATCTGGACTCCTTTCTAATGGTTCAAGGTATCTGACAGCTTCAACTCCTTCAATTTGAATATTTGAATTGTCCCTTTAAATACTGGACTTGAGATCATTGCATACAAGTCCATAGATTGGATGGGAAACCCAAAAAATGATAATGAGCTGGCTGAATTAAAAAGTTACTGATAGACCGACTTAACATAATTCCGTGTTTACCAAGTGTTATTGGACACCCTCCCCACACTCCTCCAATCAGCATATCAGCAGATTAAAATCCATCCCATTAAGTTTATCCTACTAAGTTTACCAATCACATTGCTATTTTAAAGTGGCATTTGCAAGATTAACAATGGCAACAACCTATATTTATATTGTACCCTTAACATAATAAAATGCCCCAAGGTGCTTCACAGGAACATTATAAAACAAAGTATGACACCAAGACACATAAGGAGACATTAGATCAGATGACCAAAAGCTTGATCAAAGAGATAGGTTTTAAGAAATGTCTTGGGGGTAGAGAGGCGGAGAGGTGTGAGAGGGAATTCCAGAGATTGATGGAGCCTAAGTAGCTGAAGGCATGGCCACCAATGGCGGCGTGATTATAGTTGGGAGTGCATCAGAGGTCAGAATTAGAGGAGCACAGATATGTTGGAGAGTATTGGGCTGGGGGAGATTGAAGAGAAGAAGGGGCAAGCCCCTTGGAGGGATTTGAAAAGAAGGATGAGAATTTTAAAATAAAGGCATTGCTTGAGCAGGAGCCAACATGGATCAGTGAGCATAAGGGTGATAGGGGAATGGGACTTGCTGCAGTTCAGACATGAGCAGCAGAGTTTTGGATGATCCCAAGTTTACAGAGGGTAGAATGTGGAAGACCAGCCAGGAGTGCATTGGAATAGTCAAGTCTCAAGGTAATGAAGCCATGAATGATTGTTTCAGCAACAGATGAGCTGAGACCGGGGCAAAGTCTGGGAATTTTCCAAAGGTAGAAATAGGCAGTCTTAGTGATGGCACGAGTATGAGGTCAGAAACTCATCTCGGGGTCAAATGTGACACCAAGACTGCAAACAGACTGGCTTAGTCTCAGCCTGTTGCCAGGGTGAGGGATAGAGTCAGTAGCTAGGGAATAGAGTTTGGATTGGGGACTGAAAACAATGGCTTCAGTCTTCCCAATTTTTGACTGGAGGAAATCCCTGCACATGCAATACTGGATGTTAGATAATCAGTCTGAAAATTTGGCAACAGTGTAGGTGATGGTGAGGCGGAACAGTGTGTCATCAGTGTACATGTGAAAACATGTGAAAATTAAATTACACCATTTTATAATTCTCCTTTACTCCTTTAGAGTGCCAACTCTAAAAACGACTAAGAATCTAATTAATCTCAAACTGATAATTCTGTGACAGAAAAAGTTCTGGCAGAGCCACTCTTTACTGATTCACTCTGCATGTGATGGTTCCAGATTCATTTACACATCATCCTTGCCAAAAGACTGTGACATAACCAGATAACAGTGAACAGTGTGGTCAATAGGATGAGGGATCAATGAGAAAGATCATCCACCTTCAGAACCAGGAATTATCCGACCAGATCCCAAGGATTAAAGGCAGCAAACAGATTCAGCTAATGGCACCTGCAAATTTGACAGCCACAAGGAATCTCAACTCGGGGAGGCAGGTTGGGAAGGAGATGGTGGAGGGCGGTGGGGGGCAGCCCTGAAACCAGGCTGGGTAAGTCTTACTGGTCTATACTTCCAAGCTTAGTGATTTGTTTTCTCATCATGAAAGCTGACGGATGAGTGTAAAAAACCTAACTGGTTTATGAATGTCCTTCAGGGAAAAATAATTGCTGCCTCTATCTGGTCTGGTCTACATGCGAGTCCAGCTCCACATTATGTGGTTGACTCTTACAGCAATCAATGAACCTAAGAATCGTAGAATTACACAGCACATATCGAGGCCGTTTAGTTCACTGTGTCTGTACTGGCTCTTTGAAAGTGCTACCCAATTAGTCAAACTCCTCTGGTCTTTCCCCATAGTCCTGCAAATCTCTCCTTTACAAATATATATCCAATTCCCTTCTGAAAGTTACTATTGACTCTGCTTCCACCACCCTTTCAGGCTGTGCATTTCAGAAAACAACAATTTGCTGCATAAAAATGTTTCTTTTACCAATTATCTTAAATCCATGCACTCTGGTTACTGACCCTCCTGCCAGTGGAAACGGTTTCTCCCTATCTACTCTATCAAATCCCTTAATAAATTTGACCACCTTGTTACGATCTCCATAGATACTGTTGATGTTTAAAGAGAAATCCAAACACCCAGTGATTAACTGAAAGAACTACACCACAAGATTACACATTTTTAAACAAAAACAAACTGTATGTATTTAAAAAGCTTAAATAAAGCAACCACTACTAATGTAACACTATAGTTTATAACTATGTATACTATGAATCTAGTTTTATTTGTACTGCACCCCAAGAGTTCCCTCATCTTATGAAATCTTAAAGATTCATTCACTTCTTCAGGGACCAACCCAAATGTATGCCACAGCCCTTCAGAATTCATTTTGATTTCTCCTCCGTGTTCCAGTGATTCTCCAAGGTACAAGATTTCATGAGGATTTTTCCATTAGCTTTTGACTAAGCGACCGTTGAATTTTCTTTTAAGATCTCATGACTGTGGGCTCCTCAGCTCCTTGTCCTGCCTTTGGACAGAGGTAGATTGCTTTTCCCAATCTGCACCCACAGCTTCATTACAGCTCTTTCCAAGCTAACAGTTCAAGCTGACTACTTCCCATCTGTCATGTGCCTTAGCTTTTTCCTTAAATCTTCAAGCAAAGAAAATCTTCCAGCTTCTTTTCCCCTCACCAACTCTAAATGAGCTGCAACCTACACAAGACGAAATCTGCAACAACCTCCACTGAATCTCCCCTTAACATTCTCTTCTCTAAACTGAACAATCCCAGCTTCTTGAATCTCTCCATACAGCTGAAGTTCTACACTCCTGCTGTCATTCTAGTAAATCTCTTCTATACGCTCTCTAAAGCCTTAACATACTTCCTAAAGAGAGATGCTCAGAATTGAGCACAACACACTAACTGAGACCTAGCTAATTTATAAAGGTTTACCATAACTTTATAAAAACAAAAATAAAAACAAAAAACTGCGGATGCTGGAAATCCAAAACAAAAACAGAATTACCTGGAAAAACTCAGCAGGTCTGGCAGCATCAGCGGGGAAGAAAGTTCTGTTGAAGGGTCATGAAGACTCGAAACGTCAACTTTTTTCTTCTCCGCCGATGCTGCCAGACCTGCTGAGTTTTTCCAGGTAATTCTGTTTTTGTTTTACCATAACTCTGTTGCTTTTGTAAATCTCTATTTATAAATCCTAGGATGACATACACTTCTTAATGGCCTTATCACCTTGTCCTGTTGCTTTCAAAGATTTGTATCTGTGAACCCCCAGGTTTCCTAGAAGATTGTACCATTTGATTCATATTGCCTCTCCTAATTTTTCTTTCCAAGATGCATTACTTCACACTTCTCCGCATTAAATTTAATCTGCCGTGTGCTTTCTCGTTTTATCAGTCTATGTCTTCCTGAATAGTTCTACTATGGGGAATAAGGCTATAAGTACAGTGTTGCTTATGCCCCAGGAACCAAAAATACAAACTGCATTTATAAAATGTCTTTCATTGAGACTTTGCTATCATCTAAATGAGTGAGTGAGTGAGAGTGAAACAAAGAAGCAAAGAAATAGAAAGAATGAGGAGGGCTGTAATTTTTGGAGGAAATGCTGTTTAAGTTCATGTGTACTGTTTTGCTAAAATTTATGCAGAGATAAAAGAGAAATTTATTACCTTATAAAAATGATTCATTCAGCTCTTAGTAAGGTCAATGAGGTAAATTGACCTTGGTCTGATAAAATTGGGAACCTTTGCCTTACGAATTATATTTTGCTGATGGACATAAACCAAACTAAGGAAATAGAGTGAACAGATGGCACAATTTTACATGAAGACTTCTGAATATTTCACAAGATGCATGGTCCTGACTTCACAGAATAAAAATTAACTATTTCTGTGCTTGGCTATTGAGAATAGGATACGGCTTAGCAATAACCTGCTCACTGATGCTCAGTCTGGATTCCGCCAGAGCCACTCAGCTCCTGACCTCATTACAGCCTTGGTTCAAACATGGACAAAACAGCTGAACTCCAGAGTTGAGGTGAGAGTGACTGCCCTTGACATCAAGGCCATATTTGACCAAGTGTAGCATCAAGGAGCCCTAGCAAAACTGGAGTCAATGGGAATCAGGGAGAAAACTCTCCGCTGGTTGGAGTCATACCTAGCACAAAGGAAGATGGTTGTGGTTGTTAAAGGTCAATCATTGCAGCCCCAGGACATCACTGCAGGAGTTTCACAGGGTAGTATCCTCGACCCAACCATCTTCAGCTGCTTCATCAATGACCTTCCTTCCATCATAAGGTCAGAAGTGGGGATGTTTGCTGATGATTGCACAATGTTCAGCACCATTTGCGACTCCTCAGATACTGAAGCAGTCCATGTCCAAATGCAGAAAGACCTGGAAAATATTCAGAATTGGGATGACAAGTGGCGAGTAATATTCGCGCCACAGAAGTGTCAGGTAATGACCATATACAACAAGAGATGATCTAACCATCGCCCCTTGACATACAATGGCATTACCATCACTGAATCCCCCACTATCAACATCCTGGGAGTTACCATTGACTAGAAACTGAACTGGACTAGCCAAATAAATACTGAGACTACAAGAGGAGGTCAGAGGCTAGGAATCCTGCGACGAGTAAATCACCCCCTGACTCCCCAAAGCCTGTCCACCATCTACAAGGCACAAGTCAGGAGTGTGACAGAATACTCCCCACTTGCCCGGATGAGCTCCAACGACACTCAAGAAGCTTGACATCATTCAGGATAAAGCAGCCCGCTTGGTTGGCACCCCATCCACAAACATGCACTCCCTCCACCACCACAGTAGCTGCAGTGTGTACCATCCTGCAAAATGCACTGCACAAACTCACCAAGGCTCCTTAGGAAGCACCTTCCAAATCCATGATCACTACCATCTAGAAGGACAAGGGCAGCAGATAGATGGGAACACCACCACCTGGAAGTTCCCACCAAGCCACTCACCATTTTGACTTGGAAATATATCGCTGTTCCTTCATTGTCGCTGGGTCAAAATTGTGGAACTCCCTAACAGCACTGTGGATGTACCTACACCACATGGGCTGCATCGGTTCAAGAAGGCAGCTCACCACCACCTTCTTAACGACAATTAGGGATAGGCAATAAATGCTGGCCAACCAGCGACACCCACATCTTGTAAAAAATGAATTAAAAAAGGTATCTCAGAAGCTTGTGGGGTTAAAGGAAATTACAGAGATAGGGAGGGCCAAGGTCATAGAGCAATTTGAAAAATGCATGAGAATTTTAAGATTGAGATGCTGTTTAACTGGGGCCCAGTGTAAGTCAGTGAGCACAGGGGTGATAGATGAATGGACTTGGTGCAAGTTCGAACACGGGGAGCAGAATTTTGGATGAGCTCAAATTTACAAAGGGTAGGAATGTGAGAGGCTGGCCCGGAGTGTGCATGGAATAGCCAAGTCTGGAAGTGATAAATGCACAGATGAAGGTTTGTGCAGCAAATGAGCTGAGGCAGGAATGGAGTCGGCTGATCTTACAGAGATGGGAATAATCAGTTGATATGTGATCAGAAGTTCATCTCGAGGTTGCAAACAGTTTGGTTCGACCTCAGACAGCTGCTAAGGACGGGGATAGGTGAGTGGCTGGAGAACAGATTTTGTGATGTGGATCTAAGACAATAGCTTTCGTCTTCCCGATAGTCAGTTGGAGGACATTTCAGCTCATCCATTACTGGGCAAGCAGTCTGGTAATTTAGAGCCAATGGATGGGGTTGAGAGAGGTAGTGATGAGCTGGAGCTGGCTGTCCTCAATGTATACCTGGAACCTTACGGTTATGGGTGATGTCACTGAGGGACAGTGTGTAGATGAGAAATAGGAGGAGGATAGACCCTTGGAGGCCACCAGAGGTAAAGGTGCAGGACATTGATGGTTCAAAATTTAAAAATTAGTTTGAACATTGAATAATTGATGCTGTTTGTTTTATTGCAGATCATTGGAAAGGGGCTTTGTTCAATATGTATAAATAATAAAGGGCTCAACAACCAGGTAAAGATGAAAATTAAGAAATCACACAAGAGCGAGTATGCATCTCAATATAACTGACCTGCATAGACATGCACACAAAAGCAGACTATTTCCATTCACTTTCAAAAATGTGATTGGGTCAGGATGATAATGTCCAGTAAGTACAAAGACGGTCTGTGAAGTCATTGTGGATCTGGATGAGAAAGAATCATGTGTGCATGCATGTAACCCCAGAAATCATACATGATTTGTTATCTTTCTCTTTTACTTACATGTTCACTGTTGAGGCCCTTACTCCATGGAGCGTGAGCTTGAAGCCTTCGCTGGCCCTTGGGTATTGCCGAGGATTTTCTGCTTCAGTGACAAAAATAACCACATTGTTGGTTAACAACGCTGAACTGGAGCAGTTTTATTGTGTATTAATGGTTCTCGTCTCACTATTTATTGGTCAAGACAAAATAGTCATCAGGTCGGAAATTGTGGAGTTAGCTCACCGCAAAAAACTGACGAAACGATAACAGAAAATGCTAGAAAGATTCAGCCGGTCTGTGTATGTCTGTGGAGAGAGACACGAGAGTTAACGTTCCGGGTTCCCGACCTTCTGTTAGAAATATGATCCAGGTGGGACACAGGTTATTCCGGGATTTGTATATCAGAAATCTGTGTGAGGAACATCAATACACCACAGAGCTCGGTATCGGTGCAGACAGGAGTACTATTACTCAAGTTACTTCGCTTTGCTTTTTGTGATTTGGGGTTTGGAGTCACTGCTCGGATTTTTTTGGATTGATGACACTGGGTTTCCTTACAAATAGTTTTTTTTTAAATGCCATACACTTGAGGCCACGGTTTAAGATTCCTGTCTGCTGTAGTCTGGGTATCTGTTTATTACAATTGGCCGCCGAGGGCAGGAAGTGGAGATGTTGTTACCTCCTTCCATGTCTCAGCTGATCTCTCAGAGACGGAAGTGAGTGCAGCCACCTCAGGCACCCAGTCTGTCAGTTTTTTACTTTGAATATTTTCCTTTCCCCCAAGAAACCGGCATGCGGGGGTAAGGGAAGCGGGGGTTTCTGATCACTTCGGCTGTGAGTAAGAGGGGGAAGCCGCGGTCAGGGGAAGGGCTTTGGGTGTCAGGGAATTGAAGCGGGCAGGAGGAAGAGATACCTGCAATGAGAAGAGTGTTAGAGGGTCAGGGATGGCATCCATTCAGCAGAGCCGAACTGGAGACGAAGCAGAGGACGGCGAGGACGGGTCTCTGCACAAAATGCTGACGGCGATAGAGGAGGAGAGGATCAGAGCAAGCCTCAAGCAGGAGATGAGTGGGCTGGGTAAGTGTAAAGCGACCTGTTCCCTCGCCTCCAGGTGACTGACAGACTTGCCCTGGGTTCGAGCGATCTCCTCCCAGGCTCTTCATCTTTCTGTCGCTTACTGAGATCAGTCAAATGTTTCCAGTGTGATACTGAAAGCTGCACTCTCTGCTGGGGTGAATTCTAGCAGATCCTCATCCTTCCAAGAAACAATGAGCTGTTGACTTTCCAAAGTTGGTCTTGTTCGAGTTGATCTCGGGGAGTGGAGCCCGCATCACCTTGTAAAATCCGTTTTATAAATGACTTGTTTTTTTAAAACTCCTAACTGTGTCTCTATTCTTTTTAGTGAGAGCCCTATTTAAAAGGGTGGTTTTGGTTGTTCTGTTATAATCAGCTAAAAGATTGTTGGGAGTTTCTCGATGATATTTGTTCATGACTGGGCGTTTTGCTAGTTACACTCCACCCTTCATGTTACCCTCAGTACTGCTTTCTACGTTATCCTGGAGTTATATTTTCCTTGAATCTTATTACATTCAGAAATGTTAAGTTGCAGAATTGCTTCTATTATTTGGTCGTATTCGTACGGCGAGCTGTTAAGATATACACTGGGTTTTATCATCGACATGATTAATATGTGGGTGTGGAATCTGTGTCAGTATCCATGGCCATCTAGCAGTGGACACTAATTGGCGTTCAATTAAAACTAAATTTGAAGATGAATCAGATTGATTTTCAAGCCTATAACAATGTGTCGATGTAGTATATTGAGCAGAGATGGTTCTCTTTATACTGGTGTTTGACTACTTGTCTTCACTGTGGGACTTGTCTGGGACTGGCTGCATCATATTAAACGGTTAGTTTTTAGAGAAAGACATGGTAGACTTTTATTTATGATAGAGTAGTCAGCTACATTTACTTTCGATTTTGAAAAAAAAAATGGGACGAAAGAACAAGAAATCTCTCCCCTTGTCTGTGATTAATTCAGTTATCCCGTGTGTAAAGCTCAAGATGAGGTAACCTGCAATTTCAAAGGAAGCCGCAGGTGCACAGTGAGCATGCGCTGGAGCGCAGTGCTTTCTGGGAATTGTAGTCTCTGGGAGTCGGGTTTGGTTAGGTTTTACAGAGGAGCGGACTACAACTCCCAGAGTGCATGGCGGCGAAAGCTAGCGCGCATTGTCCTCTCCCTCAGTGAGAGGGATGATGTAATTGTTAGAGGAGCCACCCTGAACCTCCATCTGTGTTGATATCATGAGGGGCAGCTTCAGACTTGGACTTGTTGCAGATTTTCTCAGCTGCAAGCTTTTGCAGCATCATTTATGAACCTTTAACTTAAAGTGCTTGGTGCATTTTTTGTGCAGCTGGTAAACTGGATATTTGTGTATATTACAGCCCTTCACTCAAGTGATTTGAGCATTCTGGTGACATTATAAAATGAATATTTTCTATGTGTTCCAGTTTTCTCACTACAGCTCCTACACCTCCAGTTTATTCACTACCTGCATTATGCGTAGAGTTTGGAGTTGTATGAACAACAGGCAGTAAAAGTGACCGTGAAGCTGTGGGATTGTGGTGAAAATTTAATTGGTTTATGAATGCCTTTTTTAGGGAATGAAACCTGCCATCCTCACTCTCTGGCATATTTGTAATTCCAGTCCTACATCAATGTGGTTGACTGCTAACTGCCCTTCACATGGCCTGGCAAGCCACTCCGTTGCATCAAACCATTACCACCTTTTCTGGGAAATTAGGGATGAGCAATTTAGCACCGCCAGCAATGCCCACATTTTCTCTCTCTTGGCTTTTTCCCATGTTACATGGGGTCGCTGTATTGCTAGTTGATCATCCTCCTCCATCTCCATTCCTAGCAAGCTTCATTTTTGGATTTGGTGGGTGATTTTGCAACGGAAGCCCCTCCCCGTCACAATCACAGAATCACAATCACAGAATCACAGTGCAGAAGAGGCCCTTCGGCCCACCGAGTCTGCACTGACACGTGAGAAACACCTGACCTACCTACCTAATCCCATTTACCAGTACTTGACCCATAGCCTTGAATGTTATGACGTGCCAAGTGCTCATCCAGGTACTTTTTAAAGGATGTGAGGCAACCCGACTCCACCAGCCTCCCAGGCAGCGCATTCCAGATTCACCACCCTCTGGGTAAAAAAGTTTTTCCTCACATCCCCCCTAAACCTCCTGCTCCTCACCTTGAACATATGTCCCCTTGTGACTGGCCCTTCAACTAAGGGGAACAGCTGTTCCCTATCCACCCTGTCCATGCCCCTCGTAATCTTGTACACCTCGATCAGGTCGCCCCTCAGTCTTCTCTGATCCAGTGAAAACAACCCAAGTCTATCCAACCTCTCTTCATAACTTAAATGTTTCATCCCAGGCAACATCCTGGTGAATCTCCTCTGCATCCCCTCCAGTGCAATCACATCCTTCCTATAATGTGGCAACCAGAACTGCACACAGTACTCCAGCTGTGGCCTCACCAAAGTTCTATACAACTCCAACATGACCTCCTTACTTTTGTAACCTATACCTCGATTGATAAAGGCAAATGTCCCATATGCCTTTTTCACCACCCTACTAACATGCCCGTCTGCTTTCAGAGATCTATGGACACATATGCCAAGGTCCCTTTGGAAGGAGTAATTTGACAAGGAAGTATTCAATGAACTGCATGGCACTAGGAAGTTCTGAGGAACAAAGTGTATCACCTCACACTTTTCAGGGTTAAATTCCATCTGCCACTTATCTGCCCATTTGACCATCCCTTCTATATCTTCCTGTAGCCCAAGACACTCAACCTCACTGTTAACCACCCGGCCAATCTTTGTGTCATCCGTCACTAACCTTTCTCATATATCTGGACTGGGGACGGCACCGATAGCTGCCAGTGCAGACAGTGTGTTCCTTCATGGCCAACAAGTCCTGGAGCAGGACTCGAACCTGGAGTATTTGGCTTGGAAGCAGGGGTGCTGTTGCCTGATTTACAAGACCCTATAGTGATGCCCAGTTTCTGTGACTGAATAAATAAAACTTGTTTAAAAGTCCTTTTAATAAATTACATTTTCTTTGTCTTTTTGCTGGAATTGTCAAAGATAAATAACTTTGTTCCATTCTAAATGATCTTTATCAAATCTTTAAAGACTTACAGCATAATGGAATCTTTACTGTCTCTGATAAAAGTAATTAAATCTTTCACGAAGCCTGCCACAGACAGGTATGTTTTTCAGTAATGGCTTCCAATCTTTTGGCAGATTTGCAAAAGCTGGTTAGCATGCAGCCTGAAAAATGTCATTTTGGAGTTGCTTTGTGATACTTTTCTGAGTGGAACAATTGTTATTGCCAATGCAGTTTACTCAGTGATGTTCAAGATAGCAAAAAAAAACCTTAATAGGTACAGTTGAGTTGAGACAGGGAATGTTGTTTAGCAATGAGGAATAGGGGCATCATAGTTGTTACCTGCACCTGGTTAAACCCAGAAACCATCTTTTAACCTGAGTTACTGGGATGTGACCAGGAATAGGAACTGTGGCTTTTCACCTCATCACACATGCAAAGGGTAAATTCTGCTAATTGTAGCCCCTACCCCAAACTGTTTGGTGAGATCAGTTAACTCTGACAGACCAGAGACTATACTAGTCTTTCTGGGTTATTATCAAAACCATTAGGAAGCACCTATATTACCCATGTCAACTGTATATACAACATGAAGAAACATTTATTGCCTTAGAATACTTTTAAGATGTTGTCTAAAAATGGGAAACACAATATGCTTAGGCTGTTGTAATAAAATGAAGTGTGACGTTAACAGAAAATAATTGATTGTAATGAAAATCAGCACATCATCTGGAAATTCTCTCTTAAAGAAGAACTCTAGGAAAACAGGTGGCATTTATGCGACAGTCCTCTCTGCTTTTAAATAGATAGCTGCAGCATGGAGCAGGAATTCTAACAATCATCTTGAGTAATTAGTCTGTGATTCTACTGGTATTGAATTAGGTCAAACAAGAGCCTTTCTAACCTCCTGCCCTTCCTATGCACGCAGAAAGTAGGAAAGACCATGAATGCTGGAGAACTCTTTTCTTTTAGGTCTTTCCTATAATGTTTGTTTTATTTTCAGGCTGCTATAACAGGAGGTTTAATGTTGGCTAATGACTGAATCTCAATCAAATTTCATTTTCATAAAATAATTAGTCCCTTTTTAATAGCAGATAATCTGCATATTCAATAGAACAGTCTCCAGATAGATTGTGTATCATTAATAGGTTATGATGGTGCCTGTAACGATGCAATAGAATAATTTGTATTTAATTCTGTTTTCACTATTCAACCTCTAATCATGTTGGACAGATAAATCTGTGATTTATGTAGAGAATAACTGATGAATTGTGGCATAAGGCAGCAAGGCACTTGGCTTGGATGAGGTTAGAAGCTATGTGAACACCTCAAGCAGCAACAGCCCTCAGGATCTACAGGACACTGATAAGCTTTAATACACTAACGGGTATGGTAGCATAGTGGTTATGTTACTCGATTGGTAATCCAAAGGCCTGGCCTAATGATCTCGGAGACACGAGTTTAAGTCCCACTGAGGCAGCTGTTAAAGTTCAGTTCAGTCAAATAAATAAATCTCGATCTGTAATGGTGATTGTGTAACAACTGGATTGTTATAAGAACCCATCTAGTTAACTGATGTCCTTTAAATCTACCGGCCTTGCCCTGTTTGCTCTGTGTCTGGAGTCATAAACAGGCCAATGTGGTTGATGCTTATCTACCCACTGAAATGGCCTAACAAACCACTTACTTATATCAAACTCTTACAAAAAAGGATAGACCACCAGCATTGACCTATAGGCACCGGACACAACAAAGGCACACCCAGCCCAGTCAACCTGCAAAGTCCCCCTCAATAACATCTGGGGACTTACGTTAGAATTGGGGAGGTATGTCAGATGAGTCAAGCAACAGCCTGATACAGGCATAATCATAGAAGCATACATTTTAGCCAACATCCCAGGCTCCTCCATTACAATCCCTGGTTATGTCCAGCCTTGATGGAGTAGACCTGGGAGTCCTCAACATTGACTCCAGGCCCTATGAAGTTCCATGGCAGGAGGTCAAACGTGGCAAGGGAACTTGCTAATTATGACCCACCTGTCCGCCTCAGCTAAAAAATCAGTACTCCCGAATACCACTTTGAAGAAGCAGTGAAGGTAGTAAGGCCACAGAATTATGCTGGGTGGATACAAAATTTGATATTCAGTCACGGTGATGTTAGGGCAGATAGTCAAAGGCTTGATAAAAGACGTCTGTTTAAGGAGAATCTTGGAGGGAAGAGGGGTGGAGAGGTTTAGGGAGTGAATTCCAGAACTTAGGCCTTTGAGAGCTAAAGGAGTGAATGGTGGAGCAATTAAAATCAAGGATACTTGAGGCTAAAATTGGAGGAGTGCAGATATCTAAGAGGGTTGTCTGGCTGGAGGCGATTAGAGATGGGATAGGGGAAATAGAGTCATAGAGGCCGACAGCACAGAAAAAGGCCCTTCGGCCCATCAAATCTGCACCGGTCAAACAAGTACCTAACTATTCTATTCACATTTTTCAGCACTAGGCCCATAGCCTTGTATGCCATGGCATCGCAAGTACACATCCAAATACTTCTTAAATGTTGTGAGGGTTTCTGCCCTACCACCCTTTCAGGCAGTGTGTTCCAGATTCCCATCACCCTATGGGTGAAAAAATTCTTCCTCACATCCCCTCTAAACCTCCTGCCCTTACCTTAAATCTATGCCCCCTGGTTATTGATCCCTTCACCAAGGGGAAAAGTTCCTTCCTGTCCACCCTATCTATGCCCCTCATAATTTTATACACCTCAATCATGTCCCCTCTCAATCTCCTCTGCTCCAGGGAAAATAACCCCAGCCTATCCTATCTCTCCTCATAACTAAAATTCTCCAGCCCAGGCAACATCCTGGTAAATCTCCTCTGCACTCGCTCTAGTGCAATCACATCCTTCCTATAATGCGGATTCCAGAACTGCACGCAATACTCTAGCTGTGGCCTAACCAGCGTTTTATACAGTTCCAGCATAACCTACCTGCTCTTATATTCTATGCATCAGCTAATAAAGGCAAGTATCCCATATGCCTTCTTAACCACCTAATCTACCTGTCCCGCCTCCTTAAGGGACCGATGGTCTCTCTGATCTTTGGTACCTCCCAGGGTCCTATCATTCATCGTGTATTCCAATGCCTTGTTTGTCCTGCCCAAATACATCACCTCACACTTATTTGAATTAAATTCCATTTGCCACTGATCAGCCCATCTGACCAACCCGTCTATATCCTCCTATAAGCTAAGGCTATCCTCCTCACTATTTACCACCCCGCCAATTTTCGTGTCATCCGCGAACTTACTGATCATCCCTCCTACATTCAAGTCTAAATCGTTTATATATACCACAAACAGTTAGGGACCCAACACCAATCCCTGTGGAACCCCACTGGACACAGGCATCCAGTCACAAAAACACCCCTCGACCATCACCCTCTGCTTCCTGCCACTCAGCCAATTCTGGATCCAATTTGCCAAACTTTCTTGGATCCCGTGGGCTCTTACCTTCATTTTCAGTCTCCAATGCGGGACCTTTTCAAAAGACTTGCTGAAGTCCAAGTAGACTACGTCAAATGCATTGCCCTCATCTATACATCTGGTCACCTCTTTGAAAAATTCGAACGAATTGGTCAGACATGACCTCCCCTTAACAAAACCATGCTGACTGTCCTTGATTAATCCCTGCCTCTCCAAGTGTAGATTAATTCTATCCCTCAGAATTGCTTCCAATAGTTTCCCCACCACGGAGGTTAGACTGATTGGCCTGTAGTTCCCTGGTTTATCCCTTCCTCCCTTCTTGAATAATGGTACCACATTGGCTGTCCTCCAGTCCTCTGGCACCTCTCCTGTGGCCAGAGAGGTATTGAAAATTATTGCTAGCGCCCCTGCTATCTCCTCCCTTGCCTCACTCAACAGCCTGGGATACATTTCATCCGGGCCTGGAGCTTTATCCACTTTTAAGCCTGCCAGTTAGAACCTCCTCCCTTTCTATGCTAATTTCTTTAATTATATCACAGTCCTTCTGCCTGATTTCCAAACCCACGTCGTCCCTCTCACTTGTGAACACTGACACCAAGTATTCATTTAGAACCCTACCTACGTCTTCCGGCTCCACACACAAATTACCACTATGGTCCTTAATGGGCCCTACTCTTTCCCTAATTATCCTCTTACTCTTAATGCACTTGTAAAATAACTTTGGATATTCATTTATTTTACCTGCCAATGTTTTCCATGCCCCCTTTTTGCTCTGCTAATTTCCTTTTTAAGTTCCCCCATACACATTCTATACTCCTCTAGGGCTTTCGCTGTTTTGAACCCTCGGTATCTGCCATAAGCCTCCCCTTTTCGCTTTATCCAATCCTGTATGTCCGTCGACATCCAGGGTTCCCTGGATTTGTTGGTCCCACCCTTTGCCTTTACTGGAATATGGTGGCCCTGTACTCTCCCTATCTCCTTCTTGAATGAGTCCCACTGCTCTGACACAGATTTATCTAAAAGTAGCTGCTTCCAGTCCATTCTGGCCATGGCATATATCTTATTAAATTCGGCCTACCCCCAATTTAACTCTGATTCCTGGTCCATTCTTGTCCTTTTCCATAACACCCTTGAATCTAACAGAGTTATGATCACTATCTGCAAAATGTTCCTCCACTGATACCTCTACCACTTGCCCGGCTTCACTCCCTAAAATTAAGTCCAGGACCGTCCCCTCTCTTGTAGGACCTTCTATGTACTGGCTTAAAAAGCTCCCTTGGATGCATTTTAAGAATTCCGCTCCCTCTAAACCTATCACACTGACTAACCCAGTTAATGTTGGGGAAGTTGAAATCGCCCACTATTACTAACCTATTATTTTTACATTTCTCTGAAATTTGCCTACATATCAGCTCTTCTATTTCTCTCTGACTGTTTGGGGGCCTATAGCACACTCCCAGCAATGTGATTGCTCCTTTTTTGTTTTTCAGTTCTATCCATATGGCTTCATTTGAGGAGCCTTCTAAGATGTCATCCCTCCTTGGTGCTGTAATTGATTCCTTGATCAATATTGCGATACCCTCTCCTCTTTTACCTCCTTCCCTGTCTCACCTGAAGACCCTATATCCTGGAATATTGAACTGCCAATCCTGCCCCTCTCTCAACCATGTCTCTGTGACAGCAATGACATCATACTTCCATGTGTTAATTTGTGCCCTCAACTCATCTGCCTTATTTGTCAGACTCCTTGCATTAAAATAAATACCATCCAACCTTGCCAAACTCCCTTGTGCCATAACTGGCTTATAATTTCTATGCCTTCCAGACTCACTTGCACAGCCAAAATTAGAAGAGAGAGCATCTCCCCCTGCTGAACCTCCTCTCAGGATCCCACCACCCTGCCAAGTTAGTTTAAACCCACCCCAACAGCACTAGCAAACCTCCCCACAAGGATGATTTCACATAGTCCATCTCTGACACTTCCCTTCCTTGACCTCTCTGTCTCAATTTCTGGTGCTAGACTGTCCACCAATATCCATTACAAGCCTACCGACTCCCACAGCTACCTCAACTACAGCTCCTCACACCCCACTTCCTGTAAGGACTCCATCCCATTCTCTCAGTTCCTTCGCCTCCGTTGCATCTGTTCTGATGATGCCACTTTCAAAAACAGTTCCTCTGACGTGTGTTCCTTCTTCCTTAACCGAGGTTTTCCACCCACGGTGGTTGACAGGGCACTCAACCGTGTCCGGCCCATCTCCCGCGCATCCGCCCTCACACCTTCCTCTCCCTCCCAGAAACATGATATGGTCCACCTTGTCCTCACTTATTACCCCACCAGCCTCCGCATTCAAAGGATCATCCTCCGCCATTTCCACCAACTCCAGCATGATGCCACCACCAAACACATCTTCCCTTCACCCCCCTCCACCGGCGGCATTCCGCAGGGATCATTCCCTCCGGGACACCCTGGTCCACTCCTCCATCACCCCCTACACCTCAACCCCCTCCCACGGCACCTTCCCATGCAACCGCAGAAGGTGCAACACCTGCCCCTTTACTTCCCCTCTCCTCACCGTCCAAGGGTCCAAACACTCCTTTCAAGTGAAGCAGCATTTCACTTGCACTTCCCTCAATTTAGTCTACTGCATTCATTGCTCCCAATACGGTCTCCTCTACATTGGAGAGACCAAACGCAGAACACCTTCGGTCTGTCCGCAAGCATTACCCAGACCTCCCTGTTGCTTGCCATTTCAACACTCCACCCTGTTCTCATGCCCACATGTCCGTCCTTGGCCTACTGCATTGTTCCAGTGAAGCTCAACGCAAACTGGAGGAACAGCACCTCATCTTCCGACTAGGTACTTTACAGCCTTCCGGACTGAATATTGAGTTCAACAATTTTAGATCATGAACTCTCTCCTCCATCCCCACCCCCTTTCCAATCCCCCCCCTTTTTTTCCCAATAATTTATATAGATTTTTCTTTTCCCACCTATTTCCATTATTTTTAAATGTATTTCCATCCATTGTTTTATCTCTACCTTTTAGCCTTTTTCGATTCCTTCACCCCTACCCCACCCCCACTAGGGCTATCTGTACCTTGCTTGTCCTGCTTTCTACCCTTAATTGGCACATTCCTTAGATAATATCACCACCTTCAACACCTCTTTGTTCTTTTGTCTGGGACATCTTTTGGTTATCTCCACCTATCACTGGCCCTCTATCCAGCTCTACTTGTCCCACCCCCCCTTAAACCAGCTTATATTTCACCTCTCTTCTATTTTTACTTAGTTCTGTTGAAGGGTCATTCGGACTCGAAACGTTAACTGTGTTCCTCTCCGCAGATGCTGCCGGACATGCTGAGTTTTTCCAGGTGTTTTTGTTTTGGATTTCCAGCAGCCGCAGTTTTTTGCTTTTATCTCCCCGCAAGGATGTTGGTCCCATTCCAGTTCAGGTGCAACCCGTCCACCTTGTGCAGGTCCCACCGCCCCCAGAAACAGTCCCACTGTCCCAGAAATCTAAAGCCCCCACTCCTGAACCATCTCTCCAGCCACGCATTCATCTGGACTAAACTCCTATTTCTATACTCACTAGCATGTGGCACCGGAAGTAATCCAGAGATTACAACTTTTGAGGTCCTGCTTTTTAATCTGTTTCCTAGCTCCCTAAATTCTGCTTGCAGGACCTCATTCCCCTTTCTACCTATGTCATTGGTACCAATATGTACCACGATCTCTGTCTGTTTGCCCTCCCCCTTCAGAATGCCCTGTAGCCGTTCAGTGACATCCTTGACCCTGGCACCAGAGAGCCAACATACCATCCTGGAGTCACGTCTACAGCCGCAGAAATGCCTGTCTGTTCCCTTTACTATCAAGTCTCCTACCACTATTGCTCTTCCCCTCTTTTTTCCTAATTTCCTGACTGCCTGCCTGACACCTTTTTTCTGACTGATGGTCACCCGTTCCCTCTCTATCTGCGCTTCTGTAAGCTGTGGCGTGACCACGTCTAAAAACGTGCTATCCACAAAATTCTCAGCCTTGCAGATGTATCTCAGTGCCTCCAGCTGCCGCTCAAGCTCCGAAACTCGGAACTCAAGTAGC
Organism: Cetorhinus maximus; assembly: GCF_964194155.1. NCBI lineage: Eukaryota > Metazoa > Chordata > Chondrichthyes > Lamniformes > Cetorhinidae > Cetorhinus > Cetorhinus maximus. Next base: position 53,643,351 of record NC_135900.1, read on the forward strand.
TGCAGCTGGTGGCACTTCCTGCACACATGGTCGGTCAGAGCGCAAGGAGCTCCTAGGACTTCCCACATGTTGCAGGCGGTACAGTGAAGGAACGGCTTGGAGGGGAGCTTCCAGAATGGCATGTGGTGGGAAGTGGTGTTCCACAAGGATCAATGTTGTGTTAGGACATTGTCCACCATTTACATAAATGGAATCAGAAGTACCCTAGCGAAATTTACGGATGATGCTAAATTCGGATGTTCAGTTAATACAGAGGAGGACTGTGACAAAGAACAGGAAGGCATTAATAAACTTGGGTGTGTAATTGGCAAGCAAACTTTACTATAGTTAAGTGCAAGGTAGTACAATTTTGTAGGAAGAATAAGAATGTCATACAATCCTTGGAAAATAAGTGTATAAATGGAGTAGAGGAACAGAGGGAAATAGGGATCAGATACACAGGTCATTAAAAATAGTGATGCAGGTTATTAAGATCATTCTGAAAAAAGAAAATTTAGCAGTGGGGTTCATATCTGGAAGGCTGGAATTGAAAAGCAGAGAAGTTATGTTAAACTATTATTGAGCCTTGGTTAGACTTCACTTGAAGTAGTTCTGATCTCCATATTATAAAACGGATATAGAGGCACAGGAGAAGATCCTAAAAAGATGTAATGGAAAGTATAACCAGTTCCAGTAACCTATTAGGAAAGGTTGAAAAGGCTGGGGCTCTTTTCTCTAGAAAAGAGAAGATTGAGGGGTGACCTTACAGAGGTATTCAAGATTATAAAAGAGTATGATAGGATAGACAGAGTGAGGATGGTTCCACTTGCAGATGAGACCAGAGTTAAGGGCCATAAATATAATGAAATCGCTAATAAATCCTATCGAGAATTCGGGAGAAACCTCTTCACCCAGGGAGACGTCAGAATGTGTAAATCTGTACTATAGTGAGTAATTGAGGTGAATAGAGTGGATGCATTGAAGGGGAATCTGGATAAGCACATAAAAGAAAAAGCAATAGAAGGTTGTGTTGATGGGGTTAAATGAAGAAGGGGTAGGAGGCAGCTCGTATGGATTATTAACATCAGCATTGTCTTTCTGTGCTGTACATACTTTGTAAATTTTATAATTTAGTTCCTCCGGAATTGTTAATTTACCATTAGTGCACTTAACCTCTTGTCCACATTGCACCCTCTGTCTACCACTGCTGCCACCAAATATCAGGAATTATCCAAGTCAACCAAAGTTGTTGATCCAGATGGCAAAACTATTAGAGTTCATCATCATCATTTCTCTGAAGCCGACAGCAACTTCTGGAGTCTGCACATGCGGAACTGAGTGCGGAAATCCAGAAACTGCTGTCAGTGATTTTACATTTCCCCGCTGTTCAGGTCCTCCCAAACTTCAATCAAGTAGAAATCACTTAATTGACAACTGGTCATTTTAAGCTATTTGTCTCCCTGTAAAAAAAGACTTGAAGTAACATTTTGTTGAATGAATTGTAACTGGGTTTATTTATCATGTATTAAATTCGTAATGACTGCTGAACAACCTCATTGTCCTTGAACAGCTTGTTTTAGGGTTGAGGAATGTAAAATTTCTCCAAAATAAAATTCACATTTTTAGAAACGTTTTAAAGAATGGATTGATGTAGAAGCTGAAATATCAAATTGATGTGTACGTCCCAATCATTTATTTCACTTTCTGTAAAACTTTAATTTAAATTTGAAAAATTCAGTGCATTTTACTTCCTGGTTTGCTGTCTGTGAGAATATTTTAACGTGATTGGCTGCTTACCCTGCTTGATGTCATCACTGTTAAAGAGAAAATCCAGACCAAAAATCACTAGATCTTTGTGGGGAGCTTTCTTGGAGGGCAGTAGCAAGTACTGTGACTTTGCGACTGACTGCAAAATTCAGGTAATAATAAATTGTTGTTGATGCACCCTTAGGAGAGACAGCACGATTTAATGCTATTCAGAATGTGGACAATACTTTGTTATAAAGAGTGTCACGGCAAAGGCTGAACTTGATGCTGTGAACTGTGCTGTGCAGCTTGGTTGCTGAGAAAAGTTGGTACTGCAACAAATTCTGCCCCTGCTGTTGCAACTGTTTTATAAAGCAGATTTTGATATTTTAATTTTTAGGATTTTTTTAAGAAAATTACAAACATTTTGCAACACCATTGTGCACTTGAGGTGGTGTTTGCACAAGTAATGTAGATAATTATGAAAATTAGCGGAGTCATCTGGGCTGCCATGTGTTGGGAACAGAATTGGGTTTATGCTGGTGGAAGGATTAAACGAAAGTTTTAACTGCTCCACTGTCAGGGACTTAGGATAAAGAATATTTCAATTTTGTGGATTTTTCTTTTACATAGCATATAGAGTGCTTTGCTGGACGGTGCAGGAAGAGTGTGGGCTGAAGTCCATACTTTTAGAATCAAGAGCTTGTTCCATTACAAATTTTTAAATGCCTCTGAACATGGCATTGCCAGGAGGACCACAGTTCTGTGTCCTTGTAAGGCACATCCTTCACAACCTGATAGCAACAGTAAAAGTTAAATACTTCCAAGGCACAGTGGTGGAGCTTCTAAACAGAAGATGTGAACTTTAGCACTAATGGAGTTTAAACATGACACCATGCTATAACTGAGCCAGTTTCATTTGACTGGACTTCAGTGTGAAGGACCTTACGAAAGTGGAACCTCATTTTTTGAGGGTTGGGGGGGCGTGGGGGGGGGGGGCGCGGGGTAGATCTAACTGGACCAATTATCCTTTATAGAAAAATGCAACATGACAGGAAAATTCAATGGCTGTAGTAGGAAATTAAACTCCAGATACTAAGAAAAATCTACAAGTTTCTAAGCAAAGGCCAGGTGAAGGAAAAACATGTGGAAATATTCACAGTTAAAGAACAAAGTATGTTATCTATAATCAGGCACTGACCTTTTCAACTGCCCTTCATTATTCTACTATTATTGATTGCACTTGGCAATCAATGTGCCCGAGCGAGTATGATTCAGTCTTCAAAGGAGTTTTCACTTGAGCTTCAGGTGATGCCTTTTGTGTTTGTTCTTTGGCTGCAGATTAGACATTTTCCAGATGATTTTTCAAGTGCAAATGATGCAGTCATTCTGGACATTGAATTTGATTCAAATTATCTTACTTCAGCATTCAGCCAGCTACTGCTTACACATGATTTTTCTCATTAATTGCAGTATTCAGACTGTAAGCAGACTTCTACAGTACTCCAGGCAGTATTTGTAACAAATCTTTCTGCTCCTGTCTCTTTCTCTATGATGTTGCAGGCTCTATTGGGATAGTTTCATAAATACCAAACACTTTACAGCATCTCCCCCACGTTGACTCTCTGTGTGATCTTAACCAGTGAGCAGTTAAATGAACCTTGGAGAACATTGTAGCTGAGCTTGCTCCTTTCCTTCTAGCATCCACATGCCCTCTCCAGTTGGGCTCAACATGTAATGACCAAGAGCCCTGGTTAATTATTTTTCATTCCCAAGTACCCTAGCCAGCTATCACACTATTATTATCCTAATCTTCATTTCCTCCCTACCCGATTTATGAAATTCCTACTTTGTGTGGTATAACTGAGACTATGATATTAGTGAAGTGAGAGATTTAACCTCTATCCCTCCAATCCACTGGCACTTTTCCTTTGGAACTGCTGGGGAGATGGGACATTCTGCAGTCTAACTTGGCAGTTCATCCTGAGGTCAGGAAGGGAGTGCTGATGAAGAGTAGTCTCATGACGTGTATTTGTGTCGTGCTCTGCAAATGAACATGAGAATGTCTGGTAACTGCAAATACAGCAACATGCAGGATAGAATTTAGAAGATTATTTAAACTATAAAGGAAGCTGTGTTTTTAAGTGCCATTTTAATTATAGCGTGTGAAATTTAGTACGGCAAAACTCATGGGATTTTTGTCAGCCTATTCTGGCGTGTTTGTTTTACCTTGAAAAAATCGGGTGACTTCCCCTGTGTAACATCTGTAAATCTATTTTTTTTTAAATACCATTTTGTTGGCATAGCGCGGAGGGGAAGTCTTCTCCCTTTGATGGATTGACCAGACTGTGTTTATACAGCAACAAGCTACCGGTTTCTCCAAGGTGCCGACCCAATTTTTCATTTAGATGCAGTACCTTATAGTATGTGATCACAATAAGGCATTGTGATTGCTATTTGATACATAGTGAGTTCTCACCTCAGCAGTGTTGTTGGGGACTAAACCTCTTCCCCACAGAGGTGGAAAATGTGAGAAAAGTCACTGTCATGTACTGTTATCTGTGGCTGATTCAAGAGGTCATAAACAGGACATGGCTCTCTGCTTGCTACAATCACCTTGGATTGGTGGGTGACTTAGAGGGAGATCAATAAATGTAATTGGTTTTCCCTCCTCAATATTGTTAATTTTCTTATGCTAACAAATATTAAAAATATTAAACATGAACAAAAACCTGCCAATGGAGCAGAATTTGGAGAAGTGAAGTTTGGATTGGTTGGTTAATATAGAGCTGTATTTATAGGCCCATAACTTCTGATCTCTGGGGCATTCTACCCTGGAAGTAAACCAAAGATGCACTGGGGAACCCCCACTCCCGCGAAAGTCCCTGCATAAGGACTGTACAGGAATTGTCCAGGAGGTTCAAACTTCTGATGAGCAATTACCCTGCACTATGAACCATCCAATACTCTGATTTAAATCTCAATCTTTGGGATGGTTCTGACTGTCTTACCCAGGAAAAGTTAGAATTATTAAAACCACTTCTGGCCCCCCCCTACCCACAACTACTCTCCTGATCCTCCACCCCACTCCAGCTACCCTCCAGACATCTCTCCCATTGCCCCCTCACACACCCCCTCCCAACTACACACCTGATCTCTCCCCACTATCCCTACTTCATCCTGACTGCCCAACAACCCCTGTCACTGACCACCCAATTCCCCTAATCCTGCCCACTTACCTTATACACTTACCTCCCCCCGGCCTCTCAAAGTGACAGGACCTGTAGCTGCCGTAAAGCAGGTAAGTTTAGTGGTGTAAAAAAAGGGTGCGTGTCTTCCTTTATCTCAACTCTACTGCATTTGACTGAGAGAAGTCCTGGACAGCTGCATTGCACTGCACTTTTCTCACCTGGCCCGAGTCGGAAGGTCAGACGAGGCAGGTGTGGCTGCATTTCAGTGTAAGTAAATAGGAGCAGAGTAGTAATCCAACCACTCCATGGAAGTTCTGGTCCATAGTCTCCATCTTTTGCTTTGCTTTGATTGGAAAATGCTGGGCTATTGTATGAACACAGTGTGATCACTTCAAATTGTTGTCTGCTGTGGCTCAGTTAGTCGTATTTTTGCTCCCTAGTGTTTGTGGTTTCAAGTCCCACTCCAGAGACATGAGCATGCAAATCTAGGCTAATATTCCAGTCTAGTACTGAGGGAATACTGCACTGTTGGGGTTGCTGTCTTTCAAATGACACATTAGATTGAGGCCTTGTCTGCTTTCTCAGGTGGACATATAAGATCTCATGGTACTGTTTCAATAAAAAGGAGCAGCATTATCCCAACTGTCATGTCCATTATTCACAAAAACCAACTAACTGGTCATCATCACATTGCTGTTTGTGGGAGCTTGCTGTGCTCAAATTGGCTGCTGTGTTTACAACATTACAACAGTGACTACACTTCTCAAGTCCTTCAGTCTGGGAAGAGTATCCTCTGCAGTCACCGTTGCCATGAAGCAGTCTGGGAAGAGTGTCCTCCGCAGTCACTGTCGCCGTGAAGCAGTCTGGGAAGAGTATCCTCTGCAGTCACCGTCACCATGAAGCAGCCTGGGAAGAGTATCCTCTGCAGTCACCGTCGCCGTGAAGCAGTCTGGGAAGAGTATCCTCTGCAGTCACCATCACCATGAAGCACTGTGGGAAGAGTGTCCTCTGCAGTCACTATTGCTGTGAAGCAGCCTGGGAAGAGTGTTCTCTGCAGTCACCGTCACCATGAAGCAGTCTGGGAAGAGTGTCCTCTGCAGTCACTGTCGGCGAGTGAAAAAAAAAAAGTGACATCACAGGAAAGCCGTAAGTTATTGGTTGGTAAGTAACTGCTAGTGTGAATTACCTATCCTAAATTGATTTCAGATTAACTGGGGCCCAGAATCAGAGGCCTAACACTTCAGCTTCAACTCAGCGGAGAGAGTGAGTTCCAGTTGATTTTAAAAAGTGCATTTTGAATCTCTATTCTAACTTGCTTTCAGATTAAAGGTAAATAGGAGAAATATTTTACAGATTGATTAAACTAAAGACCAGTAGGAAATTTAAAAACAAATTTAAAAACTAATTAAATAAAATAGAGATGCAGGGCCAGGCGATGTGTCGTAGCTGCATGATGTGGGAGCTGGTGGACCCCATTGTGGTTCCTAGTGACCACATCTGTAGCAAATGTTGGTTGCTCGAGGAACTCCGGCTCAGAGTTGATGAGCTGGAGTCTGAGCTTCGGACACTACGACACACCGGGGAGGGGGAGAGTTACCTGGACGCTGTGTTTCAGGAGACAGTCACACCCCTTAGATTAACTACCTTAAATTCAGCCAGTAGTCAGGGACAAGAGGATGTGACTGAGTCAGGCAGGTAGAGGGGTCCAGGAAGTAGCACTGCAGGAGCCTCAGCCCTTGCCCTTATTCAACAGGTTCAAGATTCTTGCTCCCTGTGTGGACGAGAGCGGGGACTGTAGGGAGGATGAGCAAACTGACCATAGCACCGTGGTACAGGGTTAGGGTTAGTGGGGGGAGAAAAGAGAAATGTCGTAATCGGGGATAGCATAGTATAGTTAGGGGAATAGATACTGTTCTCTGTAGACAGGATCGAGAGTCCCAAAGGCTGTTGTTACCTACCTGGTGCCAGGGTTAAGGATATCTCATCTGGGCTGCAGAAGAACTTGGAGTTGGAGGGGAAAGATCCAGTTGTCGTGGTCTACGTAGGTATCAACGATATAGGTAGAACAAGAAAGAGGTTCTGCTGAGGGAATACGGGGCTAAATTAAAAAGCAGCAGCAAAAAGGTAATAATCTCCGGATTACTACCTGAGCCACGAGTTAATTGGCACAGGGTCAATAAGATTAAAGAGGTAAATGCATGGCTCAAAGATTGGTGTGGGAGAAATGGGTTTGAATTCAAGGGAAATTGGCATCAGTACTGGGGAAAGAAGGAGCTATTCCGTTCGGACAGGCTCCACTTGAATCATGCTGGGACCAGTGTCCTGGCAAATCGCATAACTAGGGTTGTAGATAGGGCTTTAAACAAAATAGTGGGGGGGAGAGTTCAGTTGCATGGAAATATAAAAAATCAAAGTTTAAGGAGAGGGTAAGAGTGCAGGTTAGTGACGAGGCTGATTGTTACCAAAAAGTGAAAGGAAAGGACAGAGTGTGTGAACACCATATTGCACCAAAGAATCATATAAGTGTAGAGAAAATTGACAACCGGGCAAACTTAAAGGCTTTGTATCTGAATGCACATAGCATTCAGAATAAAACTAATGAGTTAACAGTGCAAATAGAGATAAATAGGTATGATTTGATGGTGAGACGTGGTTATAGGGTTATAGGTTTGGGAGTTGAATATCCAAGGGTACTCAGTGTTTCGGAAGGATAGGCAGGAAGGAAAAGGAGGTGGTGTAGCTTTGTTGGTAAAGGAAGAGAGCAGTGCTATAGTGAGGAATGCTATTTGGCACTGGAGAGCAAGACATAGAGTCAGTCTGGGTAGAAATAAGAAATAGTATGGGAAAGAAGTCCCTGGTGGGAGTAATCTATAGGTCCCCAAACAGCAGTTCAGCAGTAGGGCACAGTATAAACCAGGAAATACTGGGAGCACGTAAAAAAGGCATGGCAATAATCATGGGTGATTTTAATATGCATATAGACTGGACTAATGAAATTGGCAAGGGTAGCCTCAAGGGAGAGCTCATAGAGATTATTTCTTGGAGCAATATGTTGTGGAACTAACCAGGGAGCAGGCTATTCTGGATTTGGTTTTGTGTAATGAGATGGGATTAATTAATGATCTCATAGTAAAGGACCCTCTAGGGAAGAGTGATCACAGCATGCTAGAATTTCAAGTTCAGTTTGAGAGCAAGAAACTTGAGTCTCATACTAGTGTCCTGGAGTTAAACAAAGGTAACTACATAGGCATAAGGGCAGATTTGGGCCTAGTGGACTGGGCAGGAAGACTACAAGGTAGGACAGTTGATGAACAGTGGCAGATATTAAAGGAGATATCCAATTCCTCTCAAGTAAAATATATTCCAAGGGGGAAGAAAGATGGTAAGAGGGGGAAAAAGCACCCATGACTAAGCAAGGAAGTTAAAGATAACATAAAGGCAAAAACTAAGGCATACCAAATTGCAAAGGTCAGTGACAGGCTGGAAGAATGGGAAACTTTTAAAGATCAACAAAGGGTTACTAAAAAAAAAATGAAAAGAGCAAAGGTAAATTATGAAAGAAAACTAGCGCAAAATGTAAAAAACTGATAGCAAAAGCTTCTACAAGTATATAAAAGGAAAGAGAGTAGCTAAAGTGAAGTTGGCCCCTTGGAGGATGAGACTGGGGAGTTTATAGTGGGGAACGCAGAAATGGCAGAGACGCTTAATCAATATTTTGCCTCAGTTTTCATGGTGGAGGACACTAGTACCAACCCAATAGTAACAGGTAGTGCAGAAGATATAGAGAAGGAGGAACTTAGAACAATCATTATCACTAGAGAAAAAGTACTGAGCAAACTATTGGCATTAAAGGGTGACAAGTCCCTGGGACCTGATGGCCTACATCCCAGGATCTTTAAGGAAGTTGCAGTGGAGATAGTGGATGCATTGGCTATAATATTCCAAAATTCCCTGGATTCTGGAAGGGTTCCGGTGGACTGGAAAAATGCTAATATAACGCCCTTATTCAAAAAAGAGTGGGGGGGGGGGGGGGGGGGGGGGGGGGGGGGAGGTGTGTGGAAGGCTTGGAGTAGGAAACTATAGACCAGTTAGTTTAACGTCTGTCGTTGGGAAATTGTTGGAATCCATTATTAAGGAATTAATAATGGGGCATTTGGAAAGTCAAAATGCAATCCATCAGAGTCAGCATGGTTTTATGAAGAGTAAATCGTGTTCGACTAATTTGCTAGAGTTCTTTGAAGATGTGACAAGCTAAGTGGATAATGGGGATCCTGTAGATGTAGTATACTTGGACTTCCAGAAGGCCTTTGATAAGGTGCTGCACAAAAGATTAATACACAAGATAAGATCACACGGAGTTAGGGGTAATATATTAGCTTGGACTGAGGATTGGCTAAACAACAGAAAGCAGAGAGTTGGGATAAATGGGTCTTTTTCTGGATGGCAAGCTGTAACTAGTGGGGTGTCACAGGGTTGGGTCCTTGGGCCCCAACTATTTACAATCTATATTAATGACTTGGATTCAGGGATAGAAAGTACTATAGCTAAATTTGCAGATGACACCAAAATAGGTGGGAAAGTAAGTTGCAATGAAGAAATAAGAAATTTACAAATGGATATGGACGGGTTAGGTGAATGGGCCAAAATTTGGCAGGTGGAGTTTAACGTGGGTAAGTGTGAGGTTATCCATTTTGGTCAGAAGAATAAAAAGGTGACTTATTATTTAAAAGGAGAGAAACTTCATAATGCTTCAGTGAAGAGGGATCTAGGTGCATGAGTCGCTGAAAGCTAGTATGCAGGTACAGCAGGTAATAAGGAAGGCAAATGGAATTTTGGCATTGATTGCTGAAGGAATAGAGTATAAAAATAGGGAAGTGTTGTTGCAACTACACAGGACATTGGTGAGACCGCACCTGGAGTATTGTGCACAGTTTTGGTCCCCTTACTTGAGGAAGAATGTAGTTGCATTAGAGGCGGTTCAGAGGAGGTTCACTAGATTGATTCCAGAGATGCGGGACTTGTGTTATGAAGCGAGATTGAGCAGTTTAGGCCTATACTCCCTATAGTTTAGCAGGATGAGAGGAGATCTAATTGAGGTACATAAGATGCTAAAGGGGATAGACAAAGTAGACGTGGAGCGGATGTTTCCCCTTGTGGGGCATTCTAGAATGAAAGGCCATAGTTTTAGGCTAAGGGGTGGTAGATTTAAATCAGAGATGAGGAGGAATTACTTTTCTCAAAGGGTCATGAATCTGTGGAATTCACTACCTCAGGATGCCGGGATGCTGAATAAATTTGAGGAGAAGATGGACAGATTTTTAATTAGTAGCAGGTTGAAAGGTTATGGGGAGAGGGTGGGAAATTGGAGTTGAGGCCGAAATGCGATCAGCCATGATCGTGTTGAATGGAGGGCAGGCTCGAGGGGCTGAATTGCCTACTCCTGCTCCTAGTTCTTGTGTTCTTATTTGTTGTAAAGCATTTTGGGATATCCTGTGGTCATGAAAGGTGCTATAGAAATACCAGTTGTTTTCTTTAATTGTTAAATATGCAAAACTTATGGATTTTATTTTTTTCAAAACAAATATCTAGAACCCAAAACTGGCAAGTTTTCAAATAATTGGACAGATATGTTCATTCCTTTTTGCTTCCTTCCCCTCCATACATTTCTTTTATTGATTTTTTCAATTTTCACTCCAGTTGGTAGCTGGGTCATTTTGATGGAGTAAATGTATGATAAATACAATCCAGTCCCTTTTTGAAGGGGGAAATATTGTGGTCGGTTTTGATCTTCAATTAGTTTTTTTAAATTATGCATGAGCTTGGAGATGGCTATCAGTAGAGGCCAGAGTAATTCATTCTGCGCTGTCTCAATTGAAGCCACTTTTCCCAGCTAAACATGATGCATCAATCTTAAGATTTCCAGTTAGTGCTGCTGTTTAATAAGACTGTAAAATTACACGTTTAGCAACAAGTTATTTGGGGAGTAATATTTAACACTAACATTTTTTTCTCTCTGCAACCTGCTCCCCCTTCCCTTTTTGATCCCATTCAGGATTGCGGACTTAAGAGCAGCTACTTGAAACTTTCTTGCATACTCTCCATAAGATATATTGCAGAAATCAGGGAAATGTCACCTATCGACCCTGTCACTAGGCTAAGTTTTTTAATGTAAAGAGTACTTTGACAATTTGTTTCTTGGAAGCACTCCTGGGTTACCTCAGTGTGGTCTTACTGAACGGCGAATGTTTCTGCAATTGGGACATTTTGGCTCTCTTCCTGGAGTCTGAGTTTATTCGCTGCGGCAATTAGCCTGGTAAACCAGGAAGGTCTCAGTTTTAATGAACCAACTTCAGTCCAGCAGAAGTAGGATGCTTGCAGTTGAATGGAGAGTCCTTTAGATCATGGAGGAGAACAGTAGCCAGGCTTCCTTGTTATCCTGAAAGTAGGCTAGCATGGATATTGAGTGGCAAATGTTTAAGCCTTTGAATCCTTGGTTCACTCATTCGTTACCCATTTGGGCAAGATATCATAAGGCAACTAATGCTTCTGGAACTATATCCCAGACAAGAATCTGTGATTTCAGGGGAGAAAGGGAGTGGAAGAAACTGATAAGAGGACATGTAAGCTGTTATGTCCTTCTCCAATCCCAAGGCACTTGCTTCCAATATGCTGCTAAAGTTCAAGAGTCTAACAGCTACAAATTCTGCATGGTAAGGACAGAGGAAACCAAAGAGTGCATCTTACTTGGAAATAGTAGGGGTTGTGCTTGAATGGTGGTCATTCGTTAAGAATATTCACCTCTATATTTTGGGGTGAAACTGGTTGGGCAGTTATGGTAACTTCGTAGGTCAGATTCCACATGTATGCTGTTGACACCCAGCTTTATCTCACCACCATCTCTCTCAAGCCCTGCACTCTTTCTAAGTTTGGTCTGCTCATCCAAGATCCAGTCCAGGATGAGCAGAAACTTCCTCCAGCTCGTGGTGAGGAGCTGAGAATATTAGGTGGGAGTGGTGAGGAGCTGACAATATTAGGTGGGAGTGGGGAGGAGCTGAGGGAATTGGATAACACTTGAATGGCAAAAATTTGCAGGGCTACAGGGAAAGTGTGGGGAGTGGGATTAGCCAAATTGCTCTTGCAGAGCACCAGCGAAGCTTTGAGGGACCAAATAACCGCCTCCTATGCTGTAACTATTCCTTGATTCTATGATTCTAAACATTGGACTGGCTTAAGCCATCGACTTTGGTCCCCACCACAGGTCTTCAGCCACTGACCCTATCCTTCTCCCAGTTAACTGTCTGAACCAGACTGTTCATAGTCAAAAACTCTGAGAAGAGCTTTCAACCACATATTCACACCAAAACTAAGTCTTCCTACTTCCACCTTCACAACATCATTTAGTTTCACATTCTTGCCTCAGCTCATCTGCTCTTGAAATTTTCATCCATGCCTTTCCTACCGATCATGTTCCTGGTTGGCATCCCATCTTTCACCCTCCATAGACTTCCGCTCATCCAAAACATTGCTGCCCATATCCTAGCTTGCACCAAGTCCCATTCGTCATTGAGCCCCCTGCTTGTTGGCCACATTGACCCCAGGTGAACAATGCCTTTTTAAAAATTCTCATCCTTGTTTTCAAACTCCAGCATAGCCTCTAGCCCCTCCCTCTCTCTGTAATCTCCTCCCATCCTACAAGCCTCTGATATCTGCGCTGCTCCAATTCTGGCCTCTTGTGCATCCTGAATTTTAATTATTCCACCAATGGGTGACCGTGCCTTCAGCTGGTGAGGCCCTAGGTTCTGACATTCCCTCCATGTACCTCTCTGTCTCTCTTTCCTCCTTTTAACACACTCCTTGAAAGCTATTCCTTTGGCCTTTGCCCTAATATCTTATGTGCTTTGATGTTAAAATTTGATAGTGCTCCTTTGGAGCCTATCTTCTGAGCAGCAGCATGTGCACAAAGATTCTCCTGACCTGACACCGCTGCATGTTCTTGGCTGTCAAAGAAATGCTCAGTGCCGCATTGAGCGGAGTAAAGTTGGGGGAAGAGAGGATGTCAACATTCCTTTTGCCTTCCTAATCACTCGTTGTATCTGCGTAGTAACTTTTTGTGATGCATGTCCTGGGACACCCAGATCCCTCTGTACCATTGAGTTCTGCAATCTTGCTCCATTTAAATAGTATACTTTTCTATTCTTCTATTACTATCTATGATAAAAGTGCTAAATAAATGCAAGTTGTTGTTGTTAACTCTTGAAGAAGTGATTGGAGGTCAGATTTCACAGTGGCAAGACTGTTTTCATATAGACTGACAGGTCCCTTAACTATGTTTTTAATAACAAAATTTCTGCAAATTCCAAAATATTGATGCAATAGAATGTATTACTGCCTGAAAACTGCACTAAAGCATGTTTCACGGGGGGAAAAGGAAGATTCCTTGAAGATTTCACCATTTTAAATCTTACCAAATCTGCACTTTTGTGGATACCTTACATGAACTGCTTCTCTACTAGGTTTACTGTGGGTTCTAGCGCCCACGTCTGATATAACAACCAATGTAATCGTCTCTCCTTCGCTCTGGCGACAATGCCCCTTTGGAAATGTGGTAGTGCTTGTTGCCATAGTGGTTAATGAAATAATGCACAGTTGTTGCTCTGTGTAATCTTTACGAAATGCAATTCTATTTTACAAAGCACATCAGTCAATTCCTGACTAGCAGAGAACATGGTTTATTTCAGTTGTTTATTCAGTTTCTTTGCTTTTGGTTTCACTCTAGCTCGGTCCATGCCATGTATTATTCCTTGCTGGGTGGGCTAACAGGCAATTTACTTCCAATCTTTTGCCAAGTTCCTACTGGGACAGCCCATTGAAGGTGGGCAAGAACATTTCTTTCCAGCTTGTCTTGCAGAGAAGACTCCACTCTGCCTTTTTCCTTCTAATACACCAGTCAATATTGGAAAATAGCTGTGTTGAGAAACAGTGGCTGTGAGGGCTGCTTCCTGGAATAGACTTACTGAGCCATTAAGTGTTCAATTCAGGCAGGAAAATGTGGTAGCAGCAAACAAAAATTAGGAAATAAAGATGCCCCACTTACCAGACACTTTCTCTGCTTGCTGATCAGGTCACATGCAAGGAACCCTTGAGCATGCACAGCAAAACAGGTGCTGCTTTATCATATGAAGTGAATTCCAAGAGGTTGAATTCTGCTGGAAGTCCAGAATGCTGTTGCCTGCATTAGAAGTAGATGGTTAACAATTACAATAATGTGATGTTTTAATTCCCTAATTCTAATGGAAGTTTTTTTCTAAAATGAAGCAGTTTAACATTTGCAGTAGTTTGAAAGATGAAGCATAACGTATGTTTAAAGAAAAGGAAGAATGGACAGTGACATGGGAGTGACTGCAGTAATTGTCAATGCAGATACTAAAATAGAATGTTAAACATGGAAAATAGCCATTTGGCCCAACAAGTTTTGCTGGTGTTTTGCTCCAAGTGAAACCACCAAATCGAATCCCATGTTCCTGCCTTCCTTCCATGCCCTTTGGAGTTGCTCTTTAAACATCCCAGAGTATAGAAGTGAACATTTCACAGGGGTAAATAATCATCATATTGTGGTTTTTTTGAACAGTAAATCTGTTCGGGAAATGTGTGCATTTTATCACAATGTTTAATTTAGTGCAAAATGTATCTTTTAACACTCTAGTCCTTGAACATCAGGACAGAAAGTGCTTGGAGGTTTAGTTTAGATAATTGATATCGACAATTCCAACAGCAATGTGAATTACCTTTTCGTAAAGGGGAGATTTGGAGGAGTCTTTGCTTAAGCCGCGAATAATAGTTATTGAGGCAAATGATTGGAATTTTCTGCATCTTTGGATCTGTAAAAATGTTTACACTTGCATACCTCCAACCTTAGTTTTTATGATGAGGTTTGACTAAGAGTGAATAAAGGATTCTGAGGAGTAGGACAAGTGTAGAATTCTGTGTCATATTGAATCAAACTAATGGCCTGAATCTTCTGAGCAATGGCACGTGCGCAAAGATTCTCCTGACCTGACACTGCTGCACATTCTTGGCTGTCAAAGAAATGCTCAGTGCAACATTGCCTGGGGAACTCCGTTGGAGTGGAGTAGAGTTGGGGGAAGAGAGGATGTCAACATTCCATTTGTCTTCCTAGTCACTTGTTGTATCTGCATAGTAACTTTTTGTGATGCATGTCCTAGGACACCCAGATCCCTCTGTACCATTGAGTTCCGCAATTTCTCTCCATTTAAATAGTGTACTTTTCTATTCTTTTTGCTATGGTGGATAAGCTCACATTTTCCCACATTATACTCCATCTGCCAAATTTTTACACACCCACTTAACCTTTCTATATCCCTAGACTCCTTACCTCCCCCTGACAACTTACTTTCCTACCTACTTGGTGTCATTGGAAAATTTAGCTTGCATACATTCAGTGTCTCCATCCAAATCGTTTATGTAGATTGTAAATAGGTGAGCTTCAGACAGGTGAGCTTGTTGATAACTACCCTTTTTAACTTTGAGGGAGTAACTTTGCAAGTGAATGACTGAAAACCCTATGATGCAGTGTCCCTCGACTTCCATAAAGCCTTTTTATCATAAATGAAAGGTTCCGACAGAAGCTCAAGGCAGTGTAAAATTTGGAGATGACTAAGGGATTGACAGAATACGAAGTAGTGTATATCAGTAAGGGTAACAGTGTTCAGTTGTGGAGATAGATGTACTGTACTCACTGGGGTCCTCTACTTCTCTAATTTGCATAATTGACCTAGACTCAGAAATGCAATATAACTCAATCAAATAAGGATTAATTGGTGTTGGAGAAGTGGGAGTGGGTGGAATTTGAAACCGCCAAAGATGCACTGAAGGACTGAAACAAAACATTGAAATGGGCATAACTATAGGAAAAGACATTCAATACAGATTTTAAGTATAAGGTGTTACAGATTGGGGGATCAAACAGGACACATGCTTAATGAATGGCATTGAACTGACTAGGGGAGAAATTGAACGGTCTGGGAATGATGTTGGAGCCAACACTGATCCATGTCCAGTCCCTGAACGGGTGCAGTCAACGCAACAAAGAGAGTGCTGAGCATTATTACCACATCAGTAGATTATATGTTTGTGGTATCATACTGAAGCTGTATGATGTTACATGTTTGATTCTGGTCACTGAAGCAAGAGGGAAACCTTCAAGCTATCAAAGCAGCCAGGAGAAGGCTGGTCCCTACCATCAATGGACTGGGTTTTGAGGAAAGGTTAGAAAAATGTAAGAAGAAATATTGAAAAGAGGAGGGTGAGGAAGCATTTGAGAGCTATTTGAGCAAAATATTAAAGGTGAATCCAGAACATTTTTCAAGCTTAACTATGACTAGAGAACATAGAGAGAATTTACCTTTGTATAGTGCCTTTCAGGAGTCAGGGCACCCCAAGTGATTTGCAGCCAATAAAATTCATTATTTGAACTGCAGTCACTGGTGTAATGTATTGGAAAGCTGCAGCCAATTTGCACAGAGCAAGATCCCACAAACAGCATGAGTTAAATGACGCGATAATCTTTTTTTAGTGATGGTGATTGGGAGCTAAATATTTGCTTGGACTCCAGGAGAACTCTCCTCTTTTTATGTTCACCTGAGAGGACAGGGAGAGCCTTGGTTTAAGGTCTCAGTGCTGCACTAATGTTACCACTGAGTGAAGACTGTCATAGATACAAATAAGTAGATAGCCAGTCTTGGACTGGGGAATTGTTCAAGGGCAATTAGATACAGTGATGGTAAATGAGCCAAAGTATTTTATCTGCACTTCTGCAGGTTGTGTCCCTTAACTCAGATGTTGACATAGTAAATGCTTTATTCTGCTTCATTCACAAAGTTGGCTGTTCCCATCTGTTTATTAAAAGCATCCAGGTGTAAATGGAAAACATTGTTTTGATTTTTGTGCCTCATTTCAGGTGGCAAATCAGAGTTACCAGTATACCCCAAATACCAGCATCAAGCCATGACATTGTTTTACCTGCAGATCATCAACTCTGTCTGTCTCTGAACTCCATTAAAGGTGATGACTAACTTGAGAGACCTTCCTTCTGCATATTTACCTCATTGTATAACTAGTTATGCATCTTTTTATGGCAGTTTGACTTGAGCCATCTGCTATATACATTAATAAAAGGATATCATTGTCCTTCCTTGTCAGGGTTCATAATGCCATTTGGCCCTGATAAATTATTTGCAAAGAAATGAACTCTTTCATGGTAAATTTGTTAAAAAGACACATTTCCCACCTTGTGTTTTCTTCAAAAATTATTCTACATTTCTTTGAGCTGTGCTTTGTACAGTTGGCTGTATCATTTTCCATGATTTAGAGCAGTTGAGTAAATGTGGTTCATATCAACTCAATGAAAATGAAATGGACAGTTACACTGCAGTAATTGATCCTGCAGATTGCATTGGGGATTGTTGTCAGGTTGTGGCTATTTATGTTCTTGTAATAAATATATATAATTTTCTTTGTGTTACTCTGTGATGGCTTCAATACGGAACACAGTAAATGGTGGTCTATTTTATTTTATCTGCAGTTGTTCCTTGGAGGACAGAATCTCTCTCTGCACAAATCGTTTCTCTTTCTGCTTAGTGGCTTTCCTTTACTTTCCTTTACTGGCAAAACAAAGTGAGCTCCTTCATCTTGTTTGGTGCAGTTAAACTATTTTTTTCCATTTTGAGGAAGTGCCTGTTACGATTGAATAGAAAGTTGATGAGTAGCAGAGCATTGATTGTCTTTGAAGGTCAAATCTGGTAATCTCATTGAGGGATAGGAGGGTATCTGAGAAACTGGCAGTAGTAGCATGAGAAGAACCTAGAACCCAGGTCATGCCTCTCTTGCTCCCTCTGTTTGGGGTGCTCGTTGTGATTTTTGATTTGATTGAAATATCTTTGACCTACGATTTCTAAAGGAAATGTGTTTTGAAAGTCAATAAGACAGGAAAAGAAATCCAAAATGGTATATATTAGAACTTTATTGCTTTTACCTATTTTAAAATGGACTTTCTGCTGAATCAAAAAGATGTGACCACAGGATTGGCCCTTTGTTCTGGAAGCTACCAACAGGAGTTACAAGAACAAAAGAATCCTCATCATCATGGAATCGCACCCATTTGTAAGGATATCATGAAACTCACTATGCCTGCAGAATTGTTAACAGACCCATCTCACACCTGGGACTGTCCAGGTTCATTTCAAAAGGGGATCATTGAGGGGACAATGGACGTCATTTGCATCTTGATAAGCTTACCCCTCTAGCGGACTCTAGAGGGCCTGCCAATGGCTTCCCAACACAAGAACCTCAATGTAGATGGTAACTCTCTCAACAGCTAATGGCCGGTACATTCAGTCCTGAAACTAAAAGCCAGTTCCAGATATTAGATTAATATCCCTTTTGACATCATTGTGGAGAAAGGAGGTCGCATGACTTGAGTGACCAGTTTGAAATCTCTACATTCCTTTGAGAACTAAGAAACCATCAGACTGCTGTTTTAACACCAACTGGAAAGGATTCCCGCAGCCCGGCTGAGCAAGCAGCCGGCTACCATCTCTCAACTCCTCAAAGACTGTTTGATTTTTTCAAGTCTCTGATCATCACCTACCAGGCAATCTAAGCATATAAACCCCATCGTGCTGCATCATCATTCGTTTCAAGGAGTTTTCACATTATCTCCAACCAGAAACTCATCTGGACTGAACACTGCCACGAAGGAAAAACCCTCTGGACTTTGACTTCTCAGACTTTGGAAATCACAAACTAATATTCATTCCTGTGACTCTTTTAGTGTTGTTGCCCATAGTTGTAAATCTTCCTCTTTTCTATCCCATCCCCCCCAACCTTGCTCTGTGTGTGTGTGTGTGTGTGTGTGTGTGTGTGGGGGGGGGGGGGGGGTGGTTGCAAACACCCTTGAGCGTTACCCACCCCGCCCCCCCAACCCACCCAATTCCGGGTTTCAATGTGAATAAACTAACCTTCTGAGTTGATCATAATACGAGTTTTCTGCGAGTGATAATTAAATTGGATCACACAAACCAAGGGATTGGGGAAACACACCACAGCCTACTTTAAAAATAATTCAAAAGCACCTCTGCTTATGGACAGATGGGGAGAGGATAAAGAAGTTCCATTTCTCTCTCTCTCTCTCTCTCGCTCCTGTCCAAAACAAAACTGTAAAATAGGTCATCTAATTCACACAAGCTAGAAAATCACACGAGAAGCTGGCTGTAGGGCAAACATAATAGATTGTTTAAATTTAGGACAATTCCATTAGAGAACATGAATTCCTTAGTTTGATGGGAAATCCAATAAGCTATTTTGATGAAATTATTAGTCTGTACCTTTCAAATTTGAGCTACTTGAAATAACAGTCTGTGTGAAACCTACAGGTTGTCTCTGGCAAGGAACTTTCCAACCACTGTAGGCTTATTGGTTTTGGCACCATAATGTAGGATCAATGTGAGTACTGTATATTCAAGACAATGGGGCTGTGGGATGGTGAATTGAGATAAAGCCTTGCAGCATAAGTCAATGTGTTAGCCACAAACTATTGTGCTGAATTACATTTCTGACTAGTAAGTAAAAATCAAACGAGATACCATTGCTGCTGGGCATGTAACCTCAATATTCTTATTGCATGACGCGTGCTTCTGTTTATTAACCTTTTTTGAGCTCTTGTTGCTAAAATGGTAAAACAGAAAGCAGAATACTTTTTGATCATTTGAGTGCTTGACTTCCTTAAATGGTGGAGGATGTTAAGTAAACATGTGAAGTACATTTACCTGTATTGTTGGTGTATGTAAGACAATTTCTATTAATAGTGTATGTACTTTTTGTTAGTCAGTAATTGAACAATACAGTTATAAGTAAATTGCCCTTTCAGATTATTCCTTATTCAGTGCTGCCTTATACAGTTATATTGCAGATGTCCAAGTTTTTCCAACGTAAGCCATTCAGCTGTGCAAAATGTTGACCGACACAGGGATAAAATCTCAATGTAATATTTTAGGATAACACTTTGTGAAAAATTAAAACGGCGCCTGTGCTCTAATTTGCACCGTCTGCCACTGCCCCACCCCCAGCCAACACACCCTACACACGCTTTTCTTTGATAGCAAAACCTGTTCTTTTTAAAATGAAGCTTCACAACAGTCCATTGCAAGGAAAAGTTTAGTCTTTCTAAAGTTAGGTTCATGCACCACCTCATGGCTGTTCTTGCTTTGGTGGAGCACCGGACCAGACAGCATCAAATTGGCTGTGACACTGAATGATTGCAAAAGGAATGGAATTGTTTTTAGAACATGTGGTCTTGACCTATCTGTTGACATTCAGCCAATTGACCAATATCTGTGGCTGATAGCTGTGTTTTTTTTAACCATCTGATCGATATGTTGATTCATTTTTCCCCCCATGTTGTTCTAATTGTATTCAGTCTGAACTTACAGTTATCATGTAAGGCCCATAAAATGAATTGATGATTTCAGGGAAATCAAAGCTTAACAATGAGTCGATATTCCAGAAATACAGTTTTGATGTCCATTTTAATAACATTTATTCTGTAGATTTTTGTACATTAGCCATGGCAAGCACAGAAAGGAGTAATGTGTGTGAGAGTCAGCAAAGTGGCACTTTCATCTTAGTTCCCTGGCTCTGAATGCTACATTTACTCTTCAAATGATATGCTTTTCCAACGATCTGTAACACACCCATCCGGTTTGAACACTAATTTTACCCAAACTGAAATTGTTTGCACATAGTGTGTATCTTTCGACCTCAAACCTTGTGACTCCTGTTGGGAATCATTTAAGGTGTCTTCTTTTTATCAGGTTATCACGTGTTTGTAAAAATTTGGATTTATAAATGAACAACTAATGCAATGGTATTGATTAGAAGGGTATTGAAGAAGCACAGAATCTGTATACAAGTTATATAATGTGTAGAAGTGGAACATTGTGTATGTAACTGCTAGGTTTGGCTCCTAAGCAGTAGGTATTGAGGTTGTATGGGTGTAGTGTACATGTTTGCACTTAGTGCATGCTGCTGACTGTTCTAGACCACTTCATGAATGGGTTGCTTCAATTGTGGCTCTGTTTTTGTGATTTGCTGAGTATTTAGCGAAGTGGATTTAACTTTCAAAAGCAATCTCTTCAGAGAGTAAGAGTAAATCTGTTTTCAGTGGTTGAATGATTCCACTTTTATGGTCCAGTGCAATATATGCTGGATGGAATCGAAGTTTTGGCGGGGGTGGGTTAGCCTAATAACCTCAATGTAAATGTGGTTAATTAACTGGCTTTTCTGGGATAATTTATATAATTTGTAGAAGTGCACTGTGTGTTTTGAAAGCTGATAATCATGCATTGCACGTAATGAGAGCAGCATCTTATATGGGGATCTAGAGTGTAGCAGTACAAAGGGAGGCAGCATTTACTTTCAAGAATCTGAACTGGGGAAGTGAATCTGCTGGAGCACCAACAACACCAAAGGGATCCTGGAGTCCCAAAGAGAAAAATATAGGCTTCTTTGGAGCTGATAGGAATGTATACATGGCAAGTGTGGCAGGAAGTGGTCAGAATATGTGACACACAGTTCCAATTAATGGCAGACAAAGGCAAAGGTCACTTTCACCTCACTGACTCCTTGTGCTCCTTTCAGCCTTTCAAAACAGATGGAATGCTGGCACCTCATTAGTACTTTTTTTATTTATTTATTCGTTCATGGGATATGGGTGTCACTAGTTAGGCCAGCATTTATTGCCCATCCCTAATTGCCCTTGTTCAGAGGGCATTTAAAAGTTAACCACATTGCTGTGGGTCTGGAGTCACATGTAGGTCAGGTCAGACCAGGTAAGGATGGCAGATTTCCTTCCCTAAAGGACATTTCTGAACCATAAAGGTTTTTGCAACAATCAGCAATGGATTTGCGGTCATCATTAGACTTTTGATTCCAGAGCTTTTATGCTACATGCCAGTGCTGTTCTGTATTTCATCAAATAGCTATAGACTAGAGACACTCCAACATAAGTTAGTGATGGTTAAGAGTCTGGATCATAGTTCCTCAGCCATTGAGGTTGGAGATACTTGAGGTGTAAGTGCATTTGCTTCTTAATTCAATAGACCCAATGGAATGTTTGCATAGCAAGTATGGTTTCAGCTGAGGTAGGCAGCTAGTGGTAGCAAGAATACTGTGAAGAAGAACATTTTTCAGCTAAACCAAGAACAAATGTTGACTAAAACTTTACCAAATTTTCACAACATTCCTTAGCAGGAGTGTTTGCATAATTAGTTGGGATGTTGCCCTCTGGTAAGATAACTGTGTGCTTTATTACTAATCAGT
The DNA here is from genome assembly GCF_964194155.1 of Cetorhinus maximus. Lineage (NCBI taxonomy): Eukaryota > Metazoa > Chordata > Chondrichthyes > Lamniformes > Cetorhinidae > Cetorhinus > Cetorhinus maximus. The sequence goes on from NC_135900.1 coordinate 53,665,661, forward strand.
GTCATGTGCACCCATCCTTCAACTTTCTTATCAATCTTAGTGGGATTATTAGGCTAATGGGGAGTTGAGGTGTTGAAAAGAAATGATTTGATATACAGGCGTAATAACATTTCTTGAGTGTGTCACGGACAGAGTGTATTTGCTGTCTTACTGTCTGTAACCAGTATATTTGTATGGAAAAAGGTGTGGCTCTTTTTACCCTTAGAGTGTGTATTCCAATTAAATAATTCAGCAGCAAGCTTTCATGAGTTTAAAGTAAAGGTCATTTATTCTCTCTCACTTGCCTCGAATTAACACGTCACACATAGGCAAACACATACACATATGATATGATAAAGATAAGTGCACATTTACAGATTACACTTGTTTCAGTCTCCACTGGCTTCAGGCTGAATTCAATGGTCCTGATGCTTCCGATTTAAAGTAGATGACGTCGGAGTTGGTTGTTCTCCTGGAGTCACAGCTGTGGAGTTGAGTTCTTTCTTTAAAATCTCTATTGCAGAATGGAGACTCAGTCAAATTAGTAGACAGGGTCCAAATGTGTTAGTTGGGTGGAGAGAGAGGGAGAGCAGGAGCTCTACGTAGCTCAGCGGCAAGTCCAGTTCTGCTGAGGAACTCGTGCTAAATCCACATGAACATTTAGCTAGCCATGTAATCTCTCTCCAGCTGCTAGTAATTTAAACATAATTGTAGATTCCAATTATAATTTGATTAGGTCGTCTGGAGAGCTACCTTGAAAATCAAGGTCTTGTGTCCAAGAGGTTAACCTTTGAATGGTTCATTGTCATTTGTTGAATTATGTAGGCGATTTCTATAAATATCTTGTCAATAGGGCAGGAAGGAAGGTCCCCCTTGGGGGAAGTAAGGAGAGACATCATTGTTTTTGGTGATATATATCATATATAATGTCAGCCATCTTGATGTAGGTTTTTAGACTTTAGTCTGTTTCAAAAATAATCTGTCTTTTTAAAAGTTCAATTGCTGTTTTCAGCCAATGAACTAAAAATTAATATTTGAGCGTTTCTTTGTGACAAGGATTTAATGTTGAAGTGAGGGTTATGTAAATCGAAAGGTTCGCAGCAGGTTGAGAGCTTTCTTGTAGTAGAATATCTAGGAGGTTGTTTTTCAAGTGAACTTTGAAACTGGAACAGTTTCATGACCACGGATCCTAGCCCTGAATTACTTATGGGGATATTGAAATTTTAAGTAAGACGTCTTTTTTTTAAAGAGGACATACAAGCAAAATCTGGCTGAGACTGTAAAGTAACCACTTGCTGGAAAATTCCTATGTGGATTACTTGACCAACTAGTTCAGAGAGAACGGAATGTTGCACCTAAAAGGCCTACTTCAGGCAGAGGGGCTTCTAAGGAAAAGATACAATGCAAACTGAATTGTAATCTCCTGTGGTTACGGAGGTAATGGAAAATGATTACCATCTTAGCTGAAACCACCTTCTGTTGAGTTATATTCCAGACTGTGAACATGAACTGAGTTGAAAAGAAAACAGATCTGGGCAAAAGACATGTTTGTTTTTTTTTCCCTTCCAGGAATACACAAGGAAAGGGGTTTAAAAAAGCCAAACGCAACCCTAGTTCTGTGTGCTAACCTGGTGTTCTGTTATGGTGTGTGTGTGTGTGTGTGTGTGCTGTCAAGGTCATAGCTGAAGAACACCAACTGGGCACTCCTACACTTGCAGGTTTTTAAAAAAAAGCTCTTTCTCTCTGATTGCTGGAAGCAAGTCACAGTCAGCAAAGCTACAGTAGAAAAGGAAACAGGACAACTCCTTTCATGTAACCTGCAGAACCAAGAATCCCCAACTCAATAGCCAAAGCCAGTGCTACTGGAATCACCCCAATTTAACAGCCGCAACGTTTCGCTATCTACTCCTCGCAGACAAGCCAAAGGACTGATTCGTATATATATTTTTTAACTTATACTTTTGGACTCAATTTCTCATTTCTCATCTGTGTGGATGTGCATTGGGTTTTTATTATTTTTCCTCACATTTAGTAACTAATAAACTCACTCTTTCTTTGACTCAAGGCAGCCTGGTTAAATTGGCTCCTTTTAAAACATAAATACATTTGGACTGGGTAACGGTATCCATGAGGGAAGGGATCCTTCTAAAATTAATTTTGTTGCGACTAATCAAGGAGGTTGAATAAAGGAAGGGAGCCAATTCATCCCTCCTCACCCGGGACCATAAAAATTCGGGGTACCTTGTCCGGGATCATCATCAAATTGGGGGAGCTTCGCCCAGGGACCAGTCGTAAAAGTACTTTGGTTGCTTAATGACTTGCTGCTAGTTTAAATCTGGTTCTCAGACTGGCTGATGATTGATGATCGTTAAAAGTCAAAGATGGCACAGCCGTTCTTCTGCAGTCTGCTCAGGCATCTTCTAGATTTTGAGGTAGTAAAGGATCGCAGCATCAGAAGTCAGTTTCGGTCACATGGTCAATGGCCATTGGTCACCTGGAATAGCTTAAAGGCCATTGATATACAATAGGAGATAGATGGTGTCTTTCACACTTAACTGGTGGTGGATAACGGGTCTCATCAGTTTTCCTTTGTTGAACTGCAAACCTGGAGACAGACAGTCTAGTAGTCCATTGATACTATGTTTTGAGTAAGCTTCAAACAGTGACAGGCGTGAATTTCACATATACCATTCATCTTGGCATATCCATTCTAGAGGGAGCCTGTCCCCTCTACTGCAAACCACCCCCCCCCCCCACCCACCGCCGACCGCCCCTCAAACTATGACTATTCAATTTGGAACTTTCCATAAACTTCAAAGCTAATGTTGAATAAGAAAAGGTCACCTGACCACTTGGTTGCCATAATAACAGTTCATCAGTGTAGTCCAGAAGCTTTCATATGAGTAAGTCCATGTGTAAAGTTATGAATATGACATGCCCTTATTGGGTGTAACATGTGGCATTGTGGCCAAATTGGCAATACTTCCCATGAAATGCACTTTGTCCTAGAACCAATACATTGATCAGTGTTTATATTTCAAATATTTGGTCAACAATTGTAATATTGTTGTTGGTGGTTCAGCTGGTAGCAGCCTGGCCTCCAAATCACAAGATTCCGGGTTCAAGTCCTGCTCTAGGGCTTGAGCATAAAAATGAAGGCTGACAGTCCAATGCAGCACTGAGGAGGCACTGCACTGTTGGAGGCGCCATCTTGAATGAAACATTAAAACAAAAGCCCATCTGTTCAGGTGGATGTAAAAGATCCTATGGCACTATTTTGAAGAAAAGCATGGGAATTATTCCTGATGTCCAATATCTCAAAAGAATAGGTTATCTGCTCATTATCACATTGCTGTTTGTGGGAGTTTTCTGAGCACCAATTTGCTGCCACGTTTCTTACATTACATTGTGATTACCCTTCAGTCCTCCAATCACTGTTAAGCGCTTTGATGTCCAGTGGCCATGAACAGCATTATATAAATGCAAGTCTTTTTGATTTATGTGCACCATATGAAGCTTCTGTTTGACAAATTAATAGTGAAAATGAGTTGCACTATTTGTTGTGTAAATCTAGAGGCCCTGTTCAGCAAAATGAAAGTTAAAAGTTTTTCACTAGAAATGGATTGATTCCCCTTAAACACGATTTCAAGTAAGAAAATAATGCACAGCACCCTCCCATACATAGTCATTGCAGTGAGGGTATTTCCATCTTGTGCCAGCATAGTCTGTGGTGGTGCTTACAAGACTGTTTTTTGAATCTGCAATCAAATGTCCCTGCAAAAGTCAACAGCGTAACTAATTACGAGTGGCCCATGTCCACCTCTGGTGAGGGCGTGTCTGCACACAAACTATTGTAAGACCTGTGAAAAACCTGTCAAACTGTTAGATCTGCTTTATTCTATAACTACACAGTTTTACTGCCCTGTCAGCCGAAAACATATGTCCTTTTTTTTATTTGTTCATGGGATGTGGGTGTCACTGACTAGGCCAGCATTTATTGCCCATCCCTAATTGCCCTTCAGAAGGTGGTGGTCATCACTGCAGGGAAACATGATCCTTGAATGGCTTGTTGAGGCACACATCAAAGGCTGAACTATGGATGTTAGGCCCCAGTATAACTGCGATGTTTATGTTATTTCTTTGCAGACACCTCTTGATCTCATTAGTTTGGGGCATGTTCAGTTCCCATATAACCAATGAGCTATATTCTTTATGTAGGCCACCGGAACACTTATTTCACACAATCGATCCACAACATCACTCTATCCATATTCATCTGTTGTCATGGGCATCCACAAAAGCCCTTGCAGGGAACTTAATTTTCAACATGGTTTTCTATTTGAAAATTACCATAGTTTATTCATAATTTCATTCCATCGGCCATGCAATCTAGTACTACCATAAATCTTGTCTTCTCATGTCCTGTAGTTTTCACTAGAACTTTTTCCCAACCTTTCCACTCTACAGTTTGGTTGCGGGGTATGTCAAAATTCCTGGGCATTTCATCCATGTTGGGCACTCGTGTTTTTGCCACTGTCTGATGATAAACTGCTGGAAACTGGTAATTTTGGCATTGAGCTCTCTTTGTAGTCTCTGAGCGATATTGTTCTTCTGCTGCAACTCTAGTTGTTTTCATTCCATAAAGTGGCTACACCAACGAACTGCTCCGAAATCTTTGCTGGACCCCGGCTTTGATTTGGTCCAGTTAAGTGCACATACACATATTGGTTACGTTGTCACCAGAAATGCATTCTATTTTTGAGGACCCGTCCTGATACATGCGTCTCAAAATCAGGCCAGTATCTGGTTCCTGTTCTCATGTCGTATTTGGTCTGGAGTGGCTACTTCAGGGCAGATTCCTTCCATTCTTGCACCAGTTTTTTCCACTCACACCGAATTCCCATGCTGTAGCACAATTATTTGGCAAGTTAGCAAATGTTATGACTTTTGGCTTGAAACAATCATTATATGTCATTCTTTCTGCTGGATGACCGATTTCTGTTTGTCGTTCACCACGTGTCTGGGCTTGTCTTAAACTCCTGCACATGATCTTGGCAAACACCTGCTTGATCCCATGTGCCGACTTATAAGTAAAACATGCATTTCTGACGTGAAAAATTGGGGCCGATTCCTAATGCAAGTATAGCCTGTCTTAGCAGGGAAGGAGGTGTTGATTTGTACACCAAGTAAAGGCCTAAACAAGAGTTTTGGCGCCAACGGGTTGTCTTATATCCTGCAATCTATGGTAATATAATTGCTAAAAAATCCATGGGAGAAATTAGGAGATCTTTTTACACAGAATTATGATTTGGAATACATTGCCTCAAAAGGTATTGGAAGCAAATTCAGTAATAATTTTCTAAAGGGAATTGAATATATACTTGAAAAGAAGATATTTACAGGACTACGGGCACTAATTGGACAGCCTCTTTGAATTTACAGGTGTCCACTCCGTGGTCACCTCCACATCTATAACAACCTAATCGTGAAGTTACTGCTGAAGCATTCCTACTAGGCCTTTTCATGTTTCTAACAGCGGACATTGCTTCTTGCTTCGATGCTGTGGGCCTAGTTTTCACGCCATGTTCCCACCCCACATGAAGAATGGCGCCATGTTGTATGTGTTGCAAAGCCTGAGAGTCTCACGCAGCGCTTTCCACAGCGAGGGAGGTTTCCAGGGTGCGCTTAAAGTCAATGTCGAGCTCGACGAGTAAACGGCGCAGTATGGCGTCGTCCTGAAATCCACAAACCAATCGGTCCCGCAGTGTATCATTTAATGTGTCCCCGAAGTCGCAGTGTCCTGTCAACTGCTTGAGGTCCACTACATAGGTTGTGATGGACTTTCCCAGGGCCCTAATTCTGGAATTAAATTTAAAACGCTGCATTATTACAGATGGCTTTGGTGGAAGCATGTTTTCACGAGATCCACTAATTCATTATAGGACTTAAAATTGGGCGCACTTGGGGCCATCGGGTTGCGAATGAAGTTGTATGTTTTACTGCCACATACACTCAAAAGGATGGCTTTCTGCTTTTCCTCCATGGTAATCTCGTTCGCTACAAAATAAAATCCGAGGCGCTCTACGTGCTAGCTTCAATCTTCCATAGGTGCATAATAAAAATCAAGTCTGCCAAAGAGCAGCATGACTGGTGAGTAGTCTTTACTCTTTTTTTCTTAAGATTCTATGTACTCATGTTAACGAGGCAAGTGCAGAGTCGGAGCTGTTTTATCCTCGTCACCAAATGTAATGACTCGACAGAGTGGACAAGTTTCAACAAGAAACAACTAAACTTTATTACAGAGAGCATTTCAGGTGCCACATGCTCGATCAGGACTCTCGTCAGGAAGCCCCACCCCACGGATTGCCCATGCTTAGGGCTCTCTGGACGGAGCCTCTATAGAACATAACGTGACCCCTGATAGACAGCAGGAGGGGCTATACCCTCAGTTACCACAGTATAGTTGGACAATAAGAGTCAAAATGAAGCGGGGAGTTACAGGCTAAACTTACTACAATTGATCTATTAGGAAGAGCCAAACATGTGCAGGAAAATGTTCAGCTTAGACCTACCAATAATTCAAACTATAGCCAAGTCCTCCAAGCAGAGCTTCAAGAACATGACACAGGAGTATGACTGGCAAAAATTTTTTCCTTACTTTGCCTATGTGGTAAATGTAAGAATTCATATTTTATTCAGAATCTGTTAATGCATTATGTTGTCAGTGTTACTTCTATTTAAAAAATTTTCAACTGAGAAGACCCTATGCCACATACCATCCTGGCTTGTAATTATATCACCGTTCCTTCACTATTGCTGGGTTAAAATCCTGGAACTCCCTCCCTAACAACACTGTGGGTGTACCTACAACACATAAGGGCAATTACGAATGGACAATTAATGCCGGCTTTGGCAATGATGGCCACGTCCCATGAATGAAGTTTTTGAAATTTGATACTTGGTTCAGTGGCCAAATGTTGCAGTATTTGACCCATATGCATGTTTTTTATAAGAGCAACATGATTTAACACATCGAAATATCTCATTTAAAACAGTTATTTTGATTTACATTTTAAAAAGACTCCCATGAGTGAGGCCATAAAATATTGCAGATTTAGAGAGAACACATTTCACTCATTCATGAGGGATAGGTCATTAGTCTTCACTGCTCTGACCTCTGATATTGTTTATGATTCCTTACAAAATGACCCATCGCTATAATGTTCTGACATGTTCAGCTCGTATAACACTTTTTTATGGCTTCTTTGTTATTTCACCATTAATATTAATTGCAAACCAGCCCCTTGACTTAGATTTGAGAGATTAAGGACATATCATGAGTCACTTCTAGATTCCAGTATATGCAATTGCATTGTTATTTTTAAAATTCTGATATGTTTGGTTTGATTTTGAGATTGGATTTTCCCAGCGCTCTATATAAGGATCAACATAGGGAAAGGGTCAAAGCTCAACACAAACACTGAATAGTATAGGAAGAGGACAAACATCTGAGCTATTTCCTTCACACTAAGCGTTTAAGAGCATCAATGTAACTAGATGATAACTGGTAGGAAAGATTTAGGATTCCTGGGACCTCGGTCACTGTTCTTTTAGCTGCTGAATGAGAATTTGTGGATGATGGGCAGAGAGACTTGTACCCCCACCTAATGGTTGGAGGAGAAACAGTCACCAGCAGCAGACCTAAAGCAATAAACTTTCCCAAATGACCCCAAATTTTAGAAGGCTTGGCTTGCAATGAAAGAAAGTGGCAAATGAGTCATGAAACAATAATTGGCTATGCAGGATTTAGGATACAGTGTTTCATTTCTCCGCATTCCCTTACCTGAACTTCACATCTTGTATTCAAGTGGTCCAGTTGTTCATTCTGCTTGTTCTAGAGCTGACCAGAAGGACTTGGGCACATTGTGGGTTAGTCAAATCCCAAAATGGCCCAATTAGATTAAGCTTGTGGAGAAGTTGTCAGCTTCTATTGCCCTTGTCAGCTGTGGAATCTGTGGCATAACTGTGGCATAACTGCAAACTTCTATTGTTCCCTGTCCACTTTTAGGAACTTGTATTGTTTGATAACTGGAAACAGCAGTAGAGTTTCAACATTCATTTCTAACTTATTACTTCCAATTTTTTTTCTGCAAGGTATATATCAGCTTTAATATAGTCTGTGTTTTTTAAGTACTTAAGTACTTGACGCACAAAGATTCTTCCTCCAATCATCAGTGTCCTGTATATCAACACAAATATAATCAAAGGTGCAAAAGTAGAGCCCATTAGTACCAAGTATCTGTTTAGCAATTTACACCAAGCTCTGAGCTAATTGTCTTGATAGCAAAGGCTCAATTTATTGGAATAACAAAGTCCTAAAAATATACCTTTGAACACCTCCTGGTCAATCTGTATTGTAGCAAACATAAAATCTACAAAAATCATAAATGTTGATTTTTGTATTGAAATATTAGGTTGACATAATACCATGGGATAGCCAAGGCCATTCCTGTATTGGCATGGACCTTTTACAATGAAGGTAATTGACAAGACAACTATTGCCATATGTAAATTTCAGATAGCCATGAATAATTGCTGCTGCAGTTTTGATCAATATCAGACAGAGTGCCTTTTAATAGCTGTTATGGACCCAAAAGCATGCTGACTTCTAGTTACAGGTTTACATGGATCACAAAGCTTTGACCTTTCCTTGGAGGTTGAAAACTAATAACTCTTTGTCAGATCGTCTATAGCAGCCCCATACTAGAAAGTGAACTGAAATTGTGGGTTGCACGCTGAGTCAACATGTTACCATACTTAATTTTAGTAGCAACATGTTTTTAGGAAGTGTATTATGAACTTTAATTTACATGTGCTCCTCTTATCGTATGGAAAAGCCAAAGTATTACAATAAGTGAATGGTAAACCAGTAACTCTCCCTAACATGGCAGTCTTCCACAGCGTTCATAGCTGTTCTCAGACCATAATATGTTGATTAAGTTATTTTAGTATTTCAAACAGTGAGGGAAAAGTCAGACCAGAACCCTTGCCAACATTACTGAAAGATCCCCAGTTGACCATGCACCTTTCAAATAGTTTGGTCTACTTCATTGAAAAGGTTGAGCCATGGGTCTAGAATTGTGTATTGTATTGTGCTAACAACGTTTCAGGGAGGGGAGGGAAGAGTTTGGACTAATGTTGGCAGAAGTTAGTAACAACACAAGGTGTTGGTTAAACTGACCTTTTCTATATCAGACCTCCACTTAGACCATTTATTTGCTTACCAGGCTGTTTCAAAGATGATCGGATTGTCTTTTGGACCTGGATGTTTTCAACTTACTTTATGGAGAAATGGGCCTCGCGACAGGATGACATGTTGTTCTACGTACGTCGAAAGTTGACCTTTGTAGGTCCGGAGAGTGGTGATGGAAAGCAGGTAGGCACAGCAGATGAGTAAATTTAAAAACTTGATATAAATTAGCTTGTGCATTGTTTTTCTGAATTTTTCAGTCAAATCTGTTAACTGAACTTTGTAATCTTTGGACTTCCTCTTTCAGTTTTAGCTAATTTACCCAATACCTTTAGGTAATTAAATAAAGATGGGGCAAGAAAAGGTTAATTGGAGAATTTGCGAGAAAGTCGTCTTCAAATAACATGTTTAATTTTTGGATTTACTCCATTTAATTAATCTCCCAGTGAAATTAATAACTTTTGACAGAGCCTTCTCGGGGAGGAAACTCCTATATATTCATTTAGTGCTGGTGGTGTGTCACAGTTCACTCTAAGTCCAAGTTGCTTTGCAACATGCACGTAAAAGTCTGGAGCTATGGAAAGTGATGCTAGAGACTGTGTAACATTCTTTCCATCACATGACTGAGCAGGAATCTCTCCTGCTATTACCATCTGCCATTGGTGTGTGTGTTGGAAGTACTTGCAGATTGATACTCAACCTGTTTGGCTGCATTATGAACTTACCTTCCTTAACCATCAAGTCCTGGGGTGGGACTTGAACCCGGAATGTCTGACTCAGTGGCAGGGATGCTATCCACTGTGCCACAAGATATCCCATTCAGTTTAGTACAAGCTGTTAAATGAAATTCCTTCCCTCCTTCATTTGGGAGGGAAAAAGTAAGAATGTCAGTGCAGGCTAGGGTTCAGGGTCAAGCTCCAATATGAGAGCTCAGCCCAGCTCCCTAAGTGCCCTGCTGTCAGATCAGTCCACTTCTTGTTAAAAGGTAGTTCATACTTGGAGCAACATATTGATGCATCAATGTGGCACTTCAAGAAGTGATTCACCCACTGCAAAGGAAACCAAGCTGGAAAGTCCCAGACTTGAACAAAAACAAAAATACCTGGAAAAACTCAGCAGGTCTGGCAGCATCGGTGGAGAAGAGCACAGTTGATGTTTCGAGTCCTCATGACCCTTCAACAGAACTAAGTAAAAATAGGAAAGGGGTGAAATATAAGCTGGTTTAGGGTGGGGTGGGGGGTGGGCGGTTGGGACAAGAAGAGCTAGGTAAAGGGCCAGTGATAGTTGGAGATAACCAAAAGATGTCACAGACAAAATGACAAAGAGGTGTTGAAGGTGGTGATATTATCTAAAGGAATGTGCTAATTAAGGGTAGAAAGCAGGACAAACAAGGTACAGATAGCCCTAGTGGGGGTGGGGTGGGGTGAAGGAATACTAAAAAGGCTAAAAGGTAGAGATAAAACAATGGATGGAAATACATGGAAATACATTTAAAAATAATGGAAATGGGTGGGAAAAGAAAAATCTATATAAATTATTGGAAAAAACAAAAAGGAGGGGAAAAAACGGAAAAGGGGTGGGGATGGAGGAGAGAGTACATGATCTAAAATTGATGAACTCAATATTCAGTCCAGAAGGCTGTAAAGTGCATAGTCGGAAGATGAGGTGCTGTTCCTCCAGTGTCCCAAACCCTCCCCCCACCCTTAAACCAGCTTATATTTCACCCATTTCCTATTTTTATTTAGTTCTGTTGAAGGGTCATGAGGACTCAATGTCAACTGTACTCTTCTCCACCGATGCTGCCAGACCTGCTGAGTTTTTCCAGGTATTTTTGTTTTTGTTTTTGTTTTGGATTTCCAGCATCCGCAGTTCTTTGCTTTTAAGTCCCAGATTTGCTCGCTCTTATAGCTCCAAACAGTGACAAAGACAATCATCCATTCCACCGACGATCAATTAATGGCCTGAGGACTGAAGTGAAAGTGTCCTTTTTTTTAATCCTAATTACATTTTTGTATTTGCCTGGTGGAAGTAATGCATTTTAAAATAAAGTAAATCACGCAGTACAAGCAGTTTAATTTGTTTATTGTTTAAGGATTCATCACTTATCTGATGGTTCTCTGTATAAAATCAACAAACGTTGATTGGGGACATTGTGTCTTAGCACCGAACTTGTGTGTGTTTTTTTTTTCTTGTGCACTGGATATTTGAGCAGAATGCTTGAGTAACATTTCAAAATTTGTACTTAATTTCCGGTCCACACGAGATTTTGAGGCAGCAGTTCAAAGTAAACTGCTTAATGGCTATTAGAACAAAATCCTAATCCTCCACCAGGCAGACATTTCCAGAGCTGTATAACTTCCAAAACTCCAGTCAGTTAAGTTTTCCTGGAGGCCCTTTGTAAGATTTTACAGCTGTCTGCAAATTAACCACCATGGCTTCTTTTGCATTTATTTTCTGGTTGTGCAAAAGTAACTTCCTCCAGGTAACTTTCCTTTTAGAAGCCTAATAAACAACAAGCTTGAATCACTCCTTCAAAAAAAAAATTGCTATGATCAAGCTATTGGTTGCCTGCCCTGACATCGTTTTATGTGGCTCTGTGACAAATTCTCTCTGATTACGTTCCTGTGAAGTGCTTTGGGATGATTTACAATGTTAAAGCTGCTCTACAAATGCATGTTGTTGCTGGAAGTAGCTGCCTTACTCTGGCAGAATTACAGACTTTCAAAAGCGTCAGTCTGCCATCAGGATGAGGAAACAGACACTCCCTGTGACCTAGACTCAGAAGTATTAAATGTGATCGCATCCATAATAACTTCAATGCAGCCCATCAGAGACACCATTATCTCTGTTCCTTTTTGACTGGAGTGGACTTGATGAGCTGAATGGCTTTTTGTTAATCCTGTGCTTCAGTTCTTAGGCTCTTCATAGAAGTAAGCACAATGATTTGGTCAGCATGCCTAATGATCTTATGTTGTGATCATGCCTGACATAACAGATTCATTATTTGCAAAGGAATATTCCACAACGCACCTTTAGGATCTGAAAATTGTGTCCTAGCATTCAACCAACTAGAATGACTTTCTTGTCCTAATGATGAGTCCACTATCCTTCAGATATTCACCATGCAGACTCACCAAAAGATGACATAGTAATTGTGTTGTGTTTTTACTGTGAATATTTTTTTTTTAAATCTTTAATTCCTCATGATTGCAGGACAATCATGGCAGGTTGGCAACCTCATCAATGCACACTGTGTATCTCTGTGTGGCAAACCATACTTCTTTAGCTTAAAAGATTATAGCATTTAAAGTGTGTTTTTTTTAAAATTACCTTCACTTAAAAGTTATTGAGCCATAAAGTAGCATAGTGATTTCCTTTTTTTAATCCCAATTGAATCTGACACCAACAACCTGACAGAGATTGAAGCAAGTTGCAGGTTTTTTTTATTCATTTACGGGATGTGGGCTTCGCTGGCTGGGCCAACATTTATTACCCATCCCTAGTTGCCCTTGAGAAGGTGGTGGTGAGCTGCCTTCTTGAACCGCTGCAGTCCATGTGGTGTAAGTACACCTGCAGTGCTGTTGGGGAGGGAGTTCCAGGATTTTGACCCAGCAACAGAGAAGGAGCAGCGATATATTTCCAAGTCAGGATGGTGAGTGACTTGGAGGGGAACTTCAGGTGGTGATGTTCCCATCTAACTGCTGTCCTTGTCCTTCTAGATGGTAGTGGTCGTGGGTTTGGAAAGTGCTGTCTAAGGAGCCTTGGTGAATTCCTGCAGTGCATCTTGTAGATGGTACACACTGCTGTTACTGTGCGTCGGTGCTGGAGGGAGTGAATGTTTGTTGGTGTGGAACCAATCAAGTGGGCTGCTTTGTCCTAGACAGGCAAGCTTCTTGAGTCAAAAACAGAATTACCTGGAAAAACTCAGCAGGTCTGGCAGCATCGGCAGAGAAGAAAAGAGTTGACGTTTCGAGTCCTCATGACCCTTCAACAGAACTGAGTAAAATTAGGAGAGGGGTGAAATATAAGCTGGTTTAAGGTGGTGGGGGTGTGTGTGTGTGTGTGTGGGTGAGTGGGGGGAGAGAGGTTGGGGGGGTGGTGGTTGTAGGGACAAGCAAGCAGTGATAGCAGATAATCAAAAGATGTCACAGACAAAGGAACAAAGATGTGTTAAAGGTGGTGATATTATCTAAGAGAATGTGCTAATTAAGAATGGATGGCAGGACACTCAAGGTACAGCTCTAGTGGGGAAGGGGTGGAAAGACTGATAGGGCATTACAGATATAGATTTAAAAATAATGGAAATAGGTGGGAAAAGAAAAATCTATATAAATTATTGGAAAAAACAAAAAGGAGGGGGAATAAACGGAAAGAGGGTGGGGATGGAGGAGGGAGTTCAAGATCTAAAGTTGTTGAATTGAATATTCAGTCCGGAAGGCTGTAAAGTGCCTAGTCGGAAGATGAGGTGCTGTTCCTCCAGTTTGCGTTGGGCTTCACTGGAACAATGCAGCAAGCCAAGGACAGACATGTGGGCAAGAGAGCAGGGTGGAGTGTTAAAATGGCAAGCGACAGGGAGGTTTGGGTCTTTCTTGCGGACAGACCGCAGGTGTTCTGCAAAGCGGTCGCCCAGTTTACGTTTGGTCTCTCCAATGTAGAGGAGACCGCATTGGGAGCAACGAATGCAGTAGACTAAGTTAGGGGAAATGCAAGTGAAATGCTGCTTCACTTGGAAGGAGTGTTTGGGCCCTTGGACGGTGAGGAAAGGGGAAGTGAAGGGGCAGGTGTTGCATCTTCTGCGTGGGCATGGGGACGTGCCATAGGTGGGGGTTGAGGAGTAGGGGTTTGAGGAGTTGAACTCCCTCCTCCATCCCCACCCCCTTTCCGTTTCTTCCCCCTCCATTTTGTTTTTTCCAATAATTTATATAGATTTTTCTTTTCCCACCTATTTCCATTATTTTTAAATCTGTATCTGTAATGCCCTGTCAGTCTTTCCACCCCACCCCCACTAGAGCTGTACCTTGAGTGTCCTGCCATCCATTCTTAATTAGCACATTCTCTTAGATAATATCACCACCTTTAACACCTTCTTGTTCCTTTGTCTGTGACATCTTTTGATTATCTGCTATCACTGCTTGCTTGTCCCTACAACCACCACCCCCCCAACCTCTCTCCCCCCACTCACCCACACACACACACACACACCCCCACCACCTTAAACCAGCTTATATTTCACCCCTCTCCTAATTTTACTCAGTTCTGTTGAAGGGTCATGAGGACTCGAAACGTCAACTCTTTTCTTCTCCGCTGATGCTGCCAGACCTGCTGAGTTTTTCCAGGTAATTCTGTTTTTGTTTTGGATTTCCAGCATCCGCAGTAGTTTTTTTGTTTTTATAAGCTTCTTGAGTGTTCTGGGAGCTGCACTCATCCAGGCATGTGCGGAGTATTCCATCACACTCCTGACTGGGACAGTGGGCCTGTGGTATCAGCACTTGCTGAGTGATGGAACACAACTTGACACATCATGGAGCAGCAAATAGCCAGATGATGAGTAAATAGTGGGATTTTATACTAGGTGATGGAAGAGGGTGAGCAATTTTAGCTCATATCATGAAAGTAACTCCAGAATGGTTTCTGGGGTATTTATCTCTTCCTCTCTCTACTCTGCACCCCTGCCACCATGCAGTAGGGCCACACATTGAATTTTTTGCCTTTTATTTTACACAAAGCATTCCTAACAGATACAGCATCTGTGACATGATGAAATTTCCCTACTGATCAAAGTTGTGGGCACAGCTAGACAGCAAATAAGGTTAATTCCACTTTCAGATCCTGCGTGAAAGCAGCTCCCCTACGCTGTGCCCCCATCCAGTAAAAGCAGCTAATTATTCAGTAGTGCAGAGAACCCAACTCTGTGGTAATCGGCCAGGGAATAAGTGCACTCCGATTATTCATGAGCAGTACAATAGGCCTGGATAAAATTCTCCGTCATAGATTTTAATTAGTTTCTTTTTGAATTGTAATTATTTAGCCCTGGACAATATGTACTTTTCCCAGTAAATGTATTCAAGCTTCAATGACAAATATTGTGCTGAAAGGCTTTTGGTGTTCTCATCAGCCATGTTTTTGTTACCAGGTTATTTTCAGATTGGAGCTGATGATTGTTCGAATGGTTTCTATGGTTATTGGTCTTGTTAATTAACTGACCCAATGCATGAACATTTTTAAGTTTTTTTAAAAAAAAGAGGAACATAAATGTGACATTCCTGTTTCTCACACCAATCATCTAAACCGGGCAGTAGTTTAAACCGGTACTGGGGTGACATAAGTATTAAATTAAATTTATAGCGCAACTAGTCAAACTCCATAATCATTGTGATGTTCTAAATTTAATTTTTTTTTCAGGAGTAAATAAGTACAAAATAAAGGTGGCAGGGCAATGATGTATTGCAGCTGTACCATGTGGGAACTGGTGGACACCAGTGTGATCCACAGCGACCACATCTGCAGTAAGTGTCTGCATCTTAGGAAACTTTGGCTCAGAGTTGTTTAGCTGGAGTCAGCGCTTCAGGGAGGGGGAAGGTTACTTGAACACTTTGTTCCAGGAGACAGTCACAACCCTTGGGCTCGGTACTTCAGATTTGGTCTGTCGTCAGGGGCATGAGGGTGTGACTGTAAGAAAAGTGGGTATGGGTGTCTAGAAGGTAGTAATGGAGGAGCCTCAACCTTGCAATTATTTAACAGGTTCGAGGTTCTTGCAGCTTGTGTGGACTAGACCAGGGACTGCAGGGAGAATGAGCAAACTGATCACAGCATTGTGGTGCGGGGGACCATTTAAACGGGGGTGTCATGGAGAGATTCATGTCTATAATGTTATTGGAACATATTTTTTAAAATAGAGTTTAGTGGTGTCTGTGTCTATGTGTGTGTATCTATGTGTCTTAATTGGATTAAAGTCAGCTGGTCTAGAGGCTTTGGTGTATAGAAAGAAGTAGGTTTGAAATGGTAATTAAATAAACATGGGGAAGTTTAGAAACATAAGTGTCAAGGGGGAAATTTGCATTTTTAAATAAAGCAGTCAAAAGAATGGGTGAAATCTTGGACCTAGCTAGAAGATGCCAAGTAATGTTTATTTATTTCAGCTTAATAAAATTAGTGGAATCAAAGGATGTTATTGTCAGAAGAGGTATAATTTAAAAACCTATAATACAATGGAAAATTTACATTCAAAGAAAAAGATATGTATAAAGGGGAAAGGAGATTGTGTGCAAGTTAGAGGCATTTTAAGATCCATCAAGTGTGAGAAGCCTCCAGCTTGTAAACCTGAAGTCTGTCTGCAAGAATCCAGGGCTGAAAGAAACTCATTTTGAATACAACTGTCCAGGTGTGCTCTGCCACATGTCTCTTTAAATCTGAGTTTTACTGTTGCCTTAATGGGGGTGTAATTGAAAATCAGATTAATTAAGGGATGTTTGTAATTATTATAGTAGTAATTTTGTAGACATATGTATGTGTTCACAATTTTTCTTAATAAATGTTTAATTTAGTTTTATAAAAAAAAACCTCTCGAGACTCGGTGGTCTTATTACTACTTAATTCAAAGCCTGCATCTCGAAACATACAAATTGCAAAAATGGCAGTTGTTTCAAGTTTCCCTCTGGGATTTGAGCAACTCCGCTTTACCATCGCTGTGTCATAATAGGGGGAAGCAAAAGGAATGTAGTTGTATTAGTGGGAAGTATAGTTGGGGGATAGTCACTGTTCTCTGCTGTCAAGAGCACGAGCCCCAAAGGCTGTGTTGCCTGCCTGGTGCCAGGATTAAGGACATCTCCTCAGGAATGGAGAGGATCTTAGAGGGGAAGGATCCAGTTGTTGTGGCCCATTTGGGTACCCATAAGATAGGTAGGATTAAGAACGAAGTTCTATTGACGGAGTATGAACAGCTAGGGACTAAATTAAAAAGCAGAACTACAAAGATGGTAATCTCTGGATGAGTACCTCAGTCATGAGCAAATTGACTTAGATCAAAGTGTTGAATGTGTGGCTGAAAGATTGGCATGGCAGAAATGGATTTTGATTCATGGGACACTGTCACCAGCACTGGTGAAAAAGGGAGCTGTACCATTGAGACAGCTTTACCTGAACTATACATACTGGGACTAGCATCTTGGCAAATCATGTAACTAGGGCTGTAGAGAGGGCTTTAAACTAGATAGTGTAGAGGTATGGGAGGTGGGGGGGTGGTGTGGTAAGAGTTCACATAAGGGAAGATGTGGAAAGCTGAAGAGAAAAGACAAGGTAATAATAGTGTAGGGTACAGCTGCAGGCGTTAGTGTGACAGGAAGGGACAGAACATACAAACATAAAGTTGCACCAGCAAATACCCAGGGCAAGATGGTGGTGCAGTGGTAATGTCACAGGGCTAGTAATGCAGAGGCCCAGGCTAATGCTCTGGGGATGTGTGTTAAAATCCCACCATGACAGATGGTGAAATTTTAATTAATAAGGCTGGAGTATAAAACTAGTCTCAGTAATGGTGACCGTAAAACTATCATCGATTGTTGTAAAAACCCATCTGGTTCACTAATGCCCTTTACGGAAGGAAATCTGCCATCTTTACTTTGTCCAGTCTACAAATGACGCCAGGTCCACAGTTATTAAGGGCTCTTTATCCGAATGCATGCAGCATCGTAATGAGATGGATGAATTGGTCGCACAAACAGAAATAAATGAGTATGCTGTGATAGCTATTATAGAGACATGGTTGCATGGGCCCTGAATATTCAAGAGTATTTGATGTTTTGGAGGGGCAGGAAAAAAAGGAAAAGGAGGCGTGGTAGTGCTCTCAATAAAGATTAAAGATGAGATCATTACAGTAGTGAGAAACGTTCTTGGTTTGGATGGAGATAAGAAATAGCAAAGGAAAGAAGTCACTGATGGGAATGGTTTATAGGCCCCCGACATTAGCTACACTGTAGGACAGAGTATAAATTGAGAAATAATGGGGGCCTGTAAGAAAGATATTGCAATAATTGTGGGAGATTTTAATCTCCATGTAGGTTGGACAAATCAAATTGGCAAAGATCGTCTGGAGGATTACTTCACAGAATGTATTCAGGACAGTTTATTTGATCAATACATTCTAGAACTAAATAGGGAACAGGCTATTTTAGACATGGGTAATGTGTTACAAGACCGGATTAATAAATTTCTTTATACTAAAGGATGATCTAGGTAAGAACGATCGTAATATGATAGAATTTCATATTCAGTTTGAGGGTGAGAATGTTGGGTCTGAAGCTAATGGCTTAAACTCAGATGAAGGCATTTGTAAGGGTATGAAGGCAGAGTTGGCTAAAGTGAACTGGAAAAATAGGTTAAAAGGTAAGATGCAGAGAAGCAGTGTCAGGTGCTTGAGATATTTCAGCAAAACTCTCAGATATATTCCATTGAGGAAGAAAGACTCTACAAGAAGGGTGCACCACCTGTGGCTAACTGAGGAAGTTAAGGATGGTATCAAATTGAAAGAAAAGATGTATAATGCTGCAAAGAATAGTGGTAGGCCAGAAGATTGAGAAAATATTAGAAACCAGCAAAGGATGACTAAAAATATAATAGAGGGAGATATTAGTATGAGAGAAAACTAGCAAGAAATATAAAGACACAGTGAAATCTTCAGTAAGTATATAAAAAGGAAAAGAATAGCTAAAGTGAGCATTGAACCCTTAGAGGGTAAGACTATAGGCCAGTTAGCCTAACATCTGTCATTGGGAAAATGCTAGAATCCATTATTAAGGAGGTAATAGATAATTTAGAAAATCATAAAAATCATATTGACTTTGCCTAATTGTATTGTGAAAGGGAAATCGTGTTTGACAAACTTATTAGAGTTCTTTGAAAATGTAACAAGCAGTGGGGGTGGGGGGGGAATAAAGGGGAACCCATAGTTGTGATGTATTTAGATTTCCTTCCAAAAGGCACATAAAAGGTTACTGCACAACATGAGAGCTTATGAACAAAAACAAAAACAAAAACGCCTGGAAAAACTCAGCAGCTCTGACAGCATCTGCGGAGAGGGATACAGTTGACGTTTCAAGTCCGTATGACCCTTCATCAGAATTAAGACATATAGAAATGAGATGAAGTATATACTGGTAGAAGGGGGTGGGACAGGAGAGCTCGATAGGGGGCCAGTGATAGGTGGAGGCCAAGAAGAGACTGCCAAAGATGTCATGGACAAAGGGGTGTTCTTTTTGTCCTTTTGTCCATGACATCTTTGGCAGTCTCTTCTTGGCCTCCACCTATTTCTAATTTCTACTTGTTTTGCAATGAAAAGATGAAGTGTAATTTGCACAGTATTACCTATTTGGGATATCGCTCATCACTTTTACTTTTGGCTTACATTATCTAACTAGGAGATAACCTACATACTTCACAATTTGTCCTTTTGTTCTGTCAATTGTGAGTTTATTGAAGAATACAGCTCAAGTAGTGGCCAAACCAGAAATGCCACTCAAGCATGTATAAATGGAGCCTGTACAGCCCCATAAATGTTTGTCTCTTTATATTCATGCAAGTCATAGTAGAACAAGAATAAAACTGCACGGACCACCTGACACAGATGCTGGAAATGACAAAGGTCCACTCTGCCCAGTCAACCCTGCATCGTCGTCCTCACTAATTCATGAAGACATGTTCCAAATTGGGAGAGCTGTTTAACAGAATTGCTGAGCACCAACTTGGCATAATCATACTCACCGCATCATACCTTATAGCCAATGTCCCAGACTCCTCCATCATCATTCCTGGTATTACCTGTGTCAATGGCAGGACAGACCCGCCAGAGTTGCCAGCACAGTGGCATACACTTGGGAGGGAATGGCCCTGGGAGTCCTCAAAATTCACTCCAGACCCCAAGAAGTCTCGTGGCATCAGATCAAACATGGGCAAAGAAACCACCTGCTGATCACTACATACTGCCTCCCACAATCCCCACCCCCACCTCAGCTGATGAATCAGTACTCCGCCTGTTGAACACCACTTGGAAGAAGCACTGAGGGTGGCAGGGGACAGAATGTACTCTGGGTGGGGGACTTCAGCAGATTGGACAAGCAACTGTAAGCAATTATAAACAGTTTCAGTCGTTTCTAGGAAGTTGCATGTTTTGTATGCTTAAGTGGGAGAGTGGCACTAGGTGAGTTGCTCTTGCAGAGAGCCACACTAACATGATAGGCCAAATGGCCACCTTCTGTGCTATAACCTGTTCTCTAATTCTAAGATGTACACTGTTGTTCTATTGATTGGCACTCTGAAACGGCTGCCTTCATTTCCAATAACTCAGACTTGTAGGCAGAGGACGGTTCCATGGAATGTCTCTTTAGTAGGGGCTGAACAAACGGCTTCTTCCCTGGGTCATGGAATATGTCCAGCTGTCTACTGCTGTTTGAGCCATTTGAGGTAGAGGCTGCAGATTCTGTTGCTGGGTGAAATCTCGAGTACAAGTTAAATGCTGATTGTCTATTGTGAAAATGGTTAGCGAGATACTACGTTTACTTTTATAGCAGAGGAGGTGCAAAGTTCTGCAATTAAATGAAATTTGCCAATTCTAACCCTTAACCATAAACCACATGATCAGATAATAGAATAATAAACACTGAAGATTAGAGGATTTTTAAGAACTGTCAACTGCCTTCAATTGTATAGCTTACTCTAATGGTTGACATTCAGCACAATCTGCAACCTTCTGAACCACGGACTCTGCTGTCTGGCTGAATTTTGTCCCTTCCAGCAAAGTGGAGATGGTTTGTTTGTTTCTATGGAAACCAGAATAGGTAGCTCCTGAATCAGCAGATTGGAGCCTCAGCTGTCAATTGTGAGTTTATTGAAGAATACAGCTCAAGTAGTGGCCAAACCAGAAATGCCACTCAAGCATGTATAAATAGAGCCTGTGCAGCCTCATAAATGTTTGTCTCTTTATATTCATGCAAGTCATAGTAGAACAAGAATAAAACTGCACGGACCACCTGACACAGATGCTGGAAATGACAAAGGTCCACTCTGCCCAGTCAACCCTGCATTGTCGTCCTCACTAATTCATGAAGACATGTTCCAAATTGGGAGAGCTGTTTAACAGAATAGCTGAGCACCAACTTGGCATAATCATACACACCGCATCATACCTTATAGCCAATGTCCCAGACTCCTCCATCATCACAAAAACAGAATTACCTGGAAAAACTCAGCAGGTCTGGCAGCATCGGTGGAGAAGAAAAGAGTCGACGTTTCGGGTCCACACGACCCTTCAACAGAACTGTGAAGGGTCGTGTGGACCCGAAACGTCGACTCTTTTCTTCTCCACCGATGCTGCCAGACCTGCTGAGTTTTTCCAGGTAATTCTGTTTTTGTTTTGGATTTCCAGCATCCGCAGTAGTTTTTTGCTTTTTTCCTCCATCATCATTCCTGGTATTACCTGTGTCAATGGCAGGACAGACCCGCCAGAGTTGCCAGCACAGTGGCATACACTTGGGAGGGAATGGCCCTGGGAGTCCTCAAAATTCACTCCAGACCCCAAGAAGTCTCGTGACATCAGATCAAACATGGGCAAAGAAACCACCTGCTGATTACTACATACTGCCTCCCACAATCCCCACCCCCACCTCAGCTGATGAATCAGTACTCCGCCTGTTGAACACCACTTAGAAGAATCACTGAGGGTGGCAGGGGACAGAATGTACTCTGGGTGGGGGACTTCAATATCCATCATTGCGTGGCTCAGTAGTGCCACTACTGGCCGAGTTGGCAGAGCGTTGAAGGGCATATTTACCAGACTGGGTCTGCGGCAGTTGGTGACAGAACTAATAATAGTGTAAAACTACTTTGCCACACCCTCACCAATCTACCTCTCACAGATGCATCTGTCCATGGCAATGTTGGTAGACTGACCATCACACTGTCCTTTGTGGAGACGAAGATCCGTCTTCGCACTGAGGATACCCTCCATCATGCTGTGTGGTGCTACTACTGTGCTAAATGAAACCGATTCAGAACAGATTGGGTATCAAAAATGGGTATCCATGAGGCACTGTGGGCCATTAGCATCAGAATTGTACTCAAAAACAATCTCTAACCTCATGAAAAGGCATATCATCCACTCTACCATTACCAGCAAGCCAGGGAATCAACCAAGTTCAATGAAGGGCGCAGGAGGGCATGCCAGGAGCAGCAGCAGGCCTATGTAAAAATGAGGTACCAACCCAATGAAGCTACAGCACAGGACTAATCGCATGCCAAACAGCGGAAGCGTCATGCAATGGACAGAGCTAAGCGATCCCACGATCATCACATCAAAGCTCTGCAGTCCTGCCACATTCAGTCCTGAATGGTGGTGGATGATTAAACAACTAACTGGAGGTTCCCCAAATATCCCCATCATGAGCAATGGGGGAGCCCAGCCCATCAGTGCAAAAGACAAGGTTAAAGTATTCGCAACCATCCTTGGCCAGACCTGCGGAGTGTTTGATCCATCTCTGCCTTCTCCAGAGGCCCAAGATCATAGGTGCCTATATCAGCCAATTCAATTCACTCCACATGATATCAAGAAATGGCTGAAGGCACTGGATATTGCAAAGGTAATGGCTCTCACAATATCCTGGCTGCGATACTGAAGATGTGCTCCAGAACTAACTGTCTCCATAGCCAAACTGCTTTAGTACAGCTATACCTCTCCATTGGTTGGAGTCAAACCTAGCACAAGGAAGATGGTTGTGGTTATTGGAGTCCATTCATCTCAGCCCCAGGACATATTTCCTAGTCCCACGCCCAACCATTTTCAGCTGCTCCATCAATGACCTCCCTATTTATGAGGTCAGAAGTGGGGATATTCACTGATGTTTGCACAGTGTTCAGTTTTGTTTGTAACTCCTCAGGTACTGAATCAGTCCATGCCTGCAGACAGCAAGACCTGGACAACATTCAGGCTTGGGCTGGTAAATGGCATGTAACATCCATACAAACATACAGACGAACATACAAATTAGAAGCAGGAATAGGCTACTCGACCCATCGACACCACTCCGCCATTCAATAAGACCATGGCTGATCTGATTGTAACCTCAACCCTACATTCCTGCCTACCTCCAATAATCTTCCACCCC
Source organism: Cetorhinus maximus (assembly GCF_964194155.1). Lineage (NCBI taxonomy): Eukaryota > Metazoa > Chordata > Chondrichthyes > Lamniformes > Cetorhinidae > Cetorhinus > Cetorhinus maximus. The sequence continues at coordinate 53,689,040 of NC_135900.1, forward strand.
CCTTGTTAATCAAGAATCTATCTAGTTCTGCCTTAAAAATATACAAAGACTCTGCTTCCGCTACCTTTTGAAGAGAGTCCCAAAGATTCAGGACCCTCAGGGAGAAAATTCCTCCTCATCTCTGTCTTAAATGAGCGACCCCTTATTTTTAAATAGTGACCCCTAATTCTAGATTCTCCCACAAGACGAAACATCCTCTCCACGTCCACCCTGTCAAGACCCCTCAGGATCTTAAGGGTTTTGATCAAGTTGCCTCTTACTCTTCTAAACTCCAGTGGATACAAGCCTAGACTTTCCAACCTTTCCTCATAAGACAAACCACCCATTCCTGGTATTAGTCCAGTAAATGTTCTCTGAACTGCTAACGCATTTACATCTTTCCTTAAATAAGGAGACCAATACTGTACACAATACTCCTCCAGTTGTGGTCTCACTAGTACCCTGTACAACTGAAGCATAACCTTCCTACTTTTGTCATCGATTCCCCTCATAATAAACAAAAACATCCTATTAGCTTTCCTAATTACTTGCTGTACCTGCATACTAGCCTTTTGTGATTCATGCACTCAGACACCCAGATCCCTCTGAATCTCGGAGCTCTACAATCTCTCACCATTTAGAATATATGCTTTTTTTTTATTCTTCCTATGAAAATGGGCAATTTCACATTTGCCCATAATATGCTCCATTTGCCAGATCTTTGCCCAACTCATTTAACCTATCTATGTCCATTTGTAGCTTCCTTGCGTCCTCTTCACAATTTACTTTCCTACCTATCTTTATGTCATCAGCAAATTTAGCAACCATTCCTTTGGTCCCTTCATCCAAGTCATTTATATAAATTGGAAAAAGTTGAGGCCCCAGCACTGATCCCTGTGGCACAACACTCATCACATCCTGCCAACCAGAAAATGACCTATTTATGTCAACTCTCTGCTTCCTGTTAGCGAGCCAATCTTCTATCCATGCCAATGTGTTACCCCCTATACCATGAGCTTTTATTTTCCGCAATAACCTTTGATATGGCGTTTTATCAAATGCCTTCTGTTAATATAAGTACAGTACATCTACCGGTTCCCCTTTATCCACAGCACATGTGACTCCTTCAAAGAACTCCAATAAATTGGCTAAACATGATTTGCCTTTCACAAAACCATGTTGGCTCTGCCTGATTGGCTTTGAATTTTTCTAAGTGCCCTGCTGTAACGTCTTTAACAATGACTTCTAACATTTTCCATATGACAGATGTTAAGCTAATTGGCCTGTAGTTTCCTGTTTTCTGTCTCCCTCCCTTTTTGAATAAAGGAGTTATATTCACTATCTTCTAATCTAATGGAACCCACTCTGAATCTCAGGAATTTTGGAAAATTAAAATCAATACATCAACTATTTCACTAGCCATTTCTTTCAAGACCTTCGGATGAAGTCTATCCATGCCAGGCAATGAGCATCTCCAACAAGAGAGATTCCAATCATCTCCCCTCCCCTGAGCATTCAATGGCATTACCATCACTGAATCCCACACTATCACATCCTGGGTATTACCATTGACCAGAAACTGAACTAGATTAGACGTAGAAATACTGTGGCTACAAGAGTAGGTCAGAGGCTGGCTCCTGACTCCCCAAAGCCTGTCTTCCATCTACAAGGCACAAGTCAGGAGTGTGATGCGATACTCTCCACTTGCTTCCAGGAGTTCAGCTCCAAAACACCCAGGAAGCTCAGCACTATCCAAAACAAAGCAGCCCAATTGATCCACACTCCATCCACAACCTAAAATATTCGCTCTGTCCACCACGACGCACAATGCAGCAGTGTCCACCATCCACAAGATGCACTGCAACAACTTGCCAAGGCTTTTTGAACAACCTGTGACCTCTATCACTTAGAAGGACAAGGGCAGCAGACACCACCATCTGCAAATTCCCCTACAAGCCACACAAATCCTGACTTGGAAATATATCACCATTGCTTCAGTGCCACTGGATCAAAATCCTGGAACTCCCTTCCTAACAGCACTGTGGGTGTACCTACATGACATGGACTGCAGCAGTTCAAGAAGGCAGCTCACCACCGCCTTCTCAAGGGCAACTAGGGATGGTCAATAAATGCTGGCCCAGCCAGTGAAGCCCACATCCCATGAATGAGAAAAAAAAGAAGTAAGAAAATATTCAAACATTTAAATTTTTTTAAGGTCTTGTTATGATCTGTTCAGTGATTCTTCTCTATTTCACAAAGACCATGCTCTCACTGTTTTCTCAAATGGTATCAGGCAATGTAGCATCTTGTTGCTTTGACTCTCCTTGAAGAATGGTGTGATTAAGGCTGTTGGACTCTGACAACTGCACCATGTAGCTGTTTAATCACTGCAACCTCCACATGGATACATCTCTCAATTCTCAAGCAAGTGATGGACGCATTGGGTAGAAGTTATGTACTCAGTTATCAATCCCCAGGTAATAACTAGTGTAAGGTCATGGAAGAATGTCCTCTGGCTGCTGATGATCTGTGCTGCATAGCGCTTTTTAAAAATTCATTCACGGGATATGGGCTTCGCTGGCTGGGCCAGCATTTATTGCCCATCCCTAGATGCCCTTGAGAAGGTGGTGGTGAGCTGCCTTCTTGAACTGCTGCAGCCCATGTAGTGTAGATACACCCACAGTGTTGTTAGGAAGGAGGTTCCAGGATTTTGACCCAGCGACAATGAAGGGAACGGCGATATATTTCCAAGTCAGGATAGTGAGCGACTTGGAGAGGAACTTCCAGGTGGTGGCGTTCCCATCTTTCTGCTGCCCTTGTCCTTCTAGATAGTGGTGGTCATGGGTTTGGAAGGTGCTGTCGAAGGAGCCTTGGTGAATTCCTGCGGTACACACTACTGCTACTGTGCGTCGGTGGTATAGAGTGTGAATGTTTGTGGATGTGTGGCCAGTCAAGCAGGCTGCTTTGTTCTGGATGGTGACAAGCTGCTTGAATGTTGGAGCTGAACTCATCCAGGCAAGTGGAGAGTATTCTATCGCACTCCTGACTTGTGTCTCGTAGATGGTGGACGGGCTTTAGAGAGCAGGAAGTGAGTTACCCATTGCACAATTCCTGGCCTCTGACCTTCTCTTGTAGCCACAGTATTTATATGGCTAGTCCAGTTCAGTTTCTGGTCAATGGTAACCTCTAGGATGTTGATAGTGGGGGACTCAGTAATGGTAATGTCATTGAACATCATGGGGTGATGGTTATATTCTCTCTTGTTGGAGATGGTCATTGCCTGACACTTGTGTGGCACAAATGTTACTTGTTATCCAGGTCTTGCTGCATTTGGACATGGACTGCTTCAGTATCTGAGGAGTTGCAAATGGTGCTGAACATTGTGCAACCATCAGCAAACATCCCCATTTCTGACCTTATGATGGAAGGAAGGTCATTGATGAAGCAGCTGAAGATGGTTGGGCTGAGGACTCTACCCTGAGGAACTCCTGCAGTGATATCCTGGAGCTGAGATGACTGATCTCCAACAACCTCCACCATCTTCCTTTGTGCTAGGTATGACTCCAACCAGCAGAGAGTTTTCACCCTGATTCCCATTGACCCCAGTTTTGTTAGAGCTCCTTGGTCAAATGCTGCCTTGATGTCAAGGGCTGTCACTCTCATCTCACCTCAGGAGTTCAGCTCTTTTGTCCATGTTTGAATCAAGGCTGTAATGAGGTCAGGAGCTGAGTGGACCTGGCAGAACCCCACTGGGTGTCAGGTTATTGCTATTGGTGGGGGAGAAGTAAATTACGAAAGAAAACATGTAAGATGGCTATAAGTAGCTTAATGCAAAATGTATAAAGGGGGAAAGGCAGAGATTACAAGTGAAAGTGTTGGGCTCCCTTATCTCTGTGATGGAGCCAGTTTGGCTGAGTGTTGTGGTGTCTTTTCATCACTGGACAGACCTTTTTCTTCCATGCACACTGAGCCAAGGTACATGTGTGTGTATGTGTGACCTGTTCTGGCATCTTTGTTGTGAAACTATCAAAGCTCTCCAACATCTTCAGAAAAGCTGGCATAGTCTCCATAAAGTCAAGGCATCAAAAATGGCACAGTTATAAGCCCCTGGTAGGTGGAATTGCACAGGCTATATCATTTCAGCTGCAAAAGATACGCAATACTTCTCAATCTGCTTTTTCCTCAAATACATCACTGAACAGGGAAGATAAAAATATTGATGCTACAGATTTGTAGAAGGTGTGGGGCATGCTTCCCGTGAAACTTTTGAATTTTTAATAAGGTACAATCTCATTCAGATTTTTTAAAGAAGAAAAAACTGTAATATTTGGATTTGCAACAGGCGAATCAGGCCATTCCTTTTCTCAAGTTTCCTTATCCAAACCCCCTGACCTGTTACATGGAGACCCCTGACTTCCCTGACCCAGTTCAGAGATTCTCTCTCTCCTCCATCCCTCCCCGTTCATTCTTCATTATCTGCTTTCTCTCCTGCATTGCCATCCATTAGCCCTCGGCATTCCTGGGTGCTGCTGCTAATGGAAATGACTCTGCTGAATGTAAGGATTCCTCGCTTTGGTATCCAGCAACAGGAGTTGCTTCCATTTGCAATAGAAGTGGTGTTCCCTATCTATGAGGAAGTGCCTCAGCATTAATCCTCCTCCTAGCCCACAATGTGAGATACTGCAGCCTACTAAGGTATAATCCTTTACTGATAATGAATCATATTGGCTCAGGTTCTCACTTTATTTCTCATACTTTTTTAAAAGGAAGCTCCTCTTCCACCAAATACCCTTCTCTTCTCTCATCTATTCATTGCTTTAGCCAGTTGAGCCATTAGGAGCTTTCTTTGTGCTTTTTGCTGGGATTTGTTTACCAAATTTGTTTTGTCAGTGAATCAGTTAGAGAAATGGAGTTGTATTAACTTTATAGGTTAGTCACATTGCTTTCAAATCATGACGTATGGCAGCTTCAGATAGCAAATCCCCTCCAAGGTCACTTGATCAAACCACAAGGTTTGTTTGTACTGTACAATCCCACTTCCACTTTTCATGTTGATTTACTTCAAGTTGCATTGACAATCCAGTCCTCAGTACTTTTTTGTTGGCAGAACCTATCTTAGACCACTTCCTAACAAAGAGAGGAGGAGAAATCATCTACTGCAGCCCACGCAAACTTCCAGTTGCTCAGTGAAGTCTGTAGCTCGGATAATATGACAATTAACTGGAGGCTGTGGTTTTTTGAGGGGAGGGTTGTTGGTGAGTCCTCCATAGAATGAAAAGTAGATCTTTAGAGCTCCATTGTTGACGGAGGAGTTGGGGGGAGGGGGGCAGAGAAGGGGTGGTGTTAGTGAGTGATGGGGGGCAGTGAAGGGGTGGTGTTAGTGAGTGATGGGTGGGCAGAGAAGGGATGGTGTTAGTGAGTGATGGGGGTGGGCAGAGAAGGGGTGGTGTTAGTGAGTGATGGGGTGCAGAGAAGGGATGGTGTTAGTGAGAGATGGGGTGGCAGAGAAGGGGTGGTGTTAGTGAGTGATGGGGGGATGGGCAGAGAAGGGATGGTGTTAGTGAGTGATGGGGGGTGGGCAGAGAAGGGGTGGTGTTAGTGAGTGATGGGGTGGCAGAGAAGGGGTGGTGTTAGTGAGTGATGGGATGGGCAGAGAAGGGGTGGTGTTAGTGAGTGATGGGTGGGCAGAGAAGGGGTGGTGTTAGTGAGTGATGGGGTGGCAGAGAAGGGGTGGTGTTAGTGAGTGATGGGGGGTGCAGAGAAGGGATGGTGTTAGTGAGAGATGTGGGGGCAGAGAAGGGGTGGTGTTAGTGAGACATGGGGAGGTGGACAGAGAAGGGGTGGTATTAGTGAGTGATGGGGGGCTGGGCAGAGAAGGGGTGGTGTTAGTGAGTGATGGGGGTGGGCAGAGACGGGGTGGTGTTAGTGAGTGATGGGGGGTGCAGAGAAGGGGTGGTGTTAGTGAGTGATGGGGGCGGTGGGCAGGGAAGGGGTGATGTTAGTGAGTGATGGGGTGGGCAGAGAAAGGGTGGTGTTAGTGTGTGATGGGGAGCGGTGGGCAGAGAAGGGGTGGTGTTAGTGATGGGGAGGGGTGGGCAGAGAAAGGGTAGTGTTAGTGAGGGATGGGGGCGGTGGGCAGAGAAGGGGTGGTGTTAGTGAGGGATGGGGGCGGTGTGCAGAGAAGGGGTGGTGTTAGTGAGGGATCGGGGCGGTGGGCAGAGAAGGGGTGGTGTTAGTGAGTGATGGGGGGCAGAGAAGGGGTGGTGTTAGTGAGTGATGGGGGGCAGAGAAGGGGTGGTGTTAGTGAGTGATGGGGGGCAGAGAAGGGGTAGTGTTAATGAGGGATGGAGATGTTGGCAGAGAAGGGATGGTGTTAGTGAGAGATGGGGGCGGTGGGCAGAGAAGGGGTGGTGTCAGTGAGTGATTTGATTGGGTCAGTTGCTTTGTGTGGAATTGAGCCAGATGGACTCATTTGATGGCAGCTCCGAGTTTGTTGATCTTGGGCGGCAGAAGCTGCTGCATTATCCAAAAGCTCCTTCTGCACGTATGGCTGTCAGCTCAGGACTGGTTCAGACTCAACTGTAGTGCTTCAGTGATTGGATAATTTGCATAGACTGCTTTGACACCGCCCCTTTGGCTGGCCAACATAGTGAAGTATTCCTCACGAGAGTCATTAAAGAAATGATGAAAATTGATATTGCGAGATTAAAAAACATAAACAAGCATAAACAGATTGTATATTTATTTTTGTTGATCTTGTAGCTTTCTGCTGTATACTGGAGTTGTGATACCTCCACATGCCAGTCAGGCCAGCAGAGCCAGAACCTTCACAAAAACAGAAATACCTGGAAAAACTCAGCAGGTCTGGCAGCATCGGCGGAGAAGAGCAAAGTTGACGTTTCTTTGAAATGTTGAAGGGTCATGAGGACTCGAAACGTCAACTTTGCTCTTCTCCGCCGATGCTGCCAGACCTGCTGAGTTTTTCCAGGTAATTCTGTTTTTGTTTTGGATTTCCAGCATCCGCAGTTTTTTGTTTTTATTTATATTTATGAGCCAGAACCTTCAACTGATTAGTTATAATAAATAGTAAACTAAAGTATCAATGTCAGATTTAAGCAGGTAGCCCTAGATAAAATATTTAATTATTTGTATTAAAACGTGTTCGCTTCAAATAATGCTGTTTGCAATGCACCAACAAGCAGTGTATTTTTAATATCAGTAGGATTTGTGTTCCAGTCATTAGCTGGGCAATGAGGTAAGATATATGTGTGCTAACTGGAGGAAGGCTCTGTCTGAGCTGTGTGTGGAATGACACCCTCATCAATATTAATTTGTTTTTCGGGGTTTTTTTTTCCCCTGTTGGTGTGAAAGCCTATTAGCATTGATATTTTCCTTGTAACATTGTGACTTGAGTTTTTTATGTTGAAAAGTGGTACCAATATAGCAGAGAATGTAAAGAATGTAATCGTTAAATAGCTAGAGCTGAAGCTGGTTCAAAAAGTGAACAGAACAAATCAATGCCTGTGTGTAATGATAAAGTGGGAATCTGAGGGCTCTGAGGGTTCCTATTTAAAAAAAAAAGTCCATAATAAGATTTGGAATTGTAGGAAACTAATTAAAAGGTGCTTGGAGCATATTATTTTATGGTGTAATTATACTTTTGGTTTTCATCAAAAACAGCTGAAATAGGAGAAGACAGACCCACTTTCTTTTCTGTACCCGCTTGGACGGAATCGTCCCAGATTTTCACTAAGTGTGGAGGCAGGTGGCTAAAAAGATGCTTTACCCACCGGCCACAATGGTGGGTTTTCGCGCCGCATCATCCAAAACCCGCCGCATTAGTTACGCATTCCCGGGAAACACGCCATTTCGATGGCAGGCAGGCTCTCATTTGCCCGGCATGCCATCACCTCACTGCTTCATCAAACTGGGCGCCATATTTAAAGTCCAGCTGTGCGCACACATCTCAGTGCTTCCAGCCCACAACTACTGCAGGGAAGATGTCCACGAAAGGCAAAAAGACTGCAGCCCCCAGGTTTAGTGACATGTCACCGGAACATCTTTTGGACGCCGTGGAGGCCCGCCGCAATGTCCTCTACCCCCACTCTTGCCGCAGGGTGGGCAGCAGCGTGACCAACCAGGCTTAGGAGGTGGTGGCAGTGATGATCATTGCCAATGCTGCACGGAAGAGGTTGGCCATCCAATACAGATAGAGGATGAATGATCTTATCCATGCAGGCAGGGTATGGCAACCACCTCATCACTCTAAACTCTCACACTCAAACCCATCACACATTCATTGGCATCTCCCTCATTGCCAGCTCAAGGGGCATCACCACCCATTTTCTCACACACACCCTCACATCTCCATCTGACCTCATCTCCTCTGCAGACTGCCTCCTCAGCCCTCATCATATTGACGCCACTTGCACAAATCAACATGTGCCCCCACACACCCTGGGATCCCCACTTCCCCAATACAGCTCTCGCCCTGCAGCCTCTTCCCTTGCCTGAGGCCTCTCCTCCCTCTTCCCCAAGCAAGCCTTAGCCCAGCAGCTGTTGAAAAGCCACCCACGTATGGCTGATCTGGTAGTTAGAGACCTACCCATGAGCCCCTCTAAAAGGGATGTGGTGTTGTCTGTGAAGCCTGGCGCTGATGACTGCGAGTGCTGGCCGAAGCAAGGTAGGCAAACAAACCCTGAAGTCCCGAGCGAAGTGCAGCTCACCAGGTGAACATCTCTGATGTGCTGTTGTGAAACACATCGGCCTGTTTTTCCCACCAACGTGGGTGGACGATCCAGCGGGAGAGAAGGGGGGGGGGCTATTCCAGCGGGCAGGCCTAGTAATGATATTCTGATGTATTGCAATGAGGTTCCTGACACCCGATAGCAGAGAATGTGGCCCACCATCGGCGGGTTGAGTGGATGGTCGTGAACTGGTTTCACGCCGGTGTGAAACCGATTACGCCATATTGTCCGCTCACGCCACTAAATACGCCCGACATTGGCCAGCCCTCGTTATCAGCTTGCCAACAAATGGAAACAACGCATTAATTTTTACCTTTTTATTATAATCCTTCATAATTTTGAAGACCCTTGTCAGGCCTTAACTTTCACAGCCCCAAATTTCTCTTCACAGCTGTATTCGACCATCCTTGAACATCCTGGGGAGTCCCTGCTGTGCTTATTCAAATGTTGTTAGCTCGCTCCTATAATGGGGTGCTCAAAAGGTTTCAATTTGTTTCGACAGGGTGGAAAGGATGTTTCCTATTGTGGGTGAGTCCAGAATTAGGGCGCACTGTTTTAAAATTAGGGGTCACCTTTTTAGGACAGATGAGGAGCATTTCTTTCTGAGGGTTGTGTGACTTTGGAACTCTCCGCCTCAGAAGGTGGTGGAGGTGGGGTAATTGAATATCTTTAGGTTGGAGGTAGATAGATTCCTGTTAGGCAAGGGAATCAAAGGTTATCGGGGGTAGATGGAAATGTGGAACTAGAAATACAAACAGATCAGCTATGATTTTATTGAATGGTGGAGCAGGCTCGAGGGGCCAAATGGCTTACTTCTGCTCCTATTTCGTATGTTCATATGTAATACTAGTAGAAAACCCAGAATACCATGCGAAAACAAAACCGAATTGCACTCTTACAGTTGCTGTGAATCAGTAACTTTGCTGATCTGGTGGTAGTCCAGTGTGGAAATATTGAGTGTGAATTTTTTCTTTTCCCCTCTCCTGTTGAACTGCCAGGTTGAAGTTGAAGTTTACCGCAGAGATTCCAAGAAGCTGCCTGGTCTCGGTGACCCGGACATTGACTGGGAGGAGAGCGTTTACTTGAACCTCGTTTTGCAGAAGGTACAGTGAGACTGGTCAGGCACCATCCTCAATATGCAATACCTAAAATGCTTTCCAAACCAATGAAACCTGCAATATCTTGCTGTCCATTGGCCTGGCGGGTTATTCCTTTGTGTGTTGTCAGTAGTCTCTACAATTGCCAGGTGATTATTTATTATTTCAAATACATTAAGGATTTCAAGACAGGTTTCCTACTCCATGTATCTCAATGGACTAAATGCAGTGTTTGTTGTGATAGTAAGGTGGAACAGGCCAGACAGTTTAATACAAAAATAAAAATACCTGGAAAAACTCAGCAGGTCTGACAGCATCTGCGGAGAGGGATACAGTTAACGTTTTTAATTCCTGATCTGTACTGAGTAAGCTGACTTCAATGGAGGTTCTAAAATTAGCCTCCATATCCCTGGGCTAGGAAAGGGAAAGTCAACTAAGGTTCCTACTCCTGGAACTTGCTTGCCAAAAACAAAAGTTGAATATTAAAAGTAACTAATTGCTGTCCTGACAATGTGATAATGTGCTTTTTCCTTCCCTGATCACTGTCTAGTGATTCCTGCTGAAAGCATGTGTTTGGGAACTGAAACTGAAGACAGATTAGGTTTGACTCTGTCCTTCTAGTTCAATAGCTCAATAACACTTCATGTTCTAACCTTGTATAAGAAGTTGTTTTCTTGACCGATATTGTAATTGAGGAGGAAGAAATTTTGCTAGAAACATGCACCTTTTAATATCCTGTTCGGTTCCACAGGACCAGGGCCACAACAAAGTAAATGCTATAAATCACTGTCCGTAAGAGCTCTTCCCTTGCTTCCTTTCTTGAGTCCCTCACGGGTGGGACAAATTTCTCGAGACTCTTTAACAACTTTCTCTATGATATCACACACTGATTGCAGCTAAACTAGAGCACCCTCTAGTGACAGCTCAATTTTTGATCGTTAATCTGATTTATTGGCTGTAATTTGCTGTATGAGTTCTAGCGACGGGAAACCCGAGTGAATAGGACAAGCAACTGTGCAGCCCCTCAACCAGTCCGATTGAAGGATTGTGAAATTAACAGCGCATGGTCTGATCAAGGAAGTACAAATTAGAGTGGATGAATTTGATGCGATATCAGATACAGAAAGAGCAGGAAAGAAAGATTGGATTAAGAGAGAAAAGACAAAGGAAAAGTAATGTTTGAAAACAGTTACAATTTTAAATCTTTAACATTAATTAAAATTTGAATGAATGAGACTCAACATTTATAATTGTTAATCTCAGTGTCAGAGAGGTGGTTTGACAACAATTGACACATCAAGAAGGTACTTGGAATGAAATGGCAAAGAGCATTCTGTGGCAAGTTTAGTTTGTATCTACTGTGCACACAGCAACTTCATGCCATTTAATGTATTTCAGTGGTGAGGCAGGCAGCGAGATGCCATTCTTGCTAAGTGAACAGAGAAGCAGCACAACTCTGACAATAACTCTTGGATTTCCATGTTTAATTGTGTATACACAGTCATCTTAAGTTGCTGTAACATTGGCACTGGCAATTATTCATGCACATTTAACAACAACTTGCAGGCTACTTTACAGCACAGGAGGAGGCCATTCAGCCTATTGGGCCTGTGCTGGCTCTTTTGAAAAATCTATCCAATTATAGTCTGACTGCTCTCTCCTCTTAGCCCTATAAATGCTTTCTTTTCAAGTATATATCCAACTTCCTTTAGAAACCAACAATCCAATCTGCTTCCAGCACCCTTTCAGACAGTGCATTACAGCTCGTAGCGACACATTTACAACAGCTCCCCTTTTTGTCCCTCTGGCCTTTTGCCAACTGTAATAATGTGTGTTCTGGCTATTGATCTTCCTGCCAGTGAAAAGAGTTTTTCCACATTTACACTCTAAATCCTTTAAAATTTGAATACTTGAATTAAAATTTCCTTCTCTGCTCTGGACAGAGAAATTCCAGTTCCTCTTATCCTGAGGTGAAGGGATTGGCTCTATTCTTTTATTATTGCCGTAAATTAACACTTTTTAAATTTACATCAAATCTTGAATATTTTGAAATTGTATTTTTTTTTATCCCACAGGAGTTAACAGGAACTTGTGGTTTGTGAAGTGATGGATATCTCCGCTATGATCTTCACCCCAGAGACTGTATTAGTCAGTGAATCTGACTAGAGGTGGGGGGAGCTCCGTCCACACACAAACCAGTACTGATCTTTTTTTAAGTAAGGGTTTAAAGTGATTACAGTCGGGAGAGATAATATTTCACAGGAAACTTTAGTTCATGTAGTGTAGTCGTTATGATGCTCTATTAACAAACCAGTGCCAAAAGTGAGAAATTGTGAATTTGGATTTGTGTAATTGGTCAATTTGTGGTAAAGCACAAGTACTTCAGTAGAGGAAATGTAATTCTGCTTATGTGGCTGAAAAAAATTACAAAATTGCAATTTAAAAAAAAACTGTTAACTGGGAGGAAGAAACCCACTGAAGTTGTCTGTATTTCCTTTCTTTGAAATCTGCCGAATTGATTTATTTCAATTTGATCGCTTCTGTTTGTGAGCTTATTTTATTGCACAATAAACACGCTTTTCAATTTTTCTGTAATATTTTGTTTAATTTGTCAGCTGACTGCCCCCTCCCCTACCCAATTCAACTGTAGCTTGACCCAGAAAAGGGGGACACTAACATTAGAGCTGGATGCTATGAACACCCTTCCTGTTCATATAGGGTTACTGGAGGACAAACTTTACACAAACTTCCTTTTCTGTGTCGTCATTAGCAGCTCCTCAACTTTTGTGCAGGATGGGGTGCAGAGAATACTGCTAAATCTCTAACAATGCTTCAAATGAGCCAATCTCTCACGTGGCCTCTCACCATTTAGAACATCTGGTAATAGATTCACCTTCACAATTAATTTGGGTCAATGAAGAAATCAGTAGGTACCAAATGTTGGACTGTACTGACAGTCAAGCAGCAGTAGAGTCACTCAGCTGAGCTCAGTGGGCTATGGAGTGGGGAAAAAATTACTTGCTTAAAAAATACATAAATGTAGATGTCTAGTGAAAGCAGAATTGAACTTGATTGTGATGCACCGCACTGTTCAACAGCCTTTCAACACTGTCTTGATTCACATGTAACAGATGAACGTTTGGACAAGTTACCAGAAGGTTGCAAAATTGGTGTCCAACCTGCGTTTCTCTCTCTTTTTCTGCAGCTGGAATATGTAGTGACATGTGCTGTATGCACACGCTCAGATGGAGGAGACATTCACATCCATAAGAAGAAATCGCAGGTGCGTGACTGACTCTATTTTGCATGGAAAGATACTGGCGATATGGAAAGTGTGGCCCTGCTGGCCTTGAGTTTTGTTTTAAGCTTTGCTGAGAAGACATGTAAAAGTTCAAAGTTGCCTATAAACCATTACAAACCTAAGGCCCAGATTTAGGGTTCAGCAGTGAAGTGATGGGGTATGCCACTGGCCACTGACCTCTGAAAGCTGCCCACAAAGATCTAGCGAGCACTTTGTTCTAGATTTCACCCTTTCTGACATTAATTTCATTCTGGCGCCAGCTATCGGGAATCTCTGGTATCCCGCAACACTGCTGTCATCAAGCAAGCTAAGCAGCCAATCACATTGAAGAATTCTAATAGACAGCAAACCGGGAAGACAAGCCATTTTTTGTCATTCACTTGTAATTTTACAGAAACAAAATAAAGGCTGGAACGTCATCATGGTATTAAGGTAGAAGGTAAATATGAACAATTTTTAAAGAAAATAAGTTTTATTTAAAAATTTTATGGAATTTTATCATGGAATGGAGAAAATTAAGGCTTCACAAATAGTCATCCAGAAAGGTTGTTCAGCAATTATTCGTCTGCTCTGAAAAAGCAACTTATTCCAGGTTTTTGCAGCAAGACTAATTGCACAAAAAGTGGAGGGTTCATGTCAATTTTGTAATTTCGAGATGATTTTCATCTGTGAGGACTTCAACTATGCATCCTGTGGAGGAGTGGGGAGTCACTGACAGTAACTTCTGGATTTTTGAAATTAATTAATATGTGGACACCAGAAGTTACTGTCCGTTTTACAGAACTGATGGTGAATGCTGACTGTTTAGCTTTCATTGCAACTGCAAAATCTGGGACATGTAAGTAAATATATCACACTCCCAATCTAACAGACAAATCATCTGCTAAAAAGAAATGAGCAAATTTTCATAACCTCAATTCATTATAGCATTGCCATTTTCTGCATTGCTGTACAAGAAATTACATCAAGGTGGAAATGTCGAGAACATTTTCACCAAGGATGGCCTTAGCCAGGAGCAAAACTTTGGATAATTTTATACCACAGTCAGCTTTAATTTAAACTGAACCGGTTTGGAATTCAGGACAACCAGGAAGCACATGAGCCAGCTCCGTATCTATTTAACATGCCCATAGGGAATTGGTGCTTTAAAGTGAATGGCATTATACATGAGTAGAAGCAAATGTAGGATATATTTATCAATTTTGGCCTGGCTTTAGTACTTAATCAAGCCTTCCCTAGCAGGTTTAAATCTGGTTTCTTTCCATATCCATCCTCCTCACAACTGATCAACAAATAAATCCAGCCAGCTGGGAAACGAAAGCTGTACCTCCTCAATGGGTATATTGCATCAGCTGCCTCGGTAGGTTCAGTGGGCAAGCAGCCAATAATTATACAAGAGGCATCTCTACAGGTTAGTAACCAGCTGTGGTTTGGCCTGTTTGCAGATAGTGAGTAGTGTCAACACTAGACCTTGCCAATCACTCTTTACCTTCCAGTTACTACACTGAATCTCTCAGCAATTGTTCAGTTTATAAGAATTCTTTGCTGGTTTCCTACAGAGCTTATTATTGCTATTATTATTAAAGTTATATTGGGATACTGCACTTTCTCTCTGTTAAAATCAAAATCATTGTCCCTCTTGCCTTTTTTTAAACAGCAAGTATTTGCTTCCCCAAGCAAGCATCCAATGGATAGTAAAGGAGAAGAATCCAAAATCAGTTATCCAAACATCTTCTTCATGATTGACAGTTTTGAGGAGGTAATTTTTTTTCTCTAATATTTGCTGGAGTTTGGGGCACTGTTATCATGTCTATCAGCTGAATTGGCCAGTTTCTCTCAGGCCATTAGACAAGTTCTACCTGTGGGCCAGTAATCCTAATGAGCAAATTCAGGGCTGTAGCTGCTTGTACACTTCAGGCTCCCGGTCAATGCTGAGTTCTTCAAAATCTGTTTTGCATCTGCAGTAAAGTCTTTTATTTTGAAGGGTGATGGCTTATGTTACATGCATATATCCCTTTAAATCAGTGATAGGTATCCCTGCAGGGAAGTGGTGTCAATAAAAAACATTATTAATAAACATACATGCCTTTGTTACCTTTAGACTTAACTATTCCAAAACGCTCTTGGTTGTTCTCCCAGGGTCTACCCTCTCTAAATTTGAGCTCATCCAAAATTCTGCTGTCTGTATTCTAACTCACACCAAGTCCCATTTACCCATCACCCATTTGCTTCCTGACCTACACTGGCTCCTCTTTAAGCAGCACCTTGATTTTAAAATATGAACGTAAGATAATATAATATAAAAGCAAAATACTGTGCATGCTGGAAATCTGAAATAAAAGCAGAAAATGCTGAAAATGCTCGGCCAGTCTGGTAACATCTGTCAAGAGAGAAACTGAGTTAAAGTTTCTCTTTCATCAGAATGCACAACTTTGTTTCTCTCTCAACAGCTCTGGCAGCATCGGTGGAGTGTTTCCAGCATTTTTCATTTTTATTTTAAAATTCTCACCCTTGTTTTCAAATCCCTCATGGTCTCGCCCCTCCCTATGATTATAATCTCCTCCATACCCGCAACTCTCCGAGATATCTGCTCCCCTCCAATTGTGGCCTCTTGTGCGTCTCTGATTTTAATCTTTGCACTGTAGCTGGCCATGCTGTCAACTGCCAAAACCCTAAGCTCTGGGATTTCTCCCTAAACCTCTCCACCTTTCTTTCCTCCTATAAGACACTGTTTAAAATTTATCTCTTTGACAAAACTTTTGGTCCTTGCCCCAATATCTCCTTATGTGGCTACGCATCAATTTTGTTTTATCATGTCCCTGCGAAGGGTCCTGGTATGTTTTATTATGTTAAAGCTACTTTTTGAGCATATGTTGTTGTTGCTGGTGATGGTGACTTCCAATTAATTAATGTCTTCAATGCAAAAAAAAAAGTCTCAAGGTGTTTCAGAAATGAAAATAGACAGGGAAAGAGATGCTGCACTGAGTTGAGAACAAGGAGGTATAATGCCCCAGAGTCAAAGGATGGCACTTAGGAGAATCATTGGTGCAGAGAGTGGGATGCAAACAGGACTTGAGGGAGGATTGAGATAAATGGACACACTGCCTAGGAACAAAGAGTTTAAGAACTTTACAGCGAAACTGAATGGTTAGAGGTGGACACATCCTGAGGTCAATTAGCAATTCATTGTTAGTGCAAGGATCCATAGATTAACAACTTGGTAGGTTAAGGAGCTCGACAATCTTTTGCCAGAGAAGAAATCAATCGCGTTTCTTTGTCTTCGAATCCTTTTAAAGATTGTTCAGTTGTGATTTGTGCCTTGCCTGGTGCAAAATAGCCAAGCTAAATTTCTCTGCACTTTCTCCTAGATTTTTTTGTTTGTGAGCGTGCTTTGTTTTAATCTAATTTCTTCTCCATGAGAGCAATTTCTTTGAGTTTATTTGATCCTGTTTTCCCATTTGTCCAGCAGGAAGTAACATTTCATGAATCAAGTCTTTCTCTCTGATTTTTAACTCCAGTCCCTCCCCCTCAGTGAAGTTGCATGTTGGGTAGCTCAGCTAATTCATGGCACAGTCCACAGGCCTTGGTAGGCCCTGTCAATCGTGCAACAGGAGTGTATGTTAATACGAGTCTTCAGGTGTGTTTTTATTAGTTCAGGGAAGAATCATAGAATGAGCAATTCTTCACCTGGCTTTCTAGAAATAACATTGCTGCCTGTACCAACTCTTAAATGGAACAACTAAGATTGCATTATATTGTGGAATTAATTATCACCGTACACTGTTTTATTCAGAGTAGGAGCTGACAGATTCCTGTGATTTGAGGGGTGACGATAGAATAACATATTTCCATAACTTTTGGCTTTGATAATTCAAAGTAAGCTATAAGGGGCAATTTAGATCCATTTTCTCTCAGATAATGAGCATCCAGCCTGAATTTTTGACTCCATTTGTTACAGTTGTCTACTTTGCTTGCATCTGTTTCTTGACCCTACTTGGAGCTGTACTACAATAGGTGTGGCTAAGAAGTTTGATTTCAATTCGAGGGATGAATGTGCATTGTTCAACAGTACACTCAAAAGAAACGAACCTATTAAAAGATTATTATTTTAAGTTCTTTGCAGAACGTGGATGACAATATTAGGCAGGATTGTCTAATTATTAATAGAGAGGTCTTGATTGTTCTAGATCCAAGTTGTAGTTTCTATGATGTTGCCTTGTGTGTCTAAACTAGTTATTCTGTCACTATGGCTGTTGTTATGTAACCTGGTTCTCTTCTGTTTTGTTCAATCACAGGTATTCAGTGACATGTCTGTGGGAGAGGGAGAAATGGTCTGCGTTGAACTAGTCGCCAGCGATAAAAACAACACGTTCCAGGGAGTAATATTCCAGGGGTCCATAAGATATGAAGCATTAAAGAAGGTATACGATAACCGGGTAAGTGTGCTGCTCTTCTGCAATGTGCAAACCCTGAATGATCTTGTAGTCTTGCTGTATTGTGTGAAATTTCTCTACAATTACCTTGTTGAGACCACACGTAGTATTGTGTACGGTTTTGGTTTGCTTACCTAAGGAAGGACATACTCCACATAGAAGGAGTGTAACAAAGTTTTACAAGACTGATTCCTCACCTGGCATGTGGGAGTTGGCCTATGAGAAGTGATTGATAGACTTGGCCAAGAGTTTAGAAGAATGAGAGGCAATCTAATTTAAACGTAAAACTCCTAAGGGGTTTGGCAGGGTAGATTTTGGGAGGCTGTTTCCCTTGGCTAGGCAGTCTAGAACTAGGGGTCATGGTCTCACAATAAGGAGTTGGCCATTTAGGACTGAGATGAGGAGAAATTTCTTCATTCAAAGGGTTGCGAATCTTTGGAATTCCCTACCCGATAGGGCTGTGGATGTTCATTTGTTAAGTATATTCAAGATTGAGATGGTTAGATTTTTAGATTTATTTATTTGTTCATGTGTGCTCTGCCCAAAGACTGGACCTTGGCTCATGTCTGCTGATGCTTCTTCCTGAGCCGTTTTCTTGGCAGTTTTTTTGTCAGTGATGGTTTTCCATTGCCGTTCACTCTTGGGAAGGGTGACAAAGCAGATCCCAAGTCTACCTAAGCCAGAACGAGAATCAAACCCATATTGTTGGCATTATTCTGATCCACACGCTAGCTGCCTAGCCAACTGAGCTAATTTGAAGTGCAATCACACCCCTGCTCTCACTCACCTATGTTAACAACAATGTCTCCCACCAGCCTCCCACCAGATAAGAATTTAAAATTCTTATCCTTACATTTAAATTCCTCCATGGCCTTGCCCGTCCCTATCCCTCTTAACATCCTCCAGGCCTACAACTCCCCTTATCGTTCAATTTCCTCTAATGCTTCTATTAACAGCCTTAGGATGTTTCTCTACATCTAAAAGTATCAATTGCAAGTTGTTGATGACGGTATGGCAGCAGAAGTAATTGTAGTTCAGACAGCAAGGTTGAATAAAAATATAAACAATGATCTTAATAATTCACTGTCACCATGTGGCCTACAAACTAATGTCACTTCGCCTCCTGTGAAAGGCCCCTTTAAAGATTGGACATGCTGCCCCACTGTCAGGCTGGCGAGAAGTTTGTTGCAAAGTTAAATGTTACAAAGGCCCTCTCTCCTTTTGTGCAGGGCTATCCATATTATTAGAATTTAATAGAGGCATCTAAATATTCAAACTTTTGTCCCATCCCATGATTGTGATTTTGTGACTCCTATTTTGCTTGCAAATATTAAATTTTTCTAGAGTTCAGTTTTTGATGATTACCATTTTTCATCTTATCAATTTGTTTGTTGATTTTTCTTTGTTTTGCTCTTTCCCTTTCTCCACTATTAATAAACCTTGATTTAAAGCACTAGAGTCTGAGGCAGTGTGTAGTGAAGTGAGGACTACTGGAAACTCTCAGGCCAGATGGAGCTCTCTTTTTGATGCTGTGGCTTTGATTTTAATAACTGGGAAAAAGTAAGGCCAAGGCCATTATGTATTGCACCAGCGAGGTTGGGGAAAAAGGGGAGTAGAGGTTGTAGAAAGTAGCAATAGGGTGAAAGCAAGCTTAAGTTTTGAATGCCTGAAAATTGAAACAATTAGAGGCAAGGAGTTCTACGGTTTTAAGGTCTTGGGGAAAGTAGGAGACTGAGGAATCCTAGGGCAGAATTTTTAGCTCCACGGGCGCATGCCCGACCCGACTGAGCATGAATTAACGCACGTTGACGTTGGCCGAGCGTGCCGACGTCAACACACAGTCGCGCGCTAAGTCAGTCAGTGGGCACGCCCCAGAGCCGGCAGCACACCCGCTGACAATTAAAAGGCTGACTAAGGCCGGTAAGTTATCAATTGTCCTTAATTTTTCACTGCCCATTTAACCTAATGGTTGATTGGCAGGCGAAAAGGCCAAGTGGCCTTTGCATTTTTTTGGAAACCTCATCCACAGGTGGGATGAGGTTTCCAAAAGCAAATACAAATGAAATAAAAACCTTAATTTTTAATTAAAAACATGTCCCTGCTCATGTGACAGTGTTTTTTTCAATATCTTCTTCATCTCCCTGAGGCAGCTCCGTGCCTCAGGGAGATTATTCAGTGCTCTTTCACGTGCGTGCACAAAGTTTGTGCTAGGCCTGCTCACTCTCCTTCCTCCCACCCCCCCCCACCCGCACAGGCAGCGCTCAGCATTGCTGCTCGTGTATCACGCTGGGTGGGCCTTAATCAGCCTGCCAGTGTGGAATCACGGTGCGCTGTTGATCGCGGGAGGTGGTCAGTTTCCTGACTGTCCCCCGCCGATCCCGCAGGCCAAGGGCAAAATTCTGCCCCTAATTCCAATACAACATGGATGTGGCGTGGCAGAAGAGCCTTGAAAATGTGTTTGGAGCTTCAAAGATGGACCACATATCAAACTATTTACCTGTCAAACTTCAGAGGAGCAATGATAACTATCCATATTCATAAAGTAGAAAAAGACAAGAAAGATTACAATTCAGAAAGTGTGATTAGAGGCTGAAGGTGATCGAGGCATCTTTCTTTGGACTTCAGATTTCTTCTCGTCTCCCTGCTAAGGAGTTTGAGAAAGCTGTGCAGAGCCATGATCACCTCCCGTCTGGAGGATTGTTACATTTTGAGCACCGAACCTCAGGAAGGATATATTAGCCTTGTTAAGGGTACAATATTTTCATATTCACCGGAATAATATCAGCTTAAAGGGTTTAATTATGAAGACAGAATACATAACCTTGGGTTGTATTCCGTTCCATTTAGAAAATGATCTAACCGAGATATTTAAAAGATTTGGTACAGAGGAATCTTAAACAATAGCGTGATCGTAAAGTGAGAGCCACGCCACTTAGGAGTAAAATCGCGAAGCAATTTGTCTCAAAAATTAGTGGCAATCGAAAACTCGCTACCCCAAAAGGCAACGGATGCTGAAATTTTCAAAAGTGGAAATCCTTTGATTCTTTGTTAGGTAAGGATACCAAAGGATATAGAACAAAGATTAAATGGAGTTGATGTACAGATCAACCATGATCTAAATGAATGATGGAATGGCTTACTCTTGTTCCAATTGGGTGCACAATTCAAATCTGGGATGAACTTGGACTTGGAAACATGAACAAATTATGTCAGAAAAATTAAAATATTTCCATTGCAAAACCGAAGGCACAGAGGTCAAATTTAAAATGAATCAGCATTGCACTGAGTACTGAAGATGTGTGATCTAAAGCAAGTTAATGAATGCAGAGTGAAATGATCAAGAATGGAATAGAGGTAGATGATAAGTGAAGGCAGTCTTTTATGTTGGAAAGATGGATCGGGAGAGAAGATCCCCTGGGGAACTTATCAGTTGGATAAACTACCAACCTTAGCACGTGTAGCGAATTGAACGGAAATTGTGTGGCCATGAAGATAGCTTTGGCATAAAAGCAGTAAATGCTAGAAATGCACAGCAGGGTCATCAACATCAGATCAATAATTCTCTTTCTTCCAGGAATGCCTTGCTTCAGAGGCTGAATGCTGCGCTTGTTGCTCTCTTGAGCACTTACTGGTGCCCTAATGAAAAATTACTTTGTTAAAGGAACTGCAGCTCTCAAAGCAGTTCTGGTAGTGTAAGATGAGTAACCAATTCCCAGATGCATTTTATGCACCAGCTTGCAGCTAACCCAGCTGCCCTATGTTTAAATGTGTGTAAACTGGCAATTACATCATTCAGCTGTTTGAATAATTTTAATTAAAAGTGACTGGTTTTTCTCAGCTATTAGTAAATATTGTTCATGTTGCTTTAAAGATACCCAGTGGAGACCAACACCTTGCTCAGATTCATGGAATTTTCTTTACGTCTTTTATAATTGTTGCTCTGCCTTTGCTTAGTATAGAAGAGGCAGCACCCGTTCAAGTTTGAGATAGATTTGCATGCCTGAAAAATGTGCTGGCCTCCTCTTTTTTTATCTTCCCTGTCACTTCCCATCTCCTCTAATTTGGTTTGTAAAACCTTTAAAAATAGTAATGTCTGGCTTGTTTGGCTCATTGTGTAACAGAAAAGCTGTGAGCTCTCATCATACAGCCCCAGGGTTGATCGTCTGATCTCTGAGTGAGCTGACCTTAGCCGAGCCAGCAATAGTAGCACTACAACTGGCCTGTCTCCAGAGTAGAGAAAGGAAAATCAGTGCTGGTTCCTAGACACCGTTCCTGTCCAGTAATCCCCTAATGGAGAGTGTATTGATGCCAAGTATGACAGGAAACACAGCTAAGATAGACAAACAGTAGAGTAACTTGCCACGACCAACTGTTTAGACTTGCACAGGAAAAGAAAGCAACTTAGAGGGCTACCAGCCTTGAGAGGGGCTCAAAGAACATTGATTACATCAGTATGTTTTTTTTTAAATTTTCTTTCAGGTAAGTGTTGCTGCTAAGATGGCCCAGAAGATGTCTTTTGGCTTCTATAAATATAACAACATGGAATTTGTCCGAATGAAAGGCCCCCAAGGAAAAGGGCACGCTGAGATGGCTGTGAGTCGCGTTGCAACAGGAGACACGTCACCCTATGGGACGGAGGAGGGTTCTGAGCCAGACTCACCTCTGCATGAACAAGTAAGTAGAGCAAACTGTTGAGTCTTGACTCTTGTAGACTTCCAGTCCCCCTGGTCTTGCCACAATTCAGCATTCCTGCAATCCACAGAATTTAGGGTAATCATTTACATTGACTTTACTTTGTTTCTGCCCATTATTTAGAAATCTAATGATCCTACAGTACTTCTAGCTGTGTTACAATCCCTTAGATTAGTGAGGAAGAAAGTTGCGCATCAAAGGAATATATCAATAGACTATCAGGTGGGCAGGAAAGTGCCAAATTGAATTCAATTTGAAAAAGTGAGAGGTGATGCTTTTGGGAAAGAAAAACAAGGCATGAGAAATGTGGAGGAACTGAGGAATGTTGAGGGACATATCCGCAGATCCATGAAGGTATCAGGACAGGGAGATAAGGTGATGAAGAAGGAATGTAGGATGCTTCCCTTTACTAGTCAAAGCAGAGAATGTAAAAACTAGAACTGTAGAAAACATTGATTAGGCCACAGCTAGAGTACTGGATACAGACCTGGTCTCCACATTATAGGAAGGATATGATCAAACTAGAGAGAGTACAGAGGACACTTACAAGATGTTACAAGCATGCGCTGGATTTTTCCATCCCGTGTGCATGCGCGTGCCCAACCCGAACGGGCATGAAATGCATGAGATGACATTGGGCGAGCGTCCTGACGTTTTGCTCGGTGGGCGCGCGCAAAATCGGAAGAGCATCCACTGATAATTAAGCCCATTAACACCCCAATTGTCAGCGATTTTTTTTTGTTTTTTGTGGCCCGTCTAACCTTACAGTTGGCAGACGGGCCAATCAACCAGGTGGGCTTAGCATTTTTTATGAAACCTCATCCAAGGGCTGGATGAATTTTCCATTAGGATTTAAAATAAAAAGTAATATCTGGGGACTTTTAATGAGTCTGCTTTCAGGTGCTTGATTGTGCTGTATGGACATTTTTTGCAGCAATGCTTTATTTTCTTATTTGCAGGTCTGCGGCTCCCTGAGGCAGCTGTCTGCCTTCAGGGAGCTCTCTCAAAGCGCTCGCCCACACCCGCAGTGTCTGCTTCTGGGCCTGCCAATCGCACATGCCCAACGAGCTAACATTCAGGCCAGGGAGAATTTTAGATATGAGAAAAGATTGCATAGACTGGGGATAATTTCTTGGGAAGAAGGGAGGCTAAAGGGAAATTTAAGTGAGGTGTATAAGATTAAGGAGAGCATAGATTGATTGAATAAGATGGATCTATTTCCTTTACCAGAGAGGTCAATAACCAGGGACCATAAATTTAAATTAATTGGTAGGAGGATTAGAGGGGAGTTGAGGAGTAATTCTTTCAGCCAGAGAGGTTCTGACACTCACTGTCAGAAAGGGTGATAGAGGAACAAACCTCATTGCATTTAAAAAAAATATGCTTGGATGTGTACTTGTACAGGACTATGGAAAGCAGGATTATTAGACTGGATAAATCCATTTTGGCTGGCAGGGCCAAATGGCTGCCTCCTGTGCTGTAAATTTTATACGTTTCTCTTTATATGTTTGATCAAGTTGATTTTGAGCTTCTCAACCTGGTGAAAAACTGGTTGCTGCCCATTATAAAAAGTGGTGTCCTTAGGAAAGCCTTCTCACATTTTTATGAATAATTTGTGTATGGGGAGGTCCACCCTCCTCCCTAAGTTTCTCCCCCTCTGTAAGTCAAAATTAATGCAGTCAAATCTGTCTGTTTTTTTAAATATTGTAATTGAAACCAATGGTTATGAAAATTAGGTGGTTTTATTAATGGCCAATTTTAGGCCCTGGATGTGGGGTGGGGTGGGGTGGCTGGGAGGTGGAATTGGTGGTGGATGGTAAGTTGGAAAATCTACCCTGATGTGGCTTGTGGCATATTGTCACCAAGCAGCAGAACGTGGGTTCCTGGTTTCATCTTTTTCGCTCAGTACAGATGGGTAGCTTCCCAAAAGTAGCAGCAAACCTAGAAGGGAGTGTCATCCTTACAGTATCCTTTGTCACCTCTATCTGATGATTTATCATAGCTGGAAGCTTAGTCACTTGCAATTGTATATGTGGGCACTGGGATGAAGTGGTCATACTTTTAAGCCCAGTTTCAAATTAGTTTTGCCCATTAGCAGTCTTGCCTGTACACTCACCATTCAATTGAAACTACACATGGAGGATTGGATTTACAAATGGATGCCTGTATTTTAATTTTCTAATTTTGCATGCATAAATTAAATGGAAGAATAAATGGCTTTTACTGTGGTATTGACTATTGTGTTTTAGAAGTTTTATTGAGTTATTGCTGTTTCCAAGGCAAAAATTAGGATGCACAATTGGCCTTATTGTTCCCAGGCCAGGGAAAAGAAAAATCAACAGCAATTCCTGCTCCTGACTGCTATCTCGTAATCTCTGCTGAAAATTATGCATGTGTATGGACCCTGCTTGAAAGCAGGATTAATTCAGTTCCAAAGTTTCTTTATTGCCCAAGGTGCCATTGAATACTGTTAAGGATCATAAACATTGAATGGCCATTTGGTTGAGATTGAGAGTTGAGGCCCGTTGATAGCATTAATGTTGACCTTCAGAGGAGGGTGGACCTCTCCGAATGCAAATTATTCATAAAAATATGAGAATGCTTTTCCAAGGGCGCCAAGTTTTATCCCCCTCTTGTTTTTAGATATACCATGACTATGTGTCTTGTTAAAAACAAATGTTCACACTTTGCCAAAGAGCCCCTTTGGCAGTAGTTCTGAAGCATGTTCTACAATGTTGTGACATTGTCCAACTTATAACATTGCAATTTCTCATCACCAGGGGGATGCTTCTCCTTCCTGCAGTGCATTTTGGGTATGTTAACATTACCCCCACCAGTCTGTGTTGTGTTTGCTGTGTTGTGTGCCTTCCTTTATATATTATATATTTATGTATATATATTGGAAAAATCATGTCACCTGTGACTAGCTATCGAGTGTTGCATGTGTAGATGGATATTTGTGTAAATATTGTATAAAATCTAGTGCACAGCTCCCAATAGTGTAAAAGCTACCATGTGAAGTTAAGGCCAGGCTGCTAGTAATATTTGACCCAAGGTCAGAGATGTCAAACTGTTTCATTTGTTTAAGGAATGCCTGCATGCTCTCTGCCACCCAACACAATGACTGTCCATATGCTGTTGCTGGCTTTTACTTGCCCTCCCTTTCCCACTGCCCTGAGCATTATTCAGCTTCTTGTGATACTGGCAAAACAACATTCTGTCAATTCAGCCTGGCACTGAAAACAACCAGTCAATGGGACAACGCTACATCTCACATAAATTGGACCTGTTTTAGTGAATCCAAAAAGCTTTCATTTTTTTTCTAAATAAAACTGTTCTTAATGTCGTCAGGCATGCCATGTTGGACAAGATTCTATTTTATTTCTTGAACATGTTGCATTTGATTTTAAAATTTCCTGAAACAAAATCAGGCTTACTTTGAGCGTAAGGCACTAACGGCTGAAACTGAAGCAATCGATGAAATCATATGGATATGTTGAATGCTCAAAACTCAATTAAGTTACTCAGTTATTTAGGCTCCTTGCTTCCACTGGAGGATAATTTATTTGGCTGTGATCATTATTTGCACAATGGAATAAATATTTTAGGTATGCAGGTATAAAATAATTAAACTGGCTAATTAATGTCAGTTGCCACTAAATTGTGGTGCGTTTTTTGCTGGGCTACATTAGGTGCTGGGCTGAGGTTGCTGAAACACATTTCATGTTGAGCACTTCCATGTAGAGCTGGCAGAGAAAGTAGTTTTCCATCCTACTGGCCTAGTCTGGATCTGAACCTGTTCTTATTTCAAATTGTTTTGTGCAATACAAAGATATTATTAACGAGAGCAAGGAATTGAAGATGTTGTCAATTTGTTTTCTCAAGTGAGTGCAGATTTTTTAATAATTCAGTATGATGATTATAAATTTTTAACCTCTAAGCCTCCCTCTTTCCCTTCTCACTCACTGTTTCTCCTGACCGCTTCCACCTACCATCTTACCGATCTCTCTGCCCTCTGCCTCTCTCTCTTTTCCCCCCTCTCATGCTCTCTCTCCTCTCCCCATCTCCCTTCTTGATCTCTCTTTTGCTCACTCACTCACTCTCTCTCTCTCACACTCTGAAATACCAAGCTATAAAGGTCATTATTCTTTGCTGCAAGGCTGGAGTTCGGCACTGCAATGTAATGAACTGTGCTTAGGCGTCTGTGCTTAAGACTGCAGTACAACCAAGCTGATTTGGCAAATGCCACTTTCTGTTAATTAAAAAGTTAGAGGAAGGCAGCGGTTTGTTTGCAGTCTATGTAGAGGCAGAAACAGCAGGTGCATGGGTTTTGTCGCCTATATGGAGCCAGAGTAATTCCATTTCTGTTTGCTTTAGATTCTCTTGAAATCCATTGTGTGGAATGTGTAGTACAACCTCTCAGCACAAGACATTATTTTCAGATCTCTGAGCTGAATGAAACCACCTGCTGTAGACTGATCCATGTAGTGAATATTAACTCCGACTGCTCGAGATCTTCCTTTTTCCAAATATTGATTGATTTTAAGTTTATTTTCTAATTAGTACATTTATTCTACTTCAAAACAAAATAAAATTTTATAGAAAAGCAGCTTCTGAAGTAATTGAGCTGACCTAACTGCAGTACCTCATGGACTCTGTGCAGTATATTACTTATCCCTTTTCTTGCAGCTGTTGTGGGCCATCGAGAGCAAACTAATGAGTCCGTTTCCATTGGTGCTCTTGGTGACCTAGCTGAATATGAATGGATTGAAATGACTTTGCTGCAAAGTTTTGGGTTTAACTAAGGACCGTACCGAACACCAAATATAACTTATAGCCCCCAATACTTTTCTCCATGACTATCTGGGTAGCAGCACATCATGTCTCACATGAAATTCTGAAGTCAGCTTAGTTTGAACAGTGAAGATGATCTGCTGCCCTTGGAAGTGCAGCACTTTGTAAGGGAGAGGGAGGAAATGGTGTGCTTACTGCATGATTTAAATGGCCACAGCAGCTTCAAAAACAGTTCTTGATGATACCCTTACTTTGAATGCTAGCACCACCATTCAGCCTGAAGCATGTGGTGGCTTCAGGCAGATCTGCAGCTGACAGCCTATCCCAGAGACCTGAAGTGCGCTTCCAGAATTCTAATAGTGCGATACATGATGACATTAATGACAGTTTTCACCTTGCATGCTGCAGTGCTCCTGTTCACAAAAGTGAACGAATGCAGGGGATGTGATTGATGCAGGGAACATGTATAGTTGTGGTATTGTGATTTGTGATTCCATTGAACTTTGGGAAATCCTACCATTTAAAAAGGTGATTTTGCTTCTTTGAGGAACTTCCCCTAGCAAATAATGCAGTTGCAGTCTGAATGACCCTACACCTTAAATGATGAGAATGATGGTGAATTCCTCAGCCACTGGTAGTAGTGTCAATGGTGCAGGTGGGATCATAGGTCAGTTTGTACCAGAACTCTTTGATTTATTTTGTGGAATGCAGCCTGTACTCTGGACGTACTGTTCCTGGATCAGCTAGAGATCAGAGGACTAAGGCCTATACATTCAGGAGTGCAGGAATTGGGTATATTTTGTTAGGGTTGAGGCACAAAAAGGGTATGATCACACAACTGGGGTTATTTATAGGCCTCCAAATAGTGAGAGAGAGAGATAGAGGTGCAAATCTGTTGGGAAATCCGAGATGTGCAAGATCTATATAGTGGTGATATTGGGCACTTGATCCTAATCAATATTTGGGTAATTAATGTTAGAGTTAGGGGTAAGGTAATTTTTCCTTAAAAAATACAACAGCTTTGCCTCAACAGGTCCTTGTGATAAGACATATTATGCTCCATTAAGCCTATACATAAAGAAATTTAACCCCTCTCCAGACGTTCTGCAACAATTTTAAATTGATCGCCCCTCACCACCAATGCCCAGCCAGTGTCAATAGTCTTCTATTAAATGTTGTCAGTCTTCTGTTCCAGTGGAACTAGTCCCAGTATTGTCATGGTCTCCTCGTATGATTTCCCATTTCCGTCCATTAGAACACTGCAATCCAGTATTATTTAGGCATGTTTGAACAAAAGTGCTGTAACTTAAATCATTTTTTTTGGTTACAATTTTAGGTAACTTCCTTCAGCACACCACCAACTCCTGAGCGCAACAATCGTCCGTCCTTTTTCTCTCCTTCATTACGCAGAAAAACACCCAAAAATCGGATGGCAGAAATGAAGAAGTCTCATTCAGCCAATGACAGTGAGGAATTCTTCAGGCATGGCTCAGACAATGCAGACTCGGAAGGTGCACCTTCAGCTTCTTTTTGTACAGTTCCTAACTAATATCTTGTGCTTGCTTTTCTAATGATGCATCTTATAGTAGATTGATCCTTGGATTTGTCCTGGGTGGGTGGGCTTCAATGCCTATCACCAAGAGTGGTTCAATACAAACACTGCTGGTCAAGTCCAGAGGACATACCTGCCAGACTGGCCTTGCAGCAGCTTGCAGAGGGAGTGAATGTTTTTGGATGTGGTGCCAATCAACCCTCTGAGAGAAAAAATTTCTCCTCATCTCTGTCTTAAATGAGCGACCCCTTATTTTTAAACAGTGACTCCTAATTCTATATTCTCCCACAAGAGGAAACGTCATCTCCACATCCACCCTGTCAAGACCCCTCAGGACCTTAAATGTTGCAATACAGTCACCTCTTACTCTTCTAAACTCCAGTGGATACAAGCCTAACCTGTTCAACCTTTCTTCATAAGACAACCCGCCCATTCCTGGTATTAGTTTAGTAAAACCTCTCTGAACTGCTAATGTTAATATTTTCTTAAATAAGGAGACCAGTACTGTACACAACACTCCAGATGTGGTCTCACCAGTGCCCTGTACAACTGAAGCATAACCTCCCACAATAAATGATAACATCCTATTAGCTTTCCTAATTACTCGCTGTACCTGCATACTAGCCTTTTGTGATTTATGTACTAGGAAACCCAAATCCCTCTGAATCTCAGAGCTCTGCAATCTCTCACCATTTAGATAATAAGCTTTTTTATTCTTCCTGCCTAAATGAACAATTTCACATTTGCCCACATTATACTCCATTTGCCAGATCTTTGCCCACTCATTTAATCTATGTCCCTTTGTAGCCTCCTTATGTCCTCTTCACAGTTTATTTTCCTATGTATCTTTGTGTCATCAGCAAATTTAGCAACCATTCCTTCGGTCCCTTCATCAAGTTATTTATATAAGTTGTAAAAAGCTGAGGCCCCAGTACTGATCCCTGTGGCACACCACTCATCACATCCTGCCAGGCAGAAAAAGACCCATTTATGCCAACTCTCTGCTTCCTGTTAGCTAGCCAATCTTCAATCCATGCCAATATGTTACTCTCTACACTATGAGTTTTTATTTTCCACAATAATCTTTGATGCAGCATTTTATCAAATGCCTTCTGGAAACCTAAGCTCGGTACATCCACTGGTTCCCCTTTATCCATAGCACACGTGACTCTTTCAAAGAACTTCAATAAATTGGATAAACATCATATCCCTTTCACAAAACCATATTGACTCTGCCTGATTGCCTTGAATTTCTCTAAGTGCCCTGCTATAACACCTTTAATAATAGCTTCTAACATTTTCCCCATGACACATGTTAGACTAACTGGCTTGTAGTTTCCTGCTTTCTGTCTCCCTTTTTGAATAAAGCAGTTACATTTGCCATTTTCCAATCTAATGGAACCTTGCCTGAATCTAGAGAATTTTGGAAAAAATTAAAACCAATGCATCAACCATCCCACTGGCCACTTTTTCAAGACCCTAGGGTGAAGTCCATCAGAACCTGGGGATTTGTCAGCCCCCAACCCCAACAATTTGCTCAATATCACATCCCAGGTGATTGTAATTTTCTTGAGTTCCTCCATCCCTTCCATTACAGCTATCTCTGGGATGTTACTTGTGTCCTCTATAGTGAAGACCAAAGCAAAATACCTGTTTAATTCATCTGCCATCTCACTACTTTCCATTATCAATTCTCCAGACGCACTTTCTATAGGACCAATGCTCACTTTGTTAACAAAAACAAAAATAGCTATGTTTTTGTTTCAGATTTCCAGCATCCACGGTATTTTGCTTTTATCTTCGTGCTCACTTTGTTAAGTCTTATATAAATATCTATAGAAGCTCTTACTATCCGTCTTTATATTAGTAGCTAGCTTTCTCTCGTACTCTAATTTTTTCCTCTTTTCTTCTTTTTGTCATTCTTTGCTGTTCTTTATATTCTTTCCAATCTCCTGACCTGCCACCTGTCTTTGCACAATTATATGCTTTTTCTTTGTTTGATACTGCCTTTAACTTTTTTAGTTAGCCACAGACGGTGGGCCCTCTCATAGGAATGTATATATATTCTGAAATATTCCGTTAAATGTCTGCAATTGAACCTCTATTGACATATCCATTAACCTCATTTGCCAGTTCACTTTAGCTAGCTCTGCTTTCATGCCCTCACAATTGCCCTTTTTTAAGTTTAAAATACTAGTCTTGGACGCATTTGCTTCTCCCTCAAAATGAATGTAAAATTCAATCATATTATGATCACTGCTACCTAGGGATGCTTTCATTATCCAAACAAGCTGAGAGAGCCTCAAACCTGTTGGACAATTGCAGAGGGTCACAGTCCAGCACTCCTGTCCTCTGGGTCCCCTTCCCTGTCTCGCTCGCAGTCACACCTTCCTGTCCCTGACCACTGACCAAATCAAAAGACCCTATCCTAAGTGATGCAACTGCCTCCTGGCATAAAGCATCTAGGTAACTTTCCCCCTCCCTGATGTGTTGCAGCGTCTGCAGCTCAGTCTCCAGCTCAATGACTCTGAGCTGAATTTACTTGAGCCGCAAACACTTAATGCAGATGTGTTTGCCCTGGATCGCAATGGTATCCAGGAGCTCCCACATGCTACAGCTTTGACATATCACCTGTCTTGCCATCTTTAAAGTGTTTTAAATAATTATTTAATTATATTAATCACTTATTTATGTTGCTTTCTTATATATTTCATTAACTTTACCACCAATTTGTGTACTATTTTAACCTTGGGGATAGAATAAAACTTACCCACTTACCCGATACTCCCCAAAAAGCTAGCTCCTTTCCCTGTCGTAGGGCAAGAACCAATTCCTATGGGGTGAGAAAGATAGGAGACAAACATCTCTTTTTCCCCCCCTTCACCGAACTCCCCCTCTCACCAAACTCCAAGTCTTTACTCAGTTAGCTCAGCTGCACTCCGTTTGCCCAAAAAGGAGAAAAGCAGGACAAATCCAACCTGGTTAATTACCTCCTCGTCAACCCACTGTCAATCATCAGCAAAGTGATGGAAGGGATCGTTGACACTGTTATCAAGTGGCACTTCCTCAGCAATAACCTGCTCACTGATGTTCAGTTTGTGATCGGCCAGGCCAGTCAACTCCTGACTTCATTCTAGCTGAATTCCTGAGGCGAGAGTGACTGCCCTTGACATCAAGGCAGCATCTGATCAAGTGTGACATCAAAGAACCACAGTAAAATTTAAGTTAAATGCAACTGGGGAGAAAATTCTCCACTGGCTGCAGTCATACCTAGCGCAAAGGAAAATGGTTGTGTTTGTTGAAGGTCAATTATCTCAGCCCTCAGGCTGCTGCAGGAGTTCCTCAAGATGGTGTCCTAGGCCCAACCATCTTCAGCTCCTTCACCAATGACCTTCCGTCCATCATAAGGTCAGAGTTGGGGATGTTTGCTGATGATTGCAGTGTTCTGTCCCATTTGTAACTCCTCAGGTACTGAATCAGTCCTTACCTGCATGCAGCAAGACCTGGACAACATTCAAGCTTGGGCTGATAAGTGGCAAGTAACATTTGTGCCACACAAGTGCCAGACAATGACCATCTTCAACAAGAGAGAAACTAACCATCTCCCCTTGACATTCAATGGCATTACCATTGCTGAATCCCCCAATATCAACATCCTGGGGGTTACCATTGACCAGAAATTGAACTGAACCAGCCATATAAATACTGTGGCTACAAAAGTATACAGAGACTCGGAATTCTGTGATGAGTAACTTGCCTCCTGACTCCACAAAGCTTGTCCACCATCTAAAAGGCACAAATTATGAGTGTGATGAAATAAGCTTGTCTGGACAGGTGCAGCTCCAAAAACTCTTAAGAGCCTTGATACCGAGCCAAAGCAGCCTGCTTGACCAAGATCCCATCTACTGACTTAAACATTCACTCTCTCTACCATCGGTGCATAATGTGTACCATCTACAAGAAACACTGCAGCAACTCCAAACCTCCTTTTACAGGATCTTTGAAACCCATGACCTCTACATCTAAAAGGGCAACAGCAACAAGTGCATGGAAATGCCACCACCTACAAGTTTCCCTCCCACCACAAGCCACACACCATCCTGACTTGGAACTATATTATCGTTCCTTCATTGTCAAAATCCTGGAACTCCCTCCCTAAAAGTAGTGTGGGTGTACCTACACCATATGAACTGCAAAGGTTCAAGAAGGCACCTCACCATCACCTTTTCGAGGCAATTGGAGATTGGTAATAAATACTGACCTTACCAGTGATGGTCCAGATCCCATGAGTGAGTAACAAAAATGCGATTCATGGTGTTTGAATATTCTGTTGCTTCCCACATCCTTGCCCATCTGTTTTACTGCTGTTTGTTTAAATACCTCCAATTAGATTTAAGCCCATTCCACAGTACTGAAATGCTCTTAACATGGTCACAAAAAAGTTTGTGATATAGTGCTTTATTGATTGAGCTGAAAAATTCAACACAGTCGATCACACATGCCGTACCATTCAATGGGACTATCCTTGCTTGGTTACATTCCTACCTAACCAACCATAGCCAGAGAATCTCTAGTAATGACTTCTATTCCCATTCCTCATTAACTATCACCTCAGCAGTTCCCCAGGGATCCATCCTTGGACCCCTCCTTTTCCTCATTTGCAGGCTTGCCTTTAGTGACATCATCCAAAGCCATGGAATTATCTTCTATGTGAATGCTGACAACACCTAGTACTATCTCTTTTGACCCTTCTGCTGTTTTTGTGGTGTCACTGCTTTTCTGACTTATGCTTAAGCTGTAGCTCCCTCTAGCTAAACGTTGAGAGATCCAAAAGCACTGTTTTCGACCTTCACCACAAAATTCGTACCCTCATTACTAACTCCATTGCCTTATGTGGCCATGGTCTTGGCTGAAGCAGACTGTTTACAATCTTTGGAGCTCGGTTTGACTCCGATCTGAGCTTCTGAATGTATATCCTTTCCATCTTACTTACTACTTACACCTATGTAACATCTCCCAACTCTGACACCATCTCAGTCTATGTGCTGCTGAAACCCTTATTCACCTTTGTCACCTTAAGTTAATTAATCCAGTGCTCTCCAGACCGAAGTCCCCTAAGCAGGCCTCACCACCTCCAACGCCCTGCCTCTATTTGATCCTGCATTGCTACACTTGTCCATACCCAGCTTCACTGGCCAGCATTGGCTTCTAGTCTCACAGTGCCTCTAATTTAAAATTCTCATCTTCATGTTTTGAAGCCCTTCTTGTAGTATAAGGGTAACTGGCATAGCAAGGGTTAGTATGGGGCTGGGAAACGGTACTACCCACAGTGTGATGTAAAGAGACACATGACCTGAGAGTACAGTCAATTGTGGACTGGACAGAGACCTGTGTAGAAGCAAGCATGGAGTTAGCTCATGGCTTGGGCTATACCCTGTATATATGTACATAGTTATGTGTTACCAATAAACAGTTAAAGTTCAACCATACAAGACTCAGAATCTCTTCGTGAGACCTACTGAGCATACAACATATCTTTATAAACTCCTTCAGTCCTGCAACCTCCTTTGCTCCCACCCACCCACAGCTTTCCATTCCTCTATCTGCAGCCTCTTAAGCACTCTCCCCAAACCATTCCTGGGCTCATACTTTGGAATCTCCTATGCCCCTCCATCTCTCTCTCCTTCTGTAAAGATCATCCTTAAAATATGCATCTTTATCAAGCTTTTGACCACCCTTCGTAATCTTTCCTCCTTTGGTTCAGTCTCAGTTTTCCTAGTACA
Organism: Cetorhinus maximus; assembly: GCF_964194155.1. Taxonomy (NCBI): domain Eukaryota; kingdom Metazoa; phylum Chordata; class Chondrichthyes; order Lamniformes; family Cetorhinidae; genus Cetorhinus; species Cetorhinus maximus. The sequence goes on from NC_135900.1 coordinate 53,723,418, forward strand.
CTTGTGAAGAATCTTGGAATGTTTTTCTATGTTAAAAGCACTATATCAAAGCAAGTTGTTGGCAATGTTGGTTTCCAAGGCACACATGAGGCTTAATGCCTTAAATCCATAGCAATCTATCATTGTTTTGGAAGAACCATTTCTTGAGACTGCTAGCTGAAGATGCCTTGTAATGTTGGAACAACATTATTATCAACTTTCTCTTATCCTATTATGGATGAAAATCCATTCCACAAAGGCACAAATGCCATTGATGTGATTACTTGAAAACTTTTTGAAAGTGTTTTAAATTGCTGGATTTCATCATTCTTGTGCTTTTTTCTTATTCTTTCTTTCTTGCATTTTGAAATACAATCTGATGCAATTAATGTCCTCATTTTGGAAAAAAAAATCCACTAGTCCTTACCTGTTCTGTCTCTTTGCAGATATGCATGGTGTGTCCAATTTACGATCTCGTTCTTTGTCTGGGACGGGAAGGTCCTTGGTTGGATCCTGGTTAAAGTTGAATCGAACTGAAGAAAATTTTCTACTCTATGCACACCTCACTTATGTTACATTACCAATGCATCGCATCACAACAGGTAAATTCTGTCAGAGCTTCACTGCTGTCTGCAGCCTGCTCCGCTAATACCAATGCAAAAGGAAATATGCTGATAATTTTGCATTAATGGATTGTTGCTTAGGAGGCACCAAGGAAGAAATGGCTTGTAAACCTTTCTTAATCCTTTTTAAATTTAAGTGTACTTAATGTGACTAATAAAAGTAATGCATGAATATCCTTTCTCCCCAAACAAAAGTAATGATTTGCTCTGCCTTCATGACTACCTTGTCTGAGCATGGGACTGTGATGTTAAAGACATGGGTGTATAAAGTTTCGAGCTACAACTTTTTAAAGAAGCTATCAGTGCAGCTGTTGGGGGATTGCAAAGAGCAAAGCTTCTCAGCAGACTTCCTGACTTAAAAGTCTGAGCAATTAATTACATTGTTCGAACTGGAATCCTATTGGGTTCGATGTAATAATTCACCCTTTTTTCTTCCCTTGAAGGTATGGATGTCTGCAAATATAAGTACTTTAAGTATCTAATTATTCAAGTCTGATCTATTAAAGTATGACATGCTAATTAATAAACTATTTTTAATAACATTTTGCATTATTAATCAACATCTTTGCTAAATCAGGATTGTTCCCTTTTAAAGATGCAGCTGTACCTAAATCTGAGAGTTTCTAAGGCTGAAACAAGCCTCATTCATTGAAATTCTAGAGAATACAGACCCATTCTCCTCAATCTCTCTCTCCTCATACAATCCCGCCATCCCAGGGATTAATCTGGTGAGCCTCCATTGCACTCCTTCCACGGCAAGTATATCCTTGCTTAGATAAGGAGACCAAAACTGTGCTCAATACTCCAGGTGTGGTCTCACCAAGGCTCCATAAAACTGCCGCAAGACATCTTTACTCCTGTACTCAAACCCCCTTGCAATGAAGGTCAACATACATACCATTTTCCTCTTTAATTGCTTGCTGCACCTGCATGCTAGCTTTTGGTGACTCATGAACAAGGACACCCAAGGTCCCTTTGGACACCCGCACTTCCCAACCTCTCACCATTTAAGAAACACTCTGTCTTTTCTGCCAAAATGAATAACGATAAGATGTAGGAGCAGAACACCTTCACACATTATATTCCATCTGCCATGTTCTAGCCCATTCACTTAGCCTGTCCAAATCCTCTTGAAACCTCCTTCATCCTCCTCACAACTTGCATTCCCACCCAGTTTGGTGTCATAAACAAATTTGGAGATATTACATTTGGTCCTACATCCAAATCACTTAAGTAGATTGTAAACAACTGTGGCCCAAGCACTGATCCTTGCAGTCCCCACTAGTAGCAGCTTGCCACCCTGAGAATGATCCATTTATTCCTACTCTCTGCTTTCTGTCTGTTACCTAATTCTCAATCCAGTATATTTCCTCAATCCCATGTGCTCAAATTTTGTTTACTAACCTCCTGTGTGGGACCTTATCAAAAGCCAAATATACCACATCCACCTGTTCTCCTTTATCTATGCGACAAGTAACATCCTCAAAAAACTTCACAACATTTTGTCAAACATGATTCCCCTTTCATAAACCATGTTGACTCTGCCCAATTTTATCATTCTTTTCTGAATGTCCAGTTTATCATTCTTTTCTGAATGTCCAGTTATCATATCCTTTATAATTGATTCTAACATTTTCCCTACTACTGACTCCAGACTGGCAGGCCTGTAGATCTCCATTCTCCCTCTTCCTCCCTTCTTAAATAGTGGGGTTGCATTTGCTACTTTCCAGCCTGATCCAGTCCAGACTCTTCCCAAAGTATTGATTTGATCTTACAAAATCTTACAAAACAATGATAGATTGCAGTGGATTTAAGACATTAAGCCTAATGTGTGCCTGGGAAACCAACATTACCAACCACTTGCATTAATGTGGCACCTTTAACATGGAAAAACATCCCAAGGTCCTTCACAAAAGTACTAGGAAAAGTGCGTCTGAGCCAAGGAGGAGACATTAGGAGGGGGCGGCATTTAGAGAAGGAGAGGGCAGTGGAAAGGCACAGGGGATTCTAAAGTTTTAGCCTAGGTGGCTGAAGGCCCAGTTTTGGAAGAATACATAGACTTCAGATTGAGGAATGGAAAGCTGTGTGTGGGGAGGAGGTTAATGAAGGGGTTACAGAGATAGAGTTTTAAACATGAAGATTGGAATTTTAAATTAAAGGCACGACTAGTAAAGGTTAATGTTGGCAAGGGCAACAATGCAGGATAAGATACAGGCATCAGCATTTTGGGTAAGAAGCTAATGGAGGATGGTGGTGAGGGGTGCATAGCGGCCTCCGGACAGTTAGTGGAGTTTACCCAGCATTTAAGTGGTGTCTGTGAATAAACTTGTGTAGGACCACCTCCCCAATCACCATATATATACTGTAAGTTACAGTGAAATTTATTACTTAACAGTTTAAAGAAAGGCTTGCATTTATGTAGCCCCTTTCAGGATCTCGGTGTGTCCGATAGCGCTTCACAGCCAATGACTTGATGATCTGTTCTAGTGATGGTGGCTGAGGGACAAATATAAGTCACCAGGTAGAGCTCTCCTGCTCTTAAAATAGTGTCATGAGATCTTTTATGTTGACCCAAGAGGGCATATCGAATCTTGGTTTAACGTCTCTACCGAATGACAGCGCCTTCAACGATGCAGCACTCCTGTCAGCCTTGCTTTTGTGCTGAAGTCTCTGGAGTGGTACCTAAATCAAGAATTTTTGTCTTGTAGACCAAAGTTGTATTACTGAGATGAGGTTAACAACTAGTTTCCTCTGAATGTGTTTCTCTTGTACTTTCAGTGCCGGATTATTTTCAGTTTTCTGAGAAACCTGTGATCAGATTTTCAGATTCCAGTGATTTTTATAATCTTTTCCCAAACATTATCTATGTGCAGAATTGAATTAAAATGACATGCATCAACTGACTGAATTAAAATGAGATTATATTTCAAAAGCAAATAATTACCAACTCCTGTTAAATGATTCAGAAATAGACCCTTACATGAACAATGTAGAGAATGATCAATTTCCAGGTTCCCTGCTGCATCTGATCCCTTGACTCCAAATAATGAGAAAATTATTACCTCTTTCACCCATAGAACCTCAATTATTTTGTGAGACTCTATGTTCTACATAGTATTTTGGCTTGATCTTAAGCTTGTAAATGATTTTTCAACACTATTGAATCTGCCTTTCTCTCTCCCTTCAGATATTCTAGAAATACGGCAGAAACCAATCTTGATGACATAGCAGACAGCAGGCACTGCCTTACAAACTTGCAGCCAAGTGCCTAACCGCAACTGGATTCTTGACAACACTACCACCTAGTGTCGGGATGGAAGGGAAGTTTATTAGAATACCAGCCAATCAAAGTGCCTCGTTCACCCTGCCCACAGGACATCACCAGTGTTCATTTTCCAATCACACTGTGTTTGTGTTTTGATAGAGTCCAGTTAGGAGCTGCTTCTTACTAAGAAACCTATATACAATGCTTCATGAACAATTTCTGAAGACAATTACTTTGTACCTAGCAACAACGGTAAAGGAGAACAAAAGGTGGGGGTGTGGGGGGGGGCGGGGAGGGAAATTATTTGCTGAACTTTATATTAAACAAAAGACTTCAAATTAATTAAATCTTCAAAAAAGTGTTCGGTACATAGCACAGTTTCTCCCCATAATCTATTTTTTGTCAAAGAACCATTTGATTTGCGCACTTACATCCAGTAATATAGGGTAATTCTTGCTCACTTTTTAAAAATGGGGTGAAGGTACAACAGAAGACATGGAATCACTGGGACCTCACAGTTTTATCAAATTTTGCAGATCAATTCTAATAATGGGATTTTCTGGGGAATGGGGTGGGGAATGGCCTCCGTTTTTTTGCAAGAAGACAGCGTTTGTTGATTTTTTTGCCAAACCCGGGGTGTTCAGAAAGGGAAACAAACATTTGGGAAATGTTTTGTGCTGCTTGTATACTGCAGGCAAGTGTTGGTTGTTGCATTCCACCTATGTGCACATCAGATTTTAAATGTGTTTCATGGAAACTGTATCAATGAATGTTATTACAGAATCCTATTCCTGGAATATTTATTTGCATGTGGTGAAATTGAACTTTTTCCTTAGTCCACTAATCTGGATGGCTGCCATCATGATCATACTGTTGAGATGTGATTTGAGTGACACATTCTTGAAAGTTCTCAATGTGACCTTGGGTCACTCTAGCTGGTGAGCTGATCTGTGAGAAGATTGTTCTACTGTGGGAACCCTGCAGCATTGCAATAGGTTCTCTCAGCAGCCAACTGTGGTGATGCATCTGGAGAATGGTTGAGTAAAGAATATTGAGATGCTTTTACACAAGCTGGACCATATAATTAATGAATAAATGAAATATGGGGGGGAAAAGGGAATCTTTCCACCTTGAGATTCTTAATTCTGCTTTTCTCCAACTGGAGCCTTTGTACCATCATAACCTATGACTTATCAATGTAGACATTCTCTTTTAATTTGTTTTCTTGATCCAGCCAAATTGAACTAAATATTGGCCAACAGCTTGTTGGAAAAGGGTCACTGCAGCTATTTGAATTGTTCACCAAAGCCTGTGTGCCAAGTTTCATTTTTTTTAAATTTCCACTACTTCTGTTCTCCGGGAAACGTGATGACTGCAGGCTTTACTTTGGCCTGTCCTCTTTCTCTGCAGCAGCCAGATTGGCCTTGTTTTCAGTGTTAATTGTATTGTTAAATTGTTAGATTGAAAATGCTTGAATGGCATATTTCTGCTGTGCACAGCTCTGATTGCCACCTTTTGCTGCACAAGTGCAGACCAGGGACACAATAGGGGCAGATTGAGATCATGGCTTAAGCTTGAATACTTATCATGCTGTTGATTTTAAAGAAAGATAACCTTTTTTTGCAGATTTTGATTTAATGACTAATACTTCCACATCATAAAACATATAAATCAATGGAGGAGAAATGGACTTCTAAGTTTTATTAGAAAATAGACCAGTTTTTTTGTTTTTCATGTTAGAAATTTCTGAATGCACCATTCAGAAACTGAACAGGTGGCAGCCCTGTGCAGAGCAACATAGAAATGTAGTGGTCGGGATGAAATTAGGTTAGCTTCTCTTGAAGGATCCAGATTTTCTGATGGTGCACTTGACATTTAGGCAAAAAGAACATAAGCTGACACAGTGCAACTGTACTAATCCCAATCAATGGGAGAGAACTAAGGATTTTGAAAGGGAATGTTCAATGTACCCTGTACATATAAATAAGCTCATCCATTTCACTACCAAAAAAGAATCTAGATTGGATTTGTAATATTTTAGTGTTTTTTTTAAATGCATTGTGTTGTATAGTATATTTTTATTTTGTTTGCTATGAAGCTTTATTTTCTGCTAATAGGCATTTTTGTAAAGGAGTAAGTGTGGCACCCAGCACTTGTGCTGTTTAAAGTGGTGATGGGACCAGTATAATTTTATTTTTTATTTGTTTTCGGGATGTGGGCATCATTGATTGCACATATCTAATTGCCCTTGAGAAGGTGATGGTGGGCCGCCATCTTGAATGGCTTAGTCCACATTGAATAGAACAGGAGGCCCAGAGAACAATTGCTTTTGTGGAGACAATAGCCACCATTTTGTAATGACTGAATGCCAACTTCATTGGTTCATTTGGTCAGTGCCATCTTTGCTGGACAGAGCTCCGTGTGAAATGTAGATTTATTTCTAAAATGGTAGCCTGGCTTTTGGTTAGAAAACAATACCTAAGTCACCATGATGTGCGGCCATTACATCCTTTATTGTTTACAATAGATGGTAAGTGGCTCATAAACATGAATCAAGTCTTTCTTTGTTGATGTATGCAGATTGTTTGCTCCTATTTTAACAGCCCCACATACACTGCTGAATGAGCCACAGATTTGTTTTATAGTGCAGTAGAAGGTCTAATACTGGCCTAAAACAGTCCAAGTTCTTTTAATATGTTGCCTCTCTTCTAGCCGTACAGCATTAGATTCCTTTGGTGGGAACCAGTCTTCCAATCATACTCTCAGTTCACATTTGTGCACTGTTATTAGATAGCAGTAATGTTTAGGAGACATGATAAATCAGCAAGAAGCCAGCAAATGTCATTTTCTGAATTTGGAAAATTTTAACAAGGCCAGCAAGAAATCTGTGGCTGAAATCACTCTTGGCTCTTGGCAGAGGGAAGAGAATGTGATTATAAGAAATAAAAATAGAAAATACTCAGCAGGTCAGGCAACATCTGTGGAGAGGGAAACAAAATTAAAGTTTCAGATCGATAATCTTTCATCAGAGATGATTATAAGAAACTGACAAGAGATAGAAAGACTCTCAAAATTGTATTAAAAAGAAACAATGGTCTTCCTAAATGTTTGATTAACTGCAATCAAGTTTTCTCTATGACAATTCTTATTTCTTTTTTTATATACTGAGGTTTAAGTGACTGGCGCAGTCCAATATGGCTGTTCAGATGTTCAAGTTTCTGCTTGGTACAACCTTTATTGCCTACACAATGCTCCTGCCTCTCCTTGCACATCCAATAATTTTCACAAATTCTCTTTCCAAATGCTGAGATTTCTAATTTAGTATCTGTTTGGTAGGTGTCTTTCAGAGAATTAAATTAGAATGTTCCAATTACAAGGCAGTATAATGGAAACCATTTACAAGTTGTTCTTTTTGAGTTTTTGACTGGGCAAGTATTTAATTGGGGGGAAATATTGATTGAACAGCTGATTCTCCTCCCATGAGGGGAAAAAGCAGCAGTTTAATATGACTGGAACAGTTCCATTGAGCATCAAAGTCAGACCAAAGAAGATTCTCTAACTATACTGTTGGCAGTAACTTTAAAGAGAGTTAGGAGGTGTGCCATAAAGGCATAGTTTCTACAACATCTAAACAGAATCTGAAGAAAATACCATTTTACCAATACTGAAGAATTTTAAACACCATACATGTTTGCGGAAACTGCATGTGGTCTTTTTTGGTATGTTAACTTTCAGGTTGGATATTTGCACCTATTCATACTTAACACAAACACCTACATGATTCATATTTGTGGATGTTCTGCTAATTATGTTTAATTTTTTTCATTGCTACCTCTCCAGATGCAACACTTAACTCTTAAGAAAGTGAGTGTTAGGTTTTTAATTGGTCACTGAGGTTCTCTTTTGGTAAGTAAGTTGTCTCTGAGACATTGAAGGGAATTGACTGGCTACTTTAGTTGCTAAAGATACACATTCACTACTTTAAACGCTGAAATGCTTCCACAAACTGCAGATTTTTCTTTTAGAGCAAAAAAAAGAAGCATTTAAAAAAATGTAATCTGTTCTAGGTAATGAAAAAGAGAGAAATTATAACTGATACACACATACTGTATGCTTTAAGATGGATTGTTCAAAAATGCTGGTTCATTTGTTCTGTCAATTTTCATGATTAAGATTCTTTTATTTACTTACATTGAAGACTTGCACAATTCCACAGGACTAGATCAAAACCGCCTGCTGAATGCTACCTAACTCTCTTGATACCACAGGCATTGAAAGTGCTTATAAGGACAGGACACACAATAATGTAGAGATGCCCAGCTTAGCAAGGAGTAGTGCTTTGTAGCTTTGTATGGACTCTTGTCTTATTTTGATTGAACTTGTATTAGAGTTGCAATGATGTATTTTGGGTTGGTGGAAACCTTCAATGTGAGCACTTTCTGTTACATGCTCATTACACTTGCAATTTGTAAGCCCAGGATAGAATAATCTTTTAAATGTTGGTATGGGCATTTTAACTGGCTCAAATTCCTCCTGTAAATGCAACCCTCTTATTTTGTGTACAGTAACTTCTCCCAGTAAGCCTCTTGCTGTATCATTGTTTTAGGGCTCCTTCATTAAAAGGCAATGTCTTAGTGGTTTGACAAACTTTGGAAAGAAAGGAAACCTTTTTTCATGATCCAATTAATCATGTGCATTGTAATGGATTTTTCTCTGTTTTTGCAAACCTTTATACGTGATGCCTCTAACAGTGGATCATGAAAAATTATTCATGCTTTTACTTTCTGATAAATAATGAGATTGACTTGCATTGTTTATTGCTCATTAATTCAGGTTACACTGACACTATTTCATAGCATCTGATATACCGAGCTTTCTTCATCATTATCACTAACACTAAAATGTCCCAGAAATACACTCCTTGCAAGTATTTCTCTTTGTAACAATATTTAACAGCAATGGAACAAAAAAAGGAATGAGGGGGATCATTGTATTATGTATGGAAAATAGCTGTTTACAAAAAACTTTAGACTTGAGGCAAAATGCATTTATTACCTCAAGAAATTCCCAATGTTTCAAAAACCAATATGTACTGAAGAATGAGACCTATACGCTCTGTCATATGTTTTAATTAACTGCCTATGTGATAACAATGTCTAACAGATTTTTAATTCTAATGTGCCAATAGGAACAGGAAACTGCAGCTTCTAAAGGGAACCCTGCAGGTTGGAGATTTTCCCTTTTTTTGGGGGGCAGTGTGCAGTGAATGCATGGCTATTTGATATAATCTGTGTAGGTCTGTGAGCTGTCCAAAGCAGTTAGAAGTCATTTGAGTTTTATGCTGAGCCACTGAACAAAGCACTTTAGATTGTCCTTGCCCTTTCTTACCATCACCCACCCCCTGCTGCAAGAGGAATTGCTAGTTGAAGGTTTGCTGTGCACTTTGTTTAATTTTCAGATTTCCAGCTATTTAGGATCCTTATTAAAGGGATGTTAACTTCATGAAAACACAGACCATTGTGTCACTCCTGTGTGATGTTGTTCTGATATAAATGCATGGTTGTTCTGGCTGTTTTTTTTACCTCTCCCCAACACAAATACCTTAATTTGGCTGAAAAATGTCAGATTTGCTGTCTTTTAGTTTCTCATTATTGTCTGGCTTCCCACTTATATGCATTACCCCCCACTGGATGATACAGGAGCTCAGTCGATCACAAGATATTGTGCAAGGGCCTGAGTTGGAGTATATCTATTCAAGTGGAGTCTGACTGCTGCCATCTTTATAATTGAAATTCTACTCTTATATCCAGAGCCAGTGCAGCTTTCTATAAGTGTGACCACTTACCAGATGCAGTGCAACATCAAGTGAGGCAAATGAGACACTAGCTCACCTGGAATTCTGTAGAAGTACCACCGCACCACGCTGCCCACCTCCCTGACAAATTCCAGCTGCTTAAATTTAGACATACTTAAATTAATCTGCTGCTCAATTTTTAAATATATATTATATATGCCAAATCAATGTGAAGAATAACATGGGAAAGTTCCCAGTATCGATTTAGTGGCCAATCCATTTAAGGCAATCCAAAGCAGGAAAATTTTGCTCCAGTTAGTTATTTTTTTTCTGCACAACGTTTTTAGTGGATTTATTTAAGTCTGATCCTGGATGTCAAGATTTCAATGAGAACAACCATTGAATAAGGCAGTTAGAAAAAGATAATATACAGCTTGTAAGGTTGCTGGTGGGATTCCACAGGAAGGGTCTGTTGCCATGGTAACATGCTGGCTTGGTTAGGCATATAGAGCAGTGGCTTGCCTATCAAAAAGGTCACCTGCTGCCTACAGCAGTGGAATCCAAAGGGAGAATATTAAGACAAGGTACATTTCCTTAAAAGTTACAAATACTCAATTATTTCCATTAACCTTCACTTCAGGCAGCACTAGTGGGTGATCTTGAACATTTCCGTGCTGATTTCTGTTTTCTGCAGCTTGGTGGGCTGGGAATAACAGCAGTACTGAACTTTACATAATTTAATAATAGTAGAACTTTAACTGAACAAATGTTTTCTTACCTTGCTTCTGTATCCTTGTCCTCTAATACTGGTGGGCAATCTAAGTGTTCTGATTGACTGTTGAGTGCCCTTTAACATTCAGATAGAGATACCCTCATGAGACACAATGCTGCTGTGCATAGATGCATAGTTTACAATCTTCAGTAGAATTGGTGACATTTTGCAATAGGGAAACACAAAACTGAATTTCACCATCAAATTACTAATTTCTCTCCAGTCATGTTGAAGGTTTCGTAGAATAGCAATAAAGTAGCAGTTTGTGTACCGAGGAACTGAGGATAAGCTAGCCCTCCCTAAACTCATCAATATTACGTTATCGCTTTAAAACATTTTTAAAAAGTTATTTTGAATTTGTGTTTCCCTCCTAGAGTGTAGACCAATCTGTGATCGACATATATTGATCTAGGGTGCAATACTTAGGGGCTGACACTCAAGAAAATACACAGCAAAGAATATGTCTAAAAGAATGATTGCAACATCTCAAAAACAGTGCTGAGTAGTGTATTATTGTGGTTCATTCTCCCATGGGGTTTCAAATTCCATGTATCTCACTGATTCTTGTGTAATTTATAATTCGCCAATCTTTTTGTCTCCTCGATTTTTTTTTAGCCTTCATATTTGTCTTGTAGTTAATTCTCTGTGTTGAATTGGGTAAAGGGAACAGATTGTAGATGCAGCTCTACTGCTGTTGCTACCTAGTGTTGAGGCCAAAAGCGATGTGTTTAACACAGTTCGATTATAAGTATGGTGTCAAGTTGTAGAAAAGTAGGCTTCAGTCTTCTGTGTAAATGTACTATTAAAAGTCCTCCTGATGCTTCAAAAAAATTTAATAATAAACAAATGGATAAGCCTATTGTCAGTCTGCTGTATGATTTCAATAACACTGTAAAAAGGGGATGTTGATGCAGTGGAACAATGTAAGTGTTAAACTTGCATTTTGTGATGGTACTCTCAACAAGATATGAGATAACTGGCCTTTTCTCATTCCATGCATCCTTATGCTCTCTGTGCCTCAGACTGTTGAGGCTCTGTGCTGAATAACTTGTATAAAAAGAACAAAATGTTGGGGAGGGAGGGAGAGAGAAACACAAACTGAGATGGTTAGGCCGGAAGGGAGAAATACAAACTGAGGTGGGGAGGAAGAAAACAACACAAGCTGAGGGAAGGAGGAAGAGGAACCCCAAAGAGTGGTTTCATATTAACCGATGAACGCTGTTTTATCTCGTTATAGGAATCTGGTAGCTACGATGCTGCTCTCAGGACTGAGGCTCACCTCTCTGAAGCTGGGCTTCTTCAGTGGGTGTTGAGGTGAGGGGATGGTGGTGGTGGGTGGTGTTAGGACTCAGTGTGATGAAGTGTTGTTTTTACAATGCACAAATTATAAAAATAATAGTCATAAAATTGCACCCACCCCTAACAACAGATAGGGTACTTGTGGTTTTACAATCAGCACGCCACTGTACCTTCCTCCACTGGTGCGAATGTAGAATACATTCATGTACAATAATTCTGAAAATTACCCATGAATGTTCATCTGGTTGTAATTATTATAAAAACAGTGTCCTCACAGCAACCTTGCCATATCAGGAAGCTACATTAACAATGAAAATATATTTTGGTTCTTAATAGGAGTTGGCCATTTAGTCCCTCGAGTCTGTTCCACCATTTAATGATATCATGGCTGATCTGTGACCTAACTCCATGTGCCTGCCTTTTCCCCACAGCCCTTAATATCTTTGGTTAACAAAAATCTATCAATCTCAGATTTAAAATTAACAAGTGATCTCACACCAATTGCTGTTTGCAGAAGAGAAATCCAAACTTCAACCACACTGTGTGAGATTCCATTCCTGAAAGGTGTGACTCTAATTTTTGACTATACCCACCAGTCCTAGTATCAGTGGAAATGGTTTCTCTCTATCTACCCTATCTGATCCCCTTCATAGTTTGAAAACTTTGGTCAAATCACCAGTCAACTTTCTAAATTCCAGGCAACACAACCCTATTTTGTGTAATCTCTCCTTGGAATTAAGACCGTGGATTTAAGGTATCATTGGAGGCAGTGCAGCAGATTTACCACAAAGGTCAATACGTCCTTCCTATGGTGTGGTCTAACCAGGACTTGGTATAGCTTAAGAATGACTTCTACCCCTTTGTATTCTCGTCCTCTAGATTTGAAGACCAGTAACCCATTAACCTTTTTGATTATTTTCTGTTACCTGTTATATGACTTTTTAAATGATCTGTGTACATGGATTCACAAGTCTCTTTGAACCTCCGCTATTTCTAGCTTTTCATCATTTAGGAAGTGGCTTATTATATAAATTCTAGGTCCAAAGTAGATGACCTCGGAGTTATCTACATTGAAATCCGTTTGCCACAGTTTTGCCCATTCACTGAGTCTATCGACATCTCTTTGTAGATGAAAGCATAAAATTTCAATACTTAACAATGCTGCCTATCTTTGTGGCATCAGAAAATTTAGATATGTTATTTTCTATCCCATCACCTAAGTCATTAATAAATAGGGTGAATATTTGAGGCCCCAACATTGATTCATGCAGGATACCACTGGTCGCATCCGACATTCCCAATAAGCTTGTGTGGGTGTGCGGCCATGCAGAAGCCTGAAACAGTCTTGGTCTGGGATAAATAATGCTTGTGTCTGGTCAGGCAAAAAGAAATTTCAAGGGACTGTGCACTGAAAAAATGGGCCACGAAACATAATTTTAAAGGGAACATTGGTCACAACGGCACAAAACTTCTGATCTCCGGGGGGTTGTGCCAGGGAGGTACCCCGGAAGATGTGCTGGGGGACCCTCCCTGGAAGCCTCCACACAAGGACTGCACTGTGGGAACCATCCAATACTCCAATTTGAATCAGAGATTTCAAATGGTTTGGGTACTCTTAGCAGAATAGTTACCCAGGAAAGATTAGAAGGAAACTGCTTCTAACTCTGGGTAATTAAAGTACTGGCAACCTGACTAATCTCCCAACCCTCCAACTACCCTCCGTTAACCTCCCCAACCCCTTGACTACCCCTCCCCACTCCTAACTGACCACCCAGCACCCCTACCCATCCTACCACCCCCCACCCCTGCCTGACCATCCTACCCTCCCATCCTACCTTCCTGACCCATCTTCCCCTTCCACCCTCGACTGAGCACCCATCCCCCCTGAGTCGGAAGGTCGGACAAGAAAGGTGCAGCTCCCAACTAAGGTAAGTGTAAAGGAGTGGAATCCATCTGTGGACAGTCTCTGTCTCATCCCATTGAAGTCAGCCTTACCTCAATCCTGAATCCTAGTAACTGTTTCGTATTTCTTCCTTTCAAATATTAATGAACTTGATCATATTATGATCTTTATTAGATAAATGTTCATGAATTATTAGATTGTTAAGTAAATCCAGCTTGTTACTTATGACTAGATCTCATATAGTCTGCCCTCTTTTGATTCTAGAACATATTGTTGCAGAAAATTAACCCAAACATACTGATGAAATTCACTATCTTTGACTTGCTAGTTTGCTTACCCCAGTATATATGGAAGTTAAAATCCCCCATTAAAACTGCTCTACTGTTGCTACATGCTAGTCTAATCTCTGCATTCATACAATCTACCACTTCACAGCTGCTACCAGGAAATCTATATACAACTCCCACGACAGTCTTAAATGCTTTTCTGTTTCTTATTTCTATCCACAGAGTCTCCGCTGGATACTTACCTCTTATTACATCCTCTTATCATTGAAATGATTTCATCCTTAATCACTAAGGCTACTCCTCTGCCTCTGCTATTTTCCATACTTTTCTGACAACCTGATCACCTGGTATATTTAGTTCCCATTCCTGACAGTTATGCAGCCATGTCTCAGTAATAGCTATGATTTATACCCTCCAAGTTGAATTCACTCGATATGTTCCTCGTACTCTGCATTTGTACAAAGAAAACCTATTTGCCCCATACACCTTAATCTGCCTTCTCTAATGCTTTTCCTAAGTTCCCTGGGGTAAGAATGAATCTGGTCCAGATAAATTGGAATCAAAGACTTGTACGCCAAACTATAATGGAATAATGGGCTGTCTTTAAAGAGGAAATAGTTTGGAAATAGTCAAGGGACATTTGCACAAGGGGGAAAGGTAGGACAAACAAAGCCAAAGCTCTCTGGATGATGAAAGAGAATAGACTAAGATGAAACAAAAAAAGGATACATTTAACAAGTTGATAAATAAGTGAGAACCAGGCTAAATATAGAAACTTCAGAGGGCAGTTGAAAGAAGAGTATGAAAAGACATTAGCAGCTAACATAAATGGAAATCCAAAAGTCTTCTACAAACATATAAATAGTAAAAGCAGTAAAAGGAGGAGAAGGGTCAATTAGGGACCAAAAAGGATTTTACACATGGAGGAAAAGGGAATTACTGAGGGACTAAATGAGTTCTTTGCATCTATCTTTATTAAGGAAGAAGGTGCTGCCCAAATCATAGTGAAAAAAGAGACAGTTGAAACACTGACTGGGCTAAAAATGGATAGTAGAAGATAGGCTTGCTGTGTTTAAAGTTAATAGGTCACCAGGATTGGATGAGATGCATCTGAGGATACTCAGGAAGTAAGGGTGGAAATAATGGAGGCATTAGCCATAATCTTCCATTCCTCCTTAGATACAGGGATGGTGCCAGAGGGCTGGAGCATTGCAAATGTTACACACTTGTTTAAAAAATGGCATAAGGATAAACACAGCAATTACAGGCCAGTTTGTTTAATCTTTAGTGATGGGAAATATGTTAGAAACAATTTGGGATAAAATGAATAGTCACTTGGACAAACGTGGATTAACTAAGGAAAGCCAACACAGATTTGTCGAGGGAAAATCATGTTTAATTAACTTTTAGTGTGGTGTATGTGGACTTCCATTGTGACAGTCTCCTCGTTCTTCAAGTATAAACAAACTGTAAATGATTTCATTGTCTTCTGTGGGCCCTCTTGTGACTGAAGAGTCAGATGTGGGATCAGGTGTTTGATGAAGTGCCAATAAAAGGCTTGTCAGCAAAATTAAAGCCCATGGAGAAACATGGGATAGCGACATCATGGGTACACAGTTGACTGAGTTACAGGAAAAAGAGAGGATGGTATATTTTCGGGTTCCCCAGAGGCTGGTTTTAGGACCATTGCTTTTCTTGATATATTTTAAAGATCTAGACTTGGGTGTGTAGGACACAATTGCAAAATTTGAAAATAACACAAAACTTGGAAGTATTGTGAAATGCGGGAAGGATAGTGATAGACTTCAAAAGGATATAGACAGGAATAGGCAGACGAGCAGCTGAAATTTAATGCAGAGAAATGTGAAGTGATACCTTTTGGCAGGATGAATGAGGAGCAACAATATAAAATAAAGGATACAATTTTAAAAGGGGTGCAGGAGCAGAGGTACATGGGGGTACCTGTGCACAAATCACTGAAGTTGACAAGACAGGTTGAGAAAGTGGTTAATAAAGTAAAAGGGATCCTCTGCTTTTTAAATTGGCGCATAGAAGGAAAAAAAGCAAGGAAGTTATGGTGAACCTTTATAAAACACTGATTCAACCTCAACGGCAGTATTGACCTACTCCTGCTCCTATGTCCTATATTCCTATTGAGTCTAATTCTGAACGCCAGGTTTCAGGAAAGATGTGATGGCATTACAGGGGATGTAGAAAAGATTTACTTGAATGGTTCTAAGGATTAAGAACTTCAGTTACAAGAATAGACTGAAGAAGCTGGGGCTGTTCTCCTTAGAGAAGTGTTCAAATGAGTGGTCTGGACAGAGTAGATATTGAGAAACTGCTCTTGTTGGCAGAAGGATCCAGAAGCAGAGGGCACTGATTTAATTCGGCAAATGAGGCAACAGGAGGAAAAGCTTTTTTTACGCAACAAATGGTTATGCTCTGGAGTGCACTGCCAAAGAGTCTGGTGTGGATAGATTCAAGAGTGGTTTTCCAAAAAACAATTGCATAATTGACTGAAGAGGAAAAATGTGCACAGCTTTGGGGAAGAGGTGGAGAACTGAGACTGGATGAGTTGGCCTTCCAGAGAGGTGGCATGGATACGAAGACCTGAATGGCCTCCTGTGCTGTAACCACTATGATTCTAACTTTCTTATTTCTCTCTCCTGATTTAATTACTTTACAGCTTTGTTTTCGCTTTACCTGTACTGCCATAAGCACAGTTACTCATTGGTTCTCTACTCTCTTCCCTTTCATTTGTTTTGAAACGATGATTTATATTACCTTTTCCACAAGATCCCTGCCCCCTACTTCCTAGTTTTAAAAACTATGTGAGTCCCTATTTATCCTTTCCATTGGAACATTGTTTCCCTGGTTCAAGTGGAGCTGTCTCACTGTTACAGGTCCTTTCTGCCCCAATATTGATGTCAATTTCCCAGGCCACATGTTCACCTCTCTAATCTACATAGGGTTCTTGCACGTAGCTCAGGTAATAATCCAGAGATCATAATCCTTAAGGTCCTCTTCTGTCATTTAGCTCTTAGTTCCTTGTACTCTCCAATTGGTGGTCTTGCCTACTCTTCCCAATATTGCTGGTCCTAACATGGGTCACAGCAACAAGATCCACCCTTCCTTCTCCAATATCCTTTCAAGCCGGTTTGAGATGTCCCTCACCCACGCACCAGGTTAGCAACATATCATGTGGAACTCTCAATCCTGCTTGCAGATGATGCCATGTCTGCCCCTTTATTGAATTACTAGGAATACCGCACTACATATCCTTTCTTCCTCCTCCCCCACTTTGAACCTTGGAGCAGGCTGGCTGCCTTTCCACTTAGTCTTAGTCATAGAAACATAGAAACTAGGAATAGGAGTAGGCCATTCGGCCCTTTGAGCCTGCTCCACCATTCATCATGATCATGGCTGATCATCCAACTCAATAGCCTGCTCCCGCTTTCTCCCCATACCCTTTGATCCCTTTCGTCCCAAGAGCTATATCTAACTTATTCTTGAAAACATACAATGTTTTAGTCTCAACTACTTTCTGTGGTAACGAATTCCACAGGCTCACCACTCTCTGGGTGAAGAAATTTCTCCTCATCTCAGTCCTAAATGGTCTACCCCGTATCCTCAGACTGTGACCCCTGGTTCTGGACTCCTCCACCATCGGAAACATCATTCCTGCATCTACCCTGTCTAGTCCTGTTAGAATTTTATAGGTTTCTATGAGATGCACCCCCCTCATTCTTCTGAATCCAGTGAATATAATCCTAATAGACTCAATCTCTCCTCAAATGTTAGTCCCGCCATCCCAGGAATCAGTCAGGTAAACCTTCACTGCACTCCCTCTATAGCAAGTACATTCTTCCTCAGATAAGGAGACCAAAACTGCACACAATATTCCAGGTGTGGTCTCACCAAGGCCCTGTACAATTGCAGCAAGACATCCTTGTTCCTGTACTCAAAACCTCTGGCTATGAAGGCCAACATACCATTTGCCTTCTATACTGTCTGCTGCACCTGCATGCTTACCTTCAGCGACTGGTGTACAAGGACACCCAGGTCTCGTTGCACATTCCCCTCTCTCAATTTATAGCCATTCAGATAATAATCTGCCTTCCTATTTTTGCTACTAAAATGGATAACCTCACATTTATCCACATTATACTGCATCTGTCATGCATTTGCCCACTCACTCAGCTTGTCCAAATCACACTGAAGCATCTCTGCACCTCCTCACAGCTCACCCTCCCACCCGGCTTTGTGTCATCTGCAAATTTGGAGAAAATACATTTAATTCCCTCATCTAAATCATTAATATATATTGTGAATAATTGGGGTCCCAGCACCAATCCCTGCGGTACCCCACTAGTCACTGCCTGCCATTCGGAAAAAGACCTATTTATTCCTACTCTTTGTTTCCTGTCTGCCAACCAGTTTTCTATCCATCTCAATACACTAGCCCCCAATCCCATGCGCTTTAATTTTACACGCCAATCTTTTATATGGGACTTTGTCGAAAGCCTTCTGAAAGTCCAAATAAACCACATCCACTGGCTCCCCCTCATCAACTCTACTAGTTACATCCTCGAAAAATTCCAGTAGATTTGTCAAGCATGATTTCCCTTTCATAAATCCATGCTGACTCTGTCCGATTCTGCCACTGTTTTCCACATGCTCAGCTATTAAATCTTTTATAATGGACTCTAGAATTTTCCCCACTACTGACGTCAGGCTGACTGGTCTATAATTCCCTGTTTTCTCTCTGCCTCCCTTTTTTAAATAGTGGGGTTACATTAGCTACCCTCCAATCTGTAGGAACTGTTCCAGACCCTATAGAATCTCGGAAGATGACCACCAATGCATCCACTATTTCTAGGGCCACTTCCTTAAGTACTCTGGGATGTAGATTATCAGGTGCTGGGGATTTATCGGCCTTCAATCCCATCAATTTCCCCAACACCATTTCCCTACTAATACTGATTTCTTTCAGTTCCTCCCTCTCACCACACCCTGTGTTCCCCAACATTTCTGGTACGTTATTTGTGTCCTCCTGTGTGAAGACAGAACCAAAGTATGTATTTAGTTGGTCAGCCATTTCTTTGTTCCCCATTATAAATTCCCCTTTTTCTGGCTGTTTCCTTCTCTTCACAGGCAGTAAATACACTGTGCCTGTTAGATAGGATCAGTTCCTGCAAATCCTTATTCTCTATCTAGTCTGCATTCCCTTTACTCTGCACACTATTGATCACACGAACCCCCTCCTGAACCTGCACCTTTGAGGTGTGACCAAAGTCTGGAGCAAACTGTCCAGGTACTGCTCTCATTCCCTTGTGTTGGAGTGTCTCCAACTTCAATCCGACTCACTGATTCTGATCTGGAATGACTCAAAACAGACAGTTTGCTTGGTACAGTCTGAATATCCACAAACTCCCACATACACACACAACCCAGACACACAACCTGCTCTGCCATATCCTAGCCTAGATAAGTTTGCTGAACTTGTTTCTTTTTCTACAGATTTACTTGCACTAACCACTAAAATACTGGACAAAAATCTTAAATGCCTCTATTTGTTAAACTGCTATCTAAACTAACCAGAAATAAATTTAAGGCTTGTCCCTTTTATGGGGGAAAATAAATACCTCATCCACTCTTCACCAGTCAGCTCTTTCCCTTGTGCTAATATCCCTTTAGGTGTTTTTACCTCTGTTCCTGATCCTTGTGCTCCAGGATTGCCAACTGTGAATGAATATATTCCTGGAGGTCTCATAATATGACTTGCCACCATGCTCTTGCCATTAATCAGCTAACACATCCATTCTTGTGACGCACTTTCTTCCTACACCAATGGAAAGCAAAAAGATTCATTACCCTAGGTGATGCTTAACTGTCAGCCAAACAGCCATTTTATTTCCGCTTTCAATATTTTTATATCTGGTAAAGAGAAATAGTCAAAGGAAATGACAGAAGAATCTTGTCCTAGTGATTTTTCTCTGGGGTTGCACACAGCAGCATTCTGGAGATTGATTTTCAATTCCTGGAGACGCTAGGCCAATCCTGGAGATATAGCAACCTTTTTGTGCTCCCTTATCTCCAGGCTCTCCAAACCTTGAACTAATTGATCAGATGCCAAAAATTCTAAAGAGTTTATGAAATTATGTAGATATCTATGTTCTTAAATACCCCCAGATTCTGCTGTTCTTTCCTCTGTGTTGATTTAGACATGACGTCACTTTTTCAATTTTCTCCATCTCTGCAATGCTGCATTATTGCTGCAGCCTGGTTCCCTTGCTGCTTTTAAACGCTTTACTCTGTTTGTCTACAGATGGATGACGGTCGTATACCCAAAGACTTGTATGGTAAACTAGCCCCTGGGTCAAGACTTGCTGGGCATCCATACCTCTGCTACAAGGACACCTGCAAGTGAGATATGAAGATGACAGATATTGACAACTGGCAGACCGTTCCCAATGACCAGGGTTGCTGGAGACTGACTGTTTGAAAGGTCATTGGAAGAGGAGAGGAGAAATCGAAAGCTCAGCTTGCTGAGCTGAAAAGAACGCTCAAGAGAAAACAGAGTCCAACAAATTCTGACCTCAGCCCACTGCCTTCATCTGCACCAGAGACTGTCATGCCAGAGTAGGTCTCCTGAGCCACACCAGATGATGCACAACCATACGAACACTGAGTTAGGTGCATGAGTAGGCCATTCAGCCCCTGAGCCTGCTCTACCATTTGATAAGATTATGGCGGATCTGATTGTGGCCTCATGTCTACCCGTATACTCTTTGACTCCCTTATCAATCAAGAATCTATCTAACTCAGCCTTAAAAATGTTCAATGGACCTGCTTCCACCGGTCTCTGGGGAAGAGAATTCTACAGACTAACTGACCCCTGAGAGAAAAAATAATCCCCATGGAGATCCCTTATTTTTAAACTGTGTCCCCTCGTTCTGGCCTCTCCCAGAAGGAGAAACATCCTTTCAGCATCCATCCTGTCAAGCCTCCCTCAGGATCTTATATGTTTCAATAAGATCTCCCCTCAATCTTCTAAACTCCAATGGATACAGGCCCGACCTTGTCCAACTTTTTCTCATAAGGGAGCACACCTTCATCCCAGAAATCAGTCAAGTGAATCTTCTCTGCACTGCTTTTAATGCAATTTATGTTATTTCTTAAATAAGGAGACCAAAACTGTACACAGCACGCCAGGCATGGTTTCACTAAGGCCCTGTATGGCTGTAGCAAAACTTCCCTACTTTTGTATTCCGTTCCCCTTGCAATAAACACCAACATTCTATTTGTCGTCTTAATCACTTGCTGTACCTGCATAACAACATTTTGTGATTCAGGTGCCAGGACATCCAGATCCCTCTGGACTGCAGAGTTCTGTAATCTCTCTCCATTAAAAAAATTCTGTTTTTTCTATTCCTCCTGCCAAGTGGACAAGCTTACATTTTCCCACATTATACTCCATCTGCCAATTTGTTGCCCACTAACTTAACGTATCTAAATCCATTTGCAAACTCCTTATGTCCTCTTCACAACTTATTTTCCCTCCTATCTTTGTCATCAGCAAACTTAGCAACCATACATTTGGCCCCTTCATTCAAGTCATTAATATAGATTGTAAATAATTGAGGCCCAGCACTGATTCCTGTGGCACTCCAGTCATCATACTTTCCATTCCTTAAAATCATCCATTTATGCATACTTTCTGTTTCCTGTTAGCTAACCAATCCTCAAACCATCCTAATATGTTACCCCATAAGCCATGAGCTCTTATTTTGTGTAGTAACCTTTGATGTGGCACCTTGTCAATGTCTTCTGGAAGTCTATGTACACTTCATCTACGGGTTCCCCTTTATCCTTGTTGCTTGTTACTTCCTCAAAGAATTCTAATCAATTAGTCAGACACTATTTCCTTTTCACAAAACCGTATTGACACTGCCTGATTGCATTGAGATTCCTAAGTGCCTCACTATAACCTCTTTAAGAATAGATTCCAGCATTTTCCCTAGAACAGATGTTAGGCTAACTGGCCTGTAGTTTCCTACTTTGTCTCCCTCGTTTCTTGAATAGAGGAGTTACATTTGCTAATTATCAATCTGATGGGATCCTCTGAGAATCTCGGGAATTTTGGAAAATTAAAACTTTCCTCGATGTCAGAGTCATTTGGCCCATCAAGTCCATGCTGGCTCACGAAAGCAGTCCAATCTACCCATTTCCCCACTCTATCCCCGTTAGCTTGTAAGTTTATTTAGTTCAAGTGCCTATCCAATTTCCTTTTGAAATCATCTGTCAGCTCCGCTTCCACCTCCACCTAGGCAGAGAGTTCCAGGTCATTACCACTTGCTGCATAAAAAAATTCTTCCTCCCATTCCCCCTGCATCTCTTGCCCAAAACCTTAAATCTGTGCCCCCCTCGTCCTTGTATCATCAGCTAATGGGAACAGCTTTTCTAGATCCATCTTATCTAAACCCGTCATGATATTCTACATAGAGTTTAACACCAAGGTGCAAACTATTGTCTCATGAGACAGAAGGCTGGCTGCAAGGAACTCTTGAAGTACTTTGCTGCACTGCCAAATAAGTTTATAAGAACTTAGTTGCAGATAAATATTTTGTGAAGCCATTGTACTTTGGTTACAATGTTTCCAGAAGTTTCAAAGTTTAGCATATATATTCCAGGATTAAAGTGAAATGTTAGCTTTTGATCTCAGCTTTAGATTGAGCAGGGGAGAGGAGAAAAGGTGGTCTTACCCAATGCACCAGTTCAACATTGTGGTGAGACCAAACGTGAATCCTTCATAGGCACCCAGGTCTCAGCCAAGTCAGGAGATGACATTGTGGCCTGGGAGAAAAGGGAAAGAACTGAAAAACAAAGAGTTCACACTCTTAAAGAAAAATAAATTAAAACACATAAGATGAAAACATAGGTTAGCTTTAACCTTCACTAAGAGCAAGGATAGAGAATCATCACAAGTTTAATATCAGACTTTGTACTTGTGTGCGTGAGATGGAACATGCCTGTTTTACAACACCCATCTTGTTGAAAGTTTTGAAGTAAAAGATTGTTCGGAGAAACAGCCTCATGCAGTGTTGGTGATGGACTTTAAAAACCAAGGAGGTCCCAAAATCACTCACCAGTCTATGTTGATTAATCTCAGCTGTGGTGGAAGTAGGGATGCTACAGTTTACTCAGGGGTTCCAGCACTGCGGGAGGGTGGGGGATAATCAACAAGGACTTTCTATCTCGATCTGCCTACCAACAGCGAGATTGATTTAAAAACACCTGAGATGACAGGTCTGCTGATTTTTATCCTTCCCTGTACAGGAGTGTACCTTCCACTTGCACCTCCTCACAAAATCGTAACCGAGGTCAGAAACTTGTCATGTGGGGAATCACAAATCTAAGTCCTATCACTCAGTGACACCTCAGCATGGTTTAAAATTGTTTCCACTTTTTTTTTCTACCACAAAAATCCAATATACTAAGCACTGTCTATAATGAGCTATTTGTACGTCCCTTGCATGTTAAATTGAACACATGATTCCATCTCATCCTAAAGTGTGGATCAAAGTGAAATACAGACCTCCGGAAGCAGAGAGGAAAGAGCAGCCAGCTGTGCCACGACATCCTGCACGTACTGTATGAACATTTACAAGTTACTGCATTTCCAGCAACATAAATATTCTGTGATCTGTTTTTTTCCTGATTGTGCATTGATTACTTCCTGCCCTGAGAGTGTCTGCTCTAATTAGAATTAATACAATTATTACAGAACAGAATTGCAGCTATATACTTTCCAGCTGCTTGTTCTGTGAGCCATAATTAAAACCTGGAATAGGAAGTTCTGTTATGATTGAATTACTGGGCATCAAGCCTTGTAATGCAGTTACTGGTAATTTGGTATTCAGATGCAATCAGATCGCAAACCATCTGTTTAACCAGATCTGAAAAGATTTTACTTCTCCAGATTGTTTCAATTTCTTGTATAAAACTTTAAGCTCAGCATGTACCTTGCAAACAATTTATGTTTGTGTATTTTAATGCAAAAATTCTGTTGTATCAGTGTGAGATTTAATGCATTTTTTGCAGAAAATCCTAACTTGAAAGCACAATTAGGAAGACTTATGTAGTAACTATGACATAATGTGACAGAATAATGTATCTTTAAGAAAATAGCCTGTCGCATGTTACAGTTCCATTTTATTTGCATATATCAATAAATTATGCATGAAAATGAAATCTGTAATCTTGATCCAAAATGCCACCGAGGAAAATAAATTGTTTTAATGGAAGTTGTGTGTACTAAGCAGATATATATATATCTGCTGTAATATTTGATTGATATAGTTTGATCTTCTACCTTGAACAACAGAAGTACATTTTATTTTTTCTGATGGATAAATATGGTGCTGAGATCAAATAATCACTTAAATGAAAGATGTTTCAGTACCATATCTTGAATAATCATTGCTGTTAATTTCTCAACTGATTCAATTTTGGTCCTGTGCTCCTTAAAAGCAAACTATATTTGCTAATTGTTATTTAGAATCTTTTTATTCAAAAAACAAAAGGCTGCTTTGACTCTTCAGTGCCCTTTTCCTTTCCCCACCTCTCTCCCTGAAGGTGGGAGAAAGCTACAGACTACTTGGGCTGTTTTGGAAGGTGGGTGTTGATGGTATATGCAGATTAATGTTGATAAGTGTAAAATATGCACTTAGAGATATGAAACAAGCTTATAGGATAAATGAAAAAATATTTACAAAGACAAATCAGAAAAAAATGATACCTCCATATATAAATAATACCATGTAATGACGGTTTTAACATTTTTCTCTTTGTAAAGGCAGTTTTTTTGCTGGGAATGGCCATAAAGGTATCAACTGATGGCTGGATGCATAAGATTGCAATTAAAGTACAACAGGTGAAGGTGGTCAACACTGTCTCTGAGAACACTGGGTGGTGTTGATTTTGCATGATCATGCTGGGGGAATTGTCTTCAGTGAGGATGCTGGAGTTTGTTCTCCCTTCTTCCCACATGACTTTGAGTATCCTGTGGAGATATCGCTGGTGGAAATTCTCCAGCCTTTTGGTATATGACCCATGTCTACTGTACCATGGGCCTGTGTCTCATACTGCTACATCCTTGCTTAGGATATATTTATTGGGCTTAGAGGAATACTCCTGAGTGGTCCAGGGAAATTGTTGCATCAAGAAACTGTGTGTGTTACTTTGGGGGAACAAGAGAGGGGCAAAACTAAGAGCAGAATTTTTGAGTTGAGGGAGGATGAAGAATACTAGCATTAATTGAGAGGCAGAAAGGAAGGAGAATGTCAGCCTGAACTAGAGGAGTGGAGAGAGAATACCATTAACTGGATTGGAGCAACAAGCTTTTTCTTCTTTCCAGTCCAACAGTAGGAGAGGGGTTTTGGAAGTGTTTCTCCAAATTTGGTTGCAGCATTCAAATCATGGATAGATGCCAGATTTACATATATGTAAATCGCCTGCCTATGAACTAAATCTTCATTAGGAATGGTTACTAAAGCAAGAGAAACAAATTTCCTAAAACTTTTTTGCAAGTGGTTCTGCAACAACTCCGGCTGGGAGCTGCTACTTTGCTAAACCAGGTATGATTCAGTTCAAAATGTCGGGTAGTTAAAGGCATTTGTTTTTAGATCTCATGTTAATGTTGTTTCTATGAAATGAATCTTAAGTTTTGAGAATGAGAGTAATTAATAAGCTAGGAAGACACAAGCTATCTGCTAGTCTATCTTCGAATATCTGAGATTTTAATTAAAGGTAGCTCTGTTTCAGCATTGATACTAAAACAAAATTGTTTTTTCCTGAACAGATTCAGGGGCAATGAGGAATTGTGTTGTCTAAATCATGCACAGATTTTGTTTCTATAATATGGCGCGGATATTTAAAGAAAAAATTGTTCAGCTAAGAAGACATCAGTTTCCTTACAGTTGACGAGCAGTCATAATGCTCATTCGGAGAGTAGGTGCAGACACGATGAGCCAAATAGCCTCCTTCTGCACCATAACAACTCTGTGATTCTGTAGCATTTTTAGAGGTTACAGTGTCTTGTTCCCTGGGAAAATGCTGACTATTAGAATTAAAAATGATGTAGTTTGATTTTTTTTTCAAATTTCACAATTCACAGCTTTTTAACCTTTAAAAAAAATTGGAAAAATACATTACATTTTGATTTATACACATCCTATAGACCATAATTTTCCCAAAATTGTATCTCAACATGCAATCACCACACCCCCCCCCCACCCCATCCCCACCCCCCACTCTCCCACTTTGCAGACACTGGATGTTCCTTGTTGATGGTCTCACTACAGCCCATTCCTGCTGTTGCTGCTTCAATTCAGATCAGCTTTGTTCCCGATTTATCACAGACCGGGAACTCCCACTTGCACTAAAGTCTAGTCCTAGTACATTTGCAGCTAGTACTAGCAACAAGAAAATCAATGAATGAAGTTGCAGGATTTTTGTCCAGATCTCTTGGGACATAAATTAGCTATTGCAGTGCTCCAGATATTAAGAGAACAAGTAACTGCTAAGTCATGGTGACACCAGTTCTGTATGCCTTTCCAAGGCGGTCTGAGGAACAAATAATGCTGGAAGGTACAGGACTTGCTCCCATGAAAAATACTGCATTTTTACATTAAAAAAGGATAAGAAACACACATAATTGTGCACAACTGGTTACACAGCTGAATTAGGTGAACATTTATCTGTATAATTTTATGCAGTTTTACACAGTATTAGCTCTGAGAATTTATTGCTAGCAGCAGTAAATTTTGTTTGTTCATGTGCTTGCACATACATCCCACTAGAAAGATTTATAGTGTGGTAAATTGGGGAAAATGCCAGCCAGCGGTAGAGCTGTCCAGCTTCCTAATCTAAGGAAGCTGAGGCACTCCAGTTGAGGTCAGCTAACTTCTAGTCAGTGAAGCATCCTGCTACAGCCATCAAAGGAACATTTACAAACTATACAGAATTTTGTTTCTTCAACAAAGCAGAGTGTACATATTTTACTATGTCACTGTTCAATTCTAACAGCTGCACTTAGTATTACTGTGAAAATGTGAAATATAAAAAGGATTTTCTAAAATTTTTTTAAAAATAGTGAAGTGGTGTCGTTTTCCAGCTGGCCAGAACAGATAATGCTGTAGCTGCTGTGTGCAATCAAATGAAATATCATTAATATCAGACAAATACATAGTATATCCTTAATCATAAGTTTTATCATCCACATTTTATAGGTCAGTGTTACAAGCAAATAATAAATGAAAAAAAATGGTAATAGATACCATTCACCAAAGAATGAACATTGATTGTCTTAATTGCTGAGCTAGCTTTGGCAGCAATTAGATGAGCCATTAAGACTAGGAAGGTTCCTGGTTCAATCTTATGTCTGAGATGAATTACTTGATCTCAGCTGGAATTATAATAATAATAATGATAATGGTATTTTGTTCAAGAAACACGTTTGCAGCCCAAAGGCTGAATTTCAGTTTAACTTGCTTCAAAAAAATTCATATGCAGACTAAGTAATCAAGTTAAAAACATAGAAACATGTGACAATATGTAATAACAAAAATAGACAAATTCAGCAGGTAACGGGGAAGTGGTGGACAGGATATTAAAAGCAGAATATTGAATTAAAATTATATTACAATTACAAACCAATACACCATTTCTACATTAAATCTTATAGATTTAAATGATTGAATCTATAAGTCCTTCATTAAGGACCTGAACCATGTAAGGGATAAAGCTACATTGGTAACTTTCCCCCCCACATTTTATGGAGATGAATTCAGCTGAAACTCTGAGTTACCTTGATTGCTCTGGGCATGGTGGTGATAACCATTTCTGAAATTTGGTAGAGCGCAGAAGGGATTTTCCAAATTTAAGAACAAATATTAACTCTTCTTGTTTGTAGAGTTTTAAACTTTGTGATATGAAAGGCTTTGTCGTACGACTGGTACTGAGGGCCTATGATCAATCCCAGTGCGTGCTTCTGTCTGTATTCTTTCAATATGGGCAATTTGTGCGCGAATGAGACCAGGGTCGCACACAGACACAGCATTTAGGACCAAGGGATAGATGTAGCCAGTGTAGGTCAACAACAGGTCGTGGACAAGGGAGTCTGAAAGGAATGAGGAATCTGAGGATAAATATCTGATTATTTGGATTTTTTTAAGCATACTGTTCATTTAGCCATCCCACTTCAAGTCAGTTTGATTGTTTATACCCAACATTTTCAAGGCTTTCACCTTTGTCAGGGTGTAATTGCCTAACGTTGTCAAGGGGAATGTGCTCATCTTTATTAAAGCCTACTTGCGTGACATTACATTTAGTAGCTTTTAGCTGTATACTGTTTTCCTCACAACGTTCATTGAGTATTGAGAATTTCCTGAACCTCACTGAGCCTGTGGCCTAGACTCTGCGACTGTTATCATCCACGTATTTCCAGTATCTGAGGCCAAAAGAAGAGAGAGCAGTATTGTAAATGGGATACTACAGCAAGCTTGGATGTCTGGGTTATGGAGTGAAAAAAAACTAGCATGGCCCCTACTCCAGATAACTCCATGACAAAGTTTTACAGCAAGTGTGCATGTGCAGCAGAGTAATGAAGCACAGCCCTTGGCTGCGATTCTGCCTACAGTTGAATAACCAGCTGAAACTTGCTCACACAAAGAATGGCTATCAGAACAAAACTTGCAGGTTGATGGTAACCTCACGAGAGGTGGAATGAAAGGGGGATTTTTTTGCTCCTCTTTATAATGAGGTTAGCTGCATGAACTGAAGGTAATGCAATTCTGAATATTTCAGGTATTGGGTTGAGTGGTGTTATTTCAATTTGTAATTATTGCAAAGATTCCAGTTTATGATTAACTTAGTAATTGCTTAGTGAATACTGTTTTGCTTTTAGTTATTTATACTCATTCTAGAAGTCCATAAGTGCACAGCTTTCCCCCTCCAGTCAGAAAGATGCCATTGTAAGTGGCCTTCTCACATTTTAATGTCCCGAGGTTTCATAAATCCAGGACAGACTGTATTGTTTGTTGGTATTGTAGGCGGGATTCAACCTCCTTCTCCGAGACCCTGGGTTGATCTGGCTTTCATGTGGGGCAACTGCCCTCTTAACTACAGCTCAGACCGGGACTCAGGTCAGGACAAACAACTCAGGACGACCGTTGTTTGGATTCTCGAACAAGACAGTTTATTCGAGCTTGTTACCGGCATATGCAGGGAGAGCCCTCTGAATCTGTCCAGAGGTACTCTGCTGTAATTACAAAGTCTCGTAACTTATATACTTTTTCTTATCACAATGCATTTGAGTACATTTGAATATATCCACTTGGTAACCGACACACAGGTACCATGTTAAAACTATCCTATTGAGTACATAAACATGCGATTCTGCTAACCAATTATTCTAAAGGGTGTATACATAATTATATTATCCAATCAAAATTAAAACACGTACGCAAAGACCTTGGTTCTCACAACTCAAGACTGGCTTGTTTCATCAAAGACCCCTCTGTCCATTGTATGTCCTCCCATATCTAAGCTAAACCATTTTCCCTGTCCCTTTCTGAGAGAGGAGTACACCTAATCTAATTTGTCTTGCAGTCTGACTCTGAAGGCTGTGCAATGTTCATCTGGTAATCTTCAACTCTTAATATGTTTAGCAGCCATGTCTGCCTGGAGATTTTAGGGTTTTTCAGTAAATTCTTAGTGTTCTCTTTTAGCATTTTTAATTTTCCCCCTAACAGTATTGATAAGACTAATGTTATGAAAATGTCTAATTTCATGGTCCATGTGTTTTAGGAGTATAACTTTTAGTTTGAGGATTGAAGTTTTTAAATGGGAGATAATGGAAGCACCTGGTTTGGGAAGCTGGTAAAAAGACCTAAATTAACGCAATTCAAAAGATGACCTGTGATTATTTAATAAGATCAGAATTGGGATAACAGTAAACGGGTGACCCCTGAGTTTCTTAGTGGAGATGAGATGCCTACAGTTGTCTTCATTAGGAGGGATTAAGTTATTCATATGGTTTCCCAGAACAGAGGAAAAATTTGGGAACTGGAGATAACGTGAGTCTCACCACCCCCTTCTCACGGGCAATTATTGATGAGCAACAAATGCTGGCCTAGCCAGCAACACCAACATCCTGTGAAAGAATAAAAATACTCCATCTGGGACATTGCCATGGGGGATAGATTTCAGGAGCTATTTTGTTGGTTGGGTTGTGATTTCTCAAAGAAAGAAGCAGCTGCAATTTAGATCATCCTGGCAGCAGCTTTTGACAAGCAGAGAGAGAAAACTGCAGGAGCTACAGACAAGTAGCAAAGGGCTATCAGAAGTGGCAAGAAAGCA
The DNA here is from genome assembly GCF_964194155.1 of Cetorhinus maximus. Taxonomy (NCBI): domain Eukaryota; kingdom Metazoa; phylum Chordata; class Chondrichthyes; order Lamniformes; family Cetorhinidae; genus Cetorhinus; species Cetorhinus maximus. The sequence goes on from NC_135900.1 coordinate 53,753,765, forward strand.
GTGAGGCCCTTGCTTGAGTTTGGGTGCCTACGATCATGAGGTGCTTAAGGAGAGTTGGAGGGCCGCCTAGCCAGATGCTAGTGGAAGAACACAAAAATAAAAAGTGCTGGAAAAACTCAGCAGGTCTGACAGCATCTGTGGAGAGAAAGACAGAGTTAACATTTCGAGTCCGTATGACTCTTCTCCAGAGCTAGTGGAAGGACCCTAGGAAACCTTATCCTTTGGAGAATGACAGGAATTTTGAGGAGGATCAAAGTGAATTCCTGAGAGCTGTGGCACACCTTAGTTTGGTTCCAGGAGAAGTGAAGGAACCATAGAAAAGTTACAGCACGGAAGGAGGCCATTCAACCCATCTTGTCCATGCCAGCCCGAGGACACCCAGGTGCCCTTTCTAATCTCAACTTCCTGCACCTGGCCCATAGCCCTGCAGCTTACAGCACTTTAGGTGCAGATCCAGGTACTTTTTAAAAGAGTTTAAAGTTTCTGCCTCTACCACTTGGGCAGCGAATTCCAGACACCCACTACCCTCTGCATAAAAAAAGTTCTTCCTCATGTCCCCCCTACACCTTCTGCCACTTATCTTGAATCTATGTCCCCTGGTTCTAGAATTCTCCATCAAGGGAAACAATTTTATCCAGTCCACTCTATCTATTCCCCTCATAATTTTGTACACCTCAATCAAGTCATCTCTCAGCCTTCTTTGTTCTAAGGAAAATAACCCCAACCGATCCAATCTCTCCTCGTAGCTACACTTTTCTAACCTGGCAACCTTCTTGTAAACCTGCACTCTCTCCAGAGCTATTATGTCCTTCCTGTAATGTGGTGACCAGAACTGCATACAATACTCCAGTTGTGGCCTCACCAGTGTTTTATACAATTCCAACATTATATCCTTACTTTTATATTCTATACCTCTGCCAATGAAGAAGAGCATTCCATATGCCTTCTTTACAACCTTGTCTACTTGAATTGCTGCCTTCAGGGACCTGTTTACTTGTACGCCAAGATCTCTCAATTCATCTACCTGTCTTAGCATATTCCCATTTCTTTTGTAATCCCTGTAACTGTTTGACCTCCCTAAATGTATGACCTCACACTTCTCTATGTTAAAATCCATCTGCCACTTTACCGCCCACTCCACAAACCCATCTATATTGTTTTGGAGATTATGGCTATCCTCTACACTATCCACTACTTGGCCAATCTTTGTGTCATCTGCAAATTTACCAATCGTGCCCCCCACGTTCACATCCAAATCGTTAATATATAACACAAACAGCAAGGGTCCCAACACCGAGCCCTGTGGAACACCACTTGAGACAACTTTCCATTCGCAAGGGCATCCATCGACCATTACCCTTTGTTTCCTGTTACAAAGCCAACCTTTTATCCAGTTTGCCACATTACCCTGAATCCCATGGGCTTTTACTTTCCTGACCAATCTGCCACGTACACAACATCCACTGCACTACCTCCATCAACCCTCCTTGTCACTTCCTCAAAGAATTCAATCAAATTTGTGAGGCAAGACCTTCCTTTAACAAATCCATGCTGACCATCCCTGACTAGTCCATGCCTTTCCACATGACAGTTGATCCTATCTCTCAGGATTGATTCTACTAATTTGCTCACCACCGATGTAAGACTAACTGGCCTATAATTGTTTGGCATTTCCTTTGATCCCTTTTTAAACAATGGAACTACGTTTGCATTTCTCCAGTCCTCTGGTACCTCCCCTCGAGATCCTGTAAAGTATATGGAAACCCTTGGGTGGAAATACAAGTAGAACAGGAAGTGGTCTTTTGAAAAGGTTAGTATGTGAGTACAGCAAGTAATTAGAAAAGCTAATAGAATGTTATCGTCTATTGCAAAGGGATTTGAATACAAAAGTAGGGAGGTTATTCTTCAGTTGTACTGGGCATTTGTGAGTCCACATCTGGAGTATTGTGTACAGTATTGGTCTCATTAAAGGATTGGAAGCAGTTCAGAGAAGGTTTACTAGATTAATACCTGGAATGGGTTGTCTGAGGAAAAGTTGGATCGGCTAGGTTTGTGTTCACTGGAGTTTAGAAGATTAAGAAGTGATTTGATTGAGATGTAAGATCCTGAGGGGTTTTGACAGGGTGGATGTGGAAAGGGTGTTTCTTCCTGTGGGAGAATCTCGAACTAGGGGTCACTGTTTAAGAATAAGGGGGTGGGGATGCCCATTTTTAAAAAATCATTTATGGAATGTGGGCATCACTGGCTAGGCCAGCATTTATTGCCCAACCCTAATTGCCCTTGAGAAGGTGGTGGTGAGCTGCCGCCTTGAATCGCTGCAGTCCCTGTGGTGTAGGTATACCCACAGTGCTGTTAGGGAGGGAGTTCCAGGATTTTGACCCAGCAACAGTGAAAGAACGGTGGTATATTTCCAAGTCAGAATGGTGAGTGGCTTGGAGGGGAACTTCCAGGTGGCGGTGTTCCCATGTATCTGCTGCTCTTGTCCTTCTAGATGGTAGTGGTGCTGCCTAAGGAGTGTTTCTGCAGTGCATCTTGTAGATGGTACACACTGGTGCCCATGTGCGTCAGTGTTGGAGGGAGTGAATGTCGTGGACGGGTGCCAATCAAGAGTGCTGCTCTGTCCTGGATGGTGTCCAGCTTCTTGAGTTTTGTTGGAGGTTCACTCATCCAGGTAGAGATGAGAACAATTTTTTTCTCTGAGGGTCGTGAATCTTTGGAACGCTCTTCCTCAAAAGTTGGTGGAAGCAGAGTCTTTGAATATTTTTGAGGAGGTAGATGGATTCTTGATAAGCAAGGGGGTGAGAGGTTATCGGGGATAGGCAGGTATGTGGAGTTGAGGTTACAATCAAATCAGCCATGATGTTATTGACTGGCAAAGCAGACTCGAGGGGCCGAGTAGCCTATTTCTGCTCCTAATTCGTATGTTTGTATATTTTATGTGTTTATGAAATACAGTGTTAAGTTAGTAGTAATTGCTTTGTTTAACTGTAGGACAGTAAAAGTTTTTGTTTAAAACGTGAAACCTTGTGGTGTAATTCTTTGTTAATAACTGGGAGTTTGAATTTTTTAATAAAAGATACTGGTCTCCCTCAAGTTCATAACGCTAGCAGTTAGGGAAGGGTATGGAGATTCTAATCTCATCATTGGAGGGTTTCTCAAAAAAGGTACCGCGGGTAACACAGTCTGACTGATCCATCCACTAGCGATTAATGAATTCCAAAGATATGGTTGGATTATGGAATTAGAAGTGTCTAGCAAGTCAGGCAGCACCTGTGGAGAGCAAAGCGGAGTTATGTTTTAGGTCATTGACCTTTCATCAGAACAACTAAATCTGACCTGATACAGGACATACGTCAAGTATCAGGGCTTCTCATCTGTAAAGGAGATCTGGATAGGCAGGCACTGAGGACACAGTAAGGATGAACAACAAAGAGTAAAGCCATCAGCATAGCCAAAACTAGAATCTTGCAAAACCTATGAAGTGAGAAGAGCAGGGACAGGCAATAATGGGATAGGTTTAAAAATCTAAGCAAGAGTTCAATACCAACCCTACATTAACAGGAAGATTATTTTGGAGACAAGAAAGGTATCTAAAATTGTAAGGATACAGACTTCTAGCCCAAAAAGTCATGAAAGACCCATAGTCTCAGCGGATCATAGGCTACTCTCTCATCAGAGACACATGACTGGTGAGTTTAACCTGAGGGTCATCACACCTCAGGCGAGGGGAGAGATTGAGAATGCAGGGCCTTCATGGATGACCTCGGCCGGTACGGAAATCGAACCCATGTTGGTGTCACAAATCAGCCGTCCAACTGCGCTAACCAACACCCTGCAAAATGGCATAGGGGTTGTAGAAACTGAAAGGAGAGCCTGGAGCTAAGAAGGAAGCATGATTCCTGAATGCAATGGTATATATAGACCTAGAAGTGCAGAAGGAACAGCTGGGGAGGGTTAAGATTGGATAGGAGAAAGTGCCATTACTGAACTGTGCTTTCTAAATAAAATGTATTTTTTTTTACTGAAAATTGAAGTACTTGAACCATTTGAATCTAGGATCTTTGCATGAAAATGACCCAAATGTGATAGCCATTTTGCACACAAAATGCCATAAATACCTATGAGATGAATGAGCAGTTAATCTGGGGCAGGAATTTTAGCTCACTGGGTACGTGTGTCCAACCTGAGCATGAAATGACGCGCGATGATGTCGGCTGAGCATGCTGACAGAGTCACGCCATAGTTTGGTTGGCAGGCGCGCACCAGAAATGGCGGAGTTGTCAATTGTGCTGAATTTTTCACTGACCTTTCAACCTAACAGTTGACAGACAGGCGAAAAGGCCAAGTGGCCTTTGCATTTTTTTGGAAACCTCATCCACGGGCGGGATGAGGTTTCCAAAATCAAATAAAAATTAAAGTTTTTATTTCATTTGGAATTAAAAACATGTCCCAGCTCATTTGACTCATTGAGATTATTCAGCGGGGTCTCGCTTGCATGCATGAAGTTTGCGCTAGGTCTGCCCGCCCGCACAGGCAGTGCTTAATGCTGCCGCTCGCATATCATGCTGGGCTGGCCTTAATTGGCCCATCTGCATAAAATCATGGAGCGTTGCCGATCGTGGTCAGCTTCCCAGCCACCCCTGTCGATCCCGCACACCAAGGGCAAAATTCTACCCCTGATGTTTGTGGTGTTGGCTGAGGGACTAATATTGGTGTGGATAATAGTACACTCTGCTCATATTTGAATAGTGCCACTGAATCTTTAATATCACATTCAAAGTATGGCCAACAATGTAGCAATGGGTGCCAACCTAGATTATGCACTGCATCCGTTCCTTTCTAGAGTAATCCAAAACTCTTGGCACTTCATGACATTTACATTCATGATCGATCGCCCATCGATGACTCCCAAACAAGTAGTTTTTCTGAATTATCGCATTGAAAACCTCCATAATTTTAAAAGTATATCTCCTCTTAGTTTCACTGCTACATAAAAATACTCCCAATGTATTGTCTCAATTATAATTTATATTCCCATATGCTGCACTCTCTCTATGGTTTTAATGTCCGTTCCATAATGAGGTTCAAAACTGCACCCTTAAATATGGCTTATCCATTGTTATGTAAGATTTTATCATTACCTCTGCTTTAGTATTTTTAAATCCTAATAATCCTATTAGCATTTTTATGGCTTTTTTTTATTCACACAAACTCTTATCCTCCCATTCCTTGTTCCAATCCTCCAGTTGCACAACCCTGAGATATCTATGCTCCTCTAATTATGGTTTCTTGAGCATCCTCTATTTTAATCATTAGTGGCCACATCTTCAGTTGCCTAGGCTCTAATCTATGGAATACCCTCCCTACACTTTTCTACCTTATTTTCCTCCTTTAAAAGACCTTAATATCTATTTCTTTTACCAATCTTCTGGTCACCTGACCTAATGTGTTTTAGTGTCATACTTTGTTTAATAATGCTCCTGTGAAACACCTTGAGATGCTTTATTAAAGGTGTTGCTGTCATATTTGTTGCTGTTATATTTCACTATATTTGAAAAAAAACTATAGAATCACAATAATAAAACATTCACTCAGACGAGGAAGAAATAGTAATGTCTCTGGAAAACCACATTTTATTCATGCAAATATTTAATGTTTCACATATTTTCATTTCTATTTCAAGTGTTTTAGCCAGGTTTTATTTGATACCCAGAAATAGGACAATGAACTTCAAAATAAGGGTTATTAGCTGTTATCAGAAAGCACACTTAGTGAGAGTCAACAGGTTTCACAGTGATGGTTAAGATATTAATACGCTACATGCTCTGATAGGAAGACCCTCATGTTTTTGGGTAGAAATTGAAATGTTGTTCAAAAGACTCAAATAAGGCTTCATTTCCAGTCAAACCTATTAATAACCACAAAGGAGTAGGGCATGTTGTAATAGAATCAGATGAATATATAACAAAAGTACATTAATCAAAGGAAAATATTTGAGATAAAATGATCAGATTATCAGCAGGATTAAATCAAGATAAAGCACTTAAAGCAACAAATTAAATTGCCCTCACTGAAATGTGCACTTCCTCATATTAAGTAGTGCTGACACATACAGGTAAAATAATTAAAAAGCTAAATGCTCTTATCACAATAAGTTTTTACAACAAAGGCATTTAGACATTAACAAGATTTCATAAAATGCAAATTAGCTAGAATATCACATCAATGTCTTCAGACAACAGGTTCCCTTTTTATTAGGCAATACAGAATGGAATATCCAGAAAATCCTTAGGCAGGGTGTAATTACATAACAACTTTGAGCCCATTCAGTTTCAACTGTTTTGGAGTTCAGAAATGTGATAAAAAAAACAGATACGCAGTGAATTGGCTTAGACTGATAAAGATTTATGCCTGAAATCAAACAAGATTGGTGTCTAAATAATTGAATGTTTACTGAGAAGTTAGAATTAAAGAACTTCCATATTTTATATAGATAAAATGATTTAAAAATTTTTTTTTGGAGTATGATATCACATATTACCAGTAGCATTGTATTCTGGTACTTGACACAAATGTCACACTCTTCAAACAATACCTAAAATGCTTAATTGTATAAACCATTTTTCTTGATACCCCAGCCATTTTTGTTCACTTAAAACATTCTAATTACATATTTTTTAACATAATTAAATAAACTTATTTTTACACTTGCCACTATCACAATCACTACAAAATCCAAACTTTAGCAGAAAAAAATCTGCCATTCAACACAAATTGGAATGTTTACTTGAAGCAATCCCAAAAATGTTCTTTTTACAGAAAAACATAAAAAACTAATCAAAGTGAATATACATCTGGATGTTGCTTTACAATACTTTGTGGATATAATTTTTTAAAATATATTTTACTTCTCAATTTGAATCATGGATACGTTTGATGTTTTAATAAACTAAATGCCTTTTACCCTGGTTTGAAAGCAAATATTTCACATATGAAAATGTAAACCAAAATGCATTCTTTGCAGCTCTATTAGCACGTTTAGAGGCATCAGTATGGGATTACCGAGAGCAACATAGTTAATACCATTAAATATATTTCTGATTTGTGCAGTGAAATATTTTGTTTTACTACAACTACACATTTTAAAATATATCATAGTCACATCCCCAGACTCATCAGGTGATTGAAGAGGCTTCTTCCATTAATTTCCCCAATTTTTTTGAATGGTACTAACTTATCTGTGTGCTTTCTATTTATTTTGATGTCCCTCCATTGATTATACCCGACATGTACAGTGCTTTTGACCTGCACAATCAGCAACTCAAATCTTCGCCAAGTTTAGCTTTGTTTTAAAAAAATGGTCACAAATAACTACACTGGGGGGAAAAAAATCCAATACTCGAACCTAATAATCATCAAAAATTCAAGGAAGCTACAAATTGCAAAACAGTCCAAAATTAGTAATAACTTAAATTAGCTTTTAAAAAATCAAAATAATGTACAGAATCATTGCTTTTCTGGTTAAACAGGACCGCTGTATTTCAAATATTTCACAAAACACATCACTAAGAGCTTGTATCATGAGATTCTGGACTTTCAGCTCATTAAGATGCAAACATTTTCAAAAACTACAATGCTGACAATTATCCTAACTACATTTAGAACTGACCTGCTTGGTGGCTGCACACATGGATATGAACTGTATGTTTCTGTAAAAATCTAATATTGAAACCAATCTCAAATTCTAATAGAGAACACAAAAATTCTCAAGATTGGCTTCAAATGGTTTATGTTTGAGGACAAGTTGCAACAACCTGTTCTCACACTATTCTTGCAGACTTGAAAGAAAATTCAGAAGTTACATTACAGGTTAAAACCAGTTTTATTTCAAATTTTTAAATTAAGATTTGAGAAGGCGCAGCTAGAGATGGCGTGGTTGTCCATGTGGAAGGCCCTAAGATTTTGCCTGTATTCTGGGAGCCATATTTTATGAAACTGGATCGCAGGGCACAAAGCAACTTGGAGAAAATTGGCTTGGACATTACTTAAATATTATGGACTTCTGGTGCACTGAGCAACTAATCACCAAATAAAATTGCAATACTTTAAAACGATTACAAGGCTACGAAGCAAAAATGGTTTAGCAAAGAAACTGTAATCATTTAAAAAAAAGCAAAGGCAGGGTGAGATTCTGAAAATAGAGTAAATTGCAAGAAAAAATGCAGAACTTTTCAAGGCTATATAAAAGGACAACTTTTAACACCAATTGGTAAATTGCACTGCAGAATTCTTTTGAAAATACAACTGCATGGCAACATTTATTTCAGCCAACAGTATTTACCAAAATGAGTAGCTCCAACAAGAATCATATTTCAGACCCATATTAATCTTGTCAATTGATTGGGTTACATAAAATTTGCAAAACACCTTGATGTTTAGGCTCCACACAAACTTGCTCCTGTCCTCTTCATTTGTCAGCATATCCTTCTATCCTTTCTCCCTCATGTACTATCCACATTCTCTTGAATTCATCTGTTATTCGCCTCACTACTCTTTACGGTGACACGTTCCACAGTCTTAAGTTTTTTCTGTATTTATTGATTAATGACCATCTTATATTTATGACCATTAGTTCTGGACTCCCTCAAGTGGAAACTTCTCCACGTCAACCCCATCAAAACCTTTCAAATAGACCCCTCAGCCATCATTTTTCTAAAGAAAAGACCCCCAAAATGTTCAGCATTTCCTATTAAATGTATCCTCTCAATTCTGGTATCACCTTTATGAAGTCTTTTGCACTCATTCTCCAGTATCTCTACATCCTTTATACAATAGAGACCAGAAAGATGCACAGTATCTTCACATGTACTCTCAAGTTGGTTTAAGCAAGGTTCAATACAAGTTTAACATACCTCTGCTTTTTAATTCCATCCCATTAAAAATGAACCCTAGAGGTGGTTTGCTCTTGAAAGGTCTTAATAACCGACATTGCTTCTTTTAGAGATGTGTGTCGGTAGTTAGATTCCTTTGTCCCTTTGCCACAGTTTAATTAACTAAATCAGTTATGTGATGTCCTTATTCTACCAATATATTCCATCCTACACTTGCAGAATCAATTTATTTTCATATTAAAAATTTAGGGTCATTCATTCTAGATTTCTGGTTGGGCGTAACTGATTTTGGCATGAACTTAAGCTTTGAAAAATAAAAGTTTTTGTTGTATTTAAACAAGGTTTACACGTGTTTTTATACATCAATTTCAGTGAAAGGCCTATTCCTACTTCTCAATTGCTAATTGGATTTCGAACATAAAACTACAAAATGACAATTTAATACTAAGAACTAATATGAGATTCAAATATGCAATCAATTATGGATTTGTGACAGGATCTAGCCACATTTCTTAATACATTTGTGGCCTGATTCCTGATTCATTACCAATTGGTGAGGTTAAAGTGTTGCATGTCAGGACAGTCCAGTGTTTCCATAGATATCAAAATTATGAGAGTCGTACATGATTAATCTTTGCCAGAATCAGGGCAATAAAGCTGTTTAATGATTTAAAAAACCTATATAAAACGCTTGTTGAGCCTCAACTAGGCTAACGTGTCCAATTTTGGGCACAACACTTCAAGAAGGACATGAAGGCATTAAAGAGAGTACAGTAAAGGTCTGAGATAGGTTCCAGGGATGAGGGACTTCAGTTACAAGGACAGACTGGAGAAGCCAGGCATGTTCTCCTTAGAGAAGGTTGAAAGGAGTCATGATAGAGGTGTTCAAAGTCATGAGGAGTTTGGACAGAGTAGAGAGAAACTGTTCCTCTTGGTGGAGGGGTTGAGCACCAGAGGACACAAATTTAAGATGAGTGGCAAGAGAACCAGAGGTGACATGAGGGGTGACAGGCAGAATGACCTCATTCTATGATTTTATGAACATTTAAAACACACTAAGGCTATGACAAAGTTGTCAAGTTTGATAAATTCTAGGAATGCTTAAATCTAAGGAAATTGCTTAATTCCATATTGCTGAAAAAGGGCTCCCACACTGCACCAAAGTCCAGCTCAATGCTTTGATAGTTAGGATTTAAGATATACAGTTCTGTTTTTAACAGTTATATACTGTAGATTCATATTCACATACTGTTCAAGGCTAAACACTGAAAAAGCCGCATTGGTTCTATTGATTATACCCAATCTACATTTGCCTATCTTTGGCTTTCAAACATCGAAACATACGATTTAAGAGCAGGAATAGGCAATTCGGCCATTCAAGCCTGCTCTGCCATTCAATGAGATCATGGCTGATCTGGTTGTGGTCTCAACTTTACTTTCCTGTATGCCCCTCATAACCCTAGGCTCCCTTGTCTATCAAAAATCTGTCTAACTCTGCCTTGAATAAATTCAACGACTGAGCCTTCCATGCTTTCTGGGGAAGTGAATTCCACATACTAACGATCCTCAGAAAAACATTTCTCATCTCAAGTCTTAAAAGGGAGACTTATTTTTCCTAAATGGTGCCCTCAAGTTCTAGTCTCACCCATAGGTGGAAACATCCTCCCAGTATCCACCCTGTCAAGTCCCCTCAGGATTTTATACAATCACCTCTCATTCTTCTAAACCCCAATGGGTATAGGCCCAACCTGTTCAACCTTTCTTCATAGATAAGTCCTATGTCCCAGGAATGAGTCGAGTGAAGTTTCTCTGTACTGCTTACAATGCAATTATATCCTTTTTCAAATAAGGAGACCACAATTGTACACAGTATTCCAGATGTGGTTTCACCAATGCCCTGTACAGCTGCAGTATAACTTGCCTACTTTTATATTTCATTCCCCTTGCAATAAATGCCAACATTCCATTCTTTTTTCCCCCAAGGTCCACTAATCCAGATGTATACAGGCTATATTCAAATTTTAAAATTCAGATCAAAAATATGCAATTTAAAAGATCAAAATGGCAACTTTAAGGTAACCTCCAGAACCACATTGTAGGATATGTAAAGTGGGCATCATGTATTAAGCTATAAAATTAGCCAATTCTAATGATCTGAAGAGAGAAATTTAAAGAAAATTTAAATTGTGTAACGATTGTGTATATAGATAAAGCTATGTTGAACAGAGGAATTTACACCACCAGTAGGCTATATTCAAGGGAGATTCTGTGGCAGGAAATTATGAGCACTTCAGCAGAAAAGGTCAATTTAGGTTACCACACTGAGTTTAGCTAGATCCGCACATGATATGGCACTTTTTTTTGCACAGTGAAACTACTTATGAAATACAATGTACAAGAAACAAGCTCAACAAATCAACAGGTTCAATGTAGTTTTTTTTATTACAATTTTATGACATGAAATGAAAATCATGTAGCTGACAAGCAGTTAAAATGGACGGCTACAAGAGACTTTGGAAGAAATTACAAAAATCCAACAATAATTTCTTTACTACCTGGTTATGTTCAATCCTGTTCACCTGTCATTCCCTTCCTTGTCCTTGTACAGTCTTTTCATTCAATCATCACTTTTTTGATTCTGATTTGTTTTGTTTTCCTTTCTTGCTCATTTTAGTTTCCAAGTTCTCCTAGGCTCATTACTTTATCTTATTCTACCACAAGAGGTATGAATCTCATGGCTTTTTGGGGATGGGAATGGGGTGGGTGGGGGAAACAGTAAATGTTTAAGCATAGTCCAATCATTAGAACAGCTTCAAATACTGCTGCAGCTTTGAGTTCATCTAGGAACCTGAAAAATAACTGGTTTAGCAAGACCAAATAATAGCAGATGTAAGAACTTAAATTTCAATCCCCTAAATTAGCATGCAGATTCTTCCAGGTCAAGAATTGCAGAGTTACTGAATATGCTGGCCCCATTTAATCAAATTTAAGGTATAAAATGAGTTATCAATGCTGCTTAAAAAAAATCAGTTAGGTCACAATTGTATGCAGAAGGCAACTTCATCCAAATGAAAAGGACAATACCTAGGGATGTCCAAATTAGGATGATTGCACTGAAATTCAATCTGCCTAACCAACATATTTCCCATACTCATTAACTTAAAAAAAAAACCCAGAGAAATAAAGCAACTTGGCAAAAACTCTTCACAACACTAAATTGAGCAGGAATTACACTTGATGCGCGGCCTTTTTCTCGGTTATAATTCTGTGGAGCTCATCTGCATCTTCAGTGGTTTTCACACGAATCAAAATTGGAATAGCAGTGCCAGGATTCTTCTCATCAATGGGGGGGTTGGGAATGCAAACAATGAGGATGTTGTTCTTTCCTGTCCTTGTACAAGGCAGTGATGGATGAAGCATAATGTTCAGTAAAATATTTCCTGATCAACAGAAAAAGAAAGTCAAAGCCGTTAAATTATAGAACCTTACTAGCCATTTCCTATAATCCTATTCCCCATCACATTGAAATTTTATTTTTCAAATATATATCGACTTACCTTTGAAAAGCAATTACAGATTCTGCCAATAATCTGGATTGGCCATTTGATGGCTCAACAGCCTCTTACTTGATATCAGAATCCTAAAATCTTCTGATTAGAGTCTTCTGATTAATGACCTATTGGTTAACGGAAAATGTTCCCCCATCGCCCAATTTATGTATCTAAACCTTATTCTTTTGATTTCTTAATGTAAAAATTATCTACATTTTCCTGGGCACAGTAAAACTGACCAAAGATTATATTCCAGCCAAAACCAACCATAGATCATCAGGTTTGTAAACATATCATTGGTCCACTACCCACAATTTTCCCTGAAGGCTTAATCCTTTGAATAGTTCCATTTTCTACTGGACAACACATTTTGAATTGTCAATTTCCAATTAATAAGTCTATAACAGTTTAATTTTGGCAACTGCATCAAGAAATGAACAAAACATTTATTGCTGAGAAAATAGACATGCTATTAAAGCCCTCAACAGAATAGCTTGCAAGAAATTTCCAACAGTAACAGGGGAACAACAATTTATACTGCATGAGAAGAGAGTGCTGATTGTTTGGCAAAAGGACGCTGGTTGAAACATTGCCATGGAGAATGCAGCATGGAACAGTTAACTGCACAGTTTTGTTCAAATTCAAACCAGGCAGATCAACTCTGATTAGTCAAGGCATTACCATGGGGAATGGACCAAAGAATGGCTATCCCTCAGTTTTTGCTTAGTTGAAAAAGGCGCATTTTTAAAATTCATTCATGAGATGTGGGCTAGGCCAGCATTTATTGCCCATCCCTAATTGCCCTCGAGGTGGTGGTGGTGGTGGCCTTCTTGAACCGCTGCAGTCCATGTGGTGTAGGTACACCCACGGTGCAATGTGTGGACATGTTCCTTTTGTCTGTAAAGGACAGGGCCCTGTGTGTGAATATATGTGGCATCTAGCATGTGTAAGTGGGCCACACCGTGAACCCAGCTGACAATCTTAGTGGTTTTCAGTGTAATTCTTGGCACAATCAGGATTGTTTAGCAGGTGTTGTCCAATCGTGGAATCATAGTGGTAGGACACTATGTTTTGAGTTTTGCAATCCAAAAACGTTCTGCCCGTCACGCAAATGAGTAATGTGGTATATGAATTTCAGTGTTGGTGTGATGCCAGGTATATAAGCCTTATGTCCCGACGATTGGCATATTGTATCAAACAGCACATCCCTTTGGCTGTTTGTAACAAGCGAAGTACTAACCATACCCAACCAGCCCGTGCTTGCAAAACTCAAAAGTGTCCAACATTAGATGTGATTCTGTGATTGGGCAACACCTGCTAAGCAAACCCGATTCTGATAAGAATTACACTGAAAATCAATTTAAGATAGTTAGTTGGGCTCGCAATGTGGCCCACTTACGCATGCTAGAAGCCACATATATTCACACACAGGGCCCTGTCCTTTGTAGACAAAAGGAGCGTGTCCACACATTGCACCTTTCTCAACTAAGCAAAAAGCTTAGGGAATAGTCACCCCCTGGTTCATTCCCCAGGGCAACGCCTTGAACAATCAGAGTCTACCTACTGGTTTGAATTTGAATAAAACTGGACAGTGAACTGCTCAATGCTGCATTCTCCATGGCGACACCTCCATCAGAGTCCACCTGTCAACCAATCAGCACACTTCTCATGCAGTATAACTTTCTGTTCCCGTGTTATTGCTGGATATTTTTTGCGAGCTATCCTGATGAGTGCAAAACGAAAAGCTTTGATAGCATGTCTCTTTTGCCAGCAATACTCAAGTTCTGTACTACCAAACGGCTAAAGCTTTTACTGATGGCTTATATCAGTGAAAACCTCATCCTTTACCATTTAGCTACATTTTCTCTCTTCCTTGCAACATCTGAAGGTGGTATAGTTTGTCTTTCAAGTATTGTGGCAAGGTGGCCATTTTTCATGCATCAGCCTGCCCAGTAAATTGCAGCAGACTTATCCAAACGTAACACATTCCCACAAAGCAGAGGAACTAAGAGGTAGCTTCTGCATAACATACAAGGAGCCATGTAATGGAATAACAAGCAGGTGCCTGAAGTGCATTGCATCAAAAAAAACTTACTTTACAATTTGCTGCCTCTACAAGTAAGCCAAATTTAGGTATGGAAAAAGGAAGAGACGTGGAGAAAAGAAATTGAATAATAGACTAAGTACTCACTACAAATTTAAAGGTATACGCTTTCAGAATCAGAACAGCTAAGGGGGTGGTTATTTGGCCCATCGAGTCCATGCCAGCTCTCTGTTGAGCAATCAAGTCAGTCCCATTCACCTGCTTATGCACTGCAAGTTTATTTCCTTCGAGTGCCCATCCAATTTCCTTTCAAAATCATTGATTGTCTCTGCTCATAAGCAGCAAATTCCATGTAATTACCACTTACTGCGTAAAAAGGTTCTTCACATTCCCCCCCATACCCTCTCAAGCCCTTATACTGTCAGCTAATGAGAGCAGCTTTTTGATCTATACTTCACATAATCCCGCTGTAACCTTGTATATCTCCATCATACCACCCCTCGAACTCTCTTACTTCAAGAAGAACCCCAGCTTCTCCAACGCTTTTGTATTGAATACTTTTATTAAGGAAGTCCAAGATCCTGTACGCTTTGTTCATTACTCCCTGCTACGTTCAGAGATGTATATGAACCCCCAGGTAACTCAAACCCTGCACGCTCTTTAGAACTGTGCCATTAAGCCTGTATTGCCTCTCCTTATTCCTTCTACCAAAATAAATCACTTCATACTTATTTGTATTAAATTCCACCTGCCGCTTGTTTGCCCATTCTGCTCGGCTTATCTACCCTTCTGCAGTCAATTGATATCATCCTCACTGCTTGCCTCACCTCAAGTTTGGTCTCATCAGCAAACTTTGAAATTTGGCTCTTATTCCAACATCCATGTCATTTACACATGTCAAAAGTAATACTAGAACTGACCTTTGAGGAACACCACTGCCTACCATCCTCTAGTCTGAAAAACAACATTTACCACATCTTATTATTTTAGTTCTTAAGCCATTTTTTTTTAATTCACTGACCCACCTATTCCATGAACCTCAATTTTGTTTGCCAGCCTCTTATGTGGTACTTTGTCAAAGGCTTAAAATCCATATAGACAACATGAACTGCACTCCCTTCAATCTTCTCTGTTACTTCATCAAAAAATTCAGTTAGGATTAGTCAAGCGCAATATCCTTTTTACAAATCCACGCTGGTTTGCTTTAATTAACTCAAACCTCAAAGTATCTGTTGATTTTTTCTCCTTGATTCTTGTTTCTAAAACATTGCCACTACTGATGAAAAACTGAACAGCCTATAGTCACTTGGAACGTCCTTACACTTTTTTTGAATAACGGTGGTTACATTTTCCACTCTGCAATCCTCTGGCACCTCTCCTGTATCTATGATTAATTGGAAGATTATGGCAAGCATTTCAGCTATCTCCATCTCCACCTTCTTTTAGCAACCTGGGATACAAGCAATCCAGGTGACTTTTCCACTAAGCATTTCCAGTACATCCTACCCATCAATTTTCACCCATCTTTCACTTCCATTGATAATTTTTCAGCATCCTCTTCCCTGGCAAAGAACTCATTAAGTATTCTAACCTCACCCTGCACCTCTAAGTATAAATCACCCTTTGTCCCTGATAGGACCCATCCTGTCTCTTACAACCCATTTACACTCTACATTCTGGTAGAAGTTTTTTTTTGGGTTCCTTGTGATGTTAACTTTCATTCTATTTTCAAATTCTGTGTCTTGTTTTACTCTTCGCTTCTCTCAACTTATTGCATTTTCCCTGGCTCTTATTGAAAAAAATGACTTACATACACATAGCACTTTTCATGATCAGATGTCTCAGAGTGCTTTACAGCCAATGAAGTACATTTTGAAGTGTAGTTACTGTGTAATCTATGATATACAGCAGCCAATAAACTTACAGCAGCCAATAAACTTACAGCACACCCCCACAAACAGCAATGTGGTAATAACCATATAATCTGTTTTCATGATATTGATTGAGAGATAACATTATTAATCTGATATGCATCATACAGCCAATTTTTTGTTTCATTACATTATCCCTTAGTATTATCCAAAGAGCCCAGGATCTGTTTCTCATATGTTTCACCCTTGTTCATGTGTATCTCACCTGGACCTGAAACATCTACTCCTTAAAGATCATCCACTGTTCATATTCAGTTTTTCCTTAAGTCTTGGGTTCCATTTTACCCCGGCTGGATCCCCTCTTATCCCATTAAAGTTAACCTTTTTCCAATTTAGAAATTCTAGTTGAAATTGTTCCTTGCTTTTTTCCATTACTGAGCTAAACCTTATGATACGATAATCATTCTTAACCAAGAGTTCCCTCACAGACAATTGGTCCATTGGGCTCATCTCATTTCCCAGCACCAGATCTACTAATGTCTCCTTAGCTAGACCAAGAACATAAGTGGTCAACACGAACACATTTCAGGAATTCCTCTCCCTCCTTTCCTTTCCCTTCATTCTCACATTATCCCAATCTATACTTAGGTAATTAAAGTTCCCCAGCATCACCATTCTTATAGGTCTTGCACATCTCTGATTTCCCTGCAGATTTTCCCCAATCTTTCCCTATTTGGAGGCCTATAAAATACCCTTCAGTAGCATGACCTAACTTTCACCTCAACTCTAACCAAACGAATATGTCCATTCCCTCTCAAGGGCATCCTCTCTTTCCAATCCTACAGTATCTTCCATTACCAGCAGTGCTAACCCATCTCCCATTTTGCTTCCCCATTTTTCCTGAACACTTTATATCCTTGAATATTGTGTCCAATCCTCACCATTTTTTTAATACCAAATACTAGTATTTGGCATAAACTACTACAACTAAATAATCAATTTGTTAACTAACAAATGAAATATAAATGGTAATCAACTCACCTAGATTAGTGTCTGCTCGCACTAACAATTGAATCTTCTGATCTGCCACAGGTTTCAAATGGACTGTACCAATTCCCTTCTCTTTGAAATCCCCATCTTTCTTGTAGAACAGTTTACACCTGTAAAAAGAGTCAAAATTGCAACTAGTAAGCTTATATTAAAAAAACATATGCAGAATACCACAAATTTCACTTGTCATATTTTTATATTTAACACAAATACCCCATTTGTTAACTTGCAATAGAATTTCCCATTATAAACAGTTGCATTTTTAGTAAGTATTCTCAGGATGTGTGTAGAGTGCCTGGGGAAACAGTACAAGAGGCCAACGAGATAAAAGTAGCAGAGTCAGTGAGAACGAGCCTAACGGAATGAAGTGTTAGAAGCCACAGTATCTCAGACTTCAGTTCTTGGCAGTAGGTCTCAATTCAAGAACCATGAGGTATGGGAGCACAAGTGGAAGGAAGAGGGGTTAAAAAAAAATACTGATAGTGGTGTCAGCAGACGGGAAGAAGCTAATCATAGAATCGTTACAGTACAGACAGTGGTTATTCAGTCAATCCTGTTTGTGCTGGCACTCGGTGAGAGCAATTCACCTTGTGCCACTATCCTGTCTTTTTTGGATTACCTTTTATGTCCACTGCCAGTCTCTTCTCATACTCCCACTTTGCTTCTCTTATTTGTTTTTTCGCTTCCCCTCTGACCTTTTAATATTCAGCCTGGTTTTCAGTTGTATTATCCACTTGACACCTGTCCTTTGAACTCTTTTCTGCTTCAGCTTACTCTCCTCCTTTCATTACCCAGAGTTTTGAGTTTGTTTGCCCTACCTTGCCTTCTTGTGAGAATATACCTACACTGTATCTAAACCCCTTTAAAGGCAGCCCATTATTCAGTTAGATTTCCCTGCCAATCTTTGCTTCCAATTTATTTGGGCTAGATACATTTTCACCCCACTGAAGTTGATTGTCCTCCAATTACTCATTCTTACTTTGGATTGCTCCTCATCCTCTTTCATAGCCAACCTAAATCTGATGATACTGTCCCCAAAATGTTCTCCTACTGACACCTGATCCATTCGTCCCAAATCATTCCCAAGAACTAGGTCTAGTAGTGCCTCCATTTCTTGTTGGATTAGAAACATACTGTAGAAAATTCTCCTGAACATAGTCTAGGAACTCTTTTCCCCTGTGCCCTTTACACTACTACTAGCCCAGTCTATATTTTGATAATTAAGGTCCCCCATTATAATTACTCTAATTCTTGCAGTTTCTTTGTAAATTTGTTCCTCTATATCTTTCCCACTAGTTGGTGGCTATAGGTAATACCGAGCAATGTAACTGTACCATTTTTGGTCCTTAGCTCTAGTCAAATTGATTCTGTCCTCGATCCTTCTGGGACATTCTCTTTCTCCAGCACTATGTTCTCCTTAATCAATACTGCCACCCCTCCTCCTTTCCTCCCTTCTCTTTCCCGAACACTTTGTATCCAGGAATATTTAATACTGTCCTTTTTTGAGCCAGGTCTCTATTATCCCACTGTATTTCTGTTTGGCCATTTGCAACTGCAGCTCACCTATCCTATTTACCACACACTGTGCATTCACATATACGCACAGTAACCCTAATTTAGATTGCCATTTTCCCTAACAGCATTACATTACGAAATAGTAAGTTATCTGTCTCTCTCAATTCTCTATGCACCTTGATGTTCCTTTCTAATATTACCTCCTGGTGCCCACACACCTGCCAAATTAATTTAAACCCTCCCAATAACCCTAGCAAGGAAGCTGGTGAGTGGCTGGTGAAAAAGATTTCTTTCTCCTCAGATGAGGGGCAAGTTTTAAGTCTATTTCTGATAAGTTTAGATAGTAGTCTAATCAATACAGGCCTTTAATTTTTTCCAAGTGGTTTATGCTTAGTGCAAGTTATTCTGAAGAGCAAAAAACTTACAAACTAATTTTTTTTTTTTTTTAATTCATTCACGGGATGAGGGCTTCCTGGCTGGGCCAGCATTTGTTGCCCATCCCTAGTTGCCCTTGAGAAGGTGGTGGTGAGCTGCCTTCTTGAACTGCTACAGTCCATGTGGTGCAGGTACACCCACAGTGCTGTTAGAAAGGGAGAAAGGATTTTGACCCAGCGACAGTGAAGGAACGGCGATATATTTCCAAGTCAGGATGGTGAGTGACTTGGATGGAAACTTCCAGGTGGTGGTGTTCCCATCTACCTGCTGCCCTTGTCCTTCTGGTGGTAGTGGTAGCTACAAATAATATAAATCATCTAGATTCCAAATGGCAGAACAAGTTGTGCATTTGTAGTGCAATGTATGAGTGTTTATGGACAGCGAAACTGTTCTGAGTGAACACATCTGCAGTAGATATCTCTGTCAAATCTCTCTGGCTCAGAGTCAGTTAGCTTAAGTGCGAGTTTGTGAATGTGAGGCCATCCAGGTTGGACCAAAAAAAGGCAGACACAGTATTTTGCAAACAAGGAAAAACTAGAAACAGTGGAGGTTCAAAGAGACTTGTGCTCCGAGTACATGGATCATTAAAATATCATGAGCAGGTGCAGAAAATAATAAAAAAAAGGTTAACAGAAATGCTAACCTTTATATCTAGGAGTAGAATGCAGGGGGTAAAAGTCATGCCTCAGCTATGTAAAGTCCTGGTTAGACCACACCTGGAGTAACTGTCATGAGTTCAGGACATCAAACTTTAGGAAGGGGATATTGGCCTTGGAGGGAATGCAGTATCTGGAGTCCAAGGGTTAAATCACATGGAGAGATTACACAAATTGGGGTTGTAATTCCTAAAATTTAGGAGGTTGTGTGATTTGATTGAAATTTTCAAGGTATTAGGGGGAACAAATAGAGAGAAATTATTTCTGCTGGTTGGGAAGTCTTGGGCTAGTGAGACACACTCTAAAAAATGAGCCAGACATTTCAGGAGTGAAATTAGGAAACCCTTCCACATGTTAAAGGTGGAAGAGGTTTGGAATTCTCCTGCACTATTGGCAATTGATGCAGGTTAATTGTTAATTTTGAATCTGACATTCATTTGATTTTTGTTATCCAAAAGCATCGAGGGACATGGGACAAAGGCACCTGCACTACCTATTGAATGGCAAACATGCTCATGGGACTAAAAGGCCTGTGTGTTCAACACTGGCAGGACTGGTATTTACTACCCATTCCTTAATGTGGTGGTGGTGGTCCACCTTCTTGAACATGGTTAGTATTGCCAAGCAAGAAAGATATGGTCATGCCACAGGGGATATTCTAATAAGCCTGTGGGGAGGAGGAAGTGGGGCCAGCTGGCGTGTGACACAGAGCAAGGCTAGAATATTTAATATATACTTTGCATCAGCGTTTACCAATTATGAGGATTCATGGTAGAGGTAATTGAGGGGGTAAAAGTTGATAGGCAGGAATTACTGGCTATGCTGAAGAATGAATAAGTTGGCTGCTCTGGATGGTGTGCATCCCAGATTGCTAAAGGAACTGGGGGTTGATATAGCCAAAAGGCTCGCCATAACCTTGCAATCTTCCCTAGATACTGGAGAGCTGCAGAGGTTTGGAGTAAGGTTGACGTGTCCTGTCACCTTTATTCAAGAAAGGGTGCTTCAAATAACTACAAGCCAGTCAGTTTAACAATAATCAGGGAATAAATTAACAAACACTTGAAAAATTCTTAGTTAATTAAGCATGAATTTGTAAAAGGCATATCCTGCTTGATAACATACAAGGTCCATGAAGGGAATACAATGGATGTTATCTATCTGGATTTTAGGAAAGTGTTTGACAAAGTACCACATAGAAACACCACAGATCTAAGGTTTTAGGCAAGAGATGCAGGGGGAAGTTGAGGAAAAACGTGTTTTTTTTATACACACAGCGAGTGATAGTGACCTGGAAGCAAAGATGATCACTGACTTCAAAAAAATAAATTGGACATGAACTTGAGGGAAATAAAGTTGCAGTGCTACAAGGATAGAGTGGTGGAATGGCACTGACCGGATTGCTCTACATAGCACTGGCATGAAGTCCATGGGTTGAATGGTCTTTAACTGCCCTAATGACTCTCTAACTGCTGGTTGCAGTTTGATATAACTGAGTGACTAGGTCGCTTGAGGGGACGCTTGAGGTCCCAAATGGGTATGGGACCAGGCAGAATGTATAGATTTAGTTTCACTAAGATGAACATTTGTGAACTGTTGACTTTTTATGCAATCCCGCAACTTGATGGTTACTTTTACTGGTAACAGCTTTTATTTCCAGATTTCAAAATGAAGTGAGTTCAAATTCTCCAATTGCCAAGTTGGGATTTGAACTCACCTTCTCTGGTCACAACTCCATTTTGATATCCGTAAATTTTCAGCTTCAAGGCTTCAGCTTGTCTCAAAAGCCTGGGCTACAACTGGATACATTTTCCCCAGAGCAGATTGAGCTTTCAACTACAGTGTATATGATGAGCATGTGAATTTTACAAAATTTCCTTGTTGGCAATTGTTGCAGTAACTGGAGCTGAAAGGTAGAAAAGTGTAACCTAATCCTTTAAGGACTTGAAGTTCTTTGCTTTTCCAAATGCCTTAAATGTCAAGTATGACCTTTATTTAAGTTTACTAACCAAAAACACCTGTGAGCAGTACGAGTGTGATTTCTTTTGTTAACTGTTACAAAAGAAAGCAGATTGCTTATATAGATTGAATTGCTATTCATTCAAGTTCAGGTTAAAACAACATTTTCCAGGCCTAAAACTGTTGTTACATATGAAGTGCTCCAGAGCAAGTTGAGTTATAATATGACTTATTTTTTTAAGATGCTAGTTGAGCTAAAAGATTAAGTGCCTGGGCTTGACAAGATACATCCCAGGAGCCCAAGAGAGATTACAAAGGAAATTGCAGGGGTGCCACAAATATTATAAGGCATCATTGCTAATGTGTGCCAGAGGACTGGAGAATGCACAATGTAGTAGCCCTTTCAAAAAAAGGTTAATCCAAGTATCAACAGGCCTATTAGCTTAACATCTGTGGTAAGGAAAATGTTAGCACCATTTAAAAAAAAACTCGCTCATGGTTTGTGGGCGCGTTGCTGGCAAAATCAGTATTTATTGGTTATCTCCAATTGCTTAAGTAATTGATAATGAGCCACCTCCTTGAACTGCTGTTAATCCATATTTATAGAAGATAGACCCACAATGCTGTTAGGAGGGTAGTCCAAGATTTTGACCCAGTGATGAAGGAATGGTGATGTATTTCAAAGTCAGGGTGATGTAACACTCAGAGGGGAACTTGTTGGCTGTGTTTCCACACACTTGCTGCCCTTATCCTTCTAGGCTGTATGTTTGGAAGGTGCTGAAGAAGCCTTGCCAAATTGCTGCAGTGCATCTTGTAGATCGTACACACTGCAGCTATGGTGCTTCAGCAGCGAAGGGAGGGAATGTTTAAGGTGGTGAACAGGATACCAATCAAACAGGCTGTTTTGCTTGGAAGCAGCTCAACATCACCTAGGACAAGTGGAGAGTATTCCATTACATGGAGGGAGGGTCATTGATGAAGCAGCTGAAGGTGGTTGGGCCTAGTATACTGTCCTGAGGAAATCCTGCAGCTAAGTCATTGACCTCCAATAACCACAACCATCTTCCTTTGTGCTAAGTGTGACTTCCATCCAATGGGCAATTTTCCTCCCAATTCCCATTGACTTCAATTGAATTCAATTTTTTCCATGACGCCATACTTAGACAATTGTTGCTGGGATGTTAAAAGGCAGTTTCTCATCTCTGGAATTCAGCTCTTAAGCCCATATATGGACCGATAACAAGCTCTGGAGTAAATGGTCCTGACAAAACCCAAACCGAGTTTCAGCGATCAGATTATCGGTAAGTTTGTGCTGCTTGATAGCACTGTCACTGACACTTTTCATCGCATTTCTGATTACTGAGAGTAAGCTGATGGGCAGTAATTAGCTGGATTGGATTTGTCCTTTCTGTGTAAAAAGGCAATTTTTCACTTTGTCGGTTATGTGTCAATGTTGTAGCTGTACTGTAACAGCTTGGCTAGAGATGAGACTAGCTCTGAAGCACAAGTCTTCAGAATTGCAGTCAGGATATTGTTGGGACCCACTCATACCCAGTATGCTCTGCCATTTCTTGATATCATGTGGAGTGAATTGAATTTATTGAAGACTGGCTAGTGTGATAATGGGGAACTTAGGAGAAGGCAGAGATGGATCATCCACAACACTTCTGGCTGAAGATGATCGCAAACATTTCAACCTTGTCTTTTGTATGGGTTTAGTTATCACTGAAGATGTTTATGCAGCCTCCTCCCCTTGGTTGTTTAGTTGTTCACCAATATTCACAATTAGGTGTGGCAGCTTTGATCCGATCCATTGGTTGTGGGACTGCATAGCTGTGTCATGCTGCTTCTGATGTTTCGAACGCATGTAGTCCTGCCTTTGTGGCTTTCCCCATGGTGAGACCTTATTTTTAGATGCACCTTGTGCTGCTTCTGGCATGCGATTCTCCACTCTTCATTGAGCCAATCACTTGGCTTGATGGTAATGGTAGAATGAGGGATATGCTGGGCCATGGAGGTTACAGACTGTGGTTGAATACAATTCTGCTGCTGCAAATGGCCCATTGCACCTGACAGATGCCTGGTGTTAATTTGCCAGATCTGCTCGGAATCTATCCCATTTAGCACAGTGATGGTACTACACAACACAGTCGATGGTATCCTCAGTAAGAAATGCACAAACATAAGAATTAGGAGGAGTAGGCCACTCGAGTCTGCTCTGCCATTCAATAAGATCATGGTTGATCTGATTGTAACCTCAACCCCGCATTCCTGCCTACATTAGATAACCTTTCACCCCTCTGTTAATCAAGAACCTATTGAGCTCTGCCTTAAAAATATTTAAAGACTCTGCTTCCACCGCCTTTTGAGGAGAGTTTCTCCTCATCTCTGTCTTAAATGAGTGACCCCTTATTTTTAAACAGTGACCCCTAGTTCTAGATTCTCCCACTAGAGGAAACATCCTCTCCACATCCACCCTGTCAAGACCCCTCAGGATCTTAAAGGTTTCAATCAAGTCACCTCTTACTCTTCTAAACTCCAGTGAATGCAAGCCTAACCCGTCCGTCCAACCTTTCCGCATAAGACAACCCGCCCATTCCTGGTATTAGTCTAGTAAACCTTCTTTGAACTGCTTTTAACGCATTTACATCTTTCCTTAAATAAGGAGACCAGTACTGTACACAATACTCCAGATGTGGCCTCTCACCAGTGCCCTGTACAACTGAAACAAAACTTCCCTACTTTTGTAGTCAATTCTCCTCACAACAAACAATAAAATTGTTAGCTTTCCTAATTACTTACCATACCTGCATACGAGCCTTTTGTGATTCATGCACTACGACACCCAGATCCCTCTAAATCTCAAAGCTCTACAATCTCTCACCATTTAGATAATGAAGCTTCTTCTTTATTCTTCCTGCCAGAATGGACAATTTCACATTTGCCCACATTGTACTCCATTTGCCAGATCTTTGCCCACTCACTTAACCCATGTACCTTTGTAGTCTCTTTCTGTCCTCTTCACAATTTACTTTCCTACCTATCTTTGTGTCATCAGCAAATTTAGCAACCATTCCTTTGGTCCCTTCATCCAAGTCATTTATATAAATTGTAAAAAGTCGAGGTCCCAGCACTGATCCCTGAGGCACACCACTCGTCACATCCTGCCAATCTGAAAACGATCCATTTATGCCAACCCTGCTTCGTTAGCTAGCTAATCTTCTAACCATGCCAATATGTTACCCCCTACACCATAAGCTGTTATTTTCCACAATAAACTTTGATCTGGCACCTTATCAAATGCCTTCTGGAAGTTTAAGTATAGTACATCCAATGGTTCTGCTTTATCCAATTGTGACTCCTTCAAAGTACTCCAATAAATTGGTTAAACATAATTTCCCTTTCACAAAACCCTATTGGCCCTGCCTGACTGCATTGATTTTTTTTTAAGTGCTCTGCCAAAACATCTTTATTAATAGCTTCTAACAGATGCCAGATGTTAGGCTAACTAGCCTATAGTTTCCTGCTTTCTATCTCCCCTCCCTTTTTGAATAACAGAGTTACTTGTTATTTTTCAAATCTAATGAAACCTTCCAACTTGGGAATTTTGGAAAATTAAAACCAACGCATCAACTATCTCACTAGCCACTTCTTTCAAGACCTTAGGGTGAAGGCCATCCAGACCTGGGGATTTGTCAGCCCGCAGGTAACAGGTAGATTGGTGAGGTTGACAACAAGTAGAATTTTCCATGTTAATTCCTTCACCAGCTGCTGCAAGCAAAGTCTGGCAACTATGCACTTCAGGACTTAGCCAACAGCGGTGCTAACAAGCCACTCTTAGTGACTGACATTGAAGTCCCCCACACAAAACATTCAATGTCTTCGCTGCCCTCAGTACTTCGTTTAAGTGAAGAACTGATTGAGGGAGTACAGCAGATGGTGATCAGCAGGAGGATTCCTTGACCATGTTTGATCCGATTCCTTCAGACTTCATAGGGTCTGGGATCAGGAGTCAATGTTGAGATCTCTCAAAGCCACTTCTTCCTAAGTGAATACCATTGTGCTACAATCTCTGCCAATGGACATACCTCGGGATGGAGGAGTCTGGGATATTGCCTGAAAATATGATTCTGTAATGATGACTGACTGAAAAGACTGTTGCTTGACTACTCTGAGATAGCTCTCCCAATTTTGTATTATCCCCAGAACATTAGGATTCTGCAGGTTTGACTGCGTCGAGCATGCCTTTATTGTGCCCCATGCCTATGTCTGTGCCAGATGGCCCTTCAGATTTTGTTTCTATACTCTGTCATAGCAGCCAAATACAAATGAATGGCTTTCCAGGACATTCCAGAGGGGAGCTAAGAGTCAATACATTGCTGTCGCTGTGAGTGTGTAATCACAGAGGCTAGGCCAGGGAAGGACAACAAGATTTTCAGCAAAAGGATATTAGTGAACCAGATCTGTTCTTACGACAATCTGGCAGCTTCATGGTCACCATTATTTATTTAATTAATTGAAATAAATTCCCCAGCTGCTGTGGGATTTGAACCCATGCCTCCAGATCATTAGACCACGTGTCTGGATTATCAGTTCAATAATATAACCATCATGTGACAGTGTCTGTACCATGAAATGATCACATATCTAGATAAAAACAAACTAAAAGTAGCCCACACTGATTTCAAAAGGGATGATTGTGCTCAACAAATGTCATAGAATTCTGAGTGGTAACCGACATGATAGATGGGGAAAATGCAGTCAATGTAATTAAATTTCAGAAAACCTTTTGTAAAGGTACCACTGTAGAAAATTAAGATGCATGAAATGAGGGGAAGATAAGAAACTGCATTGAAAATTAGTTAGGACAGAGTTAAAAGAGTTAGAGTGTGGTTGGAAATAAGTAGTTGTGCCCAACAGGGTAGAGCCCTTCTATTAACTGTGCACAATGATTTTGTTATAGGCTGATAGTGGTGGCATGATTTGCACATGATATAGTTATTTCTTTACAATGCCAAAGGAATAGTGCAAAGAGATGAGAGAATGGGCTTAGAAAGAGGCAGATGATATTCAATGTCTGTGACTGTGAGGTGACAAACTTTGTTTAAAATGTAGTAAAAAAGTAGTTTAAAAAAGTAAAAACTACAATGAAGAGGGCTTGGTGACATAGAAGAACAGAGATCGGGTACACATTCACTGGGAGCAGCACATCAGGTTGCTAAAGCTGTAATAAAGGCCAATAGAATTATTGGTTTTACATCAAGTAGTATAGAATATAAAAGCCAAGAGTTAATGATAAGCCTGTACATAACATTAGTAAGTTCACAGAGTGCTGAGAGAAGTATTTGGATTGACACTATAAGGAGAATACAACATACATTCACTAGGATGCTGTCTGATATGAGGAAGTACAATTACAAAATGAAAACATGTGAAAATTGGGTCTTCTTTCATTAGAAAGGTACAG
Organism: Cetorhinus maximus; assembly: GCF_964194155.1. NCBI lineage: Eukaryota > Metazoa > Chordata > Chondrichthyes > Lamniformes > Cetorhinidae > Cetorhinus > Cetorhinus maximus. The sequence continues at coordinate 53,781,201 of NC_135900.1, forward strand.
ATAACAAGGTGATATGATATGTGTTTAAAATTGTGAAAGAATTAGACATGGCAGATGGAAGTAGACTGATTCTTGCAGTTGAAGGGTCCAGATGAGAGGCTGTAGATAAAATACACAACTTAAGATTTAGAACAGAGAGGGCAGGAGACACTGCTTTATACAGAGGGTTGGTTGTGAGGAAGTGGAACTCATTTCCAGAATGAGCAAGGCAGAAACGGTCAACATTAAAGATTAGACAGGTGGATGAAAGAAAAGGAGTTGAAGTGATATGGAAACATCATAGATAAATGCTTACGTGGAGGATAAATGCAGACACTGACTAAATAGGCCAAAAGGTCCGTTTTCGTCCTGTAACGTCTATGCATTTCTACGTATAGGAAGAAAATTAAAGCAGTAAGATTACATATAGCAGAGTGAGATATTGCTCGACTGTGCAGAGTTCAAATGTATTTGAAAGGAGAATTCATTTTGTGTTTTTCCCTTTGTGGAATGCAGGCAATTTTGACTTATATATTTGGAGCATGAACCAATGAAAAAAAAGTGAAGCTTCAGTGCAGAAGATTATTAAAATCCAGAAAACTATTCATTACTAAGTATGAAAGATGAATGAAGTAGGTATCAGTGACAATTAAATTTCTTTGGAACTCGTTTTAACAATATTTCAGAATAAAATTACATACTTCTTGGAAAAGATTGCATCATCCTCTTTGATTTCATTCACAATTGGTTTGGGAGGTTCTTCATTCTCTTCATCTTTTTCAACTACAATTGGAAAAAGCAAGAGTTTAGAATGTGAAGACAATGGAACATAATGGTTTTGAAAAGTAGAAAAAAAAATGACCAAGTAGATTGGTACTAGCATGTCGGATCCAATGGCCTTCTTCTGTGCAAAATCTCCAAGATAAATATGCAACTGGGCTGTTATTTCACACTATTAATGATTTCAGAATTCAGTTTTGCCGCATGATAATTAATTGGTGCGATTAATAGTCTAAACGCATTCTCTCTACCTTTTAGTATAAGGGTCATGGCTGAAAAGTAAATGTATAAAATGGCTCGAATCACCAATGGTAGGAATAGTGTGTTCTACATATGGCTCTGGGCAAGATGTGGCTCTCTGCTAACCAAGACCATCATAAAATGGCAATTTAAAAAATTTATTTACAGGAAGAGGCCGTCACTGGTAAGGCCAGCATTTATTGTCCATCTCAGCAACATCTGATTGGATTTTGTGAGCAAACAACATTTAACTTTTAAATCTCAATATTCTTAAAAACAATCTGAAAGATCATTACATCAACAACTTGCATTTATTTATCAATTTTAATGCAAAAAATGATCCAAGGTGCTTCACAGATGTGAAAAAGGGAAGAGGCTGGTGTAATGGGCAGACACATGGCAGATGAAATTCAATGCAGATGTCTGTGATGTGATAGATTTTGGTAGCATTGTGATCTCAAGGGAGACCATTAACATTTAAAGAAGAAATCTCAACTCCCAGTTATTAACTGGAAGAAATTACGCCACAAGACTTCATATTTTAAACAAAAACTTAATGCTGCACAAGAATTAAACATACCAAGTACTAATTTAAGCACTACATTTTGTAAACCATTATTTAAGCCTGAAAATCTCAGCAGGACACTTCCTGTTCTATTTTTATTTCCATCCTATACATTACAGGATCTTGAGGGTTCCATCACTTTTTCTGAATCCAAACCAGGACGCAAATTGACTATCCTCCACTTCTCAGTCTGGCACTTAAGACTTTTGTGAGGATTCCACTACCGATCTCTTTCACCGGCCTTACCAGCAGATCTGATTATTTTAATTCCTTATGCACCTGGACTCTTCATTCCGAACACAGGCCTCACTCAGTATTCCTACTTAGTGATTCTAGATCAGGAACACCCCTGATTCCTAATGGCCTCCATGTTCCTTGTTCTGGCAGCAGGCAGATAGGCGATTGTCTTTTCATAGCCTTCCAAGCTGACTCATTTTGTTTCTGTGAGGAAAACATACAGATAAACCCCACACAAAAGGAGAGTTCCCTGCATAGCTCAGCTCTATAACAGTATGGCAAACCTGGGAAGTTCCAAACAGAAATTTAAACTAATTCTCTTTGACCTTCAAACCAACCCTTTGATTCTGGGATCCACATGAATAATTTATACCCCATTGCAAATAACGGCCCTCTTATTAGCCTTACTAGTTTCATCAAGAAACCCAGTGTTCATAAGTTGCTTTTAGATTTCTTTTTTTATCTAGGGAGCCTACATTAATAACAAACCACACCCCCCCGTCCCTGGTTTACACTTCAACTTTAAAGCATTTTGACATGTCTTGAGAGAATCCAGGTGGATCTAAAGAAGCCATTATAATCCTAGGTGTGAATACCTTTGACCATCATCCCAGCAACACAAAAAGACTTCCCCTTTGAACTGTAATTATCCCAAGTCTGTTTGAATTGCACTTATTTCAGAGTTATTTACCAGTTTCCCAAATCAGGTGCTTACATAATTTTATTTAAAAGCTTCAATTCTAAAAGTTTTACTCAAAAAACATATGAATAATGAATTAGACATTTTCATGTCAGTGGCAATAATGCAGAGACAATCCAAGCTAAATGGTCAATTGTAAAAAGGGGCATGAGAACAGAGCCATTTGGGATTATTTTTTGCATAAATCTTTCAAGGTGAAGACAGATTAATAAAGCAGTTAAGAGAGAACATGGAATTCCAGGCTTTATTAAAAAAGAGACAGAGCACACAAACCAGGAAATTATGCCAAACTTTTATAAAACACTAGTTCAGTTCCAGCTAGAGGATTTCATCCAAATCTGGCCACCACACCGTAGGAAGGGTGTAAAGGGGCTTTGGAAAGAGTGCAGAAGAGTACAGATGAGATTACCCTGAATGGCTCTGGGGATGAGAGATTATGACTGGAGAAGCTGCAGCTGCTCTCCTCAGAGAAAAGGAGGCTAAGAGGCATTTAAAATCATGAACATTCGAGTGAATAAAAAAGCTGTTCAATAGTTGAGGATTCGAGGACCAGGGGACAGATTTAAAGGTGATTGGCAAAAGAACCAGAGGTGGCATTATAAAAATTGTTTTACCCAACAAGCAATTAAGATTTGGAATGCACTGCCTAACAGGGTGGTGAAAACAGATTCGATTCCTTGCCTTCTGAAGGGAATTAGATATATGAAGAAGAAAAAATCAGGAATATGGGGAAAGAGCCAGAGTGTGGAACCAAATGGCTTTTTGAAAGACCTGGTGCAGATTCGATGGGCTGAATTACCTCCTTCTGCACTTCACTACTAAGATGCGAGGGGTTGATCAAAAGCTTTGCCAAAGGTGCAGACTTTTAGGAGGGCCTTAAAGGAAGAGTAGGTGGAAAGGTTTAGGGAGGGAATTCCAGAGCATGGGGGCCTAGATGGATAAAATTCATGGTCAGCAGTGAACATAAGAGTGATAAGAAAATGGCAGTTTTAATAATATAGTTATAATAAAGTAGTTTTGAAAATATAGAAAATGCTGGAAATAGTTAAGAGAAACGCTGAGACTGTGCTTTCTCAGCAATGACGTTTTTCGCTCTTATCTCCTGAACTCAGGACGAAGACACAACACGGTCAATTGTCCATTGTTCTCAAGGGAATGTTATGTAGATCACATAACTCCTTCTGGCACAGGCTTCATGTAAACATGCCTGCTAAAATAGATCCTTGTGCCCACTAAGTAACCGGGAAACAAGAGGCTGGGAAAGGTGTCTACATTGGGCATCTGTCCCTTTTGATTGGACAATTGAACAAGAAGACATGACTGAATTGAGTGATTGACATAAGCCACTCACTAGCCCCATAGCACTAAAACAAATAAAAACAGAAAATGTTGGACTCAACAGGTCTGGCAGCATCTGTGGAGAGAGAAAGAGAGTTAACGCTTCGAGTCTAATGACTCTTTTTCAAAGAAAAAAATCACTTTGGACAGAGGGCAGCTTTTCGAATTGCATCCATGCTGGTTTCAATACTCTAGTCACCTCAAGATGACCAAGAACAGAAAAGACTGACAATTCGCTTCATCCTTCCTTTCATCTGATAAATCGTTTCATCTGTTGCGCGTCATATGTCTTTCCTGTCTATTTCACTTATGTATCATAAACTGTTCTTAATAAACTGCTTTAAACCACTGCTGTGATCTTGGACCGCGCCCCTCCCTCCTTCTGGGCAATCTGTGACTCTTGGACCAAAATCTGAGCGAAGGATGCTTGAGGCCAGAGTCAAACAGATATTTTTGGGAGGTGGGGGCCATACAGTTGGAGGAGATTATAGAAACTGGGGCGGGGGGCTGAACCATGAAGGGATTTAAACAAGAGGATGAGAATTTTAATGAGGCACTGGGGACTAAGAGCCTATGAACCAGCAGAAGATGGGTTAATTCTTAAGTAAACTCATTTCTTAAAGAGTACATTCGCCCCTTTATTGAAAACAATTGTTCATACAAACATTGGTTACATAGACAGCTACTGCTTCCATAATAAAAACAGAAAATGCTGGAAAAACTCAGGTGTAGCAGCATCTGTGGAGAGAGAAACAGAGTTAACGTTTTGCGTCTGTATGACTCTTCTCTCTGAAGAAAACGTTAACTCTGTTTCTCTCTCCACACCTGAGTTTTTCCAGCATTTTCTGTTTTTATTTCAGACTTCCAGCATCCGCAGTATTTTGTTTTTATGCTCTTAGCTACTGCTTCCACTTCAGACTAATTTGCAAAATCGAATTCACAAGAACAAATGTTATAAATAAATAAATGCAAATCAACTGCAGTAGAATGAAAGTCCTTACACTATATACCTACAATGACCTTCAATCAATCTTACCCTACTTTTTAAATGAAGAAGCAAAATTGGTCACAATGCGTTGGCCATGTAAGTCATATCGGACAGTAAAATGCAAAGCTTTACAGTGGCCCAAGGAGATTTATTTTATTAGATCATTTTGTGTAAATCTATAGAAATGACAGTCGATCATAGTAATCAGAAGTACCAAAATCATTAATTCCATGGCTCATACTGGATAAAATTGATTGAACTGCCGTCATTCAGGACAATTTCACGGGTAATGTGAAATCACTTATTCTAATGGGGTGGAAATGAGTACAGTGCAAACTTCATTAAAGTGCAATAGTGTCCTGAAGCATTTCAAGAGCTTTAGTAATTTCAAAAGTTTTCTCAGGATTATCTATTGTTTCTGATGTTACAGATCCTTGAATGCATATTTGAGCAAAGCTGTTTAACCCTAGTTCTATTTTGCATTTAATTAGAAGAGCTGATCAACAGTTTGTAAATCAATAAGGGCTGCATGGTACAATTTTATTCGGCTAAAAATAAACTCACTACATTGAAATTTGATGTTCACATCTGAGCAACATTTTTTATAAAGCAAGACAATTAAAAGGCTGACAGACTCAATAACTGCCTGTAGGAATAACTGTGGGAAGTATTTCAGAATTAAATTACATCCCCGATTTATAATTTATCAAGAGTGTATGGCCAAGACTCACTGCAGTATCAGATACTTTGGGAAATATTCTCCTTTGCTGATAGTATCAAAATGCCACAACTGCAATAGTATAATTGCTTAAACATAGGTCTTTCCTGCAGAAATATAAATCAGCAAAGCCTAATTCTTCCAATGCAGGTGCTTGCAAATGTATCGTTCAGGGCTACACAGTATGTACGGCACAGAAATAGGCCACTTGGCCCAACAGGTACATGATGTTTCTGCTTTTACATGAGCCTCCTCCCATTCTTCTTCATCTAAAATCCATTATCATCTTTAATATTGCTGAAAAAAAAGACATGCTGTCAAAGCTTTTCATCTTGCATTCATTAGGACAATTTGCAAGAATACCTATAGTAAAGGAACAACAATTTACACTGCACGAGAAGAGAGTGCTGATTAGTTGGCAAGTGGGCCTTGATTGGTTGAGGTGTTGCCATGGAGAATGCACCAGGGAACAGTTAACTGTCAAGCTTTTGTTCAAATTCAAATTGGGCATGTTGACTCTGATTGGTCAAGGCATTGTCATGGGGCATGAACTAGAGAATGGCTGACCCCAAACTTTTCAGTTGAAAAGGTGCAATGAGTGAACATACTCCTGTCTGCAAAGGACAGGGCCGTGTGTGTGAACATGTAGCTTCTAGCACGCATAAGCGAGCCACACTGTGAGCCTGATTGATAATCTTAAATTGGTTTCAGTGTAATTCTTAGCACAGTCAGGATTGTTGTCCAATTGTGGAATCACATCTAACATTGGACACGTTTTGGGTTTTGCAAGCACAGGCTGGTCGGATATGATCTCTACTTTGCCTGTTGCGAACAGCCGAAGGGATGTGCTGTTTGACACAATCTGTCAGTCGTTGGCCTATATACCTAGCATCATACCGGCACTGAAATTCATATACCACGATACTCATATATATGGTAGGCAGAATGTCTTTTTGGCTTGATGACAATTTCCTGTCAGTGGAGAATACCACCCATGCTGCTACTGTATAGTAACAGCATGAACTGGCTAGCTTCACGTGTTGCACAAATTGTTGAGATACCTTACCCTTCCAGGGTAATCTGAGGTAGACTGAGCAGTTTTCAGGACCAAAAGCGGCAGTCCTAGGCCCATGAGTTTGCGCGACATACAGCGAGCAATGATCTGATCAGGGTAGCCATTTTCCGCAGAATAGTTTTCATGTGCCCTATTTCAGCGTCAAGTTTGCATGTGAACAACTGACTCAGACCCGATTTTCGCGGTTGCCAATAAGACCAATCTCATAGCGCATGGAACTGTAGGAATTCCAATGCGTATACTGACCAGTGAAGGTGGGCATGTTGTAGACAGTTGTAGAGAACATCATCTTTCTATTGCTTTCTCCCTCACATGCCCATCTAACTTTCCCTTAAATTCATCTAGGTCGTTCATTTTAACAATTCCTTATGGTAGCATGCTCCATATTCTAACAGCTCTAAATTTCCTGCTGAATTTATTAGTGTCTATATTTATGGACCCTAGCTCTGGTCTCCCCACAAGTGGAAACATGGGCTGAATCTTCCGAAGAATAGCAATCGCTGTGGGATTTCCACTTTGCACTGATTTACTTACCTAACACCGGAGCTCCACATTTGGAGTTTCACATTTGTCAACTGGACTTCCAAACCGGGCCTCCCCAAAAACACGGAGTGTACCTGCTCTAGGAGTCCTTCCTTCAAAGAGCAGGAGTGTTGGGGGGAAGCCAAGCCACACCATGTCCCCTTTTTACAGCATATTCATAAGTTTAAAGGTCCCAAAGCCACTTTGAGAAGCTACAGAGAGAAGATAAGTGGGTGAAGGGTAGGGTGGTGGGGAGTGGTCATCAGGGGCCCAGTGGGGTGTCAGAAGGTTGGGGGAGGGGAGGTGGTAGTCAGTAAGTTTGGGGTGGTGGGGGGGAGGGGGGAGAGAAATAGTCAGGTGGTTTACTTGGGGGCCCAGTGGGGTGTCAGAAGGTTGGGGGAGGGGAGGTGGTAGTCAGTAAGTTTGGGGTGGTGGGGGGGAGGGGGGAGAGAAATAGTCAGGTGGTTTACTTGGGGGGAGAAAAACAAGAGGGTCAGATATGGTTACCCAGGAGTTAGAGCTGGTTTCAATCCTTTTCCTGGTTAACTATTCTGGTAAGTAAGTTGGAACCATTTAAAGTCTCTGATTTTAACTCAGTTTCAGACGCAGGTGAATTGCCCACCGGAAGTCCAAATCTCCCATGCAATTCCATGTAGTCAGTGCAAGGGGACTTCTGAGGGATCCCCCAAGGCTCGAGGGGTTACATCCGGGAGCAGAGGTTCTGGGCCATTATCATCATATCTATCCTATCAAATCCTTCCATGATTTTAAAGACTTCAAGTAACCCCTTCATCTACTTCCAGAGGAAGGAATTCCTGACTGTTCAACCTTCCCTTATAGGCATAACCTTTCAGGTCATGTCCATATCTACCTGCCCTCAAAAGGTGGTGGTGAGCCATGTCTTGAGCCCCTGCAGTCCATTCGGTGTATGTACACTTACAGTGCTGTTAGGAAGTTCCAGGATTTTGTTCCAGCAACAGTAAAAGAACAATAATATGGTTCCAAGTCAGGCTTTGGAAAGGGTGGGGGGGGGGTGACAATTCAAGCGGTGGTGTTGCCATGTACCTGTTGCCCTTGTCCTTCTAAGTGGTAGAGGTCACAGGTTTGGAAGTTGCCGTTGAAAAAGCATTGATGAGTTGCTGCAGTGCATCTTTTATATAGTGCATACTACTGACACTCTGTGTTGGTAGTGAAGGGAGTGAATTTTAAAGGTGATAGATGGGATGCCAATCAAGTGGGCTATTTTGTCCTGGATGGTGTCAAGGTTCTTGGCACTGTTGGAGCCACACTCATGCATGCAAATGGAGAGTGTTCTATCACACTCCTGACTTGTGCCTTGTAGAAGGTAGACAGTAAGTTACTTGCCTCAGAATTCACAACTTTTGTTTATGTATATTGTATGGCTGGTTCAGTTCAGTTTCTAGTCAATGGTAACCCCCAGGATGCAGACAGTGGAGGAATAAGCAATGGTAACGGCATTGAATGTCATGGGGAGATGGTTGGATTTTCTCATATGAATGCAGGCGTAGTCAGCCCAATCTCTCCTCATACAACAATCTTGCCATCCCAGGAATCAGTCTGGTGAGCCTTCACTGCACTCTCTCTATGGCAAGTGTATTCTCTCTTAGGTAAGGAGACCAAAACTGTACACAATACTCCAGGTGTGGTCTCATCAAGGTCCTGTACAACTGCAGTAAGACATCCTTGCTCCTGTACTCAAATCCTCTTGCAATGAAGGCCAACAGACCATTTACCGCCTTAACTGCTTGCTGCACCTGCATGCTTGCTTTCAGTGACTGGTGTACAAGGACACCCAGGCCCCTTTGTACATCAACATTTCCCAATCTATCACCATTTAAATAATACTTTGCCATTCTGTTTTACCTACCGAAGTGGATAACTTCACACTTATCCACATTATATTGCATCTGCCATTTATTTGTCCACGCAACCTGTCCTAATTGCCTTGAAGCCTCTCAACACCCTCCTCACTGATCAAATTTCCAAGTTTCATGTTGTCAGTAAACTTGGAAATATTACATTTGGTTCCCTCATCCAAATCATTGATATATATTGTGAATAGATGGGGCCCAAGCACTGATCCCTGCTGTACCCTATTAGTCACCGCCACTCCAAAAAAAAAGACCCATTTATTCCCACACCGTTTCCTGTCTACTAACCAATTCTCAATTCATGCCAATATATTACCCCCAATCCCATGCACTTTAATTTTACACACTAAACTGTTATGTGGGACTTTATCAAAAGCTTTCTGAAAATCCAAATACACCACATCCACTGTGTCTCCCATATCTATTCTGATAGTTATGTCCTCAAAAAACTCCAGGTTTGTCAAACATAATTTTGCTTTCATGAATCCATGTTGACTTTGTCTAGCCCTGTTGATATTTTCTAATTGTCCTGTTATCATCCTTTATATCAGACTCTAGCATTTTCCCTACTATTGATGTTCGGCTAACTGGTCTGTAATTCGCTGTTTTTTCCCTCCCTCCTTTTTAAATAGTGGGGTTACATTTCCCACCCTCCAATCTGCCAGGACTGTTCCAGAATCTACAGAATTTTAGAAGATAACAACCAATGCATCCACTATTTCCATGGTCACCTCTTTTAGTACCCTGCGATGTAGATTATCAGGCCCTGGGGATTTATTGGCTTTCTGTCCCATTAATTTCTCCAGCACTATTTGTTTTAGGAATACTAATTTCCTTCAACTCCTCTTTCTCACTGGACCCTTGGTTCCCTAGCATTTCTGGGAAGTTATTTGTGTTTTCCTCTGTAAAGACAGAACTAAAGTAGTTGTTAATTGTTCTGCCATTTCCTTATTCTCTATTATAGATTCTTCTGTAAGGGAGAATTATAAGGGACCTACATTTGTCTTCACTAATCTTTTTATTTTTACACATTCATAGAAGCTTTTACAGCCTGCTTTTATGTTCCTTGCAAGTTTACTCTCACACTCTATTTTCTCCCTCTTAATCAATCTCTTGGTCCTCGTTTGCGGAATTCTAACTGCTCCCAATCCTCAGGCTTGCTACTTTTTCTAGCAGATTTATATGACTCTTCTTTGAATCTAATACTACCCTTAATTTTCTTTTTATATTAGCCATGGTTGGGCTGCTTTTCCTGTTGTGTTTTTGCAAGATGGAGGGTAGATTAAAATTCAAGTGACAAATGGCAACATGTTAATAATGAGAAAATTACAGAGACAAAAGATGAGTCAGAGGAGGTGAAAATGGTTACAACAGAACAAGCAAGTAGGAAGGAAGCATACAAAATCTGGCATGGAGAAGCTTCCAGGGTCCAGAAATGTGACAGAAGGAAGGCAAGAAGGCAGGGCCCCAGGGGTGAGGAGTCAGGACACAAAGCTAGCAAAGGAAAATGAAATGGCGAGGGCTATTGCTCCCGAATGTTATCCATGATTATCACAGGGTTTGGAAGGTCCTGTTGAAGGAGCCTTGGTGAATTCCTGTTGTTATGAGAGGCGCGAATGTTTGGAGAATGCATATTTAAAATAAAATACAGATTGCACCATAAAGATAGGTTTTCTTTCTTCATTTTCATTCTTCAAACACGAGATTAATGCAGTAAATTTGTATGACAAGGAGGGAGATCTTTGCAGAACAGTGGAGGTCCCAGTTGCCAGATCATTTACCAACAACAGAATTATCCATGTCTACCAAACTGGACAGAATGCAAGATCAAATAGAGATGATCAACGACCAGTGCCTTGAATGTGACCTTGAGTTAAAACCAAGAGTGCATTCTTCCAAAAAGCCAGAATCGGAGTTTAAGTCAAAATTGCGTTGAAGTTCCAAAAACAAATATAGCAGCTGGTGGAGGCTATGTTTAAATCCCAATTTCAGACAAAAAGCTGTCAACTAGAAAGCAAATTCCATATTATCTTCATCAAATATATGTTCTATAAACATGATGCAAAGAAAACAGCCTGAAATGTTAATGGTCTGTCTCTCCATGGATGCTGCTTGACCTGAGTATTTCTAGTATATTCTGTTTAAAATACCTCTCTTAACCCGATGAACATAAATGGAACCAGATTTATGTTGTTGGATAGGATATGTGAAAAAAATTTCAAAAACCAGAATGAACCTATCAAAAAAGCTGTCTTTGAATGCATGCCATTAAATCAATTTCTTCCACTTTGCAATCAGTGAATGATTTACACAAAGACTAGCAATGGTGAACTTAAGCCTAACAGAACCATAGCAAAACGCAGAAAGAGCCCATTCAGCCCATCGTGTCTGTACCAGCCAAAAAAGTAAAGAGCCGTTCATTTTTAATCCCATTTTCCAGCACCTGGTCCATAGTCTTGTGGGTTACAGCACCTCAGGTGCAGATCCAGGTACCTTTTAAATGGGTTGAGCGTTTCAGCCTCAACCACCAATTTAGGCAATGAATTCCAGATGCCCACCACCTCTGGGTGAAAAGATTTTTCCTCATGTCCCCTATAATCCTTCTACCGATCACCTAAAATCTATGCCCCTTGGTAGTTGACTCCTCAGCTAGAGGAAACAGGTCTTTCCTGTCTACTCTATCTAGGCATCTCATAATTTTGCACATTAGTTAGGTCACCCCTCAGCCACCTCTGTTCTAAGGAAAACAACCCTGGCCTATCCAATCTTTCCTCACTGCTGCAATTTTCATGCCCTGGCAGCATTCTTGTGAATCTCCTCTGCACTCTTCCCAGAGTAATTATGTCCTTCCTGTATTATGGTAACCAGAACTGCACAAAGTTTCAGCTGTGGCCTAACCAACGTTTTACAGTTTCATCGATGCATCCCTGCTTTTGTATTCAATACCTCGCCCAATAAGGGAAAGCATTCTATATGCTTTCTTTACCACCTTATCCACCTGTCCCTTCACCTTCAGGGACATGCACTCCAAGGTCTCTCACTTCTTCAAGCCCTCTCAATATCCTCCTGTTTAATGTGCATTCCCTTGCTTTGTTTGCCTTCTCCAAATGCATTACCTCATAATTTTCCAGATTGAATCCATTTGCCACTTTTCTGCCCACTCAACCAAACCAATGATATCAATTTGGAGACAAGTTATCCTCTTCACTATAAACTACATGACCAATTTTTGTGTCATCTGCAAATTTCCCAATCATGCATCTCACATTTAAGTCCAAATCATTAATAGTACAACAAACAGCAAGGGTCCCAACCCTGAGCCCTTGGAACGCCACTGGAAAGTTTCCATTCACAAAAACATCCAGCAACCATTACCCTTTGTTTCCTGTCACTGAACCAATTTTGGATTCAACTCTCCACCTTCCCTTGTATCCCATGGGATCTCACTTTTTGACCAGTCTGCCATATGGAATCGTGTCAAATGCCTTACTAAAATCCATGTAGACAACATTCACTACACTACCCTCATCAATCTTCCTGGTTACTTCCTCAAAAAATTCTATTAAGTTAGCAAGGCACGATCCTCCCCTAACAAAACCATGCTGGCCATCCCTGATCAATCCGTGCCTTTCTAAGTGACAGTTTATCCTGTGTGTCAGAATTGTTTCCAATAATTTACCCACCACCAAAGACAGACTGACTGGCCTATAATTTTCTGGCCCATCTCTCACACCCTTTTTAAATATTGGTACCTCCAATCCTGATACCTTGACTGTATCTAGTGGGGATCAGAAAATGACACTTGGAGCATATTTCCTCCCTGGCATCCTTTAACAATCTGGGATATAATCCATCCAGTCCCAGTGATTTATCCACTTTCAAGGATGTCAGTACCTCCAGTACTTCCTCTCTCACTATGCTAATTTTATCTAATATTTCACATACCTCCTCTTTAACTAGAGTGCCTGCATCATCCCTCTCCTTAGTGAAGACAGAGATGAAGTACTCATTGAGAACCCTACCCACATCGTCAGCATCAACGCACAAGTTACCATGCACATCTCTGTTAGGCCCTACCTTTCCTTAGTTATTCTCTTGCTCTTGATGTACCGGTAAAACATCTTTGAATTTTCTTTGATTTTACGTGCCAATATTTCCCATGTTCTCCCTTTGCTTTCCCAATTTCTTTTTTTACTTCACCCCTGTACTTTATATACTCCCCTAGGCTTTCTATAGCATTAAAGATTTTGTGACTGTCATAAGCTCTCTTTTTCCGTTTTATTTTAATCATTCTCTCTGAAGCAAGTTGGCAACGGGGAAACAATTCCAGCTGTAGGGCCCATAATGATAGGCGAGAGCAGGGCTATCCTTTGGCGTAGTGAAATCGAAAGAAAGGGACTTGCCTTTATACAATCCCTTTCACGATCACAGGACATCCTAAAGTGTTTCATAGCCAATTTGACACTTCAAAGTGTAGTCTCTGTTGTAATGCAGAAAATACAGCAGCCAGTTTGCAGTTTGTGTACAAGCAAGCTTCCACAATGTGATAATGACCAGGTAATTTGTTTATGTGAAATTGAGGGATAAATATTGGCCAGTATAGTGGATTAACTCCCTGCTCTTCTTCAAAATAGTGCCAAGGGATCTTATACATCCACTTGAGGAGGAAATAGAAATCTTGGTTTAACTTTTCATCCAAAAGACAGCAACTCCAACAGTGCAGTGTTCCTTAATACCACATTGGAGTGTCAGCTTGATTTTTGTGCTCATGTCCTCGAATGGAACTTGTACCCACAACCTTCTAAGAGACAAAAGTGCTCCCAGCTGAGCTAAAGCTGACATACAATTGGGCAGACATAGCTAGATGTCCAAAACTATCATTTGTGAGGTTAGCATGAGTTTATCAGAATCAGCCTTCATCCTTCCATCCTGATTTTTGTAACCCTGGAGATTAGGGAAAATAAAAAAAATCACACCGAGCGAATGAGAGAACGTCCCATCCCAATCCTGATACCTACACAGCAATTCAGCTTAAGCAAGGAAACTGGTCCAATGTCATCTAACCTAAGTTTTTTTTAAAACATGTACAGTAGCTTTGCATCACTGAATTGCCAGGTGACTAAGAACGATTCAAATCTCAGCCAGATGTTGTGCCAAGTATGTGTACCAAAAGTGGCAGCAGAATGGGATAAGAAAAATAGGAAGACATAGAACATGCCAAAATAGTTACATACTGGACAACTGCTATGCTGTCTGTCCAAAAAGCAGTGTCTTGCCCTACATAAGACAGTTTCAACATGTCTAAAGGCCAACTGTAGAGCTGAAAGCTTGAACTGGTTGATTATGCATGACAAACTCCACTTTAATTCACCAGTTTATGAACTTTGCTTTCCTGAATAGTCTCCACGTGTAAATGAAAGCAGCATTCTGAGGAAGTGAAGCTATAGCAGAACCTTATACCATCTTGAATTCCCTGGTGTCCTTGGCTGATATTGTCCCGCACCCAAGCACCATCCTAAATTATATTCTCAAATTTGTGAACAGGGCTTGATCCCACAACCTTTTGACTTGGAGGCGAGAGTGCAACTACAGCATGACCAATGAATGAATTGATGCTGCATGGGTAGGGCTACTTTTGGGCCCCATTTACATTCAGGTGGTAAGAACTGCATTGGACTGGAATGATGTACATGCTTTCCCAACAGAAGCCACGAAAGAGCTAATGCTAATGTTGCTACTACACAGATCTGTAGAATGAATAAGAAAGTCCCCACTCAGAAGCATAATCCTGTGTTTAAACTGTGTTAAGGCTCTGTGAACAGCATTTATACATAGAGGTTACAACATGGAAACAGGTTATTCCTGAAGGAAAGAGACATTATATGATAAAACTTTGTTGGTTGTTTCTTATTTGTGTCATCAGGCTACTGGGTGGAATATACTGGAAGCCCAATTCCCCCCACGTGCTAGAAAATCAGTGGTGCTCAACTGCTTCCGCCAAAGTAGCAAGAGTGCTAACAGTATCCCCCCCCCCTGCCCCCCCCCCCACACACACACACCCAAAGTGGGTTAGAAGACAAACATTAATGAAATAGCAGTAACCTGGTATAGGGAAAAACAGTAATTATGCTTTTGTGCATCCTCTTGCAGTCAAGTGTCCTGTTAAATTTGGTACATGCGAGACAAATGTGACAGGTTACTTTTATAGCAGGGGCAATTTTTAGATCTTTTTTGTTTGTCAGGAACTATAAAGTCTAACTGTATTAATGGAGGGATTCAAGCTTCTAATCTAGCTGGAGGTAGATATTGTTGCAGTGGCCAAGTGCGAACAGTACGGGCTGTTTCAGACTAGTACACTTCCAATTAGTTTTTCAACTAAGTTTTGAAATTTGGAGGTTTCACTAGTGACATCTAGTGTAAGCAACACGCCAGTAAAATTTTCCCTAATAGTAAAACTTAAATAAAATTATTAAAAATTCAAATAATGAAAGGATTCTATATAATATAAAAACAAAAAATTCTGGAAAAAACTCAGCAGGTCTGGCAGCACCTGTGGAGAGGAAAACAGAGTTAATGTTTCGAGTCCATATGACTCGAGAGCTTTTTTGCTTTTATATAAAAATAAGGATGAGCTTTAAAGGCAAACTCACAAAGAAATAAATACTTTCATGAAAGGGGAAGTGACGACAGTGGAATGTAACAAGGAACAAATACTGTTGTGATGTGGGGCGAAAAACTGCTGCTTCACCATGCATTTCACCTAAGTTGCGCAGGGACATGGCATTTATCAGATGAAATCAGAACGTGACAACCGTAAGAGTGAGCACTGCCACTTGGTAGCTGTGTATTTATCAACAGCATTGATCAAGCCCTGCTTCAACTCCAGCAATTTGTGGTGGATCGAATTTTACTTGCACAAGGTTAAAAACTTAGTGCCGGGTTAATATTCAAACTTCAATTTTAGATGGTACAAAAACAAAATTCAGACCTTGAAACATGTACTGGTTACCAATTACATAAATGATACTACAATACCAAAAATGTGTCTTAACAAAGAAATAGCTGCAACTAAAAATGCTCTATAAACAGCTTAGAAGAAAACCCAACATGCCTTCCATAGCAACAGTTGGACAAAAAAATGGCTAATCTGGTTCACATTCTACTTTGTTAGTTGCATAATACAGCGATAATGGAATTGATAATTAATCAGTGTACAACAGACCCATAAACGAGCTAAGGAAAATTTTAGTGGTGAAGGGTTTTCGTAACCATAGGTCCAGTCACCCTTTCTTCCCAAGCTTGCTTTTTTTTGCCACAATGTCTCCAAGTATTCATATTTTCCACCAACATCTTGATGCTCTGTTTGACACTATACCCTCAGATGATAGGAATGAGGTGAGCCAAGTGAATCAAGTGTCAAGTAGAACATTTAGGGGACAGTAATCATTGTATAAGGTTTAGGCTGGCTATGGAAAGGGACAAGGAGCAGTCCAGAATAAGAATTAACTGGGGGAGGGCCAACTTCAATGGGGTAAGGAGGATCTAACCCAGATAAATTGGAAGTAAAAGTTGGCAGGCAAAATGGTAACTGAGCAAAAGGCTGCTTTACACAGATGGGTCAGGCACAGTCAAGGTATATTCCCATGATGGGGAAAGGTAGGGCAAACAAATCCATAGCTCCCCGGATGACAAAGAGATAGAGATTAAGAAGGAAAAAAAAGTGTTTATGACAGATGTCAGGTGCACAATACAACCAAGAACCAGGCTGCATATAGAGGGGGAGTGAAAAAGCAAATAACAGAAGCTAAGAGAGAGCATGGAAAGAGACTGGCAGCTAATATAATAGGAAATTCAAAAGTCTCTTATCGATGTTTAAATAACAAAAGGGTGGTAAAAGTAGTAGTAGGGCCAATTAGGAAGCATAAAGGGGATGTACGCATGGAGGTAGGGGACAAAGCTGAGGTATTAACTAAATACTTTGCCTCTGTCTTAAGCAAGGAAGATGCTGCTATGCAGGTCATGGTGAAAAGCGGGGTAATTCAGGCACTGGAGGGTTTGAAATTGATAAGGATAGGATAGGCTGTCTGTACATAAAAGTTGATAAGGGACCAGGACTGGATGAGATGCATCCAAGGATACTGAGGGAAGTGAGAAGGGAAACTGGCACTGGCCATAATTTTCCAGTCTTCCTTCAATTCAGGGGTGGAGCCAGAGGATTGGAGAATTGCAAATGTTACAACCTTTTTTAAACAATGGTGTAAAGATGAGCCCAGCAACTACAGGTCAGTCAGTTTAATTTCAGTGGTGGGGAAGCTTTTAGAAACTATAGTTTGGGGCAAATTGAATAGTCCCTTGGGCAAATGTGGGTTATTTAAGGATAGCCAGCAAGAATGTGTTACAGGCAACTCATGTTAACTAACCTGTTTGAGTTTTTTTGAAGAGGTAACAGAGAGGGTTGAGGAGGTTAATGCCATTGTTGTGGTGGACTTCCAGACGGTGTTTAATAAATTGCTGCACAACAGACTTGTGAACAAAGTTACAGTTCATGGAATAGAAGGGGCAATGGCAACATGGATCTGAAATTGGCTGAATGATAGGAAACAGTGCAGTGGTTAATGGATGTCTTTAGGACTGCAAAAAGATTTGTAGTGGAACACCCCAGGGGCTGGTGTTAAGACCCTTGCTTTTCCTGATTTTTATATATATAAGTAAATGATCTAGACCTTGGTGTACAGGGCACAATTTCAAAACTTATAGACGATAAGAAACTTGAAAGCATTGTGAACTGTGAGGAGGATAGTGTAGAACTTCAAAAGTACATAGGTGGGTTGGTAGAATGGGCTGATGTGCAGATAAAGTTTAATGCACAGAAGTGTGAAGTGATTCATTTTGGTAGGAAGAACACAGAAATAAAAAATAAAGGGCGCAATTCTAGAGGGAGTGCAAGAGCAAAGCAACCTGGGTGTATACATACATAAGTCATTGAAGATGGCAGGACAGCTTGAGAGAACAGTTAATAAAGCATAAAGCATGCTAGGCTTATTTATAAGGGTACAGAGTACATGAGCAAAGCGGTTATGCTAAACTTGTATAAAAGTGGTTCAGCCTCAACTGGGTTTAGTTCTGGGTGCCATACTTGAGAGGGTACAGAAAAGATTCACAAGAATAGTACCAGGGATGAGGAACTTCAGTTACGTAGCTAGATTGGAGAAGTTAGGACTGGTTTTCTTGGAAAAGAGAAGATTAAGAGCAGATTTGATAGAGGTATTCAAAATCGTGAGGGTCTGGACAGATAGGTAGCGAAAAACTGTTCCCATTGATGGAAGGATCGAGAAAGTAATTGGCAAAAGAAGCAACAAAGATACGAGGAGGAACTTATCCATGCAGTGAGTGGTTAAGATCTGGAATGCACTGCCTGACTGTGTATTGGAGGTAGGTTCAGTCGAGGCATTGAAGAGGGGATTGGATTGACATCAGAAAAGGAAGAATGTGCAGGGATACAGGGAAGAGGCACTAGGTGAGTTGCTCATTCGGAGAGTCAACACACACACAATGGACGGAATGGCCTCCTTCTGTGTTGTAACAATTGTGATTATGGGATAGTGTCCTGCTATTTGAATTCATTTGCCAAGCAGCTCAGAATGCAGCCATCAAAAACATATATGAAGCTGGGTCAGGGTTAAACTCATTTTAAGCAGCAACAACAAACTCCTGTCTATGCACAATCTTCATGGACATTTGAGAAAGATAAGTTAAATACCATACCTGTTTTTATTCCAATGCTTAGTGCATTGCTGTAATATATATGCAAGATTAAATTTTTGGAAACTCCAAGTCCATAATTTTCCTTTACTGATAGAAGGACAGGGAGAGTGAAAGAAGGAAGCCCCCTCCATTATGGCTGATAGCAGGGGTTCCACTGTATTATTATACCTCAGCTTTAGGACCATTGGATTTATTTAAATATAAACATGGTTTATTTTA
Source organism: Cetorhinus maximus (assembly GCF_964194155.1). NCBI lineage: Eukaryota > Metazoa > Chordata > Chondrichthyes > Lamniformes > Cetorhinidae > Cetorhinus > Cetorhinus maximus. Next base: position 53,800,219 of record NC_135900.1, read on the forward strand.
AAAGGTTATACAGTATCCATACCTTTATGTTCACTGTCTTTTATTTCTTCTGATGCAGTGAAGGAAAATGTTGGAGCACCAGTCTTTTCTTGGTTCAGATCTTTTCCAAATAATGAGCCTGATGTACCACTGTTGAAAGAAAAGCTGGATAAAGGAGGCTTTTCCACTGTTTTCCCAAAGAGGAAGCTGGTGTTTCCACTATTTCCCACTGTCGTCACAGGCTTTATTTCTGAAGTGAGTGGAATAATGTCATTGCTTTTGGCAGATGAGAATAAAGATGGTGGGGTTGTCCCCTGTGATGTTTTGGAAACACCAAATGTGTTAACAGATTGCTTTTCTGGCCTCTTGCTGCTTGTGTCACTCTCTGAACCACTGTCAGAACTGCTACCATATTTCTGCTCAATGCTTGTCAAATGCTTCTCGTAGTCCCTGAAGATTGGGGTCAAATCACAAAGTGGATTCTCATTGACATGCTTGGTGATCCAGTCTCGGACCGAACAATTCAATGCTGCTAGTTGTTTGTTGTATTCAGTGCAGCCCATTTTATTCCGAGAGTTAATTTGATTAACACCATTTGCTTTTGTACCTATTTCGCCTTTCGCCAAGGGGTTTGATGGAGGACCATTAGACAGGAAAGAACCTATAAAATAGAACAATTTAATAGGTTTTATTTCGCAATCTGAGTTTTCCAGCAGTCTTCATAGATCAGGACTTCCTCTTTCAACAGGAGCCCATTTAAAAAAATATAGAAGGCACATAACATCCATTATGTGCAAAATATAGGGTTACACACTACTTGTCTAAATAAGTAGAAACTTCCTCGCAAATACCAGATCTATTCAATGCTTTTGGATTCCCCACTCTTCAAAACACATGGCATGTAATAGTGAAATATTTCAGCAACTGTTCATTAACATGCACATGAACAAATAAATGCCTCAAGCAACAACATACAAATAATTTAATCATTTAAAAGAGTGAAGTTGAGCCCAAAATGGGTTCTACTTGGTGTTGAGATCACTTTGGTGCACTGCATATATTTGGATGCCAGCCTAAAATATGTCAAAATTTGTGTGATACCAAAGCAGGAAGTAGAGTTTAAGGCTAAAGAAAACTACAGACAGATATTGATAAAAATTGGGGGCAAATAGCTAAAAAGTGAAAGACTGAATTCAACGTCAATATGTGAAGTGATGCATTCAGTAGAAAATAAATAGCTGTAATTATATGCTGAATGAAAGTAACTTAGTCCTGTGGAAGAGCAGAAGGACTTGGAAGTTCACATAACATTTAAAAAAGCAGCACCTTAGGTTGCAAAGTCTGTTTCAAAAAAAGGCTAATTGAATTCTAGGTTTTCCCTCAACAGTATAGAAATAAAATCTAAGAGATAATGATGAGCCTATATAAAATCTGAATAAGACCTCAGAGGACGATGTCCATATTGGGCTCCACACTACAGGAAGGATAGATACTATAGAGAGGGTACAGGTTCACTAGGATGCAGTCTGGTATAAGGAAATACAAGTATGAAAAAAACCTTAAAAATCGTGATTTTCACAGATTACTGTGTGGTTTGATGGAACTGTTTAAAATTATGAAAGCATGAGAGTAGATGGAAGCAGTAATTAAAAGCCCTAGGTTGAGGAGGAATAGATACATTTAACAGTGAAAGATTTAGAAGAGGGAATCTTCTTCACACAGTTGCAAGGATGTAGAATTCATTTTCAGGGTTAGTAATTAAGGCAGAAACTATGTCAACATTCATGATTAAATTGGATAAGTGGGTGAAGGGAAAGGTCTTCAAAAGGATATAGGAACAGGGCAGCTAAATGTGATTTGAACCATTTGCTCACATGCAGGGTACATGCTGACAAAGAATGATTGCATTGAATGGCCAGTTTCCACATGTGGAAACTATAGTCAGAAAGCAATTTGCTCAAAATGCATTGGTTTAAATTAAATATAGAAATTCATAAATACAAATGATGCAACACTTGATCATCATATATTGCTCAACTTTTCAACACTACCCAATCTTAAGTGAAGAGCCCAAAGGTCTCTACATAAGCGAAGGGGGAGAGAAATAGTACATCTAGAATACATCTTTGTTAAAAAATGGACTCAGCAGTTGGTACTTGGCTCTACTTACCTACTGTATCATTTACGTCAGTAGCACAACTAAGCGCAGATGTCGAAGAGGAGGAATTGCTTCCATTGGATAACCCCTGCAAAGGTTTGAAACCAGAACCGTTTCCAAATCCTCCAAAGCCAGTATTTCCAGTTGATGAAGACAGACCAGAGAATCCTTTGAAAACTCCACCACCATCAGACTGGTACATTTTAAAAAGTAAAAGGGTTAGCATGCCATTTAAAATAACAAGATTCACCAATAACTTTTATTAAAATCAGCATTGTTTTGGGCTTCATGTGCAGAAATAATTGAAAAGCCACCCACTGGTGTTAAAGTCAATATCAAGATAGTGAACCACAGAACTTCTTTTGTTTTTTTTCCAGTTATACGCAAGCACAACTTTTTTTTTGAATAGTTAGGCTTTTGAAGTGAGCAGCCAATTAGTTATGAAAAAGTCAGATTTATTCATGTAATAATGGACAGGGGTACTAAAGTTGCACATTTAACATTTTAGCAAGACCTTTGACACACACCTGTACAAGTTACAACAGATGCTTTGTCAACCAACAAAATTTTCATTAAGAGCTTTAATCTCAAGGGATGGGTAGAAGAACAGTTGCCAAGAAGTGGCAGAAAAGTTAGCGAAAACCCCAAAGCATGCTGAAAGTTTAAATTTTCGGGAGACAGGAACTGGTAAAGTAGGATAGTTTAGAGAGAATTTGAGAGAATAATTTAGACTGAGGTTCTGCCACCATTAGTGGAGTGGAGGAATACAAAGTATGTCAGTTGGAGGGTCAAAAGGCATGAGCTAAATGACAAAACTGAAGATATTTGTTGGAATCGTGCTGGGCAAATAGCAGGAAGCCACTGCTAGTGGCTTTACGAAATATTCTCAAGTTCAACAGATTACACAATCATATGGTGCATCGCAACTGCACCAAAACAGGGTTTACACAGGCTGAGCTTCAGGGGCACTGGATAACCATCAATACTGAGGAAATTTAGCCAATTTCAGTAGTTCAGGAGTGATTAAATGGCAAAAGGGATGGTATGTAATGTGAGATAGCAATGGGACAAATAGAAGTAAAAGATGGGTCTAGGTGGTGTAAACTGGAACACAGAATCATCACCACCGTTCAAAGGGAAAATAACGAGGGCAAATTATGAACTAAAATTGCTGAACATGGGTGTTGATTATAATCTTCCTGAACAGAGCCCAAGCAGTCTTGATCCACTGCCACTCTCCTCCGCCTGACTACACTGCTCTCAGGTTGAATAACAACTCCTTTGACTCCACTTACTTTCTCCAAATAAAAGGTGTTTTTACAGAGACCCATATGACTCCTAGCTATGCCTTCTTTTTCAGGGGTTTGTTAAATAACTTTGCTCCAGTCCAACTTTGGCCCTCTGCTTTACCTCTTTTTCCCCGTACATTGATGCCTATAGCAGTGCCGTTTCCTGCTCCTCCACCACCAAACTGGAAAGGTTGAATGTTCACCCTTCCCTTCACAAAGTCTATCTCCAGCAAATCTCTTCCTCGACTTCTCTGCCTCCATTTCTAGACACCAATATCCACTATAAACTAGACTCCCACAGCTACCTTGACTCTACTTTCTCTCACCCGACTTACCAGACACTATTCCATTCACTGAGTTTCTCAGTTTCCACTGTATCTGTTGTGATGATGCCATCTTCAATAACAGCACTTCTTTCTTTTCCCTCTACTGTGGTTGGTGAGTAGGACCTTTGACCATGTCCGCTCTATTTCTCTATACTTCTGGTCTCGCCCTTGCCCTTCACTCCCAGAATCATGATAGGCCTTCACTTGCCCTTACCTTCCAACACACCAGCTTTCACGTTCAATGAATCATCCTTTACTATGTCTACCACATCCAGATTGATGCCAAACATATCTTTCCCTTCCCTTTTAACATTATAAAGCAAGTATTGCCTCTGTAACACCTTGGTCTATTCCTCAAATCATTCCGATCACCATTCCCTTCCCATACAGGGGCAGAAAACACAACTGCCTTTTAGCATCCTCCCTTCTCACCACCAAGGTTTCAAATAGATCCTGCAGGTGAAAGGGCAATTTACATATAATGCATTCACGGTTCACAATGGGTTGTCCTCTATATTGGGGGAGCAAAATACCTCCACTATCCACTTTGTTTCTTCATTTGTTCCGCTACCATCTCCTTTTGCCTTGTACCATCATCTCTTTTATCATTTAATCTCCCCTATCTTTCACCTATCACAGACCTGTCCTTTGTTCTTGCCTCCCCTCCCCCTTTCCCAGTCTCTGCACTTGCTCAAAACCTGTTACATCTTTTAACCTTTTCCAGCTCTGATGCAAGCCTGAAACGTTAACTCAGTTTTCCTTTCCACAGATGCTGCCTGCCCTGTTGAGCATTTCCAGCACTTTTTGTTTATATTTCAGATTTCCAGCAATCACAGTATTTTGCTTTTGCATTAAACTTTTTTCTTTGAATTGTTCTAGAAGTTTGCTCAAAGGTTGAGATCTTTGCTCTGGCCAGTTAAAAATATTCAGTATGAATATGAAGCAGCAGCCCAATAAAAGGACTAAGATACTGGTGCTTGTTTATGTAATTGGTATATTGAGATTTAGGATTTCAGATTTCTTCCAAGCTTCTTTGCTTTCACACATTATTTGAATTTTTGCATCTTTTGATTGATGACTGCAGACCCTGATTTGCATTGCTAAGCTGTGGAGGGATACACTTCTCATTTCAAAATGAGACACAAAAGTTTTCCCACACTTAGCAAACAAAATTGAAGAGGCTAAAAATGTCAGAGGGTGGAGAGGGCAGAAACAAAATAGCATTATGAGCATTATCTTATATAGCTTCCCCCCACTATCATTTTCCCACAAACTCTGAACTTCTCAATCTTGTTAAAATGTTTTGATTTGACTCAGTGGTTTCATAATACCTGGAAGTACCTGCAAATATGAAGCAATTGGCAAGGAGAAATCTATGAGGGCGGAATGGCTCCTGATTGCTTAGAACATATAGGAGGTGGGTAGACTCAGTGGATGCAAGGCTTTCAGACATCTGCAGAAACTCACCAAGAATCCCAACCTCTACCATCTAGGTCAAGGGCAGCAGATGCATGGGAATACCACCACCTGCAAGTTCCCTCCAAGCCACACACAATCTTGACTTGGAATTATATCTCCGTTCCTTCACTACTGATGTGTCAAAATCCTGAAACTCCTTAACAGAACTGTGGGTGATCCTACAACACAAGGACTGCAGCGGTTCAAGAAGGCATCTTGCCGCCACTTTCTCAAGGGCAACGAATGCTGGTCTAGCCAACGATGCCCAAATCCCATGAATGAATTTTTAAACATCTGAAAACGCATATTCCACATGCAGGTGGATGGCACCCAGGTTTACCTCTCCATCAACTCTCTCAACCCCTCCACTACCTCTGTATTGTCATACTGCTTGTCTGACATCTGATCCCTGGTGAGCCAAAATTTCTTCCAATTTTAAATACTGGGAAGACAGAACATATTATCTTTGGTCACCATCACAAACTTAACTCCCTCTCTCGGTCACTGTGTCAAGCCAAATTAAACTGTTCACAACATTGGCCCCAAAAACTAGCTTCTGACTCTATACCTTCTCCAAAAGCACCTCTGCAATACCAACCATCTCCAGCCCTTATCCCAGCCTATCTACTGTTGAAAATCGGTTGCTTCCAATGCTTTCCTGGCCAACCTGTCTTCTTCTGGCCTCCCATAAACTTTATCTCTCACTCAAAACTCTGCTGCTCACATCATGAGGGAATCTGTATTCTTGAGTTCACGCTGAGTGCTTTCGGGCCGAGGACTACAGCTTCTGACATGCCCGAGGCTCCAATGCAAGCGCAGCAGGGCGACAGGCCTCACATGCACGGTTTCCAGATTCCCTTTGTTGGCTCGCTCCAATGGAGCAATTTAAGGAGTTTGTCCAGAAGCCAAAAAACAAAGTGGTTCCACTTAAGCAACTGGATGGCGCCCTGACTGCAATGCGTCATGTGCTTAATGTGAATAGTAAACTACTTCGTGAACTACAACCTGAAAGAGATGGATCGGCAGTGCGCCTATGTGGGGTGCGCAGCACAAAAGCTGCTCAGTTGATTGGAGTTTTAGCACAAATTAATTAGCCCACATGCCAAGGTTAGTCAGGAGCTGAAGAAGCAGCAGCTGAAGTGCTGTTGTTAGCTCCATGCAACTGGGGCTCAGAGCAGCCCAGCAGCAGTTGATAGCTCAGTGTTGCTCGTGAAATGAAGCTGCCTGCTCCATGAAGCTGGCAATTGAGGTGAAGAGAAACCATGATGAGCAGTAGGTGATGATCAGAGAGGTGATGGTGAGGTACAGTCTGCTCAGTACAGCTGCATAGCTGAAATCATGGAAGTCATCAGGTGCTGGGGTGCAGCCTGGTCAATCCAGTAGGATGCAGTCTTGGAAGAAGAGACTGAATAACTGGGAGGTGAGTAGTCATTGGGGCAATCTGAGCTGGAGTCCAGTTGCCTGACAATTCATTGTAGGCAGAAATAGTAATAAGGCTTCCAGGCTCAGTTGGAGCAGGTTCTGAGGGAAATCGAGGGCTATATCCTCGAAAGAGAGGAGCTGAAATCCACATGGGGAAAACAGTGTTTTAAATAATTTTTGAGACTCACTGATTACTGACGTCTGGATGGGTTGCTGAAAATTCATGGGATCTGTCTTGGTTGCGTCTGCCATTTAATGTGCAGTTTGTGGTGTGTTCAACCACAGATTGCCTGTTAATTCATGTTTACCTCCTATCAATTTAATTCTGGATTTTAGGGTATAACATAGATAGTATTGACTGTTTGCTTTGTTGTCTCCTGTATAGTAAAATTTCTTCTGTTTGTTTACTGTGGAATCTTGTGGCTTTTTCTCTTAGTAAGTAACTGGCATTTCAAATTTTGTCTACTTTACAAAAGTTACTGGTACCTGATGGGATCGTAACAAAATTGCAGGTCTTGTCCAGGATCGTAACACCATCTGAGCTTGAAGCAAATCCCATCACCCTTGTACTTGTTGGCCAAAATGTACTCTGTCCATGAAGAGCCTCAATTTTACTCTTTTCATTTGGTGTTCAAATTTTAGAAACAAAAATATTTATAGCTCAGAAAGAAGCCATTTGGTTCATAGCATCCATGACAGACATGGACTTGCCTCCATGGGCTTTACTCTTCCCATTTGTGTAACCCTCCTATAACTTTTGACTTCTTGTGCAATCCTCACTTCCTTTGTCCCACCATCAATGGTTATGTCTTCGGCCAACTAGGCTGCAAGCCCTGAAATTTCCTCCTCAAAAATCTATTTTACCAGTTGCCCTTCAGATCTTTATTTAGTTCACTGGCAAATTTTGACTGATTTTGCTCCTTTAAAAGGGCTTTGGAGCATTTAACTATAATAAAGACAATGTATAAATGGAAATTGATTTAAGGGTGATGCAAGTGACATTGGAGCAAGGGGGAATACATGAGTTGGTCTTTCAAAAGGGAAAGGACTAGGGCAATGATAAAAATAAGAGGATGAGGGGAAAGGGAATGGACAATACAAAGGAAAAGGATTAGATGTGACAAGAGTAAAGAAGTGGTTAGGAAGGGAATTATAATGCTATTTTTTTTTTACAATCCCCACCCCAAATGCAGCCTGACATATCTGCCACCTCCCAGTCAAGAGAAAATGAAAGAAAAGCAAATAGGAGACAGAAACAAAGAGCTGAGGGCAGAGACGTAGGCGAACCAGAGAGAATCACCAACACAAAGACCAGAGACAGGTAAAGAAATGGCCATATTCTCCAACTTAGGGTTTGCAGTGTCTTAGGAGATCAACTAATAAGTATAATAAAGGCTGTTCATTTGTTGTTCCACAGAATAACAGATACAGCTGTGAAGCTCAATCTCCAAAGCACCAGTAAAAATCCCATAATACATTAATAAAAATGGCATTCTAATTATTCAGTCACTGCAACAATGGCATAAAGACTCCAGTAATCCTGACTCTGAGCAATTTCAGATACATGTATAGCTACATAAAATTAATTCATAAATATTCATTGCATAAATTAATTGGTTGTGATTAGTTTAATAAAGACTAAATTTTAAATCTTATACTTTTATATAACTGTTCATTTCTTAATGTCGCTATAAAATTTAATGAATTATCATTTTCACTTCAAGTTTGGTAAATCATGCTTTATTTCCAGTGTTCCTAATCACAGGTACTTGGTATTTTCAACACTGTGGGACAGCAGTCACCCATGCAGCTCTGAACCACTGGCATGGCATAAGACAATGCAGCAGATGGCAATAACACTGACAGCTTCTTTACGCTCTTAAGGACACAAAAGTGGTGAAGCATCTTTCAACTCACCATAGGCAATGCAACAGATGATCAATTAAAGATGGGAAAAATTTCTTGCATCTGCATGTTCCTTCTAGTCATTTTTAAAATTATGACTTTGTGGACACACAGTTGAAACTGCCCATGTAAAACTTGCCAGGCTTTAATTACACCCTCCAGCATACTCCATCAGCGGCAAAGTGTAGCCATAGCTTTTGGAGGGTACCCAATTCCCTCAAACACATCTGTACCATTTAGACAGCTGGACTACAGAATACCTGCATTGCTGTTTAGCTTAAAGCAGTTTGTGGTCTTAATTAAGGAATAAATACTGACCAGGACACTAGGTATAACTCCCCTGCTGCTTCAAAATAGTGCCATGGGAGCTTTCCCCTTCACACCAACCTAACCGGGCAGATGGGATAACCTTAACAAGGTTATTCAAAGTTAAGAGAAAACAACAACTAGGACTCACCACGAGAGGTGAAACTAGAGAAAAGTAGAACTGCTAGTTATCAGAGTTAGCCTGCTACTCGGAAGAAGAGGCTATATGGTTTTAAGAACAGCCGTAAACAGGCAACCTTGACAATGGTGTACCGAAAAATAGACTTCAGCACAACCTTACTAAATTTGTATTATAATCTTAAATAAAACTCAGCTAATACTGAGATAATGGTGAACATAACATGAAGATTTGTTTTGAGATGCTGTTGATTGTCATAAAAGTAGTGCTCACTTTCAATCACCAACACCAAATCTCATGATGGTGCAACTTGTATTATCCTAAATTTTGTCAAAAGTAGTAGTGTTAATATTGTGTTTGGGTTGTGCTTTGCTGCCTCAAAAAAAAATCAAATTGCACGTCATTCAATGTTGTATTGTGGGTCTGCTGTTAACAAATCGATGATACCAGTCTGGAAGATATTGATCAAAGTCCAATTTAAGACTGTGATGGGCATACATGAACCTGCTAAATAGTAAATCTTTTACTTTCTGATTCACAAATTGAGTACATGCAATATTCTCTTATGTTGTGGCACTAGACTTGCTGTTTACATTTCCTAGAAGCTGTACTCCCATTTCCAGTTACCTCACTGAAAAACTGTGCCATCAACACACAAAGGAAAAAGCTTGTATTTATGTAACACCTTTCACAACCTCAGGACATCCAAAAGTACTTTACAGCTAATGACCCATTTTTGAAGTGTGATGTAGACAAGCATAACAATTAAGTCACATACAGCAAGGTCATTTGGTAGCAGAGAACTTGAGTATTGCTGAAACTTTTCATCTTGCACTCATCAGGACAATTGCAAGAGTACCAATGTCAGGGGAAGCAACAACTTTATACTGTATGTGTGCGCTGATTGGTTGGTAAGTGGACTGATTGGTGAGAAGTTGAATGCACCAGTCAATGGTGACTGACAGTTAACTACCAAGCATTGTTTGAACTTTAAACCAGGCAGCTTGATTGATTGGTCAAGGCATTGCCCTGAGAACGAGCCAGTGAATGGTCACCACTTATTTTGTTTAGCTGAAACAGGTGCAATGTGTGTACATATTCTGTCTGCAAAGAACAGGGCCAGGTGTATTAACATATGTAGCTTCCAGAACACGCAAATGCACCATACTGCGGACAATCTTAAATTAGTTGTCAGCATAATTCTTAGCACACTTGAGGATTATTTAGCAAATATTGTCCAATTGTGGAATTACATCTGATGTTGGACACTGTTTTGAGTTTTGCAAGCAAGGGCTGGTTGAGTACGGTCTGTGCCTTGTCCGCTGCAAACACTGTTTGCTAGGAACCACCAGTCTTTGGGACATATGGCCTACATACCTAGTATCGTACTGGCACTGAAATTCATATACCACATTACTCATTTGAGATATGGGCAGAACGTCTTTTTGGCTTGACGGCAGCATCCTGTTAATGGCGAATGCCGCTTGGGTTACTACTGCATAGTAGCAGCATGAAACAGCTAGCTTCACCTGTTGCTCAAAGATTTTTGAGATAACATGCCCTTCCAGGGTAATCTGAGTTAGGCGGGGCACTTCTCAGGGCCAAAAGTAATGGCTTTAAGCCCATTCATAAGTTTGCGCATATACAGCATGAAATGATGTTTGAAATGGAGCAGTCAAATGAATTCCTTTCCTTGGTGTACCAGTTAAGGAATCTGCCAGGGATTCTCGGCCACAAGCCTACCTTCACTGGTCAATACATGCGTTGGGATTCTTACAGTTCCAATTGCTATAAGATTGGCCTTATTAGCAACCTCATAATTAGGGCCCAAGTCATTTGTTTATTATGCAAGCTTGATGTTGAAATAAGGATCTCAAAGACATCCTATGGAATAATGGCTACCCTGATCAGATCATTTCACGCTGTACATTGTGAGAGAATGGATTTTTAAAAATACTTTGGGGAATATAGTCTGTTATTCTGTAAAGAAGGTTGTGTGTTGTGTGTGTGTGCGTGAGAGATTTAATTAAGCTGGGCAAGAGCTTGATAAGAGTCAGGTTATCTGGGGGGTTGGAAGCATGATAAGGGTAGAGGTGTTAAGTATGGGGTACAAGTAAATAGGTTAGATCTAACATTTGCATTTTTAGATAAGTTGAGAGTTTGGTTTAATATCAAAGGGGAGTCAGGGGAACAAGAAACATGTTTGCATCTTGCAGGAGTTCCATAAGTAAACAGTAGTGGGGATATTATATTTTATTGACCCAAAAGCATAGACAAGATGGAAACATGAAAGGTCTTATATTTTGAAGGGTTTGAGATTCAAAGTGTGAGAACAATGGAAATGAGATGAAAGAGGAAAAAAACTTTTAAAGTTGCTGTTGAGCTGGAGCTATGGAGATAGCTAAAGCTGTATGAGCTTATAGCTAAAACTCTGGGCAGGGAGAGGATGCAGTTTGAATCACCTATACAGTCAAGCCAGAAAGGTCTTGGGCTGTAGCAAGCAGTTTTATTCTGAAGTGAATTCTATCACAGAGTGGAAAAGGATAAAAGTCATGTGGTACAGCAATTTGTCTTGTGTAATATTACTGGATTTCATAGTAGACATCTATAAAGGCGTTGCCTGGAAGGTGTTTACTTCTGGGTTTGACCAAGTAGAGTTTTGGGGAATGTTTTGCAAAACTAACCTTAATTGTGTAATTAATATTGTGTGCTTAAGTTTTCTTTTATTCTTGCACAGACCATACTCAACCAGCCTGTGCTTGCAAAACTCATAACAGTGTCCAACGTTAGATGTGATTCTGCGACTGGACAACATTTGCTAAATAATCCTCAATGTGCTAAAAATTATGCTGACAACCAATTTAAGATAGTAAGTTGGGATCGCAGTGTGGCACATTTGGGTGTACTGGAAGCTACATATATTAATACACAGGACCCTGTCCTTTCCTGTTTCAGCTAAACAAAATAACCGATAGCCATTCGGTGATTTATTCCTCAGGGCAATGCCTTGACCAGAGTCAAGCTGTCTGGTTTAAATTTCAAACAATTCTTGGCAGTTAACTATCATCATTAACTGGTGTATTCAATGCCTCTATCAATCAGAGCCCAGTTGCCAACTAATCAGCATTCTCTTCTCATATAGTATAAAGTTGTTGCTTCCCCTGACATTGGTACTCTTGTGAATATCCTGATGAATGCAAGATGAAAAGCTTTGGCAAAAGGTATTTTTTTCAGCAATATACAGCAAGGTCCCACAAAGAGCAGAGAGATAAATGACCAAATATATTTATGTTGCCATGTAAATGGTTGCTAGGGCACCACTTGAATTCCTCTGTTGATCTGCGAATATCATAAGGGCGTGTTTTATGTCCACCTGGCAGGGCTGATAGGCCTCACTTTAATGTCTCATCGAAAGAAAGCACCTCAGTGCAATAAAGCATCAGTCTGAGGCTAGGTCTTTAGTTTCTCACGATCTGGAGTACTACCACTGAGCGATGCTGGCATAGCAAGAACTAAATAAGATGTGCAGAAACAGTGCGATTTACATATCACTGTAACTTGTTGGATTGCATGGGGGTGCCTGAACAGGGGGTTGGGGCCATGTCTAATTGGGGTCCTGTGTATCTGTAATAGTTCAGCAGCCAGTAGCAGGTTGAGAATGATACAGCTGCATTCTTACTAGTATAGGGAATTTCTAAAAGGAATCCCACTCCCCTTGGAAAAATGCCAGGTTTCTGTTTTTGAGAGGGAGCAGAGATTTTTTGAAGTGTTTTTAAAATTTCAAATTAACATTAAAAAAAAACACAATAAGTATGGAGCTATGACCCGGAAGGATCCAAGAGATCAAAGTGAAGATGACTGTGAGCCATTATACTGCTACAAGCACACTACTGACAGCCTTGCTGAAACAAATTTTTCAGCAGATCAGTTTGAGAGAGGTACAACCTAAGTATATGGGAAATTTAAGCCTCATTAGCCTAAACCAAATAACTACGTGCAAAATAGCATAGCTATGAGCAAAATTGATCACCAAAACTGCAAAATTGGATTTGCGGATGAGGAAAATGCTGGATATTCAAAAAAAGTTGGAATACAATGGCGGGAAAGTGAATCAACAAAAGTAAACAGAAAAAACCTTAGGTGAAGTGAAATAGTTTAACGTGTGAAAATCAGAAACATCAAGTCTGCAGAAATAAGTTACAATTAGACAGTGGCAGTTACCACAGCATATCAGAGGCAGAATTAATGTGTGATAGCAAGTGTTGTGCAAAGAATTAGAACTAAATTGCAAAAATACTAGGCATCTAAAATAATCCAGGTTAAATTGCTACATCTGTGATCTACAAAAAGTTAGACTGTTACATGCCAGAGATATTCCTTACAACAGCAATTCTATCAAAATATTACATTATAACTCAGTCTGCATACTTTTGAAAGGTTATAGGTGGGCATATTTCATCATTTAATCAACTTAAATGCAACACCTTTTAAACAAAAGGTCTCCAACTTCCTACCACTATATAAATGTCCATAAGTTTTTTTAAAAACCTTTAAAAATTAGTTATTCTGTCCCTCATAACAGATTCAGGGTGGACAAAAATGTTACCCAAGATAGAATGCAATGTTTTTTTCAGAAGGAATAGGCTGTACTGCTCAAATCATAACACTAATATCATGCTTCAACCCAGCATGCAAGATCATTATTTTTTTTTAAGGCAAAGTACGAACATGAAGTAGGTTCACTGCAAATTGGAAACTAGTTCCTATGAATATCATACAACAACCCAAGCTGTACAGCAAGCCATGGTACATTTTGATGCTACTTGTGCAAACCTCCGAGGACAGCTATGAAGGATGGATTAAATTGCACATGCATTGCTGTGAGATATTAATACTTTTCCTGAGGCAACTACAATTTCATGTTTATGTTAAAAAATGACTACATTTGTTTCAAAGTTCAATAACTCCTATAAAAACATTAAACCCCGTGGAGGATATGTCCACGTGCTTTAAACAAAAACTATTGCATAATCACCAACAAAACAGTTATAATGCATACTGCATTGAAAAATTAACTTTGTGCTGCCAGTGGCTGATAAAAGAACTACTGCATAAAGTGTTTAATAAAAAAATGTTTAATAATCCTTTAGCTAAAATTTTAAAATGCCCTTTATTAATTGACTTTTGGCCTTCCAACACTACCATTCTCTTGCAATTTGATGCTTCGATACTTTGATTTGATGATGTTCCTATTGCTGAACTTTCATATATACAACATGTTTGCTGATTTAGAAGTCATACATTAAATGGAATTAACGCTGGGTAACGCAAAGGGAGACAAAGGTCATGAAAATGGGAAGCGGGCAGAAATCCACAAAAGCAGGTTGCTCCAAGATTTCTCCCAATTGGCAGAACAAGGCCCAGATGTACAGGATGAGGCAGAAGGGAGTCTGTGGCTGCGCCACATTTTCTCTTGTTGTTTGGTCAGTTAGGTATGCAGATTCGGGGCAATTCAAAGACAGTCTTGGGCATATTATCTTGGCAATACCTTGAATTGCAAAGCAAATCAGCTGTGAAAAGTACGAGAATATCCTTCTAGGCTCCTCTGTGACCTTCATAACTAATTATATGCTGTTTGTTAACTTACTTCTAGCAATGATTGGTTGGTTCTTCTTTTAGTTTTTCCCATGTTACATGAGGTCACCACAATGCTGGTGATCACCTTCATATCAACTATCATTTTTTTGTATTTGACGGGTGGTTTTACAGTTGTATGCCCATCCTGCCGCTTACCCTCCCCATTTATCTGGGTTGGGGACCAACACTGATACATGCTTGCTTGCCTGCATCGGTGACTGGGTTCTTTTGTAGCCAGCAAGCCCCACTGAGCCAGCCACTCCAGCTCCTAACTTACTTCTAGCAATACAGTACTTAAATAAAGCCAATGGATCAAGGGTGACAGACTTCTGGGTAGAATAGGTAATTAAGGATTCAAATTGTGTTTGCTCAAATATACTGTAACAAAATAAAGAGAACAGGAAAACTGAATTGAGCAAATATTTCCTTAAGATGGGCAGAATTTACAATCGTGTGCCAAAAATGCAAACCTCAAGTTAAACCAACTAAAACCTTCATTAATTATAGTTCAAAGTGTAAAAATTGAAGTGCAAATATAACAGTTCCTCCTCTTTCTAAAATCATGTTTTAGATAGTCATCCAATGGAAATACACTGCCCTCAAAAATAATCTAACAGTAAACTTGAGTAGCTGTTATTGAAACAATCTCTCAGCTTGGCTTCCCTTCTCCCCAGGATTCAGAGAAAAATTGAGCAAGTCCCCATTTCCACAGAACAAACTTATATAATGCTAGATGGTAACATGTCTTAAAAGTTTTAATATAGCCGGATAAATCAGCTTACTCTTTCATTGCCAGGGTAATAAAGACATCAATGATGCAGGTTTAAAGGTGGGGCGAAGATAAAAACAAACACGGTACTGAAACTTTTAAAAGCAATTATTCCAGAAACTACACCAATTTTTATTGGCCTTTGGAAGCTACAGATACATTTAATATTTCATTCCAAATGTCCTACTACTACTTTGGATAATGAATTCATTTTCTGTACGGTCAGAAAATCCTGAATGGGTTGGAAAGAAATAAAAGTTTCTCTTTTTGTAGCTTTATTATTCTGTATCACTAGAACTGCAATGTAGTTACATTTTATCCACAGAACAAGAACATTATTATTTGGGAATATAATGCTCATGTTGATGCAATTAGAGATGAATTTTAATTTGGTTTTAGTTTGTCTGATCCATGGAGATGGGGATTTGCTCAATTTCTCTCCGAATCCAAGAGCAGGGAAGCCTGGCTTAGAGTATTTCATTGACATTTTAAATAAATGTCTGGAAGTGAAAAACTCCACATAATATATTAAAATATGTGACTTACCTCAGCGAGGATGTTTCTGCGTTTTGCTTTTTTGATAGCTCTATTTTTCAATACGTCTTCACTTGCAACTGAGAAGGTTCCTGCCTAGAGAGCAAAAATACATCTGTCAGAAAAAGATGTCAACAAATAATCTCGCATTCGGTTATCCATAGTAAAAGATTACGTTAAGATGCAATAAAATATTGGTGCGGTTCAGCTATATCCTCACCTGGAATCTGGAGGTTGAGAGTTCCAATAGTTCAGGAGGACATTAGGCCCCATAGGCCAAAGAATAAGGAATTCTCTGTGCTTCTGCCAACATATCTTCCACAAACAACAATGCCAAAGCTGGGGTTTCATGTCACTTACCATTCGTGGTACATTGCTACATCCTACTTGGCTGGTGCATTTCTACACAACAGTGAACGTGCTTCAAATATAATTCATTGAGATGGCTGGAGGATATGACATAATACTATAAGAGTTCTTCAGTTTTTACATAATAGCATCACACTGAAGAGGTCTGCCAGTATTAGAAAATTGCAGTTTATAACTCTCTAGAAACAAATTTTTAAGCAGATTAAGCAACCCCCAAATATTTATAATTTATTTGTGAGCTTCACTACTTTAGCAGTGAGTGGCACTATGTATTTCCAGCAGAGCTTTTCCCAGCATAACTCATCAGAAGTGTGGCCACTGGGCTGCAAGCCACATTTCTGTAAATAAGTGCATTTATCTTGCCTTCAGCCAATACAAGTCTTACTCCAAAGACTTTTGCGCATAATCCAGACTGACATTCCAGTGTAGGAATGAAGGAGGGTTACACTGCTGGTGGTGTTGTCTTTCAGTCAAGTTTAAACTGAAGCCCCCATTAGGTGGGCATAAAAGCTCACCAGGTGGAGGAGCAGCAAGGAAAACCTCAGCATCTTCACAGAAAAGTTGCACCATAGTAGGAAGCTATTCAGCCCATTGAGCCTGTGCCAGCTCTTGCAAGAGCAATTTAGCTAGTCCTAGCACCCCACTCTCTCCCTCCAACCACCATCCCTCCAACCTTTTCCCTGTAGTATTGCAAACCTTTTCCCTTCAGGTGTTCATAATTTTTGAAAGTCACGGCTGAATCAACCTCCTTCCCCATCCTCTCAGTCAGTGCTATCCAGAGTATAACCACTTGTTTTTCCTCATAGTGCCTTTGGTTCTTTATTTTTCCACGAATGAGAAGATAAATTCTATCTACTCTGTCTGGAATCATGATTTTGAAAACTTCCATCAAATCTCCTCTCAAACCTTTCTACTCTAAAGGAGGACAATCCTCTAAAGGAGGACAATCCCAGTTTCTCCAATTTATCCATGTAACTGAAGTCCCTCATCCATGGTGTGATGAATACTTTCCACTTGCCTGGATGAGTGCAGCTCCAACAACCACTCAAGAAGCTTGACACCATCCAGGACAAAGCAGCCCACTTGATCGGCACCCCATCCGCCACCTTAAACATTCACTCCTTCCACCACAAGCACAAAGTGGCAGCAGTGTGCGCCATCTACAAGATGCACTACAGCAACTGGCCAAGCCTCCTTTGACAGCACCTTCCAAACTTCTGACCTCTATCTCTTAGGAGGACAAGGACAGAAGACGTAAGGGAACACCACCATCTGCAAGTTGTCCTCTAAGCCACACACTACCCTGGCTTGGAACTATATTGCCGTTCCTTCACTGCTGCTACATCAAATTCCAGGAACTAATTTTCTAAAAATTGTGGCGTACCTACATGAGGTGGACTGCAGCGTTTCAAGGTGGCAGCTCACTACCACGTTCTCAAGGGCAATTAGGGTTGGGCAACAAATGCAGGACTTGCCAGCAATGCTCGCATCCCGTGAAAGAATTAAAAACTTCCAGTTGAGGCTGGACCAGTGATTGATAAAGGTTCATCATAACTTCCTTGATTTTGCATTCTATGCTTCGCTTTATAAGCCCAGAATCCTGTTTGCCTTTTAACTACTTTCTCAACCTGCCCTGCCACCTTCGACAATTTGTGTAGCTTTACCCCCAGGCTTCCCTGTTCCTGCAGCCACTTTAGAACTGTATTCCCTTTAGAGATTACATTGCCTCTCTTTCTCCTTCCTACCAAAATGCATTGATTTGCACTTCTCTGCGTTAAAAATTTTCTCTGCTACGTGACTGCATTTTCTACCAGCCTGGTGATGTCCTCTTGAAATCCATCACTATCCTCCTCACTGTTCACAATGCTTCCAGGTTTTGTGCCATCTGCAAACTTACATTGTGTCTTGTACATCCAAGACTAAATCATTATCATGCAAAGCAGTGGTCCTAGTACCTACCTTGGGGAACCCCACTGTGCATCTTTTTCCATTCCAAAAATCTAGTTATCTTATCCATGCTGCCACTGTACCTTTTATCCTGGCCAATATTTATTTCTCAAATTGTAAGAGATGTCATTATCTCATTGCTGTTCGTAGGATCTTGCTGCATTATAACAGGTCATATCTTAAGTTCTTCATTGGCTGAAGTACTTGAGATTGTGAAAGACAATGTAGGGGCTAAATTGAGCCATGTGGCACCTTTTTGCCACTATGTAGCCACACAACAGAAAATGAAGTACAGGATGCACTGGCAGGAAATGCGCAAGATACCATCTTGGTTAAGGGTTTTGCATGCATGTGCCAAATCTGGTAACATACAGAACAGCAAGATGGCAACACAAATTAATGGGCACTGTTGATTTGATGCCAGCTCTGCCATTTTCAACCTCCACATTCCAGCCAACATCCTGCCTCAACCTTGCACAGCTGAACACAACATAAACAAAACAAAGACAACTCTGCACTGCCTGTCCACTGCCAGAAATTTCCCTCCCCACCAGCATTTAAAGGAACCATGAACCACTCATATGTTAGTTTCTAGGTTATTTTTTCTGGCTACTGGGTGCAACTGCATGTGCTTTTGGAGCTTTGCGGTACCTAGCTAAAGTATGAATACTCTGCAGTCTGGCTGACATTAATGTAGTTATTTGGTCATTTATAATGTGCTGAAAAGTTGCTTTCAGACATGGGTAGCTTGATAGAATTTCCTCTTGCAACTGAATATGGCTGGGAGAATGAATTGAGACCACACAGATAAACACATGGGTGAGAAAGGAATAGGACACATTGATGGGATTGGAAGAAGAGCGGGAGAAGGCTTCAAGGGAGCATTGTTTTTAATAACCTCTTCGATGTTGCGAACATTTTGAAGTAGTTACATATGAAATACTTTTCAAGCAAGTCTTTATTTCTGCAGGGTATGGAGTTCAGATAGCATGCATAGATGTACATAGAGGATGCTCAACTGCAGGATCTCATACACACACCCTATTTATACTTTTAATCCACAGTAAAAAAAAAAAATCGCACCCACTAACTAATCACTGATTTACAATGAAAAACAATTATCCAATTATGAAGGTAGCATGTACACAGGCTCTCATATTACTTAGGTTTCAATCCTATGTCATCCTCATCAGGGATGCTATGGTTACATTATAAAATGTTAAGGAAACGCAAGTTTCCTAGCTTGAGGGGTATTTACTCAAAGGAAATAATGACTATTCTTTATGTGTCTACCAAATTCCAATCTAGGGGCCAAATTTTGGTTCCTGGTACAGCCAGTACTTTACTGCCTCTGCATGTCCAGCATCTGTTCCTAATTTGCTGTTAGCATCCTATTAACCCTTCACTAGCCTTAATACCACATAATTACCTATGTAGCCTACCATGCCTATTTCACATGTTCCAGTATACTGCATTTGGGCCTGTTGGGCCACATGACCCATTTCTGTGCTGTATGTAATACTATGCAAGGTCAGCCACCAAAATTTTATTGAAAAGTAGCAACTATATCAAATCAAGATGAGGCAAAATTTGAAAATATACTCCAGACGTTTAAAGTCAGTAAAGCTTTCCTCAAGATGCCTGGCTCAAATTATTTCAACTCTCTCCAACAATGGGTGCTAAGAAAAGGATCAAAGCAAGAGACTGACAATTTAAGGCAGTAGCCATCGAAATGCAACGTTCTCAAAGCAGGGGTTAATTCTAGGCTGCAGCCTTTGTCTAGGCAGCATACAGAATCATCCCATGAACAGCTTTAGGTGTATCTGATAAATTGTTCGATAGACAAGATACCACTAAATTTATTTATCGGCCATATCCTGGAGGTACCCCTTCAAGATGCACTACGTGACCCCTTTGAAGTCCCAATGCACTGACTATGTGGGAATTGCCAAGTTTGGACTTCTGATAGGCAATTCCCCTGCATCTGGAACCCTCCAAATAAGTATCCAACTCAGATTTCGGATGGTTGCTACTTATCTTACCCAGGAAAAGTTAGAAGGATTCAAACCATTTCTAACTCCTAGGTAACTGTACTACTAACCCCCCACCCATCCCAGCTCCCCGCTGGACACATTCACTCTGCACACCCTCCCTACCCCACTTAGCTTACACACTTACCTTCTCTCTGTAGCTTCTCAAAGAGGCTTTCGGACCTTTAAACTCTTACTGTGGCTCATTAATATTCTTCAGAAAAATCAAACTAGATTTCAATCCACCTCTGTCCTACCACCAGATTAAATGAAATAACATGAGCCAATTGTAAGCTTACCGTGTTGGACAGGAAACTCTGCAGAAGGAAGCTGCAATGAGCTCAACTTATCTACATGCTAACAACCTAAGAACACGGAACAGAATGGCTACTACGTTGGCTCTCTGAAGCTTCAAAATTAGAACACCTGTTCGCTCATTGCAGATAGTCAAGTCACGGTATGAACTATCCAAATCATGGTATTCAGAAATGTCACAGAACATCTGGCAAAAGTGTGAGCAACAGTAGTAAACTCTCCTCAATGTCAGACTTTTAACAGACTTAATCTCCCATTACACACAGATGTAAGCTCCTGTTCAAGCACTGCCATTTTTGTGATATCGCCCACTGCTCATACACATACCCTAATAGCACTTTACTATTTAATTTGTGCTATGCTCATCTTCAGATTTCAAGAAGTATTTACAGTACTCCAGTGAATAGGCTTTTGACTGCTGTATCCCAACAGCAGTGAGGAAATAAAAGATTCATCTGACATACACCTGAAAATACTGTCATAACCGATGCAGTTGGTAAAGCGGAGTTATTTAAAAAATCCCAGAGGGAAACTTTAAACAACTGTCATAACCTACAATTTTAAGTGTTGTGTTTGAGATGTGATTCTAAACTCAGGAATCAGACCATTAGTTCTCGACGTTTTACATTAAACTAAATGAAACATTTATCAATTTACACAGGTTAAAATATATGTACACACGGCTACAAATTACTTTCATAACTTTTAACAAATTCCCAAACTAATCTCCATTAACGCAACAGCAACCCATAGACTTAAGCACACACCAGGCAAAGCATTTTCACCGTACGAATTCAAAATGAGATTCTTTCACTGTGGAGCCAGTTGAAGGCTTGCAGCTGCCTTTTGATCTTACATTGCCTCTGCCTGTACACCTGAAAACTACTGAAGTTATACCTACCACCACTGATGGAATTCAAATTCTCATTGTCTAACCAGTCTCTTTGAACTTTACTTTTTAACAATGAAATCCCATTCATTGTACCAATTTTATTAGTAATATAAACATATTGCTTGGTAGCTGTTAGAAAGGCTTCAAGTTTTCACCCCATTTCTTGAACGCTTTATTCAAAAAAAAGCATTTACACGTTATCTCTCTTGCATATCAAAACTAGCACATCTCAAAGCACCCAGACTAGCTGGCTTTAATCCAATCAAGACATACTCGCAGACCAAGCCTCTATTTTAAAAGAAAAATATTTTCCAAAATATTATATACATTAATAGCTTCATGACACTACAAAGGATGGATCTTTTGCAGTATTGGAATGCAAAGCATGAAAAGTATATTCTGTTCATTGCAGGATTAAGTAATTCCAATGCACTTTCATTCTACAAATACAAATATCAGTTGCAGATACAAAAGTGTCTTAAACATTTTCTAAACGTTGCTTCACTCTTTACCAGTCGCCAATGCAGAACCATCAAATTTGGCATATGGACTCAGGTTCAGTTCAACCTCGCCCTCCAAACCACCCCACCCCCCCACTTGACACTTAACATGATATTGTACAGTTAACTGCTGTTTATCCCTGAGCCCACTACTACCACCAACACTGCCGCAATCAAACCCAGAAAAACCTTACACTTTAATATGGCAATTTGACAGCATTCATCCCTGACAGAAACTGTGTACACACCTCTTCAGACTCTTCCTCCTGATCCCAATTCCGGTCAGTTAGTTCCTTGTCTGCAGTTCTCTTTGCCATTATGTTGTTACTGAAACAAAATTAGCAAAAATTATTCTTTTAACATTGCTGGATGACTGATCTGAAACCAAAATAAACAAAAATATTAAGTTAATCATTGTATGTCAAGGGTAAAAATAGAGAAAAGCCCAAAATTTGGTCAATGGAAATATAATTCTTATCAACTGTAATTTTGTTAGGTTAACTTTGACCTGATAGAAATGGGACGTTTCAGATGACACCTCAAGCTGAAACCCGGTCTTTCGTCTCACATTAGCGTAAAAAATTACACGGACAATTGAAAGAAAAGGGGCGTTTCCCTGGTCAATATTTATCCTGCAACCAAAACAGCCAAGAAAGATTCTCATTTGTTTCTGGAACCTTACTGTGTGCAAGTTGATTGCCATGTTCACTTATATAACATAATTATACCTAAGGATTTATCATTTAATATGTTATGTGGCAGAGAGCCATTAAAGAATTAATGTGCCACAGGAGAAAAGCAGAAAGTCTGCAAGGTGCATGAGGACTGTAGGAAAAGGGAATAGGGAAAGGAAAGATATAACATATCTTGTGCACTAAAGCACTAAATGCATTATTTTTGAACTCTGAAGAGTCATACGGACTTGAAACGTTAACTCTGTTTCTCTCTCCACATATGCTGCTACATCAGCTTGGTTTTTCCAGCATTTTCTGTTTTTGTTTCAGATTTCCAGCATCCACAGTATTTTGCTTTTATACTTTTGAACTGCAGTTGCTTATGTAAGAAACAGCAGCTAATTTGCAAATAGCAAGGTTCCATACAAGGCAAGTATTGAATGACCAGATAATCAGCTTATGGCGGTGTAGGTTGACGGAGAAATATTCAACAGGGCACTGGGAGAACACACTTTTTCTAATAGTGTCAACAGGTCTCTTACATTTATGAGTAGACAGATTGACAGAGTATCCTAAAGATAGCATCTCCAACAAGACAATACTCCTTCCATTTTATACAAATGCCAGCTGTGATTTTAAACTCAAATCTACAGTAGGACTTTAACCTAAAACATATAGATCCCGAAGTGAGTGCATGATCAACTAAACAAAATTGTGAGACTGAAGAGGCAACAATTGAACAGAATTAGTCTCCACTCAATCTGCAAATTTTGTGTGAATAATCCAGACTCCAGCATTAATAATGAACTCGAGTTTATTCAAAACTATGTTGCCCATGTTTTAACACACACCATGCCCCATTCATCCATCACACTGTGTTCACTAACCTGCATTGGTTCCCAGTTAAGCAATAGCTTGATTTTAAAATTCCTATGCTTTATTCTCAAATCCCTCCATGGTCTCACCACCCCCGCCTCCCCAACTCCAATGTCTTCCAGCCCCACAGCGCTCCAAGATATCCGTGCTCTTCCAATTCTGGCCTTGAGCATCACTGATTTTAATTCTCCACCATTGGAAGCTGTGCCTTCAATTACCAAAATAAGCAAAAATATTAAGTTAATCGTTGTATGTCAAGGGCAAAAATAGAGAAAAGCCCAAAATTTGGTCAATTGAAATATAATTCCTGTCAACTGTAATTTTGTTAGGTTAACTTTGATTAGCTTTGGAATTCCCTCTCTATACCTCCACACCTCTTTTTTTTATATATAGAAGCTCCTTCAAACCTACTTTTGTGTCCATTATTGGCTCAACGTCAAATTTTGCTTAATAAAGCTCCTGTGAAGTGCCTTGGAACATTTTATTACGTTAAAGATACTGTTTAAAAACAAGAAGCTTTTTGTATTATCACTTGAATAAAGGCACTTAAGGATGCCTGGCGCTATTCCCCAACAGAAAGTCAATATTTGCGTGTAGGGGAGAAATTTGACCAAAGGTTTAAAAAAAAAGAAACAGCCCAAAATGATTTTACCCAAGATGCTTACACCAAAGGAGATATTCATTCCCTCAATGTTGGCTGGATTTTAATTCTGATCCCGAATCCAAAATAGTATCTAAACAATGTGCCACCCAATTTCCCCACAAAGACTATTTACTGTGGAAGCATAAAGTAGCATCTGTTTTCCACAAGTTGTGACCCAATAATGAGAAATTACTTACCACAAACTCCTTATTAGAAACAGGGTGTGCCATATATCATTCAGGAAGGTTTAAATCCAACATAAGTTATAAGAAAATGAACTAATAAAGTGGAGGACCCAATCTAAAGGACAAAGGGAGAAATAATATTACTTACCTTGATTAATTCCCCTTACTCAAGATGGGCTTTCCAGCCATGTGTGTATCAGAGGAAAATAACTATAAGAATTAAATTTAATTTCTCACAATTAAATTTAAGACCAATCTTTATTTTGGTAGATTATCTCTTCTCAGCTGGGGTCCTAACTCCATCAGTGTGGTTCTTACCTTCCACCCAGACTGTTCAAGAGTATACATTATGGAAGTTGCTCAAATGCTTCTATATGGGAATTGGTGCTTTGCATCAGCTTGGAGGGTGATTAGGAGGCAACTAAGTTATGAAAAGTTGGTTACTCCTAAATTTGAGCTCAAGTAACTTTATAAACCGCTCTTGCAGCTTATGACATCACCCACACCCTTAAAAGAGATTGTTGCCTCATAATCATTTGATAAGCATTATTCTCTGGCAACATTTTTCTGCAATAATTCAAAAACTAGAATACATCTGTACTAATTCTGATCACGGACCTCTGTATGTTCTGTTTAAAAACCACAAATTACAACTCTATTTGTTTAAGAGGCAAAAAGTTAATCAGAATCCAGAACTGCAGATGAACCACTAGCTTTGCTTGCTAGCCTGACACTATCTGGTACAAAACATTACCTCTCCTGTCCATTGCTTATGCTTTAGTTACAATGCATCTCAATCCACTGGCTTAATTTATTTCATCTTAACTACTTAACCAAAGCTGCATCATAAACTTCACCCAGAGAAAAAAAATCTGAGAAGCATTCAATTTTAAACTTGTCATTAATACTTAAAATACTTAATCTTAAATACTAAATGCAATAACATAACAACTCTCAGCATGGAAGAAAAACCAATTCAGCTCATTGTGTCTGTGATAGCTGAAAAGAACTATCCAGCCTAACACCATTTTCCAGTTCTTGGTCCTTAGCCATGTACATTATGGCACCTCTTGTACTTTTTTTAATGTCAATTGAAGGCTTCTGCCACTAACACCCTTTCAGGTACTGGGCTCCAGATGCCCAAATTCTCTCTCAACTTCCCTCAAATTCTCCAGCCAATTACTTTAAAATCTATGCCCCCTTGTTATTAACCCCTCTACCAACAGAAACAAGTCTTTCCCATCCATGCTATCTATCTAGGCCCCTCAATATAAATCAATTAGCTAAGCATGGCGCATGAATGTATTTACAATATAGGGCAGTAATTCAAGCCGCAACGCCCTAATGTTGTTTAATCTATTTGGCATTCTCTTTGCTTCTTTCTTCTATTGTGCAAAATTTACATCCTAGAATCATAGAGTGGTTGTCATACAGGTGGTGGCCATTCAGCCCATCAAGTCCATACCGCCTCTCTGCAAGAGCAACACAGCTAGTCCCATTCACCCGCCCTTTCCCTGTAATCTTGCACAATTTTACTATCTTCAGATACTTATCCGCTTCCCTTTTTGAAACCACAATTGAATCTTCTTCTACCACTCTCTCAGGCAGTGCATTTCAGATCCTGGTCAATGCATAAAAATATATATTCTCAGGTTTCCTTTTTGTCAATCACCTCAAATTTGTGTCCTCTGATTCTCAGTCCCTCTGCCAAAGAGGACAGTTTTTCTATCTACTATGTGTAGACCCCTCACGATTCTGAACATCTCTGTCAAATCACCCCTCAATCTTCTCTTCTCAAAAGGAGACCAACGCCTGCTTCGCCAATAAGTGAAGTCCCTCAGCCCTTGTACCATTCTTGCAAATCTTTTCTGCGCCCTCTTGAAAGCTTCCACCATCGTCCCGAAAATGTGGTGCCCAGAACTGGACATAATACTCCAGTTGTTTTGGCTCTCGAGGTTTCTATTTACAAAGTCCAAGAACCCGTATGCCTTATTAACCATTTTCTCAACCTCTCCTACCACCAAAGATTTCTGCATAGATACATACAAATTAGGAGCAAGGTTAAGTCATTCAGGCCCTCAAGTCTGCTCTGCCATTCAAGAAGATCATGGTTAATCAGATTATGGCCTCAACTCCACATTCACACCTACCCCCAATATACATTGACTTCCTTCTTAGTCAAGAATCTATCTACCTCTGCCTTAAAAATATTCAATGACTTGCCTCCACCACTTTCTGGGGAAGAGATTCCCAAAGACTCACGACCCTCAGAAAAAAATTCTCATCTCTGTCTTAAATGGGAGATCCCTTAAATTAAACTACGTCTCCCTACTTCTAGTCTCTCCCACAAGGGGAAAAATCCTTTCAGCATCCACCTTGTCAAGTCCCCTCAGGATCTTTGTGTTTCAATAAGGTCACCTCTCACTATTCTAAATTCCAATGGATACAGGCCTAGCCTGTCCAACCTTTTCTCATAAGATAACTCCCCATCACATGTATCAGTCAAATGAACCTTCTCCAAACTGCTTCTAACGCATTTATATCCTTTCTTAAATACGGAGATCAAAACTGTACACAGTACTCCAGATGTGGTCTCACCAACACCCTGTACAACAAAACATCCTTACTTTTATATTCCATTCCCCTTGCAATAAAATCCAACATTCCATTCACCTCCTTAATCTCTTGCTTTATCTGCATACTAATGTTTTGTGATTCATGTACCAGGACACCCTCTGTGCCTCAGAGTTCCGCAATCTCTTGCCATTTAAATAATAGTTTTTCTATTCTTCCTGGCAAAGAGGACAAATTCACATTTTCCCACATTTTACTCCATCTGCCAAATTTTTGCCCACTCACTTAACCTATCTATATCCCTTTGCAGACCCCTTACGTCCTCTTCACAACTTACTTTCCTTTGTCCTATCAGCAAATTTAGCAACTATACATTTGGTCCCTTCATCAAGGTCATTGATATAAATTGTAAATAGTTGAGGCCCCAGCACTAATCACTGTGGTACTCCACTTGTTACATCTTGCCAATCCCAAAATAATCCATTGATGCCTACTCTGTTTCCTGTTGGCTAACCAATCCTCTATCCATGCTAATATGCCCCCTCTACACCATGAACTCTTATTTTGCATCATAACCTTTGATGTAGCAATGCCTTATAGCAAATGCCTTCTGGAAATCTAAGTACAGCACATCCACACACAGATCCCCCTTTATCCATGTTGCTTGTTACTTCCTCAAAGGACTCCAATAAATTAGTCAAAAATGATTTTCCATTCACAAAACCATGTTGACTCTGCCTGATTGCATTCAGATTTTCTAAGTGCCCCACTGGAACCTCCTTAATAATAGATTCCAGCATTTTTCTCATTACAGGTGTTAAGCTAACTGGCCTGTAATTTCCTGCTTTGTCTCCCTCCTTTCTTGAATAGAGGAGTTACATTCGCTAATTACCAATCTGATGGGATCCTTCCAGAATCTCGGGTATTTTGGAAAATTAAAACCAACCTACTATTTCAACAGCCACTTCTTTTAAGGCTCTGGGATGAAGTCCACCAGGACCTGGGGACTTGCCAGTTTTTAGTTTGAATAATTTTCTCAGTACCCTTTCCCTGGTGTTTGTAACTGTTTTAAGTTCCTCTTTCCCTTTCACCTCCTGATTTACACTTACTTCTGGGATGTTATTTGTATTCTCTACAGTGAAGACCAATGCAAAATATCTGTTCATTTCATCCGCCATTTCCTTATTTCCCAATATTAATTTGTTATGAAATAGAGATAGTTTTAAGTAAGTTGTGTATTTGGAGGTGTTAGGAATAAAGTATATCTAAGTTTAATTTGTATTTCTGTATTTTGTGGGTTAAAAGGGTGAAACCAGAGTTTTAGTTTCACTTTAAAAGATGCCTGCATTTTAATGAGATTTTATGACTTGAAGGGGAGTTAAAACAAGGTAGTAAAAAAACTGTGCTGTTGCCTAGCAACAGGGGTCCAGAGAAAAAGAGAGAGACCCCCCATACACATAGAGAAACTGAAAGCAGTCTGAGTTCAGTTGGTCAGTGTGCTCTGAAGTTGAAAGGAATTGCTAGCTGAAGCAGCATAGGAGAGGGACAGATAGCAAGTCCCAAACTAAAATTGAAGCCAGCTGCCAAGAGAAGCAGGAAATAGGAGAGGGAACTTTAAGGAGCAGGTTCCAGGAACTAAAGAAGAAAGTCCCCAAATCCAGTGGAGTGGAACACGAATGGTCCCAAGAGGACAGTTAAGTCAAAGAATAACAGGACCATTTCCAGGTTCCTGTATTTAAGTGAAGTTAAGAATGAGGAGCAGAGAAAGGCTCCAAGCTTCAAGGGAGAAGCTGCAAGAAGCAGGTTTAAAGCAATATAGCCTGCAAGAAGCCAACTAAATATCTGTAACTTTTTACTATGGGCATGTGAAGCAGTGGTGTTCGGTTGGCACAGCTTAGTCAGTAAGAAAGTGTGTGCGAAAGGAAGCTTGAGAGCATGTGGCGATCCAGGAGAGCTCGAAGCCCTGGAGGTGGATCCTTGTGGAAGGCATCTGGAGAGAAAGTAAGTGTCGTTTGGGAGAAGATTCCAAAGTGAGTCCTTCGGAAGTGGAGATTGGAAACCATGTGTGAAAGGCGGAATTCAGTGAGACCAGTTGGCTC
The DNA here is from genome assembly GCF_964194155.1 of Cetorhinus maximus. NCBI lineage: Eukaryota > Metazoa > Chordata > Chondrichthyes > Lamniformes > Cetorhinidae > Cetorhinus > Cetorhinus maximus. Next base: position 53,829,245 of record NC_135900.1, read on the forward strand.
ATGGTATGACAAGTGCCTGGGGCTTGAGGGGGTCGGGTGCGCGGAGTTGAGGAGAGATCCAAAGCATCTGTTTAGGGTGGCATCTGTCATTTGGTTTCAGAGTGTGGTGTGTCTGACCACAGGTCACCTATTGGTATACATGGACTGTGTATTTACTGTGATCATGAGAGTATGGGATAACTTTTGTGACTTGTGTTATCCTTACGAAGCTGTATATATCTGTAACGCTGTTGTGGGTGAAGGAGTATTGTAATATAGTTCATCTTTTTCTGTTTAATAATTTTAAAAATTTTTATTAAAAGCTCATCAGTTGACTCCTGTAGCAACTCTCCACGTAACTAAACAAAAAATAAAAGTTACGATCTATCAAGCCGGGTTCCACCCTGGGATCTGGCTTGTCCAGAAGTAACATCAGCTGGGATCATAAATTCCCCATTCTACTCTCTAGAGAACCAACACACACATTTTTTTTTCCTTTTTAAATACCTGTACAAACTCTTAACTGTTTTTATATTTCTAGCTAGCTTTCTCTCGTACTCCAATTTCCCCCTCCTTGTTAATCTTTTAGTTATTCTTTGCTGTTTTTTATGTTCTGTCTGATCTTCTGACCTGCCACTCATCCTTGCAGTATTATACGCTTCTTCTTTCAATTTGAGATTATCTTTAACTTCCTTAGTTAGCCACAAATTGCGCATCCTGCCCCTAGAGTCTCTCTCACTGGAATGAATCTTTTCTGAGTATTCTGAAATATCTCGAGAAATGCCTACCACTGCACCTCTCCTGACTTATCCCTTAACCCAATTTCCAAGTCACGTTAGCCAGCTTGGTCTTCATTCCCTCAAAACTGCCCTTATTTAAGTTTAAAACACTAGCCTTAGATCTACAATCATATTAGAATCATATTAGGTACACCTTCAGTATGAGGTCATTAATTGATCCTGCCCCATCGCACATTACCAGATTTCATACAGCCTGCTCTCTGGTTGGCTCTAGAACATGCTGCTCTAAGAAACTGTCCCAAAAACACTTATGATCTAATCTTCCAGGCTACCTTTGCCAATCTGTTTCGCTTAACCCAACTGTAGATTGGAATCACCCATGATTAGCACACAAGCTCGCATTATTTCTTCCTATATACTCCATCCTACACTATGGTTACTGCTGAGGGCTGACAAACCACTCCCACAAGTGACTTCTTACCTTTACTTTTTCTCATCTCGACTCATACTCACTGAGGTCATCTCTCCCTATGGTACCAAATCATCCTTAGTTATACAAAGAATAGGCCAGAAAATTATAGGCCGGTCAGTCTGACTTTAGTGATGGGCAAATTACTGGAATAAATTCCGAGACACAGGATAAACTGTCACTTAGAAAGGCACTGATTGATCAGGGACAGTCAGCATTTTTATTAGGGGAGGACTGTGTCTTACTAACTTAATAGGAATTTTTGAGGAAGTAATGAGGATTGTTGAGGGTAGTGCAGTGGATGTTGTCTACATAGACCTTAGTAAGGCATTTGACAAGGTCCCACATGGCAAACTGGTCAAAAAGTGTGATCCCATGGGATACATGGCTAGTATACCATGAGTAGATGGCTTGTTGGGTCCAAAATTGGCTCAGCGACAGTAAACAAAGGATAATGGTCGATGGATGTTTTTGCAAATGGAAGGGGGTTTCCACAGGGCTCAGTGTTGCTGTTTGTTGTATATATTAAAGATTTGGACTTAAATGTAGTAGACATTATTGGGAAATTTGCAGATTTAACACAAAAATTGGCCATGTAGTTGATGGTGAAGAGGATAGCTGCTATCTCCAGAATGATATCAATGGTTTGGTTGAGTGGGTGGAATAGTGGCAAATAGATTCAATCTGGAAACATATGAGATAATGTATTTGGGGAGGGGAAACAAAGCAAAGGAATACTCAATAAACGGGAGCATATTGAGAAGAGTTGAAGTGAGAGGTCTTGGAGTGCATGTCCACAGGTGCCTGAAGGTGGCAGGACAGGTTGATAAGGTGATAAAGAAAGCACATAGAATGCTTTCCTTTATTGGACAAAGTACTGAATACAAAAAGAGGGATGTATTGATTGAACTGTATAAAATGCTGGTTAGGCCACAGCTGGAATTGTGTACACAGTTCTGGTCACCACATTACAGGAAGGGCATAATTGCTCTGGGGAGAGTACAGAGGAGATTTACAAGAATGCTGCCAGGGCTTGAAAATTGCAGCAATGAGGAAAGATTGGATAGGCTAGGGTTGTTTTCCTTAGAACAGAGGAGGCTGAGGGGTGACCTAATTGAGATGTACAAAATTATGAGGGGCCTAGATAGGGTAGACAGGAAAGATCTGTTTCCTCTAGCTCAAGAATCAACTACCAGGGAGGGCACAGATTTTAGGTGATTGGTAAAAGGATTATAGGGGACATGAGGAAAAACCTTTTCACTTAGAGATGGTGGTCGAGGCTGAAATGCTCAACTCATTTAAAAGGTATCTTGATCTGCACCTGAAGTGCTATAACCTGCAAGGATACGGACCAGTTGCTGCAAAGTGTGATTAAAAATGAGCGGCCAGTTTCTTTTTTCCTCTTTTTTTGGCCGGTGCAGCTTTGATGGGCTGAATGGCCACTTCCTGCACCATAATTTTTCTATGGTCTCGCCAGAATACTGGGAACACCCAAGTCCCTTTGTTCCTGCACCCTTTATTTTGTGTTGCTGCTCCTTGTTCTTCCCACCAAAATATATTTCACATTTCTCTGCAATAACTGTAATTTTTTTTTATTCATTCACTGGATATGGGTTTCACTGGCTGGACCAGCATTTATTGCCCATCCCTGGTTGCCCTTGAGAAGGTGGTGGTGACCTGCCTTCTTGAACTGCTGCAGTCGATGTGGTGGAGGTACACCCACAGTGCTGTTAGGAAGGGAGTTCCAGGATTTTGACCCAGCAACAGTGAAGGAACAGTGATAAATTTCCAAATCAGGATGGTGAGTGGCTTGGAGGGGAACTTCCAGGTGGTGGTGGTGGTGGTGTTCTCACCTATGTGTTGCCTATGTCCTTCTATGTGGTACTGGTCATGGGTTTGGAAGGTGCTGTCTAAGGAGCCTTGGCGAATTCCTGCAGTGCATCTTGTAGATGGTACACACTGCTTCTACTGTGCGTTGGTGGTGGAGGGAGTGAATGTTTGTGGAGGTGGTGCCAGTCAAGTGGGCTGCTTTGTCCTTGATGGTGTCCAGCTTCTTGAGTGTTGCAGGAACTGTACTCATCCAGGCAAGTGGGGAGTATTCCTTCACACTCCTGACTTGTGCCTTGTAGATGGTGGACAGGCTTTGGGGAGTCAGGAGGTGAGTTACTTGTCGCAGGACTCCTATCCTCTGACCTGCTTTTGTAGCCATAATAATTTATATGGCTAATCCAGTTCAGTTTCTGGTCAATGGTAACCTCCCCCCCAGGACCTTGATAGTGGGTGATTCAGTGATGGTAATGCCATTGAACGTCAAGGGGCGATGGTTAGATTCTCTCTTGTTGGAGATGGTCATTGCCTGACACTTATGTGGCGTGAATGTTACTTGCCACCTGTCAGCCCAAGCCTGGGTATTGTTCAGGTCTTGCTGCATTTGGACATGGACTGCTTTATATCTGAAGAGTCACAAATGTTGAAGATTGTGCAATCGTCAGTGAATATCCCCACTTATGACCTTATAATGGAAGGAAGGTCATTGATGTAGTAGTTGAAGATGGTTGCTCCTACAACATTACCCTGAGGAACTCCTGCAATAATGTCCAGGAACTGAGATGATTGACCTCCAACAACCACAACCATCTTCCTTTGTGCTAGGCATGACTCTAGCCAGTGGAGTTTTCCCCCCCAATTCCCATTGACTCCAGTTTTGCTAGGGCTTCTTGATGCCACATTCTGGTCAAATGCTGCCTTGATGTCAAAGGCAGTTACTCTCACCTCACCCCAGGAGTTCAGCTCTTTTGTCCATGTTTAAACCAAGGCTGTAATGAGGTCAGGAGTGGAGTGGCCCTGGCAGAACCCAAAATGGGCATCAGTGAGCAGGTTATTGCTAAGCAAGTACCGCTTGATAGCACTGTTGATGACCCTTTCCATTACTTTCCTGATGATTGAGAGTAGACTGATGGGGCGATAATTTGCCAGGATGGATTTGTCCTGCATTTTGTATACAGGGCATATCTGGGCAATTTTCCATAGCCAGGTAGATGCCAGTGTTGTAGCTGTACTGGAATAGTTTGGCTAGTGACACGGCAAGTTCTGGAGCATAAATCTTCAGTACTATTGCTGGAATATTGTCAGGGACCATTGCCTTTGCATTATCCCGTTCCTTCAGCCATTTCTTGCTATCAGATGGAGTGAATCAAATTGGCTGAAGACTGGCGTCTGTGATGCTGGGGACCTCCGGAGGAGGCAGAGATGGATCATCCACTCGGCACTTCTGGCTGAAGATTGCAGCAAATGCTTTGGCCTTATCTTTTGCACTGATGTGCTGTGCTCCCCCATCATTGAGGATGGGGATATTTGTGGAGCCTCCTCCTCCAGTCAGTTGCTTAATTGTCCACCACCATTCACGACTGGATGTGGCAGGGCTGCAGAGCTTAGATTTGATCCATTGGTTGTGGGGTTGTTTAGCTCTATCACTTGCTGCTTATACTATTTGACACGCAAGTAATCCTGAGTTATCGCTTCACCAGTTTGACACCTCATTTTTGGTACGCCTGGTGCTGCTCTTGGCATGCCCTCTTCATTGAACCAGGGTTGATCCCCTGGCCTGATGGTAATGGTAGAGTGGGAGATATGCCAGGCCATGAGGTTACAGATTGCGTTTGAGTACAATTCTGCTGCTGCTAATGGCCCATAGCACCTCATGGATGCCCAGTCTTGAGTTGCTAGATCTGTTCTGAAATCTATCCCATTTAGCACGATGGTAGTGCCACACAACACAATGGAAGGTATCCTCAATGTGAAGGCGAGACTTCGTCTCCACAAGGACTGTGTGGTGATCACTCCTACCGATATTATCATGGACAGATGTATCTGCAGCAGGCAAGTTGGTGAGGATGAGGTCAAGTATGTTTTTCCCTCTTTTTGGTTCCCTCATCACCTGCCGCAGACCCAGTCTAGCAGCTACGTCCTTTAGGACTCGGCCAGCTCGGTCTGTAGTGTTGCTACCAAGCCACTCTGTGATGGGCATTGAGGTTCCCCACCCAGAGTACAGTGTGCCCGTACCACCCTCAGTGCTTCCTCCAAGTTGTGTTCAACATGGAGGAGAACTGATTTATCAGCTGAGCGAGGGTGTTACGTGGTAATCAGCAGGAGGTTTCCTTGCCCACGTTTGACCTGATTTCATGGGGTCCCGAGTCAATGTTGAGTACCCCCAAGGCAACTCCCTCCCAACTGTACACCATTGTGCCGCAACCTCTGCTGTATCTGTCCTGCCAGTGGGACATGACATACTCAGGGATGGTGATGGTGGAGTCTGGGACATTATCTGTCAGGTATGATTCCGTGAGGATGACTATGTCAGGCTGTTGCTTGACCAGTCTGTGAGACAGCTTTCCCATTTTTGGCACTAGCCCCCAGATGTTAGTGAGGATTCTGCAGGGTTGACAGGGCTGAGTTTGTTGTTGTTGTTTCCGGTACCTCGGTCGATGCCGGGTGGTCTGTCCAGTTTCATTCCTTTTCTGTGACTTTGTAGCGGTTTGATACAACTGAGTGGCTTGCTAGGCCGTTTCAGAGGGCGTGGGTCTGGAGTCACATGTAGGCCAGACTAGGTAAGGACGACAGATTTCCATCCCTAAAGGACATCAGTGAACCAGATAGGTCTTTACAACAATTGGCAATTTTTATTAAATCGAGATTTTTATTGAATTCAAATTCTACATTTGCTGTGGCTGGATCTGAACCCCTAAAGCATTACCCTGGGTCTTTGTTGCTAGTCCAGCAACAATACCACTAAGCCATCGCCTCCCCTATCTGCCACCTGTCTGCCCATTCCACCAGACTACGTCTCTTGAAGTCCATCACTACCCCTCTCACTGCCCACAATTCTTCCAAGTTTTGTATCATCTGCCCAGTACACCCATGTTTAAGTCATTAATATATATTAAGGCAGGCAGTAGTCCTAGCACTGACCATTGGCCAACACTGCTGTATACCTTTCTTGAGTTTGAAAAACAACCCATTAAAATGCAAATTTTAAGAAGGGAATAACTGACTGGAGCAACATTGCTTATCTTACTCAATTTTTCCAAATAGCAGGACAATTCTTACAAAATCTTAACTACAATCAGTTGCAACACAAGCATGCCTTTCCTGTTCACACATTCATTTGCCAGGGCACCAAATAAAGCCGAAAGTAAAATGACATGAATAGAAGCATTGTACACATGAACCACAGGATGTATCAGGAGGCTAAATGAGCAGTGATTCTTTTCATTGAACACAGTTCCAGCAGGAATCACTAGACAGCAACAGGGAGTTGGCATGGAAATCATGCCAATCCTGAACTGGTACATTATAAGGAATTCCTAAGGATGCGTAATGTGAAATCCCAGCCAAGACCAACTAATTATGAGGTAAGAGGTGAACCCCAACATTGGATAGAAATTTGGCTAATCAAGAGTAGTCAACATGTTACTGTTGATAGGGGGAAAACAGTCACATTCAGTCAGGGGATTTCCCTTAGTCCCCTGATGTTCCTGCCGTACATAAATGACATAGGAGATGGCCTGATTTCTGGTTTTGGGACAGATTCCTTTTGCAGATGACTGCCTCATACCAACCCATTTGTTGGCTGGAAGATCAAGTACAGGTACGGGGGGGTTAGGTGTACTGAGAGAATGGTCCCATTGATGACAAATGACTTTCAATCCATCAAACGCCACACCAAGCATGCAACAAGATACAGATAATCCCCTGTCAGCATTCTGTAGGGACCATTCCATGTGGGACATCCTGGTCCACTCCACCATCATCCCCAACACCTCATCCCCTTCACACAGCACCTCCCCTGCAATCACAGAAGGTGCAACACCTACCCCTTTATCTCCTCCCTCCTCGCCATCCAAGGGCCCAAACATTCCTTTCAGGCGCAGCAGCGCTTCACTTGCACCTCCTTCAATTTGGTCTATTGTAATCGCTGCTCCCAATGCAGTCTCCTCTATATTGGAGAGGCCAAACGCAGACTGGGTGACCGCTTTGCGGGACACCTCCGGTCTGTCCACAAGCATGACCCAGACCTTCCGGTTGCTTGCCATTTCAACACACCATCCTGCTCTCATGCCCACATGTCCGTCCTTGGCCTGCTGTAATGTTCCAGTGAAGCCCAATGCAAACTGGAGGAACAGCACCTCATCTTCCAATTAGGCACTTTACAGCTTTGTGGACTTAACATTGAGTTCAACAACTTCAGACCATGAACTCTTTCCTCTATCCTCACCCCCCTTTTTAATCCCCTTTTTTCTACATTCATTTTCATTTTTTATTCACTTATCCGTGGTTTTATCCTTTTTTTAAATTGCCCTTCTATCTCATTTTCTATCCTTTTTTCCCCCCACAATGTTACCCTTGTTCTGCCATTATCACATTCTGCTTTCTTCCCTTTACACCACTATCAGCACCTTTTTTAGGCCTTACCATTACCATTAGCACTCCCTTTGTCTTTTAGTTCATGACATCTTTGTCAACCTCTCCTTTGTCCCCACCTATTGCTGGCCTTCTACGCAGCTTCACCTGCTCCAACCCACTTAAACAGTATAGATTTCATCACATTTCCACTTTGTTTCAGCTCTGAAGAAGGGTCATACGGGCTCGAAATGTTAACTCTGTTTCTCTCCCCACAGATGCTGCTAGACCTGAGTTTTTCCAACATTATCTGTTTTGGTTTCAGGTTTCTAGCATCCGCCATATTTTGTTTTTATCTTACATCTATGCTGAACTGGAGTGGCCTACATTGCATCAAAAACAGCTGAGTAAGCTTACACTGCTCTACAAAGCAGTTCACCATGATGTTGCCATTGTATCCCACAATATGTTAAACAAGCAGTCCATTTTAAGAGGGAAAACATCAAATGGTTTGTGCCTCTACAATGTCGCACACAAGCATCTGAACAGTTTCATACCAAATTTCATAATTGTCAGCTACAACACTGGCATTGACCCAACAACGTGGAAAATTGCCCACACTTATCCTGTCCACAAAAAGGAGAAATCCATTCCGATCAATTACCATCAATAGTCTACTCTCGATCATCAGCAAAGTGATGGAAATTGTTGGCAACAGTGCTATCAGCAGCACTCACACAGCAATAATCTGCTTACTGTTGCTCAAGATGGGTGGGTTCTGTTAGGCCCACTCGACTTCAGGCCTTATTACAGCCTTGGTCCAAAATTGGACAAAAGAGCAAGAACGCAAGAGGAGAGGTGAGAATGGCTGCCCTTGATAACAAGGCAGCATTTGACTGTGTGGCATCAAGCAGCCCCAGCAAAACTGAAGTCAATGGAATCCAGGGGGCAAACTCTCCACAGGTTGGAGTCATACCTAGCACAAAAGGAAGATGATTGTGGTTCTTAGTGCCGATCACCTCAGCTCCAGAACCTCACTACAGGAATTCCACAGGGTAATGTCCTCAGCCCAACTATCTTTAGCTGTTTGCTGATGAGCGTACCGTGTTCAGTACTTTTGGCTAGATACTGAAGCAGTCAGTGTCCATAAGCAGCAAGACCTGGACAACATTCAGGCTTGGATTGATAAGTGACAAGTGACATTCCTGCCAGGCAATGACCATCTCTAACAAGAGAGAATCTAACCATCTACCCTTGATATTCAATGGCACTGCCATCACTGAGTCTCCCCACTATCAACATCCTGCAGGTTACCATTGACCAGAAACTGAACTGAACCAGACATATAAATATTGTGGCTGCAGCTAAGCAAACTGAGTGCAAACCTGAGAGCTTGGAATTGGTTCTTACTCTATTACAGGGAAAGGAGCTAGCTGTTTGGTGTATATCTGGTAAGTTTTTAAAGTCTATTCTGTTCCTAAGATTTAAAACAGTACACAAGTTGGTGGTAAAGTTAAAATATATAAAAAAGCAACATAAATACATGCATAATGTTATTCAGGAATTATTTAAAAAAACATTAAGGATAGCAGGACAGGTGATGTGTCAAGGCTGCAGCATGTGGGAGCTCCTGGATATCACTGTGATCCAGAGCAAACATGTGTGTAGTAAGTGTTTGCAGTTCGAGGAACTTCAGCTCAGAATCATTGAGCTGGAAGTGCAGCTGCAGATGCTGCGACACATCAGGGAGGGGGAAAAGTTACCTGGATGCTTCGCACCAGGAGGCAATCACATCCCTAGGTTAGGGTTTTCTGATTTGGTCAGTGTTGAGGGACAGGAAAGTATGACTGCGAGTGAGGCAGGTAAGGGGACCTAGAGGGCAGGACTGCATGAGTGGCAGCTCCTGCAATTGCCCAATAGGTTTGAGTTTCTCTCAGCTTGTTTGGATGAGAGTGGGGGCCCCAGGGTGCATGAGTGAGCTGACCATGGCACTGTGATAGAGAAAGCCATTTTTAAGTGGGGGAGCAAAAAGGAATGCAGTGGTAGTGGGGGACAGTACAGTGAAGAGGACTGACTCTGCTCTCTGCAGCAACGAGAGAGAGTCCAGACTCTCGTTCCCGGTGCTGGGGTGTGGGACATCTGTTCAGGGCTGGAGAGGAACTTGTAGTCGGAGGGGACGGATCCAGTTGTCGCTGTCCATGTAGATACCAATTACATAGGGAGAACTAGGTATGAGGGACTAGGCACTAAATTAAAAAGCAGAACCTCAAAGGTTATAATCTCTTGATTATTACCTGAACCACGTGCAATTTGGCATAGGGTACATAAAATTAGAGAAATGAACGCATGGCTCAAAGATTGGTACGGGAGAAGTAGGTTCCAGTTTGTGGGGCACTGGCACCAGTATTGGGGAAAGTGGGAGCTGTCTACACCTGAACCATGCTGGGACCAGTGTGTTTGCGAACCATATAACTAGAAGTAGAGAGGGTTTTAGACTAAATAGTGGGGGCAAGGGATAAATTGAGGAAATATGTGGCATATCAAAGAGTAGAGACAAGGTAAGAGAGGAAAATAGTAATATGGGAAATGAGGATCAGAGACTGGCAGGAAGGGACAGGGAGAAAAAACCTAAGAATGCACCAACAATCAAGACTAGATGTTAGAAACATAACAAAAAGACAAAAGGCTCTGTATCTGAATGCATGCAGCACTCAGGTACAAAGTAAACAAATTTATAGCATGCATTGAAGAAAACAAATATGATCTGATAGCCATTCTGGAGACGTGGCTGCAGGATGACAAGGATTGGGTCCTGAATATGGAGGAGTATATGACGCAAGAAGAATAGGAAGCTAGGTAAAGGTGGAAGGGTATCACTGTTAATCAAGAATGGCATTGGTGCAATCGTTAGAAATGGCCTTGGTTCAAATCATCAGGAATAGTAGGGCAAAGAAGTCACTAGTGGGTGTGGTCTAAGGGTCCCCTAACAGTAACCACAATGTAGGACAAAGTATACAAGAAAAAATATAGGATGCTTGTGATAAAGGGACAGCAATAATCATGGGTGATTTTAATCTACATTTAAGCTGGAAAAATCAGATTGGCAGTAACAGCCTGGGTGAGGAGATCGTGGAATACTTTTGAGGTAGTTTCTGAGAGCAGCCCGTTCTAGAACCAACCAGAGAGCAGGTTATATTCGACTTGGTATTATGTAATGCAACAGGATTAAATAATGGTCTCAGAGTAAAGGCACCCCTAGGTATCAGCAACCACAGTACAATTAAATTTTACATATAGTTTGAAATGGAGAAGAGTGACTACTATCTGAAACTTAAATAAGGGCAACTATGGGGGAATGAAAGCTGAGATGGCTGAATTGAACTGGGATACTAGGCTAGGGGGTAGATCAAAAGAGAAGCAGTGGCTGACATTAAAGGGAGTATTGCAGATTACTCCAAAAATAAATAAAAATTCTAAAGGAAGGATCCACCATCCATGGTTAACTAAAAAGTTAGGGAAAGCATCAGGCTCGAGGAAAAAGCATATAACCGGGCAAAGATGAGTGGCAGGTCAGATGATTGGTTAGAGCATAAAGAATGGCAGAGAATGACTAAAAGGTTAATCAGGAGAAAAAATTAAGAGTATGAGAGGAAGCTACCTAGATATGTAAAAACAGATAGCAAGAGTTTCTACAGGTATTTAAAAAGGAAAGGGTATGTAAAGCGAGTGTTGGTCCTAAATGATGGGTGAAATGAACAAATATTTTGCTTCTGTCTTCATATAGAGGATACAAAAAACATTCCAGTAATAGCTGCAAATCAGCAGGTGGAAAGGAGGAACTTACGATCACTAGGGAAGCAGTACTGAGCAAACCGGTGGAGCTGCAGTCTGATAAATCTCCAGGTCTTGATGGACTTCAACCTAGGCTCTTAAAAGAGGTGGCTAATGAGGTAGGAAGTGTTAATTTTCCAAAATTCCCTAAATTCTGGAAAGGTTCTATCAGACTGGAAAGTAGCAAGTATAACCCTTCTAATTCAAGAAGGGAGGGAGGCAGAAACCAGGAAACTATAGGTCAGTCATGGGGAAGGTGTTAGAATCGATCATTAAAGAGGTTACTGCTGGGCACTGAGAAAAACACAAGGTAATTGGGAAGAGTCAGCATGGTTTTGTGAAAGGGAAATCATGTTTAACCAATTTATTAGAATTATCTGAAGGAGTAACATGTGCTGTGGATAAAGGGGAGCTTGTAGACTTACTGTACTTGGATTTCCAGAAGGCATTTGATAAGGTTGCTCTTCAAAAGTTATTGTGGAAAAAAAGTTCGCAGTGTATGGGGTAACATACAAGCATGGATAGATGATTGGCTGGCAGGCAGAAAACAGAATATGCATAGATGGGTCTTTTTCTGATTGGCAGGATGTGATGAGTGGAGCTGCACTGGGGCTGAATTTTTTACAATTTACATCAATGACTTAGATGATGGGGAACGAAGGCATGGTAGCAGACGACACACAAAGACAGGTAGGAAATTATGTTGTGAAGACGACATAAGGAGTTTGCAGACGGATATAGATAGGTTGAGCGAGTGGGCAAAGATCTGGCAGATGGAGTATAATGTGAAGTTGTTCACTTCAGCAGGAAGAATAAAAAGCACAGTATTACTTAAAACGGAGAACGACTGCAGAATTCCGAGGTGCAGAGGGACATGGGTGTTCTAGTGCATGAGTCACAAAGAGTTAGTATGCAGGTACAGCACTTAACCAAAGAAGGCTAATGGAATGCTATCCTTTATTACGAGAGGAAATTGAACATAAAAGTAAGGATGTTATGCTTCAGTTATACAGGGCACTGGTGAGACCGCATCTCAAATACTGCGCAGTTTTGGTCTCCTTATTTAAGAAAGCACGTAAACGTGTTGGAGGTGGTTCAAAGGAGGTTTACTAGATTGATAAACGGAATGAGCGGGTTGTCTTATGAGGATAGGTTGGACAGGCTGGGCTTATTTTCACTGGAGTTTAGAATAGTGAGGGGTGACTTGATTGAAGTATCTAAGACCCTGAACAGTCTTGACAAGGTGGAGGTGGAAAGGGTGTTTCCTCTTGTTTGTTTTGGGGGGGGGGGGGGGGGAGAGAGTCCAGGAATTGGGGAACAACATTTTAAAAATAGAGGTCACCCTTATAGGACTCAGATGAGAACTTTTTTTCTCTGAGGGTTGTGCAACTTTGGAATTCTCTGCCTCAGAAGGCTGTGGAAGTGGGGTCATTGAATATTTTTTAGGCAGAGGTAGTTCCCTTGCCTAACAAGAATCTAAGGTTATCAGCAGTAGATGGGAACGTAGAACTTGAAACACATAGATCAGCCGTGATCTTATTGAATGGCAGAGCAGGCTTTAAAGGCTGAATGGCCTACTTCTGCTCCTATTTTATACAAACAGGTCAGAGGATGGGAATTCTGCAGAAACTGACTCACCTCCTGACTCCCTAAAGCCTGTCCACTATCTACAAGACACAAGTCAAGAGCGTGATCGAATACTCTCCACTTGCCTGCAGGAGTATGGCTCCAACACTCAAGAAGCTCAGCACTATGCAGGAAAAAGCAGTCTCCTTGATCAGCACTCCATCCACCACCTTAAACATTTACTCCCTCCATCGCTGACTCAGTGGCAGCCATGTGTACTATAGACAAGATGCACTGCAGCAATTCACCAAAGCTCCTTCAACAGCACCTCTATCACCTAGGAAAGCAAGGGCAGCAGATAGCTGGGAACACCTGCAAGCTTCCCTCCAAGCCACACACCATCCTGACTTGGAACCATGTCGCCATTCCTTCATTGTTGCTGGGTCAAAATCTTCTGATTCCCTGCACCAGATGGAGCAGAGCAGTACAAGGTGTCAGCACACCACCATCTTCTCATGGAAAATTGGGGATGGGCAACAAATGCCAAATGTGTCAGCGATGCTCAAATCTCAAAAGAATGAAAGGGAGAGACTGGATTAACCTCCCCATAGAAATAACTAATCAAACCACTTCACAGGCATTTAAATTAAACATGAAAAAGAGGAAAACAAAAACAAAACGTAGAACATGTGCACAGCATGGAAGTCGCTTCACCTCTGTACGATGTTGCTGCACAGCATTTTCAGGATACTATTGAGATTGCGAATTCATCACAGATCAGAGATCAAACCTGGAAATTTCCTGGCTTGCAGTGCTCGACAAATCTGTAAACTCAGACATAATGCGTTATGAAATGGCCTTTGGAAACTCTTATGGTCTGATCTGAATTTACCAAAGTACACATTGGTGAAAAAGTTGGGGGAGGAGATGCAATCAATTTCCTTCTCCACCCACTCCACCATTCGGAAACCGGTTACTTAACGAGGGCATACCTTGGGACAAGAGCTCACTTCCTTTACCAGCTGGAGGATTTTTAACCTTGACAACATCATCTTTTAAAAGTTAAAAAGTCTCTCTTAATTCAACATAATTAACAATGATGGCCTTTCTCGACCGTGGCAATGTCCCCCTCAGGTAACAGCCTCTCTCAGCCCGCGTGTGGCCAGCTCGAGAAGCGCAACCTAACGTGGCGCCGGCCGTCGGCTTTGATTGACAAGGGAACAGACCAATCAGAAAGCGGCTCGGAGCCGGCCGCCGGCACGGGGGCGGGACCAGGAACAGCAAGTTTCCTCGACTCGTTCGTGCCACAAGATGAATGTGCGTTTTAAAGAAAGGCAGCAACCACCCGGTTATGGAACACTGTCAGCGCAATTGTTTCACACCGTTCAGCGGCTCACTCAGTTTTACATTCCCCGAGAAAAAAAGCCAAACGCTGGGGTGTAGAAAAAGGGAAATGATCTTGATCAGAGAGCCAGCGCGGCGACCAGACGATCAGTTCCTCGGAGCTCGCCGAGTCCAGGCCTCGGTGAAATGCCGCTTATCCTTTTATTTTAAATATTACCCCTCCTGGGCAACATCTACATCCACAAAAGAAGCCAGATATCAAATACAAACCTGCTCCCGTCCCTAAATAGGCGCATTTCAACCAGCATCGCTGTAAATTTCAGGCTTTCTTTTGAAGCGGCGCAAACCAACGGTTTCCATTTGAATCTGGGAATTCTCGCCGCGAGCACAGGGTAAGGTAGAAAAAGCTTTGCTCACCTGCAGTAGGTGGTTCTGTCTTTATCGATGTCAGTCGCCCTGCCCCCGTTAAGGCCTTTTCAAGGTTATAATGCTGATTTTCCCTTTTGAATCTCTGAATTTTGTACTGTGTTGCTCCACGCTCTTTCCCTCAATTCCCTTCTCACAGCTTCAGCTGTGTTCGAGTTCCGCCATTTTGTGCCGGAGGGCGGGCCGCGCTACGCGCATGCTCCCTCCGCTGGACAAGCAGCAGGGCGAGGACAGCTCTGCTGGTGTCTATCCAGCATCTCACTCAGAACCTGCTGGTAAGCAAGGGAAATGTTCAACTGTGGGGGCAAGCCACTCGACCAGGGCTCAGCAATCTTTTTTTTTAAAAAAAGCCGAAGAGCCTTTTTGCCTAAACTTAAAGGCTACTGAGACAGAAATTTGACAATTCTGAATCAAGTACTCGCCAAATTGTCTGGTAGAATGCATAATTTGCACATATAAATTGCATGCATTGAATTTGTGTCAATAGAGAATAAATACAAAATTAAAATAGACCCAACTCTGAATTATCGCATTTTTCGACAACTATAAGTTTGTCAGTAAAGCCACCTTTATTCTCTGTTCCCAAACAAGCCATTCAAACAGCCCTTGCCAGCGATTCTCATATCCCACAAATAAAAAAAAACTTCACCTGATGCTTTAGGTTTCCTTCCAGCTCTAACCTCAATCTGAGGACATCTGGTGGAATGTTCCTCATCCAACTTCCATAGCTATGATGTACTGACATGCAAATACCTGGCACCCCCAATCATACTGAACAACTGTCTGTACTGCAGGAACTCACCAAGGCTCCTTGGACAGCACCTTCCAAACCCCTAACCGCTACCATCTAGAAGGACAAGGGGAGCAGATACGTGGGAACACCACCACCTGGAAGTTCCCCCCCAAGCCACACAACATCCTGAATTGGAACTATATCATTGTTCCTTCACTGTCACTGGGTAAAAATCCTGGAACTCCCTCCCTAACAGCGTTGTGAGTGTACCTACACCACATCGATTACAGTGGTTCAAGAAGGCAGCTCACCATCACCTTCTCAAGGGCAATTAGGGATGAGCAATAAATGCTGGCCTAGCCATGTGGACGACGGGTCCACTTGCCAGGAATGAATAAAACAAAAATAGCCATGAAAACCTTGCAAAATTTCTCCCTCCAATGCTGAACAATGATTGTTCCCAATCACACAAAAGTATGCAGGTGAGGGTGTGGAATCCTAATCTGAGGGTGCGATCTGAGAACTTTCAATCTTTGACTCATCATTTGAACTCTCAAATGTATTCCTATCACCATTGTCCTTCTTTACTACCTCACTGATTGACTAGCCTCCCTAGTAGGAAACAGTACACTGTCACTGTTTTCATATATTTATTTGACACACTTTTTCCTTTTGTCCAGGGCACTAATTACATAGTTTATCTCACTGAGTCTCTTTTTAACATAAGGTTCACTAAACCTGGCATTCAGTGATTCACCAGGCAAAAGAATTATTAATTTATCCCCAGGTTTAAAAATTTGGGTTTCAGCTGTCTTATCCAATTGAGTTTTCATTACTTGTTGGAAAACTTTAAGATGTTCCTGAGCTACCACGCATACTTTTGACAGTCTTCCTTGACATTTGAATGTGTAGTCCGAGGGAGTAATTTCTTCTTCCTGGGCCATAACTTTCTCTCTAATGAATTAAAGTGGACCCCTTACTTTATGTCCTAAGCTAACTCAAAGGGATTGAATCCGGTTGATTCATTAGGTGTATCTCTAGTGGCAAATAACAAAAATGAAATGCCTTTATCCCAGTCCTCTGGATATCCAAGGCAGTAACCTCTAATCGTAGTTTTAAAGTTTGCTGTCATCTTTCCAATACCTCCTGAGACTGTCGGTGATATGCAGATGATTTAATCTGCTTTACTCCTAAACTACGCACTGCCTCCTGGAATACTCGTGACATGAAATTTGATTCCAAATCAGACTGAACCTCTCTGGGTAACCCATACCTGATGAAACACTGAATTAACTCTTTGATTACCTCATTTGCAGTAATTCTTCTTAAGGGCATTGCCTCTGGGTATCAGCCAGACAAATCCTTAATGGTTAAAAGATATTGATACCCTGTTTTGGGTAAGGGTCATCGAAAGCAGATATTGGGATCAATGGAGCTGTGGTTCTCAACCAGTTGACATGTGCTACGACTGCAGTCGATGTTATTCGCTGAGCAAGGCAAATCCCAGAAGGAACTTTTTTTTTGTATTTTGAAAACGAGGCAAAAATTACTCATCCCAGAAGTATAAAATCCCAATAACACTTTTAGGATTTTAAAATTAAAAGATTTATTAACAAGAAGAAAAAACCCTAAGCACACAAGATTAAAATTAGTCAGTTAAAACAGTCTTACAAAACATTCCACCTCCCCAAAACTCCCTTGGTCAGAACACACAAATAAACTACTTAGCGACAGTTCACTTATAGATTTTTCCCATAAAAATCCAGTAATATTACCCAAGACAAAAACTGCTGCCACTTTAATAAAGTACACCACACAACTTTTTATTCTCTTCCAGTCTGCTGTGGAACCGAAGGAATTTCAGAAACAGACTGCTTTCTGAAGCAAAGACTTTTCTGGCTTGAAACTGAAGGCTGCTTCAAATTCACAACATATCTCAGCACAGAGCTGGTCTCAGGACATCTCCACCACACAGCCACTTCAACATCTTTCCTTAAATATCCTTTTCCCCTTTGATCTTAGACTAAGCACCCCTTTGAACTCAATTTCTGCAAAATATAAAAGTCTTTCATGTTTTCCTATCGCCTCCACTTTTAGGTCAAATAAAATTTAATAACCTTCCCTTGTTTACCTATGAAACCTTTGTAAGTTGTAAAATTCCCTTTGAAATTTAACAGCTGAAAAGTCAAGCCCTTCCCTATCACCTAATGCAAATTTTAAAACCAAACTTATATTCGTACATTCAACTTCACCATAGCCTCTCATTACAAATGCATGCATCTATCCTCTTTACCTTTCATTTCTCTGCTCCCACACACAAACTGTCTTTACTAACCTACCCCCAATTTAATTACACACACACACATATATACTCACAGTCTTCTTTACAGAATACCACCATATTCCCAAAAATATTCACACATGTGACATGTCTTTCAGAATTCAATCACATCTCTGTGCAATCCTGGCCAATGAAAGTGTTCCATCATTTTAGCTTAAATCTTTCTTATTCCTAAATGACTTGCCAATAGAATTTCATGGGTAATTCTTAAAATTTCTGTCCAGTAATCAGGAGGGACAACAACTTGATGGATTACTGTCCACTCCTCATCTGCTGGTCTCTGAGACGGTCTCCATTTCCTCATAAATGTATAATTTTTAGATAATATCATTTAGGGACCTCTTTTAATGCTTCCTCAGAGTACGCCATCTGAGACTATCCTTGCAAACCAGGGTATGCTTGCTGGGCTTCAAACAAGGAAGTTCGGCTAAATAATTCAGCCTCGTTATTTTCAGGGACTTTAACCTCTCCAAATTCCTGAAAAAAGTCCTATCCAGCAGAACACCTGAATTATCTTCCCTTTCAATTGATTCTACTTCACCCTATCTAACCTTACAAGCTTGAGCCCTACTTACAATGGAATCTGGGAACAATCCAGGATGTTCCTCCTGAAAAATCTCAATTTCGCTCCCCTAAATCAGCTCTCTTGAAACTGTCAGATGCTGATATTCTCAAACCTGCCAAATCATTACCCAGTATAAAACCTATCCCTTCAATAGGTAAACCAGGAACAATTCCCACAGTGGCAGCTGTGTTTACAAAGTCACTTCTTAAATTAACATTATCCAAGGGAACAGGTTCAGAACTCCTGTGAAAAGCCCTTAACAAAGCCCTTCCTTTCATCAAACCATCTGGAAGATAACTTGTATCATCAGCCACCATCAATGACTGAATTGCCCCAGTATCTCTCAAAATATTAATTTGTTTACTTGTTTTGTTGGAGGAATAAGGGGATACTTCTCCCTTAGAGCCAAAACCTCTATAACCTCCAGTAACTTGACTCACTTCGTCAGGTTCCGTGTGTCGTGAAGAGATATTAGTGTCTATAATGTTATTGGAAATTACTTTTAAAATGGAGTTGTAGTGGGTTCTGTGTCTATGTGTTTGACTGTATGTCTTAATTGGATTATAGCCAGTTAGTCTGGGTGCTTTGATGTATAGCATTTTTGAGATGTCAATAGATAAACATAAGGAGGATAGAAGGTAAAATGGAAATTTGCATTTGTTGAATAAATCATTTAAGAGTGGGAGTAAAATCTTGCACCTAGCTAGAAGCAATGTGTTTATTTTTTTCAGCTTACTAATAAAGTTGGTGGAATGAAAGGAGAGGAGATGTCAAACCTTAGTGATACAGTGGAAAGTTTACATTCAAAGGAAAAGCTAGGTATATACAGAAAGGAGTTTGTGTGCGTAAGGCAGAGGCATTAAAATCTAACCAGCCTGTACGCCTACAACTGTGTCTGCAAAGGAACCAAATTACAAGGAACCTCATTTTGAATTTGTAAGGTCAAATGTGCTTTTCCTGGTGTCTGCTTAAAGTCTGTGGGTTACTGTTGCCTTGGTGGAGATTTACCTGGGAGTGATTAATTTGGGGATTTGTTTAAAAGTTATTATGGTAGTAATTTGTAGGCATGTATATGTGTTTAATTCGTTGTAAATTAATAATTTTAATTAATTAATAAAATTAATTTAGTTTTATATAAAAAAAAACCTCTTGAGGCTTGGCGGTCTTATTCCTGAATTCAGAGCTGCATCTCAAACATACCAATTGAAAATATAGGTTATGACAGTTGTTTCAAGTTTCCCTCCGGGATTTAAACAACTCAATCTTTACCAACTGCTGTGTCATAACAATTGAGGGCTCTTGGCGGGATAATATTTGCAATCCCTTGATTGGTTTGGAATTGGTGAATGTTAACGTTACGAGTACGAGAAGCACTTTGAATTCAGGTGTTAGTGAGGTTTTTTGTAAGTGGTGAGACTGCAAGATGGCTTTGGCAATTGCTAAGACTTGTCTAGGAGTAGAGATTGGGTTACAAAAAGTATCCAAGAATAAGTTAACAGAGTTGGCAAATAAGTTAAAATTAGGGTTACCTGTAGGGGTGAGGAAAGCAGATATAATTAAAGGTATAGCACAGCATCTATAATTGGAAGTGATACCTGACACTAGTGAGTCACAGCTGGAGGTAATGAGATTTCAGTTACAAATGAAGACACTTGAACTTGAACAAGCAACAGAACTGAAAAAACTTGAATTAGAAGCAAAGGAAAGAGAAAGGGCATTTCAAAGGGAGCAAGGAGGAAGGCAGGAGAAAGAAAGGAAGCTGGAACTGGAATTTCAGGCAAGAGAGAGTGACAAAGAAAGAGAGGCAAGGGAAATAGAGAAAGAAAGAGAATACCTGCTTCAAAGGTTGGAAGTTAAAAAAGAGATCTCTGATTCTGAGGAGAGTTCTGATGATGAAAATACCTTTAACCTAAAATCCAGTGGGGAGATGTTTAAGTTTGTACAAGTTCTTCCAAAGTTTGAGGAAAGAGATGTTGAGGAGTTATTTATTTCATTTGAGAAGATAGCTAAACAGATGAAATGGCCACAGGAGTACTGGACATTGTTGTTGCAATCCAGCTCGGTGGGTAGAGCGCATGAGGTATATGCTTCGCTATCTGAAGGTGAATTATGATGTGGTGAAAAGGGCTATTTTGAGTGCTTTGAGTTGGTTCCTGAAGCAAACAGGCAGAAATTTGGGAATATGCGAAAACAGCCTGGGCAAACTTAGATTGAGTTTGAGAGAGTAAAACGAAGTAATTTTGACCGGTGGATACCGGCGTTAAAGATTGAGACAGCATATGCAGCTCTTAGAGAGGTAATTCTTTTGGAATAATTTAAAGATTCAATTCCTTCGGTAGTGAGAACTCATAGAACCATAGAACCATTGAAAAGCTACAGCACAGAAGGAGGCCATTTGGCCCATCTTGTCCATGCCAGCCCGAGGACACCCAGGTGCCCTTTCTAATCCCACCTTCCTGCACCCGGCCCATAGCCCTGCAGTTTACAGCACTTTAGGTGCAGATCCAGGTACTTTTAAAAAAATTTAACAGAGTTTCTGCCTCTACCACCAACTTGGGCAGTGAATTCCAGACACCCACTACCCTCTGCGTAAAAAAAGTTCTTCCTCATGTCCCCCCTACACCTTCTGCCACTTATCTTGAATCTATGTCCCCTGGTTCTAGAATTCTCCACCAAGGGAAACAATTTTATCCTGTCCACTCTTTCTATTCCCCTCATAATGTTGTACACCTCAATCAAGTCACCTCTCAGCCTTCTTTGTTCC
This sequence comes from Cetorhinus maximus, assembly GCF_964194155.1. Lineage (NCBI taxonomy): Eukaryota > Metazoa > Chordata > Chondrichthyes > Lamniformes > Cetorhinidae > Cetorhinus > Cetorhinus maximus. The sequence continues at coordinate 53,850,402 of NC_135900.1, forward strand.
AAGCAAAACAACCCCAACCTATCCAATCTCTCCTCGTAGCTACACTTTTCTAACCCTGGCAACATTCTTGTAAACCTCCTCTGCACTCTCTCCAGAGCTATTACGTAATGTGGTGACCAGAACTGCACACAATACTCCAGTTGTGGCCTCACCAGTGTTTTATACAATTCCAACATTATATCCTTACTTTTATATTCTATACCTCTGCCAATGAAGGAGAGCATTCCATATGCCTTCTTTACAACCTTGTCTACTTGAACTGCTGCCTTCAGGGACCTGTGTACCTCATGTGGAAGAACAGAGGGTTCAAATGATAAGACAAGCAGCAAATATAGCTGATGATTATGAGTTAGTGCATAGAGCTAAATCTTTTTTTCATTGCCCTTTTAAATCCAAAAAGGATAGAAAGTGGGAAGGTGAAAGGAAAGTGGGTAGTCAGGGAAGAGGAGTAGCTGGAAATTCCCAAGAAGTTTCTTCTCAGAATAAAAAGGAAGGTGCTGAGGGTAGGAGTGACATTCTAAAATTGAGGTGTTTTCATTGTAAAAAAGTGGGGCCAACAAAGTCAGTGTGTTGGAACTTACTGGGAAAATCTGTTGGAATTCTTGGGGTGCAGAAAAGTTCTGGAAATAAAAGTACTATGGGTTCTGAGGCTCAGACACAGGAAAAACCAGTGGTGTTTGTGCAGGTAAAATAGGAAGAATCGGTGATAGGTAAACAAGTAGGAATATGTTCACAATTTACCCAAGAGAATTCTGAGGGGCAAGTTGCAGAAATGTGTGAAGGGAAAGTCTTTCCATGTGTACAGGGTGGAGTAGGTAAAGATGTTAAAATTTTAAGAGAAACAGGGGCTGGTCAATCCTTAACGTTGTGGGATAGTGACATTTGTTGTTCAGAGGGAGTATTGCAGGAGCAGGTGATAATAAGTAGGGTTCATGGAGATGCTAAACCTATCCCCTTGTGGAAGATAAATTGAAGTTATTGTTGGAGTAGTGGAAAAATTGCCCATTGCAGGGCTTCAATTTATTTAGGGTAATGATATAGCTGGGTCACAGATTTGGGTGATACCTATGATAGTTGAGCAGCCTGTAGAAGTGTTTTCAAAAGAGGTGTTACAAAGAGTGCATCCTGGATTGTTTCCAGATTGTGTGGTAATGAGATCACAGGCTCATAGGTTGAAACAAGAAGCACAGGCAGTTCAAAGGCAAGAGGAATGTGCCAAAATCCAGTTAGCTGGCAGTGTGTTTGATAACATTGTTCAAGAAGAAAGACTACAGGACAATTCAGCTGAAGTGTTTAACTCAAGGTGGTTAGTGGAGATACAGAAAAATAATTTGCAATTAAAACAGTTACATCAGGCAGCTTACTGAGAAACAGAGGCAAAATATATTCCAGTATTTTATTACCTTCAGGGTGATATTTTAATGAGAAAATGGAGGCCGGATCATGTCTCAGCAAATGAAAACTGGAGTGAGGTGCATCAGATTGTTATCCCAGTTGGGTATAGAAATGAAATGCTGAGGATTGCTCTTGCAATTTCGATGGGAGGACATTTAGGAATTAGGAAAACACAGGAAAAGATAGAGGTATTTTTTTGACCAGGATTGCATAGGGATGTCGTCAAATTCTGTAGAACATGTCAGGTAATTGGGAAACCACAATAGTGATTAAGCTGGCACCTTTAATCCTAACACCAGCATTTGAAGAACGTTTTACCAGGGTCATGATTGATTGTGTAGGACCCCTCCCTAAGACTAAAAGTGAAAATCAGGACTTACTGGTAATAATGGATGTGCCTACTAGGTTTTCTGAAGTGATACCTTTAAGAAATATTATAACCAAGAAGATTGTGGAGTTGTTAACAAAATTTTTTTTACAAGGTGTGATATACCTAAGGAAATACAATCAGATCAGTGGTCAGATTTCATGTCACAGCTGTTTAAGGGACTAATGAACAGTTTGGGGATAAAACAGTTTAAGTCAACAGCTTACCACCCGGAGTCACAAGGAGCTTTGGAAAGATGGCACCAAACGTTTAAAACTATGATAAGAGCATACTGTCAGGGTTATCCACAGGATTGGGATGGAGGAATTCCATTCTTGTTATTTGCTATTAGAAACACTCCTAATGCATCGAGTGGTTTTAGCTCTTTTTAACTAGTTTATGGTCATGAGGTAAGGGACCACTGAAATTGATTCATGAGAAATTGGTGGGTCAAAATTCTGAAACTATTCTCCTGGGTTATGTATGAACTTTCAGGGAAAGATTGAGCAGAGCATGTGAGTTGGCTAGGGAACATTTAAAGATGTCACAGCAAGTAATGAAAATGAAGGCAGACAAGAAAGTGACAGCTCGCAGTTTTGTTTCTGGACAGAAAGTGCCAGTTCTGTTACCAGTACTAGGTGATTCATTAAATACAAGGTTTAGTGGACCCACAAGTTTGAAAATAAATTGAATTAAGTAAATTATTTAATAAATACTCCAGATAGAAGAAAGAAGCCGAGGGTGCGTCATGTAAATATGCTTAAAAAGTACTTTGACAGAGAAGAGGAACAAAAAGAGATATTAGTGGTGGTGAATGATGAGAAAGAGGTAGAAGTGCAGGACTCTGAAATTGATTTTCCTCTAATCAAATTGGATAATGAGGGGGTGCTTGAAAATTTAAATAAAATATTGAGTTACCTTCCAAACAAGGGTCAAAGTGATTTGGAAAAGCTGTTGCAGTCACACAAACATATTTGTGGGAATAAGCTGGGGAAGACAGATTTAACTATACATGATGTGTCTGTAAAAGTTTCATCTTCAATAAGGTAACATCCTTATTGGTTTAATCCGGCAAAGCTATCTCAAGTACAAAAAGAAATTGACTTCACGCTTCAAAATGATTTCATTAAGTCTAGTTGCAGTAAGTGGAGTTTGCCTATTGTGCTGGTACCAAAACAGGATGGAACACAAAGCCTGTGTGTGGACTATTGAAAGGTGAATGCAGTGACAAAAGCAGATTCCTATCCTATACCACAGTTGGAACATTGCAGTGAGAAAGTGGGACAATCAAAATTTATCACAAAGATTGACTTGCTAAAATTATATTGGCAGGTACCGATGTTGGAAAGAGCAAAGGAGATATCGGCTTTTGTGATGCCAAATGGTCTAAATCAGTTTAAAGTCATAACATTTGTTATTAAGAATGCACCTGCAACATTTCAAAGACTTACAAACAAAGTAATTGCAGGTCTAAGCAATTATGCTGTTTATATTGATGATCTGATAGTTTTCAGTCAGATGTGGGAGGAGCATTTACAGCATCTAGAAGAATTATTTTCTCGATTACAAGAAGCTAATTTGGTGATGAACTTGGCTAAAAGTGAATTTGCAAAAGCGCAAGTTACGCATCTAGGCCGTACCATTGGATATGGTAAGGTGGCTTCGAGAGATGCAAAAGTCAAGGTTATTGTGGATTTCCCAGTGCCCACAACAGAATGAGAAGTTTTGAGATTTGAGCATGAGTGGGTTTTACCAGAAATTTGTACCAAATTTTAGCAGGTGGTTGCTGCACTGACTACTATTAAAAAAGAACAAGAAGTTTCAATGGACGCTGGAATATTAGAAGTCATTTGACAGTTTGAAAACTGTATTAACTATGACACCAGTTTTGGTAGTACCCAATTATACCAAGCAATTTATGTTGGCCATTGACGCAAGCGATATAGGCATTGGGGGCTGTACTGGTACAAGAGGATGACATTGGAATACCGATTGGTTATTTTTCATGGAAGCTGAATGTACAACAGAGAAGATAGTCAATGATTGAAAAAAGATCTTGGGTTTGGTGTTAGCATTGCAGCATTTTGAAATTTATGTTGCAAACAATTCATCAGAAACAATTGTTTATACAGACCACAATCCTTTGAAGTTTTCGGACAAATTTCGAGACAAAAGTGCAAGACTTTTCAGGTGGAGTCTATTATTACAACCATTTAATCTACAGATTATACATGTTGCTGGTAGAGAAAATCAGTTTGCAGATGCGTTATTAAGAGAGTTTGAAGCTTAAAGGGAAAATTTGGACATTTAAAAAAAAACCTGGACACTGGATTGGAGTGATTTCTATTGATATCAAGGACTTGTTAGATAAACGTAAGGAGGATAGAAGATAAAGTGTAAATTTGCATTTGTTGAATAAAGCATTCAAGAGTGGGAGTAAAATCTTGCATCTAGCTAGAAAACGCCAAGCAATGTGTTTATTTTTTTTCAGCTTACTAATAAGTTTGGTGGAATGAAAGGATATTACTGTTAGGAGATATAACGTTAAAAGCCTGGTGATACAATAGCAAATTTACATTCAAAGGAAAAGCTAGGTATAAACAGAAAGGAGTTTGAGTGTGTAAAGCAGAGGCATTTAAGATCTAACCAGCCTGTAAGCCTACAACTGTGTGTGCAAAGGAACCTCATTTTGAATTCGTAAGGTCAAAGGTGCTTTGCCTGGTGTCTGTTTAAAGTCTATGGGTTACTCGAGATTTACCTGGGAGTGATTAATTTGGGGATTTGTTTAAAAGTTATTATTGTAGACATGTGTATACGTTCAATTTGTTGTAAATTAATACGTTTAATTTAGTTTTAGGCTCGGTGGTTTTATTCCTGAATTCAGAGCTGCATCTCAAACATGCCAATTGAAAATATAGGTTATGACAGTTGTTTCAAGTTTCCCTCTGGGATTTAAACAACTCAGCCTTTACCAACTGCTGTGTCATAACACAGGGAAGAATCTCCTTGACTATCATGAGCCATATGCACCATTCTAGTAGGTTCTGAGGGAACAATTTTACTGTTGCCTTTACTGGTGTGGTATTTTCTGAAGACTCCTTAGGCATCCCTATTACTGTCACTGATTTAACTTTCAGCTTCTAACAATTCACTTTTATATGGCCTGTTTTATAGCAATGAAAACATACTGGTCCCTTTACATCACTTTTGTCCTCTATACCCTAATTTTTATTTACCAGAACAGCTCTGCCTTCTCCCTTAAGGCAGAATCTTTTCCATTCCCAAACTTTCTTATTCTCCAGTTTCCCCCTGTGTTTACAAATGGAGATCTTCTGCTCCCTAGCTATGTGAAATATTGTACCCATCTGCCAGAACTGCAGCTTCCCTTATTTTAGAAATATTACAATATTCCAGGTGCGACCTATTAGCTAATGGGATACTGCTTCTAAATTCTTCCATTATTATTACTTTCCTCACATTCTCAAAAGTCTCCTCTAACTTCATTGATCAAAACCACCTGTAAACAATATTTCTTTCTCCTTGGCAAATTCTACACATGTTTGATTCTGTCTTTTCTTCAAAGATTGAAATTTTAATTGATACACTTGAGGGACAAGCTCATAAACATTAAGTACCGCAGCTTTAACTGCCTTATAATTTGAAGATTGTTCTTCTGAAAGACTTGAATAAACATCCATTGCTTTTCTTATTAAGACACTTCGCAAAATAAGCGTCCATTTAACCTTTGGCCACCCTAGCTTTGTAGCCTGAGATATTTTGAGACAAAATATCTCTCAACTACATCCTCAGTGAATTTAGGCACTAGGCAAAGATTCTTTGATTCATCAAAACTTGGAGCTCTTTTAAAGCCAACCTAATAAACTAAATCAACAAAATGAGGGATAAAGGAAACACAGCCCCTAAGTCAGGTTAGCTGTAAAACCAAGGACAAAGTTTAAAGAAAACTTACAAACATCAAATCAAAATGTGATTAAGAGAGTTGATAAAACACCCCAGACCTCGCGGTGCACACCGGGCACCAAAGGCCTTGACGGTGCCAGCAGACACCGTGTGCTCCCTCTCCAGGGACACCTGGTCGCGAACGTAGCCGCGGAAGAGGGCCAAACAGTCGGATGGGACGACCCCCTCGATCGCCCGCTGCCTGGACTTGTAAATGGCTAACTTGGCCAAGCCCAGGAGCAGGTTCATGAGGAGGTCCTCCTCCTTCCTGTCTCCCCTCCGCACTGGGTGTCCATAGTTCAGGACCGTGGGACTGAAGTGCAAACAAAACAGTAATAAAAGGTTTTTTAAATAATTGAAAAGGGAGTGCAGCCTACAACAATTAACATAGACATGGTCCACAGACTCCACAAGACCATAAAAAGGGCAGGTATCCTGGGAGTCCGTGAACCGACACATTCTACGATTATAGGGGACTGCTGCATGCAACACCCTCCACCCCAGGTCCCTGATGGAAAGTGGGAGGAGACCTCAGTAGAGGGACTCCCAATGGGGACCTCAGCTGCCGGACGGCAACAAAGCACGCCAGGGCGTGTCCAGGCGGCAGGCAAGGGCAAGGAAGTGAAAGGTGTGCAGCAGCAGTCCATACAGGAAACTCCTTCGCGCCGTGCTAAATGACACGGAGGGCATTTCCCCGAGGCGGCTCATATTGTGGGGCACCGGCACCTGAGGGAGGGCTCGGGGCTTGGGGCCAACGTGGAATTCCGTCTGAACAGGGGAACGTTCAGACGGAAGACCACTGCGCACCTGGGCCACCCCAAGACCCAATATAACGTCAGGGCCGAGCACGACCGTCCTAAGGTCTTGAATGGCATCGGCCGCGAGCCGGACGCCCACAGACACACGACGCGCCAACTCCTGCGGAAGCATCCAGCCCACTCCTCCTCACCCAGCACGTCCCCGATCCTGGTCACCCCTGCAGCCACAGCCCTCCTCTCCACCAGCCACTGAAAAGGACGGAGGGGCGGATTCCTGAGCAGCAGCTCTCTGACGATAGCTGCTACTCATGACGGGGGAGAGCTGTGTCGCGACTTTGATCAGGTCCTGGTAAAAGATAGGCAACGCCTGCAAGGAGCCACGAAGGCCCCTCAGCTCTATAAACAGGAGCTGCATGTCATAATTCAGGCCGTGCACCTGGCGGAAAAAATACGTTGCCGGGGCACAGCATCTCAGAGGAGGCTCAATGTACAGGTATCGCTGCAGGGCCTGAAGGCGGAAAGTCACCACCTGGGTGCGAAGGCACACCAGCGCCTGACCGCCCTCCCTAAGCGGGAGACTCAGAACCTCAGCAGTGACCCAGTGCAATCTTTTGTCCCAGAAGATGTCAACAAGCATTTTCTGGATTTTCGTGACCAAGTCCAGGGGAGGGGTCAAAGTGACCAGCCGGTACCACAGCATGGCGGCGATCAGCTGGTTTATGACTAGAACTCAACCCTGGTAAGACAGCACTCGGAGCAGTCCTGTCCAGCGCCATAGGCGAGCGGTGACTTTCGTCTCCAGTTCCTGCCAATTCGTCGGTCAGGATTCCTCAGCAGGGCAAAGATGGACCCCCAGGAGGAGGCTGGTGAAAGGCCTGAGCTCCTCGGGTAGGGGATCCATCTGCCACAGGCCGACCAGGAGTCCAGAAGATTTACCCCAGTTGATCCTGGCAGAAGACGCGGCAGAGTAGACCTCCTGGCACTCGCGCATCCTCCGCAGGTCAGCTGGGTCACTAAACATAAGGAGCATGTCAACAGCGTAAGCCGAAAGGACCACCCCGATGCCCGGCCCGCGCAGAACCAATCCCGACAACCTTCTCCGCAAGAGGCGCAGAAAAGGCTCCACACAAATAGAATACAACTAGTCAGGTGGGGGCAACCCTGACGTACCCCTCTCCCAAAGCGAAGGGGCGCCGTCAGGGACCGTTAATCTTCAATAGACGCTCTGCGGCAACGTACAAAAGTCGGATCCGGGCGACAAAATGCATCCCGATCCCGAATGCTCGCAGAGTCCCGAATAAATATTCGTGATCCACCCTGTCGAACGCCTTCTCCTGATCAAGGGACAGGAAGGCACTCGACAGACCAGCCCTCTGGTAATAATGAATAATGTCCCGGACCAGATGGATGTTATCAAAAATGGTGCGGTCCGGGACGGTATAGGACTGGTTAGGGTGGATCATGTGGTCCAGCACGGTGCCAAGCTGAGAAGACATGGCTCTGGCAAAAATTTTATAATCCGTGCTGAGGAGGGAGACCGGGCGCCAGTTTTTAAGAAGGTGGAGACCCCCCTTCTTAGGCAGCAGGGCAATCACGGCCCTGCGCCACGAAAGGGGCAAAACTCGGAGTGGGACTTGACTCCTCATCCAAACTATTAGCTCCCCTTTCACCACATAAACTAAGCTCTTCTTTAGCCAGTTCATACTCTCTGTCTTCTTTCTCTCTTTGAAAGTTTGTCTCTTTCTTTATATTCTCTTGATAACCTCTCTTTCTGAAATTCAATTTCAAGCCTTTACATTTTTCTTTTTCCTCTCTTTCAAGTTCAAGTTTTTAAATTTATTTTTTTCTTTTGAGATAGAGTTCTCCCTTTTCTTTTTCTCTTTCCAATTTGAATAGGTTCATTTCTTTTTCTATTTTAAGCTGTTCCATCTGCAACTGTATTCTAGCCAACTAAAGCTGTGTTCTACCTGGGTCAGGATTTTCTTCTTCCAATCCCAAATGCTGTGTCATTGCCTCAAATATTTTTGCTTTTTTAGCCCTTGCTTTTAAATCTTAACTTCAACTTTTCTGCTAATGCCATAAACACAATGTTTGTTAATTGTCGAAAATCACTCAGGATTAATCTCTCCTCTCCAGAAAAGTCTTAGCAATTGACAAAGCCATCCTCCTCCTCGATAAATACTGTAAAGGTCACTGTGAAATCTTGTTAGCTTTAACTTTAGCAAGTCCTAGCACCCGTACCTGGATTTGAAGTCTGTGGATTTGAAATCCTCCAAAGAGCCCCCAATTTTGTTACGATCTCAGTAGAGACCAGTAAATCCCAGTTATTTACTAAAGGAATGAAGGCATAAGATTCCACGGTTTGAAAACAGAAGAACTTTTCTATACAAGAGTGAAACAAAGCAAATGCCAAATATGATCTTAGCTAACCACTGATATCCTATAATCCAGAATCACCTTAAGTTCAATATGAATTAATTAACAGGCATACTGTGGTCGATTATAATCTATACATTACACATTCAAGGGTAGATATAACTAAGACAGACCTACAAATTGGCTCAGCAGTGCACACAGTATATAGGTCATGAAAATTAGTCACAAATTCTTCAAAACTCTGTCTCCCTTAAGAAGAATTTCAATTCCTCCCCTTCTAGGATGTATCCTGAACCCCAGCTGACAGCAGCACACAATCAACATGGGTTCCATGGGCATGGTATTCAGCAAAAATGGTACACGTCTGCAGAACATCCTCAACTTGTTCTGGATGGTACTGATCCACCATTGTTATCTTCAGGTAACAAAAACAGTTACAGCAACTTAGTCTCAGCTTCTGGATCTGGACTCTGTCTCCTACAGCTTGCCTGTACTGTACCACTAGACTCGTCAATTGGCACCATTGAGCTTGGATGGCTCTGTGTTCCTTCATATATCCTCAGCCAGTTTCAGTCTTCCCAGAAGCCTTGGTTTCCACAATCTCAGTTTCGGTTTTCATTTCCTTAGAAACAAGAAGCGTCAATTTCCCTTTTCAGTTACGATCTGCATCAAAAAAATGTAAACTTTGAAACTCAGATTTCATCACAGTCTGGAGGTAACAAAGGCATGGATTAGGGTTACAGCAACAGATGAATTGAGAAGGAGCAGAGACAGGCATCATTCTGTATGTTTTAACCATCGGGTTCAACTTAGCAGCAGTTCCAGCAAACCTCTGCTGATCATCAGTCCCATCCAGTTGACCAACTTTACATTAACCTCTTCCCCCTCCCCATGAACATAATTTTACAAATCTAGATCAGGCAATTTCCTACCTTTAAATGCTATCCCCCACCCCCACTCCTCACTTGAGCAGTACTTTGATCATTTGGATACAAGAGTTAACAGAACAGTCTTTCCGCTACATCTCGAAACTGAGCTGCATCGTTTCCAACCAAACCAGACCTTCCCCAATACCCACCCATATCTACTCATCACCCCCTAAACATGTTTTTTGGCTGCCTCCTCTCTCTCTCTTGGTCTATCTTCCTATCCCACCCGCTCTCCTCTCCCTAACCCACTTTCCATACCTTGAACCCTTCCATGTCCTCCTTTTCCCATTACCCTCTCTCTACCTTAACACTTCTTTATCTACCCCTTGAGTTCCTTCCTCCCTCCACAGCCTCTTCCGTTCCCTGCCTGTCCACTAACTATCCTTCACCTCAAAGTTGCACGTGGTCTTGAGGTCCCAAGTGTAACAACACAGTAGACTGACTAGTAATATAGTGGTCTCAGAACTCTAAAGAAACTATTCTCATCGTGGTTGATCTTGATTCTTGCCAGCCACATACCCTCGTCTGTACCAGAGGTAGTTCCCGGGAGCCATTTTGAGTTACTTCTCAACGCCGCGTCCATCTTCACCTGATCTAGAGTTCATTTTCATGGCACTGTTTTGGGCTACTCCCACTGCCCCAGGTGGCTTTTGGCACATGATGGATTCCATCCCATTGACTTGTGCATCACTCTCAGACCCTAAATCTCCCATTTACAAAAATATTAAATAATTGTTACACACAAGAGAACTAAAACCCTTGTACCCTTTCCCTTCCTGTCCATAATCAGTGTGTTTTGAAAAGGAAGATGTGTGTGTGTTTTTTAGCCCCTGGAGTGTGTGGTCAATTTTTCAGGGGTTTAAATAAAGAAGATTATTTATTCACGTATTCACCTCAAAAGTCTAAATGCTGCGTTACTTATGCCCATGCATGCAAGAAAGATACAGTTAAGGAGAATAGTATACTTTTACAAGTTGCAAACTAAAAGAATAGTTCGTACTTTATTTGGTTGGCTTATGGCAGAACAACAGTTGCCGCAGGCCCAAAAAGGAAAGGAGTCTTTTACCACTCTTAAATTATAGTTCAGATGGGTTCAAATAGCTGAAGTTGGATATCAGGATTACTGCAGGATTTCCTTGAAGGGATGACTGATCAGCAGGTAATGACGTTAGGCATTTGTGGTTTTTGTAGCAGGAGGTCCAATTTCTTTACAGACGGACTTGGAGTTTTGGAATCAGACTAAAAAGTTATTTTCAGATGTATAGCCTCCAGGTTCTTAAAGGCAAGTATGGTACAGCCTTTTGCTGCAGCTTCTGTCCCTTTCAATGTTTTCTGCAAACTGCCCAGATCTTTCTGAGCATTCACATAAAAGCCAGTTTTAGTCACATGACCAACTGCTATTGTCCAACCAAAATGGCTTAAGCTGAAAGCCATTGCTATACAAAGGAGATAATGATTTAGTTCTTTACAATTACTCAGAATGAATTGATTTCTGCCCAGCTTTCATTGTTCGGATTCCTCCTCGGAAACATGGAGTCTGGACTTGGGTAAATGTCCCAAACAATAGCAAGTATAAATTCTGCAGTTAGTATTCATCTTGGTATGTCCATTCCAGGGGGAGACCCTGGATGATTCAATTAGGAATTTTCTGGAAGCTTCAGACAGTCTGTGTTGAAGTTGTAAATGTCACTTGACCCTTGGCAGCCCTCTTAGCCACTTTGTGAGTGTCCATTTTAAAAAATAAAAGACAGTTCCAGAAGCTTCCACATAAACACATTCCATAGATAAAAGCAAAATACTGCGGATGCTGGAAATCTAAAACAAAAATTGCTGGAAAAACTCAGCAGGTCTGACAGCATCTGTGGAGAGAAAGACAGAGTTAACGTTTCAAGTCCATATGACTCTTCTTCAGAAACTCGAAACATTAACTCTGTCTTTCTCTCCACAGATGCTGTCAGACCTGCTGAGTTTTTCTAGCGATTTTTGTTTTTGTAAACACATTCCATGTTTGAAGTTATGAATATGACATGCTTTCGCCGGTCATGACATTTACCCTTTTCACATTATTTTATTTGCTCAGGTAACAATTATGATGTGTACATATTTCTGTGCGTTTGTGTGGACAAAATATTCTTTATAATCATTATATGTGCTAATTGTTTCTTGGTGTAGGAGGTAGCATTTATACACTATTGCTTGGGGGTTGCTATTCATAGATTTTTGTTATAGATTTTAACTTGGTGCAGGGGTAATAATTTTAAATTTTGTTTTATATATATTTATGTATTCATCTGGGGATAACATATTTGCTGGAGGCTCTGTATCTTTGTGTGGGATGATTTTTGAATATTTTTGTTATCTCTTTAATATTAATATTAGTGTAATGTTTTTGTATTTCTATTATTGGCTCTTTACATTTTGCACACCAGTGCCTGATTTGCTGAGCTGCACCTCATTACCTCTCCATCACTTGATCTCACTGTCCCAAATTGAATATTACTCATATATATCGTATCCAAAGTGAAGTAATTTCCTCAGCCAACTCATTTTTTCCCCACACAAGACTTTTATAGAATTTTCAAGTGTGTATTCACATATGTCTTTCATGACACTCATGTTCCACCTATTATAAAATATCTAGAACAAAAAATCAAATTAATTCAGTACCTCACAATCAGAAATACAGCATTTCAAAGCCAATAGTAAAAGGTTTCGTCTTCCACATAATGCGGCTGATTTTGTTTTATCCCTATCAAACTGGCAGGATGGGGAGGTGAGGCAATAGGAATGACTGTCAAAATCAGTGGGTGCAGCTTCCCATTTTCTTGATCTCCCCTCTTTAGCATTTGATAACTGAACTGCTAACACAAAGCAGGAGCTTACTGATTAGGAGGCAGGAAATTGGGTGCTGTTGCAGGTAATTAAGGTCTTGCAGTAACTTAAAGGGGAAATTAATTTTTGTTGTAGCCAAATGGAAAAGGAACATGTTCAGTGGCCAAAGGAGGGGGGAAGGGGGGTGGGGGGCTCTTCCTCTTGGATGGTTGGTGGTCATCAAGGCAAGTTAATGAATGGACGTGATGAGGGGTGGCACATTTGAATGGAACAAAATTTACACCAGGACCTGCATTGTGCAAGATTTTCCTGTCACAAAATTTTCAATTAGGTTAAGGCTAGCATTTCAGGAATGCCTCTCATGAGGCGGCAGACAGCTGATGTGACAGACGTGTTGATATCACCTAATGATGGGTCAATGATGGACAGCACTGGCAGGTGTAAATTCTGTCTCGGGCACACACAATATCATAAATGTCCCCATGCAAATGTCCCTCATCCTCACTTTACTAGACCCAAATATTACATTCAATATTTGGTTATCATTTACTAGCTTCTTACCAACATCCCATGTTGTTTTTATATTTTTTTATTGACTATACATGATGCTGTCATTTATTACAATTTGTTAATTTCTTTGTTGATTTTCCTTCCAGCATATTGTGCCCCAGTAAAATTAAACTGTGGCTCTTTTCCTCATTTGCTCTATGGTCTTTGCTGCCCCATTTCAAGTTTGTTTATAAATGTGATGTTTTATTGAATTCATTCAAGACATATATTAAATGAATAAGAAATCAACATATAAAGAGGCTTTGCCATTTGATCTCTGATCTTAGTTCACTCTATTGTTTGTTACAAAGTAGCATTGAATCATATGATCTTGCTCTCTAAAGTGGCCTAGTGAACTCGACTCCATTTGTACATGCAGCGTTGCCAGAAACAAATGGGGGAGGGAAACAGAATGAAGTGTGAATTTTGGTTAGACCACACATGTTGTGGTCAGCTGTGAAGAGTTCTGGTCTCCATATTTTAAAAATGATATAGAGGCATTGGAGAAGGTGCAAAAATGATTTATTAGAATGAGAGGTTTATCCTATTAGGAAGGATTGAACAGGCTGGGGCTCTTTCTCCTGGGAAAGAGAAGTATAAAGGGTGACACATTAGAGGTACTCAGGATTATGAAAGGATTTGTTAAATTAGACATAGAGAAGATATTTCTATTTGTGGGCAAGACCAGAACTAGGGGTTCATAAAAATGAGAGTTACTAATAAATCCAAAGGTATTTACCCAGAGAGTAGTAGGAATGTTGAACTCTACTACAGGGAGTAGTTGAGACAAAAAGCATAGATGCATTTAAGGGGAAACTAGATAAACTTATGAGGGAAGAAAGGATTTGCTGCTGGGCTGAGATGTAGTGGGGTGGGAGGAGGTTGGTGTGGAGCATAAATATTGGCAAGGACCAGTTGCACTGCATGGCCTGTTTCTGTGCTGTAAATACGATGTACTCATTCTGTTATAATTAATCATTCTGCAGTTCTCAAGGACACTGTAACCCTAGGCTCAGACTGAACATATTCAGTCACCATGATCTTCATTCAACAAGCTGGTTTCATCCTCTAATTTACATAGCTCACAAACACTGAATCTATACTTGTTTTCCATTCTTCGTCCATCAGCCACCTTTATTAAAAAGCAAAGAAGTAATCATGTAGACCCCTGAGACTTTTAGTAAGCAACAAGATCATTCTCATTGGGTTCCTCGTGCCTATCTCAGTGAAATTCAAATTTATATTGGCCCATTAGTTTGATACAAATGGGTCCCATTAATACGCTTGCATCATAAATGCTCCAGTTGGAGAAGTAAGATGTAATTAACAAATGTGTTGAAATTTTGCTTTTGATCTGTGTAGACAGACCAAATGGCAACTTTGAGTAACGCAGCAGTCATTTCTTTGGGATTCTTAAAAGCAAAGCTAATGACAAATGCATTGTGGCACTGAATGTTTTTCAAACAATATAGAATTTGTACAGTTTCTTTTGTAAAGATTACGTTCTAATTTTAAGTCTTAAATTGGATTAATGCCACATGGATAGCAACACTGGAAATTATCCAACACAGACTGTATCCCCCTCAACATCCATTGTGGCTTAATTTATTGCTGGTTTGAGTGTTATCTTGCACTCTGCCCTTAACCTCAGAATTACTGAAGCAGATAGACTAATCTGACCTGGGTTATGTAAATTGGGCAGAATATTTGGACAGGCAACCAAACATGCTCTTTCTTTCTCATCTGAAATATGAAATTTATAGAACACAAACAAAAACTGTAACAGATATGTTAAAAGTAGATGGTCATTTCCCCCAATTTCTCTCATAAAATACTCCGTTCAAACTTTACCTGAAAAATACTCTTGAAATTGTACTTTTGCATTTTCTCAAATAATTTTAAAAAACAACCAAACAGAAACTGCTCGAAACAGAAATAATCATATTTAATTTGATAAATTTCCTATGCTTTATTTGATTATGTGGTTATTGTTTGTGTCCCTTTAAAATGAAGGCACTTTTGTTAGATTAATTTTATTTTGTTTGATGACACTGGGAGTATCATCCTAATTGGTCAATGAAGAGTAGAACCAGCTAGAACTAAAGAAAAATAATCTCCCAGCCCAGCTGACTGAACAGGGTTAAAGCATCCTGACAAATTAGGTACACTGCACATGGTCAGACTGCACAAAGTAAATTCAGATCACAACATGTGGGGTGAAATTAAAAAGTAAATTAGAAAAACAAAGGGAGGATATGAAAAAATATTAGCAAGCAAAATCAAGGAGCAAAGAGTTGGAAGATAACAAAGAAAAGAATAGAGTCTATTAGAGTCCAAAAGGTAACCCGTGTGTTGAGGCAGAAGATATGGGCATGGTTTCTCATGAATACTTTGCACCTGTCTGCACAAAAGAGGGGGATGATGCACACATTGTAGTTGAGGAGGAGGAGTGTGAAATATTGGGTGGGATAAACATAGTGAAAGAGGAAATATTAGTGAATTTAGCATCTTTGAAAATAGATAAATCGCCAGGCCCAAATGAAATGTATCACAGGTTGTTAATAGAAGCAAGGGCTGATATTGCAGAGGTTCTGACCATCATTTTCCAGCCCTCTGGCTACAGATGTGGTGAAAGAGGAATGCTAATATATCTTTGTTTAAAAAGAGAGAAAGGAATAGACCAAGTAATTACAGGTCAATCAGACTAACCTCGGTGGTGGGCAAAAGTTTGCAGATAATATAAAACTTGGCTGTGTGGTTGAAAGTGAAGAAGAAAGGTATAGACTACAGGAAGATATCAATGGACTAGTTAGGTGGGAAGAAAAATGTCAATTGGAATTCAGCTTGGAGAAGTGTGAGGCAATGCATTTGGGGAGACCAAGAAAGATAAAGGAATACACAATACACTCGGTAGATACTGACAAGTGTAGAAGAGCAGAGGAGCATGTCCACAGATCCCTTAAGGCAGCAGGACAGGTAGATAAGAAGGTTTACGGGATACTTTCCTTTATTAGCTGAGGCAAAAAATATATAAGCAGGAGGGAGGTTATGCTAGAACTGTTTAAACTAATGGTCAAGCCACAGCTAGAGTCCTATGTACAGTTCTGGTCGCCACATTACTGGAAGGATATGATCGCATTTAGAGTGGGTACAGAGGAGATTTACCAGAATGTTGCCAAGACTGGAAAATTTTAACTATGAGAAAAGATTAGACAGACTGGGGATTTCCAGAAGAGGCTGAGGGGAGATTTAATTGCACATAAAAAATCATGAGGCACCTACATAGATTGGATAGGAAGGACCTGTTTCAGATAGCAAAGGGGTCAATAACCAGGGGACATAGGTTTAAAGTGGTAGAGGATTAAAGTGGTGTTGAGGAGATGTATTTTCACTCAGAGGGTTGTAGGGTTCTGGAACTCACTGCCAGAAAGGGTGGTGGAGACAGAAATCCTCATCACGTTTAAAAAGTAGTTATGCACTTGAAGTGCCGTAACTTCCAAGGCTATAGACAAAGAGCTAGAAAATATGATTAGGCTGGATAGCCCTTTTTTGGCTGGAAAAGACACGATGGACCAAAGGGCTTCCATCTGCGCCATAAATTTTTTATGATTTTATGATCATAGCTCTGGTCAAGAATATTAACTTTAACCATAATCTTTTGGAGAAAGGTTCAGGACATCAAATAAAAACTTTGATGAAGGCATCCAAGACAAAAGTTGCAACTTAATTAATAAATGTTATCAGTTGAACTTCGTAATCTTTCAATTAGAGATAAAAAGGCAATGAAAATCTTTCACAAAACATTGAGTGATTCATGAGCAAAGTGTAATTGCACAACCCAGTGACTAGAATGTGCAATTACAAAATGATGAGTTTACATAGGCAGTTTCCATTATGAATTTGGATATACAAATTTATACTTCGTATTTAGCTGGTCCAGTTAAGTTTCTAGTTAATGGTAACTATATATACATCCTGCTAGTTACCACTGACCAGAAATTTAACTGGACCAGCCAGATAAATACTGTGGCTACAAGGGTAGGTGAGAAGCAGGCAATTGCAGCAAGCAACTCACCTCCTGACTCCCCAAAGCCTGTCCACCATCTACAAGGCACAAGTTAAGAGTGTGATGGAATGCTCTCCACTTGCCTGGATAAGTGCAGCTCCAACAACACTCAAGAGGCTCAACACCATCCAGGACAAAGCAGGCTGCTTGATTGGCACCCCATCCGCCACCATAAACATTCATTCCCTCCACCACCAATGCACGGTGGCAGTGTGCAAAAGATGCATTGCAGTGACTGGTCAAGCCTCCTTCGACAGTACCTTCCAAATATGCAAGGGCAGCAGATACCTGGGAATACTACCACCCTGTTCCCCTCAAAGCCACATGCCGTAATGACTTGGAACTATATCACCATTCCTTCAGCGTCGCTGGGTCAAAACTCCCCTTCTTATAGCACTGTGGGTGTACTTAACCACTGCAGTCCATCCAGTGTGTCATGAATATATAATAATTTTCATAATATTATTGTGATTTATTATAAAGGTAGGTTAAAGTGGGGTTTGAATTAGTTTCTCTGTGTGTAGGTGTGTGTGTGGGGTGGGGGGGGGTGTGCTTTAATTGAATTGCAGACAGCTAATTTGGAGCTTTTGAGTTATCAAAAGAGAGGCTAGGTTTGAAATGCTAAATCCATAAACATGGTTGAAGTTTTAGGATGTGAGGTGTGAGGAACATTTGCATTTTTAGATAAACCAGAGTAGTTTGAATTTCAAAGAGATGATGGGATGTTACACCTAGCCATAAGAAGTTAAGCCAAACAGTGTGTTTATTTTTCCCAAAGATTACTGATAATATGAATACAATGAAAGATTTATTTTATGGAAAAAGTAAAGTTGCGAAGACATATTGGGACAATGGAGTTTACATTAAAAAGGGAGAAACATGTATAAAGGAGATGAGGTTATGTATAAGGGAGAAGGTGTTTTAAGATGTAACAAGTGTGAAAAGCCTCCAGCCTGTCTATGTATCAAATTGCTGTCTCCAGGAACCGAAGCTAAGAAAACTCACTGTGAATATCACTGTCCAGGGTATTGTGTGCTTTGCCTGGGTCTGTTGAAATCTATTTTGTTTTACTGTTGCCTTAACGGAGGTGTAACTGGGAGTCAGATTAATTAGGGGAATTAGAAGTTATTATAGTAGTAATTTTTAGACCTTTGTATGTGCTTAAAATCTTTTCCTGTATTAATAAGTGTTTAATTTAGCTTTGTAAAAAACCTCTAAGATTCGGTGGTCTTATTACTACTGAATTCAAGGCATGCATCTCAAAATAAAAATACAAATTGTAAAACAGCTTTGGCAGCTATTTCAAGTTTCCCTCTGGGATTTGAGCAGCTTGGCATTGACCATCCGCTGTGCCAAAATAGCGGTTCTAGAGGGCGGCTCCCCACCACCTTCTCAAGGGCAAGTAGGGATGGGCAACCAATGCTGCCCTGCCAGTGACGCTCACATCCCATGCAAGAATAAAAGAAAATCTGAGGATTACATTTAATGAAGACTATATTTGGTCTTGATTACTTATGTACAATAGCATGCCTACTGATAATACCAATTACATGTGCAATGATTTTTGACTGTCAACATTAATAACAAAGAAATCATGTGACAGCACTTAAAATGGGCATCCAATGTTGACATTTGCCATTCACTAAAGCATTTCTGGTCTCCAGACACATGGTGCAACTGCCTCTGGCCGTTATGTCTCCAACTTTTCCTATTACTCACAGACCTTAGGTCCAACAACTGTAAACAAGATATTTTATATGTTAAAATGAGCTGAGCTTTTTTACAATTTTAACAATCATACATACTCTTTTGCCCGACTGCTGCCTTTGACTAACCAACTTGCTACCCTTTGCTACCTTGGGTAATACTCAACTTGTGCTCTCCCCATTTGGACCAAAATAATTGTGCCTTGAAGTTTCTCATTTGCAATCCTTACCTTAAAATATTGGCCCGGATTTTTCTTTCTCAATAGCAGCAAATGCTGAGAAGTTCGCTGCTACTGAGGGATGCAATGGTGGTGCAACCTTTGGTCACCTGACTTAAGTTCATAACCAGAAGTTGCAGTGCGCCTCAATGGGTCAAGAAGAGCCCACGCGGATGGTCCCAAGTATTAATTCTTAAAGTGACAAGGAACATTAATTTGAGAATTTTGACTCTTTGCACAAAACTTGCATGGATTTTTACTTGCAAAAATATAGAGCTCATAATCACAGACATAAGTCAGTAAAGTGCCTAAAAATTAGTGAAAAGTAAATCTGTCAGAGAGGGTAGATGAACATATCAGCAATAAAAATGTTCTTCATGATTCCCCTGGCTCCTCTTCCCAGGCTTTTCTCTCTTCTCAATGGCCCAGGCTCCTCAGTCTCACCAAGAGGAACTTGGGGAGTGAGGGGTGGGGAAGGGAGCCAGAGGAGTTGAGGGGTGGGTGAGAGGAGCTGGGGATGCAAGGGAAGTGGAGCTGGGTAGCATTAATCCCCAAGAGACAGACACTGGGGTACTTATAAAAACTGTTATAAACCTGTTAAAAGTTTTAAAAAGTGTAATAACTATTTTAAAATGTTTAAGATCATTATAAAATTCTCACCTGTCATTAAGGTGATGCCACTACAGCAATGGCTTCAACAGCAATACACCAGGCTAGAAGACCTCACTCTTTGTCCCAATGCTAGGTCCTGCTGCAGCCTACAAACTAGGTATTTTTTGTGCAATCAGCGCGAACTTTGCTGCTTTGCAGCTGACAGGAAAATCGAGGCCAGAGTACTTTCTGACTTATTGTGAGCAATGCCATGGGAAATGGCTCATAATATATTATGTCTTGCATTTGAAGTGCAGTTCCTGTCCACGTTAACATTACTTCTTATGTTATGATTGTGGAGTCACACTTTTCACTTTTAACGAGAAGCTCCATCAATATTTTATAATACTTTAGTCACAATCTCCCAAAACTCTCTTGGTTTAGGAATTGTCCCTGTTGGATTGGAAAATTGCCAATGTCATGTCATTATTTAAGAAGTGTGGGAGAAAGAAACTAGGAAATGATGTACCTATTACTCTAAAGTATGTTTTGGACAAGTTACTCGAATCTGTTATTAGAGACTGAATGATCAAGCACTTGGATGAATATGAACTGAACAGAGATTTGTAACAGGCAGGCCATGTCTAATTAACCATTGAATTTTTTTCAAAGATTACTAATATGAACTTCCAGAAGTCTTTTGAGAAGGTTCCACACAAGCAAAAATAAAATGCACGGAGTTGCAGGTAATCTATTGGCATGATTAGAGAATTGATTAGGAGAAAGAAGACGGAGAGTGGGGATAATGGGTATATGCTCCAATTGGCAGGATGTGACCAGTAGTATACCCCAGGGATTAGTACTGGGGTCTCATCTATTTACTACATCAATGACTTAGATGAAGGAATAGAGAGCCAAATAACCAACTGTGCTGACCAATGTTCCCTCTAATTTTCTTTTTGCAATGCAAATTTTTTTTAACTGCAACACCCCTGTAAATTTTTGCCTGGTTATGGCCTGTGCACACACTAACTTAAATGAGTCGACTTGTGCGCGGGGACTTTCAGGTTTCTGCGTGGCTTACAGGGAACATTGGTGCTGAAAATATGGTGACTCAGTAAATAGTCTAGATGGAAGTAGAAAGTGTTAAAGGGACATTGATAAATCAAATGGGCAAAACTAGCAGATGGAGTTCAACTGGAGAACTGAGGTTATCCACCACATATTGAACAATATCACTATATTTATCCGTTGAATTGTCTGTTGTGCCTTTGAATATTTTAATTAAAGGTTTCACTTTAAAGTTTCAGCCTACCTAAAGCTGAGGCATTAATTAAATATTTTTCTCCCCAGTATATAGGTAGTTATAGAATCATTGAATATTACAGTTCATTGCAACAGTGGCTGCTCTTTGAAAGACCTGTGCACTTAGTCTCATTTGCCTGACCGGTCCTCATATTCTTTGTACATTTTTCATCATGTTCCTTTTAAAAGATAATTTGGCTTTTGGTTTCACAAATGTTGCTGGTAAAATATACTGTATCCTAACAACTGTCTGTGTAAAGAAAAGACACTCTCCTAACCTCTTGCTTTGTTCCTAACTGATGGCCTCTAGTTACCAACTCAACAATTAGTGGAACTGTTTCCCTTATTAAAGCCTCTCAACCACATCTGTGAATTCTGAGTATTGCAATTTTACCATTTCCTAGTGAACATCAGCAGATTTCTCTGTGTCTGCATTTTGTTTCCCCTCAGCTTATGAACATTATAACATATAGACATGTAAAAGATGTGCAAACATATATTTCAGCGTACATGAACTTGCTCAATTCCTATCGAAAATGCTTTAAAATTTATCCAGGGGCCCAAGCTCCGTCAGACTCCCGAGGCTTTATTTATCCCATTTGTTTTGTAGCTGCCATCTCCTTTTCCCAGGCTATATGGAAGTGTTAGAAGCGTAGAAGTTTCCTTATGTCTGCTCTGGTGAATTCATGTCCAATTAAATACTTTGGTGATCACCCTGACCACTTTGTAAAATTTTACCACTTCCAGCTTTAGGTCTAGTGCAGGTCTGAGGCGCCAAGAATTATTCGGTAGTGTGGATGAAGCCTATGGGGGAATGGAGGCTGGAGGCAAATCAGTGCAGTGATTCTCAACTTGCTTCTACACCCCAGACAATCTCCCAGCGCCGTCAGACCCTTCAAACCATCACCCTTCCCTGTCCTATGCTTCACACCCCAAACCTGCCAAGTGCTGCCATATCAAAGGAGTTCTGTGTACAGTCTGTTACCAGATCCAATCTCCCCAAGCACAAAATTCTTGAACATCATTCATGCCTGTTTTCTGCACTGGAAGAAGGGAGGTCTGCAGGATCCAGTAACACTTTATCAACACTGAAAACTGGTTTTAGACTGGAGGCATCATTACTGGTTATGAATGGACCAGAGTGGTGCCTTAGGCCAGAAACAGGTTAGGCATATTTTCCTCAGATAAACGTCATCATTCCACATTCATTGTGCAAAAACCCCAAAAGCCTCCTTGCTCAGTGTTTCCAAAAACCTGGATCCTCCAATTTGCTACCAAACCCTGAGACCAGCCCTTCTCCCCATCCCATTTTCCAATGTTGGCAGAGTCTGGGCTCCCCCAGTGCTTTGCTGTCAACTGAAGAAACTAAACAGGTGGCAGCCTACAGCTTCTGTTATAGACACTGAATTTGTTTGACTTGCCTCACACATAATGGTCAAAAAGAAATTAGTGTTTATTTAATGCCTTGAAATGTACCAAAGCATTTCATAGACAATGAAGTTTGCTAACTGTTGTTAAGCAGGCAAACAGGGAAAATAAATTTGAACAAAGCAAGTTCCAACAAACAAGAATAAGTTAATTCAGTTTGGTAATGTTGATTTAGGAATAAACGTTGATAAGAAAATCAGGCAAACAGCCTGCACTGAGATCATTATTATCTCTTAAACATGTTAATAGGCTTTGGTTTAACATTTTATGTAAATTATAGCACCTCTGATAATATAGCCTCCCTTGGTACTATATTGAAGTGTCAGCCTAGATTATGCGCAGAAATCCTGAAGTGGAGATTGAATCCACTACATTGTGCCTCAGAAATGAGGGTACTGCCAACTGAGGTAAGTTAAGACAAAACACACATTTAACTAAGTGCATATGTGCAGTAAAACAACAACTTGTATTTATATAGTGCCTTTAACATAATAAAATGTTCCAAGGTGCTTCACAGGAACATTGTAAAACAAAGCATGACACTGAGCTACATAAGGAGATATTAGATCAGTTAATCAAAAGCTTGGTCAAAAGGTAGGTTTTAAGGGGTGTCTTAAAAAGGAGGAAAGCAAAGTAGAGAGGTGTAGGGAGGATATTCCGGAGCTTAAGGCCTGGGCAACTGAAAGCATGACCACCAATGTTGGAGGGATTAAAATTGTGTTGCACAAGGCCAGAATTAAAGGAGCATAGATATCTCAAGAGTATTGTGGGACTGGAGGAGATTACAGAGCTAGGGTGAGGTAAGGCCATAGAAAGATTTGAAAACAACACAAATATTTTGACAGCAAGAAAGTAGTAAAATATTTTGGTGGTAGAGTTTACTTTAAAAAGATAAGTTACCTTAGTTTGTTTATTAGAATTACATTTTAACATTTAAAAAAATTTCTGTATTGATGATTTTGAAGCTGAGGTCATAATTTTGCTTTTTATTCACAAAATCATAAAATTTTACAAAGCCATTTGACACATTGTGTCTGTGCTGACTTTCTGAAAAATCTATCCGCATGTCCCATTTACTTGCCCTTTCCCCATACCTCTTTAATTTCTCTCTCCATCCTTTGGCTTAGTGGGTTAGGTGTAGCCATTGAACTCTGCTCCACATAGTACCATCAGGTGGAGCCTGGAGTTCAGGCTCTGAATTCTCATTTGATATCCAACGGGATACTTGTATTTAGTGGGGGTGGGTGCCAAATGCCCCCTCCACCCCCATCATTTGAGTTGTTGAAGCCTATAAAACCCTACAGGCATACAGAAATAGCTACCTTATTGGCTTGTATAAAGATGATCGTGACCATGAAAGGGAGTGTTCACAGTGTGGCATGTCAGACTGTTAATCAGCCTGTGAATCCTTCAACTTCCTTAGTATTCTCCAGGGAAAGAGGATAAGATACAAAAAACAAAACAATTCTCTTTGTTCTTAAATGTGTGCCCTCTCATTACTGACACATCAGGAAATGGAAATAGTTTTTCCCCATTTAACTTATCAAAACCCCTCACAGCTCCAACAGACCTCCCGTTACCTTTCTCTGTTCCTACATTCAATACTTTTTTCTCATAATGAAAGCTTCGTAATCTGACTATCATCTTAATGAATTCTCTTCTGTGTCCTCTTCATGACCTTAAATATTCTAATTGCAGCCATCCAATGATTTCTATAGGTTTACTTTTTGCTATTGATATTGATATCATTTGCTTTTGGGTTCTATACCCCTATTTACAAAACCTTTTGAAAACAGCTTTACAAACTTGTCCTTCCACTCTAAGATTTGTGTTTATGACCTCCCAAGTCTCTCTATTCTTTTTAAAGTTTTATCATGTACAGTATTTGTCCTCTCCTATACTGTCTCCCAAACTATATCACCTCACATTTCTTCAGACAAATCTACAAATCTTTCTATGTCATCCTGAAGTCACTTATATATTTGTTGGTTAACCAAGCTTCCTATTTTTGTGCTATCTTTGGATTTTGATTTTAAGAAGGGTAATGGTCACAACATAGATCTTTGAGAGACAGTAATGTTTCGATTCTTCCAGTTTTGAAGAACACCCGTTATCATCGTTTTCTGTTCCTTTAACTAACTCAATTTCCATATTGCCACCATTCATTTAATATCAAGTTCCCTAATTTCAAATCAGCAGCATTTTGATGGATAGAGTACAGGATCAAATTCATCTGTGGTACCCTCCACGGTCAAATTGCCTACAAAGATTAATTCTCAGCCCAGATATGAAACATGGGACTTGGCTAAGATACCAAATGCTGATGGGATTTGTAGACTCCTACCCTAGCATGGACCAGGGAAGAGGAGAGAATTGGAGATGGATAGGAGAGATAGTGAATTAAAAAAAACTAAAGGACACTAACCCTCTTTTTGTTTGTAAGAAACTTATGTTTGTATTTATAATTGTCAC
This sequence comes from Cetorhinus maximus, assembly GCF_964194155.1. Taxonomy (NCBI): domain Eukaryota; kingdom Metazoa; phylum Chordata; class Chondrichthyes; order Lamniformes; family Cetorhinidae; genus Cetorhinus; species Cetorhinus maximus. Next base: position 53,875,354 of record NC_135900.1, read on the forward strand.
TTGCAGATTTACTTTATGCCAGCTAAACTGATCAGAATCAAATAAAAATTAACGTTCAGGATCATTGTGGAAACTGGACACTGAGCTTTAAGTCCCTTGGTGATTGGATTACTAACTAACAAGATAAGTTTGCAGTCCAATATTGCTGGTCAGCTAGCATTTAACTCAAGACTTGGAACAATTACTGCAAGATATCCTACAAAGGATAATTTAAATAAGAGACCTTTCTCGTAAATCATTCCAGTGGGACACAAGACTTCCCAGTCTTACTGATATTGCAGATTTAATTATTTCACCTTTTAACTGATTAATACCCAAGGAAAAACCATTGACTGGTGCCAGGAAACTAAATCCATTTTAAAAAGAAATTTACTCTATAGATATGGAGCATTTTGACAGGAAAGTGATGTTTAATGCTTAAAGGCCTTAGTTTTGGATTTAAGTAACTTTAAATATAAAGGGGATATATATGGTTTGTAGGACACTTTTGCTTTTTTTTAAGTAATGAGGGAAAGAAATCAGATGAACAATGTGAGCCTAAATTAAGTGTGTGCCTTTGACTCATTAGTAGCACTGTTCCCTGTGAGTCAGAATGTCACGTGTTTAAATCCCACTCCGGAGACTTCAGCACATAATCCAGGCCGACATATCAGTGCAGTACTGAGGGTGTGCTGCATTTCTAGAAGTGCCATCTGTTGAATGGGTCATTAAACTGAGGCTCTATCCCCTCTCTTAGGTGCACATGGAAGATCCCACGGCACATCTTGAAGAGCTGAGGAATTCTCCCCAGTGGCCTGGCTAACATTTATTCCTCAACCAACATCACTAAAAGCAGATTATCTGTATGCTGTACATGGAAACTTGCTGTGCACAAACTGGCTGCTGTATTTCATTTGCTGTAAAGTGTTTTGGGATATCCTGAGCTTGTGAAAGGCACAATGTTCGCGTATGTTTTTTCTTTGTCTAATTAACCAACTTCACAATCATTAATTGGAAGAAAAAATACTGAATTAAGATGTACTGAAAATACTGAAGTTACCTTAACTTCCAAAAAAAATCTTTACTTCTGCAAATTACCTTTCATGTTGTGTACAGCTAGTAAGTATCAGAAACAATGAATATGGCACACATAGCCAGAATGTAATTTTCTTTGGTTTTACTGGTGCTTGTAAAACAATTTACAGACAATACAAAATATATATGAAAACTCAGTACCCCAGCCTAGCATTATTGATATGGATGGCTCAACAATTCCAACAAAAACAAATGATAAAATAACTTAAACATCTAAAGATCACTCCATTATTTGAATTGTCAGTTAACTTGGAATCATGTGAAAAATGTTTTTACATGAATTACTTCATCAAAAGTTCGAGTTCAAGCAAAAAATATACTGCTTTATTTAAACTCAGCATGTGACCACTCTCAGGTGCCTAGAAGTGCTAGCCTTCCCCACTCAAGTGCATGTTGCTGTTGTGGAAATAGGGAATAGTTTGAGAACATGGCTAGCCATAAATTCAATATGTTTCCCATTGAGGAAAAGTACAAGTTAATTAAATAAATGAAAGAACCCCTTGAAGAAATTAATGAATTTGTGGCACATAAATTCACATCCATCCCGCCCAACATTCAAAAATTACTTGAATGAAAGAATACAGAGTTGGATATTCAAATTTGCAGATGACGCTAAATTAGGAGGCACAGTAAATTGTGCAGATTGGATTAGGAAGCAACAAAAGGACATAGATTAATTAAATAGGAAAAACTATAGTGGAGGTATCAATGTGGGGAAGGAGGAGGTAATTCACTTTGCATCCAAGAAAAACAAGTTGAAAAATTTTAATATTGATGAAACATTATGAACTGCAGAGGAGCAAAGAGATACACACCTGAAAAAGGTCATAGAGAATGTTGGTTCTCATCTCAAGGAGGCTAGAGTACAAAGGGATGGAAGTTATGCTTCACTCATACGGAGCCTTACTCAGACTCCATCTGGAGTACCACATTCAGCTTTGGGCATTGCAGGTCAGCAAGCACATTTTGGCCTAAGGAGGGATATACTGCAGGTTCACCAGAATGATACTAGACGTTGGGGGTGAGGAACAGGCTGGTAGAGAAAGGAAAGGTGGGGGAGCAAATGACGGAGTTATGGAGAGGAGGGAGAATGTAGGAGGAAAAGGGTATGTAAGAATGTGGGAGAGACTGAAGGAGGAAGGGCGACAATGAAGCACCTACCACTCTAAAGTGAGCTTAAAGCACTGGCTGGTTCTCTCATAGCTATCATCATCTAATCTCCCACCAACCAATGCAACTTCTGACTAACCAAATATATGAAATGTCAAATAACATGAGACAAAAAACAGAAATGACAGACAGGACAGAGAAAGGAACAGAACATTCAATGGCATTACCATAATTGAATCCTCCTCTATCAGCATCCAGGGGGTTACCACTGAAAATCAACTGGACCAGCCATATAAACACTGTGGCTACCAGAACAAGGTAGAGGCTGGGAATTCTGGGGCGAGTACCTCACCTCCTGACTCCCCAAAGCCTGTCCACCATCTACAAAGCACAAGTCAGGAGTGTGATGGAATACTCTCCACTTGCCTTTTATTATCAATTCACGAGATGTGGGCTTCACTGGCTGGGCCAGCATTTATTGCCCATCCCTAGTTGCCCTTAAGTGGTGAGCTGCCTTCTTGAACCGCTGTAGTCCATGTGGTGTAGGTACACCCACAGTGCTGCTAGGAAGGGAGACAATACAGACAATGAATGAACCGCGATACATTTCCAAGTCAGGATGGTGAGCAACTTGGAGGGGAACTTCCAGGTGGTGGTGTTCCCATCTATCTGCTGCCCTTGTCCTTCTATATGGTAGTGGTCATGGGCTTGGAAGGTGCTATCGAAGGAGCCTTGGTGAATTCCTGCATTGCATTTTGTAGATGGTACACACTGCTGCTACTGTGCGTCGGTGGCGGAGGAAGTGAATGTTTATGGATGTGATGTCAATCAAGCGGGCTACTTTGTCCTGGACAATGCCAAACTTCTTGAGTGTTGTGGGAGCTGCACTCATCCAGGCAAGTGGGGAGTATTCCATCACACTCCTGACTTGAGCCTTGTAGATAGTGGACAGGCTTTGGGGAGTCAGGAGGTTAATTATTCGTCACAGTATTCCTAGCCTCTAACCTGCTCTTGTAACCACAGTATTTATATGGCTAGTCCAGTCCAGTTTCTGGTCAATGGTAACCCGCAGGATGTTGATAGTGGGGGATTCAGTGATGGTAATGCCATTGAACATCAAAGGATGATGGTTGGATTCTCTCTTGTTTAAGATGGTCATTGCCTGACACTTGTGCAAATGATACTTGCCACTTGTCAACCCATGCCTGGATATTGTTCAGGTTTTGCTGCATTTGGACATGGACTGCTTCAGTATCTGAGAAGTTGCGAATGGTGAACACTGTGCAATCATCAGCGAACATCCCCACTTCTTCTTATGATGGAAGGAAGGCCATTGCTGAAGCAGCTGAAGATGGTTGGGCCGAGGACACTAACCTGAAGAACTCCTGCAGTGATGTCCTGGAGCTGAGATGACTGCCCTCCAACAACCACAACTGTCTTCCTTTGTGCTAGGTATGACTCCAACCAGCAGAGAGCTTTCACCCTGATTCCCATTGACTCCAGTTTTGCTACGGCTCCTTGGTGCCACACTTGGTCAAATCCTGCCTTGATGTCAACAGCAGTAACTCTCACCTCACCTTGGGAATTCAGCTCTTTTGTCCATGTTTGAGCCAAGGCTGTAATGAGGTCAGGAGCTGAGTGGCCCTGGCGGAACCCAAACTGGGCGTCAGTGAGCAGGTCATTGCTAAGCAAGTGCCACTCGATAGCACTGTTGATGGTCCCTTCCATCACTTTACTGATGATCGAGAGTAGATTGATGGAGCGGTAATTGGCTGGGTTGGATTTGTCCTGCTTTTTGTGTACAGGACATACCTAGGCCTGGATGAGTGCAGATCCAACAACACTCAAGAAGCTGGACATCATTAGGGACAAAGCAGCCTGGTTGATTGGCACCCCAATCACCACCTTCAACACTCATTCCCTCAAATGCACTATGGTAGCAGTCTGTACCATCTACAAGATGCACTGTAACAACTCACCAAGGATCCTTCGACAGCACCTTCCAAACCCATGACCTCTACCACCTTGAAGGACAAGAGCAGCAGATGCTTTGGAATGCCACCACCTGCAAGTTCCCCTCCAAGCCACACAGCATCCTGAACTGGAACTATATCGACATTCCTTCCCTGTCGCTAGGTCAAAATCCTGGAACTACCTTCCTAACAGCACTGTGTACCTATACTCTATGGACTGCAGCGGTTCAAGAAGGAGGCTCAACACCACCTTCTCAAGGGCAATTGTGGATGGGCAATAAATGCCCTTTTATAGCAGTTTTACATCCTATATTGCACAGTATTATTCTGCTAATGTGGAACTATGCCCCTTCAGGACCCAAAGTATTATTGATCTGAACTTCTAAACAATCAGAATGTAATTGTCTACATAACAACCGTTACTGTACTTTAAGAAATAATTCATTGACTATGTAGCACTTTAAGATATCCTGAGAATGCAGTAAGGCATGATACAAATTCCCTACATTCTTCATCAGTTTCAGGTCACTGCCTCAAAAGTACCCACCACTTTAAGATTGTTATGCAACAATAATGAAGTTAACATCTGCATAAGTTGATGAACTTTAATATTCCAGATATATATATATGATTTAAATTATCATTTTAAACATTCCTCATAGTCATTAATTTTTACAGGCCCATTTATGTCATTTGAACATGGGTTTTAAATGTGGTCTTGATCAATTTAGACTTTGTACATGCTGAAGTGTTTAATATCTGTTCCCAATAGGCAGATTTCAGCACCAAAGAATACCAATAAATGTGAAATTTTAGACTAGTGAACATATAGCCAAGACTCAATTTTCTGCCCAGAAGTGTGAAGTGATTCATTTGAGCAGGAAGAACATGGAGAAACAATATAAAATAAAGGATACAATTCTAATGGGGGTGCAGGGGCAGAGTGACCTGAGTGTATACATGCATAAGTCATTGAAGGTGGCAGGACAGATTGAGTGGGTGGTTAAGAAAGTATCCTAGGCTTTATTGATAAGGGCATAGAGTACAAATAGGTTATGTAACTTATGTAAAATACTGGTTCGGCCTCAATTGGATTATTGCGTCCAGTTCTGAGTGCCGACCTTAGGAAAGATGTGAAGGCATTTGAGAGAGTGCGGAAAAGATTCACAAGAATGTTTCTGGAATACACTACCTGAGAGTGTGTTGGAGGCTGTTCAATTGGTGTTCATGAAGGAATTGGATTATTATCGGAAAAAGATGAAAGTACAGGATTATGTGGAGAAGCTAAGGAAATGGCACTAGGTAAATTGCTCATTCGGAGAACCAGCACAGACACAATGGATGGAATAGTCTCCTTCTGTGCTGTAACAATTCTATGATACAGTGAAATTCTAACTTATGCTACTGATGAAAACTTACCAAAAAATATATTTACACCTGGAACATCCTCCTGATGGATCAATTAACATAACTGCAGTGGTGAAACATAAACGAAATATTAATATTTGAAGAAACCAGACTTAAAAAAAGACTTAAGAGACCTTACACATTTTTGGTATCCTAGAGAACAATTTTGGGTTAGAAATGTTATTTTGTTTGTAAGGCTAGGTAATTTTCCATTCAATTCTTATATACATCTTTACCACAATGCCATTTTAGGGGGAAGGGGGTGGCTTTTTCCCTTCCATTTGGTTTTGATACTACTTACTTTATGTGCATGCAATGGCGTTCATTTACGCAACCAGAGACTCAATAAAGAAGGCTGCAATATTGACTTTGCTGTATAAATGTGTTGAAAGTCGATGAAGTTCAAAGGTAACAGCAAAATGGGCGTTTAAGAGAGGAGCTCCAGAGTTTCACCACGCACCCATGGAATGAAAAGTACCATAACTGAACAAGAGCAATCACACTGTCGATCCAAGGTTAGGAGGAGGATGGGGGCTGAAATCACACTTATTTACATATGTCATGAATAATTCCATAAACCTTTAAAAGGAACCAGAATGTTTTAACATTTCAACAAAAGGATCTGCGGCACGTTACTTGCAAGGTAATCATAACGTCATTTAACGGATTTCACGTAGATGGTAAAAGCATATTCCTAGTGTTTCTCTCCACGCCCTCCCTCTATATTACTATGCCCTCCATCGAGAGGTTCAGCAACTACCACAAAATGCAGAAAATTATGCGAACAGTAGTCACGTTAACTGGCTGTTTTATTAGGAGAATCAATCTTCTTGGCTATTTTCAAAGACATATCTTTACTTGTATAACACCCTACGTTGTTTCCAAAACTGAGCTGTTGCACCTTGTAGTTAGGTTGCTTCAGCACTCGGTACTCTTTAAAAAAATCAGGCTGCAGGGTGCTTAAGAGCAAGATTCATTAGTTAAAAAGTAAACGCCTATTTTTTCCTCCTCTAACCAGGAATGTTGAGACTCGAATTGATACTTAGGGAATGTATGCTTCTTTCCACCAGTGGAACCATTTATGGTGTTGGTTCATTCGCATCAACACACAGAGACATCAAAGCGATTGCTTTCAAACCTAATCTCTCTTTCTCGCAACTCTGTACTTTACTTCACGCCAAGTCCCACCTCCGCTTGGCGCTGATTGGCGTGCTGACGTCATGCAACATTGCATTTCAGAACGTTCCTTGGCTGCGGCGCAACTTGTGATTGGCTGAGAGCGGTGCCCTTGCACAGCCCTCACACACACTGTCATTCTAATTATTTTTTTTGTTCTTTAACTGCAACCTTCCTCTTCGTTAAACTGTAACTAATGAATCAAACTTGACGGACTGAAAAAATAGACTTTAAAAAAAAGTAACGTGAATCCAGTCAAATAGCTCTTCTTGCAGTCCTAATGTTGAAACACTGCAACTTGTTCTTTATTTTTCTCTTTTTGAAAAAAATGGGTGCGTAACAATATAATTAAAAGGCAGGCGCATGCGTAGCCCGGCGATGCAATCAGCCAAAGGAGCAGTCACCCGCCTACAAGAAGCCGCTGGCGCTTTCTGATTGAACAGACAAGCCGTCTATCAAACATAGGATGAGATTAAAATCTGAAGTGTTAATTAAGTTGCTTTTATGCAAATTCCCGTGCTCTGTTCTATAGATTTAGATTTATAAAAAAAATATTCGAAACAAATTTTGAACAAAAAAACATGGCATTTCATTTCTCACCTTTTTCCCCCAAAAATGTACAGGACTCACTCCCATCGAATCAACGCACCAATTCTCCACCATTGTACAACAAAAATCTATGAATCTAGTGGGTCAATTTTGCCACAGGAAGAATGGAAAGTGCATTTGATAAACAACCCTCCCCAAACTAATTTTAATCCCTCTACACTCTCGAACTAGATAAAACTTTAAAACATTTAAATCGGGAGTAAATTTCCACTACAGGATATTTGCTGCATTGGGATTAGGAAGTGCACTTTGAAACAAGCTACATCCCATGAATAAAACAAAACTAGCTATTTAATTTCAGTTCCTTCTCGGTTGTATAATTCCGAATTTAAAAACTTTTCAAATGCTTTTAAGCAACTATATATATATTTAGACTATTGAGCAGAAGGCTAAGCATGCAACTGCTAAACTTAGTTACAAAATGTGTGCAATGGGGGGGGGGGGGTTTGCTGCCAATACGCGTGCGCACTGGGCTACTCCGGCAGGGTGCCATTGCTCCATCCGGGTCCTCCGTATTAGCATTGGCAGCCGAGGCACAACTTTTCCTCGAGGCAAAGTGAAATCCCGGCGCGCTCGCACCCGCGGAATATAGTCCCCGGATTCAGTCGCTCAAACCGTTAACGGAAAAGTCGCGGCCGGAGCCTCGGCTGCTTCGCAGCTTTGGGCGTCGGTGTGGCGGCAGCGCTGAGGCCCGGAGCCGGCCCGCTCCTTTCTCGACTTGTTTTCGGGAGAGTTTTGTGGAAAATGGCGTAAAGTGAGTGATGAGTCCTGTGTCCGTACTAGCAAAGAGAGGCAAGAACTTGCTTTGCAGACTGTGTCTACTTGTTCTTTCGATTGTTTATTGCCGGCTTATTTATTTATTTATTTTAAAGCTGTTTTAAGTTTTTTTGATTAACGCGGACGCGCTTGTAAAAACATCCACGCCAGCAATCGCACGCACACAAACAACTAACTTCATTTCGTTTGGATTCAAAGTGTCTGAAAAAGTGCTTTTGAAGTCCAGCCATGGAGATGCAAAGCCTTCAAGAGGCGCTGAAAGTAGAAATCCAGTGTCATCAGGTAAAAAAAAAACCTTTTCCCCTTTATGGTCTAAAGGGAGAATGAGAGAGAGGGAGCGAATCAAACCTAAAATAAGCTGGGCATTTCTTAGCAACGCTTTGGATTTAAGGATCAGTTAATGGCAATAACCCGCTGGCGAGATTGTTTGCATCCAAGATCTTTAACTTTGAGACTAGTTTTTGCTGGTGTTTGAGTTCTGAGCAACAAGGATTTGGAGTAATATTGCGGTTGGCTTGTGTGTGTGTGTGTGTGGTGAGGAGATTAGTACGAGACTTGAATATTTATGAGATGTTCGAAACTGACTCAGTGTTTGCGTGCCTCTTTGTTCCTCCCAGTCATGATAACTTATATTGCTCTTTGACCTTTTATATTAAAATCATATCAATATTCTAATTTTTTGTTTTTAGAAACTAGTTGCACAGATGAAGCAAGATCCACAGGTAAAATAGCTGATTCTTTAAGTCTTTTCTTTATCTTGTGTGTTCGTGAAGACGATCAGAAACTTTATCAGTGCAGATCTCATTTGCCAGTCAGCATAGCTGTAGAGTGTGTATATTAAACAGTAACTGTTAACACTGCATTGCATTTAAATGGGCAAAGTATTAATTTTGCGCCCATGTCATATCGCAGACGTGTCATTTTAAAAAAAAAATATTTTTTCCCCCAGAATGGAGAACTTAAGAAACAGCTCCACGAAAGACAGTCCCGAATAACATCTCTTAGTGAGAAACAAGTAAGAAATTGGTTTAGTTCTTGGCCGTGTATTGATGTGTATAGTACCGATTTAACATTTGCGATGACTTTCACTAAAAGTAACTGTGGGGGAAGGGAGGAGGGATGGGGAGTTGTTAACAATGAATGTGCAACCTTGCAAGGTTGCACAATGTGTGACGAAAGCTATGTACATGTAGATGAACTGCTGAAGTTAAAATGTTGGTTTATATGTTGAGATGAGTTTGCTTTCAAATGAAGTGAAGTTGTGGCGTGCGTTTAAGTTGGCAGATTCTGAGGCGTCCATTTTGGATAGGTCGACATATTTTCCAAGTATGAAAAGAGAAGGGGAAAATCTGGCAACTAATGTGCACGTTAAGTTTATAATACCGATTTCTATCGTCAGGCTCCCCACCCAATTCTTGCTGGAAAGCTTAAATAGTTTATTTATGTTTTTTTGAGTTACAATGCTCTTACTTGCTGTCTCCTTGTTCTGATTTGCCGTGTAAGCGGTTGATTCGGGCTCAGCATCACTTTCCTTTTTCTTCTCTCGTGTGAATTTAATGAGCGGGGTATTGATCGGGACTTGATTTATTTTGGGAGGAATTTGAAAATATCGAAGTGCGTGGATATTGATGCCCGAGAACTCCGAAGGCCGACTTTGCATACTTGGAGCAGTTGATGGAGCTTGGCTTCTAGCGGAGAACCCTGATTATTACAATGGAAAAAAAATTCAGCACCACGAACAGATGCCATTGAACGCACAGCTTGCCATGGCTCTGTCCAGCACTAAGCTTCTCAGCAATTTTGTGTATTTTTGCAAAAAGATCAAATTTTTAATTTTCTTATTATTGACCAGAAAGCTTATCCATAATTCTCATTAAGCATTTTAAGAGATTTAAAATCAGGATATTGAGTTTTTCTGAACTCCATTGATCTTGTTTCTTTTGGAATGCAGCTTGCAGCACCAAGTTAGCCCTGCATCTTAATTTTGTTCGAGATCGAAACGGGCTATTCTGTAAGGATAATCGGTGATCTTGCTGGTCGGTTTAATAGCTAATGATGTACAGTATGACTTTTTTTGGGGAGAAGTAATTTGGTATATGTTATTTATTTATTTTGTTAGCACATTCAATTTGGTAGTGGAAGCTTCCATTTTGTAAGTAAGGGGTGTTGTGTTTTTTTCCTAACATGGAGAAAACTATGGAATGAAGAAATCGCAGTCTGAAGTGTGGAGGGGGATGGGGCCTCATTCATGCTTAACATTACCATTTTGATCGCATTGATATTTTGCGTGGATGAGGGGGGTGGGGAGCGAGAGAAGGGAGCACATAGACTGTTGGCTATCATCACTACATGTTTATCAAATCAGTTTTTTTTAATTAATCAAAAATGTCTCCCAGCCCAATTGTGGAGGAAGGTATTTTTATTTTTTGATCACTCAGCATTTTGTATTGTAGTTAGAATAAAAAATGTGTACCAAAAGCTGTAATGTTTGCTTCTACTTTATTCATCACTTAATCAAACTTTTACTTAGGTGGGAAGAGCATGGGATTTTTTGACCAAGTACTCACAGTAATAACTGTTCTTTGTTACATTAAAAATTCATAACATAATGAACTGTAAAGTGCAAATTTACTGCACTTCCCAGCATGTGAAAACAGATAAATGTTTCTCTCTACGAAAGTGCTAACTTCCACTGATTTTATGCTCGTCAGTCGCTTTCCAATACCTTGCCCAAATGGACATTCTTCACAAGTGAAACTAAACAATAAATATTAGTGGGCAGTTTGATCATGAGAGAAAGAGGCTTCACACCTATATGTGTGCACACATGCACTTTTTCAGTAGGAGTTAACAATTTGGGTAGGACATCCCTCCACCTGTGAAATCATTTACTCAGCACAAATTATTGATTGAACCCAGGATTAAAATTGGAAATTTCCTACCTTTGTGACACAGTATTATTGTGTTTTATTTATTCACTGAGCTATTGGGGAGCCTGTGATTTTCGTGGTTTATTTCCAAGTGAGCAACATTGGGGCAATTTGTATTGATTTCCGTTGTATGGTCCGATCTTAGAAACAACTTTTTTTTTCTAACTTGAACTGCACTTGAAAAAAGTGAGTCCCTAATGAAGCGTCATAACTAACATTCATGCTGAAGTTTAGAAGAATATTTTTGCACTCTTGAGACTTCTGGATTTTTCAATATGCTGATCTCTTGATACCATAATTTAACTAGACTTGTTAACCATTATTCCTTGCATCTTTGAGTGCCAAGAAAAGGTTTACCTTTACTTGGAATGTCATAGATCTGTTGTGAACTACTTGACCACTTCATTCTCCATTACTTAGGTTCATTTTATTCTAATCAACCATTTGAAATAGATGGTAACTTATTGTAGTGTTAGCTCATTCTCTCAGAACATGACTTTGAAAAGTTTATTAAGGCTTTATTCTTATTTCTTCCCGCCTCCAGTACATAGGAGGTTAAAAGCTTTTGTTCTGGATTTGAATATGAATGTTTCATTTCATTTCTTTAAACGTTCGGTCAACAATAACATATTGTAATCAAATATTTTGAGTCATGTCAAACTATTACACTTAATCAAATGAAAAATAAATTTCCTGCAAATTGTCTGGCTTCAATCAAGGGTACTTCACAAGAAAATTAATTTATTGCATTATTTTACTTAAGGAAATCAACTTTGCCATATGTATGTAATTGACATAGAAACTACCTCTACCTCTCCAAACTTGTTTTTCTAAATAAGGTGTTAAATTTCTGTTTCATTGAAAGATATAAGATTTCCTCCTTTCATTTGTGAGTGCTTACACTCAAAACAGCCTAAAACCATGAAAATCAATGATATGCAAAATTTAAATTAAGGGATCACAAAACAAAAAGAAGTTTGAAGCAGTCAACAGTGAGTAAGGAATAACTGGCCATATTATTACAGTTAGGACACGGCATACAATATCTCTGACGTCTAAGCAACAAAAAGTCTTTTTGGTGTAAACACGAACTAAGAAGTAATTATGTGATGGGGAAAAAGTCTATTTTCAAAACCTGTATGCATTTTAATACAAATAGATTATGATGAAGCAGATTTGGTAGTATTTTGCTACCTTGCCAGTACATCAGTGATAATGCAGTCTCTTTTTCTGTGATTTGTTACTTGGGCAACTGATGGGTTTGAAATTATTCACTACATGCTTTTACTGACCGAATGTTGATAGGAAACCCTTTGCCTGTATGAGGTTGTTTAATATAATTTAATGTAATGAAGCACAGTAATAATGCTTCTTAGTGTCACTTGACTGTTGTTTGAGCAGAACATTATCTTTCACATAATACACATCTCTCTTATATCAGTGTGTGTGTGTGTGTGTGTGTGTGTGTGTGTGTCTGTGCGTGCCTCAGCAATACTGACTTGTGTAAACACATTTAATGGCATATTATTTCTCCTTTTATAAATATTACATTTCATTTTCAATGAAATACTGACAGTGTTTACCAATTTTTCATGATTGCAGTTAAGCTAGAGGGCTGTTGTAACCTTTTCTTGCAGAAAATATTTGCATTTTCCTGTTTGCCCGTTTACACACTCTGGCTAGCGGAAGACAGCTTTGTTTCTGGCTTGTATGACATATTTTCTAATTTCTCTGTTTTTTAAAAGTTGCTTGATTTGCAGTGCATCTCATGTAAATAGTTAATATTTGTGCTACTTTTTTAAAAAAAGTGCTTGTATATAACAATTCATTTAAATTGACTTGGAATTCTTTACCAAACTCAAAAATTGGTATAACTTTATTGCTTTGTCCCTTGAAGTGTCTTATTGGATTAACTGATTATAGGATAGGATTAAAAAGTTTCTTCTAGCTCAAATATATCTTATAGCTTGAATATAAAACTAAAGCCTGGTAACTACTTTTCCTTTTGTGTTAGTTTTCACTCATCCTCCACTTTGCAAAGACTCTTAATGAGGCATGTTTCACAGGTATCTGTGACTACCTTGCCAACATTGCCGTCTTTGTATGGTTCTTGCTTAGGTGTTGTCAGGAGGCTTTTTCTGGTAGATGATACTGAGTTTGGAACTATCCTTAACCGATATCCAGTGGGGTTACTGGATTGTAATTGGAATTGCAACTCTGACTCAATTATTTGATTTTTGTTTTCTTAAGCTCGGGGGCATTGAGGCCAATTTTAATATGGCTAATACCATCTGCTTGCAACCAGCTAACTGCATAGATCAGCAATTGAACAAGCTATGTTGTTTTTGTGCTTGACTCAGGCAAACAAATACAGTATCAGAGTAATGTTCACCATTGTGGACCACTAGAACTTTTATCAGCATTTTATTTATATAGTTTTCAGCTTGGCTTTTGCATATTCTCTGCACTTCCTCAATTCTACTGCTGTCATTTGATGATTTTTAAAGTTAAAAGATACTCAAAAGCTAAAATCTAGAATTTAAAAAAAAATGTATGTTGTTCTCTGTGTCTTTGGACATGCTCTGGTGGTGATTAGATCTAAACCTCCTTAGCCATTTCTGTATCAGCTGCTTATTTTTTTTGTATAGTTGTAATTTCCAGTATGTCATGTAGATCTGCTGAAGCAGCATACTTCTGGCTGTAACCTTTGACAGCAGCAATGTGGAAAAATGTAGTGTAAAGCAGGCCTTTGTTGTGTTTAGAAAAAAAACTAGTATTCTAACAAACTGCAATGGGTTGCTGCTTCAATGGTGGGCAATTATACTTAAACAGATTTAATTAATTATATAGTCATGGAAAATATGCTTGTGTGTTTTATATGTGATGATTGAGTCATATCAATTGATTTTCTCTAATTATTGTTTCTCAATTGGTGGAAGACTGATTTGGCCATTTAATAGGATAGTTTATTTTGCACTAGCATGAGGTGGAAATAAGTAGCAATGGGAAAATGTTGAAGTCTGGCTAGCTTAAAACTTTTTCATTTCTGACAGATACACTTGAAGTAGTACAGAAGTTGATTAAGTGTGCTGGAGGATTTAAATGAGCATTTTGGATACAATTAACTGTGTGCTAACACGTATCCTTAAAGTCCATGTGTACCTAGTGTGAGACAGTTCAGAGTGCTAGTCTGAATTCATTGCAGCTAGGCTAAAGGTGACTGCAATTTATAATATGCTTTAGTCTGCCTTTTGCAATTGCCTCTTTTGAGTTCAAACAATTGTCAATGTTTTTAAGAATGTATATGCAATAATGTTTTCAGAATACCACTTTATAAATAGTGCTCAGTACTTTTTTTTAATGTGCAAAATATCATTTTATTTTAAGAAAAATAAAATCTCATCACTAGCAGTACACCCATTAATGAATGTTTTTCAGATTGGAGCAAGGTTTGTCGTGGAGTTCCCCAGGGGTCAGTGTTGGGCACCTTGCTTTTCCTGATGTATATTAATGACATAGACTGTGGTGTTCAAGGCATGATTTCAAAATTTGCAGATGATACAAAGATTGGGAACCTTGTCAACTGTGATGAGGATAGTCTTGAACTTCAGAAGGACATAGAGATGTTGGTGGATCAGGCAGACAAGTGGCAGATGAAGATCAAGAGAAGTGTTAGGTGATTGATTTTGACGGGAAGAATATGGAGAGACAGTATAAAATAAAGGGAGATGCTCTAAAGGAGGTGCAGGAACAGAGGGACCTCGATATATATGTACATAAGTCATTGAAGATGGCAGGGCATGTTAAGAGAGCAGCTAATAAAGCATATGGTTTCTTAGGCTTAATTACTAGGGGCATTGAGTATACGGCTAAAGAGGTCATGTTGAACTTGTATAAGACAAGAGCTAGGCCTCATATGGAGTACTGCGTCCAGTTCTAGACGCCATACTTGAGGAAGGATGTGAAGGCATTTGCAAGACTACAGAGAAGATTCACAAGAATGATTTCAGGGATAAAGAACTGTAGCTATGAAGATGGATTGGAGAGGTTGGGACTGTTTTCCTTGGAGAAAATAAGGCTGAAAGGAGACTTGATAGAGGTATTCAAGATCCTGAGGAGTATGGACAGGGTAAATAGTGAGAAACTGTTGCCACTAAAAGGCGCATCAAGAACCAGAGGGCACAGATTCAAAATAATTGGCAGAAGGAGTAAAAGTGATGTGAAGAAAATTTTTTTCACCCAGAGGGTGGTTGGAGTCTGGAATAAACTTCCTCGTAGGGTGGTAGAGGCAGTTTGATTGAGGTATTCAAAAGGGAATGGATTGCTACTTGAAAAGAAAGAATGTGCAAGGTTACGAGGATAAGGCAGGGGAGTGGGACTCGGTAGAATGCTCTTTCAGAGAGCTGGTTCAGACTTGATGGGCTGAATGGCCACCTTCTACACTGTAAAGATTCCATGATCTAACCATAATACAATTTATAATGGCATTGGTGGTTCCTATTTTAATATCTACTTTCAGAACTTTGTTACATAGGAAAGTGTTAAGATGATATAAAGATTGAGAAATTCTAAATTCCATTGTTGACTTTATTTTTTTCCAGCTAGGACTTTAAAAATAGGGAAGGCAAAATAATATACTAAAGCCATAACCGATGCTCCTCCCATCACTCCTGAAAGCGCGCGCCCCCCCCACCCTCCCAAACACAAATGCCATGTTAAATTGTCCTGTTTGAAAGACCAAATTTTAAATGATATTTTTCCTCTCTTCTAAAAATAAACCATTCACAGAATGTGGGTGTCAGTAGCAAGGTAAGCATTTATTGTCCATCCCTAATTGTCCTTGAAAAGGTGTGGGAACCGCTGCAGTCTGTGTGGTAAAGTTATTCCCAAAGTGCTGTCGGAGGGTGTTCCAGCATTTTGACCCAGTGACAATAAAGGAACAGTGAAATATTTGCAAGTCAGGATGGTGTGCGAGTTGGAGGGAACTTGCAGTTGGGTGGTATTCCAATGCACTAGCTACCTTTCTAGACAATAAAGGTTGCAGGTTTGGGAGATGCTGTTGAAGAAGCATTGGTGTGTTGCTGCAGTGCATCTCGTAGATCAGTGGTTCTCAAACCTTCTTTTATCGAAGGACCTGTTTTCAAATGGATTAGTAATCACTGATATGCCTCCCCCCTCCCCATTTAAATTATAATACTATATTATACTCATAATATGAGAGTGTTGTATGTTTCGATAATGCTTTTAAGAAAATAGGTATTTACATACAGATAAGAATGAGATGGTGGGTATGCTGGATGCTCGCTCTAGAGTGTGTCTATCCTAGATACGATGTTTGACAGTTACATTTGTAAATTATTCTCTACTTCCAGACAAGACCTGTACTTTTTTTTTTCCCCAGCCTTAGTGATATGAACTTGTATTTTGGTGCCCTTTCTTTGTGTTAAATATGTAGTACTTCAATATTAAAAAAAAATCCTTTCTCTTGAGCAAAACTGAACTCACCTCACGCCTACCACCAGCCTTAGCTCTACCTGGTGACCATAATGCTATGTCCAACATTGCTTCATGCATATTCCCCTGCTAGATGAGACAGCTAATACAACCTACATTGTGCATGTAGTGATTGCAAGCTGCTTATTCACTTTTGACCGCATGTTAGAGGCAGTCACCCATAGTTGGGAGCGAGTAGCTTTGGGATTCCTCAACATTGAACCCCATGAAGTCTGAATGGCACCTGTTCAAACATGGGCAAGGACACCTCCTGCTTATTACCACCTATTGCCCTCGCTTAGTTGATGAATCATGTTGAACACCGCTTGGAAGAAGCACTGAAGGTGGCGAGGGCAAAGAACCTACTGAGTGAGGGACTTTAATGCCCATCACCAAGCGTGGCTTGGCAGCAGCGCTGTTAACCTAATTGGCTGAGTCCTGAAGGACAAACTGTCAGCCTGAGCTTGCAGCAGATGGTGAGAACACCAATACCAAAGAAAAAACTGCTTCATGTTCAACACTCTCCCTGTCACAAATGCATCTGTCCACGACAATATTGCTGGGACTGACCACTGGATACGAGTGTGGCCGAGTCCTGTTTTCACACTGAGGATACTCCATTGTGCATTGTGGCACTACCACAATGCTAAATGGGATATTTTGGAATGGATCAAGCAGCTCAAAGTTAACAGCAGCAGAATTGTGTTCCGCAGTCTAACCTCATGTCCCGGCATATCCCTCTCAACCATTACTATCAAGCCAATGGATTAACTCTGGTTCAATGAGGAGTGTTGAAGACAGTGTCAGGAGCATCATTCAGGCATACCTAAAAATGAGTGCCAACCTGCTGAAGCTACAACATGTGCATGCTAAGTCGTGGAAAAAGCATACTGTGGACATAGTTAAAGTGATCTCACAACCAACTATCAGTTTAAAGTTCTGCAGTCCTGCCAATTCCAGCTGTGAATGGTGGTGGAGAATTAAACAGCTAAAGGGAGGAAGAGGCATCATGAACATTCCCATCCTCAGTGATGATGGAGCACGGCATGTGAATGCAAAAGACAAGTTTGTAGAGTCTCTAAACATCTTCAACCAGAAGTGCCAAGTGATCCACCTCAGGCCCCTCCTGAGGTCCCCACAATGACAGCAGCCAGTACTCGGCCAATTCGATCCCCTCCACACGATATCAAGAAACGGTTGAGTGAACTGGATACAGCAAAAGCTATAGGTCCCGACAACATTCTGGCTGCTGTGTGGAAGACTTGTGTTTCAGGATTAGTTGTTTCAGTACAGCTTCAACATTGGCATTCACCTGACCAAGTGGAAAATTACCCAGGTATGTTCTGTCCATAAAAGTCAAGACAAATCCAATTCTGCCAATTATTGCCCTATTAACTAACGCTTAGGATGGAAGTTATCGTTGACTGAACTATTAAATGTACTTGGTCACTAATAACTGGTGAGATGTTGTTCATTTTGGGTTCTGCTGGGATCACTCAGCTCCAAATCTCCTCATAGCCTTGGTTCAAATATGGATAAAGGATCCAAGTTCAAGTTGAGGTGTGAGTGACCACCCTTGACATCAAATCAATATTTGATTGACCAATGTCACGGGTCCTAGCAAAACTTGGGTAAACTCTCCACGGGTTGGCATCCAACAATCATTTTCTGTTGTGCTAGATGTGACTTCAATCATTTAAACCTCATGACATCGCGACAGGTGTTCCTGTGTCCAGGGTCCAAACATCTTCAGCTGCTTCATCACTGACCTCCTTTCCATCGTAAGGTCAGAAGTAGAAATGTCCACTGATGGCTACATTGTTCAGTACCGTTAAAATTGCTGTTTTCCATCTTTTGATGAAGAAGTATGGACAATGTGGCCGAGCTCGTGATACTCCCCCAGCTATCCATTCATTTGAAATGCAGTGCTTATTCAGACAGACTTATGCACTTGTATTACTTCGACTGACATGGTGCCAGTTATTCCACTTTGTAATCTTACCATGCTTTAAATTGCTTGTTCCATGCACATTATTTATTTTGCTCATAAAATATAAGAACGGCACATAATCCATGTGAGCTTTTGAAATTTCTGGATGTCATCAGTGCAGCTTTATTTGCATGCTCGGATTATGGCATCTATGAAAATGTAGGTACCTGGCATGCCTAGATTCATTATATATACAGAGGTTGGAATAAACGATGCATGACCAGATGTGAGTGAACCTTTAGCTTCTATCTAGTATGTGCTGCAGGTGGACAATTCAGAAAGCTCGTTAAGAACAGAATTCCATACAAATTCAGATCTTTTTATTCCAGCCTCACTTTGTAAATTGCTGGCAAGAGCACCAACTTTTATTTTTCCATATTGCAGAAGTTTGACTTAATTTGAGAAAATAATCTTAGTTCTGTTAAACTGAAAGGCGGACAATAAGAAACAGTTTGAAGATGAACTGCCAGGGTTTTTTTCCAGATATTTGAAACTTTCTACATTAAAGTAAAACAAAAAACCTCCTAGCTCTCTCAGGCACTGTCTCTTGCTCTGATATAGTTCTACAACTGTCCACTGTCTTTCAGTTCCTTTTTTTGTAGTGATCATTTTTCATATGCGAACCAAGACAGTGAGTACCTGCAGGGTATGTGATCTTTGTAAACTTGTGTTCACTCAGTGTTAAATGATCTCTGGTGGGGCAGCAGTTAGGTTGCCACATTTGGGCTCAATCTCACTTGGGTGGAGAATGGAGAAAATATCAGGATGGTTTCCAGTTAGCTATCTTAGAAAGTATGTGTGTGTGTTTGTGGACATCTGAAGGGAATAGGGTGGAATTGTATACCAACATTATTATATAGGCCAGCACAAAGAATGTAAGGCTTCTGGTGCCTTAAGAAATATAACCACGTAATACCAGCCTTCAGTAGAGGAGGGGAAGATGAAAAGGGAGAAAATTGGCAAAAAATAAAAATGCACTTTTGTGTAGAGTGAATAAATAGCAATCAGGAGCAGGAGTCCTGACTTAGTTTGTTTATTTCTCTTTTGCTGCTTGGTCCAATGGCACCAAAGGAAATTTGCACTACACCTGCTGCCTTGACTGAGATCTGGTAATGGCAGACTGGGAATTGAACCTTTTGGTGTTTATGAATTAGTATCACACCAAAGGATGCATTTATCAGCCAAATCAATGAAGGAAAATTGAGGTTGAGCCTTAATTATACATAAAATGATATAACTTTATAACACAGAAACAGGCTATTCAGTCTAGCTAGTCTGAGTTTGTGTTTCATCTCCACCTAAGGAGTAATTCTAATCTCATAACCCTTCACTGTTTCATAGCCCTTTATTCGCTTTTCCTTCAATACCTATCTAATGTATAAATTCTCATGATCTTGTCTTAAATCACAACTCTGGTATTTAACTTCACAACCTCACGTTCTTATTTATATAAAAAAAAAGTTTCTCCTATTTATCCGGAACTTTACATTTATCTTGTACCTGTCTCATATCTTTTGGAAGTGGCCTGTTTGTATTTGCACTGTCCTCTCTTCGTAATTTTGAACATCTCTGAAATCACCTCAGAATCATCTTCTATTATAACAAAAACAACCTGGGTCATTGAAGTTGTTTTTGTATTTGTATTAGCTCAGACCAGTTAGTTTCCTAATGACTTCACATTGTCTCAGTATCCTTCCTATTGTGTGGAATGCAAAACTGTACACATAGCTCTAACAGTGGTTTCATTTGAGGAATTTTTATAGATTACATGCTGACTTGTATATTCTGTACATCTTCTCATAAAACTCAATATTCATTAAGTTTTTTATGGCCTTACCCATTTGAGATGCTGCTTTTAGTGTCTTGTGAATGTGAACCTTTTCCCCTGCCCATCCCAATCTTTTTGTTCTCCCACATTATCCCACCTTCTCCCTTTCCCCAAGGTATAATTTTTTTTTAACCAAAACACACCACCTCACATTTACTGACATTGAACATTTTAAACGTGTCAAACTTCTGGTATGAGCATGTTGAATTAAATCCAGATTTGAGTTTGTAAAGTTTATTTAAACACTGGCAAATTGGCCCCTGAACTATTGTGTAGAGCTGTTTCAAGCTATTCAGCATTCACTTAGTTTGATTCAGACACTTAGTTAAGATAAGTTTGGAAAAGATCAGATTTGGAAATGGGAGTTAAGCTCTACAAACTTGTGGATTTATGATGGCAGTAGACAGAGTTATTGTAATATTGGTAATTCGGGATTCATTGCAATCTTCAGTATTTTGAATCCTAATCTTTAAGATAAAGCGTTTTTTGGGCGGGGCTTCTTGATAGCCCTGTGTTCAGTGTACAATCTGTTTGATCACTGCGGCATACTGACCAGGAAGCTGCCAGGTTTAATTCACAAACTCTATTCATTCCCTGTGGCTAAAGGAAAGAAAAAAAAATGGCCAGTTGCTTCTTCTGTTTGTAATCCCTCCACCACAAAGTTAAGGTTATAGAAAATCAGCAGTGTTGACCACCATGAATACCCTACTGATGAATCTGGATCTGGGCTTGGAAACCAAGAATGGCAGCTTAGGCAAGTATTTGCATGTGGAATCTTTAGCCTAGCATGAACTGCAACCTTGAAGAGAGTTGCCGGAAGCATTTTAAGTAGAAGTTAGCAATATTGTACTTCCATAATCTGCCATTGTTACAAGAATGGTGGAAAACACCTAGCTTCTGTGCTGAACTACAAAACCCAGATAATGATGCATGTTTGGATGGGGTGTTGTTATTTGCTTTTGAAAGTCAGTCATTTGGATTTGCTTTTGCTCAGCTGTAAATGTTCAATAGAGTTGGTGAGAACTCCAATCACTCACTCAGTGGATTCTAATTATGAATACACAGTCTGAAATCAAATAAGCAGTCTTTAAAAGGAATCAACTCTGGCAGCTTTGTTTAATGGCCTTTAATGAACTTCTTCAGCAGCTTGTATCATAGCAACACATTTTATTACATGGCAGTGTAGGAGAACCAGTTTGCAGATAGAGCTCTGCACAGTCATTTATTTTCCCATCTTTGCACATTATTCTTAGCATCTTAACTCAAAAATACACAAACTGCTTTGACAATTTTGCCAATTCTGATTTGTAACATTTTCCTCTATGATGTAATGATCAACTAATTTAGAGGTTAAATTCCCAAGTTTCTTGAATTGTCTTGTATATAAAAATTACAAAAAGAATTTTATACTTTAAAATCAAATCCTCTTGCATATTTTCAAGCTTAAAACATAAAATGCCTATGCACTTTGTAAAAACATTTTATCCTTCTGCCTGTGTTGCTTTTGCATAAAGTTGGTAGTCTTGTTAAAAATGCTACACTGAAGCCTAGCATTGAAAGTGAAAGGTGCTTTTCTGAGTTTAGGTTACACCAAATTGTTTAGTGGAGTTCATGGTTTTTACTCTGTCTTATTGTACATCTGATCTGGGAGTATTTGATGTTGGCACTGAACTCAAAAATTGTAATGTTCCTCCAGTTCCAAGTTCCTGTTCCATAAGTTATTATCTTGGGTGCAATAAAACTGAAGTAAGTAAAAACTGACGATTTTAAAAATGGTGCTTAAGATCTATTATTTTCCCCCTTCAGTTCATTCACTCTTTGAACCTCAGTGAGAAAGCCTTGCTTAAGTTTAGGAGTGTAATCTAAATAGCGGATGTCAGAGCACACTATTACCATGGTTTCAGTGACTTTTTTTTGCTGTTGTATCACTAGTTTAGTTTTCTAAAGTTGTTTATTAGAGGATAGGCTCCACAAACTCACCTATAGTCAAATTCTTACAGATTTGTATTCCAGATAAACTGCATAATTGCCATTCTGTCCCTGAACCTTTATTTATAAACTTCCTCATTGTATTCCAGGCATTTTGTACTCCTCTGTTGTAACTTCTTCATTTCTTTCAAAGCTCTTAGATGGCCAGCTGGCCCAGGAAAATGACATGTCTTAGAAAATGACACATCTCTCTGAAATAGCTAGTTTTGTATTCAGCTCCTACACTTTTGTGAATTGAACACGGTTACTGTAATAAAGTTACTCAAATGACAAGAGCAGCTTTATTGCTCTAAAAATATACTCTTCAATTAAAATTGAATTTTAACTTGTATTTACCCTGTCATCCCTTTCGCTTTCTTTCTCATTTTTATATTTGAAATGTTTCATTCTGCTTCTGTTCCACCTGTGCTTTTTGTACCTTTATTTCTTTTAAGATGGTACTAAAATGCTTTGACTTTTGCCTCTTGAATTCTGTTATCCGTTTGGAGGTGAAAACTATTTTTAAAATCACCTGATTAACTAAAAAATGTTTGAAAGATTATTTGTTTAACCCTGTCAAAAGCCATAATAGTGATGATTGACATGGTTCCATCACTCAGATGACTATATCTATTTCTGAGTCATAAAACGCATCAATACAAAAAGGGCTGCGAGCAAGTGAGCTATCCTCAAAGAAGAGTACTAAGAAACATATTTCTGCAGTTTGTGAATTCACTGCTATAGTTCTCTGTTAAAATCATTTGAGCTTTGTAGATGAGGTTGTCCTTGACATTTCGAGCATGTCTCCCCATGGTCCTGGCTTCTGGGAGAGTTGCCACAAGATCTCTGTCTTCACTCTCAACCTCCTCAGATCAGGAGAATATATCAGCTTCTCCATGTTCTTGATTGGCAATTCTTCTCACCTTTGCAATGCTATGTGTGCAGGACTTTGGAAGCGTATTTTGAGCAATCTTATGGTGTACTTCACGATTGCCCTTCTTGAGCAGTGTGCTGTGTTGTAATGCTCTTTTGCAGGACTTTGGGGATGACGCACTGGTGTTCTAAACCATGTTCTGAGGGTATAGCCCTTGTCACCCAGGATCCAACCCTGCTCTTGAGCACGGGCCTCAAATAGCTGTGGCAGCTGGTAATTCCTTAAGATGTATGTGTCGTGGGAGCCCCTTGGAAATGAGCACACACCTGCATTATTCCGATAGTCACAAACAACTAGATGATTAAGGGAGTGAAACTCTTTCTGATTTACCAATGAGGCTGGCTGTTGCCAGTGAGGCCACGTGTGCAGTCGATTACACCCTTTACCTGTGGGAACTGCCTGATGGCCCTGGGGTCAACGGCTCTAGCAGCCTGGCTATCAGCGTATGTTGAGAATCAAATGAATTTGTTGGTCCTTCTGAAAAGGTCATTTGTCACCTCCAGTATGCACTATGTGGTGCAGCCTGGGAAATTCCAGATGTTCCTTTTGGAGCCCTGAAACGAGCCACTGGCATAGATGTTTAGGTCCAGAGTTACCTTGAGGGTGACTGGCATGGGATTCCCTCCAAAGCTATGGGGCTGCAGGTCTTGTCGGAGTGCGCATAGGTCAGTAACTGCCTCTCGAGAAAGCTTTAGTTGTCTCTGAAATTGTCTCTTAGACATCTGCAGGTAGTTGGTGCGTGTTCCGAACACACTAACACGCCAATGCTCTTCAGCGATGAAGACGGCCCTGGTTGAGTTCCTCCTGACCTCCCTCTCCCTTGGCTGGTAATGGTTGATGGTCTTGTTGCGGTGTGACCAAGGCCCTCTGGTAAATCCTCTCCTCCACCTTCCAAGGTTGTGAAAAGATTGGATGTATGGGACTCATTGCAGATCCACGAAATGAACTATGAAGAAGGCAGGCAATGACATGAGCACCTCTGTTGACATTGCTTTCGCTCTTAGAGCAGCTGCAGTTGACCATTGGGAATGCATGACCCTCCAAGGTGCCACACCCAGAGCTCCTTCCATCCCATAGTGGACTCCCCCCACAACAACCTGATCTCTTGTGAGTTAAAAGTTTCCAGAAGCACCTGATCTCCAGCAAGGTAGCAATTTCCCTGGCACCCATGTCAATAGACACCAACACTGTGACCTTACAGCTGGATCTGCTTTGCTTCGAACTCAGGTTCTCTTCTCTGACTGTGATCTTTTATGTATGGTGCAGCTGCCTCCCTTGGACACACAGGACAAGACTACTACAACAATGGACCCTGCCCTACATGAACCTTGTTCCTTTCAAAAACCAACTCTCCACCTGCCCCTAAATGTACTAGTTCCTTGCTATGCTGTAGCTTGAGGACCCAAGCACAGTCCCCACCTTCTTGCCCAACTGCTGCGTCGTTTGAGAACCCAAGCACCACACTCTCCACCCTGGCCTCATTGTTGGCACTATCTTTCCCTACTAAAGTTCCGTGTGCTGGTACGTTGGACAAAGACAAAACCTCTCCTCAAAAACAAAGATTGAACAATGCTGCCTGCTGCATGCCACCTTCAAGCTATTGGGAAAGGAGAGACACAAGTTTCCCACACGCCACTAACTCAATCTCGAAGATAGGACTGAATCTGTTATGCTTCCCAATTAATGGATATTCATGGCATGCAAATATAATACAAGTGGGAACCCGCCACAGGAGGGCCTGAGGCCCGACACGTCACAAACACGCCGCTGAATTAATCATGCATCTCAACCCGCTGTTGAGAAATTGAAATTTCAGCCTCCGTCTAATTCACTCGCCCCACGTGCCACGTATCTCGCTCTTGCAGGCTCCATAAAATCCCCTCTTAAGGACTGTGGCAGTTCAAGAAGGCAATGTGTCACACCAACACTTCAAGACCAACAAAAGCAACTGAAGATGGGCACTAGATTGCCCTAGGGACTGTTGCCTTAGACTGAGAGCAAATGAGTTTGACTAGATTTAAAAAATACAAGTACAGTATTTGCCCCACAATGCAACCAAGTTGCCTCCTGTGTTGTTGCTGTCTTGTGTTTTGTTTACTGCAATGGATAGTTTGAAAAATAATCATAAATATTGAATAAGTTTATTATTTACAGCAATGTGGATGATTCTTGGTGACCAAGAGAGAAGCTATGATGTAACTAAGGCTTTACAGTTTGAAAAGAGGCATTTAAAGTGGGGACCTTTTGGATGTGCACATGATACTGAAATGAGTTGAGAACATATACTTGGCATGTTTTGAGATACAGCAGGACAAGAAGACACAGGTGCAGGTTGTGAAGGAGCTGGCAATACTTTTTCTTACATGGTTAGTACTTTTTTTACACAGTACATTTTTATGCACAATAATCAGTAACTGAGCAAAACAGTAACACAGGCAGTAAGAGAGAGACTATATTCTCTGACTTGCTGTGTTTGACGCCATGGAGGATTGTATTTGCTTGGCTGACTTTTAATGCCCTCAGGGCTCAGCAATGAAGAGTATCATCCACATCCCAAAAAGAAATATTAAGAAAAGAGAAAAGCTAAGAGCATTCATAATGGACAATTAACAAAAGACAAAGGATACATAAATAAAAGAACCCCATTTTCCTCCCATCTCCTTGCTCAGCTGTAAATCACCTCTTGGATACTTGACCATCCATCTGCTCCCCTCACATTCCTTTCATTTTCCCCAAGGGCCGATGGTGAGGGACCAAAGCCCTCTTCATAAGTCCTGACCTGAGACGAGTAAGGAGTGATCAGACTGATGTCTTTGAAAAGTATGAAGGCTTATAAGAAAGTAAATAGTGATTGTTTCCACTGGTCTGCCAGCTAGTAATAAGAAGGCACAGTTTTAAAGAATTGAGGGGGAAATTAGTAAAATTTATTTACATGGAAGGTGTTAGAATGTGGAATTCTTTCCTGCAGACTATTTTTGAAATTGCTCATAAATTATTTATGAAAGGAATTAGATAGTTGCTTGAAAATGATAAATGTTAATGGGTAAGAAGGAGCGAGTAGGAGAGTGGCGACCTGGCTACATTGGAGAAATACAGCAGGGCATATATTTTGGGCACATAACCTGTTTTTTGCTGTAACACTCTGAATGTATGTTTTGTTTGTACATCAGTTCTGTACTATTTCAGGTGACTTGCTACCAGGCTGTGTCAATATTACTTTTGATTCAGTTTATTTGAGGTACATAAGAATATATTAAGCTGGCTTCTCAAATTTCTTTCCTCATCTTCAATTTATTCCCCTTAAGTGAGAAAATGGTTGGCTTCTGCTTGGTGCTTTATCCCTATTTCATCAGATAAGAAACCTGAGGTGTGATCTTTCAACCTACCAGATTGTATGTAGGCATCTACACTGCCCTTCTGATTGACTAGCTGAATATTTTTAGTCTATTTATTCATTATGGTTGTAATGTAGGAAAAAGCATGCAAACTTCATGCTGTATTTAGTCATACAGCTGATTAAGTCATGAGGCAACTGGTCAATTTACAAATTTGCCTTAGTGAAGGATCTTTTCAGCATACTTTCCCTTTATGCATAAACTCCTCAAGTTAGAGTTAGGTCATTGAGCAGTGAAATCAAGAAGTACTTTTTCCACAAAAAGGGCAGTGAGAACATGGAATTCTTTTCTTCCGAAAGGTGCTGGGTCAATTGAAACTTTCAAGACTGAGAAAGATGCAATTTTATTCAGTAATACATCAGGAAATAGATCAAAGATGGGTAAATAGACATGAGTTACATGATCTAATTGAATGGTTGAGCAGGCTCGATGGGTGGAATGGCCTGCTCCTATACCTATGTTGCTATATATGAAATGAAGGAAAAAGCTAATTAAAGTCTAATTTGGTAACCAAGTTTAAAGAGGGTTTTTTCCTTTATAATGGGTGGTGTGTTTCAAGTAGAGAGTTAATTAAACAGAGGTCATCGGAGATAAGACGACCAGTTTTCCTTTTCTAACAAAATCTCTTGCTTCTTTGCTGCAGCCATGGCAGGTTCTCTATGAACACATGCAGGATCATTTCACTCTTTTAGAACTGTTAAAAGGATAGCCTAGTTAACTAATAAATTCCAGCTCACCAAGCCAATTACAAAGATTTTGCTAATCCAAATTACATTAATAAGATTGCTTACTGATATTTGGTTTTTACTATAAAATGTATGCCTGACTGCCTCTTGAGAAATCTGATGTCATCTTACATGTGGATACAAAAACTTTGCTGAAATTTGTTAATTGTACAGTGCATTGTGACCACGACCTGATGAGATTGCTGGATTTGTCCTGCTGCTTGCACCACATGTTTGCAGGCATACAGTGATGAGATGCAATGTCAACACTGTCTGTCTAGGAGATGTGCTTGGCTAGATTCTATGGAGTACAGATAGTGCAGCCTGTATCTGGAGTGAACTATATCAGATTCTGCAAAACTAAAAACAAAGCACTCTGTATGTAACTGTGTTACCAGGGAATGCCAGTAGATGTCAATGTTTGTATATATATTTACACTGAAGAAATCAAATGTAATTGCTTTAAAATGGTTTTCCTCACATAAAATAAACGCACCCGCTGGGCCTGAAAAAAACTCTACATGATTGACCTCCTGCCTTGGAGATGTTATGTGAAGAAATTAAATTAAAAGGGCATTAAATGGCATCCATTCCAGTTGAGGGAGATTGCTTCCAGGATCGGAGTTAACTTGCAGTAGAATGGAAAGTAAGGCCACCTTTGATGATTTTTCTTTTAAAATTAGTGATAAATTAATTTGTTTACCTGCTGCCTAGTACATAAGAAACTGGCTTTATAGTGCTGGATACTAAAGCATAAGATTAGTAAATATATTTTTTCTTAAAAGTTAATACACTGTGGAGATGCTAATGGAAGCTTGATTATATTTTTATATAGCCAAGAAGTGCAGCCTGAAATACTAAATGATGCTGGTGATTATTAAAGTCATACTGAACTGCACAACGTGGTACTTTTTTACTGATTCAGATGATAGAGATGTTTGATGCATAAGTGCTACAAATTGTTGAGTATATTAAGATCTTGCATGAAAATTGGGTTAGTCATGTATGGTAAAAGAACTCGTTTTAAATCTTCATCTTTTCTTCATGTAGAAGAAGAAAACCTGTGTTCTGACCATGTCTGCCTGTTTGTGATTGTCATTGATTTGGCAGCCAACTGAAAATGTTTAATTCAATTTTCACCAAATTGATTCTTGCTTTCCCTTTTTAAAAAAAAAAACTGGATTCCTTTCAATTTAGGTAAACTAGCAAATGTTCCCATGCCTAAACTGTTAGCTAATAGTTTAACCTCCATTCTTTGTTTTCTGTAAACATGTAAGTGATTTCCTGTCATTGGGCATCTTTTTCTTTAAAGAAGCAGAAATGGTAGGAATTGTCAGTGTGCCAAATGGGTGTATAAATATTCTGTACTTGACTACCAAGTTGTGAGGTGAGTAACTTAAAGGTTAATATTTGCTGAATCATCCCGTAGTCCGAACTTTCAACTGATCACATTTCTGAAAATGTGCATGCATGTGCACGTGGTAAGCAAAAACTGTAGGATGGACTGCCTAGCTGGGTTAAAGTAGTAAGTAGGGAAGACTGAGTGTAGTGGTAATGTCACTAGACTAGTAATCCAGTGTCCTAGGCGAATGTTCTGGGAACATGGGTTCAAATCCCACCTTGGCAACTGGTGGAATTTAAATTCAATTAATTAAAAAAACCTGGAATTGAAAGCTCATCTCAGTAATGGTGACCACGAAACTATCATCGATTGTTGTAAAATCCCATCTGGTTCACTAATGTCCTTGAGGGAATGAAATCTGGCGTCCTTACCTGGCTTGGCCTACATGTGACTCCAGACCCACAGCAACGTGGTTGATTCTTATCTTCAATCTGAAATGGCCTGGCAAGCTCCTCAGTTCAGTTAGGATTGGGCAACAAATGCTGGCCTTGCTAGTGATGCCCACACCCCATGAAAGAATTTTTTAAAAAATTGCTGAGCCATGTGCAAAACATTGTTTTCAGGAATCTCAGTTAGCTGATCTAAACTGGGGTTGTAGTAGGGACTCTGTAATTTGACTTGCTACTCCTTGGGGCTAGTGAGGAAAATTCAGGTAGGACTCTTTTAACTGAATAATGAACTGTATCGTAAATATAATTTAGGTTCAAGATATTGAGTCAGACATGATTGCATATGTACTTGAAAATTAATTTGTTTTATTTATGGCAGGCTTCACTTATCAACAAAGCAGAAATATGACCACAGCACTAAAAAGACATTGGATTACATACCACTATTACATCCACATTTACATCCACATTTACTCCCTCCACTACTGACGTACACTGACTGCAGTGTGTACCATTTACAAAATGCACTGCAGCAACTTGTCAAGCCTCCTTCAACAGTATCTTCCAAAACCCACAATCTCTACCACCTAGAAGAACAAGGGCAGCAGATGCATGGGAACACCACCACCAGAAGTTGCCAGCCAAGTCACTCAAGCCAGTCTTTACAAGAGGACAGTGATTATCTTTGTCCTGGGAACTACACCAACTGAACTTATTTGTAGCTCCCCACCTAGGTGTAGTCTTGCTCCCTTTATACCTTTTGACAGCTTTGGCCAGAACCCTCTTTTTGTTTCCCTTTAGATGAGCTTTGTCTCATTTCTCTGGAGAAATGGCACTGCCGTTAGGAACAGGGGTAGGCCATTTGGCTTGTTGAGCCTACTCCCTCATTCAATTAGATAACATCTGATCAGTTTCCTCAATGCCACTTCCTGCACTATTTCCATACCCCTTGATGTCATTATTCTCCAGAAATGTTTCTGTCTTGAGCATGCTCAATGAATGAGCTTCCACAGCCCTCTTGGGTAGAGAATTCCAAAGATTCACCACCCTCTGACTGAAGAAATTCCTCCTTATCTCAGTCTTAAATGGCCTACCTCTTATCCTGAGATTATGTCCCCTGGTATTGCTGATTTTATACTTTAAATATCGGGAAGACCGAAGACACTATCTTCAGTTCCTGCTCCAAACTCCACTCCTTAGGCAGTTGTCAGGGAGGTGAATGAGTCAGGAGCTGAGACTAAATCAGACTGCTCAGCATTTTGGTGTCATATTTGATCTAGAGTTAAGCTTCCAGCCACATCACTAGGACTATCGATTATCTTGATAATGTGGCCCCTGCCTCAGCTCATCTGCTGAAACCCTCATTCATGTTTTTGTTACCTCACAACTTGACCATTCTAACACATGTTTGGCTACCTTCCTGCATTCTATCCTCTGTAAACTTCAGGTAATCCCCAAAACTCTGCTCCCCATGTCCTTACTTGCATCAAGTATCGTTCATCTGTCACCTGTGTGCTCACTGACCTACAATAGCTCCTGGTCAAGCAACGTCTTGATTTTAAAATTCTCTTCCTTGTATTCAAATCAATTAATGGCCTTGCCCTTCTGTATCTCCGTAATCTCTTCCAGCCCCACAACACTTCTGCGTTCATCTAGCTCCTGGCCTCTTGAGCATCTCTGATTTTAACTGCTCCACTATTGGTGGCTGTGCCTTCAGTTACTGAGGCCCAGGCTCTGGAATTCCGTCCATTAACCACTCCAGCTCTCTACCTCCCTTTCTTCCTTTAAGACTCTCCTGTTACAGACAGGAGAGAGAGGCAAAACTGAACTCCTTTATTTTCTCGCCATCTGTCTGTAAGCAGAGGTGTTTTTGCTTTAAAAATAGGCTGTGGTGCTTATTTCAAAAAACCCTTTGTTCATGTAGTTAATTTTTAAAGTAACTCGCAGCAAACGCTTAGGATTAGGATTAAATCGGAAGCTTAGTTTATTCACACATTCAAATTCAGGGCGATAATTGCAACTTCACACACAGTAAGTGGGCTAGAAAAGAAGGGGTTTTACAATTATGAATAACTTAACAGTAAAAAAGAACCATAGAAATAGATATCAGTTCATGTGATTTCTAGAGTCCAGAAAGTCCAAATCCAGAGGGGGTGCCCTCACAGAGAAGTTCCAATTCTGATGGGTTCCTGGCTGAAGGCAGAAGTGCAGAATTCTATTAAAGACGATGGCGGCGCTGTGAGATGAGGTTGATATTCCAAACTTGGTCTGCTTGGCAGGTGGTGGCCAGTGGCTTCTAGATAAACAAGCTTCGGAGAGGGCTTGCTGCAGGTTGCTTGGTCAGCCTTGAGTCCTGTAGTCAGATGGTTGCAGGTTGGAGATAAATCTGCAGACTGGCCTGCTTCTGTGTTCTCAACTGTATATAGGGATTTCAAAATGGTCACTCCAGTCATGTGCCCTCCTTCCTCCACAATGATTTCATAAAGGGATGTTTATTTGGTGTCTGGATCTGGCATTTGTTTTGTAGCTTATAATGTCGCAGTCATTAGCCTCTGAAAGAGTCATCATCCATATTGATGACCCTGTTTTGGGTATCTTTTGACTTGGTAGACCATTGGACGCACCAGAGGGGTAAGCTTATAAAGATGCAAATGACATCAATTTCCTTTTAATAGTTCCTTTTTGAACTTGACTTTGACAGTCCTAAGTGTGCAATTCCATGAGCAACATGTCATGGCATGTTTCCAATGCAATCCCTATAATGCCTAGTGGCCACCTTACAATTCCAGATATCAGGTGATTTGTGGTGGCCATCTTTTGGTTCAGCCAAGTTCAATTTTAAATAGGCAAAAAAAAAAGTTTGATTTACATAGTTCAGAATTTCTTTCATGCCTTAGGGATATGTCAGTCTTCAAAGACTTTTAGCTTTTGACCATCTGTCCTCCTCCTGAGGTCCCCAGCAGTACAGTTGCCAGTCTTCACCAATTCGATTCACTCCACGGAATGTCAAGAAATGGCTAGAGGCACTAGATATGGCAAATGCTATAGGCCCTAAAAGCATCCCAGTTGTAGTACTGAAGACATGTAGAACTAGCTGCGCCCTTTGCCAAGCTGTTCCAGTACAGCCTCAACACTGGCACCTACCCAACAATGTGGGAAATTGCCCAGGTATGTCCTGGTCACAAAAAAGAGAAATCCGATCCAGCCAGTTAATGACCCATCAGTCTACTCTTCTTCATCCGCAGTGGGATGGAAGGTGTTGTCGACCACGCTGAAGGCAATGGGAACCGGTGGGGCGGGGTGAGTGGGGTGGTGCTGATGGTGGGAAGACACCTCACTGGTTGGAGCCATACCTATTGCAAAGGAAGATGGTTGTGATTGTTGGAGGCCAATCATCTCAGCCCTTGGTCAAAGCTGTGGGCATTCCTCAGAGTAGTGCCCCCTGCCCAATCATCTTCAGTTGCTTCATCAAAATCCTTCCTTCCATCATAAGGTCAGCAGTGGGGATGTTTCTCATCACAGAATCACACAGTGCAGAAGATGCCCTTTGGCCCATCGAGCCTGCACCGATACGTGAGAATCACCTGACTTACCTACCTAATCCCATTTACCAGCACTTGGCCCATAGCCTTGAATGTTATGATATGCCAAGTGCTCATCCAGGTACTTTTTAAAGGATGTAAGGCAACCCGCCTCCACCCCCTCCCAGGCAGCACATTCCAGACCGTCACCACCCTCTGGGTAAAAAAGTTTTTCCTCACATCCCCGCTAAACCTCCTGCCCCTCACCTTGAACTTGTGTCCCCTCGTGACTGACCCTTCAATGAAGGGGAACAGCTGCTCCCTATCCACCTTGTCCATGCCCCTCATAATCTTGTACACCTTGATCATGTCGCCCCTCAGTCTTCTCTGCTCCAACGAAAACAACCCAACTCTATCCAACCTCGCTCCATAACTTAAATGTTTCATCCCAGGCAACATCCTGGTGAATCTCCTCTGCACACCCTCCAGTGCAATCACATCCATCCTATAATGTGATGACCAGAACTGCACACAGTACTCCAGCTGTGGCCTCACCAAGGTTCTATACAACTCCAACATGATCTCCCTACTTTTATAACCTATGCCTCAATTGATAAATGCCTTTTCTCACCACCCCACTCACATGATACTCCGCCTTCAGAGATCTATGAGCACACACGCCAAGGTCCCTTTGTTCCTCAGAACTTCCTAGTATCATGCCGTTCATTGAATACTTCCTTGTCAAATTATTCCTTCCAAAGTGTATCACCTCACACTTTTCAGGGTTAAATTCCAACTGTCACTTATCTGCCCATTTGACCATCCCGTCTATATCTTCCTGTAGCCCAAGACACTCAACCTCACTATTAAGCACCGGCCAATCTTTGTGTCATCCGCAAACTTACTAATCCTACCCCCCACATAGTCATCTATGTTGTTTATATAAATGAAGAATAATAGGGGACCCAGCACAGATCCCTGTGGTATGCCACTGGACACTGGCTTCCAGTCACTAAAGCATCCTTCTGTCATCACCCTCTGTCTTCTACAACTAAGCCAATTTTGAATCCACCTTATCAAGTTACCCTGTATCCCATGTGCATTTGCCTTTTTTATAAGTCTCCCATGTGGGACCTTGTCAAAGGCTTTGCTGAAATTCATATAAACTACATCAACTGCACTACCCTCATCTACACACCTGGTCACCTCCTCCAAAAATTCAATCAAATTTGTTAGGCATGACCTCCCTCTGACAAAGCCATGCTGACTACCCCTGATCAAACCTTGCTTCTCCAAGTGGAGAAAGATTCTCTCCTTCAGAATTTTCTCCTATAGTTTCCCTCCACTGATGTGAGACTCACTGTCCTGTAGTTCCCTGGCTTCTCTCTACAACCCTTCTTAAATAGCGGAACCACATTAGCTGTTCTCCAGTCCTCGGGCACCTCCCCCGTGGCCAGAGAGGAATTAAAAATTTGGGTCAGAGCCCCTGCAATCTCCTCCCTTGCCTCCCTCAGCAGCCTGGGACACAAATCATCAGGACCTGGAGATTTGTCCACTTTTAAGCCTGCCAACATCTCCAATACCTTGTCACTCCCTATATCAATTTGCTTAAGAACCTCGCAGTCTCTCTCCCCGAGTTCGATATCTTCATCCTCATTCTCTTGGGTGAGGACGGATGTGAAGTATTTGTTCAACGTTCTACTGATGTCCTTTGGCTCCACCCATAGATTGCCCCTTTGGCCCCTAATGGGCCCTATTCTTTCCCTGGTTATCCTCTTCCCATTGATATACTTATAGAATATCTAAGGTTTTTCCCTACTTTTACCAGCCAGAGCTTTCTCATATCCCCTCTTTGCTCTCCTAATTGCTTTCTTAAACTCCACCCTGCACTTTCTGTACTCCACTAATGCCTCTGTTGATTTGCTTCCCTTGTACCTGCTAAAAGCCTCCCTTTTCCTTCTCGTCATATCCTGAATATCTCTGGTCATCCATGGTTCTCTGGGCTTGTTACTCCTTCCTATCACCCTAGAGGGAACATGTTGAGCCTGTACCCTCCCCATTTCTTTTTTGAACGCCCCCCCCCCCCCCCTCCCCCCAACTGCTCTTCTGTAGATTTCCCCACAAGTAGCTGTTCCCCGTCTACCTTGGCCAGATCCTGCCTTATTTTACTAAAATCCGCTCCCCCCAATCCAAAACATTTTTTTGCAACTTGTCTATTTCTTTGTCCATAACAAGCTTAAGTTGTACCATGTTGTGGTTGCTATCACTAAAATATTCCCCCACCACCACCTCAGCCACCTGTCCGGCTTCATTCCCCAGAATAAGGTCCAGCATTGCGCCGTCCCTTGTTGGACCCTCTACATATTGACCTAAAAAGTTCTCCTGTGCACATTTCAAGAAATCCACTCCATCCAAGCCCTTAACACTATGTCTATCCCAATTAATGTTGGGAAAGTTGAAATCACCTAATATAATTACCCTATTGTTACTGTTTTTATACATCTCCACAAATTGTGCACATATTTGCTCCTCAATTTCCCATTGACTATCTGGGGGTCTATAATAAATACCTAACAATGTGGCTGCCCCTTTTTTATTCCTAACATCTACCCACAAAGCTTCATTCGATACCCCCCACAAGATATCATCTCTCCTTACTGCAGTATCATATTCCTTAACTAATAATGCAATGCCTCCTCTTTTACCCTCTCCCTTGTCTCGCCTGAAGATTCTACATCCCGGAATGTTGAGCTGCCAATCCTGCCCCTCCCTCAACCACGTCTCAGTGATGGCTGCTATATCACAATTCCACGTGTCAATCCTCATCCGTTTTACCTGTAAGTAGAGACCATCAAGCCTTGCCTTACTCCCTTGAAACTTAATGCAGCTGTACTCCCTCTGACTTGATTGTTTTACTGTTTTGTGATGTGTCCCTATTCTAACATTCTGTGTCCTCTCCCCCTGCTGAATTAGTTTAAACTCCCCCCAACAGCACTAGCAAACCCCCGCCCACAAGGATGTTAGTCCTGCTCTGGTTCAGATGTAGACTGTCCCGCTTGTACAGGTCCCACCTTCCCCAGAAACGGTCCCAGTGAACCAGGAATCTAAAACCCTCCCTCCTGCACCAACTCTTAGGCCATGCATTCATCTGCGCTATTCTCCTATTTCTGAGCTCGCTAGCACATGGCACTGGGAGTAATCCAGAGATTACAACCCGAGAATTCCTACTTTTTAGTCTACTGCCTAACTCCCTGAATTCTTGATGCAAGACCTCATCCCTCTTTCCACCTATGTCATTGGTACCAACATGTACCATGACCTCTGCCTTATCACCCTCCCCCTTCAGGATGCCCTGCAGCCGTTCAGTGACATCCCAGACCCTGGCACCAGGAAGGCAACACATCATCCTGGAGTCACCTTAACAGCCACAATGGTGCCTATCTCTTTCCCTGACTATAGAATCCCCTATTACTATTGCTCTTCCACTCTTCCTCCCCTCCTGTACAGATAGGCTGCTTGTGATGCCAGAAGCTTGGCTCTGTCTGCACTCCCTGGAGGAACCAGCGCCCTTAGCCTCCAAAATGGAATACCGATTTGCAAACGGGACCCCAGGGGACTCCTGAACTACCTGCCTGTTTCTCTTGGACTGCCTGGTGGTCACCCATTCCCTTCCTTCCTCGCGCCCCTTCAGCTGTGGTGTGACCACCTCTCTCTAAATGTGCTATCCACGATGCTCTCAGACTTGCGGATGCTCCACAGTGTCCCCAGCTGCCATTCCAGCTCTGAAACCCGAGCTTCCAGGAGCTGTAGCCGGACACACTCCGTGCACACATGCTGGTCTTGGGCACGGGAAATGTTCCTGGCTTCCCATGTGGAGCACGAGGAGCACAGCACAGCTTTGAGCTCTCCTGCCATGACTTATCCCTTTTCATTAAACCTTTTAAATCAATTACTCTAGGACCCTTCTTTCCTGATCCTCGTTACTACAGAATATACGAACTATAAACCACAAAAAGACCTTAAACTATAAGCGATAAAAGTAATAAATACTTACCTGACCTTGCCTACTACTTACCAGTCATTCCTTTCCTTTGTAGCCTCTACTGCTGCAGCAGAGCAAGACCACTCTCTGAAGATTTAAGAAGTTGGATACAAAGAAAAAAAATGCAAAGAGCACCTCTTCCCCTATGCACTGAATTCCCACTATGCACCAAATTGCCAATACCCACACTCACTCTGGCTGTGTCTCACTCAGGATGAGGTCTCTCCCCTGTTCGTGTGCAAGTACACTGATGATCGCACAATGTTCACCACCATTCACCAGTATGCTTGATTGGCTCTCCATATGCCACCTAAAACGTTCACTCTCTCCACCACCAACGCACAGTGGCAGCAGGGTGTACCATCTACAAGATGCACTGCAGCAACTCGATAATGCTCTTTTGACAGCATTTTCCAAGCCCATTAACTCTACCACCTAGGAGAACTAGGAACGTAGACACAAAAGCAAAATACTGTGGCAGCAGCTGCATGGAAACTCCATCAGCTGCAAGTTCCCCTCAAAGCCACACAGCATCCTGACTTGGAACTATATTGCTGTTCTTTCACTATTGCTGCATCAGGAATCTGAAACTTTCTCCCTTACATCACTGTGGGTGTACCTGCATCAGTTGGACTGTGGCAGTTCAAGAAGGGGGCTCACTACCACCATTTTGAGCAATTAGGGATGGGCAACAAATTCTGGCTTTCCCTTGTGCTCACATTCCATGAATGAAAAAATTGCCTCATATGGCTCAGTGTCCAGGTTTGCCTTAATGCTCCTGCAAAAAGCTTTGGGGTCTTTTATTATGTTAAAAAATGCTATTTAAATGTAAAGTATTGTTATGGTGTCTTTCTAACACAAATTTAAACAAGTACCTTTCAACCAGAACATTCTCACCTTTTTCAAGTAATTGTTTGACTTTAGGAATCTCTCAACTTTATACGCGTCAGCAGACCAATTTCATATGTCCAACCGTTGCATTCTCCATTAGTGCATTTGCATATTACAATTTGTTTGTTTCTGATATGGTGCTCTCACATTCCGGATGTTGATTAAGTATTTCAAAATATTGCACTTTAAAATGACATTGTTACTCAAACAAAAAGGTCAACTTGTACACAACTACAATATGCTCGGTAGCGTATTGATACATAAAACAAAGATTGCAGTATTATATTAACAAACTCCATCAAATGCCACAATTACTCTGATTAACTGTTTACATTCCAGTTTATTTCATTCTCAGAAGTTATTCAACAGTACTCTGATTTACTATCTAGGAACCCCTGCTGGAAATGTATGCATGTGGATAATAGATACATGCTGGATTGGGCTTGACTGACACTACCTGCCATTAAGCAGCCTGTTGTCATTCACTTTCTCAGAACACATGTGAAGAATGGCCATTTAGATACAGATTTCCCATCCATGGTGTGGTTTCATGAGGTATGCTCTGGTTGGTTTAAAATCAAACCTGCCCTTTGCTGTTTGCTATGGAGCCAGTCTCCCTCATAATTAGGTTGCAGAGCATGGTAAAAGGGGCAATTGCTTATAAAAAGTTGGTAGTGTGTCCTTTTGTAACATTGGAATTTTTGATAGTGAAAATAAAGCTCATTCAAGTGCTTCATATGAATTTTAATGATGTATGGTGAGACTTTCAACCAGAATTTGTTCTTTTTAAAAGCTGGAAAACTGGGTGACTTAAAGAATGTGTTGGTGTCCTCTGTTTAACTGTGCAACGAATTGGGTAACAGTACATTTTTAAGATTTTATATCTGAATTTGATTGCCTACTTATTGCTACTAGATCTAAAGTGGCATAATCTTTTCAAAAACAGTTTTCTTTTACTGAGTCAACCAAGGTAAATGTAAAAACTGTATCTACTGATTGAACTACAAACATGAGATGTCTGTAATGTGCAGACTTCAATTCAGCACAAGTGACATTCATCACTGATTTCAGAATACTGTATTGTGAGAATGGCACATTTGTTTATGTGATTAAGAACTTAATCACCAAGGATGAATAAATACAGAATTCCAGTCATACAATAAATGGAGGGACGGATTTCACATGCTTGTGTCAGCAATATTTATGCCAAAAATTACAGATTTGTAGCAACATTCAGTTTCCATTTGCCACAACAATGAAAATTTGGGCTGTAGTTTTATTGATGCCATTTAGTGATATTTGCATACTTGTATACAATTTGACTCAAAACATTAATTGTTTGACAGTGATTTTTAAAAAAATTATCATTTTGCACAATATTGTCTAAAGGTGGCTACTATACTTTTGTGCGTTTCACATCACTGGTTTAAAAAAATCTTATTGGAATTGTTTTTCTGCTCTTTTCCCTACCCCAAAAATTAGTCCTTCAAGTTGTTAGCATAGTATAAAGTGTGTAATGCAGGCAAACCGTCAGCAAATATTGGAACAGATTCACATGCAACTATAAAATGTTGTACACGAATTTAGTAAGTGTGACCCAATGATATATAATTTCTGTTGGCTGATATGCTTTACTTCATGGCGGTCCATTGTTCTATTCCAGAGAACCAGGTGGTGAAAGGTAAAGCTAGAGCCAACCTTAACATATGTCTAAACTTTTATTTGCAGAGACACGTTACAAACATGCACCTTCAAAGACCACAGTTTCTTTCTGCTCCTATATATAAGAGTACAAGTGAATCCCCAGTTGATGCCCATAGCCTGAACACAATTAAACACTCAGGGGGAAACTTGGCCTATGGGCCAATACCTTTATTTTTGTACTCTGATAAAGAGAATAAGATGTACCAATCTCAGCAGTAAGAGGTCCAGTAACACTTTGGGGTTTTTTAAAATTAAAAGCAGAAGTTTTATTAACAAAAAAAAATTAAGTTTACAAGATTACAGTTACATAATTAAGGTTAGTCTTACAAAACATTCCCCCAAAACTCTTGTGGGTTTGACCACATATGAAATCTAATAACATCACACAAGGCAGACTGTTGCAGCTTCAGTAATGACCTGTACCCTCTTCCACTTTGCTATGGAATTCACTTGCCCAGGACTTCTCAACAGCTCCAGCTATCTCCAGCCATCTCCAGCTTAATGGCTTGACAACTATTCAGCTCAATAGCTACCCAAACCAGCTATTCGTAGTTGCTCTAATATACCTTTATCCCCTTTCATCTCAGTCCCATTGTTCTCACCCCATTTGAAATTCAAACCCTTCCAAATATAAGATCTTTCATGTTTCCATCTTGTCTTTGCTTTTGGGTCAATAAAAATATATTATCTCCACTACTATTTACCTATGGACTCCTGCAAGATGCAAGCATTTTCCTTGTTACCTCTGATTCTCCTTTGAAATTCAACAACCTTCCAACTTATCTAAAAATGCTAATATGAGATCTAACCTATTGTACCTCAAATTTAACACCTTTAACCTTTTCATGTTTCCAAACACCCAGACAGCCTGACTCCTATCAACCACTTGCCTAGCTTAATTAAATCTCTCACACGGATAGCCAGCCTTCTTTACAGAATAACACAGTATTCCCCAAAATATTTTTTTAAAAGTCCATTTTCACAACAGTGCCTTGGAGTTACTAAAATGGGGTCACAGTCCTAATTTTGCTCTTTCATTCCCTTTGCCTGACATGATTTTGACATGTTGCTACCTCTTAACCCACTTGCCACAAAACCAACTTGATGTTGCTGCCTCCCCAACCTCTTCAGATTGCAAAATTGCTCCAGAACCAAAGTTGATTTTGAAAGCGCAGATAGACTTGACCCAATAAGTTCAGAAAGCCTTACCCAATAATAGCAGGGAATGCCGCTTTGGGCAATCTGGAGGCTGGGCTTCGAGGCTTGTGCTTATGAGAGTTGGGTTGTGGCACAGAAAAGGAAATTTATTGACACTGTCTCCCCAAAAGTACTTGGCTGTATTTTAAATACTGCAAGTTTCCCAAAGTCACTGCTTGAGAAATCCCTCTAAGAAATTCCAACTGAGCACCCATCGCCCCCTCCTGCCCGCACCTTCCTCCTGCTCTGTCAAAACTCCCACCTGCAAGCCTCTCTTTCCTATTTGCAATCCAGAATATTTTCCTTTGTGCCTGAAGTTTATTTTTTAAAGTAAGAAATAAAATTTACAACATGAAACTAACTATTTATGAATTTGGGACCAAAAATATAATTAATGCTCATACAGTACACTCTGACAAAAACATAATTTGACTTATTCAATGACTATATTATCAGTGGCCCTGATAATCTATATTATATTGCATAAAACAACAATATCCGCTGAATCACTGAGCAACCCCATAGGAGAGGCTTGTCCTGTTGTAGATCAAGTATATAGCACTTTGATAA
Source organism: Cetorhinus maximus (assembly GCF_964194155.1). Taxonomy (NCBI): domain Eukaryota; kingdom Metazoa; phylum Chordata; class Chondrichthyes; order Lamniformes; family Cetorhinidae; genus Cetorhinus; species Cetorhinus maximus. The sequence continues at coordinate 53,916,459 of NC_135900.1, forward strand.
TCTTTCAACTTCAACTTCTGCAAATAACATTCACGCCACACAGATGCGCCAGGTAATGACTGTTTACAACAAGAGAGAGTCTAACCACCTCTCAGAATCATAGAATAGTCATTTGGTTAATTATGTCTGTGCCAGCTCTTTGAAGCAACTGTTCAATTAGTCCCACTCCCCTGCTGTTTCCCCATAGCCCTGAAAACTCTCCCCGTTAAAGTATTTATTCAGTTCCATTTTGAAAGTTGTTATTGAACCTGCTTCCACCAACCTTACAGACAGTGTACTCCAGATCATAACTTGCTGCATAATTTTCTTCCTCCCCACCCCCCCCCCCCTCATGTCACCTCTGATTCTTTTGCTAATTACCTCAAGTCTGTGCCCTCAGTTTACCAATGCCACTGGACATGACCATCATGACCCCACCATCAACAACCTGGGGATCGCATTGACCAGAAACTCAATTGAGCTCAACTTCCAGTACAAATAGCTTCTCTTTGTTTACTGTATCAAAACCCCTCATAATTTTGAACACCTTTATTAAATATCCGCTTAACCTCTGCTTCCGTGAGAACAATACTCACTTCCAAACTCCCTCATTCCTGGTTTAATTCTGGTAAATTACTGAAGAATTGGGCATAATTCTCTAGCTGAGGTCTAACCAGTGATTTATAAAGGCTTAGCATAAGTTCCTTACTCCTGCACTATACACCCTTTGTCTGGCTTTTTGTTGATAATACACATCTCAGTAACTTTCCACTTGGTCAAATGGATGCCAATGTTATATAATAATAATAATAATTATTATTATTCTCTATTAGAACACGGTAGATAAATGGGAACTGTCATCACCTCAAATTCCCATCCTTCTTCATTGCTGGACCCTGGAACTCCTTGCCTAACAGCATTGTGGAAGTATCTTCACCATTTTGTCTGCAGCTTTACTGTAGCTTTACAAGAAGGCGGCCTATCACCACCTTCTTGGAGTGGGCAGTAAATGCTGGCCTTGCCAGTGATGCTCATATCCTGAGAATGAATGAATAAAGATCCGTTGCACACAGTTCCTATGGTCTACCTCCTATACCTGGAGTATCTGCTTCTGTATTTTATATTTTAAAAAAGCAAGAAATAGAATTGCCAGCCTAAATGAACAATTTTCAATAATTGAGGCCCTGACTTTCAGCTTCCATCCAAATAAGCACAGAATCATTAATACTTTCAGCCTTGAATTCAGTAGCACTTGTAAAGTACGCTCATAAAAACATAACATAAGGCAGAATTTCACTTGGAAGTGTACCAGGGAGATGTAACAGGAAGACATGTCATTGAATGATGAGAAGAGTGATAAGAGTGCATTGAATAAACTAAACAAACTCAAATGATAAAACCCCTGGTCTGGATGGATTACGAATCTAGGCAAGAAATGGCAGAGGCATTCTTACACATATTTAATAATTTATTAGAAAATGGCATAGTGCCAGAGGACTGGTGGATAGCTAATGTAATTCCTATGTTTAAGAACAGAACATATCCAGGGAATTATAGACCAGTCAACTGGTGATAGGAAAAATAATGGTCTACTGACAAAAGGAGAGAATAGAAGAACATCTGGAAACAAAAGTATAATAATGAATAGAGGAGGATGGATTTCGAAAGGGAAAATCTTGCTTGACCAACTTTATTGAATTTTTTTGAGGAGGCAACAGAGTTGTCTGGATTTACAAAAGGCCTTGGATAAGGTTCCCCTTAATAGACTAATGAATAAGCTCAGCGAATGTGGAGTCAGGGACAGGTGGCAGAGTGGATTTCGAGCTGGCTTCAAGATAAAAGCAGAATTCAGAGTGGCAAAAGGTGGGAAGTGGTGTTCCAACTGGAACCAATGCTGTTCACAATTTAGATTAACAATTTGGACTTAGGAATCAAAAATATAATTCCTAAATTTGCGGATACCACCAAATTGGGAGGGATAGTCACTCTTAAGGAGGACTGCAGCATATTACAGGAGCACATTAATAAACTTGCAGAATGGGCAAATAATTGGGAAATGAAGTTCAGCACAGATATATATGAGGTTGAACATTTTGGTAGGAAGAATAGGGCGATCACTTATTACTTGGAAGGTGCGAGTCTAGGTGGCATAGAGGAACAATGGGATCTCAGAGTACATGTACACCAATCATTAACAGTTGCGCCACAGGTTAGCAAGGTCAATTTTTTTTTAAAAATGGAAACCAAGCACTATGTTTTGATTCTGGAGGGATAGAATTGAAATGTAGGTAAGTTATGCTAAACTTATATCCAACCTTGATTAGGCTACACTCTGGAGTACTGTGCCCAGTTCTGTTGTTATGCTGTGAAAAGGATGTGGAGGCACTGGAGAGGGTGTGGAGAAGATTTACAAGGATGATTTGGGAAATGCGTGTTTGTATATATATATATGTATCAAGCTTGGTCTCTTCTCTTGAAAAAAGGCTAAGGGATGACCTAATAGAGTATTTAAAATCGTGAAAAGTTTTGACAGCGTGGATATAGAAAGAATGTTTCCATTTGTAGGCAAGAGCATAACTAGAGGCCATCAACAAAAGATACCTGTGATCTATCCCACTGATTATTCCCATTAATAGGGAATTCAGAAGAAACTTCTTTACCAAAAGAGTGGTGAGAATGTGGAACTTGCTACCACAGGGAGTGGTTGAAGCAAGTAGCATAGATGATTTTAAGGGGAAGCTAAACAAGCGTATGAGGGAAAAGGGTTACGATGATAGCTTCTGCTTAAGGAAAAATGGGAGGAAGCTCGAGTGGACCTGTGTGGACTGGTTGGGGTGAAGGGCCTGTTGCTGTGCCGTATATCCTATTTTATGGCTTAGTTACAGTAAATCAGTGAGGTTGACACTAAACTAGCATTAATACCATAAAGTCTGGGGGTTGGTGGTTGTATGTGGGGCGGGGTGTGGAGGGGAGGAGAATGGGGAGTAGGGCAGGGAGTGTATTTTGTTTCTTGGTTATGTAGCAGTGACTGGTGTTATGATCCTGGACCAGACCTCAAGTTCTTGGCGCGATCCAGTTAGGGACCGAGAATGTTTTGTTTAAAGTGGACAAAGTTTGAGATTCAAGACACTTGCTAAGAGAATAAAGCCACACAATTCCATGTCTTTTGAACAAACAAAATAAACTTTACTGTACAAGGTCAAAAAGATGAAGCAATTTACAATATCTATCTTGTACCTCCTATTAACCCTGAATATTAGAATATATGTGAATAAACAGGCAAAGTGTGGTTGAACACACCACCTGTACAATAAATAGTGAATGCAACCAAGACACATCCCATGGAATTCTCAGCAACCCATGCAGACGTCAGTAAACACTGAGAGTCAACCAGTCTCGTTGAAGCTCTGTCTTCCTCGCGAGGGACTCCAAACTTTTCACTTCAGAAGATCAAGCCTATGAATTCCATCAAAGCCACCCTAACTCAAACTGCCTCAATGTCTGCACACCTCCCGGGGTTTCAATCCTCATCTCCTGAGATTCTGTTCCCTTGGGTTTACAAGACTGCACTCCAGCCTCTGCCTATTGGCACAATTTTGGCTCTTTATTAGCTGCCTAGTTTTACTGGCCTGGCACCTCCTGCTGGATTTCACCAAGCTGCATTCTCCCCAGTGACACCAAGCTTTGAATGGCTCCCAGGACTTCTCCTGAACCCTGACTGCACAGAGCTATCAAACAGCTCCTGGGGCTTCTCCTGAGCTCCAATGACACAGAGCCAGCTGACAGCAATATTTTTACTGCCTGGAGCCTGCTAACAGCAGCACCTTTTCAGTATGGCCCTTTTCCTTAAAAAACAAAAAACTACTGCGGATGCTGGAAATCCAAAACAAAAACAGAATTACCTGGAAAAACTCTGCAGGTCTGGCAGCATTGGCGGAGAAGAAAAGAGTTGACGTTTCGAGTCCTCATGACCCTTCAACAGAACTGAGTAATATTAGGAGAGGGGTGAAATATAAGCTGGTTTAAGGTGGGGGGGAGGTGGTTGTAGGGACAAGCTTGCTGTTTTATGATATTATTAACCCCTTAAGTCAACATGGCCCCAACCTTTTAAGTGTAATAGTCTTCAATCCACTTTCATTGTATTTATCCCATCTTCTACACTTAAACTTTAACCCTTCCAGAACCAGAAATTGCCTCTAAAATATTACTGTGAACCATGAACTTGGTATTTATAACATCGGGGAACTGGGGATGAAGAAAAAAATAACTATTCAAGATGAAAATTTTCTATGTCCTTCAGATACAAGGTAGATTTTTATTTTTATGTACGTATAGTGATCTTCTGTGGCATGCTTATGATCACTTGTAATGCATAATGTGTTATTCTGTTTTTGCAGTGGAACAGTGTTCCATTAAGGCTAAAAGTTGAATCACTAAGTGAGCTAGCTCAGGTCATTGTTATTAATTATTTGGTCAGGGAACTTTGGAGATTAGGAATTGTGGTGGTCACTGGTCAGTATCACCTAGCATTTCTTCTTCTGTTCTTTTTGTAGCTTTAAAAAAATTATTACTGTGATCTATGAAGCCACTTTGTTACATGTTACATGTCAGAATATCTTCAAATTGGCTTTGAGTAATACGAGTGGTATTGTATTTCCATCAGGCACCAAATTGATGCATCATGTTTTTGAACAAAGCGTTTTCAAGTCAGGGAACCGTGTGTGTGGGAACAGATGACACAATTCACGACAATTAAATTCAAGAGGTTTATGAACAACTTGATTGCCTTCAACATTAGTTGACAGCCTTAAAATCAGTTACTTGTATACATTTTAATGTAAAAGAAAGCTTTATACTTCTATGTCAGCAAAAGGCTCACTGCTCATGTCCTTGATTGGAACTATATTAACATAAGCAAATAAAGGCAGTGCCACTTCCTGCCAGAGTTATGAGAAATTGATTTGCAGATGACAAATTATCAATTTTACATCAGTATCTCTAATAATATCACAGGATAATTATTTAGAACATTTTTGTTATTCAAGAATTCACATTAATCAATAAATTATTTTAAACTGCATTAGAATTTCAACAGATTCAAACAAATTGTTACATTAGCATGATGAGTAAAATCAGTAACTGAAGGAATTAAATGAATGCGCAAGACCAGATTTCTAACTCTAATACTCTAGGTAGAACTGATAATATAAAACATAAAACATTCATTTCTTTTCATTGCTCTTCTTTCTCTCCCTTCAATCTAGAGCATTATTTCTGAAGTTTGAAAATGATTGTTATAAATTGCAACAAATATTCTGCATAGATCCCTGTTGCAGATTAAGGATTGCACAAATTGCTATTTAAAAGAATTCTTTTGTAAAAAAAAAACCCCACTAATTTTTGAGAAAAGTTACCAGAACTCCCCTCTAGAAGCGAATTTATTTTTAAAAAAAATGTAAGTTGAAAGATGTCGGGATGTGGGGAAAATTAATTAATTGAATAGCTCTTTCAAAGAGCCAGCAGAAGTGATATGGGCCAAATGGCCTGCTGTGTTGTATGATCCTTTGCAAGTATATAAGAATATAAAAAAATAGGAGCAGGAGTAGGTCATACAGCCCCTTGTGCCCTGTGTGCCATTTATACGACCATGCTGATCTGATAGTGGCCTCAACTCCACTTCCCTGCTTTCTCCCCATAACCCTTGACTCCCTTGTAACCTTTTATGTGGCATCTTATCAAATGACTTTTTGAAATCCAAATGCACTACATCTACCAGTATCCATTTATCCGCCCTTTTGTTAGATCTTCAAAGAACTCAGTATATTTGCGCTACTTCCTTAATAATAATGGATTCGAGCATTTTCCCAGTAGCCCATGTTAAGCTAACTGACCTATAGTTTCCTGCTTTGTTGCCCTCCTTTCTTGAAAAGGGGTGTTAAATTTGTAGCTTTCCAATCCACAGAACTTTCTAACATCTGGGGAAATTTGGAAGATTACAGCCAAATGCATCCACTATCTCTGCAGCCGTTTCTTTTAAGTCTCTCGGGCACAGGCCATTAGGTACAGGGGACTCACAGCCTTTAGTTCTATTAGTTTTCCGAGTATGTTTTCCCTAGTGAAAGTGATTGTTTTAAGTTGCACCCTCCCTTTGCCTCCAGGTTTTCTACTGTTTCTGTGATGTTTTATAATGGGCAGAATTTTTCTGCCGGTGAGCTGGGGGGCGGGGTCTGCTCGCCGATGCGAAAATGATGCGGGATGACTCAGGAGGAACCCCCAACGTCATCCTACCCCATTTAAATATTGAGGAAGGTGGGGGCACAGCGAGATCAGCTGTGTGCCCACCGACCTGCCAATGGCCAATTGAAGCCATTGACAGGGTAGTTAAACCAATTAAAGGCCAACCTTAAGGCTGGCGTGCAGGCCAGGAGCCCCAGCGGGCTTCTGAAAAAACATGAAACCTCATCCACCAGCGGGATGAGGTTTCTTGTCTGTTTTTAAAAAAGTTTAATCAAGTTTTTGTGATATTTATTAACATGTCCCATTTTGTGTGACATTGTCATATGAGGGGGAACATGTTAATAATTTTTTTATTTTTCCATTTTTAAAGTTTCGAACACTGTCAGCGCTCTCCCTGAGGCAGCACTTAGTCTCAGGGAGATGTGCGCTCTTTTGAGCACATGTGTGAAAGAGCGCACTCTGACAGTTGGGGAATCTCTCCCTCCGCCCCCGCACAGGAAGCGCATAGCACTTCCCGTCGGGCGGCCCGCTGGGTGGACCTTAATTGGCCCGCCCACTTAAAATGGTGGCGGGCCCATTTCGGCAGCGGCGATCGGCTGCCCGCCCGCCGCCGAACTGGTGGGGCCCGCCCGCCTGTCAAGGGCAAAATTCTGCCCAATGTCTTCTACCATGAAGACCGATACAAAATCATCGTTCCAAGTCTCTGGTGGATTCGTCCCAGATTCACACTAAGTGCGTTAGCAGGTGGGAAAAAGAACATTTTACCTGCTGGCCACAATGGCGGCTTTTCATGTCGTATCGTCCCAATCCTGCCTCATTAATTATGCCTTCCTGGGAAACACGCTTTTTTGATGGGGGTGGGCTCTCATTTGCCCCCCCACGCTGTCACCTTTCGCTCCCTCACACTGGGTGCCATATTTAAAGTGCAGCCATCTGCACAGCTCTCAGTGCTTCCAGCCCAGGACTGCTGCACAGAAGACATGTCCCCGAAAGGCAAGAAGACTGCAGTCCCCCGCATCAGTGACGTGTCCCTGGAACGCCCTTTGGATGTCTTGGAGGCCTGCCATGATGTCCTCTTACCCCTGCTCTGGCCGCAGGAGGTCCAGCTATCTCACTACTCCGGCTTGTAGGTGATGGCAGTGGCAATCAGTGCCAACGCTGCACAGAAGAGGTTGGCCATCCAATGCAGAAAGAGGACGTATGGTCTCATCTGTGCTCCCAGGGTAAGGCAACCATCTCATCATTCTAAAATCACACACTCAAACCCATCACACATTCACTGGCATCTCACTCACTGCCAGCTCAAGGGACATCACCACTCACTCTCTCACGCACACCTTCACATCTCCATTTGGCCTCATCTCCTCTGGAGACTGCCTTCTCAGCCCTCACCATCTTGAAGCCGCTTGCACAGATCAACTTGTGCCCCCACACACACCCTGGGATACTCCCCTTCCCCAGTACAACCCTCACCCTACAGCCTCTTCCCTTGCCTGAGGCCACTTCTCCCACTTCCCCAAGCAAGCCGTAGCCCTGCAACCATTGAAAATCCACCCCCACCTTATGGCTGGTCTGGTAGGTAGAGACCTCCCCATGAGCCCCACCTAGAAGTGATGTGGTGCTCTCTGTGAAGCCTGGCGCTGATGATTGTGAGTGCTGTCCGAAGCAAGATAGGCAAACAAACCTCCAAGCCCCGAGCGAAGTGCAGCTCGCCAGATGCATGTCACTTATGTACAGCACGCCGACGTGCTCGGGTGATCCACCGTTGGGGGATGATTCTGGTGAGCTGGGCTTATAATGATATGCAGACACATTACAATGAAATTCCCGATATGTGGCGGTCCACCATTGACAGACAGAACGGACGATTGCAAACTTGTTTCATGACGTCATGAGACCGATTTTTGGCCTTCTCGCCATATTGTCCGTTCACACCGCCCAACAAGCCTGACTCCAGCAGGCACAGAAAATTCCACCCTCTGCCATTTTCTTGTTTCCCATTATTAATTCCCCAATCTCATCTTCTAAGTGACCAATGTTAGCTACTTTCTTACTTTTTATATACTTGTAGAAGCTCTTGCTCCTTTTTAAAAAATATCTCTTGCTAGTTTACTCTCATATTCTAATTTCTCCCTTATATTCAGTTATCCTTTGTTGCTTTCTAATAATTTCTCAATTTTTGGCCGACCTTGTATACCTTTTCTTTCATTTTGACACCATCCTTAACTTCCTTAGTTAGCCACGGATAGTTCAACCTTCTCATGGAGTTTTTCTTTCTCAGTGGAATATATCTTTGTTCAGTGTTATAAAATATCTCCTTAAACGTATGCCACTGCTTTTTAAAAAATGTATTCTTTCACGGGATGTGGGCATCGCTGCCATGGCCAGCATTTATTGCCCATCCCTAATTGCCCTTGAGAAAGTGGTTGTGGGTTGCCATCTTGAACTGCTGCAGTCCATATGGTGTAGGTACACCCACAGTGCTGTTCGGAAGGGAATTCCAGGATTTTGACCTAGCGACAGTGAAGGAACGGCGATGTGGTCCCAAGTCAGGATGGTGTGTGACTTGGAAGGGAACTTGCAGGTGGTGCTGTTCCCAAGCACCTGCTGCCCTTGTTATTCCACATGGGAGAGGTCATGGGTTTGGAAAGCGCTGTGGAAGAAGCCTTGGTGAGATGCTGCAGTGCATCTTGTAGATGGTACACACTATTGCCACTGAATGTCGATGGTGGGGTGTGAATGTTTAAGGTGGTTGGTGGGATGCCAATCAAGCTGCTGTGTCCTGGATGGTGTCAAGCTTCTTGAGTGTTGTTGGAGCTGCATGCCTCCAGGCAAGTGGAGATTATTCCATCACACCCCTGACTTATGCCTAGTAGATGGTAGACAGACTTTGGGTAGTCAGGAGGTGCAGAATTCCCAGTCTCTGACCTGCTGTTGTAGCCACAGTGTTTATATGGCGGGTTGTGCACAGTTTTTGGTCAGTGGTAACCCCCAAGATGTTTACTGCTTATCTACTGTCTTAACCTTTCAACTTTTTTTTCCAGTGCACTTTATCCGATTCTATCTTCATACCTTTGTAGTTGCCTTTGTTTAAGTTTAACACATTATTTTCAGGCCCAAGTTGCTCACTCTAAAACTGAAAGGGAAATTTATCATGTTACGATCACCCTTCTGGTGAGGATCTTTTACTATGGGATCATTAATTAATCCTGTCTAACTACAGATTTCCTGGTCTAAAATAGCCTGTTCACTGGTTTGTTCCACAACATATTGTTCTAAGAAACAGCCCAAATGCACTATGAACTCATCCCCATGACTTCCTTTGCCAATTTGATTTGCCCAAATCATCTGAAGATTAATATTGCCCCTGATTATTGCAGTACCTTTCTTACAATCCCCCATTTGTCCTACATTGTAGTTGCTGTTAGGGGGGATCTATAGACTATTTCCAGGAGTGTCTTCTTTTCCTTGCTATTTTTTTTTATCACTACCCAAACTGATTCTACATCTTTATCTTCTGAGCCAATATCATTTCTGTACTGATCTAATCCTTTATTAGCAGAGCTTACCCCACTTTTTTTCCTTCCTTCCTATCCTTTTTAAATGTCAGATACCCTTGAATATTCAGTTCCCAGCCTTGGCTACCTTGCAACCATGTCTCTGTAATGGCTGTCATATCATTCCCATTTTTTCTATATGTGCCATCAATTCATCAATCTTGTTACAACTGCTGCATGCATTCAGAAAAGAGCCTTTAGTTCTCTCTTTTTACCATTTTTCTCTATTCTGACCCGTATTGCTGGTGCAGTCTTATGTTTGTACACTCTGACCTTTACTGTCACACTGAGGTTATCATTACCCATATTGCAACCCTGCACTACTGACTTGTTCGTTCTTTTTAGCCTTTTAAGTTCCCCCTCACCTGAACCCTCTACCCTGACTGTTAAGTTTAAAGCCCACTCTATAGCCCTAGTTGAGGAGGTCTTGTGGTGCAGTGGATAGCATCCCTGACTCTGAGTCAGAAGCTCTGGGTTTGAGTGCCACCCCAGGACTTGATGGCAGAGGAATATCCAGAACATGACCAAACAGGTTAGATCACAGAATCTTTACAGCGCAGAAGGAGGCCATTCGGCCCATCAAGTCTGCACTGGCTCTCTGAAAGAGCTTTCTACCTAGTCCCGCTCCCCTGCCTTATCCCCATAATGTTGCACATTTTTTCTTTTCAGATAGCAATCCAATTCCCTTTCGAATACCTCAATCGAGCCTACCCCACCACCATGTTGATATTAACTCGCAAATCCTTCTGACGCACACCAAAGGCAGGCGTTAACAGCAGGAGAGATTCCTGGTCAGCTATGTGATGGAGAGAAAGTTGGAACCTCTCCCATCACGAACCATAACTCCAGACTGTAACATGCATGTAAAAGTGCATGTTTTGCCACAGCAACTCTGATCTCATAAGTGATTTGTAATATACTATCACCACAGCCCTAGTTATTCAATGCACCAGATCACTAGTTCCTGTGCCATTCACTTGGAATGGAACAGCCCCCTCTTCCTCAGTGCTGGTGCCAGTACTCCATGAATTAAAACCCATTTCTTCCATACCAACCTTTGAACCACACACTCAGTGCTCTGATCTTATTTACTCTGTGGCAATTTGCTGAGGTAGTAATCCAGAAATAACTATATTTGTGGTCCTGCTTTTTTAATATAGCTCCTAAATAAATATAAGGTACAGTTATGCCTCCAACAAAAATGTTGGAGCATAAAGTTGGTGTGTTAATATGCAAAAATAACTACAACCACAGATAAAATCTTTCTTGTGGTTTTTGGTACGGAATTTAGTTTATTACACAATGAAAAATATAAAGCAATAAAAATAAAACAGGGTCTCCAGTTTATTTGAGCCTTCTGTAAAGTTGGGCCAACTTCATGTTTGTTGGAATCCTAATTTAAAATTTATATATATTTAAAAATACTGCAAAACCACATTGAGTTACTCTTCCAAATAGACCAGAAACTGAACATTTGTTTACAGCTTTCAGAGACATTTCTGTAGGTCATATACCAGCCTGTAATTTGTGAATGCATATTTCCAATTTATCAGATTAGTCTATTGTTCATAACCTCAAAGAGAAATAGACAATTGAGAAGATTATAAATGCAGGACAAGCAATTAGGATTGTGAAGGACAGTATACTTTATCTGCTCTAAACCAGTTTTCTCCATCTTTTGCTTGGCTTGAACTTGTAGTAGTAATGATAGTGAAACTGTCAGTGTTCTCTGTCAATATGCCTTTGAGACTGACAGCACCTTCGGGAGTACCCTCATGTACAGTTTAATGTGGAAACCCAGAAATTGCTGACAGTAATTCTCCGCTTCCTCAGAGGCCACACTGTTGAAGATCCCCAGACTGGGCTGAAGTAGAATCATTGAACTGAAGAGAATGTCTCCTTTTATTGTATTGGTCTTGCTGAAAAACACTTGAAAAAGCTGCACCTTGTTGAATGAGGTGTATGTAACTGAGTTTTTAACTGAGTACTAAGTTCACAATTACTGCTGAAAATCTCTGACCCAGGAAAAGAGATTATATTTTGGAATTGTGAAATTGCTCCATTGTGATAAATTTATTTTTAAAATTAAAAAATATGGCTAGATCTTTGTACATAAGAACTAGGAGCAGGAGTTGGCCACTTGGCCCCTTGAGCCTGCTCCTCCATTCATTAAGATCATGGCTGATCTGAATGTAACCTCAACTCCACATTCCTGCCTACCCCTGATAACCTTTCACCCCTTGTTAATCAAGAATCAATCTAGCTCTGCCTTAAAAATATTCAAAGACTCTGCTTCCACTGCCTTTTGAGGAAGAGGGTTTCAAAGACACTCAACCCTCTGAGAGAAAAAATTTCTCCTCATCTCTGTCTTAAATGAGTGACCCCTTTTTTTTAAACAGTGACCCCCTAGTTCTAGATTCTCCCTCAAGAGGAAACATCCTTTCCACAGCCACCCTGTAAAGACCCCTCAGGATCTTAAAAGGTTTCAATTAAGTTGCCTCTTACTCTTCTAAATTCTAGTGGATACAAGCCTAACCTGTCCAGCCTTTCCTCATAAGCCAACCTGCCCATTCCTGGTATAAGTCTAGTAAACCTTTTCTGAACTGCTAATGCATTTATATCTTTCTTTAAATAAGGAGACCAGTACTGTGCTGTTTGTATGGAGGTTTCTTCAAGGCCAATGGTGACTTCACTGCTGACTAGGAAATCCAGTTAGTTATATTAATGACTTGAGGGGAGAAATTAAAGCTGTTTTTACTTTGATAACTTGAGATTCAATGAAAATAATGGTGACAGAGGTAATTGCTTGTACAGTATTAATGGAAAGTAAACAACACCAACTTGCATTTGGTACCAAAGCCACTTAATCAAAATTATATTATTTTTTATTGAGTCAGTAATCTGAATGGAATATGTTTACAAAGAAGTAACAGAGAATTCTACGAAGTGCAACTTGATCAGATGTTTTGCTTGGGCTAGGACTTTGTGATTGATTTTTAATTTTTCTGTCAATTTACAAGAGCTAATTCAGAATAGAAATAAAAACATCTCTGTGCAAAATTTGTCTTTTCTTAAAAAATATGAAGAATGACTGAACGCATGTTACATGAAACTATTTAATGGGATAAGCAATATTCAGCTTGCTGAATAATGAGGACCAGACTAATTAAAGAATATTTTTCTGCTTGAATTAGGGTTATATAGTTGGTGACTATTCCTGGATCTGGAACTTTAAATAATATTGAGTCAATGGTTTGTGATACAGTTTGAGTTTTTCTGAAGTTAGCTCTGCTTGTCAAAATGCTATAGAGTTATAGAAAGTTAACAGCACAGAAAGAGGTCACTTTGCCCATCATGTCTGCACTGGCCGGAAAACGTGCCACCCAGCCTAATCCTACTTTCCAGCATTTGGTCCGTAGCCCTGCAGGTTACAGCACTTGAGGTGCATATCCAGGCACCTTTTGAATGCTGCCCAAAACCTTGTGGTGTTTTATACATTCCCAAATCTGTTAGCTTTTAGGATAGCTGATTTAAAGCCTTGTTCGGAGTAGTGTTTGAAATGAGAACTTACTGTTGCCAACTTTGTTTAAAATTAGCAAAGAAGAAGGATGGATAAGTTGTTTCAGAACCTCCCTAGACAAAGAGAAAAGGCATGAAAATATGTTATCTTTGGTCTCTGTAAAAAGTCCACAAGATTAATCAGAGACAGTCCATTGCCTGATCAAAGTTGAATTTCATTATATTAGATGTGATTCTGTGATTTTTGTTTAAGTGTCTTGGGTATTCTCTTGTGATTCTGTCCTGTTATAATTAGGCCCACTAAATAACATGGATTAAATAATTATTTTGTTTTTGTTACATTTACAGTTATATCAGTGTTGGATTTCTGTGATTCAATCTTATTTTTCTGTGGAAAAATTGCAAAGCAATGACCTTCAACATGAGGGATTTCAATTAACCAAATATTGGCCTGATAAATAAACGATAAAAAACTGAAGAGGAGTGCATGTTTCTAAAGATGGTACAGGATTGCTTCACTAATCAGTTTGTCAAATGTTAACTTGGTCAAAAGCTTTCCTTGAATAATGACTCACTAATGTTACATTAGCTGTGTATAATAAGGTGTGTCCAGAATCCAGTAGAATTTTCATGAGGGAATGCAAAAATATTGGACTTGAGAACAGAGGCCTTTAAGTTGACTGAGACTTGCACACTTAGAATGCCACTTTAAAGAGGATTGATGAAAACCTAGCCTTGGCTGTCTAAAGTGTAGCAAAGTGCTCTCCAGCTCATTGCTGGTAAGGAAGTACAGTTGGGCCATGTGAAGGAAGGTGGAACTGGGGAGTCTGCTCAAAGCACTTCCACTTCTGATTGGCAACTCCCTGAACTGCCACGGCTAAAGTGCTGAATGGCCCACTCCTACTCTTAACTTGTATGTTTGTATGTCCCAATGGATGAGTCTACCCCTGAACAGATGCAGGTGGACCAATCTTTAGAGGGGCTCTCATGGGCTTCAAAACTCAGAAGGTCTGCATTTGAACAGGGATGTAAGCAGCATACTTCTACCTCTCTTGAAGCCACAGGGGTTGCACCAAGAAGGAAGAGTAAGAAAATATAGCTGCAGAAAGGTATTCAATTGTGTGGCTAAAATAATAACCTGGTCAAAATAACTATCCCCGCTGCACCCCCCCACCCCCCCTTTGCTGAAGGCATTTTTTTGAGATTTTCTACAAGACTGCTTTTTCATTTTCATGTTTTTGGTTTTCTGGATCGACTGGAATCCCGGCTTTTTCTGCACATCCAAGCTTTTTGTCGCCGAGTGTGCTTTTTTTTAAAATAAAAGCTTGAATTCAGACAGAAACTTGTATAGCAGAAACATTTAAAGAAAAACCGAAGGGAAACAAAAAAAATCTCGATTTTCCCCCACAATACATCTTCTCCTTCCACCCCAGATCTCTCTACTTTAAATTTCTTTCACACAATTTATTGGACAAAGATAAAAGAGGAAGAAAGCCATTTGAAATGGGCAGATTTGCACTAAGTGCGGTAGTGGGCGGGGAAAAGGACATTTTACCCATCAACCGCAATGGTGGCTTCTCACGCCGTATTGCTCCAAACCTGCTACATTAATTATGCATTCCTGGGAAACATGCTGTTTCGATGGTTGGCAGGCTCTACTTCGCCTGCCATGCCATCCCCTCACTGCTTCATCCTGCCATATTTAAAGTGCAACAGCGCGCACATCTCTCAGTGCTCCCAGCCCAGGACTGCTGGACAGAAGACAGGATGGCCCTGAAAGGCAAAAAGACTGCAGCCCTCTGGTTTATTGACGCATCGCTCGAGCGCCTTTTAAATGCCGTGGAGACTCGCCATGATGTTCTCTGTCCCTACTCTGGCCACTGGCAGGGCAGCGGCATCACCAATCCACCATGGGAGGCGGTGGCTGCCACGGTCAGTGCCAATGCCCTGCAAAAGAGGACAGCCACCCAGTGCTGCCAGAGGATGAACAATGATCTTCGTTCTGCCAGGGTAAGTCACTTTTCTCATCACTCTCAACTCTCACACACTCAAACCCATCACTCATCCACAGGGACCTCACACTGCCAGTTCAAGGGACATCACCATTCACTCTCTCACACGCCTTCATTGTCCTCATCCCATCCATGGGACCACTCGCCACCCACACATGCCAGGCATAATTATCATCTGACCTGGCAAGTGTCCTGCTTATAATCTCTCTATCTGTATTCATGCAGGCAAGGTGGCACACAACAAGGGGGAGAGGTCACAGACCATTGGAGGATTGCCTAAAATCAAGGTCCTCATGGACTTTGAAAACAGAGCCATCCAGCTGGCCGGCAAAGATCTGGACTGTTCCTGTGCTGACAGTGAGGTCGGCAATGCTCTACCAAGTGAGGATCCAGCAGTGCAACATTGATCGGACAACCTTGCTGTGCGTGATGTGCCCTGTTCTGTAGTCCCCTGCCATGCACTAATTATCTCTACTTGCTTTCATAGGTACAGGTACAGACCTGGGAAACAGCCGACAGACACCATGACCCAGGGCCTCCAATCAAGCCCCGAAGAAACTACAGAACAGGAATATGAAGGCACCCTCACTGAAGACCTGTCACAGTGCTCACCCACCCCCTCCACCAGCGCAGACACACTCACCTCGGCAGGACCTAACTTTAGAGTAGCCTCAGGATCACAATCTGGTGGGCACATTGCACTGTCTGATCCACAGCAGGCGGCGGCAGGGACTTCCCAGGTGCCCAGCACTCAGAGGACTGCTGGAGGCCAGAAGTTTGCTGAGTTTGAGTCAGATGAAGAGCCTCTGGACTTGACCATGCCCCACTTGCTGGAGCTGCAAAGGCAAACTCAGGAACATCAAGAAGGGATGTCCGCTGCATTCCTCAGATTGCAAGACACGATGGAGGGGCCATCAGTCTGAAGTGATAGCGCCGACATGCCAATGTACTGAGGTCAGCACTGATAGGATGGCGGCCGCCGTGGAGACCTTGGTCCAGAACGTTGCTCACGCACTGCTGTGCGGGCTGAACTCCATTGCTGATGCCATAGTTGGCCTCCAACAGTGTGTACGTGAGAGGGGTGCGGAGCAGCTCAATCTCACTCCAGCTTCCCCTTCTCAAGGAGTCAGCCAGGTGCCATTGGGCACCTTAGGGAGGAGAATCAGTAGGTGCACACCCGGAGTCTCCTGGGTGATGGCCTTTGGGAGTGTCCGGCCCATCCGAATCCCCTCTTCCTGTGAGCACAGCAGCTTCATGCCCACAGATCGAGGAGGGTGCCACTGCCACACAGAAGGACCCTGAAAGCAGGCCGGGGCTCTCAAGGTCTCGGCCCTCCAGAGAATGCCTGTCAAGGTCATCACAGGCAGGGCATAGAAGCCAGCAGGCTGCCTCCACCTCTTCTGTGGATGTCCAGGATGTAGCGGCAGAGTTAGGAAGGTTAAGAAAATGTTGTTGCGCAGCCTGGGCACAGATGTTACTCATTTGTACATAATGTTCACTATTGTAAATAAACTCTCAAGAATGTCTCCCTCCCCATGGCTCCTTGTTCTGATGAGCAGTGTCCGTGTCACTCAGATGTGAAACCTTCCTGCACAAGATAAAGGCAGGTGTCTCAGTCCAGGGCCTCTTCCCTGTGCTTTGTGCAGCTTTCAGACCAAAGTGATGGTCTGGCCTCACGCTCCCTGGATACATTAATGATGCCTGCACCATGATGGTGCTTGAAATTGCTATCAGTTCCATCATTCTCTGTGTGCTCTCAGCACCTTTAAAGGTGGGGCTGGCCGCCATCTCATCAGCATCTGTGACCAGTGACGCTGTGCTTCTGAAGGGGTCAGGTGCTGAAGGTGGACAAAGGATCAGGTGCTTTTAAAGTTTCATGGCTGAGTCTCCATGATATGACCCTAATCACAGAGCGCAAGCAAGCTGCCCTCGGTCAGACAGGAGTCGGACGCTGTGAGGCTATGTGAGGATCTATGGAGTGTCCTCACTGTATGTTGTCATCATGCTCCTGCAAATGAGCAACTATTAGGGCCTCCACTGCGTCTCCATGACAGGAGCATTATCGTAGAGGGTATGTGCACTGCCAAATGCCAGACTGGATTCAAACATTCATAGATGCAATGTGAGGATCTATGGTATCTCTTCACTGCATGTCGACATCATCCTCCACAAATCTAGCAGCTATGAGGGCCTCCTGAGTGGGCAGCCTCATTTAGTCAGTGCGAGGGCCTCATCGCCGTCATCGTCGCCTTCAAGGAGCTCCTCATCCTCATCACCATTGACATCGATCTCTTTGGTGGTGACGTGCAGTTCCTCCATCTCCTCCTCAGCCAGCTCCTCTCCCCGTTGCAGCACCAGGTTGTAAAGGGCGCAGCTGGTGACAATGATGCACGACACCCTCTGTGGACCATATTGCAGGGCTCCCCAAACCAATCCAGGCACTGGAACATTATTTTCAGCATCCTAACGGTTTGCTCCACCAAGTTGCGAATTGCAGCATGAGCCTTGTTATACCTTCGCTCTGCTGCAGCCTGAGGCCGCCGGGTGTCATCAGCCACACGCTCTGCGGCTAACCCTTGTCCCCAAGGAGCCATTCTTGTAGCCTCTGTGGACCCTGGAAGGTGTCAGGAATTTGCAACCGACTGAGAAGGTAGGAGTTGTGGGCACTCCTTGGAAAACGTGCACAAACCTGCACACCAACTGCACATTCAGCGAATGGAATCTCTTACGGTTGATATAGTTGACCACTTGATGCGATGGAGATCTGAGCAGTATGTGAGTGCAGTTGATGGCACCCTGCGCCTGTGGGAAACCAGAGATCTGGGCAAATCCAATCGCTCTTGCCTCCTGGCTTTCTTGGTGCCGGGCGAAATGTACAAAGCTATGTATCCTTTGCAAAGGTGGCATCCATGACCTCATGGATGCATTTGTGGGTAGAGGCTTTTGATATCCCACAGAGGTCGCCTGTGGAGCCCTGAAAGGAGCCACTGGTGTAAGAACTGTGCTGTGGTCACTTTCATTGCCATGGGCAGTGGATGCCTTCTATGTCCCGATGGCGCCAAACCTGGCAGCAGACGGCAGATGTGACCAACCGGCTCCCTAGACGTGCACAGTCTTCAGCGACACTGGTTGTTGGTCATCTGCAGGAATGAAAGACGGTGGCTATAGCCCTGGGTGTAGCTAGGCGCTGACCAGCGATGGCTCGCTGTGCCGTTTTGGCAGCGTGTGCGGGAGCCCCAGCTGCCCCTTCTTTTAGAGGGTGCTGCTCCTCCCTCTGTGCAGCCAGGAGTCTCCGTTGCACTCTTCTCGGTTGTCTTCGCTCTCTGTACACCATGTGGCATACAGCTAGTTCACCAGGCTCCATGCTCCTGATGTATTCCTCTTGCAGGATGAAAGAGAGACACATGTAGGTTGGCATTCGTGCACTACGAACTTCTCTTGGTTGAGCCTGAAGGCCCCTTTGTGCATCACGGAGAGTGTTGGCCACCACTTGGATGGCCAGAGTTTAATGTGCTGCATGGCTGCCCGAAACCCCACCCTCCTCCGCCCCACCTCACCTGACCGATTCATGGTAGCTTTGTTCACTGGACTGCATGCTGTGCTCTCAGCTCAGGCACAGGCATTCTTGTAACCCGCACTGCAAGGCTGTGCTGTCAGCTTGAACCATGGGGAGACTGGCTGAAACCGGGATGATGGCATTGCAAGGAGCTCTGAGTGCCTGCACCAATGACTGCTCCATGGCCTGCTTTAGTAAGTAGATTTGTACAATGTGCCCAGCTGTCCAATTGGTCTGCAGTCCACAAAAATGCTCATTAGTTTGCAGTCTGTGCCCGAGGGGTGTAAAGCCCTGGAGCACTTTCATGCCTCTGCATTGTTTGAGTGGGCAGATAAGCTAGAGGCCAGACTCCATGTATGTCAATGTGGCTGCGTCTGAACTATCTCAGTTGTAGAGGAATGGTCACTTTATATAAGGTTTCTCTAATGCATGGCCGCTTCCCTTCCCTCCACCCTGCATATGCTTATACACTACCTTCAACTGCAGGGCAGCCCTTGCCTCCCCCGAGTTGCCTCCCCCCAAGTTGCCTCAACCTTGCTTTTAGTCCTTGCTTTCTGCCTGTCAGTAAAAGAACGCACAACTCTAGAAGGATTTGTATGGTGGTTCATTTACACTTGCTAGAAGTGACATACATTCATACCTAGGGCTCCGCTCTCTGCAAACAAAAGGAATATGTTCAAGCCATGTATCTTTTTTGAATTACCTGGGAGCTTTTGGAGCCTATAATTGCCTGTGGCTTTCTCCATGGCGCCTTGACCAATCCGAGTCAACTTGCCAACCAATCAAAACCCCTTTCTCCTGTAGTATAAATTGTGATAGTTTGAAATCTGGCGTTCTTGCATTTGAGCTGATGAGTGCAACATAAAAAGCTTTGGCAACATGTCTCTTTTTAGCAGTATTCAATTTCTGTGCTACCAAGCACTAACTTAAATCTATGCCCTCTGATTCTTAATCCTTCCACCAATGGGAACAGTTTCTCCCTATCTACTCTGCCCAGATCCTCATGATTTTGAATACCTCTATCAAATCTCGTCTCAACTATCTCTCCTTCAAGGAGCGTGGTCCCAACTTCTCCAATCTACCTAAGTAACTGATGCTCCTCATCTTTAGAACCATTCTAGTGAATCTTTACCTAACTTAATTTGAGTTTCTAAGGAAAGGGTTAATGAGGGCATTGTGGTTCATGTGGTTGATATGGATTTCCAAAATGCATTTGATAAAGTGCCCCGGAATTGGTTTGTCAGCAAAGTTGAAGCTCGTGGAATGAAAGGGGCAGTGGAGATAAAGTTGGCAACAAGACAGGAAGTGAGGAATAGTGGTGAACAGTTGTTTTGCAGACTGGAGGAAGATATACAGTGGTGTTTCCCAGTGGTTGGTACTGCTTTTCGTGACACATATTAATGACTTAGACTTTGGTGTACAGAGAACAATTTCAAAATTTGCAGATGGCACAAAATTTGGAAGTGCAGTGAATTGTGAGGAGGATAAGGATGGGCTTTAGGGGAACATAGACAAGCTGGTGGAAAGGCTAGCCAAGTGACAGGTGAAATTTAATACAGAGAAGTGTGAAGTCATATATTTTGGTCAGAAGAATGAGGGGAGGCAACATAAACTGAAGGGTACAATCAAAAAGGGATGCAGAAGCAGACAGAATTGGGGTTACATGTGCACAAATTGTTCAAGGTGGCAGGGCAGGTTGAGAAAGTAGCTAAAAAAGCACACAAGATAATGGACTTCGTAAATGAACGGAAGCATAAAGTATAAAAGCAAGGAAGTTATGATGAATCTTTATAAAACACAGATTCAGCCTCAACTTGAGTATCGTGTCTAGTTCTGGGCACTGGACTTTAGAGAGAATGTGAAAGCTTTAGAGACGATGCAGATAAGATTAACAAGAAGGGTTTCGGGGATGAGGTACTTCTGCTACATGGATAGTTTGGAGAAGTTGGGGTTGTTTTTCTGAAAGAAGAGAGGCTGAAGGAGATTTGATAGATGTGTTCTAGACAGAATAGATAGAGAGAAACTGTTCCGATTGATGGAAGGGTCGAAGACCAAAGCATACAGATTTAAATTGATTGACAACAAAAGAAATATGAGTAAAAGCTTCTTTATATTGATAGTGGTTATGGTCGTGAATGCACTGCCTGAAAGGGTGATGGAGGGAGATTCAATAATGGCTTCCAAAAGGAAATTAAATAAGTATACGAGAGAAAATAAATTGTAGGCTGCATTGAAAAGGTGGGGAAGCAGGTGTAGCTGGATTGCCCTTGCAGCAAGCTGACATGGTCACAACAGTCCTCCTGTGCTGTAACCAATGTGCTTACATAAAAAAAGCTGAATTTACACTTGAAGAGGATAGAAAATTTGTGGGAGGGTATTTAATTTTACTACCTACTTTTATAGAAGAAAATCATGTCTTTTTTTCTTTTACGTGAACCTGTTTTATCAGCCCAATTGACACCTTCAAGTTAAAACTTGCACCCTAGAAAAACTCAGCAGGTCTGGCAGCATCGGCGGAGAAGAAAAGAGTTGACATTTCGAGTCCTCATGACCCTTCAACAGTTCTGTTGAAGGGTCATGAGGACTTGAAACGTCAACTCTTTTCTTCTCCGCCGATGCTGCCAGACCTGCTGAGTTTTTCCAGGTAATTCTGATTTTGTTTTGGATTTCCAGCATCCGCAGCTTTTTGTTTTTAAAACTTGCACCCTGTTTGTCAAAAGCCAATTTTAGGGAGCATCCTGGGGCAGCTCCATTCTCGGTCTGTTTAGTCACTTGCAGGGAATTTAGGTTATTGCTACAAATGCTTTTAATGGTACTGCTCTCCTTAAATGTTATCATGCAAGTGACCCAGCAAACTTGGAGGAGTCTTTGCAAATAAATCCTAGATAAGGCTGTTATTTTCCCATTTAAAAATGTGAGTGCCAAGAGCAAAAGTAACCCTAGCTACCAAACCTTTCTGGCAATTTGAATTCTCCAATTTAAAATATTGGGTAGATTATTGATTTACAGAGAAGGGTATTATTTCTACGCCCAGTATTTATGTTTCAGCCTGAAGCCCAAACTTTTGAAATGTCAGTGATTAAATATTGTCAACAGCAACATGGAATTATATAGCACTTGCCATGTATAAGTTCTGTCATATTTAATTTACAAAGCAGAAACTGGGAGAGGAAAGCATTTTAGAAATATGGGAACAGACTGAAGCTTCAGACAGAGCTTTTAGGGGTTTTGATGACAGGGACGGAAGTTAGAAGGATCATTTTATTTTAGGAGAGTATTTTTTGGAGAGCTGGATGTAGTGACTATAGATTCCATATGTGAATGTTAAACTTCTCTATTGTTGGAAGTCAAAGATCTTCATATTAATGAGCCTCATGAGAGGAAGATTTATTCTTTTGTCATCCATTCTCACTAAAGAGTATTTTTTTTATTCTTTCATGGAATGTGAGCATCAATGGCAAGGCTAACACTTATTGCTCATCCCTAATTGCCCTTGAGAAGGTGGTGGTGAGCTGCCATCTTGAACCACTGCAGTCCATCTGGTGTAGGTACACCTAAAGTGCTGTTAGGAATGGAGCTCTTGGTTTGTGACCCAGGGACAATGAAGGAATAGTGGTATTGTTTCAAGTCAGGATGCTTTGTGACATGGAGGTAGTGGTAACTTGCAGGTAGTGGTGTTACCATGCGTCTGCTGCCCTTGTTCTTCTAGGAGGCTTCACGAGTTGCTGCATGGTATCTTGTAGATGATACACACTTTTGCCAGTGATGCAGGGAATGAATGTTTAAGATGGTGGATGGGGCGGTAGATCAAGCAGGCTGCTTTGAAGCTGCACTCATCCAGGCAAGTGCAGAGTATTCGATCACACCCATGACTTGTAACTTGTGACTTGTAGGTGGTGGACAGGCTTTGAGGAGTCAGGAGGTGAATTACTGGCCACAGAATTACGAGCCTTTCTTCTGCTCTTGTAGCCACAGTATTTATGTGGCTAGTCCAGTCAAAGTTTTGATTAATGGTAACCCCTCAGGATGTTAACAGTGGGAGATTAAGCGATGTTAACGCCATTGAATGTCATGGGGAAATGGTTAGATCCTCTTTTGTTGGAGATGGTCATTACCTGGCACTTGTCTGGCACGAATGTTACTTGTCACTTATCAGCCCAAGCCTGAATACAGTCCAGGCTTTGCTGCATGAGGGCGCAGACTGCTTCAGTATCTGAGAAGTTGCAAATGCATTGAATACTTGCAATCATCAGCGAACATTCCTGCTTCTGACCTTAGGTTGGAGGGAAGCTCATTGATGAAGCAGCTGAAGATGGTTGAGTCTAGGAAATGAACCTAAGGAGCTCCTGCAGTGATATCCTGGGCTGAGATGATTGAGGTCTGACAACCACAACCATCTTCCTTTGTGCCAGGTATGACTCCAACCAGTGGAAGGTTTTCCCCTGATTCGCATTGACTTCAATTTTGCTTGCTCCTTGATGCCACACTTGATCAAATGCTGCCTTGATGTCAAGTGCAGGCACTGTCACCTCTTGAATTCATCCCTCCCTTCCAATTTTGGACAAGGCTGCAGTGACGTTTAGTGCTGAATGACCATGGTGAAATTCAAACTAAGCGTCAGTGAATAGGTTGTTTTGGAGCAAGTGCTACTTTGTAGTACTATACGACGACACGTTCCATTACTCCACGGAGATTGAGAATAGACTGGGTGGTGGTTGGTTGGATTGGATTTGTTCTGCTTTTTGACAGGCTCACCTGAGCAATTTTTCACATTGTTGGGTAAGTTTTTATTCATTCATGGATGTGGGCATCGCTGGCTAGCATTTGTTGCCCATCCCAAATTGCCCTTGAGAAGGTGGTGGTGAGCTGCCTGCTTGAACCACTACAGTCCATGTGGTGTAGGTACACCCACAGTGCTATTAGAGAGGGAGTTCCAGGATTTTAACCCAGCGACAGTGAGGAACGGCAATATATTTCCAAGTTAGGATGGTGAGTGGTTTGGTGGTAAACTGCCTGGTGGTAGCATTCCCATGTGTCTACTGCCCTTGCCCTTCTAGATTGTAGCTGTCCTGGGTTTGGAATGTGCTGTCTAAGGAGCCTTCATGAGTTCCTGCAGTGCATCTTGTAGGTGGTACACACTGCTGCCATTGTGAATCACTGGTAGAGAGGGTGAATGTTTGTGGATGGGGTGCTTTGTTCTGAATGGTGTCAAGCTTCTTGAGTGTTGTTGGAGCTGCAATCATCCAGGCAAGTGGAGACTGTTCCATCACACTCCTGGTTTGTTCCCTGTAAATGGTGGACATGCTTTGTGGAGTCAGGAGGTGAGTACTCGCCGCAGGATTTCTAGCCTCTGACCTGCTGTTGTAGCCACAGTTTTTATATGGCTAGTCCAGTTCAGTTTCTGGCCATTGATAACCCCAAGACGTTGATAGTAGGGGATTCAGTGAAGGTAGTGCCATTGAATTTCGAAGGGTGACAGTTAGATTCTCTTTTGTTGGACATGCCCATTGCCTGACACTTGTATGGCGCGAATGTTACTTGCCACTTGTCAGCCCAAGCCTAGATATTGTCCAGGTCTTGCTGCATTTGGACATAGACTACTTCAGCATCTGAAGAGCCGCAAATGTTGCTGAAGGTTGTGCAATCATCAGCGAACATCCCCACTTCTGACCTTATGATGAAAGGAAGGTCATTGATGAAGCAGCTGAAGATGGTTGCGCCTAGGACACTACCCTGAGGAACTCCTGCAGTAATGTCCAGGAACTGAGATGATTGACCTCCAACAACCACAACCATCTTTCTTTGTGCTGGGTATGACCTTTAATCAGCGGAGAGTTCTCCCCCTGATTCCCATTGACTCCAGTTTTGCTTTGGCGCCTTGATGCCATACTTCGTTAAATGCTGCCTTGATGTCATTGGCAGTCACTCTGAATTCACCTAAGGAATTCAGCTCTTTTGGCCATGTTTGAGCCAAGGCTGTAATGAGGTCAGGAACCCAATCTGAGTGTCAGTGAGCAGATTATTGCTAAGCAAGTGCCACTAGATAGCATTGTTGATGACCCCTTCCATCACTTTATTGATGATGGAAATTTGACTGATGGGGTGGTAATTGGCTGGGTTGGATTTGTCCTGCTTTTTGTGCACAGGACATACTTGGGAAATTTTCTACATTGCGGTTAGATTGCTGAAATGTTGTCAGGGTCCATAGCCTTTGCAGTATCTGCTGCCTTCAGCCGTTTCTTGATATCATGTGGAGTGAATCGAGTTGGCTGAAGACTGGCATTTGTGATGCTGGGTGCCTCAGGAGAAGGCCGGTGTGGGTCATCCACTCAGCACTTCAGGCTGAAGATTGTTGCAAATGCTTCAGCCTTCTCCTTTGCAGTGATGTGCTGGGCTCCCTCATCATTGAGGATGGGGATATTTGTGGAGCCTCCTCCTCCAGTGGGCTGTTTAATTGTCCACCACATTCACGACTGCAGAGCTTACATCTGATCTGTTGGTTGTGGAATCGCTTAGCTCTGTCTACCACTTGCTTCTTATGCTGTATGGCATGCAAGTGGTCCTGTGTTGTAGCTTCACCAGGTGGGAACCTCATTTTTAAGTGTGCCTGGTGCTGCTCCTGGCGTCCTGTACTCTTCACTGAACCAGGGTTGATCCCCTGGCTTGGTGGTAATGGTAGGGTGGGGAATTTGCCAGGCCATGAGATTACAGATTGTGATTGAGGACAACCCTGCTGCTGCTGATGACCCACAGTGTCTCATGGTTGCCCAATCTTGAGTTGCTAGATCTGTTATGGAATGGGTTGTTTCAGGGTGCGGCTAGTTCTGGAGCAGTCTTCAGTACTACAGCCAAAATGCTGTCAGGGCCCATAGCCTTTGCTATATCCAATGCCTTCTACTGTTTCCTGGTATCACCTGGAGTGAATCAAATTGTGTAAAGACTGGCATTGATGACGGTGTGGACCTCAGAAGGAGGCCAAGATGGATCACCCACCAAGCTCGTCTGGCTGAAAATGATTTCAAATTCTTTAACCTTGAGCTTTGCAGAGGCATGCAGGGTTCACCATTATCGAAGATGGGAATGCTTTTGGAGTCTCTTCCCCTGGTTAGTTGTTTAATTGTTCACTATTGTTCATGACTAGATGTGGCAAGACTGCAGGAGCTTGTTCTGATCCATTGGTTTGTTAAAGGATACTTTAGCCCTATCTTTGGCATGCTGTTTCTGCTTTTTAGCATGCATGTAGTCTTGTGTTGTAGCTTCACCAAGTTGGCATCTCATATTTAGGTATGCCTGGTGCTGCTCATGGTACGCCCTCTTAAACTCCTCATTGAACCAGGGTTGATCCCCTGGCTTGCTAGTAATGGCAGAGTAAGGGATATCCTGGACCCTGAGATTACAAGTTGAGGTTGAACGCAATAGTATATTTCCTGTTCTGTTGAAAGGTCATTGACCTGAAACATTAACTCTTTTTTTTTTCTCTCCACAGATACTGCCTGACCTGAGTATTTCCAGCATCTTCTGTTTTTATTTCAGATTTCCAGTATCTGTAGTATTTTGTTTTTGCACGTAGAATACAGTTCTGATGATGGCCCCCTGTGACTCATTGAAACTTATAAGATCCTGAGGGGTCTTGACAGGGTGGATATGGAAAGGATGTTTCTTCCTATGGGAGAATCTAGAGCTAGGGGTCACTGTTTAAAAATAAGGGGTTGCCTACTTAAGGCAGAGATGAGGAGAAATTTTTTCTCTGAAGGACTTGAGTCTTTGGAACTAATTTTCTCAAAAGGTGGTAGATATTTTTAAGGTAGAGCTTAAGGTAGATTCTTGATAAGCAAAGGGGTGAAAGGTTGTTGGGAGAGGTGGGAATGTGGATTTGATGTTACAATCAGAGGAGCAATGATCTTATTGAATGGCAGAGCAGGCTCGAGGGGCCAAGTGGCCTACTATTGATTGGGATAATGTTAAATTTAAGGATAAAGAGTGGGTGGAATTTCTGAAACAAAATCAAAGTGCTGAAAATACTCAGCAGGTCTGACAGTACCCTTGAAAAACAGAGTTAACGTTTTGAGTTGAACATGATTCTTCAGAAGCAGAGTTAACTCCGTTTCTCGCTTCACAGATGCCAGACCAGCTGAGTATTTCCAACACTTTCTGTTTTTATTTCAGATTTCTGGCATCCCCAGTATTTTGCTTTTACTTTGGAGGAATTTCTGAAATGTGTTCAGGGAATTTCCTTGACCAGTATGCCCCCGGTTCAACTGAGAAGGAGGCATTATTGGATCTGGGTAATGAGGCGAGCCAAGTGGACCAAGTGTCTGCGGTGGAATACTAATTAAGATTGATTGTTATATTATAAGATTTAGAACCAGGCCAAATGCAACAAGTTGAGAGGGGAAATGATGAGGAAATTATGGCTGACAACAGGAAATATGAGAATAAAATGGTAATTAACATAAAAGAGAACCCCAAAATCCTCTACCGTCATATAAATAGTAAGTGGGTAGGTGGGGTGGGGCCTATTTGATCAAAGAGTGTGATATATGCTTAGAGGTACAGGGCAAACCTGGAATACTTATTACTTTATATCAGTGTTTACTTGGGAAGAGGATACTAACAAAACATTAGGGGTAAGTATGGAGTGAAACTTGATCGGAGGATGCACTGGAAATACTGGCTGTACTTGGAGTAGGTAAATTGCCTGGTCTGGATGGTTTGCATTCCAGGTTGCTAAAGGAAGTGAATGTGGGAGTGTGGATGGTGGAAGGGCTTGCCACAATCTTCCACTCTTCCTGAGATATTGGGGAGGTGCCAGCAGATTGAAGAGTGGCAAATGTGACACCCTTATTCAAGAAAGGGGTAAGGACATTCCTAGCAACTAGAGGCCAGCTGGATTAACATCATTGGTGGGTAAGGTATTAGATTCCATAATCAGGGAAAAAACTCAAGATGCATGTTTAGAGGTGGAGTTACTTAAGTACAGATTTGTAAAAGGCAGATCGTGCTTGACTAATCTATTAGAATTTTTTTAATGAAGTGACAGAGAGGGTTGATGAGGGAAAAGCAGTGGATGTATGAATTTCCGTGCCAGTGCGATGCCAGGTATGTAGGCCGTACATCCCTGCAGTTGGCTGATTGAATCAAACAGCATGTTCTTTCGGTTGTTTGTAATAGGCAGATTACAGACCGTACTCAGCCAGCCCGTCCTTTTAAAACCCAAAACAAAACGTCTACTATTAGTTGTGATTCTGCAATTGGGCAGCACTTGCCAAACAATCCTGAGTGCACTAATAGCTATACTAACAACCAGTTTAAGATAATCACTCGAGCTCGTAACATGGCCCATTTACACTTACTAGAAGTGACATACGTTCATATGCAGGGTGCCGTTCTCTGAAAACAAAAGGAAAAGTTCAAATCTTGCACCTTTTTTGAATTACTTGCAAGCCTGGGAAACCTATAGTTCCCTGTTCCTTTCTCCATGTCAACGCCTCAACCAATCAGAGTCGACTTGCCAACTAATCAGCACCGTTTTCTCCTGTAGTTTAAATTGTTGTGATCATTTGAAATGTGGTCTTCTTGCAGTTGCCCTGATGAGTGCGAGATGGAAAGCTTTGGCACCATGTCTTTCTTTTCAGCAATGCAAGAAAGTTCTAAAATTGAAATTCAGCCTTCACTATAATAAAACTACCATTGATGAAAGCCATTCAATCTTTTAAATCTCACAAGTGCTTAATCTCTTAGAAAAACAAAGTTCTGTTCATCACCCCACATCAGAGACAGCTAACCCTTTAATAGCCTTTGACCTGTCAGTCAAACTGTAAACTTAAACCCCCTGCTTGACTAGTCTGAGCTTTTGAAGATCAGCCAAATATTCAGAAAGTCTTTGGGGAACTGTGAACAAACAGTTAATTTTAACTGCTGGACAATGTTTTTATTAACCTCTCAATGACATTGCCAGCTTGTTTTTTTTTAAAGTTTAAAGAACAGGGCATTTTAAAAAGTTTCACACCATGGCAGTTATACAGACCTCCTTCAAGAGCTACTCCATAAATATATTCCATACTCCATAAATTTGTGAGCCCCATGATTGCAAGAGCCAAATGGCATCTGTTTGAACTCAGCACCGAGTTCAAATTACCTGACTGACTTCAGGTTTCCCTTGTGTATGATTTTTGCCCCACACCCCATTTCACCAACTGACAAAAATGGGATCTGCCAGAAATAGGGGTGGGCCTTGTGCACCTAGGGTCCTGCCCTGCCATTTTTGAAACTCCAAATCCAGCCCCATATCTCCCTTATAGTATTTCATCATGTAAAATAATAAAATTATCAAGATTACAATTGGATGATTACCTGTACAATAATAATTGACACATTCTCCACCTCCCTCAAACCCTTCTGCCATCTGCAGCAGCTGTTGTTAAGGAGCGAGACAGTATCTTTGATACATGCTTTCTAATCCTTTTAAAATATATTTATTTTAATTAAAAAAATGTATCTAATGTCAAGCACTTCCAATCAACTTTTCTTTTATAAATTCCTGTGTCTACATTTATAATCAAAACTATGTAAACTTTCCACCTTGTCTGCCTACCAGTGGTGGTGCTGCACAGTGGGAGGATATAATTAGAATATAACAGGTTTAGTGTTGGACGTCAGAATTTATAATGGACAAAGTTGACAAGATGTGTACTTGGATATGATTTTTAAAATTATATTTATAGGCGTAAAAATAAGGACCAAATGTATGATTTTTAAAGTAGACACTTAACGTTTTGCACATTTTCGTTTAGTAATCTTTCATGCTCTATCTCCACCTCATCTGAAGAATAGGCCTTGTCTTTTCTTCTGTGTTCATTAGAATGTAAGATTGACCAGTAACTTAAGAAAAATCCTGCATCTGCATTCACTTCCTCTCTAATTTCTATTAAAATTTTTATATTCCAGGGCGAAGCAGCCTACTTAATTGGCACCCCACCACCACCTTAAACATACATTCCCTCCATCACTGGCGCACAGTGGCAGCAGTGTGTACCATCGACAAGATGCATTGCAGCAACTCGCCAAGGCTCCTTCGACAACACCTTCCAAACCTGCAACCTCTATCACCTAGAAGGACAAGGGCAGCAGATGCATGGTACCACCATCACCTGCAAGTTCCCTTCCGAGCTACACACCATCCTGACTTGGAACTATATTGCTGTTCTTCACTGTGGCTGGAAAAAGTCCTGGAGCTCCCTTCTTAACAGCACTGTGGGTGTGCCTACACCACATGGACTGCAGTGGTTCAAGAACGTAGCTCACCTTCTCAGGGGCAATCAGAAGTAGGCAATAAGTGCTGGCCTAGCCAGCAACGCCACATCCCGTGAGCAAATAAAAAATAATATTCGCTTTTATAATGGAACTGCTTATGTAATCTCAAAATGTAATTTTACTCTCCCACCAGTGGAGGCATTGCAGTGTCACTAAAGTGGATGTAATTATTGCACAAGTTATGAACATACAGAAATGAAGCACAGGGGGTAAAAAAGCTTGTCCATCTCATACCGTCATGGTGCAACTTAGGCACACCATGAACCCCACCCACAATTAGCCATGTCAAGCTTTCTTTTGAGCGTTTGTACTAAATCTGTACTCTTCTTGAGCCAGAAACGTTTTATAGGTTGACAACTCTGCAAAAAAAAAATCCTGATGTATAACCTAGCTCCACCCTTAGGTTATTTCCACTAGCATCCCATGAAACTCGCTAACCTACCTAACTCGAATAGCCAATCCACATGGATTAAATCTAACCCTTTTATTTTAAAGACCTCAATCCAACCTTGAAGGTACCTATCTAGGATAAAAGACCCTAAGTCCCCAAGTCTATTTGGTGACTTAGGGCATTTATATCACCATGTCCACTAATCCTTTTTTCCCAAGGGCATTATATCACTGACTGTATGTAGGGCCAAAGCTAAATGATGCTTAACCAAGCTCTCGTACAAGGATGGTAGAGTAAATTTTCTTTTATTTAGAAGTAGTTGAAATATATGCTAATGTTGTGATCTCCATAGAGGCTGATAACTTTAAAAGAGATTTGAACTTTCACTTATTAGCTGAAAGAATGATGCAACAAAATTTCACGGTTTAAAACTTTACTGTAACAAATTAAGAAGAATAAACACTGTTAACTGAACACTATTTTCTTTTTATAGGCAACTTATACTTTATACCAAAGAAAGTGATATTTACCTTGTATATTGAGCATCCATCATACTTTCCAGGGGATTACAGTCCTTTTAGAAATCAGATGACAGTTGCCCCCAGGTTCCAATGGGTTTCCATATCCCCGTTTCGCTGAGCAGCAAATTCAAGTGACCGTTTCCAGGCACTTCCCTTAGATTTTGGAGAGTTCTTAAATCCACCACCAGTAGTAAAGGCTGTTCCAATGATTTGTTTTCCCCCAGCCATGCCAGAACAAATCTCGTGGAATCAGTAAAAGGCTGCAGGTTGCGCTTCGTTGAATAGAGACAGTCTTCTTCCTGCCTCCGCCTGTATTGGCCCACAATGTCAAGCAGCCTCTTCTCTCTGCTGACCACACAGAACTGCTGTCTGTCTGTGGTATTCAGTGATTTGTAGGGGAGCCTATAACCTGATCTCAAAAATGTCTCCCTCTGCACTCTTCCCCATGGCAACATGAAACATGTTAACTTTGAATCCAGGTAGAAATGCTGATTAGCTATCCTTTCATCCTAGTAGCAAATGGACAATTTACACCGCAACTGTTTACAACCCACTACCAACAACACCGCTTTGGGTCTTTGGGAGATTCAAAAGCCTGCTCACTGTAAACTCAGACTGTTGTCATTGTCTGCAAGCATAAATACCTTGCACCTCCTTCTCAGTAAGACAATCTAAGCATTCCTTTGATCAAACAATCAAACTACCTAGGCTTACTGTCAGGCAAACTGCAGAATAGGTCACATTCATGAATTTAAAGCTGCAGTCCCAAAATATAATAATCTTAACCCCATAATTGTACCACTAAGACTCTTGTTTTTGCAATAGCCTCATGGCAGTGATCGCAACCCTTCAAACACTGCACGTAATGCCTAAGTCTACCTTCAACAGCCTTAAGGTCACAACCCTGCATTGTGTACATATGTTTGGAATTGACTCTTCCCACATGCATAACACTATTTATCAATGGTAAATGATATTGGCAAGACAAGGGCCCATTCTCCCATTGTATTTAGATCAGCTTCGAATTGTTTTGCTGATCTAAGATCGTAAAACTCAAACAAACCTTTGTATCATTCCTCATGTGGAACCTCTACAATTAATAATAGCCTTCTGACTAAATTTATGTAAATAATTCCTTAGTTTATCAAAAATCTATCTGCTAATCCTGTTTATTGAGTCACCGATTCTGTGGTATCTTAATGAAGGCTTTCTGAAAATCAAGATATACAGTCAAGGTCTACATCCACCAGCCTAATACCTTCCTCAAAAAATCAAACCAGGTTGGACATGACCTTTTCCAGAAGCCATATTAAATCTCCAATAACCTCATTTCTGTCAAGATGGTCATAGTGTATCTCTAAGTATCCCTCTTGCCAATAATGGTCCTGTAAGTTACTGATTCTGAGTTATATAAATACCACATAGGCCTCCTCCAGTCAATGGGAATGATTCCTTGATTTTAATTATAGGTAATATGCAATGGAAGCCATTTTTTATTCTATGGGATTACGATATTATATATGTTATGATTCCACAACAGTTGATTTCCCTTATGTTATTCCATTAGCGATTATTGCAAAATTGTATAAGCAAGGCATTTATTCTGTTTTTAGCTGAGGCTCTTGTTATGTTTCAGTTGTAAACTAATCAGTGCACATATCATATCTACCCTGCTGTGTGTTGCTGACTGGTTCCTTCTGCTGATTGATCTGAAGGAAATGGAGTTGCATATCCAAACTTGCAATTGACTCTAAGTTAGGCGATTCTATAAATTGTTCAGATGGGAGCATGAATTACAAAAAGATATGGACAGAATAGTGAGTGG
Organism: Cetorhinus maximus; assembly: GCF_964194155.1. Classification (NCBI taxonomy): domain Eukaryota; kingdom Metazoa; phylum Chordata; class Chondrichthyes; order Lamniformes; family Cetorhinidae; genus Cetorhinus; species Cetorhinus maximus. The sequence continues at coordinate 53,949,369 of NC_135900.1, forward strand.
GCAAAATGGGAGGTAGGTTCAATGTTGGGAAATGCAGCTTTGAGAAAGACACATCAGAATACTTTCTATATGGTAAGAAAATAGGAATTGTGAAGGAGAAAAGGGGATTCTGGTGTCACGGTGCACAATTACTAGAAGCTAATGGATGGGTACAAGAAGTAATAAAAAAAACTGATGGAGCATTGGCTTTTATCTCAAGGGGATGCTTCAGTGGTGCAGAACTCAGATCATTTGAAGTTTGTTCAAAATTGGGCACCAAATTGCAGGAACGATATATTTGTTTTGTTGGGGTTACGGCACAGATTCATCAGGGCTTAAAGGGCTAAGTTATGAAGCCTGGTTACACAAGCTCGGTTTCTATTCCCTTTCATTTAAAAGTTGAGATGTGTTTACAATGGTATAAAGATTCAGTGGCCCACATTTACAGTCAAGCAATGCGAATCCCTGCTGACATCGAAGAAAGCAAGATCAAAGATCGAGCTATCTCTGTGGTGGAGATTTCCCATTTCCTGATGGTATTTTAAATCTGGTGCCAAATCAAGGGGATCTCCAGGTATGTAGCAGCAATGATGTCAACAAGTGGGGTAAAAGTAGCCAATCACGCTGAAGCTTTCTCAGAGAGCAAAGCAGAAAGTTAAAACCATTGAATCCATTTTACTTTTGATTTAAAATTTTAGATAACAAAATAAATGTGATTGGATTAAGGTAGAAGCTAAAGCGTAGATTAACTTGTTGAAAAAAGATTATTTTAAAAATATGTAGAACTTTTTTATCAAGGTGAAATTTAACATTTCACAAACATAAAATTAATGTTTCAGGGTCATAGAGCATTTTTAGCAGTTATTATGAAGTTAGTGTGCTGTTCCAAAAATCTGATTACACTTTATTCAACAAGATGTAACTTTTTCAAGGATTTATACTGAGACTAGCAGCATAAGAATGGGAGTTCTCATTTCCAGTCTGGGAGGGAAGCCCTCAACTGAGCACTCTCTGGAGAGGCCAAGAATCACTGACAGCGACTTCTGGATTCCTGTGTTGTTCTGTATTATTCTGTGCATGCATAAACTCCCAAAGTTGCTGTCAATTTTAGCGGAGTAATGACAGTGAATGCTGACAGTTTTGCCATCATTACTGCTGCAAAACCTGGACTGGTAAAACAGATACAAAGAACCTATATCCTCTGGCAGGGAATCAAGAACAAGGGGCATGATCCTTAAAATTATATCGAAACTATGTAGGAGCGAAATCAGAAAGTACCTCTTCATGCAAAGGATATTAGAAATATGGAATACTCTGTCCCAAAAGGGCGAGTGTGGATCCTGAATCAGATGAAATTTTAAGACTGGAATTGCTGGATTCTTGTTAGGTGAAGGTATTAAGGGATGTAGAGAAACAGTCAGCAAATGAAGTTCAAGTACAGATCAGCCATGATCTAAAAAAAATTGGTATATAGAATGCTGGTGTCGCTGACTAGGCCAGCATTTATTCCCCATCCCTAGTTATTCTTGAGAAGGTGGTGGTGAGCCTCCTTCTTGAACTGCTGCTGTATGGAGTCGGTACACTGATAATGATGTAGGCCAGGAGTTCCAGGATTTTGACCCAGTGACGATGGAGGAAGAAATATTGCCAAGTTAAGATGGTATGAGAGTTGGAGGTGGTGTTCCCATGCAACTGTTGTTGAATGGTGGAATAGGTTTGAGGACTGAATGGCTTCTTACCTTGTTCTTGTATTCCTATGACTGCTTAACTTAAATGGTGTTGCTGCAAGTAATTGCTTCATAATTCAGCGTGTACAAAAGTGATTTCTATTGAAGTCATACTTACTAACATTGTTCACATTCTTAACAGTACATTTCCTCCTCCTTGAGCAACCCGTAGAAAAATTTATAATGGCAACTCAACATATTCCAATTAATCAAATAAAGAAAATGAGATTGCTTTTAATCTGTGTTTCTGAGCGATGAGTTTGTGCCTGAATGATTAGTTTTTTTGGCAGGGGCGGGTGTTGCTATCTCGGGAGCTTGTACAGTACAAGGAGTTTGTACAGTTAAAGGAGAAATCGGTTACTACAAAATTCAAATTTATGATTAACCTCTTGCCTCTATTTAAAAGCTGAGTATAAAAACCAACATTAATTGATTTGTTTTCCAATAAAACCACACCAAAAACTCCTTATACTAAACTTATATATATATGTCTTTTATAAATGGAAATTCAATGAAAATGTTTTTTCTTGATTGCACCTGATGAACAGACTTTTAAACTGTTGATTAAGAAAAACATTCTTACCAATAGCTTTCAGCTATTTTCTTCTTTGGGAGAGATGTGTGACTCACATTCATACATTGCACTCTGCCTGTGGCATTATGTCGTGCAATTGAAACTGGAGTTTCTGTTCAGTGATATGTAGTTTGATGTGAGGCAGGCTAAGCTGTGCTGTAGTTTGGAAAACAAACTACTCGCTAATGTTTTGGTGCCAACATTTTCCATTATGGCAGGTTCCATTGTTTTTGCTGATGCTTGCAAAACAGATGTAATGCCATTTAAAACTGGAAGGTTTCTTGGGGCCCACTAGTTTTGCTGGCCATGCCAATCACATTTCATCACAATTCTGGATTTTTCTTGACATGTTATGGCCTGTTGCAGTTTGAGCTCCTTTCTGCAATTGAATGAGGTGGGCAGGGGGTGGAACCTGCAAAATCTACCTGTTATAGAGTAGAATTGTAGAACATTACAGAATGAGGTCAATTGGCCCTTGGGTCTATGCCGGCTCTTTGAAGAGTAATCCAGTTAGTCCCACCTTCTGGCTCTTTTCCCTGTATTCCTGCAATTTTTTCTCCAGTAGTTATCCAATTTCCTTTTGAAGACTGCTTTTGAATCTGTTTCCACCACCGTGTCTAGGAGAGCATTCCATCTCCTAATCACTCATTGTGTAATGAAGTTTGTCCTCCTCTTGCCTCTGGTTCTTTTGTCAGCCACCATAAATATGTATCCTCTGCTTATAACCCTTCAACCAATGGAAACAGTTTCTCTTTACTACTGTATCCAAACCCTTCATGAATTTAAACATCTTTATCAAATCTCCTCTTAGCCTTCTCTTGTTTGTAGGAGAACAGTCTCGGCTTTTCCAGTCCATCCATGCCATGTTGTCTCTGGAACCATTCTAGGAAATCTCTTCTCTGCTCTCTCCAGAACTGTCAAGTCCTTCCTGAAGTTTGGTGCCTAGAAATGGACACAGTGGTCCAACTGGGGCCATGTGTATTTCATCTAGGGGGAAAAAAATGACATGCATTTATACAGCACCCTTCATGACCTCAGGATATTCCAAAGTGCTTTACAACCAATGAAATTCTTTTTAAGTGTAGTCACTATTTCAATTTGGGGAATGTGGCATTCATTTTGCAAGTTGCCACAAACAGCAGTATGCAAACAACCAGATAATTTGTATTTAGAGATGTTAACTGAGAGATGAATACTGACTTGTCCGCTCTTTGAAATAATGCCATAGGATCTTTCTTGAGAGTGTAGAAAGAGTTATTTAGTAATGTTGGAAATAAATCGATCTTTTATATTTTAAAAATTCATTGATGTGACTGCAGTATATTGAACTGATGGATGGAAATTCAAACAGTAAAAGTATCAAGAAACCTTCATTTTTTAACTAGCAGAGTATGTTGGAAGAGGCAACTTAAATTTTATTGCTGCGATGTCTACCTTTTGTATTATAAGTGAGTGTGTTGGTCATTGATAGGTTATTGAAAGAGTTAGCTTCAGTGCTGCTTTAGTAGGGAGACATCTCCCTATCTCATTGTAGGTGTGTACCAGATGTTGCTTTCAACACTTAGGATGACTGGTTCATAGTTATCTCATTTATCTATTTCTCACTTCTTGAACAAAGATATCACATTAACATCCCGATAGTCCGCTGGCACAATTTGCTTATCTAAGGATCTTTGAAAGATTATGGCCAAAGCCTCTGCCATTTCCTCACTGATTTACTGAAATAATGTAGGATGCAAAGACTTGTGTCTTTTTCTACCAAGGGTTCCACCAGTTTTTTTCAGTAGCCCTTCCTTATCTATAGTCATCTTAGTCTAATTGCTCCATATCCTTTTACTTCCACTCTCGCTTTCTTCTGTAAAAACGGAGGAAAGTACTCATGTAGCATTTCTGCCATTCCTTCAACCTCCATTAAATTTGCCTTTTCATCCTCAATTAATCCTACCCTTTCTTTTGCATTTGCATTTTGTGTTTAATTAAAACCCCACACTGTTTTGCTTTATACAGCTTGCCAGTTTTCAGATCTCCTCTTCGCATTTCTAATCCTTTCCCATCCCCTCTATTTTCTATTGATTTTCTTTTACATTATTGACCTTAGATTTTTAATCTATTTTAAGTCTTTTTAATTTGTCTACTCGTACAGGAAAATCCATTGATGAGTACCGGCCTTGCCTTAGCCTAAGTTGCACTTTTGTTAATGCTGTTATGTCAAACCCCCAGACCGCAATTTGTGACTCCAGTTTGCCAATTTTATTCTTAATATTTTGTGCTTTTATATATTCAACTGAAACCGACCTTGGCTGTCTTGTTCATTTTACACTGTCCTCCTTCCGGTTTTTAAAAAAATTTTGAGTCATTTCTATGCTCCTTCTCCCTTTGGCTCTCCTTTCGCCATCTTCTCTTGTACTAGCCTTGTTTAGACGAAACCTGATCATGCTTGTCGAGGCCACTCCTGTCTGAGATTGGTTCTAAACTACTAGGACCCAACCTTCCCATCCCTCAACCAAGCAGTTAATTCTCTTATCTTAATACTTCTGTGTGACTTGCATGTACATTGGAAATAATATGGAGATTACTTCAGCTCTTGAATCTATCCCCTAATTGTTCAAAATTCCTTTGGTGAGACTCCATTAATGTTTCTTCCCATGTCATTGGTTCCAGTGACATTATGTTTGTCTGTTGTGACCTGAGGAGCATTTGTGTATTTCCCTATGAATCCTCTATTGTTACTATATTTGTGCAATTTTAACTCCTGCCCTTGCCCTTGGCAACCACCCGCTCAATGGTGCTGTGGTTTTGCTCCATGATGTTCTCCACTAAGCTGATATCATTGTCACAGGTATTGTGCTGAAAACCTGTTTGAATTTGCTTAGAAGATCCCTGTACTGCCTACATTCTACCTATTCTGATATCCCACTTCCCTTCCTTACTACTTACTTCTGCTAACTGGAGGACCACTTGATAATTTTTTGAATTTTTCCTGATAGGAAAATAGGAACAGCAGTAGGCCATTCAGCCCCTCAGGCTAGTTCATCCATTCGGTGAGATCATGGTTGATCTATATCTTAACTCCATCTATTTGTCTTGGCTCCATATCTTTTTATACCCTTATTTAACGAATCTGCTAATCTTGCGTTTGAAATCATGAATTGAATTACTATCTGTTTTTTTTGTGGAAGAGTGTTCCACACTTCTACCACCCTTTGTGTGAAGAAGTGTTTCCTAATTTATCTTTCCTTAAGCTTCGATATTTCAGGAATTCAAACCTAGTTTATGTAATTTCTCTTCATAATCTAACCACAGAAGTCCGAGTAACAGTCTGGTGAATCTGCACTGCACTCTTTCCAGGGCCACATATATTCTTTTTAAGGTACGGTGCCCAGAACTGTACACAGTACTCTAGATGTGGTCTAACCAAGGATTTAATTAGCTGCAGCAAAACTTTACTCCCCTTCATATTCTAGCCATCTAATTATAAAGGCTATTTTTTCGATTATTTTTGTACATCATTACTACATTTTAGTGACCTGTGTACACAAACCCATAGATCTCTCTGGATTTCCACTGTAAAACTAGTTCTCTTTCCATCCCAAACAAGTATGAGAAGAAAGGCTGGAGCTCTGGAAATATTTCTTTAAAAGGAATACCATTCATTTTTGTAGTTTTGCCAAGTTCAACTTGGCAAGACTGCATGCCAAGACCAAAGTGCATAATGTCCTAGTTCGTGAGTTGCTGTTTTCTGTTGACACCACACTGGCATCCCACACTGAAGTTCACTTGCAACAGCTTGTAGATCAGTTCTCCCAGGCCTGCAAGGAGTTTGCTCCAACAATCAGTGTCAGAAAGACCGAAGTTATGAGTCAGGACATAAAACTGCACCTTCCACCAATATTGACAACCTCACTCTGGAGGTCATCAACAGGTCAACAATTACCTGCAACCTGTCTCTTCATGCCGAAATCAGCACCAGGATCGCCAAGGTCACAGCTGTCATGTCAAAGTTGTGTGTGGGTCAACAGCGAACCAACCAAAAGTACAAAGCTCCCTATGTACCGGGCTTGTGTTCTTATCATTCTCCTTTACAGTAGTGAGGCGTGGACAACTTATACAAAGCAAGAAAAGAAGCTGGACAGCTTCTACCTCTCCTGTCTTAGATGAATATCGGGCATCTCTTGGCAAGACAGAGTGTTAAATATAGAAGTACACCAGTGTGCAATGATCCCCAGTGTGTCTGCCCTCTTGAGTCAGCATTGGTTAGGCCATCTGAGCCAAATGGATGACAGCTGCATCTCTAAAGACATACTCTATGGAAAGCTTGCTATCAGCAGGAGACCAACAGGACGCCCACATCTGCGCCAAAAGGATGTCTGCAAGTTGACCGGAATCGCAGTCGATGCATGGGAAGTCCTCGCTGCTGAGCAGAGTCCCTGGAGATGAGCAGTCAGGAAAGACTTAGAAAAAGCAAGGGACAAAAGAAATGACCAGATGGCAAAAAAGAGAACCCATCGGAAGGAAAAAAAATACCAGTCGACCTCAGGCCAGTGCTGTTTCTCTGTGCCAGCTATGGAAGGAACTGCCACTTGTGAATTGGTCTCTGTAGCCACAGCAGACGACGTTCATTCCCGAAGTGACATACACCCTGGGCATGCAGTCCATCGTCTCTCGAGACAAATGGATGCCAATAAATAAGTTGCATTTGTGAGGTTCTCTTAATTTATTTAATTTATTTCAGGTCAAACTCATGCAATGAGTTCTTATCAATTTTGTTCAGTATTACTATTTTAGAGAATATTTCATTATAAAATCAGTGCGTATACGTTTTAAATGACTCTATTCAATGCATATTAATTAACTTTTTGTTTCCCTAAATTTTCTTCAACTAAATGTGCATTATTTATATTGAATAAGAAATTGAAATGTTCTTTTCCTCTTCTCTTTTAGAAGCTTGCTGTAAGAAGTTGTCCTGTTGGGAGTACGAAACCAATTCCACTCATCAAGGCACCCAACCAGAGCATAGCAATTTCAGTGGTGCCATCTAAGAATCCAATCACTATGGTAACTGCACACATTAATGGACAGAAGACAGCAAGCACAGATCCTCCACAGATGGCCCCAATCAACCTCCAAACAACAAACAAACTGGCAGGGAGCAATTTGAACTCCACTGGAAGGAGAGTACCAGAGACATCAAACTCACAGGTAGATCTTATCAGAGAACAAATGATAGTTAAATGCACTACAAAGCAAGGAATCTGTTTTCAAACTGTGCGGTGCGGGTGCAGCACGGATGTAAAGAATCTGGTGTTGTTCATTAAGAGGGCATAATTTTTTAAATTATCCTTTGTGATGCAGGATATGTAGCTACTAAATTAAGTGGTATCTATTGGCAAGTAAGTTGCTTTCCATCATGTTTCAACTTAATGGATAATGGAATAATTCCACATTATTTCAGAAGTACTTAAAATGCAATTTTTATGAAGTTATTTTCTCACTACTTAAGTGACAGGCAAGTGATGAGGAACAAAAATGGAAATGGTCATATATGACTTTGCATTCCATTTCATTTTGTTCTGGTAATAATGGTCTTGAAGCATGAAAGAAATTTTGCTTTTGCTGCATTAGCCTTTAGGAAATGACATCTATAAAATACATTTTATTGGACTTCCATAGAAAACAAAAGAAATACAAAGTAGTAATAACACACCTTTCAATTATAGCAAGAAATTATTGCAGAAGCGGCAGCAAAGCCAGTTACTTGTTTTAGCATCTGATAGAACACAATATTTTACATCATTCCAAAGGCATGACAAGCTGCTGATATGATGGTGTAAAGAAGCAAGTTAAGAGGAAAAGCCCAGTGTTTCCTTTTTTTTGCATAAATTTTGCATTTGGAATATCGCAATAGATTATCCAAGAAATGTCACAACAACCAATATTTATGTAGCATACAGGGAGACATCTTTGATCACTTTACAGAAGAAGGGATAGAATGGACTCCAAACATGGGGAAAGGGGATTGGTGGAGATGAAAACCAAAGCTGTTACAGTGCAGCTGTAATACTGGCATCTGTAGACAATGTAGAAGATTGCCCAGATATGGCCTCGCCACAAAAATCAGGACAAATCAAACACTGCCAATTTCTCCCTACTCTCAACATCAGCAAAGTGCTGGAAGACGTCATCGACAGTGCTGTCCAGCAGCACATTCTCTCTAGTAAACTGTTGCTCATTTTGGATTTCACCAGGGTGATTTGGCTCCAGAACCCATTACAGCCTTGATCTTAACATGGACATGAGCTGAATTCGATTATCATTGCAGGAGTTCTTCAGATCTGCATCCTCAGCCCACCAACCTTCATCACTGACTTTGCTCGATCATAAGTTAAGAAGTGCGGCTATTGGCTATTGGTAGTTGCAGAAGTTTCTGCTCCCATTTGCAATTCCTTATATAATGAAACTATCCGCCCTTGTATGCAGCAAGACTTGGTCAACTTCCAAACTTGGCTGATAAGTGGCAAGTAACATTTGTGCTACCTACGTGCTAGGCAAAGACCATCTCAAAGGGGAGGGAGCCTAACCACCAGCCTTGACATTCAATTGCATTTCTGGCTCTGAATTTCTCACCATCGATATCCAGGGGGTCACCACTGACCAGAAACTCAATAAATCAACCACAAACGTTGCGACTACTAGAACAGATCAAATGAGTGAATCACTCAGCTCCTGCCTCACCAAATCCTCTCCATTACCTAAAAGACAAGTCGGGAATGTGATGGAATACTCTCCACTTGCTTGGATGAGTAAAGCTGCAACAACACTCAAGAAGCTTGACACCAAAGGCAAAGCAGTCTATTTGATTGCAATCCCTGCCATCATTAGCTTAAACATCTGTTTCTTCCACCACTGATCTGCTGTGGCTGCAGTGTGTATTATCTATGGGATGCACTGCAGAAAGTCAGCCAAGACCTTCGGCAGCCCTTGCCAAACTTGTGATCTCTGCAACTTTGAAGGACAAAGGCCTCAAGTGCATTACCTCAAAAGTTGCATGTCATCCCAACTTGGTATTTGTTCCCTCTCCATCATTGGGTCAAGATCCTGAAACTTCCGACTGAACAGCATTTTGGGAGTGGCATTTCACCACATGGACCAAAGTGCTTCAAAAGGCAACTCGCTATCATCTTTTTGAAAGCATTAGGGATGAGTAAGAAATGCTGGCCTTGCCTGCAATACCTGTAATCCCAAAAGTGAATACAGGTATTTAAAAATAAAGTTTTTGTCTTATATTTCCTCACTGTCCTATTTCTAATTATAAAATCAGCCTTCTAATATTTATCCATTTTAAACAAATGCTAATTATAAAAGGTATACTACCCGAAAATGTGGTAAGGGTTGATTGATTGAGAGAAAAACATAAATTTTGAAGTATTGATTTGAGCACATAATCTAGGCCTAAACTCTAATGCAGTACTGAAGGAGTGCTCATTGTCAGAAGTGCTGTCTTTCGAATGAGACTTCAAACAGTGCCCCTCAGGTGGACATAAATGATCCCATGGCATTAGTTTGAAGAAGAGCAGGGGAGCTCACCCTCTATCCTGTCAATATTTATCTCTTAACTAATGTCACAAGCTGATTATGATCATTATGACATTGTTGTTGACGGAGCTTGTTGCCTGAAAATTCAGTGCCCTTTCTCCTACACTTCAAAAAAAAAAATTACTTCATTGGCTGTAAAGTGCTTTGGGACAGCCTGAAATTCTGAAAGAGAATAAATAAATACAATTATAATCATTTTAATACATAGATACCTGGAAGAATTGCACCTTTTTATCAAGGAGAAAATGTAGATCTGGTTAAGAAATTGAAGCTGTTTGCTATGAAACAAACATTTTTTTGTCAGCATTGTGTTGAGAGCCTTATTAGCTGGCTGTGTTTGGGATTTGCTACAGGGATTGGACATTAAAGCTGTATTCAAGATCGTCTCTAAATTAGTTTGGATGGAGCTAGAGACATGGAATGGTGGCTGCAGCTGATTGGAAAGTTGGGTTGCTATTCAACTCTTAGGGCCATGTAAGAAAGATCCTCTCGTAGTCATAGCCACTGTTCAAATATAAATAAGCTCGCTCAGCAAAACCATGAGTTTGGAAAGTGTTTATAAAGTGCTAGTTTCTCAGCCAAACAAAGGAAAAGCAGTGAAGATTATGGAGCAACCTGAGCTGTAGAAAGTTAACAGGCGAGTATGTTGCAGGGCAGATGCAATGGGAAGACACCCAGATTCACAGATGATGACTATACCAGTGGCAATAAGGGAGCAGGGCAGGGAATTAGCAATGGGAAAGAAGGAGTGAATCCCTTCTGCATGAGCAATAAGGAAAGGCAGAGAACAGACTAGTCTGATCCCAGGAATAGTAGAAAGAAGTCCTGGGGCAGGTGGTCAGCAACAGGATTGTTAAGTAAGTTACACCAAATAAAGTTTTTAAAAAGCAGGCCAAATGGACCTGATAGTTGAGCTTGCATGAGCAGTAGCCCCAGTGAGGTATTGTCACAATTCGGAAATCTTTGGGGGGGAGAAGTAAAGGAACTGGCAGATCCTTGCTGGATGAGAGCATAGATCCTTTACCTCAAGCCGCTAAATGAGCTTGTAGCTGAGTTTCTGAAGATTCTATCTCCCTCTCTCTTCCTCTTCTGCTCTCTTGCTCGCTCGCTCTCTCTAGCGCCCTCTCTCTGGCGCACCCCCTCTCTGGCGCGCCCTCCCTCCCGCCTGGCCGTCCACCCCATCCCTCCCTCTCCATCTGCCCCTCCCCGTCCCCTCCCTCCCCGTCCCCTCCCCTCCCCCTCCCCTTCCTGCTCGTCCGCTCCCTCGCCCACCCCCCTCCCCTCTCCCTCGCCCCCCTGCCCCCTCCCACCACCTGCCCGTTCCCTCCCCACGCCCGCCCGCACTTGCTCTTGCTCTCTTTTGCTCGCTCTCGCTCATTCTTGTCCGCTCTCTCTTGCTCTCTCTCCAGCTTTTCCACCTCTGCTATTTCTCCCTCTCAATTTGTCTTTCTCTATTTCTCGCTCAGCCTCTCCGTTATCCTTGCTTCCCCATCCAGTGCTCTCATTTTCACCATTTTTGTTGCTCTATCCCTCATGTCATCTCTCTCACCATTTTTTCTCTCTCCATTTTGCTTGCTCCCCTTACCCTTGTGTTGTTTCACTTGCTCTACCTTCATTTCTGTCACTTCCCCCCTATGCCTGTGTTTCCTGGAAGGACTGAAAAATGAAGCAATAACGCCAACACAAAGTTGAATGCTAGTGCAAAAAGAACTTTAAATGATGACGAGCAACCTGCAACTGCCAGGAGAGGGAATGTGTGGCGGGTTGCTACAGATGGGGAAAACAGCAGCACGAGCAACAGTCTGAAAAGTATTAATAAATAGTATCCTATTTTGTTTGGCTAAACAGATGCAATGTGTACAGCTGTTTTAGATGTTTTAGCAAAATAAAATAAGTGACAGCCATTCGCTGGTTCATTCCCCAGGGCAATGTTTTGACCAATCTGAGTCAAGCTGCCTGGTTTAAATTTCAAACAATGCTTGGCAGTTAACTGTCAGTCGCAATCAACTGTGCATTCTCCATGGCAAAGACTCTTACCAATCAGCACTCTCTTCTCATACGGTATAAATATGTTGTTTCCCCTGACATTGGTATTTTCTTGCGAATTATCCTATGCGTGCAAGATGAAAGCATCGATTAAAAAATGTCTCCTTTTCAACTGCACTCAATTAGAAAATTATTGGGTTATTGCATTCGTGAAGGCTTTTCCATCAATGAAGACAGAATAAAGGAGGGTATCTGTGGAGCATTGAATAGTGCACATGGAACTTTTGGCTAAAGGAAGTTATGGAAATAGGATAAGCTCAACCATGGAAGGATTTGTAAATGGAGAGCCAAGGAAGTGAGTGAGGACAGGCATAATTGGTGAGCAGGAGAGACTGGTGAAGACAGAGTCAAGCTTGGATCTAATAATGGATTTGGCAAGGCTTTTATTTACATTGAACTTTGTTTTACATTGAAATTACAGCACAGAAACAGTTCATTCTGCCCAGGTAGTCTATGCTAGTGTTTATGCTCCACACAAGCCTCCTCCCACCCTACTTCATCTCACCCTGTCAATATATCCTACTATCTCTTTCTCCCTCATACTTAGCTAGCTTCCCCTTAAAGCCTCTATGCTAATCACTGCAAATGCTCCATGTGGTAGCAAATTCCACATGTTTCTCCTGCCTTGGTTTCCTAATTCAAGAACTTCTGTCAATGTCACGCTGTAGCTAGCTGCAAGTGCAATAAAGCTCAGGAAAATGACGCACTGATTTACAACCCTCTCGCCCTTCCTGTCAGGAGATGGTCACATTCCATGCTGCAGCACCTTATAGCAGGACAATTGAGATTATGGGCTCATTGGGGGAAATTTTAGCATGGTTGAATTGGTTGGATTAGTTAACAATGGGGGTTGAGGGAGGTAAATGAGCAAACAGAGGAAGCGTCTGACCAGAGGCGAGCAGCCAACCTGTTCCCTGAAGGTGGGTTGGCATTTAAAATATGTTAATAAGATTAGAAGCCTTGGATTTAACCTGCTTTGCATTTTAAACTGAATGGCCAGGTTTCTGAAGCCTCGGGACATCTGGCAATTGCAGCGAGGTGAAGACAACCATAGTGGGGGGATGAAAGTTAAGTGCCTTCAGAGTGCTGCTCGTCATATTCATATTGGTAGTGCAGTGAGCCAAGAGCAGAGATGGCCTCTCTGTCTCAACTTCTGGTGATAGACTGTTCACCAATATTCATTACAAGCCCACCGACTTCCACAGCTACCTCAACTGCAACTCCTCGCACTCTGCTTCCTGTAAGGACTCCATCCCATTCTCTCAGTTCCTTTGCCTCCGTCACATCTGTTCCGATGATGCCACTTTCCAAAACAGTGCTTCTGACATGTCTTCCTTCTTCCTTAACAGAGGTTTCCCACCCACTGTGGTTGACAAGGCCCTCAACCGTGTCTGACCCATCTCCCACGCCTCTGCCCTCACACCATCCTCTCCCTCTCAGAACCATCAGAGGGACCCCCTTGCCCTCATTTTTCAGCCCACCAGCCTCTGCATTCAAAAGATCCATCCTCCGCCATTTCCACCAACTGCAGCATGATGCCACCACGAAACACATCTTCCCTTCACCCCCTCGTCGACATTCCGTAGGGACCGTTCCCTCCGGGACACCCTGGTCCACTCCTCTTCACCCCCTATACCTCAATCCCCTCCCACGGCACCTTCCCATGCAACCGCAGAGGTGCAACACCTGCCCCTTTACTTTCCCCCTCCTCACCGTCCAAAGGTCCAAACACTCCTTTCAAGTGAAGCAGCGCTTCAGCTTCACTTCCCTTAATTTAGTCTACTGCATTCGCTGCTCCCAATGCAATCTGCTCTACATTGGAGAGACCAAATGCAGACTGGGTGATTGCTTTGCGCAGCATGACCCAGACATTCCTGTCGCTTGCCATTTCAACACACCACCCTGCTCTCGTGGCCACATGTCTGTCCTTGGCCTGCTGCAATGTTCCAGTGAAGCTCAACGCAAACTGGAGGAACAGCACCTCATCTTCCGTTTAGGCACTTTACAGCCTTCCGGACTTAACATTGAGTTCAACAACTTCAGATCGTGAACTCTCTCCTCCATCCTCACCCCTTTTTGACCCCCTTTTTTTCAATATTTATTTTTAAATTTTTATATATATATTTTTTTCCCACCTATTTCTATTATTACTGTTTAAATTTCTTTCCATTGATTGTTTTATCCCCACCTTTTAGCCTATTTCGATCTTTTTTCCCACACCGTCCCCTCCCCCCACCGCACCCCCACTAGGGCCATCTGTCACTTGCTCGCCCTGCTTTCTACTCTTAATGTCACCATTAGCACCTCCTTTAGCCAGTATCACCACTATCAACACCCCTTCGACCTTTTGTTTATGACACCTTTTGCAATCTCCCCTTTGCCTCCACCTATCACTGGCCTTCTATCCAGCTTCACCTGTCCCACCCCCCTTAAACAGTATATATTTCACCACATTTCTACTTCACTTTAGTTCTGAAGAAGAGTCATACGGTCTCAAAACGTTAACTCTGTCTTTCTCTCCACAGATGCTGTCAGACCTGCTGAGTTTTTCCAGCAATTTTTGTTTTTGTTGCAGAGATGGACAATGCTGTGGAGGTGAAAGTAAGCAAATTTGGTTTTGAAGAAAGAAAAAGATATGGGACACAGGCTGTACATCATTGGTTTCAGCCTGCACAAGAATCTGGCGAGCAATAATGAAGCAATTCAACTAACCTTAGTTCATCCATGCAAAATTTACTTTTTCAATTTGAAGCTATGTCCCTTTGCGATTTCAATTAAAGTTTTATTCTGGATACCTCTTGTATTCCATTAACTATCATATATGCCTTTGTAGCTCACAAATGCCTTCATTCTTGGCTTAAGTGCAATGTTTCCTCACAACTTATATCTTTGACACTGTGATCAACCTCATAGCTTTTCTTGGTTCTACATTCAGTGCTTGAATGCTCTGTGTGCCTCAGTGACCATCATTAACTCGTACCTGGTGCAGTCTGGTCAGAACATTCTGAATTTTGAAATAAAAGCAGCAAATGTTGGAAAAACTCAGGTCTGGCAGCGTCTGTGGAAAGAGAAACAGTTAACGTTTCGAGTCTGTATGACTCTTCAAAGCTAAAGAGAAGTAGAAATGTGATGGATATTATACTTTTAAGAAGGGGTGGAGCAGGTGGAGCAAAACAGAAGATCAGGGGCAGGTGGGAACTCGAGATATTGACAAAGATACCATGGACACAAGACAAAGGGAGTGTTACTGGTAGTGTTAAAGACTAAAGAAGGCGCTGACAGTGGCATAAAGATAAGATAGCAGAATGTGTTAATAGCTGAACAAGGGTCAGCGCTCTGTGAAAGCACAACAAGTGTTTGGAGAGAGAAACAAGTAACAGATGGTCCTGTTGCTGGTGGTAGTGTGGGGGGGGGGTTGGGGAAAAAAGATTTAAAAAGTAATAATAAAAGAAGTATAAAATAAAAATAAAAAGAAAAAAAAAATTTATAAATTGGATTTAAAAAATGGGAGAGTTCATTGTCTGAAGTTATTGAACCCAATATTAAGTCCGGAAGGCTGCCAAGTGCCTACTTGGGAGATGATGTGCTGTTCCTCTAGTGTGTGTTGGGCTTCACTGGAACACTGTAACAGGTCAAGGACGGTCATGTGGGCACAAGAGCAAGATGGTGTGTTGGAATGGCAAGCGACCGCCAAATGTAACATGATGCCACCACCAAATAAATCTCCTCCCCCTCACCCCGGTCAGCATTCCCTAGGGACTGTTCCCCCTGTGATACCCTGGTCCACTCCTCCATCACCGCAACTCCTCATCCCCTTCCCATGGCACCTTCCCATGCAATCGCAGAAGGTGCAACACCTGCCCCTTTACTTCCTCCCTCTTCACTTTGACCAAGCCCCCAAACACTCCTTTCAGGTGAAGCAGTGCATCACTTGCACCTCCTTCAATTTGGTCTACTGTATTCGCTGCTCCCAATGCGGTCTCCTCTACATTGGTGAGACTAAACGCAGACTGGGTGACCGCTTTGCGGAACACCTTCACTCAGTCTGCAAGCATGACCCTGACCTTCCTGTTGCTTGCCATTTCAACACACCACCCTGCTCTCGTGGCCACATGTCTATCCTTGGCCTGCTGCAATGTTCCAGTGAAGCCCAACACAAACTAGAGCAACAGCACCTCATCTTGTGTTTAAGTACTTGACAACCTTCCAGACTTATCATTCAGTTCAACAACTTCAGACCATGAACACTGTCCTCCATCTTTGCCCCTTTTTAAATCCAATTTTTAATTTTTAATTTATTTTGTTTTAAAATTTATTTTTATTTATTCAGCTTTAATCTTTTTATGTACATTTTATTATTACTTTTTAAATCCTTTTTCCCCAACCTCCCCACCCCACAGGGCTGTCTTTCACATGTTTCTATCCTGTGTTTTCACAGAGCGCTGACCCTTGTTTGACTATTAACACATTCTGCTACCTTACCTAATGCCACTATGAGCACCTTCTTTAGTATTTAACGCTACCACTAATACTCCCTTTGTCTTGGGTCCATGACTACTTTATCAATCTCTCCTGAGTACCCACCTATCCCTGACCTTATGTTTTGCTCCACCTGCTCCACCCCCTCTTAAAACAGTATAATATCTATCACATTTCTGCTTCTCTTCAGCTCTGAAGAAGTCATACAGGCTGTAAATCTTTTGCAATTTCATCCTTTGATTAGATAAATACAAGTTCTTTTTCTTAACTTTTGACCCATGGAGTTTATATGACACCTATCTTTTTCTTCCATTTCATCCATTATTGTTCTATCCACATACATTTTTGATCCAAGTCATTCAATTCAGTACTGCTTTCTGCACCCTCACTCTCCATAACCTCATAGAATAAGTACCTGGTTTATCCCCTTCAGCTAGTTGGTTACCCATTTTAAAATTTGCACTGAATTTCTGCAAACTAATCCATAGCCTTTTGTGTAGCACTTTGTCAAATGCCTTTTGAGCATTGTAGTCTGCTTGAGTTTCCATTTCCTTACGGAAAATTGAAGTTGATTAAGCAGCATCAGACCCTCTTAAATCATTAAGATAAAAGCAAAAAACTGCGGATTGTTGATTGTTTACAAAGTTATTGCTCTACAGGTATCAGATGTACTACAACTGATCTCAATTTCATGCAAAATAATGTAATATGACCAATGTACCTTACCCTCTAATTTTTTTTGTAGAGTGCAGCTGACTTGTGCATGGGCCATTTAAATTTTTTGTGCGGCTGTAAATGCGTGATAACTTAAAGGGATCAACTTATGCCTGGCTTGTGCAGGGACTTTTGGGTTGCTGCACTGCCCCAGAGCTTAGAGAGAACATTGACTATGACTAGCAGTTGCCTCTATCTGTTCTGTCAACCATTTGGAAAATGGGCAGCAACTTGTCTGCTGGAATTTTCCCAATGTACGACAACAACTTGCATTTATAAAACACTTCTAATGTAGTAAAACACCCAAGGCACTTCATAGGAGTTTTAACAAACACAGTCACAAATGGAGATATTAGGACAGGTGACCAAAAACTTGGTCAAAGAGGTAGGTTTTAAGGAGTGGCTTAAAGGAGAGAGTGGGATGGAAAGGCCCTATTCTACTCCTGCCTCAGCTTATCCGTTGCTGAAACCATTGTCCATGTCGTTGTTACTTCTAGACTTAGACTATTTCACTGCTCTCCTGGCAAGCCTTACATCATCCACTGTCCATAAATTTGAGGTCATCCAAACTTTGTTGCCTGTGTCCTATTACTTCTGTGCTCACTGATCTACATTGCCACCTGGTCCACCAATGACTCAGTTTTAAAATTTGAATCCTTGTTTTCAAATCATTCCATGGCTTTGTCTGTCCCTATCTCGATAACTTCCTCCAGCTCTATAATCCTCCAAAATCTCTACTATTCTAATTTTGGTCTCTTGCGTGTCCATTATTTTAATTGCTCCACCATTGGCAACTGTGTCTTCAGTTGCCTAGGCTCTAAAGGAGGTCTCATATTACTTGGAAAATGAGAATCTAAATGGGGTAGGAGAGCAAAGGAATCTGTGAATACACAATACAATGCCAGAATATACTCCCCATTATATGCATACTTGAAATTTACCCCAATCAGTTTACTCTAAATTGTTTACTTAGAGAATAATGAATACATAAAGCTTATGGGATTGAAATTTAGCAAGGGTCACATTCTCATAAGATTAATTTACTTTACCCCTTTTGAACACAGGTATGGGATTAGCCTGTTTCAAATATATTGTTGCCTATCCAGCACCAATTGTTTCCCCCTTGATGATTGTCAGTACCAAACAGACTTCCTTGTCAGTTTTTATCATGATTGTAGGATAAATACCATTTGTTCTTGGGTATTCATCTGCTTTTTAAATGCTTTTAGGCTTTTAAGACATCTTGTTTATTGAAGCTTTAAATTTTGCCTTACAAGAAAATCTTACAGCACAGAAGGGGACTATTCTGCCTGCCATGCCTGTGTCGGTTCTTTGAAAGAGCTGTAGAAATATTCGAACATCTCAGCCTTTTCCACATAACCCTGCAAATTAGTCCTCTTCCAGTACGTGTCCAATTGCCTTGTGAAAGTTCCTATGGAATCTGATTCCACCACCCTTTCAAGTACATTCCAGATTTCAACGGCACACTTGGGGAAAAAGAATTCTCCTAATTTCCCTCCAATTTAATTTCCATTTATGTCAAATCTGTGCTCTCTGGTTATCAGCCAACTTGCCAGAGGAAACAATTTGTCTCATTTGGCTCCATCAAAACCCCTCATAATTTGGAATTAGGGGCAGAATCTTGTGAAACTCCGGGGACTGGAAAATGAGGTGGTTGGGGGCACTTAATTGAGCATGAGGCAAAATGTCAGCTTCATAACAGCGGGATGAAAGTTGCTTCTTAAATTGGCGGATTGAGGGTGGAGCATGCTTCTTGACAACAAGTGGCAGGCAGGAGCCTATTTTTAATACAATAGCATATCATGCACGCTCATTAAAACACAACTTTGCCAGATTAAATTGTATCTTTGGAAATAAATATTTTTTGGCTTCTTGAACCATGGCAGTCCATGCGGTGTCGGTACACCCACAGGAAGGGAGTTCCAGGATTTTGACCCAGCGACAGTGAAGGAACGGCGATTTATTTCCAAGTCAGGATGGTGAATGACTTGGTGGGAAACTTCCAGATGATGGTGTTCCCATGTGTCTGCTGCCCTTGTCCTGGTGGTAGTGGTCATGGGTTTGGAAGGTGCTGTCGAAGGAGCCTTGGTGAATCCCTGCAGTGCATCTTGTAGATGGTACACATTGCTGCTACTGTGCGTCGGTGGTGGTGGGAGTGACTGTTTGTGTATGTGGTGCCAATCAAGCGGGCTGCTTTGTCCTGGACGGTGTCAAGTTTCTTTAGTGTTGTGGGAACTGCACTCATTCAGGCAGGTGGGGAGTATTCCATCACACTCCAGACTTGTGCCTTGTAGATGGTGGACAGGCTTTGTGGAGTCAGGAGGTGAGTTACTCATGACATGATTCCTAGCCTCTGACCTGCTCTTGTAACCATAGTAGTTATGTGGTTAGTCCAGTTCAGTTTCTGGTCAATGGTAACCCCCAGGATGTTGATAGTGGGGGATTCAGTGATGGTAATGCCATTGAACGTCAAGGGGCGATGGTTAGATTCTCTCTTGTTGGAGATGGTCATTGCCTGACACTTATGTGGCACAAATGTTACTTGCTACTTGTGAGCCCAAGCCTGGATATTGTCCAGGCCTTGCTGCATTTGGACATTGGACTGCTTCAGTATCCATGGAGTCGTGAATGGTGCTGAAGATTGTGCAATCATCAGCGAATAACCCTATTTCTGACCTTATGATGGAAGGAAGGTAATTGATGAAGCAGCTGAATATGGTTGGGCCAAGGACACAACCCTGAGGAACTCCTGCAGTGATGTCTTGGAGCTGAGATGACTGACCTCCAATGACCACAACCATCTTCCTTTGTGTTGGTATCACTCCAATCAATGGAGAGTTTTCCCCTTGGCCCCCATTGACTCCAGTTTTGCTAGGACTCCTTGATGCCACTCGGCCAATTGCGGCCTTTATGTCAAGGGCAGTTACACTCACCCCTGGAGTCCACCTCTTTTGTCCATGCTTGAACCAAGGCTGTAATGAGGTCAGTGGCTGAATGGCCCTGGCAGAACCCAAACTGGGCGTCAGTGAGCAGATTATTGCTAAGCAGGTGCTGCTTGATAGCACTGTTGATGACCCCTTCCATCACTTTACTGATGATCGAGAGTAGACTGATGGAGTGGCATTGGCCCGGTTGGATTTGTCCTGCTTTTTGTGTACAGGGCATACCTGGGCAATTCATCACATAGCCGGGTAAATACCAGTGTTGTAGCTGTACTAGAACAGCTTGGCTAGGGGCGGGGCAAGTTCTGGGGCACAAGTCTTCAGTACTATTGCCGGAATATTGTCAGGGCCCATTGCCTTTGCAGCATCCAATGCCTTCAGCCGTTTCTTGAAATCAAGTGGAGTGAATTGAATTGGCTGAAGACTGGCATCTGTGATGTTGGGGACCCCCCGGAGGAGGCCAAGATGGATCATCCACTCGGCACTTCTGGCTGAAGATTGTAGCAAATGCTTCAACCTTGTCTTTTGCACCAATGTGCTGGCCTCCCACATCATTGAGGATGGGGATATTTGTGGAGCCTCCTCCTCCAGTGAGTTGTTTAATTATCTACCATAATTCATGACTAGATGTGACAGGACTGCAGAGCTTAGATCTGATCCATTGATTGTGGAATTGCTTAGCTCTGTCTGTCACTTGCTGCTTATGCTTTTTTGGCACACAGGTATCTCTGAGTTAAAGCTTCACCAGGTTGACACCTCATTTTTAGGCATGTCTGGATCTGCTCTTGGCATGCCCTCCTGCCCTCTTCATTGAACCAGGGTTGATCCCCTGGCTTGATGGTAATGGTAGAGTGGGGGATGTGCCGGGCCATGAGGTTACAGCTTGTGTTTGAGTACAATTCTGCTGCTCATGACCCACAGCGCCTCATGGCTGCCCAATCTTGAGTTGCTAGATCTGTTCTGAAATCTATCCCATTTAGCACTGTGGTAGTGCCACATAACACGATAGAAGATATCGTTAATGTGACGGTGGGACTTTATCTCCCCAAGGACTGTGCGGTGGTCTCTCCTACCGATACTGCCGTGGACAGATGCATCTGTGACAGGATCCTCAATGTGACAAGAAGATTCTGCCTTAGATTTTCTCTGAACCTTATCTGCTATGAGGAGAGCAATTCCAGCTTCACCAATCTCTCCACACAACTGTAATCCCCATTGTTGGTAAACCTCCTCTGGAACCTTCCTATGGCCTTGCCATTCTTCCTCAGTGTAGTGCCTGGAATTGTGCACAACACTCCAGCTGAGGCCTAACCAGTTTCACATACACTTTAACTGCTGAATTATCTTAGCCTGCTACTTCCAAAGATTCCTCTTCTATTCTATGCCCTCAAAATACTCCAATTTATATCATGCTGACTCTCCATGTTGTTCCTCTCTAAGTGCATCACTTCACAATATCCGTATTAAATTGCACCTGCCAAGTGTCTGCCCATTTCACCAATCTGTCCTCCTGAAATCTGCTATGATCTTGCTCACTGATTACTATGTTGCTAAGTGTTGCATCATTTGCAAACTTTAAAATTGTGTTCCCTATACGCAAATCCATGTTATTTGTATGTATAAAGAAAAGGAATGGCCCTAATATCAACCCCAATGCACCCACTGCCTATTTCTCCCCTGTCAGAAAAACATCCATTCACCACTCTCTCTCTCTCCTATCCTTTAGCTAATATCCAAGTTACCACCATTCTTCATGTTCTTCTATTTCTGGAATAAACCTGTTATATGGTACTTTACTAAATACCTTTTGTAAATCCAAATGCACACCATGAACTGCACTACCTTCACAACCATCTCTCTGTTACTTCATCAAAGAACTTGGGTTATTCAGAAACAATATTGAACAGCATTGTAGGTGTACCTACACCATATGGACGACAGCAGTTAAGGAAGGCGGCTCACCACCACCTTCTCAAGAGTATTTAGGGATAGGCAACAAATCCTGGCCTAGCCAGCGATGCCTACATCTCGTGAAAGAATAAATAAATTTTTAAAAATCCTTTAATAAATCTGTGCTAGCTGCCCCTTATTTGACCCATGCTTCTCCAAATTAGATTTCACTTTGTCTTTAACAGTGGTCTCGAGTAGTTTTGATTGATGTCACAATAGACATGAAACTCTTTCGAGTTATCAACAGTCACAGATTGCAACTCTTTCGAGTACAATCACAGTTCTTGGTTTTTCTGGGAGTGGGACATGAACCCACAATCCTCTGATTCAAAGGCGAGGGTGCTATGAGCTGAGCCACAGCTGACACCTCAATAGACATGAAAGGAGTAGAGATATTGGATAGTGCTAACTAGGTCGGCATCATTCAAAGTTAACAAGTCTAATTGGACTAATTGGCCTCCAGTACCAGGTTTATGCCTGTCCCTTTTTTTGAGCATCTGGGACCCTCCACCCCTGCTTGTCCCTCCGTCCTCACCCCATCTTCCAATCCCAGCCCCAGCCGCGTATTCACTATACCCCCTGACCTTCCCCTCTCCGATGCTGAACGTTCAGTGCTCAGCAAAGGACTTAGTTTCATACCCTTACGCCCTCATCTCAATGAATTTCGGGCTCGGCATGATGCTGAACTCCCTTCTTCCGCCGTCTTCGTCTCCGTGCTCACTTCTTTGGGCAGGAGTCCTCTCCCCGTTCAACGGATCCTTTTACCCACCTCCAATATTCTCCCTCCACTTGGACCCCTCCCTCTGGATTCTTACCTTCTCTTGATCTTTTCATTGAGAACTGTCGGCGTGACATTAGCCGTCTCAATTTCTCTGCTCCTCTCACCCATTCTAATCTGTCTCTCTCTGAACTCACTGCACTCCGTTCTCTCAGGTCCAACCCCAACATTGTCATCAAACCCGCTGACAAGGGTGGTACTGTTGTTGTCTGGCGCATTGACCTCTACCTCGCGGAGGCTGAGCGTCAACTCGCAGACGTTTCCTCCTACCTCTCCCTGGACCATGACCCCACCACAGAACATCAAGCCATTGTTTCCAGGACTGTCACTGACCTCATCTCCTCTGGAGATCTTCCTCCCACAGCTTCCAACTTGATAGTCGCCCAACCTCGGACGGCCCGCTTCTACCTCCTACCCAAAATCCACAAACAGAACTGTCCTGGCAGACCGATCGTGTCAGCCTGTCCCTGCCCCACGGAACTCATTTCTCGTTATCTTGACTCCCTTCTCTCTCCCCTTGTCCAGTCCCTTCCCACCTACATCCGTGATTCCTCTGACACCTTACGTCACATCAACAATTTCCAGTTCCCTGGCCCCAACCGCTTCCTCTTCACCATGGATGTCCAATCCCTCTACACCTCCATCCCCCACCAGGATGGTCTGAGGGCCCTTAGCTTCTTCCTTGAACAGAGGCCCCAACAATCCCCATCCACCACTACTCTCCTCCGTCTGGCTGAACTTGTTCTCACACTGAACAATTTCTCCTTTAACTCCTCTCACTTCCTCCAAATAAAAGGTGTGGCTATGGGTACCCGCATGGGCCCCAGCTATGCCTGTCTCTTTATGGGGTATGTGGAACATTCCTTGTTCCAGTCCTACTCCGGCCCCCTCCCACAACTCTTTCTCCGGTACATCGATGATTACTTCGGTGCTGCTTCATGCTCTCGTCGGGACCTGGAAAAATTTATTAATTTTGCTTCCAATCTCCACCCCTCCATCATCTTCACATGGTCCATCTCTGACACTTCTCTTCCCTTCCTTGACCTCTCTGTCTCAATTTCTGATGATAGACTGTCCACCAATATCCATTACAAGCCTACCGACTCCCACAGCTACCTCGACTACAGCTCCTCACACCCCGCTTCCTGTAAAGACTCCATCCCATTCTCTCAGTTCCTTCGCCTCCGTCGCATCTGTTCTGATGACGCTACCTTCAAAAACAGCTCCTCTGACATGTCCTCCTTCTTCCTTAACCGAGGTTTTCCATCCACGGTCATTGACAGGGCCCTCAACCGTGTCCGGCCCATATCCCGCGCATCCTCCCTCACGCCTTCTCCTCCTTCCCAGAAACATGATAGGGTCCCCCTTGTCCTCACTTATCACCCCACCAGCCTCCGCATTCAAAGGATCATCCTCCGCCATTTCCGCCAACTCCAGCATGATGCCACCACCAAACACATCTTCCCTTCACCCCCCCTGACGGCATTCCGTAGGGATCGCTCCCTCCGGGACACCCTGGTCCACTCCTCCATCACCCCCTACTCCTCAACCCCCACTTATGGCACCTCCCCATGCCCACGCAGAAGATGCAACACCTGCCCCTTCACTTCCTCTCTCCTCACCGTCCAAGGGCCCAAACACTCCTTTCAAGTGAAGCAGCATTTCACTTGCATTTCCCCTAACTTAGTCTACTGCATTCGTTGCTCCCAATGCGGTCTCCTCTACATTGGAGAGACCAAACGCAAACTGGGCGACCGTTTTGCGGAACACCTGCGGTCTGTCCGCAAGAAAGACCCAAACCTCCCTGTCGCTTGCCATTTTAACACTCCACCCTGTTCTCTTGCCAACATGTCTGTCCTTGGCTTGCTGCATTGTTCCAGTGAAGCCCAACGCAAACTGGAGGAACAGCACCTCATCTTCCGACTAGGCACTTTACAGCCCTCTGGGCTGAATATTGAATTCAACAACTTTAGATCTTAAACTCCCCCTCCCCCCATCCCCACCCCGTTTCTTTTCCCCCCCCACCCGTTTTTTTTCAATAATTTATATAGATTCTTCTTTCCCCACCTATTTCCATTATTTTTAAATCTAAAACTAAAACCTTTAGTCTTTCCACCCCACCCCCACTAGAGCTGTACTTTGAATATCCTGTTTTCCATTCTTAATTAGCACTTTTCTCAGACAAAGACCACCACCTTCAACACCTCTTTGACCCTTTTGTCTGTGACATCTTTTGATTATTATCTGCTCACACCACACCCTCAATGTGTCTCTTCCCCCCCCCCCCCCCGCCACCCACCTTAAACCAATTTATATTTCTCCCTTGTTGAAACTATGCTGCAGTTCTGCCGAAGGGCCATGAAGGCTCGAAACGTTGACTGATTTCTTCTCCGCCGATGCTGCCAGACTTGCTGAGTTTTTCCAGGTAATTCTGTTTTTGTTTTGTTTAAGAAGAATTATGTACTTTACTTCTCAGGAGTTGAGAAGTGTAGGAATGGAGCAGAAATCCTAATAACCAAAAGGTACACGGTCAGTTCATGATTACTGGTCAATCTCAGAAAGAGTGATCATGATTAAAATCATAGGGAAGTCTTTGGATTTGGTTGTCATACAAGTTTGTGTCCCGACACAAGATCACAGTGAGCAAGAAATAGAAGCATTTTGTAGTGACATCCTAAAGTTTTAAAATCAAGTCAAATCAACTGATGTGATAATTGTAATGGGCCACTTAAATGCTGAAGTCAGTGAAAGAACATCAGAAATGCATGGAAATAGTGGATGCGTTGGTTGTCATCTTCCAAAATTCTGTAGATTCTGGAACAGTCTAGGCAGAATGGAGGGTGGCAAATGTAGCACCACTATTTAAAAAAGGAGGGATGGAGAAAAGAGAGAATTACAGACCAGTTAGCCTACAATCAGCAGTAGGAAAAATGCTAGAGTCTATCATAAAGGATATGATATAACAGCATACTTGGAAAATATCAATGAGATCAAAGTCAACATGGATTTATGAAAAGAAAATCATGTTTGACAAATATACTGGAGTTTTTTGAGGACGTAATTAGCAGAATAGATAAGGGAGAACCAGTGGATGTAATGTTTTTGGATTTTCAGAAAGCTTTTAATAAAGTCGCACATAAGAGGTTGGGCTGAATTTTCCAGAATTGCACTAAGTGCGGTAGCGGGCAGGTAAAATGGAGTCCTGCCCGCCGATGAGAATGGTGGGTTTTCACACCGTATCTTCCCGAGCCTGCCTCATTATATATTCACTCCCGTGAAACACCATGGCGGGTGGGCTCTTATTCGCCCCCTCGCCATCACCCCGCTGTTGCATTACGCCGGCCACCATATTTAAAAAGCAGCTGCCAGCAAAGTGCTCATCGCCACCAGCTCACCACCGCTTCCTGGGAGACATGGCCTGCAAAGGCAAAAAGACTGTAGCCCCTGGCTTCAACATCGGGTCCCTCGAGCGACTGCTGGATGCTGTGGAGGCCCGCCAGGATGTGCTCTACCCCCGCTCTGGCTGCAGGATGGGTAGCAATGTCACCAACCCGGCTTGGGAGGCGGTGGCAGCGGTGGTCAGCGCCAATGCCCATCAGAAGAGGACAGCCACCCAGTGCCACATAAAGATGAATGATCTCCACTAGTGTAAGTCACTCTTTTCATCACTCCCAACTCTCACACTCACAGACCCATCACACACCCACAGGGCCCTCACTCATTGCCAGTGCAAGGGGCATCACCATTCACTCTCTCACACACACCATCATTATCCTCATCCCTTCCATGGGACCACTCACCACCCACACAGGCCAGGCATACTTAACATCTGGCTCGGCAGGCGCCCTGACACACTCTCCCCATCTCCATCCATGCAGGACAAACTGGCTCACAACAGGAGGGAAAGGTCGCAGACAGGTGGCAGGATGCCGGAATTCAGAGTTCTCACAGGGTTTGAAAACAGGGCCATCCAGCTGGCCGGCGATGACCGGGACCGGTCCTGTGCTGATGGTGAGGTTGGCACTGCTCTACCAAGTGAGGATCCAGCAATGCAACATCCATCAGATAACCATGCCGTGAGTGATGTGAACTCTTTAACAGGCCACCACCATGCACTAATTATCTCCCCTTGCTTTCGTAGGCACATCTGAGAAGCTGCAGACGGAGTCCACGACCCAGAGCCTCCAAGCAAGCTCTGAAGAAACCTCCAAAGAGGAATCTGAAGGAACCCTCCCTGAAGTCCTGTCACAGTGCTCACCCACACCCTCCACCAGCGCAGAGACACTCACCTCGGTGGGACCTAGCTTTAGAGTAGCCTCGGGACCACAATCTGGTGAGCACATCGCACTTTCTGATCCACAGCAGGCGGAGGCAGGGACTTCCCAGGTCCCTGGCACTCAGAGGACTGCTGGAGGCCAGAACATGGCTGAGTCCGAGTCAGATGACGAGCCTCTGGACTCTGTCATGGCACAGTTGCCGGAAGTGCAAAGGCAAGCTCGGGAACATCAGGCAGGGATGGCTGCTGCACTCCCCAGATTGCAAGGCACAATGGAGGAGTCCATCCGCCTTCAGGCTGAGGTGATAGCGCCGGCATTGCAACGCACTGAGGTCATCACTGACAAGGTGGCGGCTGCCATGAAGACCTTGGTCACTCCTACATTGCTGCGCGGGCTGAACTCCATCACCGATGCCATAGTTGGCCTCCAACAGTGTGTACGCGAGAGGTGTGCGGGGCAGCTCGATCTCACTCCAGCTACCCCTCCCGCTCACCGAGTCAGCCACGGGCCCATAGGGAGCAGAATCAACCGGTGCATGCTCTGGAGCCACCTACCCAGGTGACTCTGGGAGTGACCGGCCCATCTGACTCCCCTCATCCTGTGACCTCTGCAGCTCCAGCTTCCCAGGCCAAGGAGGGTGTCACTGCCACACAGCAGGACCCCGAAAGCAGACTGGGGCCCTCCAAGTTTCGGCCCTCCAGAGGACGCCCGCCAAAGTCATCACAAACAGGGTGTCACAGTCAGCAGGCTGCCTCCACTTCCGCTGTGGATGTCCGCAGAGCACCAAGATGTAGCAGCAGGGTTAGGACAGTTAAGTGGAATTAGTTGGGCATGGGTGTTAATCACTTTTACATAATATTCACTATTGTCAATAAACCCCCAAGAATGTCTCCCTGCCTTTGGCTACTTGTTCTGGTGAGCAGTGTTCTTATCACTCAGATGTGAAACCTTTCTGCACAAGATAAAAGGCAAGTGTCTTGGTCCAGAGCCTCTTCCCTGTGCTCTGTGTGGCCTTCAGACCACAGTGATGGCCCAGCCTCACACACTTTGGAAACATCACTAATGCCTGCCTGCTCCTCAGCAGTGCTTGTCATTGCTGCCAGAATGTAGTGGGCAAGCGGCACAGAGTTCGCTCATATTCTCTGCGTACTCTCAGCACTTTTAAGGTGGGGCTGGCCCCCATCACACCAGCATCTGCGACCAGTGATGCTGTGCACCAGCTCCTGAAGAGCTGAGGTGCTAAAGCTGGACACAGCATGAGATGCATCTAAAGTTTCATGGCTGCGTCTCTGAGATGGCCCTGATCATGGAGCACAAGCGAGCTGCCCTTGGCCAGACAGGAGTCAAACATTCTCAGAGGCCATGTGAAGATCTATGGAGTGTCCTCACTGCATGTTGTCATCATCCTCCTGCGATTGAGAGACTATTAGGGCCTCCACTGCATCTCTATGACAGGAGCATTCTCTGAGAGGGTATTGGTGCTGAGGTAAGCCAGATTGGAGTCAAACGTTCACAACTGCGATGTGAGGACCTATGGGGACACCTCATTGCATGTCACCTCCGCAAATCTGGCAGCTTTGAGGGCTTCCCGAATGCACCTGCCTCGTCTAGCCAGTGCGCGAGCCTCATCCTCGTCGTCACCACCGATGACCCCCTCGCCCTCATCCCCGTCAGCGTCCTCCTCATCGTAGGAGACATGCAGCTCCTCCATCTCCCTTCAGCCATCTCCTCACCCCGTTGCAGCACCAGGTTGTAAAGGGCGCAGCAGATGAGGATATGTGACGCCCTCTGCGGACTGTATTGCAGGGCTCCACCAGACCAGTCAGGCACCAGAACTGTACCTTCGGCATCCGGATGGTCTGCTCCACCAAGTTGAGAGCTGCTGCATGAGCCTCATTAAAGCGTCGCTCTGCTGCAGTCTGAGGCTGCCACATGGGTGTCACCAGCAACAGCCTCTGCGGTTAGCCCTCATCCCCAAGGAGTCAACCCTGCAGCCTATGTGGACCCTGCAAGACTGCAGGGATCTGTGAGCGACTCAGGATGTAGGCACCATGCACACTCCCTGGAAACCATGCACACACCTGCAGGATGCATTTCTGGTGGTTTCATACTAGCTGCACATTCAGTGAGTGGAAGCCCTTGTGGTTGATGAAGTCCACCGAGTGTAGCGATGGAGACCTGAGCGCCACATAAGTTCAGTCAATCGCACCCTGCACCTGTGGGAATCCCAAGATCAGGGCGAATCCAATGGCCCTTGCATCCTGGCTGTCTCAATCCTGGGCGAAATGCACAAAGTTGTGTGCCATGGAGAAGATGGCATCCTTGACCTCGTGGATGCATTTGTGGGTGGCGGATTGTGAAATCCCACAGAGGTCACCTGTGGAGCCCAGAAAGGAGCCACTGGCACAGAAATTGAGCGCCGCGGTCACTTTCATAGCCACTGGTGGTGGATGCCCTCCATGTCCGCTTGGTGTCAAGTCCTGCAGTAAGTGGCAGATGTGAGCCACCAGGTCCCTAGACATGTGCAGTCATCAGCGACACTGGTTCTCAGTCATCTGCAGGAATGGCAGGTGGCATCTATGGACCCTGGGTACTGACCAGCCATGGCTCGCTGTCGCTCCTGAGCAACGTGTGCGGGGGCCCCTGCTGCCCCTTCTTCATGTGGTTGCTGCCCCTGCCTTTGCGCGGCCAGTTGCCTCAGTCGCTATCTCCTCCATCTTCTATGGCCTCTGTAGGCCATCAGGCATACAGCTAGGTCACCAGGATCCATGATGCTGACGTGGTCCTCCTGCAGCATGAAAGAGAGAGAGACGTGGTTATCATGGCTATACTTAGCACCTTTCCTCGCCCTGTGTGACCGCCCCTTAATGCTTCCCGGAGAGTGTTGGTCACTTTCGTATGGCCAGAGATGAGTGCGCTGCATGGCTGCCCTGTCAACCTGCGACATGGGAGATACTTCTCCAAACCAGGATGCTGAGAATGCAAGGGGCTGTGAGTGCACTAGCAGTGACTGCTACATGGCCATTGTTAGCGAAGAGATTGTACAACATGTGCAGTCCATCTGCTGTGTGGTCCAGAAAATGGTGGTGGACTCGAAATCTGTGCTGGTGGGGTGGGGGGGTAGTAAGGCAAGGATCGCTTGGTGGCCCTTTGGTGCCTCCGCGATGCTTGCATGGGCAAGCAGGCTAGGAGCCAGACCCCAGTCATATCACTGTGGCTGTGCCTGATATGTCTTAGTTGCAGAGGCATGGTCAGTTTATACAGGTGTCCCTAATGCATCACCATTTCCCTCGCTTACCCTACCCTCCACCTCGATTGCCTGTGCGCAGGATGCAGCACCAGGGCAGCACTCGACTCCCCACCCCTCTCAGCAGTCATCTCCGAGACTGGCCAGCACTTGCCCCCAGATACTCCCCACCCCTCAGCAGTCGCCTCTGAGGCTGGCCAGCATTTGCCCCCAGACACTCCCACCACTCAGCAATTGCCTGCAGGGCTAGGCATCAGTTTTCCCCACCACCCCCCCCAGCGCTTCTGAGGCCTGTAAACAACGGGTGAACTGTAGTGAACGCTGCTGCTCACTCACCTCAGCTCCCCCAAAGTGAAGGCCGCCAAGTGCACGTCGCCTGCGTGCTGTTGTGAAACACGTCAGGATGCTTTCCCGACGATATGGATGGACGATACAACAGGGTTCCAAGAGCCTGGCGGGATGGCCTTTTAATTATATGCTAATGTATTACAATTAGCTCCCCGCCGACCGATGGCGGGAAACGTGGCCCGCTGTCGGCAGGCTGAGCGGAAGATCGCGACCTGCCTTCACACCGTCGTGAAGTGGTTCCCTTATATTTTCCGCACATGTCACCTACCACACCCACCACCAGCAGGCCTGGAAAATTCCTCCCTTAGGGTGTAAAATTAAGGCACATGGGATTGGGGTAATAGATTGGCATGGATTGAGAATTGGTGAGCAGACCGGAAACAGAGTAGGAGTAAATGGGTCTGTTTTGGAGTGGCAGGCAGTGACTAGTGGGGTACCGCAGGGATCAGTGCTCGGGTCCAGCTATTCGCAATATATGTCAATGATTTGGATGAGGGAACCAAATGTAATATTTCCAAGCTTGCTAATAACGCAAAACTTGGTGAGAATGTGAGCGATGAGGAGGATGTTAAGAGGCTTCAAGGCAATTTAGACAGGTTGAGTGAGCGAGCAAATACATGGCAGATGCAGTGTAACGTGGATAAGTGTGAAGTTATCCACTTTGGTAGGAAAAACAGAATGGCAGAGTATTGTTTAAATGGCGATAGTTTGGGAAATGTTGATGTACAAAGGGACCTGGGCAGCCTTGTACACCAATCATTGAAAAGAAGTATGCAGGTACAGCAAGCAGTTAAGAAGGCAAATAGTATGTTGGCCTTCATTGTGAGAGGACGAGTACAGGAGCAAGGATGCCTTACTGCAGCTGTACAGAGCTTTGGTGAGACCACACCTGGAGTATTGTGTGCTGTTTTGGTCTCCTTACCGAAGAGAGGATATACTGCCGTAGAGGGAGTGCGGTGAAAGTTCACCAGCCTGATTCCCGGGGTGGCAGGATTGTCATATGAGGAGAGATTGGGCCAACTAGGCCTGTATTCACTGGAGTTTAGAAGAATGAGAGGGAATTTCATTGAAATGTATAAAATTCTGACAGGGATGGACAGACTGGATGCAGGGATGCTGTTTTCTCTGGCTGGGGGGTTTCCAGAACAAGGGGTCATAGACTCGGTACAGCGTAGGCCGCTTAGGACTGAGATGGGAAACTTGTTCACTCAGAGCACGGTGAACCTGTGGAATTCTCCACCACAGAAGGCTATGGAGGCCAAGTCACTGAATATATTTTTCAAGGAAATAGATTTCTAGACTCTAAAGACATCGAGGGGTATGGGGAGAGAGCCAGATTATGGCGTTAAGATAGAGGATCAGCCATGACCATATTGAATGGCGGAGCAGGCTCTAAGGGCCTACTGATCCACTCCTCCTATTTTCTATTTCTGATTTCTGGTTTCTGTTTCTGTGTCAATATAGAGAAATAGAAGAAGAGAGATTGATATAATTTCCTTAACAAAATTGTCTGATGGTGGCAAACACCTTTTTAAGTAACCAAAAAGAAGACTGTACACTTGGAGAAGTCTAGAAAATGTGAATAGAAATCAAATAGATTGTGTAATGGTGAAATAACATCTTAGTGTAAAGAATGTTCATATGTTTTGGGGCACAGATTTAAATTCATATTATTGTCTCCCTGTTGAAAAAAAAATTAAGATGGAACTGAAAATACCAAAAAAGAAATGGATGTGCAACCACCTGTCTGCAAAAAGTAGGACAAATCCAACCTGGCCAATTACTGCCCCATCAGCCTACTCTTGATCAGCAGCGAAATGATAGAAGCTGTTGTTGACAGTGCTTTCAAGCGGTACTTTCTCAGCATTAACCTGCTTACTGACGCTCATTCTGGGTTCCGCCAGAGCGACTCGGCTCCTGACCTCATTACAGCCTTGGTCCAAACATGGACAAAAGAGCTGAATTCAAGAGGTGACGTGAGACTGCCCTTGATGTCAAGGCATCATGGAGCCCGAGCAAAACTGGAGACAATAGAACTGAGGGGGAGAACTCTCCACTGGTTGGAATCATACCTAACACAAATGAAGCTGGTTATGGAAGTCAATCATCTCAGTCTCAGGACATCGCTGTAGGAATATGATTTTCAAGATGTCTTTAATGCGATGAATCATTAAGCTTACGGTTTGAAAATGATTGCTCTCCATTGTTTTAGGTTTCTCAGGTAATTTAACGAATAATTAATGTCTCAAATTTTCTTTTATTTATTCTTTCAGGGGGATGAGATTTTCACAGGCGAGGTCAGCAATTATTGCCCATTCCTGAGTGCCCTTAAGAAGGTAGCAGTGAGCGCCGCCTTGAACTGCTGCAGCCCATGTGGTGTAGGTGCACCCACAGTGCTGCTAAAGGGGGAGTTCTAAGGTTCTGTCCCAGCAACAATGAAGGAATGGTGATATAGTTCCAAGTCAGGATGGTGTGTGCTTGGAGGGGAACTTGCAGGTGGTGGTCTTCCCACGCACCTCCTACCCTTGTCCTTCTCGGAGGTAAACATTGTAGGTTTAGAAGGTGCTATTGAAGGAGCTTTGGTGAGTTGCTGCAGTGTTTATCACCAAAACCTAATAGGCATGTTGCTGAAATGTGATATTGGCAGTAAAGTTGTGAGATTCATCCAGAGCCTATATTGGGACCAAATAGTGAGCGCAAGCTAAAAGAGGGACAATCAGATATGTTTCAAGTGAAGAGAGGAGCACGACCAGGCTGTGTACTGTCACACAAATTATTCAATCTGCACAAAGAACAAATATCCAGAGAGTCAGATGTACTTCCAAGGGTAAAAACTGGCAGCAAGAACATAAACCGTAGTACACTGGCAACAGTGCCTATTGCAGAATCGGAAGAGGCCCTACAAAGTATTGTAGATCAATTAAAACATATCGGTTTAGAATATGGATTGAGTATGAGCACCAAAAAGACAATAACAATGGTAGTCAGGAGGCATATATTAGAAGAAACTAGTAAAGATTGAAGTGGATTGTGCCACATTGGAACAAGTAAATAAGATTGTACATTTAGGACGAATGATAGCAGAACAAGTAAATAAGATTGTACATTTAGGACAAATGATAACAGAAGATGGGAGATGCGAGCTGAAGTCAGAAGAAGAAGAGAGATAGCCAGAAGTAATTTTGTGTTAATGAAGGATGTAACAAGGAAAAGACTTAAAAGATGCTACATTCTATCCAATTTCCTGTATGCCTCAAAAACCTGAACAATAAATAAAGATCTGGGGAAGAAAATAGAGGCGTTAGAAATGTGGGTGCTAAGACGTATGCTTAAAATTCAATATACGGACCATAAGGCAAATGAAGAGGTGCTTGAAATTGCGAGAGAAGAAAGAACTCTAAAAAGTGACATCCAGAAAACAAAATGCCAGTATTTTGGCCATTTGATCAGAGCTGAAAACCTATAGAGATCTCTTCCAGAGGGCAAAGTGAAGAGCAGCATAAAGAGGGGTTCATTTGGGCATAATGGGATGACAAACATCACAGAGCTGTTGCAGACAAGCTATAGTGGATGTGTGAGGATGGCGCAAGACAGACGAGTGTGACATACCATGGCAGCAGCTCTCCTGGTAGGAGTAGCTACAAGCAGCAGCAGGGAGGTAACACACCGTATGGATGTCAGGAATTACCTGTTTTAAGCCTTTTCAGCTTCGCTATAACTTTTATTTCATTTATCAAAGTTCTGAATTTTGCCTTAGGGATGCTTTTTGAAGAGATTTATGAAGGGAGATGAAAGAAAAGTAAATGCTTGTTGGGTTTTTGGTGGGGGAGGGGTTGGAGTATATTTTGAATTGTGTAGAGCAATAGTGTCTGATAGATAATTCCGTTATTTATTTCCATGGGTAATTTTGTACTGCATTTTTATCTGATTAGAAGAAAATTTATACTGTTCACTCATCTGTTTGTAGTTTGACTTCATTTCCTCTCAATTTGTGCTAAATACGGTTTGGCTGTCATAACGAGTAATTCAAAATCTGCCATTTGCTACCTGCAACGTTGATGAGTAGCTGTAATGCAGAGCACACACTTTCCAACAAATACTTTGGGACAGCCTGTTTGCAAATGATTCCTTCCATTGAGATTATGGCTTTTAGTCCCACAGCTGCCTTATCAATGCACTGCATCTCAGGAGTGAATTTGCATAAATCTTTTCCAAATCAAGCTGTTGGAATGCATGTTTTGTCTACTTGGGACCACTCCCATCTCAAATTTGGAGCGAAACCTGGGAAAGTTTTCTCACACCTCTACAGGCCCGTCGTGGAACATTGTCCTGTACATGCTGAGTGAGGCAGCATGATGCTTGGCCATAATGCCTCAGGGATATTTTTGAGGGAATTGGGTAAAAAAAATTTTTTTAAGTCACCTTTTTTCGCCAAATTGGAAGAGCCCAACACTTTTTTTCTTAAATTACTTATTCCTTCCTGAAATACTGGAACTGAATTTTGTGTGAAATTGGCTGTGACTCCAAGGCATTTAAATTGATTTCTAGGTACAGTATTCCTTCTCAGTGAATTGTGCAGTCCAAAAAAATCTGCAAGAGTCTGATTACATTCTCTGCATTTCTGCTGTGTTGTGCATCATTGGCTTGAGCCTTGACCAGAACTAACAAGTAATTTCAAAACCAATTCTTGCATGAATTGGCTTAACTAAGAAGGGAGTGTGTTTGTGTGACCTCAGCTGCCAAAGCTTTTGTTCTGCATTTTCAGATAGCAATTTTTTTGTTAGATTGTTTATATTATGAACTGTAAATGTACTGATCAGTCATTATGTTGAAATCATTGCAGTAGATATTTTGTACATAGGATTCTAGCAATAGAAGTATTCATTCAATTGTGCCAACCACTGCAGTAAACAAATAGTAAGTGGTAATCAGTTTAGAAATGAGACTGTGATATATGTAAAATGTACAACGTGTGTTAAGTTTCAACAACAATTCTATGCTATGATGCAATTCCATTGAGGGAATGGATGCTTCGTTTTCAAGTGTCCATATCTGGCTGCGCTGTATTTCATAAAGGTTGTACTGTGATTGATCCCAAGCTCACAGTGAAAACTATTTTTGTAGCACTGATATTTGAGCGGTGTTAAGCAAGAGGCAAGATGTTTCTGTAAAGGGAGGAGAATTTAAAAGCTGCCAATGAACTTGCATGGTATTCTCATGATCTTCACAGAATAGAAATGATGCAGCTCCGCCTTTGACCATTTGGCTAACTTCTGTCAGGTACAGTGTGAAAGAGATAGAGAACAATAACAGCGATATGGAATCGAACAGAAGTGTTAAATGAAACACCTCTGGTTAGCACTGAGTCATTCAGTGTTCCATTAACTCTTATTACAGTATTTGTGTGTGACCATTAAGTGTGGGGAGTTGTGGACTTCATTTTTATTCTGAATTCTGGAGACCTGAATTATTCAAATCTTAATTTAGAGAAAAAATGGCCAATCAGGAGTACTCTAGATAGACAAGTTTTAAACTTTTAGCCGTCTCAATTTCTCTGCTCCTCTCACCCATTCTAATCTGTCTCTCTCTGAACTCACTGCACTCCGTTCTCTCAGGTCCAACCCCAACATTGTCATCAAACCCGCTGACAAGGGTGGTACTGTTGTTGTCTGGCGCATTGACCTCTACCTCGCGGAGGCTGAGCGTCAACTCGCAGACGTTTCCTCCTACCTCTCCCTGGACCATGACCCCACCACAGAACATCAAGCCATTGTTTCCAGGACTGTCACTGACCTCATCTCCTCTGGAGATCTTCCTCCCACAGCTTCCAACTTGATAGTCGCCCAACCTCGGACGGCCCGCTTCTACCTCCTACCCAAAATCCACAAACAGAACTGTCCTGGCAGACCGATCGTGTCAGCCTGTCCCTGCCCCACGGAACTCATTTCTCGTTATCTTGACTCCCTTCTCTCTCCCCTTGTCCAGTCCCTTCCCACCTACATCCGTGATTCCTCTGACACCTTACGTCACATCAACAATTTCCAGTTCCCTGGCCCCAACCGCTTCCTCTTCACCATGGATGTCCAATCCCTCTACACCTCCATCCCCCACCAGGATGGTCTGAGGGCCCTTAGCTTCTTCCTTGAACAGAGGCCCCAACAATCCCCATCCACCACTACTCTCCTCCGTCTGGCTGAACTTGTTCTCACACTGAACAATTTCTCCTTTAACTCCTCTCACTTCCTCCAAATAAAAGGTGTGGCTATGGGTACCCGCATGGGCCCCAGCTATGCCTGTCTCTTTATGGGGTATGTGGAACATTCCTTGTTCCAGTCCTACTCCGGCCCCCTCCCACAACTCTTTCTCCGGTACATCGATGATTACTTCGGTGCTGCTTCATGCTCTCGTCGGGACCTGGAAAAATTTATTAATTTTGCTTCCAATCTCCACCCCTCCATCATCTTCACATGGTCCATCTCTGACACTTCTCTTCCCTTCCTTGACCTCTCTGTCTCAATTTCTGATGATAGACTGTCCACCAATATCCATTACAAGCCTACCGACTCCCACAGCTACCTCGACTACAGCTCCTCACACCCCGCTTCCTGTAAAGACTCCATCCCATTCTCTCAGTTCCTTCGCCTCCGTCGCATCTGTTCTGATGACGCTACCTTCAAAAACAGCTCCTCTGACATGTCCTCCTTCTTCCTTAACCGAGGTTTTCCATCCACGGTCGTTGACAGGGCCCTCAACCGTGTCCGGCCCATATCCCGCGCATCCTCCCTCACGCCTTCTCCTCCTTCCCAGAAACATGATAGGGTCCCCCTTGTCCTCACTTATCACCCCACCAGCCTCCGCATTCAAAGGATCATCCTCCGCCATTTCCGCCAACTCCAGCATGATGCCACCACCAAACACATCTTCCCTTCACCCCCCCTGACGGCATTCCGTAGGGATCGCTCCCTCCGGGACACCCTGGTCCACTCCTCCATCACCCCCTACTCCTCAACCCCCACTTATGGCACCTCCCCATGCCCACGCAGAAGATGCAACACCTGCCCCTTCACTTCCTCTCTCCTCACCGTCCAAGGGCCCAAACACTCCTTTCAAGTGAAGCAGCATTTCACTTGCATTTCCCCTAACTTAGTCTACTGCATTCGTTGCTCCCAATGCGGTCTCCTCTACATTGGAGAGACCAAACGCAAACTGGGCGACCGTTTTGCGGAACACCTGCGGTCTGTCCCCAAGAAAGACCCAAACCTCCCTGTCGCTTGCCATTTTAACACTCCACCCTGTTCTCTTGCCAACATGTCTGTCCTTGGCTTGCTGCATTGTTCCAGTGAAGCCCAACGCAAACTGGAGGAACAGCACCTCATCTTCCGACTAGGCACTTTACAGCCCTCTGGGCTGAATATTGAATTCAACAACTTTAGATCTTAAACTCCCCCTCCCCCCATCCCCACCCCGTTTCTTTCCCCCCCCCCCTTTTTTTTCAATAATTTATATAGATTCTTCTTCCCCCACCTATTTCCATTATTTTTAAATCTAAAACTAAAACCTTGTTAGCCTTTCCACCCCACCCCCACTAGAGCTGTACTTTGAATATCCTGTCCTCCATTCTTAATTAGCACTTTTCTCAGACAAAACATCTCTTTGACCCTTTTGTCTGTGACATCTTTTGATTATCTGCTCATCTTGACAATCACCACACCCTCAATGTCTCTCTCTCCCCCCACCACCACCCCCCCACCTTAAACCAATTTATATTTCTCCCTTCTTCTAACTATGCTTCAGTTCTGCCAAAGGGCCATGAAGGCTCGAAACGTTAACTGATTTCTTCTCCGCCGATGCTGCCAGACCTGCTGAGTTTTTCCAGGTAATTCTGTTTTTGTTTTGGATTTCCAGCATCCGCAGTAGCTTTTAGCTTTTTGTTTTTAAGTTTTAAACTTTGTTGAGCATGAAGCAAATAAAAAGGGTTTAAAAATTATTGAATACGAGAGAACCTTTTCAGACTGGTATGTTTATGTAACCGTTTCACATTTTTGAGTTTTTCACTTAAATAGTTGAATAAGTTGATTATTTTTCCTGAAACACTAATTTTACTGTTGCATTGCTCCTTTCACCATTCTGGTAAAACTGAGAAACCTTTTTAGCATTTTCTGGTGGCCAAATAAGGCAGAGAGTATGAATGATTATGTTATCATGGAGACATGATCAGAATCAGTTGATAGTCATTACAGTTATGCACCAGAGCTTTCTATATTGAATATCAAAAAACAGAATATTTACTTAGTATAATGTAAGCGGTTTGTCATTTAACTAATTTTGTAAATGATTATGTACATAAATGACTTTTAAAATTGCTGTCCAATTTACTTTTGTAATGTTTTGCACAGGTCATCACTTTTGCTTTTGATGTAGTATTTCATGAATTGAAAAAAATAAACTTACTAAGAGAGCAGTTACAGGTGACATTAACAATCAAGAGTTTTTAGTTTAATGTGAATAACCTTGTGTGCTGATTAAATTTGTTTGTGAGAAATATTTGCTTTGTGAATAGCTTGGGAGTGCGGGACAGGGTCATGTTGGAACCAGTGCTGAAAGTGTATAAATGTGCTTATTTTTGGCCCAACTTATTTTCTCTTGTACTTATTGAGAGCTTTCTGTTGAGCAAGATGTTGAAGAGTGGGAATGTGACATGGTCACAGTAACTCGATGTATAAGAGCAGAACAATGACAACTTGCAATCAACTTTCTTTTGCCTTCCTTCATAGTTGTGCCTGGTTCCCACTCAGTGGGCAGAATTTAATGCTCACGCTGGCGGTGAATTTGGAAGCAGGGTTAACTTCATTGGGCAGAAGGATGTGGCTTGGGGTCCCCACCGCCTTCCTGTCTCTGCCCAATTAAGTCTGAGGCAGGAAGGCCCGTGGGTGGCTTTCCCACACGGAGTCTATTTGAGGTCCTTAATTGGGCAATTATTTCCCACTTAAGGGCCTTATTCTGCTGCCGCTGGTGGTGTCAGCTGTGGCTCAGTTCATAGCACCCTCGCCTTTGAATCAGAAGGTTGTGGGTTCATGTCCCACTCCCGGAAACCAAGAACTGTGAATGTACTCGAAAGAGTTACATGCGATCTGTTGATAACTGGAAAGAGTTATTCAACCAGTGACAGGCCGATGAGTCATCATGCCCTGCCAGGCTTGCTGTGGGCTTCCTGTGAGAGTCCCTTGTTCAAAGACACTCGAGGCCTGATCGAGGGGCTGGCATCGGGAAGGAGGGTTCCACTGAGAGCCACCCCTCTGCCCTTGCTTCCGACCCCCCCCCACCAGCCAGCAAACCCCCTCCTCCCCATGACTTCCATTCTGCCCTCACTAATCTGTGGCCTGTGTACCTCGACGACCCCAAGCCCCTGGCGGGTGCATTGCCAGCAGCTGTCCCTCCTCCCAGTGGTGCTGACAGGCATTTTGAGAGGTCGGCAGCTCTTGGGGATGAGATTTCCACCCCAGGTTCCGAAATCCTGGGAAAGGCCCACTGCTGGCCAGTTAAGTGATGGACACTTAATTCTGGAATATCTTCACCAATGTAGGAGACGTGGGGCTCCCACTGGTTCTCCAGCCAGCAGGTGAGACCGGTGTCATTAACATGAAATTCCACCCAGTGTTTTGCCATGAGATGGTAAATAGTGGCCTTATTTGGAAATATTGATGTCCCATGACATCACTTGTTGCAGATGAAAAATGTTGTGCCCAGATGAGCTATTTTTAAGAGCATAAACTTTGTGGAGAAGTACACCATTCTTGACTATACTGTATACTGTTGGAGGGTTCTAATCTGTGACGAGGGAAATTGGAGTGTTCCAGTGAAACACAGACAAATAAAGTGCAAGCTCCTGTGTTCATATAATAAGATAAAGAAACAAAAAATGGTTTGAGATTGTTTAGACTAATATTAATACATTTGTTACATATTGATCATTAGCTTATATTTTAATACCTGGTGGCAGCTGATATTTAAGCTGCAAGGTTTTTTTTCTCTAATTGAAATTAAAATCGGCCAGTCTTCATAGAATTGCGGCATCTTTTGGAGAAAAGGATTATTGGGCTACATTTTATAATTTCATTGAAATGTTTCACTTCGATATTCTCTCACACATGCAGTAATAAATTTATTCATACACTTGGAAGTACTTATTCTCCAAATTCACTTGTCTTTTTATATTAAATTCTCCCCTATATTGTGTATTTTTTTTCCCCTATCTCAAGTGAAATTTATAATTTATGAATTGGAAAACAGTTGTACAAATTGCATTTAACCCTTTGTACAAGTCCAGCCTTTGCAGTTATTTCATCCTTTAGTTGGAATGTTATCCTTGTGGCTTTTTCTTTGATCTTGCCGAAACATGCAGGTTAGTAAACCGTAGAGTACTCTGATAAATTTGGTTTTACTTCCACTTCCTTTTTTTGCCCTAAGTCAAATTCAGTGAAGTAGGGGATTAAACCTGAGTGTCGTCATCCTATGGGCAGCATGTGGTGCCCAAAGACTGTGCTGCCAACTATTTTGCTTCTTTCTGAAATTTGATTTGATGTTTCTTTTAATTAATAACTTTGATTTGTGGCTGCTCCTTATTATTACAAAGCTTCCTGTGCCTTGGATTTCCAGATTTAATATGAATTTACAAATTACATTTTATTTCAAAAAAAATTCTTGTGATGTAGGCAGTGCTTCCAAGGCTGTATTCATTGCCTCTCACTAGCTGCCCTGAGAAGATGTAGTTGACTGTTATTTTGTACCACCATTGCATCTTTGTGGTGAATGCTGCTCATGTAATGGTGCTAGGCCGTCAGGGAATTCCAGGAGATGATCCAGCAGTAATGAAGGTACGACAATATGGGTGGAATCTTCTGCCTCCCCCTGTCAGAGACAAGGGAGGAGGTGGGAGAGCCTGTAAGTTAGGCGGATTGACGTTGGGACTTATACCTGACGCCTTAGTGCCTCCACCGGAAGTAAGTTCTAGAGCGGGTAGGCCCATGGTTGATCTTCCTGCCCCACCTCCACCTGAGACCCTTTAGTGGCCAATTAGCGACAACTAGAGGGTCTCTTCCCACCTCCACTGCCAATTTCTCAGCTCCAGTCGGGCCTGTCGATATGCAACCTGCATGACTGCTTAAACAGTGTGGGCTGCATGTCAGCTGGAGGGGGCTGGTTCTTCGATTTGCATTGTGCATAATTGAGGACAGAGACATGGGGAAGGAGGGTGGCTACTGACAGCCAGCCCCCTGCCCTTGCTTCTGACTGCCACCGCTGCCCCCACCCCCCAGTTTCTTCTCTTTCTCCTGGGTCTTGGGATGTGGTGCTGTCAATCACAAGAGCTGCCAGCCTCTGATTGGCTGGCAGCTCTTTGCAGGCGGTACTTCTGCCTCTGGGGATTTGACTCTGGAGGAAGTCCCACTGGTATCACCAATCTGCTTGATTGGCATAAAATCTGGTGGGCCTTACAAAGAAGAGGCAACATGGGTCTCTCACTGGCTCTCCAGCCGGCAGGCGAGACCCTCGCCACCGACAGAAGATTCCACTCTGTATGTTTAACTAGTGGAGTGCCACAGGGATCAGTGCTGGGGCCTCAACTATTTACAATCTATATTAATGACTTGGATGACTGTATTGTAGCCAAATTTGCTGATGCTATTAAGATAGGTAGGAAAGCAAGTTGTGAGAAGGACTCAAAAAGCCTGCAAAGGGCTATAGATAGGTTAAGTGAATGGACAAAACTTTGGCAGATGGAGTAAAATATAGGAAAATGTGAAGTTGTCCTGAGAAGAGTAGAAAAGCAGAATGTTATTTAAATTGAGAGAGACTGCAGAATTCAACAGTAGAGAGGGATCTGGATGTGCTTGTATGTGCATCACAAAAAGTTAGCATGCAGGTACAGCAAGTAATTAGGAAAGCAAATTGAGTATTGACCTTTATTGCAAGGTGGTGGGTTATAAAAGTAGGGAAGTCTTGCTACAGCTGTAAAGGGCACTGGTGAGACTACACCTGGAGAACTGTGTACCATTTTGGTCTCCTTATTTAAGGAAGGATATATTTGCACTGAAAGCGGTTCAGAGAAGGTTCACTAGGCTGATCCATGAGATTAAGGGATTGTCTTACAAGGTAAGGTTGAGAAGTTGGGCCAATACTTGGAGGTTATATGAATGAGAGATGATCTTACTGAAACATAAAATCCTGAGGGAACTTGACAGGGTGAATGCGGAAAGGATGTTTCCCTCATGGGAGAATCTAAAAATAGGGAGCACAGTTTAGGGGTCTCCCATTTAAGATTGAGATGAGGAGAAATTTCCCCTGCAATAGGGTTGTTAGTCTTTGGATGGAATCGTCTCAGATTTGCACCAAGTGCGGAAGCGGACGGGAAAAAGGATGTTTTACCTGTTGGTCACAATGGCAATTTTCCGTGCCGTATAGTAATACGTTCATGGGAAACATGCGGGATTGCTGGCAGTGGGCTCGGATTTGCCCTTCATGCCGTGACCTCAGTGCATTCTTACTCCAGGCACTGTATTTAAAGCACACCAGAGTGCATGCCTACTTTGTCTTCAGACCAGGACTGCTCCAAGCGACAGATGACCCCAAAAGCAAAGAAGACGGCAGCCCCCAAATTTAGTGAAGCCTCTCTGGGGCGCCTGCTGGAAGCAGTGAAAGGCTGCCGCGATGTCCCCTACCCCATCTCTGGCTGCAGGAAGTCCACCAGAGTCACCAGTCTGGCTTGGGAGGCGGTGGCAGCAGTGGTCAGCACCACTAAAGCACAGAGGAGATCAGCCATCCAGTGCAGGAAGAGGATGAATGCTCTCATATCGTTCCTCCAGGGTAACTCAACCACGTCATCACTCTCAACTCACATACTCACAAACCTATCACTCATCAACAGGGATTTTGCACCTCAAGGGACAACACTACTAACTCACACACACCCTCACATCTTCCTCAGGCTCATATCCTCT
Organism: Cetorhinus maximus; assembly: GCF_964194155.1. Taxonomy (NCBI): domain Eukaryota; kingdom Metazoa; phylum Chordata; class Chondrichthyes; order Lamniformes; family Cetorhinidae; genus Cetorhinus; species Cetorhinus maximus. The sequence goes on from NC_135900.1 coordinate 53,993,039, forward strand.
GGAGCTCATGTCCTCATCCTGTCTATGGCTCCGCTCACCACAAAAAGATTCCATGAAGCGCCATGTGTCCTGCCCACACTCTCTCCATCTGATTTCATGCAGGAGAAACTGGCCCACAACAGCAGGGAGAGGTCCCAGACCAGGTGGGTGGGTGTCGGTGGAGTGGCCCACATTAGGCCCCTCACTCACTCTGAGGAGCATGCCATCGCGTGGACTGGTGAGGACATGGACTCTGCCTGAGGCGAGAGTGATGTTGGTGGCGAACACCCACGTGAGGATCCTGCACCCCATCATCCCTGCCTCAACGCAGTTGAGAGTGCTCTCTCTCCTTTTTTGACTCTGCTGCCATGCTCTAATTATCTCTATTTTGGTCACTTGACAAAGCTCCCTGTGAACCAATGCCCTCAGCCAGCCAGTCCCTCAGCTCCATCCACGTCCTTGCCTCCAGCCAAGAGGACACCTCCTCCATTGAAGAGCTGGAAATAAGCAGCCTGGAAGACTGGTCACAGTGCTTACCCACACCCTCCACCAGTGCAGAGACACACACCTTGGTGGGACTTAGATCTCGAGTAAGCTCGGGTTCACAATCTGGTGGTCATTGCACGGATACGTATCCTCAGCAGCAGGAGGCAGGTTCAGCTGAACCCCCGGCACTCGGAGGACTGCTGGGAAAGGGGCATCTGTGAGGTCCGAGTTAGATGACAAGCCTCTGGATTTGGCCTTCCAACTCATTGTGGAGAGTCATCAGAAGATGGGGGGAAACATCATGCAGAGCTGTTGGAAACCCTCAAGAGTGGCACATGAGTTGGAGGAGTGTGTCCACCTGCTCTCTGAAGTAATGGTGTCCGCATGTGCGCATATGGAGATCTCCATGGGAAGGATGGCAGACGCCATGGAGACCCTGTCTCAGCAGAACACGGAGATGCTCACAGACCTGCACTCCATCCCGGGAGCCATGGGCGAGTTCCTACAGTCGCAACGCGAAACAGGGCACCTTGATCTCCCTTCAGGTGCTCCTTCCTTTCGAGGAGTCAGGCCGGGGCCCTCGGGCACCTGAAGAGAGGAGGAGCGGCAGCTCGACATTCCTGGATTGCCCACTCAGGAATCTGAGGCTGCCCTCCCCCTCCGAGTCCCCTTTGCCTGTGACCCCCTCAACCTCATCCTCTGTCACTGTCGAGGGAGTAGTTGGCCCGCAGGAGGACCGCCAAAGCAAGCCGGGGTCCTCAAGGCCTTGGCTATCCAGAGGACGCACACTGAAGTCACCAGAGGCAACAGGGCCAACCATTGCACAGTCTGCCTCCACCTCTGCTGCAGATGTCAGGACAACACCTAGAAGAAGTGGGGAGGCCTAGAAAAGTTAAGCAATTCTGATCACAAGTGGTTGCATGGGTGAACCCATATTGTCACTTTATAGCCTGAATACACGATGAATGGTAGGACCCTGGGAAGTACTGAGGATCAGAGGGACCTTGGTGTGCATGTCCACCGGTCCCTTAAGGTAGCGGGACAGGTAGATTAGGTGGTTAAGAAGGCATATGGGATACTTGCCTTTATTAGCTGAGGAATAGAACATAAGAGCAGGGAGGTTATGCTGGAAATGTATAAAACGCTGGTTAGGCCATAGCTAGAATATTGTGTGCAGTTCTGGAATCTTCATTATAGGAAGGATGTGATTGCACTAGAGAGTGCAGAGGAGATTTACCAGGATGTTTCCTGGGCTGGAGAGTTTTAGTTATGAGGAGAGATTGGATAGATTGGGGTTATTTTCCCTGGAGCAGAGGAGATTGAGGGGGGACATGATTGAGGTGTCTAAAATTGAGGGGCATAGATAGGGTGGACAGGAAGGAACTTGTCCCCTTGGTGGAGGGATCGATAACCAGGGGGCATAGATTTAAGGTAAAGGGCAGGAGGTTTAGAGGGGATGTAAAGAAGAATTTTTTCACCCAGAGGGTGGTAGGAATCTGGAACTCACTGCCTGAAAGGGTGGTAGAGGCAGATACCTTCTTAACATTTAAGAAGTATTTGGATGTGCACTTGCGATGTCCTGGCACACAAGGCTATGGGCCTAGTGCTGGAAAATGGAATAAAAATAGTTAGGTAATTGTTTGACCGGTGTAGACTCGATGGGCTGAAAGGCTTTTTTCCATGCTGTAGACCTCTATTTCTCTATGACACCCCCGACATCCCCTTCCACCTCACCACTGCCACCACCCAACCAGAACCCTTTTCGTTCCAGGATGTCCAGGTGAATGTGTATATTCCCTTCCTTCCTGAGAATACCACCCTCATCGACATTGATCTCCCTGACCACCTCCTTCCCACTCCCAGGGTCCTGTCTGCCTCGGAGTCTGTACCAACCACCCTCATCGTCCCTTCCACCGTTAGCGTCGCACCCTCACCTTCCTGCTCAGTCTGCCCCCCCTCTCATACTCAGCATTCTCTCTTAGCACGCCCACTCTCAGTTTGCTCCTCAGGCAGTAGCCATTGACTCCACAGACCCCTCCCATGCATGATTACCTGGAATCATCTCCACCCCTCCACTGTGACTCCTTCCCCATCGCCCCTCCCCAGACTCCTCCTCTCTCTCTCCCCCCCCCCCCCCCCACCAATTTGGACCCCTTTCCTCCCCCTTCAGACTCCTTTGCCCCTTGCCCCTCCTCTGAACCTCTTCCCTCCCTCCTGAACCACCTTCTCTCCCCCCCCCCCCTGAACCCTTCCCACCCCCGAATCCCTTCCTGCCTCTCTGAACCCTCCCCACCCAAACTCCTGCCCTTACATCTACCTCCCCACCTGCCGCATTCTCTCCTGTTACACCCTCCTCCCCTGTACTCCCTCCTTTTCTACCCCTTCTAACCTCACATATCCTGACACCTTTGTCCTCCTGCCCTACAAAGCTCACCCCACACTCATTCCCAGTACACCTTCCTCTTCCAGTCAAACCAAGATCTTCCTCTCCCACCCCCCCACTGCCCCACCCGGTACACCTTCCTCTCCCACACAGCTGGACTTTCTCTCCCTATACTTCACTGACCATGCACAGCAGCCCATGGCTGTTCCGAAGCAGACCCAAGACAAGAACGGAGACCTCCCCTCTTGGAAGAGCTGCTTCGTGGCAGAGCCATGTTCATGAGAATCCAACCAGCATACGATGCACGTCTTCCTCCAGGGTCCGGTAGCTGTAGGGCTCCAACATCATCTGCTCTTTGGATATCCGCGACCTGAGCAAGGTCCTAACGCTAAGTTCCGACTGCCTGTCTCACTTGTTGGGACGTATTCTGGGCCAGTGTATTTTCCCACTGGCGTAACGGAAAGTCTAGCGTGGGGGACGATTCCAGTTGGGCTTTCCTTTGCATCCCATTAGTGGGATGCAAAGTGGGTTCACCCCAGCCTTCAGCAAGATTGGTGTTATGCCATGGCGGACACCATCGAATGACCCTGCTGTGCTTCCATGCTGGCATGAAGCCAATTTTTGGCCTTCTGGCTATATTGTTCTCCCCCTCCCCCTCCCTTGCCCACCATGACACCTGATGCCAATGGGGCCAGAAAATTCCAGCCTTTGGAATTCTCTTCCACAGAGAGCAGTGGAGGCCAGGCTCATTGAATATATTCAAGGCTGAGTTGGACAGATTTTTGAACAGCAAGGGAATTAAGCATTATGGTGGGCAGGCAGGAAAGTGGAGTTAAGGCCACAATCAGATCAGCCATGATCTTATTGGATGGCGGAGCAGGCTGAAGGGCCCGAAGGCCTACCCTTGGTCCTATTTCTTATTATCTTTTGACCTTGTATATAACTGTCTTGATCGAAATGAAAATTGATGTAACTGATAGATTTCACTGACTTTTTTGTGAAGCTTCTAATTCTGAGAGTGCGCTGCCGTGGCCAACCTCAAATTTTCACATCACAAGTGCATGTTTTACTTACCAGCACGTTATAACTGGCACAAGAGATCTAGCAGGCAATACAGGCTGTGATACGAAGATGCGCAGGGTGAAAAACTGAGGTTGACTTCAAATGTGTGTATGCATAGCATGTCATGACTGAAAACTTATTTGCTGAGTATATGCAAAAACATGATTTTTTTTCTCATGGGGAAAGTTGATGGTGGATCCTGTTGGATGGTTCCTGAGTAGGCTATCAAAGTCACTTGTCAGAATGCCTCATCACCAGAACTTTCAAACAAGCACCAAGATGTAACTTGACTGGTGGTGAGAAGCATCCTCCCAGGCAGATCCTTCATGAACACCTGGAGTTTCAGTGCCATGCATGCTGCTCTTGAAGTGGCTGAGACTCGCCCACTTCGTACTGGAATGTTCCTTTGCAAAGAAGATCTGGAAAGAGATATTGTGATTTTTGTCGAGGTTCATCCTGAGCAGCTCCGTAATGCAAGACATGCCGTACGGCTGCTCCCAAGGGTGCACACCAAGGTAAAGAGCAACTGCTGCAGGAGGACCATCAACTCGGTGAAAGACATTTTTTTAGTCTGCCTAAAACTTCGTCTTCCAGTCCACAACCTAGTGATGCAGACTGGCATGTTCCAGAGCAAAGGACTAGATGCTGGGGGATACAATAAAGCTTGGGGCAACTGCTGCAAAGGCTCAATGGGAAAAGGACACAGTGTAAGACCTGCTGCCATGGTATACCCAGGGGCTAGAATCTGTGTAAAACTCTTCGGACTATATGTTTGATATGAAATGTATATTGTAAATATTAGCCTGTAATTGCAAGTGTAGTGAGTGAGGCACCTCACAGTGCCACTTACAGTATGGAAAGAAATTGAACTGTGTTGCACTTTATATTATCCAATTTGAATGTTATGTAATGTACTTTTACAAATTCTATGAGTAAACTTTACTTTGGGGGAAGCAACAACACAGGACCACTTGCATGCTGAACAGCAAAAGTAGCATGCGATACTTGTCTCTTTCTCTGATTCAAATATCTGTCGAATTTTCCTATAAAGGAAGCAGTGATTTCTATCTCAATCTTGTGGCAAAAAGTGTGATGTTCCAGCAACAGAAATAACTTTTCTGAACGTCTGTCTTAAACTGATGATTCCTTATTGCTGACTACCCAGCCAGACAAGAGAAAACAGTCTTTCCCTATTCACTCTATCAAAACTCCATTTAATTTTAAAAACAGCTTGTACTCTTGCCTCTGAGGCAGAAGATTGTGAGTTCAGGCCCCCTCCTAAACAGGCCCCCAGTGCAGAGACTTGAGCACGTAACCTAAAACAGATGACCTGGCCGTTTATTCCATTGCTGCGTGTGGGAGTTTGCTGTGCGCAGATTTTCTACATTACAGCAATTGGCTCTAAAGCAGTTGGAGTGTCCTGAGGTTGTGAAAGGTGCTGGTCAAATCAAGTTTTTTTTTAGAGCTGTATCTATACTCGCTCACTTTGTCATGGAATTATATATTTGAATTCCTATTTCCACCCCTCCCCCCATTCATTCACACCCTTCAGTACATTTCCATTGAGTGTATCCTCCTACTCCTTTTTTATTTCCTCTCGTAATGTATTTATTGCTTCACACTTAGCACCATTAAATTGCATGTGTCACCTGCCGACGCATTCTGCCTTCTTGAAATCTTTGATACTCCTCACTCTATGTCAAATTTTCTGTTTTCGATCCCAAATTTTGTGACTGTTTTCAAATCATAGTCCAAATCATACTGAAAAAGTGAGTTTAGAATGACCCCTGGGATACACCACTTTCAATCCCTGTATATACTCAAAGAATGCCCATTTAACCCTGTACATGAACAAATTTTAAGTCAAGGCTGCTGAAATTTCCATTGCACCATATGGCTGCATTCCTCTAACAAGTCTCTTCTGAAGCATCTTAGTGTACTCTTTCTGAAAATCCATGTACATGAGTATCTATTGCACTCCCTCTATCTGTCCAATCAGTGCTTCTTCAATAAACTTATCAAACATGACTTGTCTTTTAACAAATCTGTGTGGGCTGTCTTTGGTTAACACTTGATTAACATATGCATTGCAATTTGATTTATAGATACCTAGCTTATCTTCCTCCTTCATTTTGAATAACCGATACATCATGGCCAAAGCCCCTGTTATCAACCTTCTAGGGTGAAGGTCTGATAATATATCCGCCATGAGTTCTGTAAATTTTTTGAAAACCATTTTCTTTTCTACAGTAAGCTCTAACAGCAGTAGTATTGGAGAAGTCTGGAATAATTTCATTCCTAAATCATGTATTTTTCACAATTTTGATACTAATTTAATAAAAAAATGTTGCAATTGAGATACAGCATTAATTGCTGAAATCCTGCAGGTATGATGGTAGTCTGATTTTCACATCTTGAATCAATCAATATAGCAGATTCAAAATGCTTATAAGCTAGGTCATTGCCAAGGTCAGATAAAATATTGAAGAGAATCTGTTAGTTGCATTCAAACATCCTTACATTTGAGAAAAGTGCTCACTCAAGGTTAGCCTGTGTACTGAAAAGCCAAAATAAGCGTAATTCTGAAAGCCTGCAATTATTTAGAAAACAATAATTCAGGAATTGAGTTAAATTTGCTCAGCTGTTGCTTAGCAACATTTTCTAGCACATAATAACTTTTGTACCATTTGCACTATGGAAAATTATTATTGATACTGTGCTAAGGGAGAAAATAACTAGTCATCATAAATGGACATGAACTTTCTTTTGTTCCTGTGCATGACATTTTGTAATACTGTATGCATATATATATTATATAGGTTATATATATATATAGGTTTAAGTTTCTGGCTTTGTATAAACATGTAGCCTTTTGCTATCCATGCTATTAAAGAAGAAGAATGCAGAATAGGAAGATAACTTTTTTTTATCCTTAAGAGTGCTAAACTGTAGGTGGGTGACTGGGGTTGCCATCTGGATGTTATTTTTTACTGGCACAGTCCTTTTTAAAGTAATGCCAGTTGCTGAATGAAAATTTACCGTGATGTTTTTATATGACAAAAATTTAAATGCTATGCTTTGCTTTTGTAAAAAAAAAATTTTTCAGCTGCCTCTCATTACAAATGAAGAATAACTTCATATAGCAGACACAAGTAAGCAGTACAAGATACCAGAGAACAGCAAAGCAACAGGACGCATGCATTGTGTCTGTCATATTTTCCCTTCTGTGCCGCAACTGTTCTATTGGGGCAGTCCATGAGGCCACCTTTGAGAATTCATTATTGATTACATTTGTGACATTGAGTAAATGCAAGGCTGAGAGTCATGAACAGTTAGCAATATATTTTCCTCTTTAAGCTGCATTGGCAAAAAAGGAAGTATTGCCTTGGTCTAAAAGGAGGAAGAAAAATGTAAAATCTTTCGCACCACCAAAACTAATCACTTGAAGATTATTTTTCACATTGGCGAAAAAAACATTTGTGACTGACGAGCAATGACCATGGATCTGGATAGATAAGAGCGTTGATGTTGGAAATAGATCCTTCCATTTGACTAATTTTTGAAAAAGGAACTTTTATGTTTTGTAAATATAAGAGTTATTCACACATGGTATATATGTTTCATATGCATTCCCAATGTATAGAAGTATATCAACTCTGTATAGTGAATTCAAAATGAAAGTAGTATAATGCATTATTACAGTATTAAGTTTTAATTTGTTTATAGGAAAGGAAGCCAGACTTGCACTTATATAGTGCTTTTCATGACCGCTGTTATCTCTCTGTTTTGCAGCCAATTAAGTATTTTTGAAGTTTAGCCACTATTGTAATCAAGGAAACTTGGCAGCCAGTTTGCATACTGTAATGTGATAATGAGCAACTAATATGTTTGTCTGATGTAGATTGAGGGATAAATATTGACCAGGACACCAGGGATAATTCCCTTGCTCGCCTTCAAAATAGTGCCATCAGATCTTTAGCATTGATCTGAGAGTGCAGGCAGGGCCTCGGTTTAGTGTCTCATCTAAAAGATAGCATTTGCTATGTTGCGGTTATCGAAGGAAAAGGTTCAGAGGCATAGAGTCTGAACAGTAACTGTTTATTGTAGTACATAACTATGTACAGATATACAAGACAGAAGGCTTCTTCAGTCCAAGCCATGAGCTATCTCCATTCAGACTACTACTAGTCACGTGATTCCCTTTACATCATCATGTGGGCGGTATTGTTTCCCTAGTCCCACATTAACCCTTTCAGTCCTCTACATTCTAATACTACACCAACCCCAAGTCTTTATCCAAATATATTTACATTCAAATTTACATGCTACCCCTTCTCCCCCCAAGTCTCTGACTTCACAGGTTTAAATGGTCTGGAGGTTTCACAACTCTCCCTGATTGTGTTCTTTTGAAGCTTGGAGGATTCGTAGTCTCACGTTGGATCTCTTTGTTCTAACTTGTCTGTTCATCAGTAGAAACATCAGTATTTTGTGTCTTGTTTGTTTCAGTTCAACACTTGATCCTTTACTTCCTCTCCTTGCTGTTGATTTTTTTCTTTTCCCTATCAATAGTTTCGCTTTCATGGTGGGATGTCATGGGTTTATCTCTCTCTTTACGTTGACTATGTTCCCTATTCTTGTTGATTGAATTGACGCTGGTTCTTTTTAACAATTTCGTCCGCCATGCTTTGCCTTTAGAGCGCGATGACTCCGTGTAGCCCCTGGTTCCTGAAGTTTTGGGGAATCCTGGATTGTGGTCTCCTGAGGTGAGGAAGGCTTTTGATTAACGTCTTGCTGTCTCCAATTGCAGTAACCCTGATGTGGTGGGAAGGTCAGTATTCTCTAATGTAGAAGAGGTGGACCTCATCTGATTTGGTTTTGTTTCTAGTTCTGAAACCATTTGGTTATTTGCACCCTGGGCCACCAGTTCTGGTGGATGGATTGGTGTGAATGCACTTGCTAAGGGGCCAATATTGACAGATGAATGCGGTATCGTACCACTACACTCAGTACTGCACTGGAGTGTCAGACTTGATTTATGTGCTCAAGTCCTGGTGTGGGACTTGAACCATGGAACTTTGTGATTCTGAGGCAAGATTGCTACCAACTGAGCCACAGCTGACATTAATAGTATAGCACATAAAGAACTTTAACTGGCGGCTGGCGTGTGAAAAATACATTTTGAGGCCACTGAAGAACAGTTAGGCTTAGCCTTTCATTTGATATGCCTTCTAATTTCCTCATCCGAAGATTTCCCTCCTCCAGGCTTCCAACTGTGTCCATTCCATTTCCCTCATTTCTGCTCACCTCTTCCTTTCCCTCCCAGAATCACAACATGTTTCGCCTTCTCACTTGCCACCGCACCATCCTCCATATTCATTGGATTATGCTTCACCATTTCTGCTACCTCCAGCATAATGTCACTGTCAAACACATCTTTCCCTCAGCTCCCCTTTTTAGTATTCTGAGGGGAATGTTCCTTCCACAACACACTGGTCAACTCCTTAATCAACTTTTTTTTTCCCCAGGAAGTGCAGGAGAAGCAACAGCTGCCCTTTTACTTTGTCCCTACCCACTATCCACGACCCCAAATGCTAAGTGCAACTGTGATTGACTTGTACTACTTCCGATTTGGAATTGTATTCACAGTTCACAATGTGGCCTCCTCAATGTTGGGTTTAGTCCAGCAAGCATGACCCTAAATTTCTGGTGGCCTGTCATCATAATTCTCTGCCGCACTCCCACTTTGATGTGTATGCCCTCAGCCTCCTGCGCTGATCCAGTGAAACTTGACGTAGGCTTGAGGGTCAGCACCTCAAAGTTCAGTTAAGCACTTTGCAGCTTTCCAGATACAACATTGTGTTCAGATCATTTCAGATCATAACCTCTGCCCTATTTTTCAGATGACAGCTGTTGATTCTGCTATTATCATTTACACATACTGCAGGCCTATCATTTGTTTTCTTGTCCTGTTACTGTCTCCTTTTGCTTTATACCATCATCCATTTTGTTGTTGAATGTCTCTTGCAGTCTGCCTTCCACCCCATAACAGACCTTCCCTTTTGTCCTTTTCGCTAATACTTTCACTGCCTCTGTACTTGCTTAAAACCTGTTAACATCTCTTAACTTTTTCCAGTACTAACAAAAGATCATTGACCTGAAAGATCATTGACCTGGCTTTTCTCTCCAGACGCAGCTTGACTGCTGAGTGTTTCTGGCACTTTCTGTTTGTATCTAAGCATTGCAACTGTAGTTTCTATTGTTAACAACAATATTTATTTATGTAGTGCTTTTAGCATAGAAGAGTTTCTCAAGGAAATTTGCAGAGACATCGATTATAAAAATGAATTCTGAAACAAAGAACAAAATATTTTGTCGGAAGACTAGTTAGGAAAAGACTTGAGAGAGAAGTGGAGAGGCTGATAGATAACTTGGGGAATTCCTGTGTGTGGAGTCTAGACGGTTGCTAATATGAGGCAAAGGGCAGCGGAGGTGCACACTTGGGGAGATGGGAAGATGCAGGGCTGAAGGATGTTGCAGAGATGGGGAAGGATGATGTCATGGAGGAATTTTAACAATAGGGACGATGGTTTTGTTCTTCAAAATGGTTTGCTGAAGGATATTGTTGCTCATTCAAGACTAGGAGTTGGACAAGCAGTCTGTGACACAGTGGCTGGATTGCAAGTTGGTGTAGAGAGCTAGAGCTAGGTGTAGTCAAGTTAACTGTAGAAGTTGACATTGTGGGCTGGATTTTGCAGTCACTAGTGAAGCAATGGCATTTGCCACTGACCTTGAAGAAAACTACCCACAAAGATCTAGCGTTTTCACTGGTGCAGACTTCCCCTTTCCAGAAGTCAGTTTGAATCTTCCACAAAGTCAAGTGAATCTCCAGACGTCCGGCACCAATGAAGATATCAAGCAGGATAAATAGCCAATCGCATTGAAATATTCTCACAGATAGCAACTAAGACATAAAAATGTCACTCCCTTTGCTTCTAGCTTTGAAATTTTTCAGTTAACAAAATAAATGATTGGGATGTACTCACGGCATTGAGATAGAAGCTAAAAAATGAAGAGGCTTTTTAAAAAAAAATTATAATATGTGGAATTTCTTATAATGGGGAGATTTGACATTCAACAAACAGAAATTTACTCTTGCAGGGCCAGTGAGGCTGTTTAGCACTAGTTATGAACTTAGCACATGGTTAAAAGCCCAATTATATCTCATTCAACAAGATGTATGTTTTTGAATGGTTTTCATGGTGAGACTAACAGTGTAAGTTCTCATCAGTTCAACTATTTCATTCTGGGGTTGGTTGTGGGGAGGCAGTGGGTGGTGGAACTTCAACAGCTCACCTTCTGGAGAAGTATACGATTACTGACGGTAACTTCTGGACTTCCATGTTTACCTGTGCATCTGTGGTGTCCAGACCTTGCTGCCCCTCTCAGAGGAGCAATGTTGGCAAACGCTGACATTTTTGCTCTCAATACTACCACCAATCCAGGCTCATTTCTACAAACAATGTCACCAAGTAGCAGCATGTAGATGAGGTAGAGAAGAGGACTAAAAGCAGATCTTAAGGTGACTCCTTTCTATTATACATGCTTACGAACTTAATGGTGAAAATTTACCACTACCTCTACATGATTTCGCAGAGTTTGGCAGCTTTTTTTTGATTGTGAAGTAGATAAAGTAACTTGAAGAGGAAATTGTGCCAAGATCAATTAATCTAATCCAATTTCTAATTATAGTACAAAAGCAAAATGCTGCAGATGCTGGAAATCTGAAATAAAAACAGAGAAGGAAGAGTCTTCGACTTGAAGCGTTAACTCTGTCTCTCTCCACAGATGCTGCCTGACCTGTTGTGTTTCTAGCATTTTCTGTTTTTATTTCTAATTATGATATGTTGCCATGCCACTGAGCCACAGTATTTATGCACACATTTTTCTACTGGGAAAAATATTGTGCAAATCATGAGTCAGTTGAGTAATATGAGAGCAATATCACAGCAAGAATGAAAGATCAGGGTGTCAACTTATTCTTCTACTTTTATTTGAAGGGGTAATGAGTGCAATTAATTTTGGAAATGAGAGCATTATTCTGCAGTCTGCAGTGAATAATACTGATCAATATTTTGATTCTTTTTAAACAAATGCCTTTTATTCATATATAACTAAGAGAATATCAATTTTGCAAATCAAAATAAAATCTGCCTCCTGCAATAGCATGTTCATATTTGACTGCAAGTTATTCATGGACTTTGAGATACAGACATTACAAATGCTAATATTGAAAAACATTGACATTAATTTAATTCACCACCTGGCGCAAACTTGTTGGGCATATCGTTAAAATGGCAATGAAATCACATGGCAATCCTAAACCGTTCCTGCACCCCTCTATTTGAACCAGGCCAAATTGAGGTGAGAAACAGGATTCCTCCTCCCCTGCCTCACCCCTATATGATGACGTTGATTCTATGATGACGTTGATTCTATGATGACGTTGATTCTATTTCTTCCGACATTGGCCAGGAGATGGCTCATCGTAATTTAAATGAGGAGGGAATCAGCCCTACTCTTTTGGCCTCCAATGATTCTTATCCAGAAGTACATGCAGGATGAATGCAGATCTCATAATAGCTCTTTCCGCCAGTACAGATGCTTTGTTGCAAATACCGATAAAAGATTGGTCCTAATGGGAGTTTTACTTCAGAGTACTGGCAGCACCCTTTTGGACTGTTTATACCTGAGAACTGTAATATGGGAATACTAATACAGTATGTTAACCGAGTGTGAATTTAGAGTATGGAAACTAAGGACAAATGGAAGAATGAATTTTAAAAGCTGCTTTAATTCCTCAGGCATTCTTGCAAATTTCAAAACATATCCGCTCAGAATTTGCCAGAGCAGGGCATCCTGTAGCATGTGGCATGAATTGGATTTTTTTCCTTACCCGTCAACTCCAATTATTCTTGCGCCACAAATTGCTGTAAGTGCAAATTGTTAATGGCGTGACAAGGTTGATGAGATGTCTGAAACATTGGTGAATGACTGGGTTAATACTTTATCTCCTTAGCAGCTTAAATGTATTGATAGAGAACAAAACAGAGCAAACAACAGGAAGGAAATAAGGTACATAAGAGTAAAAAAAAACACTTGGAAACAAAATAAATAGGAAAAGTAAGAAATTTAAACATTATAAATTTAAAAATCCTCTAGGAACAATTCACTAACTGCAGGAATGAGACTCCACAGTTTCCAATGTTCCCTTTCTGGGCCCCCACGTTTCAGTGGTATGACAAGGCCATTATTTGCCCCAATAACAGGGCTCTTATTCAAGAAATAGCAGCCCTAATTTTCTGTGGTGAGTTTAATTTGTATTTATGGTGCAAATCCAACAATCTCTTGACATTGGTGGGGAGATTGACATTGAATTCCTGTTTCTGCAAAGCTAATTTTAGAGTGACACCAATGTCTAGCCATTTGTGGCAATTCACAATTAATGGCATATCTCTTCCTTGCCACAAATTGCTGGGGTTTTTTTACAGCTAATAACAGGGAGTTCTATCGGTGAGTGCTGTGAACTCAATGTTATTTTTGCCTAAAACATTGTTTCGTTTATTGGAACAAAATAAATAATAAGTTTTTTAGACCAATTTTACAATGTGTACTGGACTCATTTTGATTCGTAGTGTGAAAATGGCAGTCTTTCATTGCAAAGCACACAAACTTGAATATTAGCATCTCTACATTGCAACATTCAACACAATTGAGAAAGAAAGTGAAAATAAGAACCATCTCTACAGTTTGATGGATTCATTCATTCGTCGCTTCGACGGATGAGTGTTCAGCAAAAAAGAAAACAAGGGAATTGATTCTGAAGTTGTTACAACTGTTTTCTGTGTTTATATAATGAAAGAAAATAGAAGAAAGTAGTCCAATACCCTTGTACTTCTAGGTGGTAAAGGTCGGGGTTTGGAAGGTGCACAGCAGTTACTTAACTGAATTGTGTATCATGTATTCAAATGTTGGTTTAGGCACCTGTGTTTATTGCACTCATTGGAACAGTTATATTGTATTACTTGTAGAGTACAATGATACAGCAAAAATTGTGCAGATCTCACAGGCTTTTTTATTGCACAAGAAAGTATTTAGGAGAAAATTAAACAAGTTAAAATCCTAAGAAGACAATATTAAGTTTCATTTGGGATGAGGGTGGTGGTTGTGTAGGATGCAGGGGAATATATCAATGAATTAAACTTCAGTTTAATTAAATGCTTTTTGAAAACATGAGTTATTTGAAAAAGTTAAAGCAGAATTACAGGCTTTGTGGACATGGTTTAGAGATTTTTGTTTTGAATAACATGACTATGTATACAAATGATGCCATTTCTTCTCCCGGTATCAGCTTAATAACAAAATTCTCCACAATTTTAGAAGGTAAAGAAAGGACTTGCATTTTTATAGCACCTTTCATGATCTGAAGTCATCCCAACATGCTTTACAGCCAATGAGGTACTTTTTTCAGTTGTCAAAGGTGTAATGTAGAAAACTGGGCAGTCAATTTGCACATAACAATGTCCAACAAACAGCAATGTGATAATGATCAGATAATCTTTTTAGTGATGTTGATTGAGGGATAGATATTGGCCAGGCAACTCCCCAATACCTCTTTGAAATAGTGCCATGGAATCTTTTATGTCCATGAGAGAGCAGCCAGGGCCACTGACAACGTCATATCCAACACTGTACCATACCTTTGGTACTGCACTGAAGTGTCAGCCTAGATTCTGTGCATGTCTGTGGAGTAGGGTTTGAATCATCAACTTTCTGACATGGAGGTGAAGGTGCTATTACTGAACCACAACCAGATGTATGAGGTATTGTTACCCATGTATATAAAAACTATTTTATGAAGTGTGGCAGCTTATTGTACACTACCAAAACAATTGAAACTGGGTGGAAGCAAAGATCATTATCATTGGATTACCATTAAGCAGAAATTGAACTGGACCAATCATATAAATACTGGGAGGGAGTTCCAGGATTTTGACCCAGCGACAGTGAAGGAACGGCAATATATTTCCAAGTCAGGATCGTGTGTGGCTGGAGTGGAACTTCCAGGTGGTGGTGTTCCCATGTATCTGCTGCGTTGTCCTTCTAGATGGTGTCGGCTGTGAGTTTGGAAGGTGCTGTCTAAGGAGCCTTGGTGAATTCCTGCAGTGCATCTTATAGCTGGTACACACTGCTGCCACTGTGTATCAGTGTTGGAGGGAGTGAATGTTTGTGGATGGGGTGCTAATCAAGCAGGTTGCTTTGTCCTGTATGGTGTCAAGCTGCTTGAGCGTTGTTGGAGTTGCACTCATCCAGACAATTGGAGATTATTCCATCACAGTTCTGACTTGTAGATGGTGGACAGGCTTTGGGGAGTCAGGAGATGAGTTACTCGCCGCAGGATTTCTAGCCTCTGACCTGCTGTTGTAGCCACAGTATTTATATGGCTAGTCCAGTTCCGTTTCTGGTCATTGGTAACTCCCAGGATGTTAGTGGGGCATTCAGCAAAGGTAATGCCATTGAATGTCAAGAGGCAATGGTTGGATTCTCTCATGCTGGAGATGCCCATTGCCTGGCAGTTGTGTGGCGCGAATGTTACTTGCCAATTGTCAGCCCAAGCCTTGATATTGTCAAGGTCTTGCTGCATTTGAACATGGAATGCTTCAGTATCTGAGGAGTCACAAATGGGCTGAACATTGTGCAATCATCAGTGGACATCTCCACTTCTGGTCTTATGATGGAAGGAAGGTCATTGATGAAGCAGCTGAAGATGGTTGCACCTAGGACACTACTTTGAGGAACTCGTGCAGTGATGTCCTGGAGCTGAGATGACTGATCGCCAACCACCACAACCATCTTCCTTTGTGCCAAGTATGACTCCAACCAGCAGAGAGTTTTCCCCTGATTCCCATTGACTCCAGTTTGCTAGGGCTCCTTCATGTCACACTCAGTTAAATGCTGCCTTGATGCCAAAGCAGTCTCTCTCACCTCACCTTGAACGTTCAGCTCTTTTATCCATGTTTGAACCAAGGCTGTAATGAGGTCAGGAGCTCAGTGGCCTTGATGGAACCCAAACTGAGCATCAGCGAGCAGGTTATTACTAAGCAAGTGCCGCTTGATAGCATTGTTGATGATTCCTTCCATTACTTTACTGATGATTGAGAGTAGACTGATGGGGTGGTAATTGGCGAGTTTGGATTTGTCCTGTTTTTTGTGTACAGGACATACCTGGACAATTTTTCACATTGCCGGGTAGATGCCAGCATTGTAGCTGTACTCGAACAGCTTTGCTAGGGGTGCAACAAGTTCTGGAGCACAAGTCTTCAGTACTATTGTCAGGGCCCATAGCCTTTGCAGTATCCAGTGCCTTCAGCCATTTCTTGATGATGTGTTGAGTGAATTGAATTGACCGAAGGCTGGCATTTGTGATGCTGGGGACATCCGGAGGAGGCCAAGATGGATCATTCACTCGGCACTTCTGGCTGAAGATCGTAGCAAATGTTTCAGCCTTATCTGTTGCAATGATGTGCTGGGCTCCTCCATCATTGAGGATGGGGATGTTTGTGGAGCCTCCTCCCCTAGTGAGTTGTTTAATTGTCCACCACCATTCACAACTGGGTGTTGCAGAACTGCAGAGCTTAGATCTGATACATTGGTTGTGGAATCACTTAGCTCTGCCTATTGCTTGCTGCTTATGCTATCTGGTATGCAAGTAGTCCTGCGTTGTAGCTTCACTAAGTTGACACCTCATTTTTAGGTATGCCTGATGCTGCTCCTGGCATGTCCTCCTGCACCCTTCATTGAACCAAGGTTGATTCCCTGACTTGTTGGTAATGTTAGAGTGGGGAAATGCCGGGCCATGAGGTTAGATTGTGGTCAAGTATAATTCTGCTGCTGCTGTTGATGGCCCACAGTGCCCCGTGGATGCCCAGTCTTGAATTGCTAGATTTATTCGAAACCTATCCCATTTAGCACGGTGGTAGTGCTACACAACACGATAGAGGGTATCCTCAATGTGATGACAGGACTTGGTCTCCACGAGGACTCTGCGATGGTCATTCCTACCGATACTGTCATGCACAGGTGCACCCTAGGCAGGCAGGTTGGTGAGGATGTGGTCATGTATGTTTTTCCCCTCTTGTTGGTTCCCTTACCACCTACCACAGACCCTGTCTAGCAGTTATGTCCTTTACAACTCGGCCAGCTCGGTCTGTAGTGATGCCACTAAGCCACTCTTGGTGATGGACATTAAAATCCTCCCACCCAGAGTACATCTGTGCCTTTGTCACCCTCAGTGATTTCTCCAATTTGCTTCAACATAGAGAGGAGTATCCCCCACTCTGCATTAACACCAAGTTATAGCTCATCAACAAAAGGGACAGTAGCAACATGGATACGGAATTGGCCGAGTGGAGGAAACAGAGTAGTGCATAATGGATGTTTTTCGTGATAGGGGAAGGTTTGTAGTGGAGTTCTCCAGGAGTCAGTGTTGGGACCTTTGCTTTTCCTGACATATATTAATGACCTAGATCTTGATCTACACGGCACAGGTTCAAAGTTTGCAGATGATACAAAACTCGGAACAATTGTGAACTGAGAAGGATAATGTAGAACTTCAAAAAGACGTAGACATGTTGGTGGAATGGGCAGACAGGTGGCAGATGAAGTTCAATGCAGAGAAATGTGAAATGATTCATTTTGGTAGAAAGAACATAAAGAAACAATATAAAATAGGAGTTGCAACTCTAAAGGGAGTGCAAGAGTAGAGGGACCTGTGTGTATATGTACATATGTCACTGAAGGTGGCAGGACCGGTTGAGAGCGCAGTTAATAAAGCATACAGTATCCTGGGTTTTATTAATGGAGCATAGAGTACAAGAGCAAGGAAGTTATGTTGAACTTCTATAATTCACCACTAGTTCAGCCTCAGCTGGATGCTGCACTTTAAGAAGGACGTGACGGTATTGGAGAGATTGCAGAAAGACTCACACAAGAATGGTTGATGGGATGAGGAACTTCAGTTATGAAGATAGATTGGAGAAGTTAGGACTGTTTTCCTTAGAGGAAAGAAGGCTGAGAAGAAATCTAATAGAGATATTCAAAATCCCGAGCTGTCTGGACAGAGTAGCTGGGAGGAGCTGTCCCCATTCGTGAAAGGATCAAGAATGAGAGGACACAGTTTTAAAGTAATTAGTGAAAGAAGCAATCGTGATATGAGAGAAAACTTTTTCACACAGCGAGTGGTTAGGGTCTGGAATGCACTGCTTGAGAGTGTGGTGGAGGCAGGTTCAATTGAAGCATTCAAAAGGGCACTAGACTGTTATTTGAAAAGGAAGAACTTGCAGTGTTATGGAGAGAAGGCAGGAGAATGGAACTAGGTGAGTTGCTCATTTGGAGAGCCAATACAGACATGATGAGCTAAATGGCCCCCTCCTGCGCCATACCAATACTGTGATCCTGAGAGCGCAGATAACATTGAGCGAAGAAGATACACTCATGTTCATCAATCTCTCCCAATGATCCCATTACCATGTTACAGATCCATGCAAGCACTTTATTACTATAAACAGTTCACAAACTTTTAAGGTTTGAG
Source organism: Cetorhinus maximus (assembly GCF_964194155.1). NCBI lineage: Eukaryota > Metazoa > Chordata > Chondrichthyes > Lamniformes > Cetorhinidae > Cetorhinus > Cetorhinus maximus. The sequence continues at coordinate 54,011,596 of NC_135900.1, forward strand.
TGAGTGACTTTCCCATTTTTTCAGCCTCTCATCCTTTAACAAAGCATCCCTGTTCAGCAGAACTGGCAACTGTTTTAACCCACAAACAATAATGTACATTGAATACTTAAGTAGCGTGAACCCACACTCCCCTGCTTCTTCTATCTGTTCTTTCCACCAGAAGCTATCTGGGTAACATTTGTGCAGTCATTTTAGCCCGCTCAACAGCAATGCCCAATTGTAGACCCTGTTTTTGAACACGCCACCTGTAATAAATTGATATCACCAACACTATGAGTTGAAACAACACCAGCATAAGAACTGGGCACAACATCGTGTCCATCACACCAATAGCTGTCGGGCTGCCTGTGAACAATGACTCTTGCCAGCTCACATATCCAACCTGATCCAACACTGTGCGAACATTCACCCATTTAAGCTATTTGATGATTAATATCCACAGCAATCACCGATTCAAACACTGTAGCTACTGAAAGCTTCAACTTCATTTCTGCATCTCCTCCTTCTGAATAACATGGTTAGGATCAAAGTAGAATTGCTGCAAACTCAGATTTTCAGGATGCCATTTTAAAGCCTGTGGTAATTTTGTGTTGATAGAATTGTAAACTGCCACACTACACAATTATATGAGATTGATTAGAATAATAAAATGCAACTTCCAGATGTGTGTATATCTGTATCTGATCATTAGTAACATCAAAACCATGAAAAGGATGCAATATGTACAAACTTAACCTCAAATCTATTTCCATTGAATTTAGTAAATCCGTGCTATGGATCCCAAAATAATATCTAGCAATCCCATTAAACTTCAAATAAATTTTCAACATGGAAATTATTGCTTGGTGAGTTAAAAATATAATTAATGTGATAATATAAACCACAGCAAAATACATGGATGCTTGTGAAGTTAACTTCTCTGCATTTCAAAAGGAGACAAACCCAGACATCATCAATCAATGTCAGGTTCTTGCAGCCTCAAAGTAAACTTATAATTGAAACACTCTATGAAACAATTTGTGTTACAGTCCAACTATAAGATGTCAACAGATGATTATCATCGCAGCAGAAATCGCCTTTCTTCTTTTCCCTGGTCTCATATTCTTGGATCATCAAGAAAATTAAACAGTCATTTCAAATCACTGACTCATTGGAATTTGTCAGAAATTCAAAATCCCAATTATTTGTGACCCTCTCTGGAAGTAGAGATTCTCTCATAACTTATTGTAACCAGAATTTAATTGTGTTCCCAGTGTAAGTCAGATTTTCACAATTTAATAGGTTAATCAGCACTGTAAGTGCACTTGCACCAGAAGGGCTATAGCGGTTCAAGAAGCACCAGCTTCTCAAGGGCGATTAGGGCTGGGCAACAAATGTTGCCCTTGCCAGCGATGCCCACTTCTCATGAAAGAATAAAAAAATGAACCTCAATTCCAATTTAATTGAGACAAAAATTTTAAACCAAACAGAACACATTAAAAAAGGTGAGTCCATAGCCAGAGACACAGGCTGTGATTTTCTGGCCCTGTCATGGTGGGATCTGCAGCGGGAGATTTGGCAGCCCAGCCAAAAGTCCAATGACTTTTGTTGGGACCGGACAATCCAGGTCGTGGCGGAAAACCCCGCCCACAGAAACATTCAAATACACTTACAAAAATTAAGTCTTTTTCTTTCCTTCAAGTGCCTTTCTGAATTACTGTAAAAAATCTGAATAAAATGGTACAAAAGATTAGGTTTTAGTAGAAATCAAACGTCAGTATTCCAATATAGAATTAGAGGGCAGAGCTTCCGCAGTTTATGAACTCTGAAACAGCCACACTAGCTTCTCCAATTTAAAATGTAATCCAGAAATTTCCCCAGTTCTGGGTTCAAAATCTTAAACTTCAAATGAACACATTCAACAATCCTCATACTCCCATGCATACCCAAAAACAATATGCATGTATGCTTACAGAGGACAAACAATTGACAAACTCAAACGGCATATGCCAGTAACTATAACAGATATAACAGAGAAGTATTGTCGGGTAACAAGTACCTGAGGGGCCAAGGAAACATCTAACTGCTCCTTCTCCATACCTAATATTTCCACTTGAACAGTCCAGCTTGGGGCTGCAAAGTCGAAGAAGGTGAAGTAGTGCAGACAGGAATTGCTAAATTCTTTTAAAGATGCATTCAACCTTTCAGCTACGAAACTCACATGGAGTGAAATATTCAATTTTTGTGTGTGCAGGATTTAATTTTTTTATACTTTTACTTTATGTTTCCCCTTGAGGAAAATATTTCTCTTTCAGACAAGATCATTAATGGTTAAATTGTCGAATGTCTATTGTTCTTGTCAAGTTAGAAATTTCAAATTTTGTAGAAATTGTAAATTAACTTCCAGAGTTGAAATTACAAACAGACACTGACTGACAGTTCTAATAATATTGTCATTCTTTTTCCATATACAGACACTGGGAACTATTACTGCAGTGCCCATTAAGGTCCCCCAGGTCAGCTCATTGCAGAGGTTGGCAAGCCAAGGACCAGCAGTGCTACCTCAGGTAAAGATAATAATGTTAAAGGCTGAATGATACTTTCATTGTGCTGAAACTTCAGATATCGGATGCTTTGCATAAATTGATGATATTGCATCGTTTGATCCATTTGTTGTGATAATCAGTCATTGGTGTTTTGAAATCCCAGTAATTGATAATGAGGGATATCAAAGTAGTATGTGTACTTAAGAAGCTATTTTTATATTGTTTTAGCTTCTAAATGAATAGATAATAATGCCTTAGAATTGTGAAGTTAGTGCCAGATATTAGTTATCATTAAACTATGGAGTGGTGAATGAAGAGAAAATGTGGGCTGTTTGCTCATAAAGTTCAATATGAAACTGAGAGAATTGTTAACTATAATTTTATTGTGCAAAAATATTTACTAATCTTGGTAACAGTGAGTAGAACTGAAACAGATCCAGACCCAGTGTAATTGTTGTAATATCCCAACAAAAGCACTAAAAGTGATAGATTCATGTGTAAAGAAATTATCATTACTTGCCACTAATATTGTCTGTACAGTGGTACAGAGTGTTGCCAGCTGTTGCAATGTACAAGCAACATCCTACTTAAAATGAGTAAAACAATTCATATTTGTTTGAATGATTTGGGGAGTATAATAGACACCATCTAAGATAATACTTTACAGAGATTCTTCCACCACACAGTTCAATTAGATGAATTAATGTACATAATTAAAATTTACATTCATCTTGGGCAGTAATTTGAGGGAGAGTGATGGAATAGGCCTCAGCATCAGTAGGCAGGGAATGGGAGAGAAAATGAGCCAGGATCACTGCCATGACTTATTTTGGGAAATTGACAGCACCTTCCAAACCCATGACCTCTACTGCCTAGAAGGACAAGGGTTGCAGATGCACGGGAACATAACCACCTGCAAGTTCCCCTCCAAGCCTCACACCATCCTGACTTGGAATTGTATTGCCATTCTTTCAATGTTGCTGGGTAAAAATCCTAGAACATCCTTCCTAACAGTACTGTGGGTATATCTACACCACATGGACTGTAGTGTTTTAAGAAGGCAGCTTGCCACCACCTTTTCAAGGGCAATTAGGGATGGGCAGTAAATGCTGGCCTAGCCAGTGACACCCACATCCTGTGAAAGAATGAAGTGCCTGTGTGTAGGCAGTAGCTTAGGATAGGATCAGGTTTGGCAGCGAACCTATGATTTAATGGCCACTTGGGCATTTTATTGAGCACTATCACACCTATGGACTAATACCCATGGGTTATTTCTTTTAGGGCAAGGGAAGGAATAATTGCTAAAACATCTTGGAACAGCCATGTCTCTGCTAAATCCAATTTAGCCCTGTTATTTTGGTACCAAAAACTTTAAGTAGGTTGATTTGATGCAATCAGAATTTGTTTTTGACACAGAAAGTATCCCAAAAGTTGTTAATGGTGTATCTCTTTAACACTTTTGAAACGCAGGTAGTGAATTTCCCTCTTAAAGCTGGTATTCTCTTGCCTCTAAATATTAAGGGCCTGGATTTTGTGTTATGAATAAAAGGGAGTCTATCAGTGCTCACTATTGTTATGGAGTAGATCAGACAGCAACTTCTAGAGTCTGCATATGTGCAGTTAAATGTGGAGATTAGGAAGTTGCTGTCCAGATTGCCCTACTCCTCCACTGGCTTCGCTATACTGGTACCTCACTGAGAGATTCTGCATTCAAATACATGAAGGGTGTGAAGTTGCAGAACTACCAACAAGCTAACCACTAAACATGCAAGAAAAGGTTAGGGCTTATCATTTCAAATGTGAACCTTTTCTCCCTCCCCCCCGCCCCTACTGGTTTTGGACCTTTTGAAACCTAGCCAAGCATTCAGAATGGGCTCAAGTGTAATAACAGCCCTTGAGAAATATCAATAATGTTTTTTCCTAAGCTACGTGAGATAGCCTATCAATCAATGCACTCCAGCAACAGATGTCTGCTCTTTTTATTCTGACAGTTGCAGCCTGTTTTTCTTTCTTTTTTTAAAGGGCTGGGGATTTAAATAACTTCAGACCTTATCCACCCTTCACAAGCATTTACACCTCCTCCATAAATTTGTGACTCCCTCATTGGGTTAAGGCCCTTAGAACGTGGAGTCTGTTTCAATTCGGCACTAGTTTCAAGTGGCCCTGCTGAATTCGGGTTTCCTGCCTGGATACATGCCCTGCTCCTTCACCCGCCAGCAAAAATAGGATGTGCTGGAAATGGGGCGGGACTGCCACATTCGGATCCTGCCCTCCATTTTTAAAGGCTTGTGGAGCCCGCCCAACTCTGCAAAAATCTGGCCCATTGAATCTATTATTCTCTCCACTGGTGACAAACATGCTTGTTGTGGACTGTCCTATTCAGTCAGTTGCAAATCACTGAAAACAGTTAGGTTTTTTTTATCTTATATAGTAAAGCTATAGCCTGTATTATTATGAAGCAGCATCCGTTGTGTTGTTGCAGGCATTTATTCATTTTTTATTGATATTTCCACATAAACAGGATTATGGTTTACAAATGAGGCCCGATAGCCTGACTTTCTTCCTCCTTGAGCACCCTCCCAAACCACCACCTCCGCACTCGTACAAAATCCTAACATCACCTCCGAATTCCTATCACATTCCACCACCAAATTTGACTTTTTCCAAATCTAGACCTCTTTTCCCCGCCCCCCCCCGCCACCCCTCATCCTGCTTAATCTCAGAAATACCCTCAATCTTCCCAACTTCCACAATTCCTCCCCAAACTTCCCAGTACTATTATCTGCTTCCTACTTGCAAATTGGAACATTTTCCCCAAGCATTTTGCTGAATATCCTATTAAGAATAAAAGTGAAATTGGGTAATAATTTAAATAATTGAAGCAATGTATAATGATCATTAAGACCAGACGTGCAGATTTCATGCATGCAAACACATACACAGGCCATGTCCAAATGCAGCAAGACCTGGACATTATTCTGGCTTGGGCTGACAAGTGGTAAGGAACATTCGTGCCACACAAGTGCCAGGCAATGACCATCTACAACAAGAGAGAATCTAACCATTGCTCCTTGATATTCAATGGCATTACCATCGCTGAATCCCTCGCTATCATCACCCTGGGGTGACAATTGACCAAAAACTGAATTGGACTAGCCATATGAATACTGTGGCTACAAGAGCAGGTCAGAGGCTAGGAATTCCTCTGGTTTCTGGTTAAGTCTATGGGTTACTGTTGCCTTAATGGAGATTAGTTTGGGAATTTGTTGAAAGTTATGATAGCAGTAATTTGTAGCCATGTATATATATTTTAACCTGTGTAAATTAATAAATGTTTCTTCTCTCTGGAGTATTTGTTAAATAATTTACTTCACTCAATTTCTTTTCATTCCTGTAAGACCCACTAAATCTTGCCTCACCTGACTCCCCAAAGCCTGTACACCATCTACAAGGCACAAGTAGGAGCGTGATGGAATACTCTCCACTTGCCTGGATGAGTGCAGCTCCAACAACGCTCAAGAAGCTTGACACCATCTAGAACAACGCAGCTCACTTGATCGGCACCCCTTCCACAAACATTCACTCCCTCCACCTCCGATGAGCAGTGGCAGCAGTGTGTACCAGCTACAAGATACACTGCAGAAGTTCACCAAGGCTCCTTAGGCAGCACCTTCCAAACCTGCGACTGCCACCATCTGGAAGGACAAGGGCAGCAGATAGATGGGAAAACCACCACCTGCAAGTTTCCCTCCAAGCCACCACCATCTTGACTTGGAATTATATTGTCGTTCCTTCACTGTCGCTGGGTCAAAATCCTAGAACTCCCTCTCCAACAGCACTGTGGGTGTACCTGCACCACATGGACTGCAGTGGTTCAAGAAGGCAGCTCACCGCCACCTTCTCAAGGACAGTTAGGGATGGGCAGTAAATGCTGGCCTAGCCAGTGATGCCCACATCTCGTAAATGAATAAAAAATTACACGTAATTCAACCCTAGATGTAGATAACGCTCCAGGACGATGTCTAATTAAAAAATTCCAAAAAGAGAGTTTTGTTTGTTTAGTCAATGTAGATTTGTAGTGTGGTAAGGCAGTGTGTTACATGGCAAAACACTGTTTCAGCAATACAGTCTCCTCTGACTCACTGTGATCAGCAACCGGGGCAATTGGCTGGCTTAATATATGCTAATTTGTTATGAACACACTTCCTTCCTGTCACACTTCAAATATCACTTACATTTAAGGTGGGGGTGGGGGGTGGGGGGGATGTAGTGTGAAGCGAAAGATAGAGTTCATGGATTATATTCGAAGTTGCTTTCTAAATTACTATGTTACAAGTGCAATGGAGTAAGATGCAGTTTGAGATCTTCTTTTGAGATAATTAATGTGGATAATTAAGTGACCTGAAGCTTAGAGAACACTTAGGGGCCAGTGATTGTAGCATAATTAGTTTTACGGTCAGAATACTTGATGAGGACTAATTTGTAGGATTATGGGGATAAAGCTGGGGTGTCAGACTAAATTAGCTTTTTCAAAGAGCCACCACAGGCATGACAGATCGGATGCCTCTTTGGTGCCTTAAGATTCTATGATTGTAATATAAAGGGGCAAAATGTTGAAAAGCCAATTTTTTTGGTGTGGGAAGGAACAAATTTTTAGAGGTTTGGAATAGATCATGCTCACATTAATTGTATTGGAAACTTTGAGGATAAAGCCAAAAAAAAGTGAGAAATAGCTAAGTACAAGATGGATAGACGTAGACCAGAAAAATTCTCACCAGGAACGATAACTGGAGCGCTATGGATTGATAAGACGAAAAACTTAGTTTAAGAAAGGAGCATACAATGAAATTAAGGCTTTCAATAGAGAAGAAAGTCAGAAGAAATGCCAAGCAAAGAAGTTAAAAAGCAAAAAGGAGAAGGAAGAATATGGAAGAAAGACTGATTTTCTGCCACTCCTAAATAGCACCAACAAAGTAGACCTTTAAAGCATTGGATTTTTTAACTGTGGTTGATGGCAGTAATAGATGAACCCCCACCAGGATGCGGCCTCTACTTGCAAAACTTGGACTGAAATTTAATGGACTGTACAATAGTCCGTATGATATATGTCTGGATTTGAGGACAGCACCACACTTGGAAGCATTTTCAGATTTTGTGTGGAGTAATCTGTATGCGTTTGAAAGGAAATGCTATGCTACTCCATATCAACAAACTGGGGGGATCTGGTTCATAATCCTTCTATGATGACACAGTTCAGCTAGACTGTTGGCATTGGGATCACAGGAAAATATTCTCAGCTCAATCTTTGTAGGGGTACATGACAAGAACTAAGGAGTTGAGTGTTTGGAGATAAATCTGTTTGCCCCTTCAGACAATCATCAACTCCTGCATTTCTGCAGAAGGACAGAGTGATCTCTTTTTTGTGGACGTGGAGAGTTGCTTTATGAGTTTGACCTGGTTACCCAATAAAAGATTCAAGTAGAAGGAATTTTGAAAAATGTATTCACAGGATGTAGACTGGTTGCACTTATTATCTATCCCTAATTGCCATGAGAAGGCAATGCTGGGCTTTATTGAATTGGTGCAATCCTTGTTCTGCAGACTTTCCTTTCAGTTGCTAACAAGGCATTTTCAATGGTTCACATGTGGCAACACCTTGTACCTTACTGAAGCCTCCCTCACCTGGCTATATTTTCTACTCCCTGTACCAACCTCACCCAAGTCATTGAAGTGGCAGCATAGCTTTTATCTCCAAATTGAGCCTTGCTCTGTTCAAAATTACAAATGAGATCCTCTGATTGTAACTGTGGTGCACAATCCCTCCTTGCCCTCCTCCCACAACCACTCTGCAGCCTTTGACATGGTTAATCACACCATTCTTCTTCAACATCCCTATTCTGTTGCATAACACCTCCCTTACTTGATTCCACTCTTATCTGATTGTAGCCAGAGCATCTCCAGCAACTGCTTTGCTTCCCATCTGTACACAGTTACTTCTGGGCTCCCCAGAGATTTGTCTGTGGTTCCTTCCACTTCCTCATCTTACTGTTGTGCCTTGGTGACATCATCCACACATATATGATCAGCTTCAACACGTAAGATGACAATACTCAGCTACCACCTCAGCACAATTTTCTTCAGTTAAACATTGGGGAAACTGAAATCATCTTCACCTCTCACCACTAATTCCATCCGCTGCCCAGGCATTAGACTGGTTTTAATGGCTGCAGTAGTGGGCCTGTAACAGGCTAGAGAGCTAGTGGCAACCCTGCTGTGGCTATTTCCAGGAGCAACCAGGCAGTCTGCTGTCAGGGTTCCTGAGTCCTTCAAGATGAGTATCCTGCCTCCAGCTCAGAAGTTGCTCCTGACTTTTATTTGTCCCATTGTTTTAACTGCCACCACATTGCTACTCACTCCTCAAAAATGTCTCAGAACTTGAGTATTGCTGAAAAAAGAGACATGTCGAAGCTTTTCACCTTGCACTCATCAGATGCTTCGCAAGAATGCTAATATAAGGGGGAAACAACAGTGTATACTATATGTGAAGAGAGTGCTTGGTTGGCAAGTGGAGACTGGTAGAGGTGTTGCCATGAAGAATGCACCAATGATGGTGACTGCCAAGTTAACTGCCAAGCATTGTTTGGAATTTAAACCAGGAGGCTTGACCTTGATCGGTCAAAGCATTGCCCTGAGGAATGAGTCAGCGAATGGCTGTCACTTATTTTTTTTAGCTGAAACATGTGCAATGTGCGTACATGTTCTTTGTGTCTGCAAAGAGCAGGGCCCTGTGCATTAATATATGTAGCTTCCAGTACACGCAAATGTGCCACACTGTGAGCCTGACTGACGATCTTGAATTGGTTGTCAGCGTAATTCTTAGCACACTGAGGATTATTTAGAAAATGTCCAATCGTGGAATCACATCTGATGTTGGACACTGTGTTTTGAATTTTGCAAGTACGGGCTAGTTGGGTACAGTCTGTATCTTGCCCATTGTGAACAGTGGCTGGGACATGCGGTTTGATACAATCCACCAGTCTTTGGGACATAACGGTCTACATATCTAGCATTCGCAGCTGCATGTAATAATTTCCTTACTTGTCTTATTGGGCTCCATTCTGCGCTCAAATTCATCTTTGAAAAGGAGCAGTCAAATGAACTCCCCTTCCTTGACATACTAATTGAGGAATCTGCCAGGGGGTTCTCTACCACAGTCTACCAGAAGCTTACCTTCACTGGTCAATATACGTGTTGGGATACTTACAGATTCACATGCTATAAGTTTGGTCTTATTGGCAACTTTATAAATAGGGTTCTTGCCATTTGTGCAAGCTTGAAATAGGGCGCATCGAAGGCACCCTGAAGGATAATGGCTACCCTGATAAGATCATTTCACACTGTTTATCACGCAAATGCATGAATGGGCCCTGAAAAGTGCCCAGTCTACCTCAGATTACACTGGAAGGGCAAGGTATCTCAAATTTGAGAAAGAGGTGAAGCTAGCTGTTTCACGCTGCCACTATGCAGTAACAACAACACGAGTGGTATTAGCCACTAACAGGATGCTGCTGTCAAACCAAAAAGACGTTCTGCCTACCATACAAATGAGTAATGTGGTATATTAATTTCAGTGCCAGTGTGATGCTGGGTAAGTAGGCCATACATCCCAAAGATTGGCAGATCGTATCAAACAGCATGTCCCAGACACTGTTCGCAACGGGCAAGCTACAGACTGTACCCAACTAGCCCGTGCTTGCAAACTCAAAACACAGTGTCCAACATTAGGTGTGATTCCGTGATTGGACAACATTTGCTAAATAATCCTCAGTGTGCTAAGAATTACGCTGACAACCAATTTAAGATTGTCAGTCGGGCTCGCAGTGTGGCACATTTGCATGTACTGAAAGCAACATGTATTTGTACACAGGGCCCTATTCTTTGCAGACAGAAAGAACATGTACACACACTGTGCCTGTTTCAGCTAAACAAAATAAGTGACAGCCATTCGCTGACTCATTCCTCAGGGCAATGCCTTGACCAATCAGGGTCAAACTGCCTAGTTTAAATTTCAAACAATACTTGGCAGTTAACTGCCAGTCACCATCATTGGTGCATCCTTCATGGCAACACTCTACCAATCAGAGTCCACTTGCCAACCAATCAGCACTCTTCACACAGTATAAATTGTTGTTTACTCCTTATAATGGTATTCTCACAAAGTGTCCTGATGAGTGAAAGATGCTTTGACATGTCTCTCTTTTCAGCAATACTCAAGTTCTGTACCACCAAACAACTAAAATACTCAGAACTTGCATGGCTGCACCAGTGTTGTTTTGTACTGCAGATATTCATTGAACTTTAAGTTCTGATGTTTCTTATAAATACCAGTTGCTGAAATCAATTATTTCTGTGGTGCAAAGAATTGAGGAAAACCTGTAACCAAAGAGCCATTCATTCTATACTGTAATGATGTACAGAAAAATGAGAGGGTAAATTGAAGGCTATGATTGAGTGATCCCCAGGAAGCAATGGGCTCCCAATTGAGCTGCCATCTAAGGGTAATCTTTACACGGTGATTAAATACTGTTGTCTCGATTTGACTGTTGGATATGATGATTTCTTATGATTGCTTCATAGGTTTGATTTATTATGGTTCCAACACGAGTGTCCACATTATACTATTTTGGTAATTTCCTATGATGGATGAGTGAAGAAATTGCAGGATGGTTTTCCTTCTTGGCATGGTATGCATGCTTCACACATTCTTTGGCAGCCTTCCCTCTCATGAGATGATGGTTTGCACCTTGTTGGTCAACTCTGTGTTAAACATAGTCTTGGCGTGGCTAAGGAGCCCCACTCTGGCATAGCAGTATTAGCTGTACTTGAAGATGAAGCCAGCGGGCTGAGAAGGTGTATGATTCGCTGGCCTCCTGTTTTCTTTTGTGCCTCTTCTCAATCAGCGAACTTTCTGTTTCTTCTCGCCTCTCTCAAAATTTTTCCAAACCACCAGCCTCCAGAAGTTACGGCCATTGGTCACAGTTTCCCATCTTCATATCTTGCTTGTAGGTTTCCTTGTCGCAGTGGTATGGACATCTAGCTAGTCCTGACCAGTGGCCAGTTCATCATACAGAAGGTCTTTGGGTATACGGCCGTCATCCATCTGGTGAATGTGGTCAAGCCTGCGCGGCCCTTGTTGACTCAGCAATGAGTGTATGCTGATGTAATTAGCACTCTCCAGGACCCTGAGTTGGTGACTTTGTCCTGTCAAGTAATGCTGAGGATACGTATGAGACAGAGAAGGTGGAATCTGGTCAGCTTTTTCTCCTGCTGAGTATATGTTGTCACGACCTCACTACTGCAAAGGTGTGCACTGAGGACACAGGCTTGGTAGGCTCTCAGTTTGGCATTCTCAGTCAGGTTGCTGTTGTTCCACACCATTTTACTCAGCTTGGACATAACAGCTTTGTGTTGATTTCAGCATCAAGTGACTGACTGCTAGTGATTGGTGAGCCTCAGTGTGAGAAGCTGTCAACAACCTCCAGCATTTTCAAGCTGATTGATGATAGTATGGCAACAGCCTGGACCATGACATTGGTCTCCCTGATGCTGATGGCAAAACCAAACTCTTTTTACAGACGTGAGAGAGCATTCATTTGTCACTGCAGGCATTCCTCAATATGGAATGTTAGCCCAGCAGCAGTGGTGTAGAACAACTCCCAGATGTGGATTTGGTGCACTTTTGTCTTAAACCTCAGGTGGGCAAGGCTGAAGAGCTTCTGGTATGTAAGTAGACACTCTCTGTAGGTGAATTGAAGGCATGTGACAGCAGAAAAGAGAAGATAATACTAGCATGTCAGCACCAGAACTCAACCCTGTTTGACCCCACTGGATCTCAATGGATTCAGATATTGCCCCATCATAGCTGACCTTAGCTGTCATGTTGCCATGGGAAGAGGAGGCCACATTGAGCAACTTTGGCAGGCAGCCAATTTTCTTCAGCTTAAATAGATTGTCTTAGCTCACATGGTTGAATGCCTTGGTGAGATTGATGAAGGCAATATATAGTGGTGGTCTTTATTCACAGCATTTCTTTTGCAGCTCCTGGCCTGAGAAGATCATGTCGATTATGCATTTTCCAGTTCCATAACCACACTGGGATTCAGAAAGATGCATTCAGTCAAGATCTACAGCCTGATGAGGGCAATGCAGGCAAATATTTTTCCCATGATGCTCAGCAGAGAGATTCTGCGATAGTTGTTGCAATTGCTGCGGTCGCTCTTGTTCTTCTACAGGGTCACAGTGATTGCATCGTGCACACCCTGAGACACTGCCCCCTCCCTCCGCAGAGATAGAAAAGTCCATGCAGGAGTGCCAGTTTCCCATACTTGATGAATTCAGGTGGTAAACATCATCAGCTGGAGCTTTGACAGGGTAACAAACAAGTCAATAGCTTTGCTAAGCCCATCCAGGGTGGATTTGATATCCAATCCTCCCAGGGCAGGCAGGTTGTCTATGGCATCTAGAGCTTTCTCAGTGATTGTGTTCTCCCTACAGTACAACTGAAGGTGGTGTTCCACCCATTTCTCCAAATGCTTATTACAGTTGGTGATGACCTACCAGCCTTTGTTTTCAATGGAGTTGTTTTCTTTGCTGATGGACCTGTTTCTTCTTTGATCCTATTATTCATTCCCCCTAGCATTCCATGTGTCAAAGGACAGCTGGATATTCTGGCAAAATTGTAACCAGGAGTCATTAGCGCAGCATCTAGCATCTGTTGGACTTTACTTTGAACAGCTCTTAGTGCATTCAGAGTCTTTTCACTTGGATCTCTAGTAATTAATGAGAGCAGATTGCTTTGCTTCAGGTTTCATTACAGTGATGTTAGGCTTGAGCCAGTCAGACTTTTTCCACTCCTCCCCATATGTTGTGTGCACGATATTGTAAAGGATGTCTTGAAGTATGTTCCACATCACTTCTGTACTGTGTGTGGGAGAGTGCCTGTTCAGTCGAGTTGAGGAACTGTTGGTTCTTATCTGGGTAGGCAATATAGAACCATAGAACACTACAGCACAGAAAACAGGCCATTCGGCCCTTCTAGTCTGTGCCGAAGTATTATTCCGCTAGTCCCATTGACCTGCACCTAGTCCATAACCCTCCAGACCTCTCCCATCCATGTATCTATCTAATTTATTCTTAAAACTTAAGTGTGAGCCCGCATTTACCAAGTCAGATGGTAGCTTGTTCCACACTCTCACCACTCTCTGAGTGAAGAAGTTCCCCCTAATGTTCCCCCTAAACCTTTCCCCTTTCACCCTAAAGCCATGTCCTCTCGTGTTTATTTCTCCTAATCTAAGTGGAAAGAGCCTACTTGCATCTACTCTGTCTATACCCCTCACAATTTTGTAAACTTCTATCAAATCTCCCCTCATTCTCCTACGCTCCAAGGAATAAAGTCCCAACCTGTTTAATCTTTCCCTGTAACTCAACTTCTTAAGACCCGGCAACATCCTAGTAAATCTTCTCTGCACTCTCTCAATCTTACTGATATCCTTCCTGTAGTTAGGCGACCAGAACTGCACACAATACTCCATAGTTGGCCTCACCAATGTCTTATACAACCTCATCATAACATCCCAGCTCCTATACTCAATACTTTGATTTATGAAGGCCAGTATGCCAAAAGCTTTCTTTACAACCTTGTCTACCTGTGACGCCACTTTCAGGGAATTATGTATCTGAACTCCCAGATCCCTTTGTTCCTCCGCACTCCTCAGTGCCCTACCATTTACTGTGTATGTCCTACCTTGGTTTGACCTTCCAAAATGTAACACCTCACACTTTTCCGCATTAAATTCCATCTGCCATTTTCTGGCCCATTTTTCCAGTTGGTCCAGATCTCTCTGCAAGCTTTGAATGCCTTCCTCGCTGTCCACAACGCCTCTAATCTTAGTGTCATCAGCAAACTTGCTGATCCAATTCACCACATTATCATCCAAATCATTGACATAGTCAACAAACAACAATGGTCCCAGTACAGATCCCTGAGGCACACCACTAGTCACAGACCTCCAGTCTGAGAAGCAATCATCCACTACCACTCTCTGTCTTCTCCCACACAGCCAATTTCGAATCCAGTTTACAACCTCTCCATGGATACCAAGTGTCTGAACCTTCTGAACTAACCTCCCATGTGGGACCTGGTCAAAGGCCTTACTAAAGTCCATGTAGACAACATCCACAGCCTTTCTTCATCTACTTTCTTGGTAACCTCCTCGAAAAACTCTACAAGGTTCGTTAAACACGACCTACCACGCACAAAGCCATGCTGACTATCCTTAATCAGCCCTTGGCTGTCCAAATAATTATATATCCGATCTCTCAGAACACCTTCCAATAATTTACCTACTACTGACGTCAGGCTCACTGGCCTGTAATTACCTGGTTTACTTTTGGAGCCTTTTTTAAACAACGGAACAACATGAGCTACCCTCCAATCCTCCGGCACCTCACCCGTGGCTAAGGACATTTTAAATATTTCTGCCAGGGCCCCTGCAATTTCTACACTAGTCTCCCTCAAGGTCCGAGGGAATATCATGTCAGGCTCGGGGGATTTATCTACCTTTATTCGCTGAAAGGCAGCAAGCACCTCCTCCTCTTTAATCTCTATATGTTCCATGAAACTACTGCTTGTTTCACGTCCTTCCTTATACACTATGCCAGTTTCCTGAGTAAATACTGATGCAAAAAAACTGTTTAAGATCCCCATCTCGTGAAGCTCCACACATAGACGACCACTCTGATCCTCAAGGGGACCAATTGTGTCCCTTACTATCCTTTTACTCTTAATATACTTGTAGAAACCCTTTGGGTTTACCTTCACATTATCTGCCAAAGCAACCTCATGTCTTCTTTTTGCCTTCCTCATTTCCTTTTTTAGTATTTTCTTACATTTTCTATACTCTACAAGTACCTCATTTGCTTCTTGTTGCCTATACCTGCTATACACCTCTCTCTTCTTCTTAACCAGATCGGCAATATCCCTTGAAAACCAAGGTTCCCTATGCCTGTTAACTTTGCCTTTAATCCTGACAGGAACATGCAAACTCTGCACTCTCAAAATTTCGCCTTTGAATGCCTTCCACTAACTGAACACATCCTTGCCAGAAAACAACTTATGCCAATCCACTCTTCCTAGATCCTTTCTCATTTCCACAAAATTGGCCTTTCTCCAATTTAGAATCTCAACTCGAGGACCAGACCTATCCTTATCCAAAATTAGCTTAAAACTAATGACATTGTGGTCACTGGACCCAAAATGTTCGCCTACACATACTTCTGTCACCTGACCTGTCTGGTTCCCTAATAGGAGATCAAGTATTGCATCCTCTCTCGTTGGTACCTCTATATATTGATTTAGAAAACTTTCCTGAACACATTTGACAAACTCCAAGCCATCCAGCCCTTTTACAGTATGGGAGTCCCAGTCAATATGTGGAAAGTTAAAATCTCCTACTATCACAACTTTCTGTTTCTTACATCGGTCTGCTATCTCGCTACAGATTTGCTCCTCCAATTCTCTCTGACTATTGGGCGGTCTATAATACAACCCTATTAATGTAGTCACACCTTTCCCATTCCTCAGCTCCACCCATGTGGCCTCTGTAGACGAGCCCTCCGGGCTGTCCTGCTTCTGCACAGCTGTGATATTTTCCCTGACTAGTAATGCCACTCCTCCCCCTTTCATCTCTCCCCCTCTATCACGTCTGAAACAATGGAACCCCGGAACATTGAGCTGCCAGTCCTGCCCCACCTGCAACCAAGTCTCACTAATAGCAATAATGTCGTAATCCCACATGCCAATCCACGCCCTAAGCTCATCTGCCTTTCCGACAATACTCCTTGCATTGAAATAGATGCACCTGAGAACATTTCTATCACATACGGACCCTTGATTTCTGTCTGTACATGCATTACTCGCTTGACCTTTATCTTCCTCCACCTCACTATCTGCTCTAACACTCTGGTTCCCCTCCCCCTGCAAATCTAGTTTAAACGCCCCGGAGCAGCACTAGCAAACCTACCCGCAAGGATGTTAGTTCCCCTCCAGTTCAGGTGCAAACCGTCCCGTCAGAACAGGTCCCACCTTCCCTGGAACAGAGCCCAATTGTCAAGAAACATGAAGCCCTCCCTCCTGCACCATCTCCTTAGCCACGTATTTAGCTGCATTATCCTCCTATTTCTAGCCTCACTAGCACGTGGCACGGGTAGCACTCCTGAGATCGTAACCCTGGAGGTCCTGTCCTTCAACTTTGCACCTAACTCCCTAAACTCTCTTTGCAGGACCTCCTCCTCCTTCCTATCCACGTCATTGGTCCCTACATGGACCACGACATCTGGCTGCTCACCCTCCTGACAATACTGAGAACTCGATCCGAGATATCGCGGACCCTGGCACCAGGGAGGCAACAGACCATCCAGGATTCTCGATCACTCCCACAGAACCTCCTATCTGTCCCCCTAACTATCGAATCCCCTATCACTACTGCTCTCCTCTTTCCCCTCCCTCCTTTCTGAGCTGAGGGTCCAGCCTCGGTGCCAGAGACGTGACCACTACAACTTGTCCCTGGTAGGTCGTCCCCACCAACAGTATCCAAAACGGTATACCTATTGTTGATGGGAACGGCCACAGGGGTGCTCTGCTCTTTCTGTCTATTCCCCTTCCCTCTCCTGACATTCACCCAGCTGCCTGCCTCCTGACTTTTAAGGGTGACTGTCTCCCTGAAACTCCTGTCTATTACTGCCTCTGCCTCCCGTATGATCCGAAGGTCATCCAGCTCCAGCTCCAGTTCCCTAACTCAGCTTCTCAGGAGCTGCAGCTGGATGCACCTTTTGCAGGTGTAGTCCTCAGGGACAATTGTGCTGTCCATGACTTCCCACATGCTGCATTCGGAGCACTCGACTGCCCCAACTGCTGCCTCCATTACCTACTCCTAATTTACTTAAAAGGACTTTACCCGGCCGTACCCCACTGGGAGCAAGCTCGTACTCAACCCCTGCTCGCCTAAGCCTCTCGAGCCAAAGCCTCAAAGTTTCACTCCTTCACTGGGCCACTCGCCCACTGGCCGCTCACAGGCTGGCCGCTCCTCTTCAGCTTCCCCTCCTTTTAGCTTCAAGCTCTTTTTCAAATGTTGAGTGCAAGAGTCCTTCTCCTCGATTCCCTCCTGAGTCGTGGTGACTGCGCTGACTTCTCCCAGAATGCTTCAGTCACTTCTCACCAGCTCCCTCTGTTGGATGCCCTTCCTCCTGTTGAGCGCAAGAGTCCTTCTCCTCAATTCCCTCCTGAGTCGTGGTGACTGCGCTGACTTCTCCCAGAATGCTTCAGTCACTTCTCACCAGCGCCCTCTGTTGGATCATATATGGCTGACATTGATACGAGGATGGCTTTTCTGCTTTGAATAAAAAATCTTGAATGGTTGCATCCTAACTCTGGTCCACACCAGGGAGTGATCTGCATCCCAGTCAGCGCTGTGATAGCTGCGTGTGTTTAGAATGCTATTGAGAGGGTCACACCTGGTGGTGTTCAGATCCGGCTGGTGCCAGTGCCCTGATCTTGGATGTCTCCAGCACACCTTGTGATATGGTTTGGTCTGAAAGCAAATGTTTAGCTGCATAAAGCTCGTGGCAGCAACAAAGCTCAAGTAGTCTCTCAATTTTCATTTATCTTTCCCATGCCATTATGTCTGAGGCAGGAAGTACATCCTCATGGTCTGTGCCCACTCTTGCATTGAAATCCCCTAGTAGGTAAGAATGTAATGCCTTAGGGATTCTGCTGATTGCTCCTAATAAAACTGGACTCTCACCTCATTTAGTGGAGCACAGTGTTGGAACATAGACATTCATGAGGTTAACTAACCGTGTTTGAGTTTGGGGGTGGGCAGCAGTTCTATCATCAAGAGCAGTGAGTTCCTTATAATGAAGCTTACACACTGTGCACATGTTTCCTGAGGACTCTTCCCCTGCGAGATGAACGTGTAAATGTTTTTAATATATTTCTTTCAGTGATGCACTCCTGGCAAGCCTTCTCTCTTGTAGGAAGCTATGTCAATGTTCAGCCTATCAAGTTCCAGGTTGATCACAGCTGTCTTATGCATGGTATTGACCACTACAAGTTGTCTGTCAGGCCTGTGTACATTGTCCTGATGTACCAGCTTTCCAATCAAAGAGTTGGCAAATTCTCTCTTTTCGTTTTGTTTATTTGCCTGGTGCAGTAGGTTCATTACACTAGTTGAATGGAGACTCTAAGCTCCAAGCAGGTGGACCATGACAGGTCTGCATCTTTCTAGTCAGGGGCTGTCCAATTTGAGGCGGCTGGTGGCTGACCAGTGGGATATGATGGTCTGTCGGAGACAGCCTGTAGCACCTGTTCTCTATGCCAATCGAATTGGGCTTTTCACTCATAATTGCTCTCCCCTGTGTAGCAGCAAAACTGGAATGTCTTCTCCAGGGCACAAACCTGGGCAAAATTTATGGAGACCATGGACTGCCCAAATGTCAGTGTCCCCCTCTTGACCTTCCCGACTGGGTCCAAAGGAAGCATAACATTACGTTTGGCACCAGCTTAATTGCAGGAGTTGCGGAAGAATGACATAGTCTTTGGGTTCCACTCCAGATTATTTTGCTAGGGTTTACTTCTTTAGCCTTCAACCACTCCAAGGCATCCACAAAACAGTGGAGCTGTTCACCCACAGCTGAGTGCTTGGTACATGAGCACCAGAGCATACCCACACACCGGTGAGCCTACACACTGCATGTTGGGAGCCATACCTCCTCCAATTTCCTCTGAAGCATTTAGCCTGGGGCTGCAGTTTCTGTGTATCACCACTAGGAGGCACAGCTGAGGACTTGCTGATGGAGAGGCCGTGTACTCACAGGGAGAGACTTGTGCGTTTGGCTTTCCTTTTTGCATTGCTGCTATGCGACAGTGTGGCTGTAAATGAGAAGCAAATTAGCATGCTAACTCTCTTCACCTACATACTAGACAGCACCTCAACCTGTTGGACATGCATTACAATACTGCCAAATCCTAAGGTTATAGGAAAGCATAGTTTTTTTGGGGATTACTGATATTGATAGATTGATATTTATTATTTAAATGAGGTCAAAATAAATTATGCAAGACGCTACAAGGTAGCTAATCTATCTTTAAACTGGTGCAGTCATAAAGAAAACTATTCCTTGGATCTGGTATGCTTATTTGCATGTTGATGTATTCCCTGACCCAAAACCACTCATAGCTTGGTTTTGTGATTTGGTTGGCATCCCTCCATCCGTGAGGGATGATGGGAATGCAGCCTCAGAATTTGGTGAGGTCATATGAGATCATCTGATGCACTTCTTTTGATGGCTGAACAAGCGATTCTTTAGAAAAGCATAGTCTGCCACACGTACCGCACATAAAATTATCTCTTATTGGTAGTGCGGGATGATCCCTGCAGCCATCTTGTTTGCAGGGCTGGCATCTGCTTTGGAGCTTGTGAAACCACAGGACATCATGGCGTGAATTCCTGCCACAGCTGGTGTCAGAACCTGTATTGGTCGTCAGCTAGAGTTTCCCACTTGTTGTGATAGTTGTTGAGGGCTTTCATGTCCCTTTGACAACATCCTTGGATTGGAGCTTTGGGTGCCCTGTTGGTCTCACAGCACAGGCTACCTCTCCATATAGCTTATCCTTGAGATGTGGCCATATTCCATCCTGTGCACATGCCCAAATCAGAGGAAGCCTTCTTTGCTTGATTAGCGCTATCATGCTTGGACTCTGGCAAGGAAACAGCTGGAAAAGGCAGAATATCAACGGAGCTACTCAAATATGGAAAGCCCCACCTGCTGCCACACCTCACAACAACCCCCTCCTCTGCTGGAGCCAAGACTCTGCCCCAAAGGATGTGTATGATGCAAATATCATCTTATACAATAAGAACAAAGGCAATCGAGGGGTTTCCAACAGCTACCGGGGCATCTCACTCCTCACCGTTACTGGAAAGGCTTTTACCAGAGTCATTCCAAGGAGATGTCATTGAGAAGTCAACAGAATATATACCCAGAAGCATAATGTGGCTCCAGAGCAGGCAGATGCACAATGGATATGATCTACTCCTGATGTGAGCTTCAAGAAAATTGCAGATAGTAGCAAACATCAGTCTACCTTGTTTTTGTGGATCTCACTGTGGTAGGACCAACCTAAGAAAATCAGCAGCCTTCCCAAGCTTCGCAGTCTCATACAGTCCTTCCATGATAACGTGCATGGCACTATTCTGTTTGACGGCGTCATCTCTGACAATTTTGGGATTAAGAGTGAGGTGAAACCGGGCTGTGTCTTAGCCCCTACTCTATATCTTTTTCTCTGCCCTACTGTCCTATGCTTTCCTTGCTGAAATAGTAGGAGGTCACAGCCACACTCCATCGGAAGGGAAACTTCTCAACTTATCAAGACTAAAAGCCAAGGCAAAAGTGCGGCATGTCCTGATCAGAGACTCCTGTACACTAATAGTGCTGCACCAGTTGCCCAGAAAGAAGATCAGATCCAAAACATCAAAGATTCCCCCAATTCAACACTGCTGTGCATGTCTTCTGGGATCTTCCAGTTGTCAAAGAAATGCACAGCGCAGCATCCATCCCCTAGGAAACTGTTGGAGCTGAGTGGAGTTGGGTTAAGACAGGACACGCCCCCTTACAGCACTCGCTGCCATTTGGTAAGTTTAAAGGAGCAGTCTTTGAATGTTAATGAATGAATGAGTGAGTGGGTCGGTTAGTAGGGTGAATAGGTGGGTGAGTGCGTGGATAGGTGGGTAAGTGGATAATTGGGTCAGGGATTAATTGGGTTGGGGGTAGTTGTGAGGGGTGATCGAAGGTTGTATTCGAGGGGCGGGGGTTGATTGGGGGGTCCGTTGTGTAGTTACCCAGGAGTTAGACCAAGCATTAATCTGTCTCATTCCTGCGTAACTGAAACTGGACCAGCCATATAAATACAAAGCAGCCTGTTTTGATTGGTACCCCATCCGCCACCTTCAACATTCACTCCCTCCACCACTGACGCACAGTGGCAGCAGTATGCACCATCTCTGTTTGCCTGCATGAGTGCAGGTCGAACAACACTCAAGAAGCTGGACACCAAGATACAATGCAACAATTCACCAAGGATCTTTCTGCAAACCCACGACCTCTACTACCAAGAAGGACAAGAGCAGCAGATGCATGGGAACACCATCGCCT
Organism: Cetorhinus maximus; assembly: GCF_964194155.1. Taxonomy (NCBI): domain Eukaryota; kingdom Metazoa; phylum Chordata; class Chondrichthyes; order Lamniformes; family Cetorhinidae; genus Cetorhinus; species Cetorhinus maximus. The sequence continues at coordinate 54,033,390 of NC_135900.1, forward strand.
GCGAGTTCCTCTCCAAGCCACACACTATCCTGACTTGGAACAGTATCGCCATTCCTTCACAGTCACTGAGTCAAAATCCTGGAACTCTCTTCCTAACAGCACTGTGGGTGTACCTACACCTACTGGACTGCAGTGGTTCAAGAAGGCAGCTCACCATCACCTTCTCAAGGGCAATTAGGGATGGGCAATAAATGCTGGCCTAGCTAGCAACGCCCACAATCCGTAAAATAATTTCTAAAAAATTTGGGTAAGTACTGCAGAACTATCTAAAGTCTCCAACTCTAGTTCAGAATCTGAGACATTCACGGAGGGTCCTGGGGAGCAGGGGTATTGCTCATTGGAACTTTAAACTTCCCAGGCAATTCCTATGTAGGTTCAGTCGGGACTTCCATTGGGCTCCAACGTGCATCTTCAGTCACACATCTGGCCTCTGATGATCCGGAGGCAGGAATATTTGGTGCATTATGTTTTGTGAAGGACCTACCTTAATTAACATTGTTTCTGGCTGTTCTATATCCAGAAAATGTGATAAAACGTTCATGGTGTTAGGCTACTTGTTAAGAATAGACAACTCTTGAGTAAAGTTCAATGAAATTTTTAATCAGTTATTTAAGGAAATAATTTCTAAAAATCTGTTTTAGGATTTTATGATTGTGCCTCTTTCTGCAGGTTAGGCCAAAGACCCTGATTCCGGACAGCCTCTCAGTCACTCTGTGCCGTGACCAGACTTCCAGTCAGCCTCAGTCTCTTCAGAAGACCACTGTAGTCAGCATTAAGAACCCAAGTCCCGCTCTTCCGACTGCCAACAACACTGTCAACCATGTGCAGACACCAGCTGGCCAAACACAAAGTTTTGCAGAGTCACCATTGGTCTCCACACCAATCAGCAGTGCTGGTGTGGCTTTTGCAATCATTTCTGCTTCTCCAAACAATGGCAGTATGAGCAGCAGTACAGTCTCCCTGACCAGTGACACTATCAGTGTCCAACCTCTTCTACTCAGCACGGACAAGGTAAGGAACAACTTTTGAAGAAAATGTTCAACCAAAGGAAACAAATTTGGTATAGACCTGGCTATAATTGTGTGTAATCCAAAGATGAATGAATCCAGTTCCATATCTGTTATGATTCATTACGTTCTCCATTCTCCATCCCCAGCCAGTGGTATTGTTTCCCAAGTGGCTGTCAGGTCAATTTTAAATCAGCTGACGGGGGGGATGGTAGGTGGTAATGTGCAAGAGGTTTCCTTGTCCATGTTTGACCTGATGACGTGAGACTTCAAGGGGTCCTGAGTCACTGGTGAGACTCCTAGGGCAACTCCCTCCCGATTGTATATGAGTGTGCCACCACCTCTACCATCTATCCTGCTGGTGGGACAGGATGTACCCAAGGATGGTGATGGTGGCTTCTGGGACATTGATAGTAAGGTATGATTCCGTATGATTATATCAGGCTCTTGCTTGACTAGTCTGTGGGATAACTTTCCCAATTTTGGCACAAGCCCCAGGTGTTAGTAAGGAGGACTTTGCAGGGAAGATAGGGCTGGGTGTGCCGTTATCGTTTCCGATGCCTAGGTTGGTGCGGGTGGTTCCTTTTTGATTTTTCTGCATTTGTTTGGTACAACTGATTGGCTTGCTAGGCCATTTCAGAGGGCAATTAAGAGTCAACCATATTGCTTTGGGTCTGGAGTCACGTAGGCCAGACCAGGTAAGGACGGCAGATTTCCTTCGCTAAAGGACGTCAGTGATGAGTTTTTAAAACAATCAATGATAGTTTCACAACCACCATTACTGGGACTAGTTTTTAATTCTCAATTTTTTTTATTAATTAACTGAATTGGGGTGGGATTTCAACTAGAGCATTAGACTTGGACTCTGGGCTCCCTGCCCAGTGACATTACCACTATGTAACCACCTCCCCATACTGAACACTTTGGAATCATCAGTGAACATTCCCGTTTCTTATGATAGAGGGAAGTCATTGATGAAGCACCTGAAGATGGGTGGGCCTAGGGCACTGCTCTGAGCACTGAGTGATGATTGGCCTCTAACAACCACAATGCCTTGCTTTGTGCTAGGTATGATTCCAACCAGTGGAGAGTTTTCTCCCTGATTCCCATTGACATCAATTTTGTTTGCTCCTAGATGCCACACTTAGTCAAATACTGCCTTGGTGACCGTCGCAGTCACTTTCACCCCCTCTGATTGTGAGGTTTTGGTGGCTGTAAATAAACAGGCAAAACAAAGTTGGAGAGGACCAGATAAGGGCCAACCAGCATTGTCGCAGAGTTCCTGAGTTGAGTTGACTTATAATACAGAAGCAAAACTAGTAGCCAGGAGTTTTGAAGAGTGATTAGGTGATACAGATGATAGAATGGACTCTTCCACCGCTGGAAAAGTAATCTTAAAAATATTTTTGGCACTTTTGGCAATTTATAATGAGTGTAAGTTAATTGACCAAGTATATTACATCTACTGGATCTGCTTTATTTACTCTACCAATTACATTCTTCGTAAAACTCTAATACACTGTAAATTGTCTCAAACATACTTTCCCTTTCGTAAAACTATGTTGGCTCTGTCCAATCTTGCTTTGCTTTTCTAAATGCATTGTTAAGACTTCCTTAATAATAGATTCCAGTCTTTTCCCAATGATTAATGTCAGGTTAATGGGCCTGTAGTTCCCTGATTTCTATTTTCCTGCATTTGCAAAGAATGGTGTTACATTTGCTAACTTACAACCCACTAGGGTCATTCTAGAATTCTAGAGAATTTTGGAAAATTATAATCAGTGCATCCACAATCTCTCCAGCTACCTCTTTTAGATCCCTAAAATGTGGGGCAACACGCCCTTGGGATTTGTAGGCTTTTCGTTCCTTAGGTTTTTCTGTTACCTTCCTCATCTGATATTAATTACTTTAATTTCTTCACTTTTATTAGCCGCTTGGTTACTCCTGCTTTCTGGTATGTGATTTGTGTCTTCTATGAAGATAAGACAAAAATATTTGTTCAACGTGTCTGCCATTTCCTCATTTCCCATGATAATTTCTCCTGTCTCTGCCCCCTAAGGGACCAGTGCATACTTAAACTACTCTCCTCTTTATATACCTGTGAAAATTCTTACAATCTGTTTTTATATTCCTGGCTAGTTTACTCTCATTCTATATTTTTCCTCAACTTATGGTAAATTTTTGATCTCCTTTTTCTGGTTTATAAAAACTCTCCCAAACCTCAGTCTTACAACTATTCTTTCCAACATTATTGGGCTCATTTAATTTAATACTATCCTTAACTCCCCTAATAAGCCACAGTTGAATTTTTCTCTGAGTTTTTGTGTTTTAATGGAACATATTTGTTGAAAATTTTGAATTATTTCTTTAAATATTTCCTACTGTTTATTTACTGCCATACCTTTAAATCTATTTACCCACTAGCCTTAGTCAGCTTCCCCTTCTTTAATTTGCTTGGTTTAAGATTAAAATTCTTGTTTTGGACTTAAGTATGGTGTTCTCAAACTTAATATGGAATTCAGTTGTATTATGATTACTTCTTCCCAGAGTATCTTTTACCATAAGATTACTAAATAGCACTGCCTCATTATACAATACTCTACCTAAGATAGCTTTATTCTTAGTTGGCTCTATGATGAGATAAGCCAGGGAACTACAGGCCAGTGAGTTGTAGAGATAAGCCAGGGAACTACAGGCCAGTGAGTTGTAGAGATAAGCCAGGGAACTACAGGCCAGTGAGTCTCACGTCAGTGGTAGGGAAACTATTGGAGAAATTTCGGAAGGAGAGTATCTATATCTCCACTTGGAGAGGCAAGGTTTGATCAGGGATAGTCAGCATGGCTTTGTCAGAGGGAGGTCATCCCTAACAAATTTGATTGAATTTTTTGAGGAGGTGACCAGGTGTGTAGATGAGGGTAGTGTAGTTGATGTAGTTTATATGGAATTCAGCAAAGCCTTTGACAAGGTCCCACATGGGAGACTTATAAAGAAGGCAAAGGCACATGGGATACAGGGTAACTTGATAAGGTGGATTCAAAATTGGCTTAGTTGTAGGAGGCAGAGGGTGATGACAGAAGGATGCTTTAGTGACTGGAAGCCAGTGTCCAGTGGCGTACCACAGGGATCTGTGCTCGGTCCTCTATTATTTGTCATTTTTATAAACGACATAGATGACTATGTCAGGGGTAGGATTAGTAAGTTTGCGGATGACACAAAGATTGGCCATGTGGTCAACAGTGAGGTTGAGTGTCTTGGGATACAGGAAGATATAGACGGGATGGTCAAATGGGCAGATAAGTGGCAGATGGAATTTAACCCTGAAAAGTGTGAGGTGATACACTTTGGAAGGAGTAATTTGACAAGTATTCAATGAACAGCATGGCACTAGGAAGTTCTGAGGAACAAAGGGACCTTGGTGTGTGTGTCCATAGATCTCTGAAGGCAGAGGGGCATGTTCGTGGGGTGGTGAAAAAGGCATATGGGACACTTGCCTTTATCAATCGAGGCATAGATTACAAAAGTAGGGAGATCATGTTGGAGTTGTATAGAACCTTGGTGAGGCCACAGCTGGAGTACTGCGTGCAGTTCTGGTCACCACATTATAGGAAGGATGTGATTGCACTGGAGGGGGTGCAGAGGAGATTCACCAGGATGTTGCCTGGGATGAAACATTTAAGTTATGAAGAGAGGTTGGATAGACTTGGGTTGTTTTCGTTGGAGCAGAGAAGACTGAGGGGCGACCTGATCGAGGTGTACAAGATTATGAGGGGCATGGACAGGGTGGATAGGGAGCAGCTGTTCCCCTTAGTTGAAGGGTCAGTCACAAGGGGGCATAAGTTCAAGGTGAGGGGCAGGAGGTTTAGGGGGATGTGAGGAAAAACTTTTTTACCCAGAGGGCGGTGACAGTCTGGAATGCACTGCCTGGGAGGGTGGTAGAGACAGGTTGCCTCACATCCTTTAAAAAGTACCTGGATGAGCACTTGGCACGTCATAACATTCAAGGCTATGGGCCAAGTGCTGGTAAATGGGGTTAGGTAGGTAGGCCAGGTGTCGGTGCAGACTCGATGGGCCGAAGGGCCTCTTCTGCACTGTGATTCTGTGATGTTTTGTTCAAGGAAGCTGTCGTGAAAACATTTTACAAACTCATCTTCCAGACTACCTTTTGTTAATTTATCTATATGAAGCCTAAAGTCCCGCATGATTCTTACATTGCTTTTGTTACAAGCGCCTATTATTTCTTGCTTAATGTCCTGTCCATCAGCATAACTACTGTTAGGGGCCTATAAACTACTCCCACCAGCATTTTCTGACTCTTGTTATTCCTAATGTTTATCTACACTGATTTTACTTCCTGATCTTCTGAACCAAGATCCTTTCTTTGTACTGTGCTTATGTCATCCTTTATTATCAGGACGACGCCCCTTTTTCCATTGTCTGTTCGAAATGTTAAATACGTAGAAATATTTATTTCCCAACCTTTGGCACCTTGCAACCATGTATTTAATGTAGACCCATTTATCGCTATTTGTCCTGCTACTTCATCTATGCTTTGTGTCTTCAATTTTATTTTTCTAAGTACTATTCTTTGCAGGGCCCTTATACACTGGTGCACTACTACCATTAAACTCTATATCCCTTCCTGTCCCACTCTGCTTGCCTTTACCAAAATTGCTAAACTCCTCTATTGCCTTAACATTCTCTTTAGATTTCAAAATTTCCCTTCTCCCTTCAATGCCCTATTGATAACCCTAGTTATGCGATTTGTCAGGACACTGATCCTAGTCCAGTTTAATTGGCGCCCACCCCAACAGAACAACTCCCTCTTTCCCCTGTACTTATGCCAGTGACTCGTGAATCAAAACTCTTTCTTACAGCACAACTCTTAGTCAATTGTTTATTTCTCTAATCTGCTTGACCCTGTGCTAAATTTGCATGGCTCAGAAAGTAATCCAGAGATTCCTACTCTTGAAGTTCTGTTTATTAGTTTAAAACCCAGTTCCTCAAACTCTGCTGAACCTCAATCTTAGTTATACCTTTGTCATTGGTTCTTACATGCACCACAACAATTGGATCCTCTCCCTCCCAGCCCAAGTTCTTATCCTACTGCAAGGAGATGTCTGAACCCTGGCACCAGGCAAGCAACCCCACCTTTGGAACTCCTGGTCTTGGCTGCAGAAAATAGTACCTATTCCTAAACAAAAACAGAATTACCTGGAAAAACTCAGCAGGTCTGGCAGCATCGGTGGAGAAGAAATCAGTTAACGTTTCGAGCCTTCACGGCCCTTCGGCAGAACTGAAGCATAGTTAGGAGAGGGGTGAAATATAAGCTGGTTTAAGGTGGGGGGGGCGGCGGGGGGAGAGAGAAGTTGAGGGTGTGGTGATTGTGGAGATAAGCAAGCAGTGATAGGAGCAGATAATCAAAAGATGTAACAGACAAAAGGATCAAAGAGGTATTGAAGGTGGTGATATTTGTCTAAGAAAAGTGCTAATTAAGAATGGAAGACAGGACACTCAAAGTACAGCTCTAGTGGGGGTGGGGTGGAAAAGACTAACAAGGTTTTAGTTTTAGATTTAAAAATAATGGAAATAGGTGGGGAAAGAAGAATCTATATAAATTATTGAAAAAAAAAGGGGGGGGTGGAGAAACGGGGTGGGGATGGGGGGAGGGGGAGTTTAAGATCTAAAGTTGTTGAATTCAATATTCAGCCCGGAAGGCTGTAAAGTGCCTAGTCGGAAGATGAGGTGCTGTTCCTCCAGTTTGCGTTGGGCTTCACTGGAACAATGCAGTAAGCCAAGGACAGACATGTTGGCAAGAGAACAGGGTGGAGTGTTAAAATGGCAAGCGACAGGGAGGTTTGGGTCTTTCTTGCGGACAGACCGCAGGTGTTCTGCAAAACGGTCGCCCAGTTTGCGTTTGGTCTCTCCAATGTACCTATTCCTTGTTTATTTAATCCACTACCACCACCATATTCCCATCCACCACCCCCCTAACCTTACCACTAGAATGGCCTTCTGCACCATGATGCTGTGGTCAGTTTGCCCAATCTCTGTATAAACCTGGTTCTCATCCACATAGGCAGCAAGTTCATCATACCTGTTGGACAAAGACAAGGAAAGAACCAAGTCACCTCCATCACGTCATCCTGGACCCCATTCCTGCCTGATTTACAGTTGCACCATCTTGCCCCTAACATTGACTATCTCTAAAGTACTATTTAATCTAAGAAATGTGACTACTCCTGGAGCAAAGTGTCTGGTAAACATCCCACTCCCTGATGACTTGCAATATCTGCTGCTCAGACTCCAGCTCAGCAACTCTGAGCCGAAGTTCCTCGAGCTGCAGACGATGCAGCGTTGCCCAGAAACTCTTACATGCTGCAGCTAGGGCACACCACCTGTCACACCTGCCTAAACTGTTTACTTATTCTATTATTGTTCAATTATTTTAGCTCTATATATGAATTTGTTTATCTACTAGTTTATCTAATAGTAAGGTACAGATTCTGAGCTCTTGAATTTGATACACCTCCCTGGCTTAAAGAGCATAAATAAAACTGCGATACTCACCAACAAGTGCTGTTCTGTGATGCCACTTTATTTGAAGCTCTGGCTCCTGACTCTGCTGCACTCATTCTCCTGCAGGTCCGCTCTCTGGCCTTGTTTTGTCCTCTGTCTCTCCTCTCACTTTCCCCCAGGTCTGCTCTCGGGCATTGTTTTATCTCCTGTCTCTACTCTCACTCTCCCACAGATCCACTTTCTGGCCTTGTTTTATCTTCAGTCTTTCATCTTGTTCTCCTACAGGTCTGCCCTCCAGCCTGGTTTTATCCCCTCGCTCTCCCCTTGCTCTCTCACAGCTCCACTCTTGAGCCTTATTTTATCCTCTGTCCGTCCTGTCAGTCTTCCACAGGTCTGTTATCGGGCTTTGTTTTATCCTCTCACTCCTCTCGTTCTCCAGTGAAACATTAAGAGAGTTAAATCTGGATAAATGTGTATCTAAGCTCCCACCCTTGGGTGACCGAAAGAACATGAAGCTCATTATTTTTAGTGATGCGTTGCATGCTGATCTTGCTGATGGGTATTCTGCTGCAGCTGGTTTCAGAATATTTTTTGTGGATGAGAATGAAAAGTTTTGTATGGTACATTAGCTTCGTAAGGTAAGAAAATAAGTGTTCTTAAAAATTCCCTGGCTGCTGAAACTATAGCTTTTGTGGAGACAGTGAATATGGGATTCTGTTTTGCAATTATTTTAAGTGACATCCTATACGTTAAGTACTGAAGGTGGCATACCCATTGAATGTTGCGTAGACAAAGGTTTATTGTGGGATGATATACACTCTACAAAAATTGTGAGCAAAAAAAGATTATGGATTGACCCTACTGGCTTGAAACAAATTTCAGAAAGAAAGGAAATCTTTAGAATTAAATGGGCAGATGCAGACCATCAACTGTCAGATTGTTTTGCAAAAATAAATTGTTCGAGGTCCTGGAGGACGGGCATTTCACAATGTAAAGCTTTGTATCTTGTATGGAAGTGCTTTAAATTTTTTCGACACTTCAGTTTTGTACGTTTGGTCCGGATTTTCATTTTGGAGGCAGGAATTGAGAGTGGGGAGATTTCCTGATGTTGCAATCCAAAATTTCCAAAATTCCCTAGATGCGGGAATGGACCCATTAGATTGGAAAATAGAAAATATAACTCCTTTATTCAAAAAGGGAGGGAGACAGAAAGCAGGAAATTACAGGCCAGTTAGCCTAACATCTGTCATAGGGAAAATGTTAGAAGCTATTATTAAAGATGTTATTGCAAGGCACTTAGAAAAATTCAAGGCAATTGGGCAGAGTCAACATGGTTTTGTGAAAGGGAAATAATGTTTAACCAATTTATTGGAGTTCTTTGAAGGAGTCATGTGTGCTGTGGATAAAGGGGAACCAGTGGATGTACTGTACTTAGATTTCCAGAAGGCATTTGATAAAATGTTGCATCAAAGATTATTGCGGAAAATAAAAGCTCATGGTGTAGGGGGTAACATATTGGCATGGATAAAAGATTGGCTAGCTAACAGGAAGCAGAGAGTTGGCATAAATGGGCCTTTTTCTGGTTGGCAGGATGTGACGAGTGGTGTGCCACAGGGATCAGTGCTGGGGCCTCAACTTCAACAATTTATATAAATGAATTGGATGAAGGGACCGAAGGAATGGTTTTTAAATTTGCTGGTGAGTCAAAGATAGGTAGGAAAGTAAATTGTGAAGAGGATGTAAGGAGGCTACAAAGTGGCATAGATAGGTTAAGTGAGTGGGCAAAGATCTGGCAAATGTGAAATTGTTCATTTTGGCAAGAAGAATAAAAAAGAAGCTTATTATCTAAATGGTGAGAGATTGCAGAGCTCTGAGATTCAGAGGTATCTGGGTGTCTGAGTGCATGAATCACAAGGGTTAGTATGCAGGTACAGCAGGTAATTAGAAAAGCTAATAGAATGTTATTTATTGTGAGGAGAATTGATTACAAAAGCAGGGAGGTTATGCTTCAGTTGTACAGGCCATTGGTGAGACCACATCTGGAGCATTATGTAGAGTACTGGTCTCCTTATTTAAAGAAAGATGTAAATGCATTAGAAGCAGTTCATAGAAGGTTTACCGGACTAATACTAGGAATGGGCGCGTTGTCTTATGAGGAAAGGCTGGACAGGTTAGGCTTGTATCTACTGGAATTTAGATAAGTAAAAGGTGACTTAATTGAGACCTTTAAGATCCTGAGGGGTCTTGACAGGGTGGATGATGTGGAGAAGATGTTTCTTCTTTGGGAGAATCTAGAGCTAAGGGTCACTGTTTAAAAATAAGGGGTTGTTCATGTAAGACAGAGATGAGGAGAATTTTTTTCTGAGGGTTGTGAGTCTTTGGAGCTCTAAGCTTTGGAGCTTTAAGGCAGAGTTAGATAGATTCTTGATTAACAAGGGGGTGAAAGGTTATCGAGCATAGGCAGGAATGTGGGGTTGAGGTTACATTCAGATCAGCTATGATCTTATTGAATAGTAGAGCAGGCTCGAGGGGCTGAGTGGCCTCCTGCTCCTAATCTGTATATTCATATGATCCCACCTTCTGACTAGCAGAAGTTGATGTTTTCATGGTAGGGAGTTGGGGACAGGCTGGGGTCTGGTCTGCCCCTCCGGCAGCATACCTGAGGTGGAGACTGAAGTAGCCAATGCCAATATATTATTGTGTTGGAGTGGTTTCAAAGATTCCTGGAGACTGCTAGCTATAAACACCCTTAACATGTATTTTTAACATATTTACAGATTACGGTGAACACCCTTACAAGCTTCTGACCATGCTTGCTCTCCTTTTACTTTCACTTTAGGCTTTCCCAGAGTCTCACATCATGTGAATATATGTCACTTCTATGACATCACAGACTAGTACAGTTAACTCTTTATGGGACTTAGTCTAACTTAATCCATTATACTACATCTTCCCCCAAGTCTCTGTTCAGACTTCAATGTTCCCTGGAACCCCAATGCTTCCTCCTGAACATTTCAGTGTTTCAGTCTCATAGGAAATGTAGCCTCTTTTTGTTCTCTTGGGTAGATGTCATTTCTTTCTTCTTCCATGTTCTCTCCTTGTTCTCTCTTCTCATTCTCTCTTCTCTCTCCTGCCTTCGTTTTTTTGAGATTCTCACCTTCCCTTACACTGATAAGCATTGTGGTGCCTTCATTAGTCTACGGTACCTCATTCTCTCCTTGTTAGTAGGGAATAAGGCCTTCTCATTCTGCTGTTTGTCCTCCAGACGCTGTTGAAGTGAATTCAAACCAGTAAATGGTTTGGGATCACCTGCTTCTATTCTTTCATTTCTGATGATTTGGACTTCTCTGCTGCCTGATTTTCACTCTGTTGCTCAATTGCGATCAAAGCTCTTCTATTTTTTCTTATTGTGCCCTGTTCCATCTGGACAATGTAAGATTTTGGATGTGGTGATTTCTCCACTATTTCTCCAAATCTCAACTGATCTCTGGTCCAAACCTGTTCTCCCTGTTGAAGATCTGATAATGTCCTTGCTCTGTGACTTGTATATGTGATACATCTGGATATAATTTCTTCCAATGACATCAACAGACCTGTCCACCAAACCGAATACCATACTCCGGTTCTGCGCTTGATAATACCTAAATGACCTTGATGTAGGTGTTGTAAGATTTCAAGTCTCAATGCTCTTGGCATTACTATTCTATTATCGTATACCAGTAAATTATCGATCACTGTCAGATATGCTCTCCGCTCGAAATATGGTCTCAAGGACTATGTGGTATGTATGTTGGCCATCCTCTAATGCAAAATTCACTGATCTGCTTACATTCCTCGTCTGATTTTTGAACCTCTTTGATTTCACTCAATCTATGTGTAGTTGTCGGTAATGTATGGATTGTCATTATAGTAAACTTCTTGATTTCTTTCACAAATTCAATATTGCATTTTTCTGGATTCTCTGCTTCAATGCATGACAATGCATCTGCTGTGTTCTGTTGTTTCCCTTGAACATATATTGTATAAGTATCAAACCTCATCAATCTTAATTTAAACCTCTGAACTCTTGATGACATCACTGCAAGCTCTTTTGAATTCATTTGTGTGACTAAAGGTTCATGATCTGTTTCAATCATAATGTGAAGACCTAAGATGTAGTCAGCAAATTTCCCACATGCCCACATGGCTGCTAATGTTTCCTTTTTGATTACTGCGTATCTCTTCTCTATATCTCTTAATGACAGTGATGCATAATAGACTAAACTGTGTTTTCCAGCTCTGTTCGTACCTGAAAAGGTACTGTGCCCAATCCTGTAGAGGATGCTTACACTGCTACTATTGAGGTAACTCCGGGTCATAATGTGCTAATATCTGTGATGACATCAACTTCTCTTTGATTTTGTTGAATGATTTCTGATGTGCTTCTTCCCAATACCGTCCATTGTCTTGGTGTAGCAACTGGTGCAGTGGCTCATTGAGCCCGCTTTTTAGAAATGTTGCCACTTGATTCACCGTTCCCATGAACCTTTGAAACTCCCAATTGCCCTTGGAGCTGGAAATTATTTTATGGCTGATTTTCAGTGGATCAGTGTTTATTCCAGATGCACTCACTGTGTGACCAAGAAACCTGATTGTTGGCTATGAAAACTCACACTTAGTGTTTAGTATCAGTCCTGCCTCTTGTGGTCTTCTCAGCACTGCTCTCACTCTTATGTCATGCTCAGTTTGAGTGGACCCATGTATCAACACGTCATCCATGTGGCAAACAACTCTGTGCAAGTCCTCTAAAAGATTTGACATTGTTCTTTGGATGATCTCTGGTGCTGATGCTATTCCAAAGAGTAACCTGTTGAAACTGAATCTTCCAAATGGTGGTATAAAAGTTGTGAGAAGCTTGGACGCCTCTTTTAGTGGTATTTACCAGAATCTACTGTTAGCGTCTAAATTAGAGAATATTGAGCTCTTCTCTAATTTTGCTAAACTCTTATCTACTGATACCATCGGATGAACTTCTCTTTTCACAGCTTTATTGAGTTGTGTGAGATCAACACATATTCTTATGAAACCATTTGTCTTCGGAGCTGGTACCATCCCTGAGCAGCAACTCGTTCACTCTTTTATGGGTGAAATGACTCCTTGTCTTAACATTGAGTCAATCTATTCCTTCACCTTTGGAAGTAAAGTGTATGGAACCTTTCAGGGTGTATATAAGCATATTGGTTTTGCTTCTGGGCTTAGTGTTATATGATACATGGTTTTCAGCTCTCCCAACCCTGTGCATAACTTTGGGAATTCTGGTCTGAAGCCTCCTGATTGACCTTCACCATTCTTTATTCCTTGTATTCTGCGACTTGGATTCAATTCCATTCATGCCTCCCTACTTAAAAGTGAACAACTCCAATCTTGAATTACATACAGTATTTCAGTAATTACTTCCTGCCTGTGCTTTAAAAAGCTGTTAGTTTCCCAGAATCTTTAGTCCTGTTCCCACTGGTCCATTGTAGGATAGTTGAAGAAATCTCTTTTTTAACCATGGTTCAGCTTCTGAAAGAACTGAAACTGCTGCTCCAGTATCTAATTTAAAGTGTGGCCTGTGGCCTTCTACCAAGATCTCTGCACTCCAATAGTTTCTACTTACTTCTTTAATCACCCCTATGAAGGGTATATCAAATGTCTTGTGATCTTCAACTCCACGGGACTCTGTTTCCACTTAAGACTTTTCCTTTTTGAGCGTTCTGCCTGTTTTTTCTACTGCGACATACTGCCTGAAAATGCCTCTTTCTTTGCACCAATGGCATTGCACGTCTCTGGCAGGATAGTTCCTGCGTCTGTGCCTTTCTCTTCTGCACCAGCAACAGCTAGCCTGGGCTGCTGCCGTTAATAACTTTTCATGTCGCACATGTTTCCTTCTCTCTGTTTTTCCTTATGTCTGACGAATTCAACTCTATCTGTTACTTTAGGATTTGGGCTATCTCTCTCTCCTGACTACCGATTGGTTCTGCCCCCTGATCCTGGCGACTACTTATCTCTGCCTCCTGATCTCGGCAACTACTCACATGTTTAATTGAATCGTCTTTGCCAGCGTCAAGTCTCCCTGGGACTGCAAATTATCTGATAATGCATTACTCATTACTCCAACAACTATTCTGTCATGAATTAGTACCTCTTTTAGATTACCGTACTCTGTCTTCTGCTAATCAGTGCAGTTAACCCTTTATGGGACTTGGCCTAACATACTCCATTATACTACAGTTATAAGGTCCAACTCTGTTCACTGAGACAGCGGCCCAGTTGTGGGGATGTGTAAAGCCCCCTAACCCTCAACCCCTTAACACTCTCCCCATTCCTCCTCACTTACCCAGTATCCACAATAAATAAAACTCACTGTCCCAGTAATAACATTGGGAAGTCCTTGAGAAGCTCATAAATCTGTCAAAATAACCAAGCTCACATTCACCTTGACAGCTGTGTCAACAACCCCAGCTGTGTGGGACCCATTAGTGGATTTGGAAGTCAGTTAATAAGTCATACTGAGATTCCATTGAGCAAATGTGACAAAAAACCCTCCTGAAATTAATCCATTAAAACCTTGAAGACAACCAGACCTCAGTCATCTATCGAAGCATTGAAACAGCTAAACAGGTGGCTGAGCTGAATTTCAAGGAAAAAATCAAAGCTATGGGCATGTTTCCCACCATCATCTCTGGATTTCACTATTGTACAATATAGAATAGCACTTTATCCAGTGGATAATATACCCTGATGAGTCTGAAAGCTTTTACACTTCACAATGCAGTTGAGCCCCTTGTTAGTCTGCCAGATGTCAGAAGTGAGAACCTGGGAACCAAGTTATTTGGTCACTTACTTTTTCAAAACAAAGCCCAATCATCATACACTGTAGTAAAAACATATATAACTTATGATACTGCATATTACCATGACATGTGTAGTTGGCAACACCTTTTGTACTTAGCTTTCATACAGTTCCTGACTCCAAACCTTGGTTCCCCCATCGTTCATGACACCTCTGTCCTTGCATGAATCACATTGCCTTCCAAAATGAATATTGCGGAAGGCCTGAAATGCCGCAACGGTGCTAACAAAGTCGGGACATCAGCATGTGGGCTCAGAACCTATCCCCTTATCCTGTGCCGCTGAAATTTGCTGGCACCAGGAAAGGGGGTGGGAATCCCAAATTCATATCATGCCTGCCTGACATGATTCAACCTCACTTCGGGACAGGAAAGTCCATCCCATAAAGTTAAATTTTTATTTTTTTCTTAGAAAGAAGTGAATCTATTAATTGGGTGCTTGATTGTGTACAGGTAGTGGACATTAACTGGGGATTCACCTGTACACAGGAGCAGCCTGAAACTATGGATGTTGGATTGGTGATACACATCACTTTTTAAGGCTCGCCCAGCATGACACTCGCCCAGAAGCGCTGAGCACTCCTTGTGCAGAAGTGTGGGTTGGGGAGGGGGGCAATTCCCTGAACTCTTTCGCGCATGCGCACGAAAGAGCGCAGATATCTCCCCGAGGCATGGAGGTGCCTCAGAGATTTGTTCCAGTGCTAAAGTTTTAAATAAAGGCTTTTAACACTTGCCCCCTCACGTGACACTATCACATGAGCTGGGACACGTCAAAGAATAAAAGTATAAACTTTTATTAGATTTTAAAACACTTCATGAAATCTCATCCCGCCCGTGGATGAGGTTTCATGAAAAACGCGAAGGCCACCTGGGCTCTTCGCCTGCCCGCCAACCTTAAGGTTGGACGGGCAGTTCATTGACTTGAATTAATTAGGTTTTAAATGACCTTAATAGAGACTGCGTGCCCGCCGAACTGAAAATTTAAATGACGCACGGTGACGTCAGGACGCCCGCCCTATGTCACCACGCGTCATTTTACACGTTGGCGAGCGGGCCCCACCCCCGCTAGCCGATGGGAAAATTCTTCCCTAAGTATATAAAGACTAGGCCCTGGTTCTGTTTTTCACTGCCTGACTGTCTGAGTTGTAACACAAGAAGTTTTGAGTCCTTGATGCTAGATGTTGGTAGGAGGAAAAATTGAGAGATGAGAGAGTGGTCCATGTGTGGAAGAGGGAAGATCATTCCAGTGTTTAGTGGGACTGGTGTTAATAGGGTACCCGAAAGAGGGGGAGCAGTGGGATGGCAGGAGCAGGATGTGAGAGCATTTTGGAGGCTGATGCTGACTGCTACCAAGAAAAGCATGGCGATAGCTGTTGTTGGGGGTAGGTTGACAATGGCAAGTTTGGGGAAAGGCATGGATACTCAGCTTGAGATGAAGCAGGAGGGAGTGGCAGTGTCAGTTCAGAAACCCCCAGTTATTTGTGGATTAAGAGTCAGGTCAAGATTGATCCTACCCTAAATTGTAAATTAATTGTACATTAATTTGTGTACCTCATGAGCTTGCCCTGAGGATAATTTTGTTGGTTAACGTTCCACACATTATGGATTTTTTTCATCATCAAAATGCAGTGTCGAAGATTTTTCCATTACATGAAACTACGTTGTTTTATACTAATTACAGAATCCTGTGGATGTATGATCGCTTGCTTTTTATCATTTTTTTTGTAGGTATTAATCATTCAGCCACAAAGTCAGACCCCAACAGAACATCTGACAGAGAAAAGGAAGACTTCAGGAGAACAACCTCAGGGCCATCTTTCCACAAAATCGAAGAGAGAAGAAAATCCGGAGGTAAACCTGTTCAAAGCGAAAAGGGAGTTGTTACATTTCCTTGTGTTAAATTTGCACTAGCACAACTTATAAATTAATTTTTAAGGGGAAAGATGTAATAGCAAAGGACTTTAATTTTTCCAGTTTCCTTCCATTTAAGTTGGCCCTGCACGTCAATTAACTTCTGATTGAGTAATTTATTTCCACCCCATCCTATGGAGCTGGCCTATCCCAGTTCCATATCCTGACTCACGAAGAAGCACTGTCTAGTTTTGTCACACAACTGAATGCGAGGCCTGTTGTAACTCCCACTCCTTATCCCACAGAGGATCTACTGCATTTTCCCAACCTGGCAAGGAATCTGTTCCAATTCAGTTCACCAGACGAGTGGCTTGCTCTGGTTACACCCCAATATTGCCCCCTGTTCACTCTGCCTCACCTGATGAGAGTTGAGATCCTCCCCAGTTTCCACTTCTCACCCAACAATAGTCTGTTTTAATGGATCTGATTTATTGCTCCTGATTTCTCCCCCTTACACCCACCAAAAGACTTGTTCTAGACCCGCTCCAGAGGATCATTGATCCCCAATATCATGTGATATTTCTGAGAGGAGAATTATGTAGTTTTGCTTGTTTATAAGTAAGCCCTGATTTTTAAAAAATATTCTTCTTCTGTGTTAAACTTAATTTCACAAAGTTTCATTGTTACAGCTTCTCTGCTTATTTGCCCCCTTGATCCCAGTAGAAACCCTTCCCCATGGTATTTGATTTAATTGATTTATATCCAGTATATTAAATTTAGAATAAAAATGAAAATGTTGGAAATATTCAGCAGGCCAGGCAGCATATGTGGAGAAAGAGAGTTAACATTTCTGGTCTCCGTATTTTGATTTTGTATTCAATTTAGACTTACTTTTTCTCTATTTCTAATTGTTTCCTGCCATTGGGACCTGTTATTTTACAGACATATCAAAATGCCAGACATGAAAAGACCAGCTTGCCCATTTGGGCTTTCCTGTACAGTTGTGATGCATTGTGCATCATAATTCAGACACTTCCTACCTATCAAAAGTCTCCAATATATAAATAGTCAAAGGAAGGATAGGGTTGATTAGAGACCAAAAAGATCATCTTGTGGAGGTAGAGGGCTTAGCTGAGGCACTAAATGAGTTCTTTGCATCTGTTTTCATGAAAGAAGATGATTCTGCCAATGTCACAGTAATGGAGAGATAGTAGAGAAATTAAATAGAATAAAAAGGATTAGAAACTAGGAGCAGGAGTAGGTTATTCGGCCCTTCGAGCTTGCTCCGCCATTCAATACGATCATGGCTGATCCTCTATCTCAATGCCATATTCCCGCTTTCTCTCCATACCTCTTGATGCCCCTAATATCCAAAAAATTACCAATTTCTTTCTTGAATATACTCAGTGACCTGGCCTCCACAGCCTTCTGTGGTAGAGAATTCCACTGATTGACTACCCTTTGTGTGAAGAAATTTTTCGTCATCTCAGCCCTAAATGGTCTGCCCCGTATCCTAAGACTGTGGCCCCTGGTTCTAGACTCCCCAACCAGGGGAAACATCCTCCCTGCATCTAGTCTGTCTAGGCCTGTTAGAATTTTATATGTTTCAATCAGATCCCCTCTCATTCTTCTAAACTCTAGTGAATACAGGCCCTGTCGAACCAATCTCTCCCCATATGACTGTCCTGCCATCCCTGGTATCAGCCTAGTGAACCTTCGCTGCACTCCCTCTATGGCAAGTATATCCTTTCTTAGGTAGGGAGACCAAAATTGCACGCAGTACTCCAGGTGTGGTCTCACCAAGGCCTTGTATAACTGCAGTAAGACATCCCTACTTCTGAACTCTTGCAATGAAGGCCAACATAACATTTGCCTTCCTAATTGCTTGCTGCATCTGCCTGTTTACTTTCATTGACTGGTGTACAAGGACACTCAGATCCCTTTGTACATCCACATTTCCCTATCTATCACCATTTAAATAATACTCTTGTCTTTCTGTTTTTCACACTGAAGCATATAACTTCACATTTATCCACGTTATACTGCATCTGCCATGTGTTTGCCCACACACACAACTTGTCTAAATCACCCTGAAGCCTCCTTGCGTTCTCCTTACAACTCTCAACCCTGCCTGGTTTTGTGTCAGCATGATCAGTGGCAGCATGGATACAGAATTGGCTGAACAGAAAGGCGAGTAGTAGTGTACCATTGTTTTGCAGACTGGAGGGAAGTGTGCAGTACTGTCCTTCAGGGATTGGTGTCGGGATCTTTTTGATATATATTTTCATAATTAACTAGATTAACTAATTAACTCATAACTAGACATAATTTCAAAGTTTGCAGATGACATGAAGCTTGGAATGTAGTAAATGGTGAGGAAGTTAATAACAGACTTCAGAAGGATGTAGACAGAGTGGTGAAATGGGCAGAATCATGACAGTGGACTATAATGCTAGGAAGTGTAAAGTGATTAATTTTGGTAGGACGAGCAACAAAAGGCAATATAAACTAAATGGTACAATTTTGAAGATGATGCAGGAACAGAGACCTAGGAATGCATGTGCACAAGTCTTTGAAGGTAGCATGACAAGGTGAGAAAGCTGTTAAAAGGCATACGGAATCCTTGGTTTTATAAATAGGGGCATAGATTACAATAGCAAGAACATTATGGTAAACCTGTATAAACACTTGTTAGGACCTGCCTGAGTATTGTGACCAATTCTGCGCACCATACTTTAACAAGGATGCCAAGGCCTTTGAAAGGATGCAAAGAAGATTTGCTAGAATAGCTTCGGGGTGAAAGATGTGGAGAGACTAGAGAAAGTGAGATTTGTTCTCAGAACAGACAAGATTAAGAGGAGATTTGATGGAAGTATTCAAAATCAGCAACAATTTTGATCGGGTAAAAAGAATAAGCTATTTTCAATGGGAGAGGGTGGGTAACCAGAGGACACATAATGGCAGAATTTTTCACCCCATGGTTGGGCGCACGCCTGACCCGAATGGGAGTAAAATAGTGTGCAATAACGTCAGGTGAGTGTCCTGACATCATCACGCATTCTTATGATATTTTGCTCGGTGGGTGTGTGCGGGTGCCAGAGTGGTGCCCGCCATTAATTCACGGGCCACTTAAGGCCCTTAACAGTCCAATTGATTGTGATTTTTCCTTGCCCGCGCAATTTCCTAATCATTGCATGGGCAAAACCAGCAGGCGGCCAGCTGACATTTTCACAAACTTTATCCAAGAGCGGAATAAAAAGGGTCAGCAGCATTGCCAGTGTGATTAGTGAGCGGTTTTGGATATAAGTTGCAGCAGGTTGCTTATTGGCACTTGGCAGCTTCATCTCTGTTTGGGGCTTCATTCTTAGCTTTTCCAGGCCTCATTTCAGGACTCATTGCTGTCTGCCAGGCCCCCTGAAGATTCAGACCATGTGGACCCTTCCAGATATCAGACCGCCTTCTGTGACCCTGGTAGTGGGGATTGTGGTCTCTGCTGGAGGCACCTCCTCTGAGGAGGAAGAGAGGCAGAAGGGCGAGTAGGCCAGATGTCCCAATGCAACTTCCAGGGGAGGGACCTGTGGGAGGAGAGGTGCAAGCATAAGGGGCACAGGGCCAGCAGGAAGTCCAAGGCGGAAGGGGCCACAGAAGACGCCACTATCCTGCTACCAGGGTTTACAAGAGGCGATGCAGCTACTTCAATTCGTCCAAGGTGCAATGCCAAAGGAGGCTCTGCTTCTCATTGGAGACCGTGACCTCCATTTGCCAGATGATTGGGCCTGAGATCAGCTCCAGCTGTGTGGCTGGACACCCCATGCCAGTGGCTCTGAAGATCACAGTGGCCCTCAACATCTATGCCTCCGGCTCTTCCCGGGGCTCAGTGGGGGATCTTTGTGGAGCCTGCCAATAAGCCGTCTGCTGTTGCATCAAGCTGGTGACAGAAGCTCTGTTCAGGCGGGTACTGACCTTTATACTTCACCGTACGGACAAGACCAGCCAGGCTGAGCGAGCCAGAGGCTTTGCAGAGATTGCTGGGTTCCCCCGCGTCCAGGTGCCATCGACTGCACACGTGGCCATCAAGGTGCCAGCAGGTGAGCCCGGTGCCTTCATCAACAGGAAGGGATTCCACTCCATGAACGTGCGGATAATGTGTGATCGTAAGATGCAGATTCTGTAAGCCTGTGCAAGATACCCTGGCAGCTCTCATGACGTGTACATCCTGAGACACTCCCAGGTGCTGAAGCCCTTCAATGCTATAGCCCAACTGGATGGATGGCTGCTGGGTGACAAGGGCTATCCATTGGAGAGGTGATTCATGATGCCTCTCTGCCACCCAAGACCAAAGGCAGAGAAGCGTTACGAGTCATGCCTCCACAAGGGCGATGGTAGAAAGGACCATAGGCCTTCTCGAGATGCACTTCTGATGCCTGGACAGTTCAAGGGGAGCACTACAATACCCCCAGAGCGGGTGTCACTGATCGTGGTTGCTTGCTGCGTTCTCCACAATCTAGCACTGGCAAGGGGGCACCCACTGGAGGAAGGGGATCTTGTCAGAGCTGCACAGGCCACAGATGATAAGTCCAGTAGTGAGTCCGAAGAGGAGCATGGTGAGGAGAACCCTGAGGACGTGGAACCAGACCTTGATAACCTGGAGGGAGACAGGGACACCAGGAACACCTTGATCCAACACTCCTTCAGCTAAGCTACCAAAGGTCAGTTTCAAATGCATGCCAGGGCTGCCTCTTCCATCCTGGATATCTGAAATGACCCTTTCATTTGAACCCAAAGAACACTCAGTGCCTGTGCAATAAAGTTCAGAGCCACCTATGTCCAGAATTACATACTGGCGTACCCTGCACCAATAAAATAAAAAGGTGAAGCATACTCAGGCCATGATGGCAAAAACAATTCCAAACTATTTACATAAACTTCTCTGGTCTTCATTCCCAGACCAGTATAGATAAAGTAAACATGAATGAACATAAAGTCACCCGTGACCTTAGCCCTCTTGTACTCGTGGTGCCTTTAACTTACATTTGTGAGTCCTACACCTAGGTGCTCCCCCCTTGCTGGCACCGGCATTGGAGATAGCCTGCTGACTCTGCTGTCCTTTTGGCCTTGATGACCTTGGTGGTTGTCTTTTGGCCAGTGCAGCCTGTGCTAGCCCTGCCTGGGTGGAAGCAGCCAGTGCCACACCTGGCATTACCCCAGTCATCGCAGCCTCATCTGATGCCATGGTTACAGGCAGAGGGGCGGAGGAGCTGCTGCCATCATTCAGAGCACCATGAGAGTAGCCCGCAGAAATGACAGGCAGCTCGTGCGCCAACGTGAGGTCGCTCTGGACCTCCCTGACATAATTGATGGACGGGCACTTAGCTGGGATACTGGGTGCCTCATCCATCTCCCACACTGACACTGACCACCAGCAATCATTGCCTGTGTGAGGTCTTGCAGGTCTGAGCGCAACCCCACGAATCCCTGATTCTGTCCCTGGAGCTGCCCTTCCATGAGAGTTGCCACTCAATGGAGGAGGCAGTGCGCTTGCCCATGACGGTCAACGCATTGCTCACGCTCCACATGGAGTCCTCCATCACGGACACCGTGGCGCGCAGACCCTCATGGATCTCCGCCAGAACCTCCCGAACATCTCACTGGACGTTCAGCTTCTGTTGCTTAATGGACAACTCCAGAGACTTATCATCAGCCTTTGACTGAGAATCGTCCTGGTCCCCAGCAGACCTCCGACTGCTGGCGCCTTGGGCACTCTCTGCTTCCGCCTACACCTCAAGTGACTATGAATTGCCCTCACCAATGTGCACCGAGATACTAGCTGCCGTTCTAATGCTCAGCAAGATGCTGGTATCTGTGCTTGTGCCTGCTTCCAAGAGCGGATGTGACGCAGGTGAAAATGACGCCTGGTGGTCCACCGTTGCCAGGGGTGGCCCTTTGGGGCGTGCAGATCAGACGCCTGCTGGCGAACCTAAAAGGGAGAAGAAGGACATGTCATTAGTTAAAGTCATCACGCTGTCACTGTGCATGCTGGGCACCCTGGTGAGACAATGGAGATCTGCATCACGGTGCCATCGTCTTTCAGTGATCAATGGGGACTCCAGGTTTGAGGCTGCCATCAATGAAGAGAATGGTTGCACAAAGTCTCATCTCTGTGCACTGCACTCTTACCTTCATCTGATGCTCCCGCCTCTCCATGCCCAGTTGCACGGGGAGTGTGCCGGCTCTTGAGCTCTAGGGTGTCCTGATTGAACCGGGGGGGGACGGCCACATCTTGACACTTCACACTGACCCATGCCAATATGGTATTCACCCTTCCTGAGCACAGCAGGTCATTGAAACGCTTCTGGCACTGCACCTTTGTGCGCTGCACCACGTCATGGCTGCTCACCAGGGCTGCCACCTCCTCCCATGTGTTCTTTGTGAAGTGCGGTGGCCTCCTCCTCCCATCTCTGGGGGCAAGGCTGTCCCTCCTGGCAGCCACCTCCTCCAGGAGGATAGCGAGGCACTTATCAGAAAAGCAGAGAGCCGAGTACCCACCTGACCTGCCCTCCCTTTCTGTGGCTGCCTGGGCCATTTTTAAACCGGCAGCCGGGTTGCCCTTGGACCCACATGGCCCTACCCGGCCAGTGTAGAGCCAAGTTTCACACTGGGTGGGCCTTAATTGGTCCACCAGTATGAAATCGCGGTTGGGGCCCGATTGTGGGTGGCGGTCGGTTTCGTGGCTACTCCCAGCCCACCTGCTGCGCTCGCCCGACGAGGGAAAAATTCTGCCCATAAATAAAGTCATCAGTAAAGGTACCAGAGGCAACATGAGTAAAACATTTTT
This sequence comes from Cetorhinus maximus, assembly GCF_964194155.1. Lineage (NCBI taxonomy): Eukaryota > Metazoa > Chordata > Chondrichthyes > Lamniformes > Cetorhinidae > Cetorhinus > Cetorhinus maximus. Next base: position 54,056,471 of record NC_135900.1, read on the forward strand.
TATGCACTGAATTATGATCTTGAATGCAATGCCTGAAAGGGCAGTGGAAACAGATTCAATAATAAATTTTAGAAACGTAATTGGACAGATAGTAAAATTATAAACATTTGCAAGGCTATGGGGAAAAAATAGGAGAGTTGGATTTATTGGATAGTTCTCTCAAAGAGCTGGCAAAATGAGCCATATAGCCTCATTCTGTGCTCACCCATTCTATGATCTCTGAAAAACTTGGAAAACGCCTCTCTAAACCGATAGGCCATCAAAACTAGTTCAGGGGACAAGATTAACCATGACTTGTATTATTTGACACCCAGTTTTTTAAGATACAGGCCAGAATTTTTCCGTCGGTGAGTTGGGGGTGGGGCCCGCTCGCTGACGCGGGATGACGTCGGGAGGAACCCCTGATGTCACCCCGATCCATTTAAATATTGAGGAAGGCAGGTGGACAGTGAAATCAGCTATCCTGTCGAGGCCATTGACAGGATAATTAAGCTCATTAAATGCCCTGCCCATCCAACCTTGAGGCTGGCGGGCAGGCCAGGAGCCCCAGCGGGGAATAGAAAAAACATGAAACCTCATCCACTGGCGGGATGAGGTTTCATGTCCGTTTTAAAAATGTTTAATAAACTTTATATCCTTTTTATTAACATGTCCCGTCTCGTGTGACATGAGGGGGACATGTTAATAAATTTTTTATTTGTCTATTCTTGATGTTTAAAAAACTTTGTCCCTAAGATAGCACTTAGTCTCAGGGAGATGTGCACTCTTTCGCACGCATGCGCGAAAGAGCGCACTTTGACAGTGGGGGAATCCCTCTCCCCCCCACCCCTGCACAGGAAGCGCATGGCGCTTCCCGTCGGGTGGCCCGCCCACTTAAAATGGTGGCGGGGGTTGGCTGCCCGCCCGCTGCCGAGCTGGCGGGGCCTGCCCACCCACCAAGGGCAAAATTCTGCCCATAATCTCTGCCATAGCCAGGAACCAGTCCTGCTCTCTTCAACACTCATTGCATGAATCAGCTCTCCTGGGACTAGGACTGAGATGAGGAGAAATTACTTCACTGCAAGGGTCGTGAATCTTTGGAATTCTCTGCCCTAGAGGGTTGTGGATGCTCTATCATTGAATACGTTGAAGGCTGGTGGACAGGTTTTTGGTCTCGCAGGGAATTCAGGGATATGGGGAGCGGTGGGAAAATGAAGTTGAAACCCGAGATCAGCCATGGTCATACTGAATGGCGAAGCAGGTTCTATGGGCAATATGATCATCTACTCCTATTTCTTGTGTTCTTATGTACTATTCTCTGGTATGTAAAAAAAAAATAACCTTCTAACATCTAACCTAGTTCTAGCATTGCATAACTTAAAATTGACCCCTGGTCCTTCCAATCTAATTAAAATAATTTGTCAATGTGTACACAATCTAGATAAAATCAAAAAACTGCGGATGCTGGAAATCTGCAGAAATTGCACCTTCTGCTTCATGTAGATGTAGTAGTAGACTAAGTTGAGGGAAGTGCAAGTGAAATGCTGCTTCACTTGAAAAGAGTGTTGCGCAGAAGATGCAACACCTGCCCCTTCACTTCCCCTCTCCTCACCGTCCAAGGGCCCAAACACTCCTTTCAAGTGAAGCAGCATTTCACTTGCACTTCCCTCATCTTAGTCTACTGCATTCATTGCTCCCAATGCGGTTTCCTCTACATTGGAGAGACCAAACGCAGACTGGGTGACCGCTTTGCAGAACACCTTCGGTCTGTCCGCAAGCATTACCCAGACCTCCCTATCGCTTGCCATTTCAACACTCCACCCTGCTCTCATGCCCACATGTCCGTCCTTGGCTTGCTGCATTGTTCCAGTGAAGCTCAAGGCAAACTGGAGGAACAGCACCTCATCTTCCGACTAGGCACTTTACAGCCTTCTGGACTGAATATTGAGTTCAACAATTTTAGATCATGAACTCTCTCTTCCATCCCCACCCCCTTTCCGATTTTCCCCCCCCTCCCCTTTTTGTTTTTCCCAATAATTTATATAGATTTTTCTTTTCCCACCTACTTCCATTATTTTTAAGTGTATTTCCATCCATTGTTTTATCTCTATCTTTTAGCCTATTTCGATCCCTTCCCCCCACCCCACCCCCACTAGGGCTATCTGTACCTTGCTCGTCCTGCTTTCTACCCTTAATTAGCACATTCCTTTAGATAATATCACCACCTTCAACACCTCTTTATCCTTTTGTCTGTGACATCTTTTGGTCATCTCCACCTATCACTGGCCCTCTATCCAGCTCTTCTTGTGTCCCCCCCCCGCCACCGCCTTCCTTAAACCAACTTATATTTCACCTCTTTTCTATTTTTACTTAGTTCTGTTGAAGGGTCATTCGGACTCAAAACGTTAACTGTGCTCCTCTCCACAGATGCTGCCAGACCTGCTGAGTTTTTCCAGGTATTTTTATTTTTGTTTTGTACACAACCTAGCTCCTTCATTATTTCAAACACCTCAACCAAATCACACTGAGACTTTGCTGCTTTAAGACTATTAAGTTTTTTGAGCTGATTAGAGTAGGTAAGGTATTCTGAACTGAGAATCAATCTTGTGACCTTCCTCTGAACCTTATCCAAATCCTCAATATCCCATGAAAGATCTGTTTGTATACATAAATCTTTGGACCATGTGCATTTACAGTTGTTACTCTTCCTCATGACACTTGGTTGCACCTTATGTCAATTAATAATGCTGAAGAAATGCTTCCATTAATTTTAATAGGTACCACTATCCATTTTAATGGATTGAGAAATCAGAGCTGTATAATAGGAGATATACAAGGCTTGCAAAATTCAGTACACGCCGTGGGAGATTTACATACATATAGATGTATCTGTATAATCCTGCTGGAAAGTGGATGCGTGACTGGACTTTGAATGTGGCTGAGATGCTCATAGTTAAAAAGCCAGCTGACAAGATATGTAAGGAACAAAAACAGAAACTGCTGGAAAAACTCAGCAGGTCTAGCAGCATCTGTGGAGAGAGAAACAGAGTTAACGTTTCAAGTCCGTCTGACCCTTCTTCAGACCCTTATTCAGAAAAAGGCTCATACAGACTTGAAACATTAACTCTGTTTCTCTCTTCACAGATGCTGCTAGACCTACTGAGTTATTCCAGCATTTTCTGTTTTCGTTTCAGATTTCCAGCATCTGCAGTATTTTGCTTTTATCTTAAGGTATGTAAGGATGTATATGAAAATTGAACACCTGAATGAGATGTTGGAAATCTGCAATCATCTGTAGAACCAGACTACAGATTTGTGATTTACGGTCCTGAAATTGATAATTAACACATGATAAACAAGTTGGAACAATTGGTGGGTTTTGATTGATAAACTAATTTGCTCAGTGAATTAGTTGGATTTTAAAGGTTCCATAGCATTTGAAGAAGAGTACGTGGTTCTCCTAGTGTCTTGGCAAAAGATTCTTGCCTCAGTCTACAGCATCATACACCTACAGTATCAAATAAATCAAGATCATCTGGTCATTCATCTCCTTACTGTTTGCAGGAAATTGCTGTGTACTAATAGGTTGATGTATTTCCTTCCATAACTGTGATTATAATTCAAACCAATTCATTTATATTTTAAAAAAAAAGTCAAGTAGCTAATTTAAATATGGAGGTGACCTAGAGATTAGTAATCATAAAATATAATTTAATGAAATTGGAGAAAAAAATGTTTCCTACAAAACCTAGAGTGTCATATTAGAAAGGGGCAAATTTTAGAAAGTTGAGTATTATTGTTTGGTGGTACAGAACTTGAGTTTTGCTGAAAAAAGAGACATGCTATCAAAGCTTTTTGTCTTGCACTCATCAGGATAGCCAACAAGAAATTACCAACAGTCACAGGAGAATAACAATTTATACTGCATGAGAAGAGAGTGCTGATTGGCTGGCAAATGGACTCTAATAGGTGTAAGTGTTGCCATGGAGAATACTGAAAATCTTGCAAGCACAGGCTGGTTGGGTACGGTCAGTTCTTTACCTGTTGCGAACTCAAAACATAGAGCGGAATCCTCCCAGATTTGTACTAAGTGCGGTAGCGGGCAAGTAAAATGACATTTTACCTTTCCAGCCACAATGCGCCTTTTCACGCTGTATCTTCCCAAGCCTGCTGCATTAGCTATGTATTCCCAGGAAACACGCCGTTTCCATGGTGGGAGGGCTCTCATTTGCCCACCACGCCATCACCTCGCTGCTTCATCACGCCGGGCGCCTTATTTAAAGTGCAGCCAGGCACGCATCTCTCAGTGCTTCCAGCCCACGACTGCTGCCAGAAGACATGGCCCTGAAAGGCAAAAAGACTGCAGCCCCCAGGTTCAATGATACATCCCCCGGGTGCCTTTTGGACACAGTGGAGGCTCGCCGTGATGTCCTCTACCCCCCGCTCTGGCTGCAGGAGGAGCAGCAACATCGCCAATCTGGCTTGGGAGGCGGTGGCAGTGGTGGTCAGTGCCACCTCCCTGCAAAAGAGGACAGCCACCCAGTGCTGCAAGAGGATGAATGATCTCCTCTGTTCCGCCAGGGTGAGACACTTTTCTCGCCACTCTCAACTCGCACACTCAAACCCATCACACATCCAAAGGGTCCTCACTCACTGCCAGTTCAAGGGACATCACCATTCACTTTCTCACACACCTTCATTGCCCTCATCCCGTCCTTGAGGCCACTCACCAACCACACATGCCAGGCATACTTATCATCTGGCCTGGCAGGTGTCCTGCTTACACTCTCTCCACCTCTATATATGCAGGACAAGAGGGAGAAGTCACAGACTAGTGGAGGATTGCTTGAAATCAAGGTCCTCACAGACTTTGAAAACAGAGCCATCCGGCTGGTCAGCGAGGATCTGAACTGTTTCTGTGTTCAGGTTGGCAGTGCTCTACCAAGTGAAAAACCAGCAGTGCAACACCCATCAGACAACCATGCTGTCAGAGATATGACCTGTTTTACAGGCCACTGCCATGCACTAATTATCTCCCCTTGCTTTCGCAGGCACATCGGCCAAGCAGCCGACTGAGTCCACGACCCAGGGCCTCCAATCAAGCCCCAAAGAAACCCCTGAAGAGGAATCCGAAGGCACCCTCCTTGAAGACCCGCCAGAGTGCTCACCCACACCCTCCACCAGCAGAGACACTCACCTTGGTGGGACCTACATTTAGAGTAGCCTCAGGATCACAATCTGATGAGCACATCACATTTTCTGATCCACAGCAGGCGGCGGCAGGAACTTCCCAGGTGTCTGGCACACGGAGGACTGCTGGAGGCCAGAAATTTGCTGAGTCCGAGTCAGATGACAAGCCTCTGGACTCAGTCATATCACAGTTGCTGGAGCTGCAAAGGCAAGCTCGGGAACATCAGGAAGGGATGTCCACCACACTCCTCAGATTGCAAGGCACGATGGAGGAGTCCGTCAACTTTCAGCCTGAGGTGATAGCCCCGGCATGCTAACACACCGAAGTCAACACTGGTAGGATGGCAGCCGCCTTGGAGTACTCGGTCCAGGACATTGCACCTGCGCGTGCTGAACTCCATCGTTGATGCCATAGTTGACCTCCGACAGTGTGCACGCAAGTGGGGTGCTGGGCAGCCTGATCTCACTCCAGCTACCCCTCAAGGAAACAGCCAGGGGCAATTGGGCACCCATAGGGAAAAGGACCAGTAGATGTACCCCCAGGGCCATCCATCCAGGTGACTCTGGGAGTGTCCGGCCCCTCTTCCTATGACCTCAGCAGCTCCAGCTCCACAGGCCAAGGAGGGTGCCACTGCCACACAGCAGGACCCTGAAAGCAGACCGGGGCCCTCCAGGCCTCAAACCCCTAGAGGATGCCCACCAAGGTCATCACAAATAGAGCGTAACAGTCTGCCTCCACCTCCACTGTGGATGCCTGGAAAGCACCAAGACGTAGCGGCAGGGTTAGGAAGGTTAAGAAGATGTCATTGCACAGCCTGGGCACAGGTGTTAATCACTTGTACATAATGTTCACTATTGGCAATAAACTCCCAAGAATGTCTCCCAGCATATGACTCCTTGTTTTGATGAGTGGTGTCCGTGTCACTCAGATGTGAAACCTTTCTGCACAAGATAAAGGCAGGTGTCTCAGCCCAGGACCTCTTCCCTGTGCTTTGTGCAGCTTTGTTTCAGACCAAAGTGATAGCCTGGCATCACACTCCCTGGACACATTACCGACCCCTGCACCATGACGGTGCTTGTTATTGCTGCCAAAATGTCATGGGCTGGCGTCACAGAGTTCTGTAATTCTCTCTATGTGCTCTCAGCACCTTTAAGGTGGGGCTGGCTCCCATCTCTTCAGCATCTGTGACCAGTGACCCTCAAGGGGTCATGTGCTAAAGGCAGACAAAGGATCAGATGCCTTTAAAGTTTCATGGCTGCATCTCTATGATATGATCCTGATCACAGAGCGCAAGCGAGCTGCCCTCAGCCAGACAGGAGTCAGACATTCTCAGAGGCTATGTGAAGATTTATGGAGTGTCCTCTCTGCATGTTGTCATCATCCTCCTGCAATCGAGTGATTATTTGGGCCTCCACTGCTTCTCCATGACAGGAGCATTATCACAGAGGGTATGTGTGCTGCCATAAGCTAGACTGGAGTCAAATGTTCATAGATACAATGTGAGGGTCTATGGTGCCTCCTTACTGCATGTCATCATCGTCCTACAAAACTTTAGCAGCTATGAGAGCCTCCTGAATGCACCTGCCTTGCCTGGCCGTTATCATCGCCTTCGAGGACCTCCTCATCCTCATCACCATTGATGTCCTCCTCATCAGAGGAAATATCCAACTCCTGCATCTTCTCCTCAGCCAGTTCCTGTCCCCAATGCAGCGCCAGGTTGTAAAGGGCGCAGCAGGCAACGCCAGTGCGTGATACCCTCTGTGGACTATATTGCAGGGCTCCACCAGACCAGTCCAGGCACTAGAACCTCATTTTCAGCATCCCGATAGTTTGCTCCACCAAGTTGCAGCATGAGCCCTGTTGTACCTTAATTCTGCTGCAGTCTGAGGCCGTCGCACGGATGTCATCAGCCACGTCCTTTGCGGGTAGCCCTCGTCCCCGAGCGGCCACCCCTGCAGCCTCTGTGGACCCTGGAAGACGTTAGGGATCTATGACCGACTGAGAAAATAAGAGTCATGCACACTCTCTGGAAACCGTGACCAGACTTGCAGAATGCTTTTGTGGTGGTCACACACTAGCTGCACATTCAGTGAATGGAATCCCTTGCGGCTGACATCATTGATTGCATCGGGTAACAGTGAGCTGAGCACCACATGAGTGCAGTCGATGGCACCCTGCATCTGTCGGGAACCCAAGATCTGGGCTAATCCAAGTGCTCTTGCATCCTGGCTCTTCTGGTCCAGGGCGAAATGCACAAAGTTGTGTGCCCTTGCGAAGATGGCATCCATAACCTTCCGGATGCATTTTTTGGGTGGAGGCTTGTGATATCCCACAGAGGTCACCTGTGGGGCCCTGAAAGGAGCTACAGGTGTAGAAATTGAGTGCCGTGGTCACTTTCACGGCCACTGACAGTGGATGCCCTCCATGTGCACGTGGCTCCAAACCCTGCAGCAGCTGGCCGGTTCTCTAGTAATGCACAGTCTTCGGCAACACTGGTCCTCAGTCATCTACGTGCATGAAAGGTGACGTCTATAGACCCTGTGACTAGCTAGGCGCCGACCAGTGATGGTTTGCCGTGGCTCTTCAGCTGCGTGTACAGGGGCCCCAGCCACCCCTCATTCCAGCGGGTGCTGCTCCTCCCTTTGCACAACCAGGCGCCTCAGTTGCGATCTTCTCGTCAGCTTCGCTCTCTGTACGCCATGAAGCATACAGCTAGTTCACCAGGCTCCATGACCTTGATGTACTCTTCCTGCAGGATGAAGGAGAGAGATGTGTGGTTAGCATGGGTGTACTAAGAACCTGATGAAGAGTCATACGGACTCGAAACGTTATCTGTATTCCTCTCCGCAGATGCTATTAGACCTGCTGAGTTTTTCCAGCTATTTTTGTTTTTGTACTAAGAACCTCTCTTGGGTAAGTCTGAAGGCCCCTTAATGCATCCGGAGAGCGCTGGTCACCACTTGGATGGCCAGAGATTAGTGCGCTGCATGGCTGCCCGAAAACCCCCCCACTTCTGCCCCACTCCACCTGACCGATTGGCAGCAGCTTTGTCCATTGGACTGCATGCTGTGCTCTCAGCTCAGGCACAGGCATTCCCCTAACCCCGTGCTGCAAGGCTACACTGTTTGCTTGAACCATAGGGGAGACTGGTCCAAGCCGGGATGATGACATTGTAAGGGCTGTGAGCTCCTCCACTAGTGACTGCTCTATGGCCAGCTTTAGCAAGGAGACTGTACAACGTGCCCAGTCGTTCAACTGTTCTGCAGTCCACTAAAAATCTCATTAGTTTGCAGTCTGTGCCTGAGGGGTGAAAAGCTCTGGAGCACTTGGTGGCGCTTTGATGCCTCTGCATTGCTTGAGTGGTCAGATAAGCTAGAGGCCAGACTCCAATCATAGCAATCTGGCTGTGCCTGAACTGTCTCAGCTGCAGAGGAATGGTCACTTTATACAAGGTGTCCCTTATGAGTGGCTGCTTCCCTTGCACACCCACCCCCACCCTCAAAAAGTTGCCTCAAATGCAGGGCAGCCTTTGTGCCCACCCTCCACCCCTTCCATCCACCCCCCCCCCCCCCCCACCCCCCCGCCCCCCAAACATACCTAACCTTGGAGTCCAACAGGCATCCCTTGCAAGCACTCTGCAATGTTACTGTGCACTCACCTCCGAGTTCCCCTTAAAGTGCCGTCCGCCATGTGCACGCCCTTTATATGCTGTTGTGAAACACGTCGGTGTTTTTACGATAATCGCAATGGTTTCGTGGTCATCATCAGAGTTTTAATTCCAGATTCTTGTTGAATTCAAATTTCATTATTTTCCATGGTAGGATTCAAACCCAAGTCCCCAGAGCATTACAAAAATAAAAATACCTGGAAAAACTCAGCAGGTCTGACAGCATCTGCGGAGAGGAACGCAGTTAACGTTTCGAGTCCGTATGACTCTTCAACAGAACTAAGGAAAAATAGAAAAGAGGTGAAATATAAGCTGGTTTAAGGGGGGGTGGGTCAGGTAGAGCTGGATAGAGGGCCAGTGATAGGTGGAGATAGCCAAACGATGTCATAGACAAAAGGACAAAGAGGTGTTGAAGGTGGTGATATTATCTAAGGAATGTGCTAATAGGTGACATTAAGGGTAGAAAGCAGGACGAACAAGATACAAGCTATCTGTACCTTGCTCGTCCTGCTTTCTACTCTTAATGTCACCTATTATCACATTCCTTAGATAAAATCACCACCTTCAACACCTCTTTGTCCTTTTGTCTATGACATCGTTTGGCTATCTCCACTTATCACTGGCCCTCTATCCAGCTCTACCTGACCCACCCCCCCCCTTAAACCAGCTTATATTTCACCTCTTTTCTATTTTTCCTTAGTTCTGTTGAAGAGTCATACGGACTCGAAACGTTAACTTGTATTCCTCTCCGCAGATGCTGTCAGACCTGCTGAGTTTTTCCAGGTACTTTTATTTTTGTTTTGGGTTTCCAGCATCCGCAGTTTTTTGCTTTTATCCCCAGAGCATTACCCTTGTTCTCTGGAATACTAGTCCAGTGACATTACCACTATGCCACTGCCTCCCCGCTAAACTAAACAAAACACTTAGGGAATAGTTATTCCCTGGTTCATTATCCATAGCAATGCCTTGACCAATCAGTGTCAACCTGCCTGGTTTGACTTTGAACAAAGCTGGGCAGTTAACTGTTCTATGCTGCATTCTCCATGACAAATACCTCCACCAATCAGAGTCCACTTGCCAACCAGTCAGCACTCTCTTCTCATGTCGTATAAATTGTTCTTCCGCTGTTACTATTGGTAATTTCTTGTGAGCTAACCTGATAAGTGCAAGACGAAAAGATTTGAAAGTTGAGTAAGCTAATTGAAGTGAGTTGGAAAGAGAAATTGGCACGTAGGACTGTAGATCAACAATGGGTTACTTTTTTTAAAGATTGGTTGCAGTGGCGCATAATAAACATAAGCCATTTAAAAAAATATCAGGATGCCATGGATAAATAAAAAGATTCAAAATAAACTAAACTTGGAAGTGGGAATATGGGGCCTTTAGATATCACTATAAGAGAAAGGGATGATGGAAAATAAGAAATATGCTTAAGAGAGGGATAAGGAATGCAAAGAGTGAGTATTAGGAGGATATTTGAAATACTAAAAAAGACAGTAAAATACTTTACAAATATATCAGTAGAAGAAGAATTATTAAATGTGATTGGGAGTCATGAACGAGTGGTGGTGTATTAAAGAATGCACAGAAATTGGTGGTGATACTCAGCAAGTACTTTGTGGCAGTGTTTATGAAGGAGAGGCATTTTGCAAGTACTTTGTGGCAGTGTTTATGAAAGAGAGGCATTTTAGGGAAGATTTTTAACAATTTTAGATATAACAATGAAATATTGAAAATAACAAAAAAAATTATTGGAGAAGTTAGTTAACCTAACAGAGAACTAAATGCCTGGAAACATCCAAGTATCCTAAGGGAAATGGGGGAAGAAATAGAGCAGACCCTAGAAATTATATTTCAAGGTTTTATATTGAGTCATGTGTTCTGGACAACTGGAGAGTAACCAGTATAATACACATTTTCAAAAAGGGAGAGCTAATTACAGGTCAGTTAGTTTAGCATCTAGGAAAGGCAAAATTTTGACATTTTTAATTAAAAATCAAATGAGCATATATGTAGATAAAGAGAAAATAACTCAAAACAGCCAAGACAAATTTCAGAATGGAAGATTATGCTTGACAAATCTGAGAGAAATATTTTGAAGAAGTGACAGATCAAGTAGGAGGAGGAAATGCAGTAGATATTGTGTGCATGGACCTTCAGAAAGCTTTTGACAAAGTACCATACAGGAGATATTAGAAGGTTAAGGGCCATGGAGTTGGAGAATGGTAGCAAGTTGGATTAAAATCTTGGGCAGAAAATGGAGTGAAACAGTTGAGGAAATTATCTAAGAGTGCTGAGAAGTTAGTGGTGGTGTCGCACAGGAGTCTGTTGTCTGACCACTTTTGTTCATGGTATACATCAATAATTTGGGTACAAGGTTGCCAAATCTGGTTTGGTGTATTCCTGGAGATTCATTCTTCTGATATTTGATCATATGGCATTCAATCTCATGGTACAGTTTATGTGATGCTTAATCATGACATTTGATCATGTGATTTTGCTCACTGTTTGCAAATGTAACTGCATTTACCTTGGTGAGTGTCTTAGTATTGTCACACTCCATGTAAGATATTTAACTTTGTTTCAGTGAGATGAATCACAATTTATAAATAAAAAAGATGAGTATAGGATGATTTAATATTAAGTGTGGCAGAATGTGACTAGCAGTGAGCCCCAAGGAGCTGAACTGGGCCATCAGCTTTTCACAATGTTTATCACTGATTTAGAAGATAGAATAGAAAATCTTATATCCAAGTTTTCAAACTGCACAAAGTTAGGTGGCCTAATAACTAGTTTAACAAAAACAGAAAATGCTGGAAACTCTGAAATCGGGCAGCACCTGAGGGGATACCTTTTCTCAGAACTGAAAAAAGTTGGAGATGTAACAATTTTTAAGCAAGTAAGATGACGGAAAAAGGGGAGGGGAGGTAAGAACAAAAGGGAACATCTCTGATGAGGTGGAACGCACTAGTGATGAAGGGACAAACTCTTTCGAGTTATCAACAGTCACAGATTGCAACTCTTTCGAGTACAATCACAGTTCTTGGTTTCCGGGAGTGGGACATGAACCCACAACCCTCTGGTTCAAAGGCGAGGGTGCTATGAACTGAGCCACAGCTGAATAAAGGCATGGTAATTGGCCAATTTAAAAAAAAACCAAAATTACTGGCACCTGCTGTCCAAAAAGTGGGAGCAGTAGTTACAATCTGAAACCGTTGAACTTGATGTTGAGTCTGGAGGCTGTAAAGTGCCTGATAGAAAGATGAGGTGCTGTTCCTCAAGTTTCTATTGAGCTTTGTTGGAACAATGTCAGAGTCTGAGAACAGATCGGTCAGACCAGGAGTGAAATGGAGAATTAAAATGGCAAGGGTCCGGAAGGTCGGGGTCACACTTATAGATTGAATGGAGGTGTTCAGCAAAGTGATCACCTAATCTATGGTCTCCCCAATACAGAGGAGATTGCATCATTGCCAGCGAATATAATATAACACTGCATGCTGTGTTCCCTCCCTGATACAAGGGTAAAAGACATCCCTGAGAGGCTGCAAAGCATTTTGAGGTGTAAGGGGAGCAGCCAGAAGTCGTCATCCATGTGAACCAATGATATAGGAAGAAAAAAAAAGATTCCAGTCAGAGTGTTTCAGGAGCTAGAGAGAAAACAGAACCTCAAATATAGTAATTTCTGGATAAACCTCAGTGCCATGCGCTAATGAGTATTGAAACATTGGTAAAGCAGGTTAACACGTGGGACATTGGGACCAGTTCGGGGACAGGAGGGGCTGTTGAAAATGAATGGGTTGCACCTCAACAGTCTGAGACAAGTGTCCTAGTCGGGAGATTAGCTAGTATTGTGGTGGAAGATTAACTAATTTGGCAGTGGGGGGTAGCAACAGGATGAACATTTGGGAGGAGAAATTTGGTTCTGAGGACTGGGAGACACGAATAGGACTAGAATGAAAAGCTGTTCATAAGAAGCATAAATGCACTTGAAAAGTGTTTCCAACCCAACGAGGAAGACGGCAGTGCTAGGTTTTGTTCTGGGGAATGAGGTAGGGCAAGGGGAGCATTCTTCAGACAGGCAGCATTTGGAGAACAGTAATCATAATACCAGTTTTAGAATATTTATGGAAAATGACAAGGAGCAGTTAAGTGTAAAAATGCTTAGCTGGAGGAGAGATCGTTTCATTGAGTTGTAAAGGAATCTGGCCCAGGTGGATCGGAATCAAAATTGGTAGGCAAACAGTAATTGAACAATGTGAGGCCTTCAAAGAGTAGTTTGATGTAGACGTATTTGCATGAGGGGAAAAGAAAGTGTATCCAAAGCTAGAGATCCTTGGATGACAAAAGGTATAGAAATTAAACTTAAACAGAAAAAGGACATATGCCAAATATAAAGTTCATAATACAGTAGAGAACTAAAATTACTACAGAAAGTATTGAGATCTAAAGAAAGAGAATAAGAGGGGCAAAGAGAGAGTATGAGAATAGATTAGCAGCTAGCATAAAAGCGACCTAAAAGTCTTTCCTAAACACAAATAGTGAAACGGTAGAGTAAAGGCTGGGCTGATGAGGGACCGAAAGGGGATCTTCATGTGGCAGTACTTAATGAGTATTTGCATCTATCGACTTGAGAGAAGAAGTGGATGCCAATGTTATAGTAAAGGAGGAAGTAGTAGCGATATTGAATAGGATAAAAATAAAGAGAACATGCCCAAAAGGTTGGTAGTATTCAAAGTAGTAAGATCACCTGGTCTGGGTGGGATGCATCCTACTTTACTGAGGGAAGTGAAGGTAGAAATTGTAAAGGTTCTGGCCGCAATCTTCCAATACTCTTTAGATATGGGAGTGGTGCCAGAGGACTGGGGAATCCAGATGTTCTACACCCTTGATCAAACCATCAAAGAGGCATAAACCTGGCAACCACAACCCAGTCAGCTTAATGTCTGTGATGGGGAAGCTTTTAGAGACAATAATCGGGGGCAAAATTAATTGTCACTTAGAAAAGCATGGGCTAATTAATTAAACTCAGCATGGATTTGTTAAAGAGAAATTGGGCAGAATTTTGCCCTTGATGGGCAGACGGGCCTGACCGACTAGGCGGCGGGCGGGCAGCTGATTGCCACCGCTGAAATGGGCCACGCCGCCATTTTGCGTGGGCGGGCCAATTAAGGCCCGCCCGGCGGGTTAGCGACTCGCGTGTAGAACGGGTAAATAGTCACGGAGGCGAGTGTGCTCAGACCGCCGGTTCCAATGGGGAACCAGCAGTCTGGATAAAGAGTGGCTAGGCAGCCTCGTTGAGTGCACCATGGCCACTTACAGAGAGAGACAGGCTGCTCTCAGAGGACAGGAGCAGGAGGAGGGGGCAGGCTGCAGGAGAGGCCAGCAGAGGGCCAGTGTGCCCCTCGCTTCTCAGATGCATGCCTTGCTGTCCTCCTCCAAGAGGTGTCCAGCCGTCCGGATATTTTGTATCCGGAGGATGGGAGGAGGAGGGCCCCTCATGTCACCAGGCAGGCGTGGGAGGAGGTGGGTGATGCAGTAAGCGCCCATGATGATGTGCGGCGCACAGGAACACAGTGCCGCAAACGATTCAATAATTTGCTGCGCTCTGGAAGGGTGAGTACCATGTCGCCCTTGGCCATTTGACCCAGCAGGTAGCCTTGGCCTTTGAGCCCCCCCCACGTCTTAGTGTCATTACTGCATTGGGCATTTGGCACACGCTGGGTGGGCAAACAGATAGTGACCATGCTTACATCAGCCTTAGTGGCTGAGGAGAAGATGGGTTCTCCCCGCAGTATATGTTGGTGTTTGTCGCATTTGAGTAGTCTGGGGGAACCTGCAAGGGAGGCAACTAGACACATACTCAGAACTCCAACACATGTCATATTGATGGTGGTGAGATGGTGGAAGGGGAGCCTCAAGGTGTCATGGCCAAGAGCCATCTGCTGGCCTCGGCGCTGCACCTAGTTGCGCCTCCTTGCTATGGGCATGAAGATCCATGTGTTATTCAAAGTGATGGACGCCGAATGTATCCAAGGTGGCCGTTGGGGGAGGGAGTTGGGAGCAGCCGTACCATCTTCTGGTGACTGATCGCCAATAGTGTGGACAGGAGCTGCTGGAGGCCTCAGATGGGCCACTGTGGTTGGGGTGCGGCATGCGCATGCAGAGTACATGAGCGATCAGCCCCAATAAATACTCTTCTCTGTTCCGCAGGCAAAAACTGAGCACAATCTAAGGGAGCGCCAGAGGACTGGTGGTGGGCACGCCCTGCTCCAGCGCCTCACCACCTTCGAGGAGCAGGCCATGGAGCTGGGGAGGAGGCGGGTGACCAGGGCAGCCGGGGGTGGTGAGGCTGGGGTCCGGCAGGCAGGTATTTGAGGTCCACAGTCCCATCCACTCTGTCTGCCCACCATCCAAACCACTGGTGGTTGCTGCAATCGTTATTGCTGCATCACTGCTCATTCACAGACTGAGACACTCTGACGTGTGGGTCATACACGAAGGTCCCTCGTCCCCTTGAGGATGCGCGTCTTCAGCACCTTCCAAAGTCGCCTTATCCCATTTGTGACCACTATCCCCATGGCCTAACATGACATTGCATCGCTGCTGCACATGCAAAAATGTTTTGCATCTTAGGGGACTTGGTACCTCCACCACCCTTTCAGCCAGTGCGCCCCACATTACTCTGTCCAAAAGGTCCTCAGCACCCCACCTGTCAACCTCATAGCACTCAACTTAAATAAATGCCACCATGTTACTCATCCCTGCGCCAAGGGGAAATGTTGCCTTCTGCCCACCCATTCTATGCCCCTCCTAATGGTATGAAGGTCAATAATGTGACCTGTCAATCTCCTGTGCTCCACGGCAAATGTCGCAAGTGTTTGCAATGTTTCCTTATCACCGCAACTCTCCAGGCCAGCATGCATCCAGGCCAGGAACCTCTGCACTTTCCCCACTCCAATGGCACATAACATTCCATGTGGCATTCCTTAGGCCACCTGACCAGCCTGTCTGTATGCACGTCTAATGTTTGGGCCTCCTCTTGACTCTTTTCCACCCCACCAATGTTCGTCTCCTTAGGGTCTTGAAGGGTGAGCGACTTATGAGGCTGGGGGGGGTGGAAAGGGATGAAAGGTTTAACTGACTGCACGCTAACTGATGCACTGTCCTTGTTTTTAATTTCAGCATCACCACCATATGGCCGCGCCCAATGACACCGGAGCCCCCCCTCCACACCTGAGGGCTAAGACGTGCAACTTGCGGCACATCATTTCAGCCAGCCAGGCACCAGCGCAGACACAAACACTTCGGTGGGGAATTTAATATCGGCTAGTATCCCGGGTCACAGTGGAGATGGCACTTTACAATCGTTGGAGGAGATGGCAGGGACAGAGTGTGCCAATGGCGCCAGCATCCGGAGGGCTGCAGGGGACCAGGCACATGCTGAACCTGGCACTGATGATGTGCCTCTGGAGCTGTCACCAATGCAGCAGCTGCAGGACAAGCGGCAGGAATCATATTTACATCTGGCAGGGTTGCATGAGGGTATGCTTCAGTTGGTCTCTGCGGTGGAGGAATCCAGGCAGAGTGTAAGTGAAGGCATGAACCTCAGGACAGAGCTTCACGCTTCCTCCACTGAAAGATTAGCGACTCTCATGGAGAGGGGCTTTGATCGGATGGAGACCCTTCTGGTTGGGTTACGCTCTGACCTGCAAACCCTCACAGCGGTAATGGCCACGGGTGGTCATTCCCCATGTGGGAGATGTGACCTCACGTCGGTGCAGCAGCTGCCTGTCGTCGCTGTGAGCTCCTCTCAGGATGCTCCGGATGAGGGCAGCAGCTCCTCCGCCCCTCTGCCAGTCAATGTTGCATCTGTTGAGGCTGCGACAACTGGGGAGGTGCCAGTTCTGGAACTGGCCACTCCCTCCCAGGTGGGGCCATCACAGGCTCCACGGGCCAGAGGACGCCCGCCAAGGTCATCGAGGCCAGCAGGACAGCAGAGTCAGCAGGCTGTCTCACAAGCCACTCCGAGCGATGGGGCAGCACCTAGACATTGCAGCCGCAAACGAAAGCATAAGGTACGTTAGGCATTCCATGGGTATGTCACTGGTGATTTTTTGTGTTGGCCTTAGATTAGGGAACAAATAATTATGTTTGTCATAGAGATATTTCTGTTTTATGTTGGACAGAATAAAGTCCACTTTTCTGACCATGGCTGAGGGTGTTTCCTTTGTGCTGCATTTGTATGTTTCACAGACATCTCATGAGTGTTTGAGTGGACATTGATGTTCCTGTACTAAGCCCTTAGTTGCAGCTGATGAGGTGGAAGATGTAGCACCTAAGTGCCACGTGTGGAAGCACCAGGCAATGCTGGTCCTGCTGATCGATGTGTATGGAGCTAGCTGAAGGTTCTTTGGATTAAATTGTCCCGGGTGTCCCTGCCTCCTTGGTGTAGTAGCAGGTCGGTGTGCTGCCCCTCATCATCACCCTGTGCTTCCTTATGCTCTGAGCCACTGCTGGATTTATCATGTGCAGCCTCATCCAGTGCATCAAGGTCTTCATTGTCAACTGCATCCCCCCTTTCCAGCGCAAGATTGTGCAGAGCGCAGCATGCTACCACTATCTGAGAGACGTGATCTTGGGGCTACTGGAGTGCACCCCCAGGGCAGTCCAGGCAACGGAAGCACATCTTGAGAAGACTGATAGCTCTCTCCACCACAGCCCTTGTGGTGCCGTGGCTCTTATTGAAGCGCTCCTCAGCTTCTGTTCTTGGATGGTGGAGAGGCATCATGAGCCATCTGAGGGGATAGCCCTTGTCACCCAGCAGCCAACCATTCAGCCGAGCCGGAGCACTGAAGAGCCCCGGCACCTGGGAGTATCTGAGGATGTAGGCGTCGTGGGAGCTGCCTGGATAACTTGCACAGACTTGTAGAATCTGCATCCTGTGATCACACACTATCTGCACGTTCATGGAGTGGAAGCCATGTTGACGAAGGCACCGGGCTCACCTGGTGCCTTGATGGCCACATGTGTACAGTCTATTGCACCCTGGACACGGGGGAAGCCAGCAATGGCCGCGAAGCCTCTGGTTCGCTGTGCCTGACTTGCCTGGTCGCAGTGGTAGTTGATGAAGGTCAATACCCGTCTGAACAGAGCGTCTGTAACCTGCTTGACACAAGGGTGGACAGCTGATTGGGAGACACCGCAAAGATCACCCACCGAGCCCTGGAAGGAGCCAGAGGCATAGAAGTGGAGGGCAACTGTGAGCTTCAGAGCCGTTGGCATGGGGTGTCCACCCACACAGTTAGGGGAGATCTCAGGGCCAATCATCTGACAGATATAGTTGACTGCCTCCCTTGAGAGTTGGAGCCTCCTTCGGCACTGCACCTCAGTCATATTGAGGTAGCTGCTTCGCTGCCTGTCTACTCTGGCAGCAGGATAGTGGCGTGTTCTGCGGCCCCTTCCACCTTGGACAAACTCTTGGCCCAGTGCCCCTTGTGCCTGCGCCTGGCCTCCCAAAGGTGGCTCCCCTGGAGGCTGATTGCCCACTCCTGGCCTCCTCCTTATTCTATCCCTCCCTTCCTCCTCAGAGGAGCTGCCTCCAGTGGAGCTGTCAGAACCCATACCCAGGCTAAATGGAGGCCTCCGGAAAGCTGCAGGCCCGATAAAGATAACTGTCTGCTGACTGGTTTCAAAGAACACAAAAAGCTCTTGGAAATCGATGTGAACTGCTAACAATCACACAGGCAAGTTTAAAACACTATCTGCATTAAATACTTCATGAAAAACATGAACAACCCCTCTGAGTCCACGTATCCCGCCAGTGCATGAGTTTTAATTAAAAAATCGCCTGCCCGTTGGGCCTGTGCGCCAAGCCAAAGTTCGCACGGGCCCCTCAAAATTGTCGAAGATTGGCAAGTTAAGGGCCTTAACGAGGCCTTTAATTAATGGTGGGTGCATGTCCTGCTGCATAGCGTGCCCGCCGACCTAAATATCGTGATGCCGCACGCTGACGACAGCCAGAAAATTCTGCCCTTTGTGTTTATCAAATTTGATTGAATTTGTTGATGAAATAATGGAAAAAGATGTTGGTGGTAGTGTAGTTGATTGATCTGTAAATGAACTTTTCACAGGCATTTTAACAAAACTGGAGTCAATGGGAATCGGGGAAAACCTCTCCACTGGTTGAAGTCATACCTAACGCAAAGGAAGATGGTTGTGGCTTTTGGAAGTCAATCATCTCAGTCCCAGGGCATCACTGCAGAAGTCCCTAGCGTCCTAGGCTTAACCATTTCAGCTGCTTCATCAATGATCTTCCCTCCATCATTAGGTCAAAAATGGGGATGTTTGCTGATGATTGCACAATGTGTTCAGCACCATTCGTGACTCCTCAGATACCGAAGCAGTCCATGTCCATATGCAGCAAGACCTGGACAACATTCAGACTTGAGCTGTTAAGTGGCAAGTTACATTCGCGCCACTCAAGTGCCAGGCAATGTCAATCTCCAACAAGAAAGAATCCAACATTTCCTTAACATTCAATCTGTTTTCATTCTCTGTTCCCTCACCACCAACTCCATCACACTCCATGGTCATTATCTGAGGCTGAACCAGCTGTTTGTAACTTGCATTTTATTTGATCATGAGATGCACTTTGAACCACATATCCTGTCTGTTATCAAGACTACTTCCACCCCAGTAACATCGCCTGTCTCTGTGCTCGCCTCAGCTCATCAGCTGCTAAATCCCTCAACCAAGCCTTTTTGCCTCTGGACTTGACTATTCGAATGTCCTCCAGGCTAGCCTCCCATTCTTTCACCCTCTATCAACTTGAACTAATTTACTGCTCAGCTAACCATACTCAGAGTCACGCCAAGTCCTATTCATCCATCACCCCTGTGCTCACTGGCTACTTTGGCTCCCAATCCGTCAATGCTTCAATTTTTAAAATTCTCATCCTTGTTCTCAAATCAGTCCATGACCATGCCCCTTTTTATCTCTAATCTTTTCCAGCCCCACAACCCTCAGGGATCTCTGCACTCCTCGAATTCTGGGCTCTTGAACATTCTTGACATTAATTGCTCTACCATTGTCAGCCATACCTTAAGCTCCCAGGGTCCTGTGCTGTGAAATTTCCTCCTTAAGCCATTTCACCTCTTTACCTCTCCTCCCTTGAGATGCTTCTTAAAACCTACCTCTAAGTGCTTGACCTAATATCTCCTCATGTGACTTGGTGTCAAATTTTGCTTGATAATACTCCTGTGGAAGTGTCTTGGGATGTTTCACTACTATATAAGTGCTATATAAACACAGATTGTTTTTGTTGTTGAGAATCATTAATCCTTCGTGGGACTGACTTCATAGAGACTCCCAATAATATATACATTTTAAATTTGCAGAAACTTGCCTTTATGGTGTCCCTAGGCCTGGTTACTACAGAACACTTGGAAGGTAAGTCATTGCAATTCATGAAACATTAATTTAAAAAAAAGGACAATTCTTTATGTCTTGGCTTCTCTTCTGCAGCAGGCACCATCTTTCATCCCAGAAGTGTTAGCTAACTTGTTTCCATGTGTGTTTTCTGTGAATCCTGTTGCAGCTGGCAGAAGTTCTGCAAGAACAGTGTGGATAGGCTGTTTCCAATTTTTGTGTAAAAAGAAGCTTAAAAGTCTTTATAAACATATGTAAAGTAAAAAGATAGTTAAAGGAATGCTTGAGCCTGTTGGAGACGAAAAAGGAAATTCTCTTGTGGAAGCAGAGGTCATGACTGCAGTACTGACTGTGTACTTTGCTTTTGTGAAGACAGATGCAGAGGATGATGTTAGTGTTGGAGCTGAGATATAGGATAGAATAAAAATAAATAGGTGGTGCTAAATAGATTGGCATCACTCAAAGTTAACAAGTCACTCTGTCCAGATGGGATGCAGCCTAGGTTATTGAGGAAAACTAAGGTGGACATAGCAGAAGCTCTGATCACAATCTTTCAATCTTTCTTGGATATGGGAGTGATGGCCAGAGGACTGGGGGATTGGAAATGTTACACCCCTTGTTCAAAAAAAAGTGGAGAGGGATAAGCCAATCAGACTAACAGCTTCTCAAGGGATGGGCAATAAATGCTGGCCCAGCCAGCGATGCCCACATCCCATGAATGAATTTTTTAAAAACTGTGGTGAGAACATTACTAGAGATTCCTCTTCTTTAGGCTTAAGGAGCAGAAGCTGTCATCACAGTTTTAATGTCAACTTCCCTTACCAGTCAGTTGCCCTTTTGGAGAGCATATGTTACTCTAGGATATCGCCCTCAAACTTGAGACAGAGGCATGATGTTATCATGTGCTCCATGGTTTGGTCAAGGTTTCCGCAGTCGAGACCAGGTGATGGTTTAGTGGTAATGCCGCTGGACTAATATTGCAGAGACCCAGGCTAAAATTGGGGACACAGGTTAAAATCCCATCACAGCAGCTAGTGCAATTTAAATTCAATTAATTAATAAATCTGGAATTGAAAGCTAGTCTCATTCCATGAATCTATTATCAATTGTTGTAAAAGCCCATCTGGTTCACTAATGCCTTTTAGGGAAGGAAATCTGCCATCCTTACCTGATCTGGCCTACATGTGACTAGACACACAACAATGTAGTTGACTCTTAACTGTCCTCTAAGCTGGCCAAGCAAGCCACTCAGTTCAAGGGCAATTAGGGATGGGCAACAAATGCTGGCCTTGCTAACGATGTCCACACCCCATAAAACAATACAAAAATGATAGATTTACTCAGAAAATAGACACATATGGTATGAAACAGACAGTGATGAGTATGTAATTGGCTAAGGAGTAGAAAGCAGAGATTAGTGGCGAATGGATCTTTTTCTGACTGGAGAGAAGTATGCAGTGGGGTCTCTCAGGCGTTTGTTGGGATCGCTGCTTTTCTTGTTTTTTGTAAATCACCTGGACTTGGCTAAGGGACTACAATTTCAAAATTTGTAAATGATTTAAAACTCAGCAACGTATTAAGTAGTAAGTAGAACGGTAGCAGACTTTAGGAAGACTTAAACAGATTGGTGAAATGAGCAGACACATGGCAGGTGCAATTTAATACAGATAAGTATGAAGTGATGCACATGGGAGGAACAACAGAGAGAGGTGGCATGATCTAAATAGTACTATTTTGAGGGGATATTTTTGAGCAGAGATACTTTGGGATACATATTCACAAACCTTTGAAGGCGACAGGCAAGTTAATTAGGCAGTTAAAGCATATAGGAAACTCGGCTTTAAATAGGGACATTGAATACATATACAAATCAGAGCATAGGTCTGAGCTGGAGCATTCTATACTATCCTTGGCAGTACAGGTAGAAAGGATGTCTTGGCAAGGGTACGGAGGATGTTTATCTGGATGAAGTCAGGGACTTCAGTAATGTGGAGAGTTTGGAGAAACTGATATTGTTCTCCAGAGAAGGTTGAGGGGAGACCTAATAAAACTATGAGAGGTTTTGATAGAGCAAGTGCTGAAAAACTGTTTCTTCTGGCATGTGGATTGGCAACAATGTTATAAATTTAAAATAATTAGCAAAGGAACAAGAGAGGAAAATGAATTTTTTTTTCAATATAGGTGTTGTTGAGATCTGGAACTCTGAAAGGTTTTTGGAATCCGATTCCATAGGACTTATCAAAAAGGAATTGGATATTTACTTAAAGAGGACCAATTTACAGGGTTATGGGAAAATTCAAAGAGCTGACACAGGCAGGATATGCTGAATGGCCCTTTTCTGTGCCGTAGGATTCTACAATTCTAACTATCTGATTACGAATCACAACAACCTAACACTAGAGCTATTTATGGGCGACCTTTATAACAGGACAGTAATTCCTAATATGATTAGACACTTCCTAGTGTAAAATGAAATGTTTGCTTCTTAACAAAATGATTCCATCTCTACCTCTTGAGGAGAATTTGCTGATACAAACCCATTAAATTGTTATGTCTCCCCAAGGCAAGTACAACTTGAGAATGATCTGTAAACATCATACTCATCTCAATTTATGCTTTTAAGCCAGAAGTATAGCTTACTATGCAAGTGCATTTTTATCAAAAATCATTACAGCTATGTGAGGAATGCATAAAATGTGAGTGCGACAGTTGACTGCACTCTTGCATTTTTCTGATCTGCAGAGCTGTTTTTATTGAGTTATCTCTATTGTCTAGTTTGCTAATCCATTTTTCTGAGGAGTGAGGATCATAAATTGAACCAGTTAAGGATCCTATTCGAGATGTGTTTGTTACAGGAGCCAATGGGCTGTAACTTCCAGTGCAGTGCCAATTGAGTCAGATTGTCATTGCGCTCATAGTTACTAACCTGGAAATCCAGCTGCTGCTATCTTGCCAAGCCTTCCAACTCAGGCAGGGCAAGATCTACATAACACAGCAGGTTTCCATGGCTGTCCAGGGCCCCAGCATCTGAGAGAAGGAGGACATGGCCCCTTATCTGCGGTACAAGCTGCCGTAAAGCAGTAGGCTTAAAAGGTCCAGCCACATGGAAGCCTGGGAGAAGGTAAGTTAATAAGATAAGTGGATAGGATGGGTTGGGGGGGTGGTGTTGGTGGCCAGTCTGGGGTTGGGAGCAGTGGGGGCAGCAGTCGGGTGAGTGGGCAGGGTAGCCTGTGGATGGGAGAGGCAGTTGTGGGGTGGGGAGGTCCGTCAGGGAGGGTGGTAGTTGGGGGATGGGCAGCACAGTTGGGGGGTGGGTAGTGCAGTCGGGGTGTGGGGAGTGCAGTTGACAGGGGGGATAGTTGGGGGAGGGCAGTTGGGGGTTAGTGGTATAGTCAGGGAGTGGGGAGGGCATTTGGGAGCGGGGGTGCTGCCGGAGGCGATGGGTCTGCAGTCAGGGTGAGAAGGGCAGTCGGGTGGTGTGGGTGTAGTCAGGAGTTAGGGAGGGGGTTGGGGCTGTAGTTAGGGGTATGGGGTGCATTCGTGGTTGCGGAGGGCAGTCAGGGGGTGGGGTGTAGTCGGTAGGTCCTGTGGAGCATCAGGAGGCCCTATGGGCAGCCAGGGTGGGTAGTCGGGAGGCTCACGTGGGTGTTCAGGGTGTGCAGATTTTGGTGGGGTGCGGGTGACTGTTGGGGGTGGGAGTAGTCAGGTCATCCAGTGGGGGGCTGGGATGGGGGAGGGTGGTATTTGGAGGAATCCCGTTCGGGGGCGGGATGGGGTCAGTGCTATAGTTGTTCAGGAGCTAGAAGTAGTTTTAGTTCTTCTTTATCTGGATAATTATTACTGTAACACAGTTGGACCATCAGAAGTTTGCAATTTAAATCACATTATCTGATGGGTCCTAGTGAAGGGCAATTGCCCATCGGAAGTTCGAACTTCCCAGGCAATTGCTATGCCATCCTTACCTGGGAGCATCCAGGACAGGGGGGTGGTGGTGGGGGTTGCAGTTCCCCAGCACATCTTTGGGATACCCCTAGTTAACACTGCCCCGGAGCTTGGAAGTTACAGGCCAGTGTTTTTATTTTGCCAGATTATTAGCTTTTGAGAATAATCAAAATCTTTGATTTGCTTTTTATATAGTCAGCATGGTATGAAAATTATAATACTGTAAATTGATTATTAGTGGTGACATGGTTAAAAAAAAGGGTTTTATTTATCACACTGTCACAGCTAATGTTAATGAGCAGCACTAAAGGAAATTTGAGAACATATATGTTTAAAACATATTTCTCTTAGTTCATCAGTTTTTGTTGAAAACAAAACCTTTGGAATTTCTTTGATTATAACAGATATGTTCTCATGGTTGCAGAAATCCAAAGCAGACGCCAGGAAAGAAAGAGAAGAAGTACAGCCAATCCAACATATAGTGGATTGTTTGAGCCAGAGGTAAATGATTACTCTGTGTGTTTGGATAATATGATGCTTTTTTGAGCCAGTTAAATGCCATTTGCCAAACACTGGCTCAGTCCTCCATGTTGTCAAGATCCGCTTAGAATTGTTTATTCTTCTCTACAGTCCTAACACACGCACTGAGTATGTGCAAAGGACACAAATGATAAGCTAATGCCATTTTCCATAAACTACTACATCGATTATCACTCTATGAACCACTAACTGAAGTGAAGTAAAATAAAGTCTAAGAATTTCTACAAAGGTTCTAGCTATATTTGAATGTTATGTTTCCTTAAGTTGCAAGATATCAGGTTAAAAGTTTTGCCATTTTAACAGTGGTTGAAATGCTGTTCATTCATTGTTAGGTGGCACTGTCCTTTGATTTTTTTTTAAAGTGTAGATAGTTAAACACATTATAGATGTCAAATATAATTTCAGAGTTGAATTGTTGTTTTATTTTGCATTTGGTATTTACTAGTAGAGATCAAGCACCAATAATGTTAAATCCTGGTATAGGATTTAGTTATCAACAAAGGAATTCCTGGATCAAACATCCAGTGAATTTGCATTGAAGCTCTACCAATGAGTCATTTTAATCATATTGGTCTGGTACCAGTAATATTTGCATCGGCAAGAAACTATTAGCTGATTACTTCTTTTCTGAAAAATTAGCAGTGGAAGTGAAACTCTTGCTCATACGTTAATTGCAAATAAATGTCCAGTCTTAACCTCGGGTTTCTTTAGTCATAATTGTCATGAGAGACAGAATGAAAGTCTGTGACATTTGTGAAAAATACTTCTGTTGGTCAGTGCATGAAAATGCATCATGCAGTACCACTTACTGAAGCTTGGTTGTGCAGGAACTATATTCAATACTTCAAATTGCGAATAGTAATCTATCAGAGCTCTAGAAGAGCTGGTAAAGTCAATGAGCAGGATGCATGGTCTCGCTGCTATCATTCTTGACGTTAATTAATAAATTGTAAAAACTATTTTCAAGTATAATCTCTCCAGCCACTCTTGATTATTATATAATCAGTTTTCTATGTCTCTCATTTCATTATCTCTGGAAAAAAATTCCCATGCACACCAAAGGAATTCATGAAGGGCCTGAAAAATCTTTTTTCAAAATCCTTTGAGTACTCATTTTGACTCTCCACATACTCTGATGTACACCCCGAGGGGTTAAGGCTACTGAAGGAAGTATTTAGCCGAATGTATCGGTTGGTGCAGGCTCTTGCTAGAGCAATCCAAAAATAATCTTATTACCCCGCTCATTCCTTATGGGCTCTTATCCAATTTTCCCTTTAAACAGTGCATTAGTATCTGACTGAACCACTCATTGTGGACATTCCATACTCTAATAACCACTTGACATAAGGAATTTTCTCCTAACCGCTTCACTTTTAAAAAAAATAAAATAAAATTTAACATCACATGGAAATGGGTGTGATAGGCTTGTGTCTGACCTTTCATCTCATGCACTTGGGTTAAAGTACAGTGAGATGGGCAAAAAGGGAAACAGCCTGTTGAAGGCAAAAAGGACAGAGAAATGTAAACGTGCAGCATTCATTTAAAGATCGAGACAACTGCCTTAACATGACACAATTTTGTTTCTTTTTGTCTGCGAGCAATGCCACAGGAAACTAACTAGTTAAATTGGTTAAAAGAAATTGACCACATTTGAGATGCAGGTATTTTATAAGAAACATTTCGTAATAATGTTTAGATGTTTTTCAAGTGCCCCCTTTTACCTAATAGTTATATAAACTACTTTTTCTTTTCCCTTTAATCCCGAACAAGTGACTGGTTCCTCCAACTGAACATTGGGAAATTTGAAGCCTTTCTCCCTGCCACAGACTTCACAATTCACTGAGACTATTCGCTGGTGGTGGGGCCTTCTGCTGCCTCACTCATTTTTTTCATTCTTTCATAGGATGTGGGTGTCGCTGGCAAGGCCAGCATTTGTTGCCTATCCCTAATTGATCTTGAACTGAATGACTCGCTAGGCCATTTCAGAGTTTCATTTCAGAATTAACCACATTGCTGTAGGTCTAGAATCACATGTAGGCCAGGCCAGGTAAAGACAGCAGATTTCCTTCCCTAAAGGACATCAGTGAACCAGGTTGGTTTTAATGATGATCAATGATCATGTCATGTTCACTACTACTGAGACTAGCTTTATTTTCCAGATTTTTATTAATTGAATTTAAATTCCACCAGCTGCCATAGACCTGGATTACTAGTCCATTGACATTACCTCTACAGCACTGTCTCTCCTAATGCTGTATGGAACTCACTGTCTTGGTCTGTTCAGCCCTCAACCATTTTTAGAAAATAATCTTTCAAAACCCATCTCCTGGTTTTTCATCTCATCTAATCTCTGCCTATTTTGGCATGGTTTCCTTTTCTAACATCCATTTATGAAATGCTTCAGTTTTTTTTTAACAATAAAGACAGAACAATAATTCAAGTTCTCAATAATGATTGGGTGGTCTTTTGAAAGATTCTCTTACAATTCTTAATTACAACAATGAGCAGCCCCCTTGAGATTTGGCCACCAATTTGCCAGAAGGTGAGATTGACGGGGGTGAGTCTGGAAGACAGAGGAAACATAGGCTAGATAAGAAAGAAGTGAGTTTAGCATGGTTAAATGAAATATATTTTAATGCAAGGAGCCTGAGCACTAAGACAGACGAGCTGAGGGCACAGGCAGGTGGGAGTATAATATCATAGCTATGGCCGAGACTTAGCTACAAGGGCAGGATTGACAGCTCAACATTCCTTGTTATAGGGTATTCAGAGGAGATAGAGAGGGAGATAGAAGAGGAGGGGGGGGTTGTAATATTGATCAAGGAATCAATTATAGCAATGAGGAGGGATGATATCTTGGAAGGATCATCAAATGAGGCTATATGGGTAGAAGTAAAATACAGAAAAGGGGCAAACACGCTGTTGGGTGTGTACTGTAGGCCCCAAACAGTCAGGGATAGAGGATCAAATATGTAATCAAGTTTCAGAGAAGTGTAAGAATAATAGGGCAGTAATAGTTGGGGACTTTAACTACCCAAACATTAACTGGGATAGTTTTAGTGTGCAAGGTAGGGAGGGAGCAAAATTCTTTAAATTGCATCCAGGAGAACCTTTTTAGCCAGTACGTAGAAAGCCCTACAAGGGAGGGGGCAGTTCTGGACTTAATATTCGGAAATGAGCCCAGGCAGGTGGAAGGCGCATCAATAGGGGAGCATTTTGGAGATAGTGACCATAACTCAATTAGATTTAGGATAGTTAGGAAAACTATTTAGGAAAAGGATAAGGCTGGGCCGGGAATAAATATTCTAAATTGGGGAAAAGCTAATTTTACTAAGGTGAGACACGATTTGGCCCAAGTGGACTGGGAGCAGCTACTTGCAGAAAAAAACTGTGTCAGAGTAGTGGGAGGCATTCAAGGAGGAAATAGCAAGAGTACAGGGCAAATATATTTCGTAAAGACAAAGCGGGGGACCAAGTCCAGAGAACCCTGGATGTCAAGAGACATAAAGGTTAGGATTAAGAGAAAATGAGAAGCTTATGGCAGATACCAAGGGCTCAATACGGCAGAGTCCTTAGAGGAGCATAAAAAGTGCAGAGGGGAATTTAAAAAGGAAATTAGGAAAGCTAAGAGAGTGCATGAGAAAGCATTGGTGGGCAGAATAAAGGAAAACCCAAAGGTTTTTTTAAAGAGCAAAGAGCTCTTTAAGCAAGCAAATAAAGAGCAAGAGAATAGCTAGGGAAAAGTAGGACCAATTAGGGACCTTAGAGGTAATCTGTGTATGGACCCGGAAGATGTGGGTTCAGTCCTCAATGAATACTTTGCGTCAGTCTTCACAATGGAAAAGGACGAAGCAGGTATAGACAACAGGGTGGAGGACTGTGAAATATTAGAGGAAATTGACAGAGAGAGAGAGGAGGTACTAGCGGGTTTAGCGGCCTTAAAGTGGATAAATCCGCAGGCCTGGATGAGATGTATCCCAGGCTGTTGAGGGAGGCAAGGGCAGAGATATCAGGGGCCCTGGCAGTAATTTTCAAATCCTCTCTGGCCACAGATGAGGTCCCAGAGGACTGGAGGACTGCTAACGTTGTCCCATTATTAAAAAAAGGAGGAAGGATAGACCAGGAAATTACAGGCCAGTCAGTCTAACCTCGATGTGGATAAGTTACCAGAAAGAATTCTGAGGGACAGAATATATCTGCACTTGGAGAGACACAGATTAATCAGGGATAGTTAGCATGGATTTGTTAAGGGAAGGTCATGTTTGACAAATTTGATAAAATGTTTTGAGGAGGTAACCAGGAGTGTTAACCAGGAGATGAGGGTAATGCATTTGATGTGGTCTTCATGGACTTTAGCAAGGCTTTTGATAAGGCCTCTCATGGCAGACTGGTCAAGAAAGTAAGAGCCCATGGGATCCAAGGCAAAGTGGCACGTTGGATGTGCATATCTATAGCTCCCTGAAGGTAACAGGGCAGGTAAATAAGGTGGTTAAGAAGGCATATGGGGCATTTGCCTTTATTACTCGAGGCATAGAATACAAGAGCAGGGACGCTATGCTGGAACTGTATAAAATGCTGGTTAGGCCACAACTGGAGTACTGCATGCAGTTCTGGTGGTCACATTATAGGAAGGGCGTGATTGCACTGGAGAGGGTGCAGACGAGATTTACCAGGATGCTGCTTGGGCTGGAGGGTCTGAGCTATGAGGAAAGATTGGATAGGCTGGGGTTGTTCTCCTTGGAGCAGTGAAAGTTGAGAGGGGACCTGATAGAGGTGTATAAGATTTAGGTGTGGGTGGACAGGAAGGCACTTTTTCAATTAGCAGAGAGGTCAATAACCAGAGGGCATAGATTTAAGCTAAGAGGTAGAAGGCTAAGAGGGGAGTTGATGAGAATATTTTTCACTCAGAGGGTTGTGAGAGTCTGGAACTCACTGCCTGAAAGGGTGGTTGAGTCAGAAACTCTCGTAACATTGAAGAAGTATTTAGATGTTCACGCGTTGCCATAGCCCCCAGGGCTATGGGCCAAGCGCTGGAAAATGGGATTAGTGTAGTCAGATCTTTGTTGACTGGCACGGACACGATGGGCCAAATAGCCTCCTTCTGTGCTGTAGACATCTATGAGTCTATGAATTCTTAACCTCTCCCATCCCTAGCACCCCAAGTGCACCTAGGTTGCATGCATTGGCTGGATACATGGTAGTTATGGCAGGAGGCCTGATCCATTTTGGAGGCCAGGCCACATTTGCATTGGGATGGCAGGCTGCGGCCAGAGTTTGAGCACTGTGGGGACAGCCTACCGGTCCTGGGACATCGCAACATGTGATCTGGCAATGCTCCAAGCTGGAGAAGTTAGGCTGTGGGCTGGGTGGATCCCCAATACTTGAAGAAGAGCCAAAGTGACTGGGTTTTTGAAGGTTGGAGAAGCATTCCTACTCCTCCCATACCCAATCCAAATAAAAGATGTGGCTATGGGTATCCACATGGGCCCCAGTTATGCCTGTCTCTTTATGGGGTATGTGGAACATTTCTTGTTCCAGTCCTATTCAGGCTCCCTCCCACAACTCCTTTGTTGGTACATCGATGACTTTTTCGGTGCTGCTTCATGCTCTCGCCTGGACCTGGAAAAATTTATCAATTGTGCTTCCAATTTCCACCCCTCCATCACCTTCACATAGTCCATCTCTGACACTTCCCTTGCCTTCCTTGACCTCTCTGTCTCAATTTCTGGAAATAGACTGTCCACCAATATTCACTACAAGCCCACAGACCCCCCAAAGCTACCTTGACTACAGCTCCTCACACCCTGTAAGGACTTCATCCCATTCTCTCAGTTTCTTCACCTCCGTCGTATCTGTTCTGACAATGCCACTTTCCAAAATGATGCTTCTGACATGTCTTCCTTCTTCCTTAACCGAGGTTTCCCACCCACTGTGGTTGACAGGGCCATCAACCGTGTCCGACCCATCTCCTGCACCTCTGCCCTCACACCTTCCTCTCCCTCCCAGAACCATGATAGGGTCCCCCTTATCCTCATTTTTCACCCCACCAGCCTCCACATTCAAAGGATCATCCTCCGCCATTTCTACCAATTCCAGCATGATGCCACCACCAAACACATCTTTCCTTCACCCCCCCCCAAATCGGCATTCTGTAGGGACCGTTCCCTCTGGGACACCTTTGTCCACTCCTCCATCAACCCCAACACCTTATCCCCCTCCCATGGCACCTTCCCATGCAATCGCCTGCCCCTTTACCTCCTCCCTCCTCACCATCCAAATGCTCAAACACTCCATTCAGATGAAGCAGCGCTTCACTGGCACCTCCTTCAATTTGGTCTTCTGCATTCGCTGCTCCCAATGCTGCTGTCTCTACATCGGAGAGACCAAACGCAGACTGGGTGACCACTTTGCGGAGCACCTTCGGTCTGTCCACAAGCATGACCCAGAGCTTCTTGTCGCTTGCCATTTCAACACACCATCCTGCTCTCATGCCCACATGTCCGCCCTTGGCCTGCTGCAATGTTCCAGTGAAGCCAATGCAAACTGGAGGAACAGCACCTCATCTTCCGATTAGGCACTTTATAGCCTTCTGGACTTAACATTGAATTCAACAACTTCAGACCATGAACTATCTCCTCCATCCTCACCCCCTTTTTATTTAATCCCATTTTTTCAATATTCATTTTAATTTTTTAATTTTTATTTTTTATCCTTTTATTTTTATTTATTTTCGTTTTTATTCATTGTTTTATCCCCACCTTTTATCCTATTTTCAATCTTTTCCCATCACCGTTCCCTACCCCACCCCACCCCCACAAGGACCATCTGTCACTTGTTCATGTTGTTCTTTCCAGAGTGCTTACCCTTGTCCTGCTATTATCACATTCTGCTTTCTGACATTAATGCCACCATCATCACTTCCTTTAGCCAGTACCACCACCATTAATACCCTTTTGTCCTTCTGTTCATGACATCTCTGGCAATCTCTCCTTTGCCTCCACCTATCACTGGCCTTCTATCCAGCTTCACCTGCTCCACTCCCCCCTAAACAGTATAAATTTCATTACATTTTTACTTCTCTTTAGCTCTGAAGAAGAGCCATAAGGACTCGAAACGTTAACTTTGTTCTTTTTTCTCTCCACAGATGCTGTTAGACCTGCTGAGTTTTTCCAGCATTTTCTGTTTTTGTTTCAGATTTCCAGCATCCACAGTTTCCATTTATCTAAATTAAAGAGGAATTTGCTTTTGACTGTCTCTCAGAAGAGACATTAAACAGAGTATGCCTTCTTAGGCAGATGTAAAAGATTCCTTGACGCTATTTCAAAGAAGAGTAGGGGAGTTATCCCCAGTGTCCTGGCCAATAGTTATCACTCAATCAAGATCACAAAACAGATTACCTGGTCATTATCTGCTGTTTGTGGGAACTTGTGCAAATTAGCAGCCGTATTTCCATTACATTAGTGACTACCTAAAAAAGTGCTTCATTAGCTGTAAAGCACTTTAAATTTCCGGTGGCCAAGAAAGATGCTATAGAAATGCAAGTGTTTTATTTTTAGGGGATCCTCTTTAGTACTGCAGACCCTGGCTAATTCTGTCCAGATTTGGCAATTGGGATCATATTGGCATTATAAAGTTCTAATTTCCATTTTAAATGGGCCTAGCACCTGACTCTGGGACTTCTCTGTCTGCCCAGTTCGGGGCCTTGATGAAAATTTCCATGTCCATAACAACAGCGACAGTGGTCATTGCCCACTCAGTTTCTGCCAGAAGGAAGGGCTAAAAGATTAGCCACAGGTGCCTGATTTGGATGTGAATAGATTATTCAATTATAAGATTTGAGTGTGTAACCCAGTATTGATCTCAAATTTCTGCTGTACACTAGTCCTCTTGGACCTCCAGTAGAGATTTTAATAAAATTAATGTTTTTATGAACATAGGCTGCTGAGTGTTTTTGTTTAAAAAGTCAAGCTACTTGGAAAACTTGTGACCAGACTGCCCTTTAATACATTGTATATGCCACACAATTGAAGTGTTTAATTACACTTATGCCAAGCAAGCAAAAGTGTCAACTTAGTTCAATTTGTAGCACTCTTACTCTTTGTTTCATGCCCCACACCAGAGTTTCAGCAGGTTATATAGGTATGACATTCTTGTGCAGTACTGAGTGGTACCTAAGATGAAACTTTAAAAAAGGATACCATCTGTTGATTTCAGTGAACAATAAAAGACCTCATGGCAGTATTCAATGGACAGTGGAAGTTTTCCCACTGTCGGCCAGCATTCCTCCCATCAGTCAGCACCACTTTAGAAACAGATCTCATAATTTTAGGGTGCTCTTGGCACAAAATGGTTGTTTCCTTTGCATGAGCAAAGCACTTTGAAATATTTTTATGTGGCAACTTGCCATATAAATGTATGGGGTATTACTTAAGAAAGTGTTTTGGTCATTTAAAAAAAATATTGTTTTAATGAAGTCTTTTTTTATTCTCCCAGCGTAAACGAATTGCAACAAGCTACCTGAATGGTTCTTTATATATTTCAACAAGAGGTATGTATTTCTAAGTTCATCCAATACCTTCACTCTGCAAATGCATGTAAAGCACACATGTACAGCATAAAAGGCATCTACAGGAAAGGTATGAATACTAGTTCTCCAAAATGTACATTTTATTGGGTGGTGGAATCGGAGAGCAGTTTTGCAGGCATGCATTTAATAAAACTTACTGGTATTCTAAATAATAAAGACAGGACTCAAATCATATGTTTACTTAGATCACTTTTGCTTCTAAAAATGTTGCCTTAGTTTGTTGGGAGAAGCAGGTTACTGTATTTTAACAGTTGAATCTGTAACACTTGCTTACTCTATCTTAACCTAGTCAAATAAAACTTGAGTCACTGGAATAGCATGATATTGTGGCTGTGAATGCAGGAAGTTCCAAAATGATGTGCGAGACTTGACTGCTCTTGTCTTAACTCATCCTAGTTTTAACTGTTCCTGCATTTTGATGTAGCTTATCATTTTAACTTTATATTCCAGAATATTATTAGCAGGATATACAAGCAAATGGAAGGGACTTCCTTCTGAGATTCAGCCTAAGGCCCATTGTTGGGCAGAGGAATGGAGCTTTACTCTGCATCTGCTGTGATAGTATCTGAGTTAGGAGTGAGTGCTTAATGCTAATACCGAATGCTCAAAATGCAGAGTTATATCATCTGGCATTGCTCACCTTGATGTGGAAAAAAATTGCAGATTTTTTTTTAAGATGAATAAGCAAGCACCAAAGCAAGCACCAAAGCACTAGAGATTGGAATGACCATGCTTGCATTGAATATGCAGCATAGAAACAGGGCATATGGCCCAACTGATGCATGTTGATGTTTTATGGTCAACATGAGCCCCCTCCCACCCCTCTTCATCTAAACTATCAGCATGTCCTTCTATTCTTTTCTCCTTCATGCATTTATGTGACTTCCCCTTAAAATCTGTGCTATTCACCTCAACTACTCCTTGTGGTGGCAAATTTCACATTCAACCACTCTGGATAAAGAAATTTCCCTTGAGTTCTCTATTGGATCTATTAACTACTATCTTACATTTATGGCTCCTAGTTTTTGCCTCCTCCAAACTGGACAATATTTCTAGTTTTAACCCATCAAATCCTTTTAAAATTTTAAAGACCTCTATCAGCCATCTCTGTAGATAGGAGCCCCAGCCAGTTCAATATTTCCTGATAAGGTATAACTTTCCCCTCACCAGTGCTCTAAATCCTTTTAATAATATGGAGATCAGAACTGTGCACAGCACCCCCAAGTGTGGTTTAACCAAGATTCTATATAAATTTAACATAATTTTTCAATTCTCCAATTCCATAGAAATGAAACCCAGTGCCTTGTTTTCTTTTTTATGGCCTTATTAACCTTCACCACTGTATATATTTCCTGTAAATATGTATAGGAGGTGAAGCAATTGCAGACTTTGCACTGAAACAAGACCTGTCAGCCACGGTTTGAAAGTAGCTGTGCATTCATTATTGGTCTAAATGGTCAATTATGTTATGGAGCTTATGGCCAGGATTTTCCCCTCGGCAATTTGGAGTGGGGCCCCCTTGCCGAGGGGAAAATGATGCGGGATGACGTCGGGAGGAACCCCCGACGTCATCTGGGTCCATTTAAATCTTCAGGAAAGCGAGCGGACAGCGAATTCAGCTTTCCATCCGCCAATTAAGGCCATTGACAGGCTAATTAACCTTGTTAAAGACCCTGCCCGTTCAAGCTTAAGGCTGGCGGGCAGGCCAGGAGCCCCGGCGGGCTCCAGATTATTCATGAAAGTTCATCCACTAGCGGGATGAAGTTTCATGTCCGTTTTTTTAAAATTTAATATACTTTATGTGTTTCTTATTAACACATCCCATCTCGTGTGACATTGTCACATGAGGGGGACATGTTAATAATTTTAATATTTCTCTATTTTTTGACTTTTCTTACCTGTCAGTAAACTCCCTGAGACAGCACTTTGCCTCAGGGAGCAATGCGCTCTTACGCACACATGTGCGAAAGAGCGCACTTTGACAGATGGGGAATCCCTCCACCCCCCCCCAACACCTGTCGGGAAGGCCGCTGGGTGGGCCTTAATTGGCCCGCCCACTCAAAATGGCAGCCGGCCCGGTTTTGGAGTCGGAGTTCAGCTGCCCACCTGCCGCCGAGCCGGTGGGGTCCGCCCACCATCCGAGGGCAAAATTCTGCCCTATGTTTCTTGGAGAGAGAAATACTGATGTAGCAAAAAGCCTCAAAGCAGATAAATGGAAAGGACTGAAGACTGATTTTCCATTCATGTACTTAATGCCCTTTACATGTCCTATTCCTGAGCAACTCCATATCGACACTAAGATGGTTTGAAGTTGTAACTACAGCACTGAAGTGAGTATTCTTTCTGCCCCCTGCACTACCACACATCAGACCATCAAGAGGATCAAAAATAGAAGGTTTCCGTAGAGGTAGAAAATTTAATGTTTTCGGCGAAAATAAATATTTTCACAATGTTTTTTTTTACACAGCTCAATCTTGAATGGCTTTGTTTGTGCTTGAGATCTGGGTTACACCTGCAAAGTTTCTTACCCTGAGATGAACTACATAATGTGGCACTGAAATTGCATTAGACCTGAACATGTATGGGTGACAGGTCCCCTTCTCTAAAGGACATTAGACCCTTCATGATTTTGAACACTAAACAGAATAGATAGAAACAAATTGTTCCCATTGACAGAAGGATTGAGACCCAGAGGACATATATTTAAGGTGAATGGCAAAAGAATCAAAGGCAACATGAGAAAAAACTTTTTTACACAGTGGGTGTTTAGAATCTGGAATGCGCTGTTTGGGAGGGTGGTGGAGACAGATTCAGTTGTGACTGTCAAAAGGGAATTAGATAAACACCTGAAGAGTGAAAATTTGCAGGGTTACCACGAAAGGGCAGGGCAGTGGGACTGGCTAAATTGATCTTGCAGAGGGCCAGCATGGACTCAGAGGGCTGAGTGGCCTCCTATGATGTAACTATTTTATGATTCTATTGTTGGATTTTAAGACGATCTGTGGTTTTCATGGTTGTTTTCTGGTGCCAGCCTGCGCGTTACCAGATTTTCGAATTCAGTTTTACAGCTTGCTTTAGCAGGATTTGATCTTGCACTATGGTTTGCTAGTCCAGTACCATAAGCAACTAGTACTCACTTTTGAACAATCACACTCCCCTTGGATTTTCCTTCCCATCTTAGGTACTCGCTGTTGTGATATTGCTTTCATGGAATATGCAAATAATGAGCGCGTATCATCATTGTAGGAAGTGATGTCATACACCATGTGACACAACAATAGGAGTTGTGATGATTTCGTTGTAAGATGTGCACATAGAACTCTCCTGTAACTTGTATATAGTATTGTGAGAGTCGTCAATAAAAACAACCCAAAGTACTTGTTAACATTCATCAGTGTGATTGGTAAGCTTGTGTGAAGAACAGAGTAGCATAGCATAGTGGTAGCTGTGTATTTTTGAAGACCATGTTGCAGAAGTAAAGTTGAAATTCAACAGTGAAGATTGGAATTGTGGTGATTTGCTTCAGTGCAAAGTTCATAGAGTGGAGCCAGCCTGAAGATCGGGAGAAGCCAGAAAAAAGATATTGGGACAATACAAGTGGTCTACTACAAAAGCAGATGCAATACAGTGAGATACCGAGGGGCAGAAGCACCCTTAGAGATTAGTGCTTGAAAAAACAGTGAGTAACTGATTAGGAGGATAACTGGATGGGTGGTCAGTAAGAATATTAAGTTGGTTTGGAATCAGGCTGACATGTTGCAAAGCCATTGGATTTTGTGATACGGCTTCTGGCGAAAACCACTCCATGGGCGGGGCAAAAAGTATGCGATACATGCTACAGCACCGCAGAGCCACAGTGAAACATAGCCCATGACTGGGCATGGCAAAGCATCAAGCTGCAGGCACAGCAGCTCTGCAGTACTGTTTAGTATTTCTATTGAAGGAAACCCAATTCACAATAAACCAGAAAAACCCTTGAGAAGCAATCAGACAATGATTATCACATTTCCCATCATACCCTGGAAGGCCATGTGTCCTATCCGAGTTTAAGCTTTTTCACCAGAGAATGGAAGGCTTTATGGATTTATCCGTTGCTGAACCTGACAGGCAGTGAAGATCAAAACAGCCATTGGAAATGAGGGACACTATCAAATTAATTACATCAGAGCCATCCGATGATGATCAAACAGACCAGTTGAAACTCTGGAACACACTGGACTATCAACTCTGCTTAAAGGCGAATATCAGGATCCACCATTTAGAGATAGTGGCATTCAGACAACAGCCTAAGATGTTAATTGATCCTTGCAAGCCGTTGATGTCATAAGGGCAGAGATTGTGATTTCTCTGAAGCCGAGTTGTCAGAGAGAATCATGGAACCCGTCATTGCTTCAACACCAATCGAAGCCTTCCAAAGAGACCTATTAGAAGTAAAGAGCATGATATTGACATTGTGTTGAAAGACAGTAGGAAGTATGAAACCATTGTGGCAGGAAAATAACATTTGCAAGCATTTAGTGTGCTACATCTATTAGCAAAGTGGCCAAGGTGCCAAAATAGAATAAATCCTGTGGGCGTTGTGGTCTCCTACACGAGCAGTGGAATTGTCCGGCATTTCAAGACACTGCAAGGCTTGTGGCTTGAAAGGGCACTGGGCGAGTCAGTGCAGGAAATTTGGCTATAATAGTGTGATCAGAGGCTAGAATAAGCTGTCGTGAAATAAAATATGTGCGCAGCATACTAGCAGCAGCAGCAACAATGAGTGTGCCAGAAGTCAATGTAAGTACAGACACATGCATGCAGTTGGCAATGGGACAGACCAGATGGAAGATGCCAAGGAAAATGCCTTTCAACTTGAAAGCAAGCAGGCTTTCCACATCAAGTCAGTCTTAGACTTAGATGAGGTACCCAGATGGATTCCATGCTGTGGGACGTTTCAAAGGTGATTCTGTTTTGCATTTAAGAGAAGATGCAACTCCTTCAATTGACTCACCTAGGTGGTTCAGTGTGCACTCAGGAAAAGCTGAAGACTGAGCTGGATGATATGGAATGAAATGGCACTATTTGTCTTGTGAAACACCACACTGACAAGTGTAGCTCTATTACTTGTACCATCTTTCTTCAGTATACAATTTGGGTGTGTTTGGACCCAAGATGTTTGAATTGTGCACATAAGAGGTGTCCGCATAAAATTTCGACGTTGGAAGAATTAAACCCAAGATTCGTTGGAACAAAGCTTTTCTCCAAATAAGTTGTGAAACGTCCTTGGATTTATCAAAACGATCACAGAAACATGTTTAGAGCACTATTTGGAAGGTATTGTTTCCAGAGATTATCATGTGGCTTATTGGTAAATCATGATTGCAGACACAGATATCACTGAGGAAGAGCATGATCGAAACCTTCATGTGTTGATGGAAACAGCTCGAAGAGAAGGCCTTGTTTTTAACAGCAAAAGTGCAAAATAAATATAAGCCACATTAATTTTTTTTGGCTCAACCTATTCTAATACAGACATCTCCTAACCCAGACAAAGTAGGAAATGTACAATCTCTGCCTACACCCCAAGACTAAAAAGAGCTGCAACAATATTTAGGGTTATTCAATTTCTTAGCACCCTATATATCCAGCTTTGCCTAGGGAGCATCTTCATTTAGAGAACTGCTAGGAAAGGTGTTCCGTTTGTGTGGCAAGAAGACCACCAACACGTATTTGAATCACTTGAGCAGTCATTGTCAGAGCAGGCAAGTCTTTTTCAACACTGCTACACCCAACAAGGTAAACAGCCTTGGAAGTCAATGGTTACAGGAAGGACTAGGAGCTTGCCTTATGCAGGAAGGGAAACCAATAGTGTTTGGCTTAAAGAGTCTCTCACCGACAAGCCAGTTACTCAAACAAAGAGTGTGAGACACTTGCTCTGGTGCTTGACATTCCAAGGTTTTACATGTACCTTTTTGGTAAGCAGTACATTGTGGAAATGGATCTCAAGCCATTAGAAACGATATGGTGCAAACCTCTGAGAAGCTCACCACCTAGATTAGAAAGGGGTTACTAGTCAAAATCTAAGGGTATGACTGTGAAGTGAGTGATAAACCAGAGGACAGGATGGTTGCATCGGACACATTGAGCTGATTGCCAAATCCTAAGAAAGCAGCGGATATTTCGTCGGACCTACAAGTTGACAGTATAGATATCGAAGTCAAAGATGCACTCAATGTTGACGTGGTAAACTTTGAACAGCACAAATGCACCCAGAAGAAACAGCCAAAAATCCACTGCTGAAGGCATTGTGGCCGGTTATTCTCGATGTTTAGCCTGATGCAATATAGGAGGTTCAAGAGAACCTAAGATCTTTTTGGCTACATGGAGACAAGTTAGATATCTCCAGAGAAGTAATATTTAAAAGGAGACAGCTGCTGATTCCTGAATCTCTTATCTATTATCTATTATCACAATTGCACTAGGATCACATGGGCATCGAGCAAAGGAGACGCCTGGTGAGGGAAACTGTGTATTGGTCCGTGAAGATGAGTGAGGCATGCCAAGTGCATCAGCCAAACCAGCACAGGGAACCACTACACCCTCATGATGTCCCATCGTATCCCTGGTTGAGGATTACAATGGATCTATTCACCATTCAGGGTGATGATTTCCTCTTAATCAGAGATTATTTTTCAAAATTCCCAATCATCAGACAGATTGAAGGATACATTGAGCATATCTGTAGCGAATGCGATGAGTGCTATATTTTAGTCCTTTTGACATACCGTGGACCATATAATGGTCCACAATAGACAGGTGAACCATTTTGGGATATTCAGTGGAGCATAACCATGTAGCAGCCTCTCCACATTATCCTATATCCAGTGGTCTTGCCAAGAGATGGTTCGCATGGTTAAATAGCTTATTGTAAAGTGCAGGGAAGCACAACAAGATTTCTAAGTTGCTATGTTGCATTTCCGGGCAAAAATGTTAGACATGGGATTACCATCACCAGCAGAAATCATGTTCGGGAGGCAGATCAGAATGACATTTGGAGTCATCTGTCCAGGCTTGCCATCAGTACAGGAAAGACTATTGGAGAAGCAGAAGAAGATGAAATCTACACATGATCAGCATGCAGGTGTGGAGTTGCCTAAGTAACATGCGGGGCAAAAGGTTCGATTTATTCATCCAGCAGAAGAAACATGGTTCCCTGCAGAGGTATCTAAGGTTTACAACAAGTCAGGATCGTATAGTGTCACAACATCCAACGGAGCAATGTTGAGGAACAGGTGTCAACTAAGGGAATTATCCAACTGCATCTTATCCAATACGCTGATAACATTGAGAACATATTGGTGGGTGAGGTCTGAGAGTTAAGTTGTGGAGGACCACTGAGAAGATAACCAACACAGTGCTGATGTGCACTATATTGACATCTATATTGACAAGTCAAGAACACAGTAGTGATGATTCTTGAACTTAAAAAGAGTTTTACTATTACGAAGTCTGGACGTATTGGTAAACCATCTATACATTTTAGGGACTCTTTAATGATGAGTGGAGATCTAACCATTATGGAAATAATGTTCACAGCAATTCTGTTTTGTTTTGTGGATTTACTGTTATTGTGTAATTTTCCACTTGAGGACAAAGAGGGATGTTGTGATGTTGCTTTAATGGAATTATAAATTGTGAGTGCATCATCACTGCAGTAGGTGATGTTATACAGCATGTGACATGGCAGTAGCAGTTTTGCTGATGATCTTGATGTCATTAGTAGAGCACGTAACTTGTATATAGTATTGCGAGTCTTCAATAAAAAGAACCCTAAAGTATTTGTTGCCATTCATTGGTGTGATTGGTAAGTTTGTGCGGAGAGCCCAGTAACACAACACTTGCCCTTAATGTATGATTTAAGTGTGTTTTATATAGTCATAATTATTTTTGCATATTTATATTAATTGAGCAGCAAGAGAGTGACATGACGGTCCCTTATACCAGCCAATTAATCCAGCTGTATTGTAGTGGAATGTATGTTGGAACATAGTGTTTTCAGAAAATAACTGCTTTCTTTGCTAAACATCAGAGAAGATTGTGTATTAAGTCTCCAGTCATATTAATGATGGGATTAAAACTTGGAGTCACTCTGAGAGCTGATATGAAACCTGATTTACAGGTACACATACAACTGGAAATGTCTGCATAACCAAAACATTCTAATGTTCACCTTTTTTATGTGATTTGAGTCTGTAAGGTTTGTCATGTCAGTATCCATTATTTATGTTTTATTAACAGTTGCTAGTTCCTTCTGAGGAAGGGCTTGAAACCACTTTCTCAAGTTATATAGTTGAAGGAAAAGAGAATAGAGATGGGGGAAATATACCTTCATGTTCACCTACATCATCATGCTTTTGAATACTACTCCATAACTTCCAATAGCAGCCAAAGTTTGGATATTGGAATTTTGGCCCAATGTAGGACATTCTTAATTAGATCTATCTGTATCTTTTTAAAAATAAACAGTTTGGAAAAAGGGAATATGATACTGCACTGTAGTTTGTGTTTCTATATTTACCCTGTTGTGTGAATGTTGAGAGGAGTTTCCAAAGTATATGTTTGTCCTGCCCATCTATGATACAGCATTTTTTCCCATTAGCTATAGGTCACTTTTGCAATAACGGTTTTGTAGCTACCTGCCCATCCATCCTCTTCACTGTTCAAAGAAACATAGGAGCAGGAGTAGGCCATTCATCCCATCAAGCCTGCTCCGTCATTCAACTAGATTATATACCTCAATGCCATTTTCCCGCACTATCCCCATATCCCTTGATGTCATTAGTATCTGGAAATCTATCGAACATACGCAATGATGCCCCAGAGCCCTCTGGGGTAGGGAATTCCAAGGATTCACTGCTTTCTGAGTGAAGAAATTCCTCCTCATTTCAGTCCTAAATGGCTTGCTCCTTATTCTGAGATGTGTACCCTGGTTCTAGATTCCCCCAGCCAGGGGAAACATCCTTTCTGCATCTACCCTGTTTAGCTCCTTAAGAATGTTTAAGTTTCAACAAGATTACCTCTCATTCTTCTAAACTCTACTGAATACAGGCCCAGTCTCCTCAATCTCTCCCCATAGGACAGTTTTGTCATCCCAGGAATTAGTCACTGCTGCACTCCCTCTGCTGCACTCCCTCTAATGCAGTGGCAGCTGTCACTCAACCCCTTGGTTTACTCTGATCATTTGAGCTTTGGATGGTATATATTTTATGTTTCTGATTAATAACTGTACATAGCATTAACAACCCTTTGCTATACTTTACAGAAAGTACATGAATGGCCTGAGTGACTTTCTCCAATTTTGCCTTTCTATGTGTTTTGCAATACCACCTTCTTCTTTTGGCTTCTCCCATTTTACTTGGAGTCGCCACAATGCCGGTTGATCACCCTTCTCAATTTCCTCCCGTCAGTCACCCATTCCCTTTCCAACCCTGCCGAGTTTAATTATCTCGCTACTGCATCTTTCCATCCGGTCTTAGTCCTTCTTCCTGGCAGTCCCATCTCCCACCACTTGCCTCACCACATTTCTGCTCTCTCTCCGCAACGGATGACCATGCTATTTCAATTTTTTCTTGGCTATTTCTTCTATGCTCCCACAATCTTCACTGATCCCTTGATGTGCTGGTTCCTGATCTTGTCCTTTCTCATTACTCCACAGGTCCATCTCAGCATCTGTGTCTCATTAGCATCCAGTCATTGTTCCTCTCTTCTTGATGTTGCCCAGCTTTCTGCACTATATAGCAAGGCCAGTCTCACAACTGTCTTGTAGGTTCTTTCTTTCAGCAATACTTATCTCTCACATGACACTCCAATGCACTTCTTCCAAATACTCCAACCAGAGCTAATCCGTTGCTTAGTTTCCATTTACCTAGTACCGTCTTCTGCTACTACCGACCCCAGG
Source organism: Cetorhinus maximus (assembly GCF_964194155.1). NCBI lineage: Eukaryota > Metazoa > Chordata > Chondrichthyes > Lamniformes > Cetorhinidae > Cetorhinus > Cetorhinus maximus. The sequence goes on from NC_135900.1 coordinate 54,099,744, forward strand.
TGCTAAAAACCATTCACTTTCTTTGAATCTTTACACCTTCACTTTGATCCTCTTCCCTAGTAAGCCCATAAATTGGTTCTTTGTTCTACTGATTTTCATATCCCTGTCTTCCAGTGCATTTTCCCAGTTCTCCAGACACTCCAGATAAAGTGTCAGTGGAAGAACATTTAAGGGACAGTGATCATTGTATCATAAGGTTTAGGCTGACTATGGAAAAGAGCAAAGAACAATCCAGAGTAAAAGTAATTAACTAGGGGAAACCCAACTTCAATGGGGTAAGAACGGATCTGGGCCGAATAAACTGGAGTCAGGCTAGCAGGCAAAAGGGTATCTGAACCTTCAAAGAAAAGAGAGTTCAGACAATCATTTCCTCGAAAGGGAAAGGTAGGGCCAACAAATGCAGAGCTCTTTGAAAGACAAAAGGGATAGAAATTAAGATTGGGAAGAATAAGTGTGCTTCTGACAGATGTCAGGTAGAAAATACAATTGAAAACCAGGCTGAATATAGAAGGTTCAGAGGAGAGGTGAAAAAGCAAATAAGAGAAGCAAAGAGGGATAGAAAAAAAGATTTGCAGCTAACATAAAAGGAAACCCTAAAGTCCTCTACAGACACAAAAGTACATACATAGTACAAAGGAGGTAAAACTAGGAGCAGGGCTGATTAGGGACCAAAGAGGGGATTTATGAATGGAGGTAGATGGATAGCTGAGGTATTAAATGAATACTTTGCATCTGCCTTTACGAAGGAAGAAGATGTTACCCAGGCCATGGTGAAAAGGAGGTAATTCAGAATTGAAAAGGGTTTAAATTGATAAGGAGGAGGTATTGGATAGGTTGTCTGCAATTAAAGTTGATAAGGCTGTAGGACCAGATACTGAGGGGAATGAGAGTGGAAATTGCGGAGATACTGGCGGTAATTTTTTAGTTTTTGTTCTTAGACTCGGGATGATGCTAGAGGACTGGAGAATTGCAGTGTCACACCCTTGTTCAAAAAAGGGGGTAAAGATAAAATCCAGCAACAACAGGCCAGTCAGTTTAACTTTGGTGCTGGGGAAACTTCCAAAAACAATAATTAGGGACAAAATTAATAATCACATGGACCAATGCTGGTTAATTAAGGAAAGCCAGCATGGATTTCTTAAGGAAAAATCATGTTTAACTGACTAGCTGGAGGTTTTTGAAAAGGTAACAGAGAGGGTTGATGAGGGTAATGCTGTTGATGTGGTGTTCATGGGCAAGGCATTTGATGCAGTGCCGCACAACAGATTTGTGAGCAAAGTTTTAGCTCATGGAATAAAAGGAAAAGTAGCAACATGGAACTGAAATTGGCTGAGTAGCAGGAAACAGTGAGTAGTGGTTAAAGGATGTTTTTTGTGCTGGAGGAAGGTTTGTAGTGGAGTTCCCCAGGTGTCAGTGTTGGGATCCTTGTTTTTCCTGATATATATTGATGACCTAGACCCTGATATACAAGGCATAATTTCAAAATTTGAGGATGACATGAAACTTGCAAGCATTGTGAACTGCGAGGAAGATCGCGTAGAACTTCAAAAGGACATAGACAGGTTGGTGGAAAGGGTGGATAGATGGCAGATGAAATTCAATGTGGAGAAATGTAGTGATTCATTTTGCTAGGCAGAACATGGAAAGACAATATAAAATAAAGAGTACAACACTAAAGGCGTTCCAGGGACAGAAGGACCTTTGTGTATATGTGCATAAGTCATTGAAGGTGGCAGGACAGGTTGAGAGAGCAGTTAATAAAGCATACAATATCCTAGGTTTTATTAATATAGTGGCATAGAGGACAAGACCAAGGAGGTTATGTTGAACTTGTATAGGACACTGATTTGGCCTCAGTTGCAGTATTGTGTCCAGTTCTGGGTGCCACACTTTAGGAAGAATGTGAAGGCATTGGAGCAAGTGCTGGCAAGATTCATGAGAATGGTTCCAGGGATGAGAAACTTCAGGTCTGAAGACAGTTATGACTGCTTTCCTTGGAGAAGAGAAGGCTGAGAGGAGATTTGATAGAGGTATTCACAATCATGAGGGGTCTGAACAGAGTAGATAGGGAGAAACTGTCCCAACTTATGAAAGGATCAAGAACAAAAGGGCACAGATTTAAAGTACTTTGCAAAAGAAGAAAAAAACACTCGCTGTGTGAAAAAGTTAAGGTCTGGAAAGCAATGCCTGAGAGTGTGGTGGAGGCAAGTTAAATTCAGGCATTCAAAATGAAATTAGACTGTTACTTGAAGAGGAAGAATGTGCAGGGTTATGGGGAGAAGGCAGGGGAATGGCACAAAGTGGATTGCTCATTTGGAGAGTGGGTACAGACACGATGAACCGAATGGCCTCCTGCACCGTAACGATTCTGAGATATTCAATCATGTTCTTATCATCCCCAACACATGGCTCAATGTCATCTGTAAACATCATTGACCATACCACCTGCTGCCTTACTTGCTCAATTAGAACATCCATGACAATCAGGGAGAGGAAGGGACTCAGTGCTAATCCTTGGTGTATCCCAACTTTGGCTTTGAAACTCTCACTCTTCCTCACACTGCCTCTTACTCTTGTCTAGCACTCCTTGCACATGTCCTGTAATAGTCAACGTACTTCTCAGGTACTGCTTGATTTCTCGTACATCTCCCGACTTCCTCCCGAGGCACCTGATCTTAAGCCTTCTCTCGGTGGATGAAAACAATCTTTCCGATATTTCTCCATCACTTGTCTCAAAACAAAAATGGCATCGGGGGTGCTGTTTCTGGGCATGAATCAAACTGACCTTCATGGATTTCCACCACTTTTCTCAGTCTATGGTCTGTGACACGCCCGCATATCTTCAAAGTATGTGGCGAGAGTTTAATTGCTCAGTAGTTTTGCAATTTTGAATGTCCCCATTTCTTTTGGAATATTGTTACCAAAATGACTAGGAGGAGCGTGCTACCAATTGTTCAAAATGGTGACAACCATCGAGCTGCATTGTGCTTTTAGTCCAAACACCTCAATGATGAGGCAGACCAGCGCAAGAGAAGGAAAGAAAAGGAAGTAAATCCTGCACTCTTGATCCTGCTACCTCGTGGGATGTCTTGTCCCGTAGGCCTGATGACAAGGGACCTGATTTTAATATATTCTACACATAGAGATCTGTGGGTCAAGAATCGGCCCATTCAATCACATGAAGACCCATGGCAGAAACTTGCGACCCTGTCATCCTTAAATCGAGAAACAACAGACAATCACACTACCAAAATGGTTTGCCTCCATGCTCTTGGGATTTCCTCTCCTATCAAAACGCAATTGAATAGCTTGTTCAGGACCTGGACCCCATATTCACCTAGGCAGGTCCATACTTCCAGTGGTATCTCATCTGGTCCTACTGCTTTGCTGCCTTTCATTCCTTTCAATGTTGTCCTGATTTCTTCCAAATTAATGCTAGTTGTCCTTCTTCTTTGATTTGCACCTATCACTTCTGTCTTTTTTCTTGGGTTTTATTCATTCATAAGCCAGTTAAAGTATTGGCTCCACCTCTCCTTGATTTCATCCTCTTTCACTAAGGTTACTCCACCAGCATCCTTGATTGTGTATATATTTCCCATATCTTTTGTTAACCTACCTCTAGCATTTGCTACCCTGAAGATATCTTTTTTGCCCCTCATTGATATCCAGGCTTTCATATATTTCTTCCATGGCCAGGGATCTTTCTCTAGCAATCACTTTGTTTGCATTCCTTTTTGCCTTTTGTACTGTTCATCATCTTTGAGCCCTGACTGTTTTCACATCTTTAACAGTTCCAGCGGTGGCATTTGTTGTCTCATTTGCATTATAGTTTCCACGGGCACCACTGCAAAAAGAGACAGGTGGCTAAGCTAGATTTGGGGTGCATGGTACATGTGATGGACCACAAGAACTACTGTATGACCTGTGATACAATCAGACACTTTGATCTTAGTAATGACAAGCTTCTCTCTTTGGTTCACTGAGGGATATAAAGTGGACATGGAAAGTTAAAATTTGTATGACTCGAGATTTAACTTGAGCTGCCAGTGGTTCTATTCTACTGGACAAGTGCGCTTTATGTGAAAAGACAATCATGGTTGTCAGTAATTTTAAAGAAGATGCAAGGTTGAACAAGGGACCTGATTTTAATATATTCTACACATAGAGTCCTTGCCTCTGTGAAGGTTTCCAAAATTTCTTACTTGCACACTTTGTAAATGGATGAATTCTATACTTGCTTCTAGAAACTGTTCGGATAGTTTGGGGAGCGGGGGAAACGAGAAAAATATTGATTATTTTTCTGAGCTAGCAGAAATGGAGATAAACTGATGTATACATGTGTCTGCTCCTCTTTATATGTTTCCTGTTCCAATTTATTGTAAAGATCTGAAAATATATTTTTTCTCTAATTGAAAAAAAACATTTTTAAGGCTCAATTCGATAGATTCTTGATTGACAAGGGAGTAGGAAGGAAAGTGGAGTTGACGCTACAGTTAGATCGACCATGACCTTATTGAATGGTGGAGTGGCCTTGCTCCTGCCCTTAATTTGTATGTTCGTATGCCCTTCTTTTACTGTACTGTCTGTTTTCATTCCACCACCAAGGGCAGGATTTTCCCGTTGGGGGGAGGGGCCCGCTCACCAACACGCAAAATGACACGCGGTGATGTCGGGCGGAACTCCCGACATCACCGCACCCCATTTAAATTTTCAGGTAAGCGGGGGCGCAGCAAAATCAGCTGTGTGCCCGCTGACCTGTCAATGGTCAATTGAGACCGTTGACAGAACAATTAAACTAATTAATGGACCTGCCTGTCCAACCTTAAGGTTGGCGGGCAGGCCAGGAGCCCTGGGGAATTAGAAAAAACATGAAACCTCATCCACGGGCGGGATGAGGTTTCATGTAGGTTTTTAAAAATTTTATTAAAGTTTTTTTTTAAAAATTATGGACATGACCCAACTCGTGACAGTGTCAGGGAATTTTTTTTTTCTCTATTTTTAATATTTTTTAATGTACAGCCGATCTCCCTGAGGCAGCACTTAGCCTCAGGGAGATGAGTGTGCTCTTTCATGCGCATGCGCGAAAGAGCACACTCTCAGGTTTAGGGATTTCCCCCCCTCCCCACTCGCACAGGGAGCGCTCAGCGCTTCCGTGCGGACGTCACGCTGGGCGGGCCTTAATTATCCCACCCATGTAAAATGGCACCGCGCCCCCAATCGGAGGCGCGCCTGTGCATGCCCGCACTTCAACTTCGCCCCCGACGGGGGTAAAATCCTGCCCCAAGTTTCTTTTCCAACCTTTATCTTCCCTGATGATCTTTCACGCACTTCATCACCAGTCTTCCTAATAAAGTTTGCCACTATGTTCCACCAGTCTTCCTTGGTGCCTGTCATAACTTCTATTTCTCTTAGCTGTGCCTCCATCTGCTATCATGGCTCTTTTGAGCTTCTACCTGATGTTGTGTGTGCCTCTTGTCACTGCCGTTTTGTTTTCTTTGCGATCAGCTCTGCCATCAACACTATGTTGGGTGGTCAGTGATTCACTTGGGAAGACTTTGCAGTTCTTTGCATGTTCTTTTCTAACCATGATGTAGCTCAGCTGCGTTTCTCTACCACCACTTGTGGGTTATAAGATGGTTTCTGCGTTTTTGATGTCATGTATTTAATATTACCTGTTTGTTGTGCAATACCTAATTTTTTTATACGTTCATGGGGTGTGAGTGTTGCTGTCAAGGGCAGCATTTGTTGTCCATCCCTAATTACACTTGAAGATTTATTTTTATTCTTTCGTTTGATGTGGGGCCATCTTTCATTGTCCTTGAACTGAGTGGCTTGCTGTAAGCCCTGTAAGTTACATTGCTGTGGGTCTGGAGTCAATGTAGGCCAGACTAGGTAAGGATAGCAGATTTCTTTCCACTAAAGGGCATTAGTGACAATTGATGTAATTGCTAAGGCTAGCTTTCAGTTCCAGATTTATTGATTGAATTTAAATTCTACTGGCTGCCATGGTGGGATTTGAACCTGTGCCCTCAGATCATTAGCCTGGGCCTCTTGATTACTAGTGACATTATCACTACAACACCATCTCACCCACTAAATGTGAACTGTTTTCTTGAACTGAGGCAGTTCATGTGATGTAAGCACACCCATAGTCCTGTTAGGAAGGGATTTCTAGGATTTTGACTCAACAAAAGTGAAGGAATGATGATACATTTTTAAGTCTAGAGGTATTACCTCACAGAAAGAGGCCATTTGGCCAAAGAGTGCACGTCAGCCCCCTGTAGAGCAGTCCAGTCAGTCCCCCACTCTATCTCTGTAGCCCTGTAAGTTTATTTTGCTTACGTGCCCAGACAATTTCCTTTTGAAATCATTGTCTCTGCTTCCACCATCCTTGGAGGCAGCGAGTTCCAGCTCATTACCACTTGCTGCGTAAAACAGTTCTTCCTCATATTCCCCCTGCATGTCTTGCCCAAAACCTTAAATCTCTGTCCTCTATTCCTTGTATTATTTCCTAATGGGAAAAGTTTTTCTTTTTCTACCTCAGCTAAACATGTCATGATCTTGTACATCTCTATCAAATCTCCCCTCAGTCTCCTTTGCTTCAAGAAGAATAACCCCAACTTCTTCAACCTAACCTTGTAGCTAAAATCCCTCATCCCTGGAACCATTGTGGTGAATCTCTTCTGTACCCTCACAATCTTCCTAAGGTGTGATGACAGAACTGGAAGCAATAGCATAGTTGTGGCCTAGCCAGAGCTTTATATAGGTTCAGCATAACTTCCCTGCTTTTGTATTCGATACCTTTACTTATGAAACCCAAGGTCCCATATGCTTTGCCAACTGCTCTCTCAATATGTCCTGCCGTTTTCTAAGATCTATGCACATGAAGCCCCCCCCAGGTCCCTCTATCCCTGTACACTTTGTAGAACTGTGCCATTTTGTCTATATTGCACCTCCCTTTTCCTTCTGCCAAAATGCTTCAACTTACACTTCTGTGTATTAAACTCCATCTGTTTCTTGTCTGCCTATTCTGTTAGCCTATCAATATTTCGTTACAGTCGATTGATATCATCCTCAATGTCAACCACACCCCCAAGCTTGGAATCATTGCCAAATTTTGAAATTTTACCTTGTATTCCAATATCCAAGTCAATTATATGAAAAAATGTTTGTGGTCCTAGCATTGACACTGTCTACCATCCTCCAGTCTGGAAAACAACCATTTACCACGACTAAAAGCAAAATACTGCAGATGCTGGAGATCTGAAATAAAAACATAAAGCGCTGGAAAAACTCAGTAGGTTTAGCAGTCTCTGTGAAGAGAGAAACAGAGTTAACGTTTTGAGCCCAATAAGACTTCTTCAGAAGAAGTCATATTGGATTCGAAACATTAACTTTGTTTCTTTCTCCACAGATCCTGCCAGACCTGAGTTTTTCCAGCACTTTGTTTTATTTCATTTGCCAAGACTCGCTGTTTTCTGTCCTTAAAATTTTTATCCAAGCTGACACTGATCCTTCTATTCCACGAGCCTTAATTTTGTTAACCAGACACTATGTGATACTTTAATAAAAACAAAAAGCTAAAAGCTACTGCGGATGCTGGAAATCCAAAACAAAAACAGAATTACCTGGAAAAACTCAGCAGGTCTGGCAGCATCGGTGGAGAAGAAAGCAGTTAACATTTCGAGTCCTCACAACCCTTCGGCAGAACTGAGTATAGTTAGGAGAGAGGTGAAATATAAGCTGGTTTAAGGTGGGGGGCGGGGGGAGAGAAGTTGAGGGTGGGGTGGTTGTGGGGACAAGCTTGCTTGTATTTTACCTCTCTCCTAACTATACTCAGTTCTGCCGAAGGGTCGTGAGGACTCGAAACGTTAACTGATTTCTTCTCCACCGATGCTGCCAGACCTGCTGAGTTTTTCCAGGTAATTTTGTTTTTGACTATGTGATACTTTGACCATCCTGACTTTAAGAAAGCATTTGACATAGAGTCATTGAATGGCTTCCTTCTGAGCCATCGACTATCGAGTTCATGCTGGCTGTCTGTAGAGCAAGAGCAATCCAGTCAATCCCATTCCCCTCCTGGATCCCCCTGGCTCTGCAAGCTTATTTCCCTGAAGTACACATCCAGTTTCCTTTTGAAATCATTAATCGTTTCTGTTTAAGGGTCACAGAGTCATTACATTACAGAAGGAGGGTATTCGGCCAATCTAAAGCATTGGCTGATCTAGGTGAGGTTTGAACTCTCAACTTCAGCATTGCACAAGCCTAACCAAGGATGAGAAATTTCTGCTGTTTGGCAGGATTCAGACTTTTGGATCATGGTTTATCAATCCAAAGATACCAGTTTACAGTAGTTAATATGTGAACAAAACCAGTAATTAAATCACTAGCAGCTGCAGTTCTCACTAAATGGTTGCTGCCAGTATTTAGAGCAGACCAGCCACTTATCCTAATGTGGAATGTGGTCAAATACGAATATTTCCCATGATTTCAATGATTCTACTTTTGGCCTGAAGTTGTTTGTAAAATACTTTGTCCCCCTGAACAACTGTACATTGAGAAAACATTTTGAGCAGTTTGACTAGAAATTATCTTTAACCACCAACAAATATACAGATGGAAGTGAAAAGCAAAATACTGCGGATGCTGGAAATCTGAAATAAAAACAGAAAATGCTGGAAAAACTCAGCAGGTCTGGCAGCATCGGTGGAGAGACAAACAGAGTTAATGTGCCGAGTCTGTATGACTCCTTCAGCTCGGAAGAGTCATACGGACATGAAACATTAACTCTGTTTCTCTATCCAAATATGCTGCCAGACCTGCTGAGCTTTCCAGCATTTTCTTTTTAATACAGGTGAAAATGCACTCATATTAAAAAAGCTTTATTCACAAATACCTTTACTTACAATGCAGACAAAGTGTGCCCTCCGATGATTTGATGGGGGCTGTGATTTTTCCTTTTGTCTTTTCAATGATTTCTGTGCAGGTTAATATTTACAAGTTACAATATACAATTTATAATGTTTACATTGTCGCGATAAATAATCTGTGGCTTAGGACTTAAACATGCACCATTATCTTGCCTATCTGACAAAGTATCTCTCTTAGGGATGTGATGGCTACTTGTTTACCCTACAGATGGAAACTGAGTTTGATGAAGTGGTCCAGGAACATTTCCATTTCACTACAGATCATAAAAAGTGCTATAATTTTCTGACCCCTCACACTGTAGTGACTTTGCCACTTTGTGCTATAATATGTACGTGATTCCTTGTCACAAAAAAATTTCAAACCTTTTTATCTTCAGTCACTAATTTTCAGACCTTTTCATCTTTGGCCACTCCCATCCCTAACAATTGCGTCACTAGAGCCACTTGAAGGGAACTTGCAGATGGTGGTGTTCCCATGCATCTGCTGCCCTTGTCCTTCTAGGTCAAACTTTTCGGATAGAGGGCCACATCTGGATATGGAAATTGCATGGGGGTGCCGGCCATAACTGCCCAAGAAATGAATAGTTATAATAAAGGTACATTTTGGTACAAATAAATGTAAAACCTTTATTATTGTGATAATTTAACCGCCATAATGTTGCATTATTTACAGTAATGAAACCAAACGTACCTTCTTTTTCACACCCTTTTGGCTTGTACCCTCTTTTTCACACCCTTTTGGCTTAATGTGAACAATGCAGTTGGTCACTCCTTTTTACAATGGCATCAAATTCCAGTGTCATTCGTTTTCCCTCTTTACAGATGCTGCCTGACTTGAGTACTACCAGCATTTTATGTTTTATTTCAGATTTACGTTATCCACAGTAGTTTGCTTGTCTTGCCAATATAAATGCTGCTTTGCTGTAATCTATAATATGGTGTTGCAAGAATCACTAAGGGGAAAACAATAAAGAAAAGAGAAAGAAAATATGGAGAGACCAAAAGGCATTTTAGAGGCACTCACCACATGTTGGGAGTACAGTGATCTGTATCCTCTCTGAACCTCATTATTAGAGCTGGGATTTAATAACCTCACAGCACATTTTAAAGGAGGTGCTACCAAGTACAACTGTAATCTTTTCCACACCTGTTAGGAAACACGTTCTAATTTTCAACTTTCTCAAAACCCTAACCTAAAACCACATACTCTTGACATTCTGTTACATTCATCATCATCCTTCTAAAAATCTGAACAGCAGCACCTCAGGTACGAACCGAAGATGCTTTATTAACTCTAATTTTCAGATGTGCATAAACAACTAATCTCTGAGATGCCCATCTCAAAATGTTAAACCAAGATAGCTTGACTTTAAGGAATACATATGTTGAGATTCCCTGCAGGTGGCAGCATGTAAGCTTGGATATCTCAATTCCTTGTCCACCAGCAGAATTGTAGATCTTGGATATCTCAATTCCTTGTCCACCAGCAGAATTGTAGATCAAGTTTTGCTGGGACTATAAATCTGCAACCCCCTGGTTCCTTTGCCAATTACCTTAAATTTGTGTCCTCTGGTTACCAACCCTTTTTCCACCAGAAACAGTTTCTCCTTATTTACCTAATTAATACCATCTATGATTTTGAACACCTCTATTAAATCAACCCTTAACTTTCTCTGCTGTAAGGAGAATAGCCCCAGCTTTTCTCATCTACCACTAAACTGAAGTTTCACATTCCTGGTACCATTACAAATGTGACCATAGGAATTTATAATATAAAACATTGACAGGACATACACACAGATGCAAGATTTTTGAGTAGATTATGGATAGATGTATAACCAATTCAGTGGGTGAAGGCACTCTTCAGTGCATTACTTTTCGAAATGTAGACCTGAAGGCCCCAGGTTCAAATCCTAGGCTGCCAGTTCCCATAGCACAAGACATCAGCAAGTATCAGCACCTTCAGTGAGGTAATGAGAAAAATGTAAACACAAAACTATAAAAGAGTTGACTTGACTTTTCATAAAGAACATTAAAACCTAAATGTTAAATAAATTTTGAAAATATACTTGAAAGTATATATCTGTAAATCCAAAAAGCAAATCAAAACTGCAGTAATCTAGTGAGTAATTTTAAATGTACATTTTGTACTTTTGCTGCTGCTCCACGTGCACTTCCTGATTTAACATGGTGTCTGCACTCTCCAGGAAAAAACCACCTCCTAACTCCATTTATTGGCCAACTCCAACTTACCTGCAAGTACTTGGCCTTGAAGTACTTCACTTGAAGCTCTCCACAATCTGCATTTTACTTTCACAGCTCTTGACACCTATTGACCAGGCACCAGGAGCAGTTGCGCATGCACTTTTGGGTTGCATTGCATTTGCTGGCGTACCTTGCGTGCTTCCCCTGCTGTAGCCATGAGCTGGATGTGGCCCATGAGCCTTAGCTTGTCCAGGATTGTTTGAGATGGTAGAAGTCACTGGTTTTGGAAGGTTCTGTCGAAGGAGACTTGGCGACTTGCTGCAGTGCATCTCGTAGATGGGGCACATTGTGCACCGGTGGTGGAGGGAGTGAATGATTAAGGTGGTGGGTGGGATGCCAATCAAGTGGGCTGCTTTATCCTGGATGCTGTTGAGCTTGATGAGTCATGTTGGAGCTGCACTCATCCATCACATCTTGACTTGGGCCTTGTAGATGGTGGGCATGCTTTGGGGAGTCAGGAGGTGAGTTACTCATTGCAGAATTCTCAGCCTCTGACCTGCTGTTTTAGCCACAGTATTTATATGGCTGGTCTAGTTCAGTTTCTGGTCAATGGAATCCCCCTGGGTGTTTATTGGGGGGATTCAGCAATGGTAATGGCATTGAATGTCAAGAGGAGGTTGTTAGATTCTCTCTTGTAGGTGATGGTCATTCATCCAATACTTCCTTGACAACCTGGACAGTGTGTTTGGGTAATTGTAACCACTAACATCTTTCACTGCCCCAATTCCTACTAAATTGTTTGGCAGCACAGAGCAATACATATTAGTACATGGGCAAAGAAGTAACTTAGAAGTTATAAATGAACTATTTTTTGTGAAAGTAATGGGAGTCAGTGCAAATTTCATTTTTCTAAAGACACAAATGAATCTCTTCTCTGACTTAGATATTTTGAATGTAGACGTTTATTTTGGTACTTAGCTAAAGGTATCACTTAAATTAGTGAATTAGTGAATTTTCATCAAGTTTGAAACTGGTGCATCTGTGGAAGAAACACTAGACAATAGGGCAGGATTTCTGTAAGCTCCTTCCACCAAAAAAAAAGGTTTAGTTCTTCCCCCTCTCTTTACGCCCGCTCCCCGCCACTTCCCCACAAAATTGTATATGGCGTCTAATTTTCAAGGTCCTCATAGTATGATGTAATCTGGTGATCCAGATGCCTCTTGTAATTGGTCTACTCACTGAATCCATGTTAAAATCCTCAACCCAGGCTATTCTACAAACCAGCTTTTACTAATGTGTTTCTGCCTCTTTCCTTAACACGCAAGCCAATGAGGACCTTTGTTGGAAGGTATGTCTCCTACATTCAGTGGCTTTTTCTGTATGGATCTCTTGGCATTCAAAAATGTGAGACTTTTATTACTGCAGAACATGAGCAGTACAGTACAAGTTCTATCTTCATATGTAAGCATTAGTGTGATATATCCGAAAAATTTATTATTGCTTTTAAAATGTCACATTTATCAGTTAGTGCAATCCCTTAGTGCAGCATTCTGGAGAGGTTTGGAGCTACATTGAGTGAATCAGTAAGGGTTATTAGGAAACCAGCATATTTACAAAAACAGAATTTCAAGGACATCGGTTGGGACACACAAATCTTGTAATAGTTGGTTATAATTGGCAGTCTTTATTGAACTCCAGCATGGTTTAATCTCAGAATATAAATGTCAAGCTGTCTCTATTTTTGTTTGTGATCTCTTTATTCTGGGGACTGCGTCTACATTGTTTTCCTACAAAAAAGGCTTTCTTTCTAAGCTTTCATTTCTTCAAGCCACTTTTTAACAAACATCTGCTTTTAAAATAATGTTATTTAAATTAGTTTAAATTTTTCATAATGTACTTTCCAAGTATATACAACTCTATATGGCAAATGAGATTTATTAATTCTGATATGCGCATTATAAAAAACTGACTTTGTCATTACCTAAAAAGAAAACAACAACTCACTAGTGAGGCTTAATGAGATTTGTTGTTAAAATTACTAAAATGTGACAAGTTACCACCATATGACCACTGATCTTTTTATTGAGCGAAGTTCTTCAGTGGCTTAGTTGGTAAAGATATTGGGTGGAATCATCCCAGATTTGCACTAAGTGTGGGAGCGGATGGGATAAAGGACATGACCGGTGGGTTTTCACGCTGCATTGTCCCATTCCCATCTCATTAATTATGATTTCTTGGGAAACGTGCTGGGTCAGTTTTGGGGGCATCCTCCGATTTGACCACCCTGTTGTCACTTCAGGGCTTAAGTAAACCGAGCATCATATTTAAAGGCCGCCCTGCAAAGAGCTAGCACTCTTCATGGGATAGGAATCTGCTGGGAACGGATGACTGCCAAAGGGTGGAAACATGCTGCCCCAGATTTAGCGACACCTGCCTCGAGCGCCTACTGGACGCAGTGGAGGGCCACCGCGATGTCCTCTAACCCTGCTCTGGTCAAAGGCCAGAAAGCAAGGTCACCAATCCCGCATGGGAGGCAGTGGCAGCGGGGGTCAGCACCAACATCCTGCAAAAGAGTACATCCACCCAGTGCCTAAAGAGGACGAATGATCTCCTCCGTTTCACCAGGGTAAGTCACTCTTCTCATCACTCTCAACTCTCACTCAAACCCATCACACATCCACAGGGATCTCATTCACTGCCAGTGCAAGGGACATCATTGTCACTCTCACACACACACCTTCATCTGCCCTGTGGATCATGCCTTCATCCTGTCCAAGCCATCCTCACCACCCACACATGTCAGGTATCCTTCTCATCTGGCCTGGCAGGTGTCCTGCTTACACTCCCTCCATCTGTATTCATGGAGGACAAGTTGGCACACAACAAAAGGGAGAGGTCATAGACTAGTGGAGGAATGCTTGAAATCAAGGTCCTCATGGACTTTGAAAATAGTCATCTAGCTGGCTGGCGATGACCTGGACCTTTCCTGTGCTGACAGTGATGTTGGCGGTGCTCAACCAAGTAAGGATCCAGCAGTGCAACATCCATCAGACAACCATGCTGTAAGTCACTCACCCTGTTCCACAGTCCCCTGCTATGCACTAATTATTTTCCCTTGCTTTCGCAGGCACATCTAGGAAACAGCCAAGGGGGAACACGACCCAAGTCCTCAACTCAAGCCCCAAGGAAACCGCAGAAGAAGAATCTGATGACACCCTCATTGATGACCCGCCACAGCTCTCGCCCGTACCCTCCACCAGCGCAGAGCGACACACCTTGGTGGGACCTAGCTTTAGATTAGCCTCAGGGTCACAATCTGGTGAGCACATCACACTGTCTGATGCGGCAGGGGCTTCCCAGGTTTCCGGCACTCAGAGGACTGCTGGAGGCTAGAAATCTGCTGAGTCCAAGTCATATGAGGAGCCTCTGGACTTGGTCATACCTCAGTTGTTGGAGCTGCAAAAGCAAGCTCGGGAACATCAGGAAGTGATATCCATTGCACTCCTCAGATTGCAAGGCACGATAGAGGAGCTCGTCTGCCTTCAGTCTGAGGTGATAGCGCCAGCATACCAACGCACCAAGGTCAACAATGGTTGGATGGCGGCCACCATGGAAACCTTGGTCCTGCACTGCTGCGCAGGCTGAATTCCATTGCTGACACCATAGTTGGCCTCCAAAGTGTTAATGCGAGAGGGAGTGCAGGACAGCTCGATCTTACTCAAGCTTCCCCTTCCCCTCAAGGATTCAGTCAGGGGCCCTCAGACACCCATAGGGAGGAGGAGCAGCAGGTGCACACCTCATGACCATCCACCCAGGTAACTCCGGGAGTGTCCAGCCTATCCGAATCCCCTCATCATATGACCCAGGCAGCTCGAGCTCCACAGGCCGAGGAGGGTGCCACTGGCACACAGCAGGACCCCGAAAGCAGGTCAGGGCCCTTCAGGTCTCGGGCCTCCAGAAGACGCCCGTCAAGGTCATCACAGACAGTAGCAGTCAGCAGGCTGCCTCCACCTCCGCTTTGCATGTTGGGGGAGCACCAAGATGTAGTGGCAGGATTAGGAAAGTTAAGAAGATGTAGTTGCACTGTGGTAATCTCTTGTACGTACTGTTCCCAAGGACGTCTCCTTGCGTATGGCTCCTTGATCTGATGAGCAGTGTGTGTAACTCCTCCGTGTCACTCAGATTTCAAACCTTGGTTCCTGCACAAAATAAATGCAGGTGTCTCAGTCCAGGGCCTCTTCCCTGTGCTTTGTGCACACCTTCTCAGCTGATGGTGCGCCTTCACAGTCACCGGACACATTAGCCATGCCTGCACCTTGATGGGGCTCATCATTGCTGCCAGACTGTCCTTGGCCAGCAACACAGAGCTCCATCATTCTACCTGTGTGCTCCCAGCACCTTTGAAGTGTGGCGGGCCCCCATCTCATCAGCATGTCTGTCCAGTGACATTGTGGTCCAGAAGGGTTCAGCTCACGAAGGATGCCATAGGATCAGGAGAAGTTAAAGTTTCCCTGCTGCATCTTCATGATATGACTGTTCACAGAGCACGAGCAATCTGCCATCAGCCAGACAGGAGTCAGACATTCACGTTATGTGAGGATCTATGGAGCGTCCCCAGTGCATGTTGTCATCATCCTCCTGGAATGTAGGGACTGTGAACATATGCTGCATCTCAATGACAGGAGCCTTATCATAGAGGGTGTGTGCGCTGTCATAAGCCAGACAGGAGTCCAATGTTCACAGATGCAATGTAAGGATCTATGCTTTCTTCTCACTGCATGTCCTCATCATCCTCCACGATTCTAGCAGCAATGAGGGCCTCCCAAGCGTGCCTGCCTCGTCTGGACAATGCGATGGCCTTCGAGGACCTCTTTGGCCTCATCCCCGATGACGTCCTCCTCATCGGAGAAGATGCGCAGCTCCTTTCCCCTTTATGGCGGCAGATGCTGCCAATGCATCTGTCCATGACCGTATCGGTAGGAGTGACCATCGTTGTGCAGACGGAGTCACACCTTCACGTTGACGATACCCTCCATTGTGTTTTGTGGCACTACCACCGTGCTAAATGGGATAGATTTCAATCAGTTCTAGCAAGTCGACTGAGCATACATGAGGTACTGTGGGCCATCAGCAGCAGCAGAATTGTGCTCGAACACAATCTGTAACCTCATGACCCGGCATATCCCCCACTCTACCATTACCATCAAGCCAGGGGATCAACCCTGGTTCAATGAATAGTGCAGGAGGGCATGCCAGGAACAGCACCAGGCATACCTAAAAATGAGATGTCAACCTGGTGAAGCTATAACGCAAGGTATTTGGCACGCAAGTAGCCCTAAGCAAAAAAGTGATAGAGCTAAGCGATCACACAACCAAAGGATCAGACTTAAGCTCTGCAGTCCTGCCACATCCAGTCGTGAATGGTGGTGGACCATTAAACAACTCACTGGAGGAGGAGGCTCCACAAATATCCCCATCCTCAATGAGGAGGAGCCCAGCACGTCAGTGCAAACGATAAGGCTGAAGCATTTGCTACAGTCTTCAGCCAGAAGTGTGGATGATCTATCTCGGCCTTCTCCGGAGGACCCCACCATCACAGATGCCAGTCTTCAGCCAATTCGAGTCACTCCACGTGATATCAAGAAACAGCTGAAGGCACTGGATACTGCAAAGGCTATGGGCCCTGACAATATTCTGGCAATAGCACTGAAGACTTGTGCTCCAGCATTTGCAGTGCCCTAGCCTAGCTGTTCCAGTACAGCCACAACACTGGCATATACCCGGCTCTGTGAAAATTGCCCAGGTATGTTCTGTACACAAAAAGCAGGATAAATCCAACCCAGCCAATTACCGCCCCATCAATCTACTCTCGATCATCAGTAAAGTAACGGATGGGGTCATCAACAGTGCTCTCATGCGGCACTTGCTTAGCAATAACCTGCTCACTAACGCCCACTTTGGGTTCCACCAAGGACACTCAGCTCCTGACCTCATTACAGCCTTGGTTCAAATGTGGACAAAAGAGCTGACTCCTGAGGTGAGGTGAGAGTGACTGACCTTGACATCAAGGCAGCATTTGACAGAGTGTGGCATCAAGGAGCCCTAGCAAAATTGAAGTCAATGGAAATCAGGGGGAAAATTCTCCGCTGGCTGAAGTCATACCTAGCACAAAGGAAAATGGTTGTGGATTTGGAGGTCAGTCATCCCAGCTCCAGGACATCACTGCAGGAGTTCCTTAGCGTAGTGACCTTGGCCCAACCATCTTCAGCTGCTTCATCAATGACCTTCCTTCCATCATAAGGTCAGCAGTGGTGATGTCCACTAATGATTGCACAACATTCAGCACCATTTGCCACCCCTCAGATACTGAAGCAGTCCACGTCCAAATGCAACAAGACCTGGGTTTGGGCTAACAAGTGGCAAGTAACATTCGCACCACTCAAGTGTCAGGCAATCACCGTGTCCAACAAGAGAGAATCGAACCATTGCCCCTTGATGTCCAATGGCATTGCAATCACTGAATCCCCCACTATCAACATCCTCGGAGTTACCATTGACCAGAAACTGAACTGGACTAGCCATATAAACACTGTGGCTACAAGAGCAGGTCAGAGGCTAGGAATCCTGTGGCGAGTAACTCACCACCTGACTCCCCAAAGCTTGTCCACCATCTACAAGGCACAAGTCTGGAGTGTGATGGAATACTCCCCACTTGCCTGGATGAGTGCAGCTTCCACTCAAGAAACTTGACACTGTTCAGGACAAAGCAGCCCGCTTGATTGGCATCACTTCTACAAACATTCACCACCGATGCACAGTAGCAATGCCAAGGCTCCTTCGACAGCACCTTCCAAACCCACGCCTACTACCATCTAGAAGGACAAGGGCAGCAGACACATGGGAACACCACCACCTGGAAGTTCCCCTCCAAGTCACTCACCATCCTGACTTGGTAATATATCGCCGTTCCTTCACTGTCGCTGGGTCAAAATCCTGGAACTCCCTTCCTAACAGCACTGTGGGTGTACTGACACCACATGGACTGCAGCGGTTCAAGAAGGCAGCTCACCACCACCTTCTCGACGGCAACCAGAGATGGGCAATAAATGCTGGCCCAGCCACCGAAGCCCACATCCTGTGAACGAATAAAAGAAAAGGTTGTGAAGGGCGTAGAAGGTGACAATGATGCGTGACGCCCTCTGTGGACTATATTGCAGAGCTCCACCAGACCAGCTGAGGCACTGGAACCTCACTTTCAACATTACGATGGTTTGCTCTGCCAGCCAAGGTGTGAGATGCAGCATGAGCCTCATTGTACCTTCTCTCTGCTGTGCTCTGTGGCAGTCGCACGGGTGTCATCAACCATGTCCTGCGCTTGTAGACCTGGCCCCCAAGGAGACAATCCTGCAGCCTCCCTGGACCCTGGAAGATGTCAGGGATCTGAGACCTACTGAGAATGTAGGAGTCATGGACACTCTCTGGGAACCGTGCACAGACCTGTAGGTTGCGTTTGTGGTAGTTGCATACCAGCTGAGCATTCAGTGAGTGGAAGCCCTTGCGGTTGATGTAGTTGATTGCTTGTTGCCACAGAGACTTGAACACCACGTGAATGGAGTCACTGGCACCCTGCTCCTGTGAGAAACCTGAATCTCGACAAGTCCCAGCGCTCTTGCTTCCTGGCTTTCCTGAGCCTGGGTGAAATGCATAAAGCTATGTACCTTTGCAAATATGGCATCCGTGACCTCCTGGGTGCATTTGTGTTTGGAGGCTTGTGATATCCCACAGAGGTTACTTGTTGAGCCCTGGCGTAAAAATTGAGTGCTGCAGTTACTTTAATGGCCACTGGCAGTGGATGCCCTCCATGTCCTTGTGGCATCAAATCCTGCAGCAGGCGGCAGATGTGACCAACCAGTTCCCTGGACACACGCAGTCATCGGCGACACTGGTTGTCAGTCATCTGCAGGAATGACAAACGCCGTCTATAGACCCTGGGTCTAGCTAGGAGTCGACCAGCGATGGCTCACCATGGCTCTTCAGTGGTGTGTGCAGGAGCTCTCGCCACCCTTTCTCCTTGAGGGTGTTGCTCCTCCCTCTGTCCAGCCTGGCACCTTTGTCTCTGCTCCCTGTAAACCAGCTAGGTCACCAGGCTCCAAGCTCCTTATATATTCCTCCTGCAGGATGAAAGAGAGAGATGCGTGGGTTAGCATGCGTGTACGAAGGATCTCTCTCGGTTACGTCTGAAGGCCCTTTAATGCACCCTGTAGAGTGCTGGCCACCACTTGGATGGCCAGAGTTTAGTGCGCTGCATGACTGCTCAAAACCCCATCTGCCTCTGCCCCACTCCATCTGACTGTTTGGCGGCAGCTTCGCCCATTGGACTGCATGCTGTGCCCTCAGCTCAGGCGCAGGCATTCTCCTAACCCACACTGCAAGGCTGCACTGTTAGCTTGAACCTTGCGGGGGGGAGACTGGTCCAAACCTGAATGATGACATTTTAAGGGACTGTGAATGCCTCCACCAGTGACTGCTCCAAGGCCAGCTTTCACCAGGAGATTGTACAATATGCACAGTTGTCCAATTGTTCTGTAGTCCACTAAAATGCTCATTAGTTTGCAGTCTGTGCCCGAGGGGCGAAAAGCTCTGGTGCATTTGGTAGCACTTTCATGCCTCTGCGTTGCTTGAGGTCTGACTCCAAGCATGTCAATGTGGCAGCACCTGAACTGTCTCAGCTACAGAGGAAAGGTCACTTTATACAAGGTTTCCCTAATGCGTGGCCGCCTCCCTTGCCACCCCCCCAGCATGTGCTTGTGCACTATCAGACTGGGCTGCTTTGCCCCAACTCGCCTCAGACACAGTGCAGCCCTTGCACCTCCCCCAACTTGCCCCATGGCATGCTCCCTTGCCTCCCCCGCTCTCCCCCCAACTTGCCTCAACCGCAGTGCAGCCCTTGCCCCGGCACTGCACTGTCAGCCAGCCGATAAAAAGCAACTTGCCTGTGCCCTCACCTGAATGTGCGGCGCCTCAAACTTGAAATCCAATGGGCATCCTTTGCAAACGCTGCGCGATGATAGTATATACTCACCTCCGAGTTTCCCTCGAAGTTCAGCTCGTCAGGTGAATGCCAGTTAAATGCTGTTGTGAAACACACCGGTGTGCAATCATGCCGACATGCTCGGATGATGATTCCGGCATGGGAGGATGATTCCGGCGAGCAGGGCTTGTAATGATACGCAGACATCCAGTGGCGGGAAACGCAGCCCACCATTGATGGGCAGAATGGACAATTGCAAACTGGTTTCACGACAGCATGAAACCAATTTTTGGCCCTCCCACCATATTGTCTGCTCACCTCCGCCATGATACCTGACACCAACGGGGACGGAACATTCCACCCATTGTGGCCAAAAAATTCAGCAGAGGCAAGTAAGTGAGGCGGAGGGGGGGTGGTTTGCCATAGTTTTGTCGAAGTAACACCAGCAAAATGGAAGCAAGCTTCAAGCAGCGTGGGAAGGGGAACAGATGTTGAAGGTGATAGAGGAGCGGATCAGGGTGAGGGAGCAGTCACTTCAGATTGCATTATGGGAGCAAAGGGGAAGAGGTGTTCGGTAGTAGATGGAGGAAAGTTCATGTGGAGTTGTGAAGGGCTTTAGGGTTTACAAATGTCTTAGCTCAAAGTTTCCAAACTTCCTTAGGGGTAACACTGTTTGTAATTTGCTAAAGTTCATTTCAGTTAATATAGTGATTTGTCTCTCCTTGATTTTACAGGATGATATCCATGAGGATTACTGTACAGTGTGCAAACGTAGTGGTCAGCTACTTCTGTGTGACACTTGCTCTCGTGTCTATCATCTGGAATGCTTAGAGCCCCCTCTCAAGACCATTCCCAAGGGGGTGTGGGTCTGCCCCAGGTGCCAAGAAAAGGTACAGGCTCAGCTTTTTAATTGTTCAAAGAATTTGCTTATACAGATAAAATATCACATTTTTAAAGCAAGATAGAACTTTAACATTGACAGAGTTAGTTAAGGAAGTGAGTATCTCAGCTATACAGACTTGGAAAGTCCCAGGATCATTATGCCTGAGTTAGCCAACCTCAGCTGGAGTATCAAATAGCTCTTAGTCCTCCTATTTTAGGAAGGACAGTTCTGCTTCCAATTGCAATCCAGCATCCCCTGTTGGAAGTGTTCATGTGTGTGTGTCAGGTGTGGATAAGTTTGGGCTCACCTGTGATGTTCTGCATGGTTGAATAGCCTGCTGATGTATAGGCTTACACGCAAAGAATGGCCACTGTGTGAAGCTCCTGATAATTCAACTATACCACCTTAGCTGTATTATCTCTGACATTGACAACCCTTTTACTTCTTTAGGTAATTTTATATAATCCCTTTTGAAAACCTTGAACTTATCCAAAATTCTGCTGACCTTAACCTATCACCTCTGTCCTTGCTGACCCACATTGGCACCCAGTCCTTCAATACCTCAAATTTACAATTCTTATCCTCGTGTTTAAATCCATTTGTGGCCTCGCCACTTAAATCCTTCTGCCTTTCCACCTCTCTCTCTGCCTTAAAGACTATCCTCTTTGGCATTTGGCCCCTTCCTCTTAATATTTCGTTTGGCTTCTAATTTAATTTTTTGGAGTACATCTTTATGAATTACTTTTTTGTTTACCTTTCTGGATCTTGTACATTAAAGGTGCCATATAAGTGCAAGTTGTTGTATTGGTTTTGAACTTGAACACCACTTCCAAAACAGCTTTAACACCCACAGATCGTTATTCAAAGTGCGCTACAGATTTACTCCACAGTGGCAGCTGGCCCCCTAAACAAGCCTGCAACATGTAGTCCATACTTCTTTTTGTTTTGTGCACCAATGCTCATCACAGAAGATTTACGCGTTAATAGTTTTGAAAACTTTATTCCCAACAAACAGAGCAAACCACATTTTGAGTGATTATGGAACCATGTGTCCAGAAAGTACAAATGAAGCAAAACAGTTTGTGAAAGACCTGGAGCACATCCCCTTTGATGACAATTTGGATTCTGTTTACAAAGCAGCATACAGTCTTGATCTGTGATAATTGAAGAGGGTAAATTAACCTTGGAACATATCAGACTAATATCCATCTGTACAGGTAGAATCAGACTTGCAACAGAGTGCTTGAAAAGCTGATAAGAGAGGGTACAAACTTTCGCATTTATTGATTTAAAGAGTAGGAAAATATGCTGGAAATTTAAAGCAAAAAACAGAACATATTAGAAACATAGAAGGACAGTTAGCATTTGTGGAGAGCAAGAAAGTTAATGTTTCCAGTGTAATCCTTCAGCAAAGGTAGTAAAATGGTTATCATTAAAACAGACTCAAAACAAAGGTTGGAGGAGAGATTAAAACATACCTATGGTATGACTTAGGACCAGTTAAAACAAATGTAGACAGTTAGATAGATAAGATGATATCCTAGGGTAAGGAGTCTGAACAACCGGCAGACAGGAGCAGAATCATAGTAAAGCGGTGCTTCGAGCTATCACTCCCTTCCTGTCTTAACCGTATGACCTCCCGGTTTTTCCGCGGTCAGTGACTGAGTTGCATTTGCCGGCCTCTGCCTACACCAGGACGGTGCACAAACTTGCCAGGCCCAATCTCACATGCTGCCAAATGTATTTTCTAAGTTTGAAGAATGCTTTGGGGCCACCGTCTGCCCCTTGCTGTTTGGTGGCATTGATCCAGTGGGCCCAGGGCTGCCCCATCATAGCCTCTGGACTAGGAAGTCTCCTCTTCACAGTTGCTACCTCGGAGAAGGGGGAGCTCCCGACCCCAAATGAGATTTCTGTGACCCCATTGAGGATTGCGACCCACAGTTTGGGAATGCCTGGATTAGAGGAAGTTCAGGTAAATTGTTGTCTTGCACAGAATTTGGATACTGGACAGTGATGTCGGAGGAGGTTAATAGGTAGGTGTTGTAGTACTTGTATTTGCTAATCTAAGTGACGTCGCCTCTACACTGAGAAAACCATAAGTGGATTAAGTGACCACATTGTTGAGCATTCTGTCTCTAAGGATGACCCTTAGCTCCCTATCAATTGCCTTAATTTCCTGTCTCAATTCCATGCCTGCTCTGACCTCTTAATCTTAGGCTTTCTACATTATTCTAATAAAGCCTAATGCAAGCTCCAGGAATGGTATTGTATCTGTTCATAGGACCTCCTGCAGTCCTTTGGCCTGAAAATTGACTTTAATCATTTCAGACTTTAACTACAAATTCTGCTTTCTTCAAAACGGGGATTCTAGAGATTTGGGATTGAATTCATTGCATGGGGTGGAGAGAAAGAGAGCAAAGTGGATTAGCATTGTAGTGGAGTCCCTCCATTAGAATGCTGTGCGGTGGCAAAGGAGCCCCTGATCATAGTGCAGGCCTGTTTTCTTCAGATTTTTGCCAACTTCTCCTGGTTCACCTATTGTTGCCTCAGCTGTTCATATTTGTTGTTCTTTATTTTACACTTCTGCTCGGATTGGAGGTCTTGTGGCGCATTGGGTAGCGTCCCTACCTCTGAGTCAGGAGCTCCTATTTTGAGTCCTACCCCAAGACTTAATAGCTAAGGAAGGTGTGTTCATAACATGGCCAAATATGTTGATTGTCAATCTGCTAATCTTTCCAACACATGGCAGTGGTAGGTTGCAGAAGCGGGTGAGATTCCTGGTTAAGCATGTGATAGAGAGAAAGTTGGAGCCTCTAGCATCATTATCCATAGCTCTAGACTGCAGCATACATGTAAAAGTGCAAATTGCCACAGCAACTCTGACCCCCTGAATGATCTTTAACATGCCCACTTCTCAACATCTGATGGAAAGATTATCTCAACCATCTAAAGTTCCTTGTTATTTTTCAACAGATCACAGGTTTATTCCTTGGTCAGAGGTGCTTTTCTTCTTAATTCTGGTTCTGTTTAAATAATAGTACTTTTTTTTTTCGGTTCTGATGAAGGGTTACATCTACAGCATTAACTTGTCTATTTTCCCTCTTAATGCTGCTTGACCTGATGTACATTTCTAGCATTTACTGTTACATATTTTCTGATTGTGTCCAAAGATTCAGCCTAACTATCAAAAGGTGTAGTGGGAAATTCAAAGAAATCACTAAGCACACTTTCAAATCTGATCTGGCACCTTCAGTATGGCTAAGTTACTGGGTTTCCTCCTAAGTCGCTTATCAATACTTACCCTCTAAGATGTCAGCTGGAAGAACATCCCCTCTCAAACCTGGTCAGTGAAGTTTGAAATATTGTAGAAAATAGCCCAAATAATGCTCTGAATCAAGAAAAATTCTTTGAAATCTTATTCTTGTTTCTTTCCTGGTGCAGCACCAGCTGCTGGTCAACACGCTGTGATAACACTTCCCACATATCCTGTGCACGAAGCATCTGAAGCACCAGGGTCCCATTACACATGATTAATCTCAAGAATGGGGAGTTTTCTTATGGCCTGAATACCATGTTTGCCTCTCAACCAACGTCACCAAAAATAGATGAACTTCTCATTGATGGAATGGCTACCATGTTTGCCTCCATAAGGACAGTCACTATTCTGAAGTAACTCATTGTAGCGGAAGTGCTTTGAGACGTTCCTGAAAGACCTTAAAAAAAGTGTAAATCCAAATATTTTCTTTTGGGCAAGTCAGCATAGAAAGCTCTTTTTTGTGCCAGTTTATCTTTTATAATTTATTATTTCAATCAATATTCCCAGGACCTAATTATGGCTTTATTTAAGACTAGTAAATATTTTATTTGGTGCAAAAAATGTATCTTTCTTGCCCATACAGGTATTAAAGAAGGAAGATAACGTGTCGTGGCCTGGAACCCTCGCTATCGTCCATTCCTATCTTGCCCATAAAGCGGGTATGAAAACATAGTGCACATCAGATACCAGGAATGGCTTTTTAGTTACAGCCAAATTGATACAACATTAGATTACTGGATAACTGTCAAGATGACCAGAGTTCAAATCCCAGACCTGACTGACATTTGCCTTCCCATCTTTCCAGAGAATGGGCTGATTTTCAACTTGCCACCGAGACATAAAGCTTGCGTTGTCGATCAGCTGCCTTTTACAGAAAGTGTTTGAATTTCATTTCCATTTAAATAAATGAAACCAAGAATTGGGCAATTTCTATTACAGGTCACTAATCCTTAATAGTAATTTTACACTTTGGCAGCAAGTTGAATGTCTGCACCAGTGAGTTTCTACTATACTTGAAAGGGCAGCCTGCAGTAATGGAGGAAAACCTGTTTGAGGAATTCCTTCACATTTGGCAAAATTGAACATCCTAGTAATTCGGCTATATCTTGAAGGTATCTATTATCTAGAACATCGCAGCTTCCAAAGGGAGCATATGTTGATATGGACATTGTGGGGAAGAAGAGGAAATCATTAAATCTGTAAAAGATTGCATTAGCACTTTGATAAACAAAAACTGAACTTAATTTTCGTAAATACTGATAAAATGATATTAGGGATGTGAGTTGGAATTTCTTTGTTCTTATTATGTATCCTACAGTTGCCTTCTGTCACCATGACTGCTCCTTTATCAAGAAGAGCTGAATAATGTAGGCCACATCTACCTTCATAGCCTCTGTTACTGTCATTGTGTACTGATCAAGGAAATGTGTATAGGTGGTAACAGTTCTTTTCAGTTGTTTCTCATGCAATTGAAAAATCCACATTCCCATGATACTCTCTTCCAGAAAATAAATATGTTCACCAAATAAAGGCAAATCAGCTTAATGGCAGTGAAATATGGAATCTGAATTGAAACTTTAGAAAGTTGATGAATAGGGTAGCAGTGCTGACTTGGAATGGCTGCTGAACCTGTAAGTGTAAGAGAGTTTAGTTAACATGCACAGCTGAAACCAAGACAGTATTGGCTTAATTACTTTGTTTCTTGATATAATTTCTCTCCAACAGTCAAGACTGAAATTCCTCAGGCTAGTATTTCAATAATGTAATCAGAACTTTTTAAGCAAACATCTTCAAACATTAACATAAAAATGGCAAAACAATATAATGTTTACTGACAATTTCTTGTAGCTTTTTTATTTAAAAAATGCCCTAATGATTCTTCAGAATCTCTGATCAGTATTTTGAAATTCAATTAAGGATAAAATAATACAGCTGACAGAAATGCAAACATGATTAAGGACTAAAACTCAGTTTTCATTCACTCGTTCATGGGATGTGGACATTGCTGGCAAGACCAGCATTTATTGCCCATCTCTATTTGCCACTGAGAAGCTGGTGGCAAGCTGCCTTCTTGAACCACTGCAGTCCATGTGGTGAGGTACGCTGACAGTGCTATTAGGAATGGAGTTCCAGGATTTTGACCCAGCGACAGTGAAGGAACGGCAATTTCGTCCCAAGTCAGGATGGTGTGTGGCTTGGAGGGGAACTTCCATGTGGTGGTGTTCCCATGCACCTGCTGTCCTTGTCTTTCTAGGTGGTAGAGGTTGTAGGTTTGTAAGGTGCCGTTGAAGGATCGTTGCTGAGTTGCTGAAATGCACCTTGTGTATGGTACACAATGCTGCCACTGTGCATCTGTGGTGGAGGGATTGAATGTTGAAGGTAGTGGATGGGGTGCCAATCAAGTTGGCTGCTTTGCCCTGGATGGTGTCGAGCTTCTTGAGTGTTGTTTGGAGCTGCACTCATTGAGGCAAGTGGAGAATATTCCACCACACTCCTGACTTGTGCCTTCTTGATGGTGGACAGGCCTTGGGGAGTCAGGAGGTCTACAGGATTCCCAGCCTCTGACTTGCTTTTGTAGCCACAGTATTTATATGGTTGGTCCAGTTAAGTTTCTGGTCAATGGTAACCAACCGTGCCCCCTGCAGGATGTTGATAGTTGATATTACATTGGACTGACTATCTGATCTAAATGTCTGTAGGGCACTGCAGTGAAACAGAAGTTGTTTGTAGTTGCCTGTAGCTGCAAAAAAAAATGTAGCATTCAAATGTTTAGGTTTAGAAAATAGGTAGCATTTTAAGTTGTTGCTACTTTCGCAGTGAAAGAAGAGGAGAAGAGGAAGCTGTTAAAACGAGGGAGCGAGTTAAAGAGTGAACATGAACAGCTGGAGGTGAAGGACAGACTGCTCAGTAATGCTGTCACGGTGAGATTACATAACTATAACAATCCCTTATGTATATTGGTAGTAGTTGAATGATTAAAGAATCCATTATGTACTTGTTCCTTCCCATTCCTTTCTCTTTTCCTTTTTCTTTCTCCTCTCTTCACTGTCCAGTGATTATAGGATGGCATTGCCCATTTCCTAATGCAGATAAGAAAGCAGTGAAGCTGTGAGATTTTCTGCAACCACTACCTTGAGTGACAAAAAAGAACATGTGCATTTGCATACTTAGACCATATTTACATAATTTTCTTTTTTACTCCCCCGTTCCCCTCCAACCCCCCAAGCTCCCCATCCCCACAGAGTTTTGTTCTCATGAGACTTTTCTATCCAGCCTGTCAGAAATGTGATTAAACTTTGGTAATGAAGACAAGTTCCAGTACCATCACGATTATAGTTCATCAAGCATGCAACCACCTAGCTGGAAGTTCAAAATTGACTTACTGGTTCATTCAAGTGCTTTTTTGTTACAATAACCAACTTAAAGTTTTTTATCATTTATGACCGACAAACTTTGAAGGGCTAATGCAACAGGACAAAAAATACTGTCCCTCTTGCTTGCATGAGCTTACTTGAAGACACACACATCTCTCATGTATAGCTGTAGATGAGATGCTGGTTGTGAGAAATTTAAAGTATTTGGAAAGGAGTATATTGCAGTATAATTGCTGAAGTCTTTAAACATTACACTCAAACAATTCTGTAAGATTCTGCTCCAATTACAAAGATTTCAGATATAGAACATCAGGCAATGCTCTGTTGCAGTGTGTTCCAGTAGGATGGACTACTATCAAAACAGGTGTGGAACAAACTGATGAAAGAAAAAAATAAAATTGCTTGCGATTCAGCCCACAGTGAATAGTAATGCAACCTTTTTAAAAATAAGCCCCACAACTTGAATTTGTGATTTCTTAACCATACATAATTCTATTAAAATTTCATAAAGATGAAATGACATTTCAAGAATACAGCCTTAGTTCCATTGTCAAAGTGGATTGTAATCGAAGACTACATCAGTAAACATATTGGTTTGAGAGTTATAAAAGCAATTGAAAGCATGTTTAAGTAACATTGGACAAAGAACAAAGAAAAGTATTTTGTGTATGAACATGTTAATTACTTTCAGTTCAGTCGTACTGTATATCTGCTGTTATATTAAAAATCATGTCAGCACATAATGCTGTTTACAAACATTATATTTGTGAAGAGGGTATCCCCTCCAATCCAGCAACTATCACATAGGCCAGTTGAAGAGGAGAAGTTACAATCCCCGATCACACAGTGACCACAGAGACTCAGGCTTCCTTTAACCGGTTTTATTCAAGCATATGCAAGGGAGCCGCAATCATTCCTAAGAATGAAGACACAGCTCCCAGATTGATTACATTTCATTACTTTTGTATTTTTTCTTATCATAATACATTTGAGTACATTTGAATACATCCAATCGGTAACCGACACACCAATCTCATGCTAATTATTGAGTACATAAACATGTGATTTTGCTAACCAATTATCCTAAAGGTGGTATACATAATTATATTATCCAATCAAAATTAAAACACGTACACAAAGACCTTGGTTCTCACAGCTGAAGACTGTTTGTGTTTCATCAAAGCCCCCTCTTTGTCCATTGTATGTCTTCCCATACCTAAGCTAAAACCATCTGCCCCTTCCCTATGTGAGAGGGGAGTGCACTTAATCTATTTTATGTCCTGCTTGTGTTTTCAGCCTGACTCTCAAGGCTGTGCAATGTTCATCTGGTAATCGTCAACTCTTAATATGCTTAGCAGCCGTGTCTGCCTGGAGCTTTTAAGTGTTCTTCAGTAAATTCTTAGTGTTCTCTTTTAGCATTTTTAATTTTCCCTTAACAACCTGGTTGTCACATTTTTGGGTCACCATTTTGTGTAAACTCTCCCATTGTAAATTCCCACTTCAACATTTCCCATTTAGTTTTCCAATCTAACTTTTTCTCGTCTTCCAATTTTTTTTTTTGCAATAGAAGTTCTATTATACAACAAACTTCAAACAAAATAAATTGTATAGTGAGCAGCAGGTAGAATATCATCCATGTTGTGCTGTCAACGCAAGCTTATATTAGTCTCAGTGTCTTTCCTCATCCTAATGCAAACAGGATTCTGAGTTTTAATTCTTGAGGATGGTTGGCGGGGCGGGGGTGGGTCATTAAAATCAAGGGAGGAAGTGATGTTTGAGTTTTCCAAGAGGTTAGGCTGTAGTTGGAATATTGGGTGCAATTTATTGTAGAAAGGATATTAAAGCTATAGAAAGGAAATAGCAAACATTCGTTAGAATATCACTAGCAATGAGAGGTAATAACTTATGAAGAAAGGCTTGAAAAATTTTGATATTTGCGCGACTTGAAAAGATGAATAGTAAATATTATTTACACTGTTTTGAAAATTGGTAACTAGGGGAAATAGACTCAAGATTATCAGTAGAAAAAGGAAGGGGCAAGTTAGAAGAATATTATTCATACGGAAAGTTATTAGAGCATGAAATGCTTTACCATAAATGGCTGTTGAGACAGAGATTACAATATTAACAGGAAATTGGATGTTTTTTTTCAAAAGAATAAGAAAAGGGTAAAAGAAAGTTTAGGGAACTTTGATTTGAGTAGTAATCTTCACTGACGTGTTATCATTGGCCTGAAAGGCTGAATGGTCTGATCTGCAATCAGATTATAATGTATATATGTAGACTAGAACAGTGATTTGTTGAGCAGCTTTTTAATCAATGAAAATGCCAACTGAAAAACTGTAACTTTTATTTACTTAACAGAAATGTTTAGAACTGAAAACAAATCTCATAGCTAAACAGAAAGGAACTCAGGCCTCTCTGGAACGTGTGAAAACCCTGATTAGACTGATGCAGAGTGAGCAAGTGATCCAGGTTACAATGATGACAACCACAGCCACCTCTCGAGCATCCCCATTGGTTTCCCTCCCATGGATCAAGCCTTCAGCTGCCGTAGTGACCCCTCCAACCACCTTGAAGCAGCAATCGCAAGGAAAGAACTAAAGGAACTGGACAATTCCATATTTAATTACTGTCGTTTGGGAATATTTACACAATTTTATGTGTGGAAACAGTGGGGTTTGATAACTGAGCGATGCAGTACAGTATGCAGAGACTGTTGGAGCAAAAAATGCACCATACAGGCAGTTTGTATTGTGACCGCAATACTTTAAGCCACTACATTGAGAGCTGAAGAGATTTTAATTTTTTTATTTTATTTTTATGTTGGCCTTAACCTACTGATTCTGGAACCAGAAAATGGCCGCTGATAAAAGAGTTTTTGACTTCTCCAAGCAGGTGTTTTGAACACCAGTTTGCCTCATGAGAGAGAGAAGAAAACAATGGAACATACTGCAGTAGATTGACAATAAACGCAACAAAGCTGTAACATATAAAGCGTTTTCCTGTGAAATGGGGATCTGTTTTTTAGGACTGTACATTACTGTAACTAAATTCAAACATGCAAGACAATGTCTGACATATTTATTCAGGTGACGCGCAAAAAATGGTTTTATTGTGTATGTATGAGTCTTCAGAGCATTCAAACAAAGTTTAATTTTTTCAGTATTAATATAGGTAAGAAACACATATTTAAAGTAAAGTATGAGGTTAGTATTTAAGGTGGGATAATAAGTACAGTATTTTCCTGCTAATGCCTATGGAACATGTTTTATCAAGTATTTAAAGGATACAGATGCAAAACATTTTTTGCAACTTCTCTTATTGTTGACATTTTTGTGCAGATCACTTCTTAAACCATATCATGGGTATTTTAGGGAAGCCACGTTTTCTTTATTTCATTTTATTTTTGAAGTACTGTATTGGTTTGCCAGATTTATATTTTAAAAAATGCCAAAAATGTGTTTCTTCCTCCTCCAGTACTGTATTTGTATCACAGAAAAGTGACAGTTTAGCAAACCCTGGGATAGTGATAAAGTTGGGGGGTCGGGTGGTGGGGGGGAAAGAGGATGGGGAATATCTGCTACATGGTACATGAAACTGCCTCAGAATCATAACAAATAATTGGCATTGAAAATGTCAATGCTGGAGTCAAGGGACACAAATTTTAAAAGGGTCTACAGATTTTTGTGGACCTTCTTTCCTTTCCTATTTAGTAAATGATACTCCAGTAGGCTTTGATTAATTTAGGACAGCTACTTGATCCGCTAGCTAGTCTTCCTGATAATAAAGGGTCTGCACCTTGGGAGGCCACAGCTATTTGGCATGGGAAGCTTTAGGCCTGCTCTGGCAGTGCATGGTCCCTTCAACCATTTTCACAATTCCGGGAAAAACTGTGCAGTGCAATGCAAATCTATTTTATTACAGTCAACACTTCAATGAACAAGATTTTATATTCTTTTACTGGTGAACAAAAATAAAGAGAACCACAAGATGCTACTGGTTTAATGCCAATATGCATTCCAATGTGGCTTGCAATGTAAATGTTTCAGGTTAAATGTTTTTTGATGACTAAAGAGAAAACAAATTGTTCAGTTATAAAATATTAAACGGTTGAGTTTTTTTTTGGGAGGGGAGGGTGGAAAGAAGTCTTGGCCTGTTAGCATAGATATTCAAAGGAGCTGTCCAGTGGATAGTGTGCATTGAAACTGAATTCATCTTAATTCTGCCAATGTAGTTCTTTTTAAAAAAAAAAAAATTAAAACTGAATTGTGAAATCTGCTTGTACATGCTTTTATGAAACAATTTGTTGTCAGGTAACTGCATCCCATGCTCCAATAAAAGAGATGCATTGACTTTCATAAGGCGTAGCTTCAAAGCATATCTGAACAATCAAGCCACTTAGCATTTCCTTTTGCGTACCCTAGCTTTCTGAATTCAGTTCTAACTAATATTTCATTGCAGTATTACAGAAAAGGCAAACACAGTTGGATATACAAATAATATTAGCTATCAAGCCTGTCTTTTTCTATATATTGATAAAAGAGGAGACTAAAAAAGACACCTGCCCTGATGGCTCCTTAAACCTCTGTATTTGGAATCTCCAAATAAAATGTTCAGTGTGCCATATCTGTTCACAGCAAGGTTCACTCTTCCCTCCTCCCTCTTATGAAGAAAAGAGCAAACATGTGTACATATGAATATAATTGTCCCCACAGAGTTCCTTTTTATTCAAGCCCACCCATGAATTGATATTTTCAGTTGCACATGCATGCACTATTGTATTTCAAGTATCAACCACCTCAAAAATCTCACAGGAATTTTTCGACCATTCTGACAATGCACCAAATTGAATGCGTGTAGGTGAAGTATATAACCTGCTGGTGATTTTTTATTTAATTTATCTAATGTGAAATAAATGAGTATTTTACTTGTACAGGGTTCTTTCAGGCTCCACTTCAAAAAAGTGAAACATTTAATTTTAAAATATAAATAATAAAGCTGCACTTCATAGTTTTCAGGGTGAAATACAATATAATGTGCAAGCATAGTGGGGCCCTTGTTTGTAGAGACATTGAAGAATTATACAGTGCCCATACTGTGGGTGAATTTTTTTAAATGGTCTACAGCTCCAGGGATATTTGACTACATGCTGGAATTTGTAAAAAGATAAGATTTCCAAAAGTGAGAAAGCCAAAAAAAAAGTTAACTTGCTCAATTCTAAGTCTGGATACCTTCTATGTGTTGGGCCTTGCCCTTATTCTCCCATTTTCCAATCAGAAGCATTTCTCAGGTAGAGACAAACCAAAATAGATGATTGGAGTGCATGGTGTTTTAGGTCCAATAGCTAAAGTGGAGTTGTACTTTTTAAAAAAAACTGTATTTATTTCTTTTTATTACAACTAATTTCAAACTTTAAAGGAGCAATCACTAGTTGTACTCTAAACAATTCTTGTACTTTGACTGTAGCTCTCTAGCAAGTGCCACTATTTAATTTTACTAAAGTTTTAATGAATAGTTTTTTTATTTTTAAGAGTAGTTAGTCTAGTATGGAGGAGATAGGTGGGAAAGTAGTTTTATGTGATTTCATTGTGTGCTAAAGTTTGTTACACAAGTAATATCAGATTCTAAATTATTACAGGGTGGTTGAGTGGATCTTTATCAAATGCTTCAGTGTAGTAGTTTCAGGTTTTTAAAACCTTTGCTTTTTGCTGGAATGTTCCTTAAGGAAGATTTGCTAAGATAACAAAAGTCAACTACAGATATAAAGCAGAAAGAATCTGAAGGAAATCAGTTGCATAGTATTTTCAACATGCTACAAGCATGCATAAAAAACACTCAGGCTTCTCAAAAGCACACTGCGTTCAGTGCAAAGATTTTGACAGCATTCCAAATGTGTAGTAGTGTATTGAATGCGTGATTTGTTACCACAGTAGCGGAACAATCTTGCACTAACTATCCTTAGGTGCCATACATGTAAGAGCCTTAAGTAACAAATTTCTGTTGCAGTTATTTTAATATCCCATTATATATTCATGTATGACTGAAAGATGGTCAAGGATATCACTGAAGCATTGTTATACTCATGTCTTTTGTTATGTTGCAAAATGATAAGACTTCACAGAATACTCCACTAGAAGAAACAATTTGTATTCATCATCTGTTTATTCTTTTTTCATGGTACAGCCTTCACGTTTCTGCCACAAATCCTACAAAACATTATTTCATTGCTATTTGCTGGATAAGTGAGTTATCTGAATAAGTAACCCACAACTTATGCAGAAACTGCTATATATGAACAGCAGATTTATTTTAAAAGATGCAAAATAAGAAACTGTATTTAATTTGTGCTGTAGATATATTTGATGTTTTTTCTTCTGAATGGGCCTTTTTTAAATCCCTTAGCCAACAAGCATGCAGAGTGCCTTTAAAGGCAGAAATTTAAAAAGGGCGGAAAAGCACAGCCACACCACCTCATAGTACATTGTAAATACGATTAGAGAAAAACATGGTAGTGCTTGTGATCATGTTACACTTGGTTGGGTGACTAGGTTAATCGATGTACAGAAAATACAGTAGAGAGTAGGATGCCTGCTCTTCTCGTTTAAAAAGGTTCACTTGGCAGAGCAGTGCTAAGCAGATTAATGGAACTGAGAAACGTTGTCACAATTGTTTATTGTGTAAAAGAAATGTCTTAAATAAACTGGGACAAAGAGAAAAAGAGAAAAAAAATTAAAAATCAACATTGTATCACACAAATGGTCTTTTTATTTTTTCTATTTACACTTTGAGTTTTGTCACGCTGTTGAATGTGTTTTACCATGATAGTTCATGGCTGGAAGTAGAAATTCTAACCTAGGCAACATATTGTATCTTATCTGTAGTTTTATATGTCAGTTTCTAAATGGGAACCACACTCAGTCCTCTATCTTGTACAAATAGGCTTACCATTAATTTTTCCACTACTTCCTGACACCTTCCATTCACTTAGTTTATTAAAGTAACATCTGAGTTCAGAAGTTCAGTTGAGTGGAGAAATCCAACCTGTGCCACCTTTCTGTGGTATTGCATGCTGATCCTGGTTATTAGTTTTGATTTATTCTGACTCTTTACCTAAAATAGAAGACCAGCTGTATCTGAAATTTTTGCTTACATTGCTCGTTACCTATATGCATGGAACAAAATATTTAGATGGGTATTAGTGCTTTACTTTTTTCCTCTCAAAATATGACAAAAGTGCACACTAACCACTGGATGGGTGCTCTACTTAAAGCAAAAAGTTTAAAATATATATATATAATTCTTAAGTAATCACTATTGAATGAATATTCTTTGTTACACATTTGTAAGAAAACAAGTCAGTATTATACTGTTCTACTACTTTGTTGATATCTGTGTGGCTCTGCCCATGGAATGTGGAAGGTCAAAGTACAAATGATATGTTGAGTGGATTTGTGAGCATTTTGTTCTAGGGTGTGGTAGTGTAGCAATAAAAAAAACAAAAAGCATTTAAAAAAAAAAGCTTACAACAAGATGC
The DNA here is from genome assembly GCF_964194155.1 of Cetorhinus maximus. NCBI lineage: Eukaryota > Metazoa > Chordata > Chondrichthyes > Lamniformes > Cetorhinidae > Cetorhinus > Cetorhinus maximus. Next base: position 54,135,020 of record NC_135900.1, read on the forward strand.
AGAAAATGTTTGGATGACAGATTTGTAAATGAATTACATTTTCTTTTTAAAAATCCATGTATTTACAGATGCTTCATGTAATGGCAAAAATATTCTGAATGAAAAACAAGCTGTTGTTGACATTTGGTGCTTATTGTATTTTTTCCCCTTCTCTTCTGATTTGTATTTCTTTTAGTCCCACACCCACCCAAAAAAGTTTTTTGTTTATTATATAGGTATCCAACCTCAGATTAAAATACTGAGAGGTGGATTCTGGTAGCTCAAGGTCAAATTCACTATCATAAATATAATCTACTTATTTTTAGATTCTTTTTCTCTTCCACTCTTCACCCAGCTTCCATGATTTCCTCATACTTCTATAGTATATGTTCTGTTAGTCATTCTCTAACTTGTAGTACAGTTACTTTAGACTGTGAATTTGTCCACGACTGTTATCAGTGTGCATAATAAATCGAGTAGGAGGACTGAGATGGAGATTACTGGCAATGACTATGATTCTGTTTTTCCAAGCGAGAGTGCTTCTTTTGAATCAATATTCCAAACTGACTGAAAAGAACTAACTGAGTAAGTGCAAGTGACTTGGATGTATTTATGTATCACTTATCAAATCATAGGGCATGATTTTATCTAAGCAGACCTGCATGCAACAGGGAGGGCGGTAGTTGATCTGGATCTCACTTATAATTGATGCAGCCTTTACCTTGCCTTTTTAACTCAGCCATGGCATTAGCACCCTGCTACTGGGTTTCGTGACCAGAGAGGGTGGCAGGATGATTTTTTAAATTTATTTATTCATTCAAGGGGTGTGGGCATCACTGGCATAGGCCAGAATTTATTTCCCATTCCTAATTGCCATTCAGAAGATGGTGGTGAGCTGCCTTTTTGGAACACTACAGTTCATGTGGTGTAGGTACACCCACAGTGCTGTTAGGAAGGGAGTTCCAGGATTTTGACCCAGTGACAATGAAGTATATTTCCAAGTCAGGATGGTGTGTGGCTTGGAGGGGAACTTGCAGTTGGTGGTGTTCCCATGCATCTGCTGTTCTTGTTCTTCTAGGTGGTAGAGGTCATGGATTTGGAAGGTGCTGTCGAAGGAGCCTTGGTGAATTGCTGCAGTGCATCTTGTAGATGGTGCACAGTTCCACCACTGGATCAGTGGTGGAGGGAGTGAATGTTTAAGATGGTGGATGGGGTGCAAATCAAGCGAGTTGCTTTGTCCTGGATGGTGTCAAGCTTCTTGAGTATTGTTGGAGCTGCACTCAATCAGGCAAGTAGAGAGTATTCCATCATACTCCCGACTTGTAGATGATGGACAGGATTTTGGGAGTCTAGTGGTAAGTAACTCTCCACAGAATTCCCAGCCTCTGACCTGCTCTTGTAGCCAATGTATTTATTTGGCTAGTCCAGTTCAGTTTCTGGTCAATGGTAACCCCCAGGATGTTGATAGTGGAGGATTTAGCAATGGCATTGCCATTGAATGTCATGGGAAGATGGTTAGATTCTCTCTTGTTGGAGGTGATCATTTCCTGGCACCTGTGTGGCATAAATGTTACTTTTCACTTATCAGCCCAAGCCTGAATATTGTCTAGGTCTTGCTACATATAGACACAGTTTGGTTCAGTAGTTGAGATGTGAATGATGTGGGACACTGTTTAATCATCAGTGACCATCCTCACTTCTGACCTTATGATGGAGGGAAGGTCATTGATGAAGCAGCTGAATATGGTTGGGCCTAGGACACTACCCTGAGGAACTCCTGCAGTGATGTCCCAGGACTGAGATGACTGACCTCCAACAACCAAACCATCTTCCTTTGTGCGAGGTAGTCCAACCAGTGGAGAGTTTTCCCCCTGATTCCCATTGACTCCAGTTTTGCTAGGGCTCCTCGATGCCATCGTCAGTCAAATGTTGCCTTGATGTCAAGGCAGTCACTCTCACCTCACCACCTGAGTTCAGCTCTTTAGTCCATTTTTGGATCAAGGCTGTAATGATGTCAGGAGTTGAGTGGCCCTGGGAGAACCCACACTGAGCGTCAGTGAGCAGGTTATTGCTGAATAAGTGCTGCTTGCTAGCACTGTCAACAACGCCTTCTGTCATTTTGCTGATGTTTGAGAGTAGGCTGATAGGGCAGTAATTGGCCAGGTTGTATTGGACCTGTTTTTTGTGGCCAGGACATACCTTGGCAATTTTCCACATTGCTAGATAGATGCCAATGTTGTAGCAGTACTGGAACAGCTTGGCTATGGGTGCAGCTAGTTCTGGAGCACAAGTCTTCAGTACGGTTGCCAGAATGTTGTTAGGGCCCATAGCCTTTGCAGTATCCAGTGCCTTCAGCTGTTTCTTGATATCACATGGTGTGAATCGAATTGGCTGAAGACTGGCATCTGTGATGCTGGGGACCTCAGGAAGAAGCCGCGATGGATCATCCACTGAAGATGAAGATCTCCACTGAAGATGGTTGGAAATGCTTCAGTCTTGTGTGAGGAACTAAGACCTCACCCTGTAATTTTTTTTATATAGCTCATTGCTATGACTAAAAATTTAAAACTGGACAAAGACCTAAAATGGCTGAATCTACGTCTGTGACCCTCGAACAAAAGGAGCTACCTGGCAGTATCAGGGAAACTCGTGCATCATCATCTCTGAAGAGCCACAAACAATACATTGTGGGCTGCACAGACCAAATTCAGAGAGAGCTATACAAAGGGCATCTGTATTTCATAACACAGGCTGGCCAGCAAGAAGCTGCCCATAAGCTAAGACAAATATCTCACAATCTTCCTTTCAATTCGTAATAGTTGAAACATTCAACAATCTCGGGGACCCAGATGGGGGATAGATATTCCTTGTCAAAGCCAGAGTGGAGAGGTGGGAGTCACATGACATGGACCTCTAGCTTGTGGAACCAGTAATATTGGCTTGTTGAACTGCAAAGTCTGCTCTTTTATCATCTGACTAGCAGCCTCACACGAGGAGCTCTGATCCATGTTGGACACTTGTCCCCATCTACACTGCTTCTGCTGGAAATTCTGTACCATTTCCTAGAAGACTGATTTATCTCTGCATGCCTATCTTATCATGTGAAGTCAACACCACCAGAAAAGTGAATTATCCAGCATCGGTTTTCAGCTCACCGACCTCCATGAAGGAATACCTCATTCGACTTTTATTCTGGACTCTGGAACTCATTTGAAACAATAATTATTTTCTCTGTGGTCTCTGCATTGTAATCTTTCTTTTCTCCATCTCTCTTTTACTGTCTGAATGCAAAGGAGGCGATGTTGCAACCCTTCTCCCACATTTTGTGTGCAAATAAACTAACCCTTTGAATTCATCCAATCTGGAGTTTGCTGTGGGGTTATTAATAGAAATTGGATCACACCAAAACCGAGGGGTTGGGATATACACTGCTGCTTATAAAGGGGGAAGCAAATCAAGAACACCTCTCTGTTTATGGACAGGTGGTGAGAGGAGAAATTAGTGCTGTTTAAATTAACTCCCCACCCCCCCTCCTGTCCATAACAGAAATTGAGAGCTCAAATCCGGGATCATCCATTTGAACTTGACCAGAGTCAAAGTTAAGACACAAGCCAAATCTGAGATATAAGAGCCAAATGGAAACCAAAAGGGGAAAACTCAGTGGCTTGAACAAATTTTAAAACACAAGTAATGTACCACAGCAAATTCCTTTTTCATAACACTAAGAAGATGTGGGTCAAGCAAGGAAATTTGAATGGTGAAACTTTAGTGCCTCTTAGCATGGAACAACTGAAAATTGTGGCTAGGGAGGTACAGTTAAGATTGCCTAGTAAAGTGAAGAGAAGTGGACCTATCCGGTTGTTGATAGAACTTTTGGATCTCATGTTACCGATAGAGTAGTTAGGTGCAGAGTTCAACCATGACTCCGAGTCCCGTCCCCTATTCCAATTCAAGCTGGAAAAGCTCAGAATGCAGCTAGAATTTGAGAGGGAAAGAGAAGCTCAGAAGATGGAACAGGAAAAGGAAAGAGGATTCCAGCTCTGAAAATTGGAAATGGAGCTAGCAGCTCAAGGGGAGAGAGAGAGACACCGGACAGCTGGAAGCTGCGAGGAAAGATCTCTCTCCACTTGGTAGCACCCCCTATCTCCCTAACCCAGAACCACTATTTGAGGCCCTCAAATATGCTAGATTCATTCCCAAATTCGAAAAGAGTGATATGAAGCCATTTTTTGCCACTTTTGAGAAAGTAGCAGGACAGCTAAAATGGCCATTGGATATTTGCATATTTGTAATTCAAGGGCAACTGTCAGGGAGAGCCCAAGAGGTCTCCATGCTGACTCCTGATGTATCTACTAATTATGAGCAGACCAAGGCTGCCATCCTCAGTGCCTACAAGTTAATCCCGGAAGCATATTGCCAGCAATTCCGGAATGCTCATAAGAAGCTCCCCCAAACCTATATCGAGTTTGAACAGCTGAAGTAAGTCACGTTTATCCGTTGGGTAAGGTCCATAAGAATCCCATGCACCTATGAGGGGTTGCGTGAGTTGGTATTGTTGGAGGAATTCAAAATTGCTTACCCTCCAGCCTGCAGATGCACTTAGAGCAGCAGGGAATCCTCACAGCCCAGGATGCAGCAGTCACAGCAGACAGCTATGATCTCACCCATAGGCCTGGAAACTAAGGCAGACCTTTTACAAACCATTCCCATGAACATTGGAAAGATAAGCAGGACCTAGATGGGAAAGGTCCCCTGCCCCCCTCATCCAGAAAAGAAAACACAAGGACAGGTGCGAGAAGCCCTCCCGCAGCCTGAAAGGAGAGCACCCAGAGGCTGGTGTGTTCCCATTGTAATAAAATAGGATATTCCAGGCTTAAGTACTGGAGATTGCAAGGAAAGCCTGTGGGTCTAATAGGGCTCCATATGAGTAACTCCCCGAAGGGTGCTCCTACGGGTAGTGCAGCAGAGCAGGTACAGACTCTCGCTAACAAAACTTACCCTTTCGAGGGCATGGCACTCATCTGAGTGGACAAACTCCCAGAGAGTTTCTGGCGTTTTGTCCTTTCAGGGGTGGTGTCCCTCTACCTGTCCCAAAATGTGAGCAAGTCCGTTGTACTGCTCTGGGACACGGGCCACTCAATCATTGATGCTGGAGGGAAATCTAAACCTACCCACCCCCCCACTTCACGAATCCTCCCTGAAAACCAAAGCACTCATCAGTGGCATGGGAGGAGGATCTGTGTTTGCACCCCTCCATAGAGTCCACCTAGAGTGTGACCTTGTTTCAGGCCCTGTCACGCTCGGAATTGTCCCTGAACTACCAGTAAGAGGAATCAATTTCCTCCTTGGAAACAATTTGGCTGGCAGCAAGGTGTTAGCCAGTGAAAGAAAGGGGGCCCACATCATCCAGCAGAAACCTGCAGGAGAGCGGAAAGCTGGAGAAGTTCCAGAGGCCCAAAAGTGTGAGAGAGCATCCATAAACATTGAGTGAGGGCTGCTTGAGTGTAGCAAGGCCGAAGCACTGACCAGTAAAGTTAAAAGAGCAAACACCCTTACAGAATGTCCCCAAATGAAATAGGGGCCAGAGAAGCCCTAGTGCAAGGAAAGAGATAGTGAGGGAGATGCCCCGTGTAGTCAAAGAGCCTGAAGGAAGGCAAGTTATTAAACCAGGAAAGACAAAGATTAAGGAATTGCTGGAAGTATGGCTGGCAGAACCTACTTTCCAATATTAACTAGTGATAAAAAGAGTTCCCAAATCGATGAGCAGATAGGGAGTGAGATGACTCTCCCAGTCGAAAAGCCACAAGGGAGTGTAGCTAGAACTGCACCTCCACCTGAGGGCAGTGGTATTCCAAGGGACATGGAACAAGTTAGGAGAGCGACCACTCCCAAGCCAAAGACACTAGCTGAGAAGCCATTGATTGGTATGGCCAATAGCTTTATAGCAAATTTAAATGGGGACCAGGAAAGTTCCCAAATTGGCCCAGAAAATGTAAGGGTGATGCCTCACTTAGTTTAAAAGCCACCAGGAGGTACAACAAGCGCTAACCATCCGTCAGAGGGCAGTAGCATTCCAAAAGATACAGCACCTAGTACCCAACTGAATAGCAGAGGGACCTCAACCAAATTGAATCCCATATCCACTCACCTTAATGCAGAATCGCGAGGCGACCTGACAGGGTCGTCCACTGCATTTAAAATTACCTGTAACAACACATCCCAGACTACAGCACTGTAGGCCTACCTGGTATGGATATAGGAGAGGTCCCTTCCAGAGGGCAGTCTTCCTATCATCTAGTCCCAGAAAGGCTGGCCCAAGTTCAAGAGCAGACTGCCGCCCGTTGCTTTGCCAACCTAAAGCACCTAGCAACAGGAACTGGAACACCCCAGCCGTGCTAGCACCTGAGCCGGACACTGAATCGGAATCCTCGAAAGAGGCCAAAGTCCCTTTAAAATACAATCCCCTGACAATCCACCTAACCACAGTCCCTGTGTGTGTCAGGTACCTGGCATGCCCTTCTGCACTCTTCATTGAACCAGGGTTGATCCGCCGGCTTGATCCTCATGGTAGAGGGGGGGATAATGCTATGCCATGAGGTTACATATTGTGGTTGAATACAATTCTACTGCTGCTGATGGCTCACAGCGCCTCATGGATACCCAGTCTCGAGTTGCCAGATCTGTTCAAAATCTATCCTATTTAGCATGGTGGTGGTGCCACACAACATGATAGAGAGGGTATCCTCAATGTGAAGGTGAGACTTTATCTCCATAAGGACTTGTGCAGTTGTCACTCCTACAATACTGTCATGAACAATTGCATCTGCAAAAGGTGGATTGATGAGGATGAGGTTTTTTCCTCTTGTTCGTTCCCTCACCACCTGTTGCAGAGCTAGTCTAGCAGCCACGTGCTTTAGGACACAGCTAGCTCGGTCTGTAGTGGTGCTATCGAGCCACTCTTGGTGATGGGCATTGATGTCTGCCACCCAGAGTACATTCTGTGCTTCTTCCAATTGGTGTTCAACATGGAGGAGTATTGATTCTTCAGCTGGGGGATGGGGGCAGGAGGTGGTAATCAACAGGAGGTTTCCTTGCCCATGTTTGACCTGATGCCATGAGACTTCATGGAGTCCAGAATCAATGTTGAGGACTCCCAGGTGAATTCCCTCCTGCCTGTATACCACTGTGCCATTGGTCTTCTGTTGGTAGAACAGGAATACATTGTGGGACATAGTCATACTCACGGAATCACACCTCCTCAACAATTTCAGGCTGTTGCTTGACTAGTCTGTGAGACAGCTCTCCCAATTTTGGCACAAGCCCCCAGCATTAGTGAACCAGATGGATTTTTACAACAATAGACAATGGCTTCATGGTCCATTACTGAGACTAGCTTTTAATTCCAGATTTATTCATTGAATTTAAATTCCACCAGCTGCCATGGTGGCATTTGAACCCGAGTTCCCAGAGCATTAGCTTGAGCCTCTGGATTTCTAGTCCAGTAACATTACCTTCCCCACTGAATCTCTCAAAGGAAAGATTCCTAGTGAAAGAGATCCTGGCAGGGGTCAGAATTGCTGAACTTGTACACTGTTGGCTGTGGCTTCATCAGCCACAGGAATGGAAAAGATATCTGGGAAGGCTGTCCCCTGAGTCTCGGACTCTTACGGGTGTTTCTCCTGTAGCATCTGAGGGATTGAAATGAGGTGAGATTAGTCAAGGAAAAAGCCAGCTTCTTGAACCAAGCAGGTGTGGATGGAAATGGCTGAGGGAGTGAGCAGTGCAAATGTGGTCCCTCAAACCTACAAGATTCAAGGTACTCAGGAGGGCAGGAAAGATGAATAGCATGTAATGTTCAGGTGAAAAGCCCTATTGTCCTCTTCTACACTCCTCAGACCAACATACCTTGTAGGTCTACTCATTCTCTCTCCAGGCATCACCTCACATCCCCATTTCAATAGCCAAAGTTCTCTCATCTTTGTGCTATGCATCTCAGGCACCCTCCACAAATGCCCTTTTCTCCACACAATCCACTTCTCACACTCACAACTCTCTTCTTTCTTTGCAGAAAAGAATGCAGAACTCCAGGGAGAGGCAGAGAACTAGGGGTGGGAGCCCTCCAGTGATAGCCACCTAGACAGCCACTAGCAATGCACGCCTACATTGCCCACTCTTAAGGAGGTCTTGTTCTAGGAGACTGCAATGTCAGCAACAATCTTTCAGGAAAGCCTGAGCCTCTTAGGCACTGGAACTCACAAATGTTGAGAGCTGATGCTCTCTCTGCCTGGAGACCTTATGTTGGGCAGCTCGCCTCTTTTGAGCAGGATCTGGTTTCCATCCCCTCAGTCCATATTATGTATTTGTTCACAGGATGCGGTCATCACTAGCAAGGCCAGCATTTATTGCCCATATCTTGTTGTCCTTGTTCACCACCACCTTCTTGAACTACTATAGTCCATGTATGTACACACACGGTGCTATCTGGGGTTGTGTTCTAGGATTTTGGCTAAGTGATGAAGAAACAGCGATTTGGTTCCAAGTCAACATGGTGCTGACTTGGAGGGGAACTTGTGGGTGATGGTGTTCCCATGTGTCTGCTGCCCATCAATGATGGTAAAGTTTGGGAGGTGTTATCGAAGAAGCCTCGGTGAGTTGCTGCAGTGCATCTTGCGGATGGTACGCACTGCTGCCACTGCGTGTGGCGGTGGAGGGAGTAAACGTTTAACTTGATGGATTGGGTGCTGATCAAGCAGGCTACTTCGTCCTGGTTGTCAAGCTTCTTGAGTGTTATTGGAGCTGCTTCCAGACAAGTGGAGAGTATTCCATCACACTCCTGACGTGTGCCTTGTAGATATTGGACAGGCTTTAGAAAGTCAGGAAGTGAGTTATTCACCGCAGCTTCCCAGCCTCTGATCTGCTCTTAGTAGCCATGGTATTTATGTGGCAGGTCCAACCAGTTCAGCTTCTGATTGATGGTAACACCCAGGATGGTGGGAAATTTGGCATGTGGCAGTGGAGAAGGCAGCTGGTGCTCCTCATACTGCTGCTCTTGTTTCTCATCAGAGGTGCAGGGTAGAGACTGCGTAAGTTGCTCCCATGCCACAGCAAAAGCTGGCAGCAAGGACATGCAGCCAGCTGCGAGGGAAGTCCAAGACAGGTGAACTGACATCCAAAGAGTTGGAGGTCACTGGTCAAGCAGTAAGAGTGCACTCTCAGGCTTCCTCTCACAGCACTTCTATCAGTTTTCACTAAATGTGCATTTCCCACTGTGCTCTTGCCTTGTTCACCCTGCCAGGGGCTACACAGCTTGGGAAACCTCTGAGCTGGCTGTTATAGCCAGAATGTTGGATTAAATCCTAGGTTGTAGGCCTATTTTAATGACTTACATAGCAGCTCTACGGGAGTTCCCTATTTGCCTGCAAATCTGCCTGGGTTAAAGCCAGAAATTGGCAGGACGATGTCAGATTGATGTCACTTACGGATCTTTAGCTTCACCCCCAACCCCCACCTGCACCAGCATACCAATACTTTTCCAAGGTGCTATTTTAACTTCCCTATTCAAAGTTTGTGATTTTTTAAAGTAATTTAAGCAAAATGAAATGTTCAAACAAATTTAACACAAATGAAAACATTTGAAACCCTCAACTAATACAAAGGTGCTTTCTCCTTGCCCAGGTGGCTCAGTTGGTAACTATGTGACCCGAGTGTCAGATCAAGTCGTATGACAATTCCAGGGGAAACTACCATTACACAATGAGCAAAAATGTCAGAGAATTGAATTTCAGATTTTATTGTCTGATAGATATGGAGGGTGAAGTGTACATATATATATGAGTTGATAGTATTGATAAATTGTACCTGAGAAATTATAATCAACAGTATGTTACAATTGAGTTTCTCTAGTACTCAGTTGCTTGCAGGAAGACTAAGCAGTCTGCACCAAGCTAAGGAGCAAGTCTTTGTTTCAGTAGTGGCATTCCTGCCTACAAGTCAGAAGGTGCAAGTGTTGGTCCACTTTCCAGGCAGTTGCATCAAGCGGAGACTGGAGCATTGGCTCTGAATTCTAGGTTGACTTCCAGCTGAACAACCAGATAATCAGCCACTAGTTACACCTGGACTCCAGAACATGAATTTTATGATAATAAACCAAGACCACAGCGTAGTGAGCTTCATATTTGCTGTCTTCATGAGATTGTCAAGTGTGGCCTCATTTACAAAGAGCAAGTACCAAACCTGGTTAGCTGTGGCAGTACAAAATAGTGCATAGCTGCAAGCTGCTATTTAAGGGGGCGGTTTTATTGTTGCTATGCAGAGAAGAAATCACAACTGAACAAGAGTACCTGGTTTGCAAACACAGTGATGAAAATGAAAGTGCAGAATTGCAACAAAAGAGGATTACCCTCTGACAGCCGATGGCACCCACCTTATAGAAGAGACATCAAGATTGTATGTAAGGGGATAGTTACTGGAATGAATGCAAATAGGAAAAGAGAAGCTAATAGCTTCAGGTAGACTACTAAAGTCAGGCTATGCAGCAATACACTTGATCAATTATCTGAGGAACATATGCAGGCTAATAAGTATTCCTTGTCACCTTGGTGCCATAACAAAGGTTTTTGCGGGAAATAAAAGCTCATGGTGCAGGGGGTAATGTATCAGCACGGATAGCAGATTGATTCGCTGGCAGAAAACAGAGAATATGCATAAATGGGTCTTTCTCTAATTGGCAGGATGTGATGAATGGAGCCCTGCAGGGGTCTGTGCTGGGGCCTCAACTTTTTACCATTTATATCAATGACTTAGATGAGGGGAGTGAAGGCATGGTAGCTAAATTTGCAGATGACAGAAAGATAGGAAAGTATGTTGTGAAGAGGACACAAGGAGGTTACAGACAGATATAGATAGGCTTAGTGACTGGGCAAAAATATGGCAGATGGAGTATAATGTGGGAAAATGTGAAGTTGTTCACTTTGGCAGGAAGAAGAAAAAAGTGGAGTATTACTTAAACAGAGAACAGCTGCAGAATTCCGAGGTGCAGAAGGATCTAGGTGTTCTAGTGCATGAGTCACAAAAAGTTAGTATGCAGATACAGCAAGTAATTAAGGCTAATGGAATGCTATCCTTTATTACGAGAGGAATTGAACATAAAAATAAGGATGTAATGCTTCAGTTATGAGGGCACTGGTGAGGCCACATCTTGAATATTATGTGCAGTTTGGGTCTCCTAATTTAAGGAAGGATGCAAATGCGTTGGAGATGATTCAGAGGAGGTTTACTAAATTGATGCCTGGAATGAGCAGATTGTCTAATGAGGAAATGTTAGACAGACTGGGCTTGTTTCCACTGGAGTTTAGAAGAGTGAGGGGTGATTTGATTGAAGTATATAAGATCCTGAACAGTATTGACAAGGTGGACGTGGAAAGGATGTTTCCTCTTGTGGATGAGTCCAGAACAAGGGGGCACTGTTTTAAAATTAGGGGTTGCCCTTTCAGGACAGAGATGAGGTGAATTTTCCTCTCAGAGAGTTGTGCAACTTTGGAACTCTCTGCCTCAGAAGGCGGTGCAGGTAGGGTCATTGAATATTTTTGAGGCGGAGGTAGATTGATTCTTGTTAGGCAAGGGAATTTAAGGTTATTGGGAGTAGATGGAAATGTGGAATTCGAAACACAAGCAGATCAGCCATGATCGTAATGAATGGCGGAGCAGGCTCAAGGGACTGAATGGCCTACTTCTGATCCTACTTCGTATGTTTGTATCTTATACCCTGATCGAGGCAATGTGCTAAGTGCAAAGGGTTAACATCAGAAGTACATGATGCTGGTGTAATGCTGTAACACCACATGATTGAGTAACAGAGATCTGGAGGGAGCAGAAGTTCCAACCTCACACAGAGGTCCCAATATGTATATAGTAGCTGTAAATAACTAATGGTTTTAACAAATTACAGTATTGCGCAACTTACTTTGGGAGAATAAACCAGGCCCAAAGAACCCCATCTAGACCCTGAACACACAACGAAACATGGTGGCAGTGGACAGTGAGTAAAAAAGCCAGAAAACTTTAAGAAACATTCACAGACCTGGCAAGTCGAGATGAAAGGAACAGATTCAAAACTCACCAAAAAAGTTGGAGCATTGTGGATGCAGCAGCTGCAAGTTGAGACACAGACCCAGAGTCCAGACAGTAGTGAGCACAGACCTGAAGTGACAAGCAACACCAGTGAAGCAGCAACAATTCCAGGGCTTGGTACAAGTATGGAATCCACACTACCACTCCCAGAACCCTTTTAGAGCACTGAAGGCTTGCAACAGACCTAGAACTGGGACAGTAGGAGAAAGAGGTTCACAAGGTATAGAACTGCTTTTGATTTGAACAAAAAAAGATCAAAAGGATCAAGTCAGTGCATTATTTTTTGCAGTTGGATCTATTGCTGACGATATGATAGTAAGGCAGGGAGTCGATGTGACTTCAACTTCTTAAGAAGAAGTTCTGCAAGCATTGGATCCATATTTCATTGTTTGCAGGAATTTAGTTATAGAGCAAAATTTAACAAGAGACAACAAAGACCAGGTGAAAGCATGGATTGTTCATCAACGATCTATACAGGCTGGCAGAAAACTGTAATTATGGAATCTTAAGAGAGGGATTGATTTGTGATGGAATAGTAGCTGGCGTGCTAGATGAAGCACTATCAGATCTCTTACAGACGAGAGAATTTAACAGTACAAATTGTGAGGCAAACTGAGCTTACGGAACAAAATTGGGCATTTGTTTGCAGAGAAGGTGAGGCCCCATGGATAAGATTAAGTAAGACCTTTCAGCATGTAGGCCATAAGAAAGAAAGTGTGTTAAGTCTAAGCCTGCCAAAATGGGAAAAATTACGCCAACTGCCATCTTGAAATGCTGTTGATGTGGCGGGAACAAGATGCACAAGCGAGAAGAATTTCCAGTGCTTGGGGGGGTGGGGGGTGGGGGGGAGTTTGGGTGTGGGGAGGAGGGGCAAATTGCCTCGACTGTGGAAAAGTAGGCCACTTCAAAACTGTCTGTTGTTCAAAATTGCCAACAGCCTGTAAGAAGGAGAACATTTTAAACCAAAATCACATATGGAAGTGGAAGAACCAGAAACAAAGCAAGTAACCTTCCTAGGAGAAGTAAAATAATACTGTGAATAAACACTGAAGTGTTAAACTCGAAATGGATGGACACCCCACGGAATTTAAACTAGACACAGGAGCAGGGGTTTCTGTTTTATCAGATGAGCAGGTTACATTGCAAGTCTCATCTATCAAATTACAGGGTCCTGGTGGGACTACATTCAAAGTCAAAGGCCAACTCATGGCGAAATTGAATTATAAAGATAGAGAAATCTTTGAACCTATATCATACAAAATCAAGAATACTCTCTATTAAGCAGAAAGGCATGCTTAAAATTGAAGCGAATCTATGAAGTGGATAAAGTTGCTGATGAGCATAACAGCAGCACATTCAGGAATGAAATTCCAAAATTATTTATTGGCCTAGGGAAACTAAAGGCCAAGTAGCATATCGCCCTACGAGCTGATGCTAATCCAATTTGACTCTTTATAGAGGGATGATCCTCAGCCACTCTTGGACAAAGTCAAGGGTGAAATTGAGATACAGCAGCAAGGGGCTATGTCACCAGTCACCATGCCAACAAAATGGTGTTCAGGAATGGTTACACCCAAAGCCAAATGGCTCCATAAGGATCTGCATGGATTTAGCTCAACTTAACAAATCAGTGGAAAGTGAGATCCACTCGATGGCCTCAGTGTGTGGAACCTTGCCAATATAGTCAAGAGTACTCTATTCACCTAATTGGATGCAAACAGCAGATTTTGGCAGTTGCCTCTAGACAAAGAATCCAGATTGCTGACCGCATTTATAACATTATTTGTTTGTTATTGTTTCAATAAATTACTATTTGGAATTGTGTCCCCTCCTGAAATTTTCCAGAGAACAATGCCTCAAATCATTGAAGGCATGGGAGGAGTAATATGCCATATGGATGACTAATTGCATATGGCTCCATGAGAGAAGAGCATGCCCACAGAGGTAGAGCAGTCCTGAGAGTCTTACAGGTTGCAGGCCTAACATGGAATGAAAGATGGGAGTTTGCCAAACCTATGATCAAATTTCTCGGTCACATAGTACAAGCCGCTGTAATCACAGTGGATCCACAAAAAACAAAAGTAATTAGAGAATTTCCACAACTCAGAAACATTACTAAGCTTCAGAAATTCCTCAGGATGGTCAACCAAGTGGGCAAGGCCACAGCAAATTTGGCAGAGATCAATGAGCCTTTGAGAGAGCTGTTGAGATAGGGTCAACAGTGGAGCTTGAACGTAGACCAGTAAAATGCCTTTGAAAAGATTAAACAACTTTTAACCTCCTCTGAAATTTTGGCACATTATGACCCAGAGTTACTGACCGTAGTAGCAGCAAATGTATCATTCACAAGTCTGGGGGCAATTTTATTTCAAGCACAGAGAGACAGTAAATGTAGACCAGTTTACTATGCCCCAAGGTTATCATCAGGAACTGGACAAAGATACATCACAATTGAAAAAGAAATGACAGCAAAATTGGGGTGTAAAATATTCTCAGACTACATGATGGGATTGCAGTTCAAAATTGAAACAGACCATAGGCCACCAGTCACTCTTCTGAACATGAAAGAAATTGTAAAGGTGCCACCCAGAATCCAGCAATTCAGATTAAAATTAATGAGATATGATTCCAAAGCAGAGTATGTTCAAGGAAAGTTTCAAATGACAACAGGCACAATGTCACTGATACCATCAGAAAGAACCAAGCAAAGGATTTACACTTCATTGAGGAGGTGGAAGCATATACACCCCTAATTCCTCAACATTTACCAGTGACTGCAAAAAAGTTGCAGGAACTAAAACAAGCACAGCAGCGAATGTCTCCAGATAATAGAATATTGTCTGGAAGGATGGCCAGACCATATCCCCAGTAATCCAATACTATGCCAATACTTTGAACAATACAAGTACTTAACAATCATTGATCATTTGCTAGTCTTCAATGAGAGAATAGTCATACCGAGAGCACTTTGCTTAATATTCTTCGAAGACTTCACCAAGGTCACTTAGGGATAGCAAAATGTTGTGCGAGAGCCCAGAAATCAGCCTGGTGGCCAGGTATTATTCATTCTATAGAAGAAATGATTTCTAATTGCCCTACGTATGCAGTAAACAACCAAGAACCGCTATCACCTTTTACTTTTCCATAAAGGTGTGGGAGCACCTGGGAATGGACTTATTTGAGTTTAAGAGGATAAACATTCATTATGGTCCTCGATTACTATTCAACATAGATGGAAGTAAAATAAATTGTATAACATCACTGCGGAAGCAGTGACTCAATCACTGAAGAGAATTTATGCAATGCATGATATTCCAGATATTGTAATATCTGCAATTTGTTAATAAGCTATTCCAAAATTTTGCAAATGGCTTCATTCAAGCAACCAGTTCACTCATTATCCTTGAGCTAATGGAAAAGCTGGAGAAGCTGAGAGATGTGTATGGACTATCAAATATTTGCTGCAGAAGAATAAATTCTTTAACCTAGCTCTTCTGAGTTATCAAACCTCACCATTGCAAAATGGTTTCTCATCATCTGAGTTATTGATAGGAAGGAGATTTAGAACAATAATGCCATCTCTGACACAGAAACTTAAACCCAATATCACCTCGAATGACCAGGAGAGGATAAAACAGTGTGAGGAAGAACAGAGAAACAAATAAGCTCCTAACTTTAACCACAGGCACAGAACACTTGAGTTACCGGTGCTGAAGCCCAGGGAGAGAGTATGGGTCTGAGGCCAAAAGGGAGAAGGAACAATCATTGAAAGAACTCCACAGCTGAGATCCTAGAGGATTGAGACAGACTAGAGCACCATAAAGAGAAACCGCAGCGCCTTAATATCCTTGGAAAGAAAGTCAGTAGAAACTTGGGCTTACTTCTCAGATCCTGAAGAGAAAGAATAAGTAAGGCAAAGCCCAGGAGAAAAACATTCACACAGAAAGAAGGGAGAGTACAGAGTATCCTCGACCTCAGAGAGAACAAGATCAGGGAGATTGGTCAAGCCACCTCAGAGACTAACCCTGTGAAGTCTAAGACTTTGGGGAGAGATGTAGGAGGATGTAAATATTAATAGGTATAAAGACTTAGGGGAGATGTAGAGTAAAGGGTTAATATCAAAAGCACATGATGCTGATGTAATACTGATGTAACACCACATGGTTGAGTAACAGATGTGGAGGGAGCAGAAGTTCCAACCTTGTGCAGAGTGCCTAATGTGTATATCATAGCTGAAAATAAGGAGTAATGGTTTTAACAAATTACAGTCTTGAGCAGCTTACTTTGGGAGAATAGGCTACCCTAAAGAATCCTGCTTAGACTCCGAACATATGATGAAACACTCAGGCGGGAATTTTCCAGCCCCGTTGGCGTGGGCATCATGCCAGGTGGGGGGGGGTGGGTCAATGCGGTGAGAAGGCGAAAAATAGGTTTCACGCCGTCATGAAACCAGTTTGCAATTGCCCATTCCACCCATCAATGGAGGGCTGAGTTACCTGCCACCACACATCAGGAACGTAATTTCAATACTTTAACATCTCATTATAAACCCTGCTCACCAGAATCATCCTCCCAAGTTGGATCATCCGGGCATGTCGGCATGATTGCACAACAATGTGTTTCACAACTGTACATAAGCGATGTGCACCTGGCGAGCTGTGCTTCACTCGGGACTTTGAGGCTTGTTTGCCTACCTCGCTTTTGTCAGCACTCATTGTCATCAGCGCCAGGCTTCATAGGTAGCACCACATCACTTTTAGGGGGGCTCACAGGTAGGCCTCTACCTGCCAGACCAGCCATAAGGCAGGGGTGGCTTTTCAATGGCTGCAGGGCTAGGGCTGGCTTGTGTAAGGGGGAGAAGTGGCCTCAGGCAAGGAAGGAGGCTGCAGGGTGAGGGCTGTACTGGGGAAGGGGGGTGTCCCAGGGTGTGTGTGGGGGCACATGTTGATTTGTGCAAGTAGCCTCAAGAGGGTGAGGGCTAAGGAGGCAGTCTCCAGAGGAGATGAGGCCAGAAGGAGATGTGAGGGTGTGTGAGAGAGAGAGAGTGCTGGCCGCAAGTGAGATGCCACTGAATGTGTGATGGCCTTGTGAATGTGTAAGTTTAGAGTGATGAGATGGTTGCCTTTCCCTGGTGGCACGGATGAGATCATTCATCCATTTTCTGCACTGGATGGCTGACCTCTTTTGTGCAACATTGGCACTGATCACCTCTACCACCACCTCCCAAGCTGGAGTGGTGAGACTGATGGGCCTCCTGCGGCCAGAGTGGGTGTCGAGGACATTGTGGCGGGCTTCCATGGCATCTAGAAGGTGAGAAGGTGTCCCAGGGATGCGTCACTGAATCAGGGACCTGCATTCTTCTTGGCTTTTGGGGCCACGTCTTCATCGGAACAGTCCTGGGCTGCAAGCATTGAGAAGTGTGCACGTGGCTGCAGTTTAAATATGGTGTGAGGAAGTGGTGAGATAATGGCATGGCGGGGAAATCGGAGGCCGCCCGCCAGCGAGGCATGTATTTCCTGTGGCTGTGTGAGGTGGGAAGCGGACGATAAGGCGTGAAAACCCATCATTGCGGCCGCTGGGTAAAACAAGTTATTTTCCTTGTGCAAAATGGAACGATTCCGCCCTAAGTACTTGGAAAATAACTCTGTCCATATTGGCTGCAACTTATTACTCCTATTTAACACTGTGGCTGTTGCATGATCATTTGAAAAACTGATCCCACAAAGCATATTTCGCATGATACATGTTCATGTATTCATGTGCACGTAAGATGAATGACCACTTAGTTGTCAATAATGTTCCTTAAAAATTTTCAATATTACTGCATGATTCAATTTGCAGGACAAATGATCACATATAAAGGTACAGATAACTAGTGCAGTTCCTCCTTACTTTAGACTCCTCAGTCACTGCGAGCCGGCCATGCTGAATTTTATGGGATCTAAGAACATAGTGGGATGTGATAAAAGTAGAGGTGGCCCCAGACCTTTGGACTAAGAGCATTTTTTATTCTTATTTCTCACCTCACACGTTTTGTAGAGTCTACTATGACATACTATATTATCGTTTCAGCCACCATTTTAAAATCTCTTCCATTTCTGTAGACATTCTTGAGATGGTCAGTTGAAAGTCGGTACACCAAGTGACTCATAGGACTAGTGAACAAGACCAGGTGGTGGAGTCACAGCAAAGTACAGCTGGCTAGATGGACAGCTCACATCTTATCTCAACTGTAGAGCTCAGGGATCTGGACCTCACATGGCCTGCACTTAAATAGAGGATACTATTTGAACAGCACTTTTACCGTTCACTGGAGGGTGTACCAAGCACTCTTAAAGGTCTGGTAATAGCTGAAGGAATCCAGTAACTACAAATGGGAAGTTATGAATAAACAGCTACAGTCCATGGAACGTATGACAACCCATACAACTTATACAACTTAAATCGAGCAGCACAGCCCTTTATCACCAAGATTCAAAACATAGAACATCATGAATGCTCAAACTGTAGCTTCAGAGGCCTTATGTGTATTCTTATGAAACTGCCTTGTCCAGTATTAACATGCCAGAAGAAGAGAGCCATTATGCAGAACTTAGCTATCCAGAGATCTACTCCTACATAGAAGAATGCTGATGCCCAGCAAGAGGGTGGGTGCATTTAACATGAATGGGGCTGCTGACAGCTGATAATACAAATTGTTTGAGTCTTATGATATTCAATAGCTATCTATCTCCTGGGGAGGACCTACAAGAAGCACTTAGTTAGATTTTACAGCACCCAAAACACACAGGGGCTAATTTTAACTTAATGAGCAGCATTTTCCTGTCGGCGAGCGGGGGTGGGGGGTGGGCAGGGCCCGCTTGTTGACGTATAAAATGACTTGCAGTGACATTGGGCGGGTGTCAGATATTCAGTGCGGCAGCCGACTCAGCGGTGCGCCCGCCACACTGTCAAAGGCCTATTAAGGCCGGTTAAAAAGTAATTAACTGAGCTGCCCGTCCAAGCTTAAGGTTGGGGGGCCGGCGAAGAGCCCAAGCGGCCTTCGCATTTTTCATGAAACCTCATCCACGGGCGGGGTGAGGTTTCATGAAGGGTTTATTATTTAAATAAAAATTTTTGAAATAAATAATGGACATGGCCCAACTCATGTGACAGTTTCACATGAGGGGACATGTCCTTAAATATTTTTCCCACCCTTATTCAAATTTCCATAACTTAAACAAATCTCCCTGAGGTGGGAGGTGCCTCAGGGAGATCTCTGTGCTCTTCTGTGCGCAGCATGCGTGAAAGAGCGCAGGGAACCACTCAGGGAACTCCCCCCACCACCGGTCCACACAGGGAGCGCACAGCGCTTCCAGGCGTGCGTCACGATGGGTGGGCCTTAATTGGCTTGTCCATGTAAAATGCCGATCGGGTTTGCCCCTGCCCCCACCCAACGGGGGGAAATTTCTGGTCAATCTTCCCAGGGAGAACCCAAAGTTGAATCAGGTGTGGTGTAAACTGGCAGCTGATCCAATCCTGTCAGTTACCTGCTGCTTTGGGCTCATTATAATCACTCCAACATGGAAATACAGTCGGATAACAAATACTAGGTACATATACAAGACTCTTTTAGGGTATTAAAACACAATGATGTGGAATAGGTAATAACATAAAATTAGTGGTATCTATGAAACCCAAGGTGACACAGAGGCTAACACCCTAATATGATTACCTTCTCTACACAATTAGTACATTGGTGGATAGGACACTTAGTTTTAGCTGAAGGTGTCATCAATCAGAGCCTGCAATATGACTCTTGCTGCTTACAAAGGTGTTTGAACAGGAATCTTTCATGCCACTTCATTTTGCATTGCTTTGGCCATGGAGAGGTATTAATTCCGCCTATTCCATGAATACATTCCATGACAAAGTTCTGGACCACTTATGATCTTGGAGATTCGGATGGAACTATATTGTATAATACCACAAATCTGAACAAGATATCTCAAGTGTTGCTTCAAGTTGGTTAATCCTAGTGCGTTTAAGGTATGTGTATTGTCAATCTTGGCTCAGTGGTAGTACACTTACCTCTCCCTTAAAAGCTTTGGGTTCAAGCTTTACTCCAGAGACTTGTGTCTATGATCCCATCATTTTAGTGCAGTGATGAGGGAGTGCTGCAATGTTGGCGGTGCTGTGTTTCAGATTAAATACTAAGGTGAGGTCTCACTCTTAATAGATGAATGTAAAATACCCCAGGACACTATTTGGGAGAATACACTGCTCTTCTTTACTTTGCTATCATTTACCCCTCAAGCGATATCATTAAAAAGCAAATTATTTGGTTATCTTATTGATGGTTATTCTGCACTACTATGTTCTAATTAACTTCCTGCCTTTCAACAGTGACTACACTTCAAAGTTGCTTTTCTTTAAGGGTTCCATGAGTAATAGAAATGTTATCCAGCTTGTGCTGCAAAAATACTGCACTGCTCCCTCATTCTGCATCCTAATAAAGTAGAATTATTTGCACTGGCAAATAACAGATTCGTCATCTGCTTGATGAATCTGACCTGCAGAGTGATGTGTATTGTTTTTCTAAGGTATTGTTTCTCCAATGAGAAAATCTGACTTCACAGGCATTACCTCTCTGTGGGAGCAGTGACAGAGTTATGATGTCGCTCAGAAACAAGGCTGACACTGCCAGCAGTGTGTTGAAATCTGTGGGCAGAACTTGTATTTTTTGAGACAGGCCCTAATTGAAAAAGGAAACTGGAAAGGGAAACTGAGAAAGGAAACCTACCCTCCCAGTTGTTGAGAAAACTAAGACTGAAACTGAGAATTGGAAACCAAAACTTCTGGTTGAAATAATAAAAGGAGACAGAGCCATCAGAGTCCAGTAGAAATCGATGAGTTCAGTGGTGTAGTACAGGCAGGCTGAAGAAGACAGAAGCTGAGAATAAGCAAAGATAGAGTTGTTGCAGCTGTTTCTATTACTTGAAGATAACATTGATGGATCTACATAATCTAGACCATTGTAAGCAGAGTTGAAGTTCTGCAGACATGCACCAATTTTGGTGAAGGCCATGCCTGTGGAACTTGGTTGTGATTTGCTGTTGGCTGAGGATGAAGTTAAATTCAAGAAGAAGAGCTGAAATTCTTCATGAGGAAGACAGAGTTTTGAAGGACTATGTGGCTGAGACTGATGACCTATATGCTAATGAGTGAACTGCTGAGCCAATTCATGAAATCGGTCTTAATTATATCTGCCATTTAAAGGACCCCAATTTTCCCTTTAATTCATGTTTAACTTATGTTGAGGATATCTAAGATAGTGTTTAGTGTTTGATTTTTTTGACTCTTGTATAGTAAAAACTCTTCTGTTTTAAATCATAGAATGAAGCCACTAGATTCCTTCAGTTAATAACTATGATTTTGGATTTATTTTTTTAAAAAAAAGTTACTGCTTTCGACTGAGATCGTAACAGCCAGGCCAGTATTGTGCATCTAGTTTCTTCCAAGGATTTATAGAAATACTGGCAGCTTTCCTTCAGCCTACTGCCTGGAAGTGGGTATGCACTTGCATGGTCTTGTCTTAGCGGTCATCAGCAACTACACAAAGATGTAATGAAGCTCTTGTAGTTCAGGAAGGGTATGCATTTTTGAACTGAGAGTCTTTGGAGAGCATTGATGCGTTAATGAAACAAAAACAGAAAATGCTGGCAAAACTCAGCAGGTCTGGCAGCATCTGTGGAGAGAGAAACAGAGTTAATGTTTTGAGTCTGTATGACCCGTCAGATGCTGCTGGACCTGCTGAGTTTTTCCAGCATTTTCTGTTTTTGTTTCAGATTTCCAGCATCCGCAGTATTTTGCTTTTACCTTGATGAGTTCATGTTTAAGATGTAGACATTTCATTAGAACTCAAAGATAGTTCAGATGAACAGTTTTTAAATGAAACATAATTCAGCCCCAATTCTAGCCTCTGTATGACCTTTTACACTGTTTCAATGAAACTTGTGGCAACCTCATGCAACAGCATCATCTCTATTAGAGGTACTTTTCGGCCCCCTCACTTCTTCATCAGGAAGTTTGAGTGCTGTGAAATGTGTGTACCACCATTTTGAGGTGGGAATCCTGCATCAGAATATTCTGCTCATGAGGCGATCTGCAGCCTTAGTGCCGACTTGCTTTTTGTTCCCAGGTTCCTCAGTCACTGACCACTAAAAAAAGAGCAAAATTCTGCAGCTACTTGAAATCTGAAATAAAAACAAAAAATGCTGGAAATACTCAGACGGTCAGGCAGAATCAGTGGTGAGAGAAACAGAGTTGACGTTTCAGGCTGATGACCTTTAATCATGAATTCTGCATGAGTTCTGATGCAAGCTCATCAACCTGAAATGTTAACCCTGTTTCTTCTCTCTCCACAGATGCTGCCTGACCTGATGGTTATTTCCAGCATTTTCTGTTTTGATTAGATGTGGTCACTGAAGTCTGCCCCACTTTTTACAGTTTTACAAGCTTCTATATCTTCTGCCTCATTCCCCACCCCATGAGATAATATGTCCTCTGTGCCTCAGTTTCTTTCATAGTAACATCATTTCAGCCATTTAAACAACCTGTTTTCCACTAATCACTTTACATGTGTATGTCCTCTCCCTCATTGTTTTATACATTTGTAAATATTGTTTAACATAATATCCTCCACTTCTTAGAGTTTACACCTCAAATGTTAACCCGTCTATTCTCTCTGCAGATGCTTTCTGACATGCTCAGTCTCCCCAGAGACCCACACACTGAACAAACTCATAATTGCTAAGCAGGTGGGTACACTTCAGTCAACCTGCACTGACTCTTCCTTTGAGACTCATTCTAAACCAGTTCCTCCATCTGTAATGCCGATTGCACACACATGTAATGACATCAACTGAGAACTGCAAGATGCATGTCCTAACAAGTTGAATTTCACCTTTTCTCTGTTTTGAGGACAGGGCTGCTTATTAACAGGTGAGAGCAAACATAAGTTAATTGTGTAGACCTATATTGTTCAATCTGACTAGCAACAGATATCGGTAACTGGTGCCCATTTTGACTAGATTAAGTTGTTCAACACAATGCTGGCAACTGTTGCAGAAAACCTGTAAAATGACAGGAACTTCCCAAAAATTCCTGTCACACGTATATCAAAAAAAATATGTATTTCTGATTTCCAATCAGGTAAAAATGGTATGTAGTAAAATCAAATGTCCATGACAACACATTAAAAAAAAACACGGAACTCTGAGAATAGCTGAACCTGCATGGGATGGATCACAGTATTTCTTGATTCTTTTGCAACCTATGTTTGAACCATCAAATTTCATACCGATTTCTGCTGTTAATATTATGTAGGATACATAGCACAGAAATGGGCCATCTGGCCCAACCAGTCCATGCAGGTGTTAATGCTCCACTCAAGCCTCTTCTCATATTTTCTTATCTAAATCCACTATCACAACCATCTATTCCCTTCTCCCTCATGTGTTAGCCTAGCTTTCCCTTAAATACGTCAATGCTATTGCTTCAATCACTCCATTGGTAACAACTTCCACATTCTCACCACTCTTTGTGTAAAGACTATTTTTTCTGAATTCCCCATTGGATTTCTTAGTGACTATCTTATATCAATCGCCTTCCCCACAAGAGGAAACATCCTCTGTACCCATTCTATCAAAACTTTTAATAATTTTAAAGACCCTATTAGGTCACTCTTCAGCCTTCTTATATATATAAAAAAGAGACCCAGGCTGTTGATCCTTTCCTGATATGTATACCCACACATTTCTAGCATCATCTTTGTAAATCTCTCTGCACCCTCTTCAATACCTATCCTTTTTTAAATATGGTGACCAGATTCTTTACTTATCAATTCCATCCCTTTAGAAATAAAGCCTATTGCTTGGTGTGCTTTGTTTATGGACTTGCTAACCTGTGGTGCAACAGGTGTATTTGCACTCTGAGATCTCTTTGTTCCTCTATCCCACCTAGACTTGCTCATTCCAAGAAATAACTTATGTCCATATTCGTCATACTACCTCTCATTTATCTGTGATGAATTTCAATTGCCAATTATTTGCTCATTCTACAAGTTTATTAATGTCCTCCTGTAATTTGTTGCAGTCCTTCTCAATAGTCACTATCTGTCCTAATCTGGTGTCATCTACAAATTTAGAAATTGTCTTTTTGATTCCAAAGTCCAAATCATTAATGTAAATTCTAAACAGCAGCCTTAGGGAACGACACTTCCCATTATCCATCACTCTGAATAACTACTCTTTACACTGTCATGTCCCAGTATATTATGTATTTCAAGTCAATACTTTTTAAACTGGACACACACAGAATGTTAAAATGGCTACAGCAAATCATGTGACCTTTGTGCAATTTGAGCTTCAGACAGTTCTAAGTCTTAGGCCTTAAGTCATTGAATACCTAATTAAAAATGGATGATCACAGCCATCCAGGGAAGTCATATAGCCCTTTGTTTAAGGATGGATCAACGCAAAAGGTCTACGGAATTCCAGTCAACCTGAATCTCTGAGCAGAATTTTCCGTGCCCACTGACATCAGGTGTCATGGTGGGTGTGAGTGGGCAAACCACTTTTGCAATTGTCCACTCCGCCCATCAATGGTGGGCCGCGTTTCCCACTGCCGCACAGTGGGAACTTCATTGTGATACATCTGCATATCATTATAAGCCCAGCTCACCGGAATCATCGCCCATTTGGGCAAACCCCGCCGATGTGTTTCACAACTGAACATAAA
The DNA here is from genome assembly GCF_964194155.1 of Cetorhinus maximus. Lineage (NCBI taxonomy): Eukaryota > Metazoa > Chordata > Chondrichthyes > Lamniformes > Cetorhinidae > Cetorhinus > Cetorhinus maximus. The sequence goes on from NC_135900.1 coordinate 54,159,908, forward strand.
TGACATGCACCTGGAGAGCTGCATTTCACTCGGTACTTTGAGGTTTGTTTGTCTACCTGAATTCAGACAGCATTCGTGGTCATCAGTGGCAGGCTTTGCAGGCAGAACCACGTCACTTTTAGGGGGGCTCACGGGCAGGTCTCTACTTATGAGACCAGCCATAAGGTGGGGGTAGCCTTTCAATGGCTGCAGTGCTAGGGCTTGCTTGGGGAAGGATAAGTGGTTTCAGGCAAGGGAAGAGGCTGCAGGGCGAGGGCTGTACTGGGGAAGGGGGGTACCCCAGGATATGTGGGTACACATGTTGATCTGTTCAAGTAGCCTCAAAAGGGTGAGGGCTGAGGAGGCAGCTTCCAGAGGAGATGAGTTTAGATGGAGATCTGAGGATGAGTGGTGATTTCCCTTGAGCTGGTAGAGAGTGAGATGCCAGTGAATGTGTAATGGGCTTGTAAGTGTGAGTTCAGAGTGATGAGACAGTTGCCATACCCTGGGAGCACGGATGAGATAGTTCATCCTCTTTCTGTACAGGATGGCCAACCTCTTCTGTGTAGAGTTGGCACTGACCACCACTGCCACTGCCTCCCAAGCCAGAATGGTGACACTGATGGCCAGAGCGGGGGTAGAGGATATTGCAACAGGCTCCAATGATGTCCAGAAGGCATCCCAGGGCTGCATCACTGAATTAAAGGGCTGTAGTCTTCTTGCCTTTCGGGGCCATGTCTTGTGTACAGCAGCCCTGGGCTGGAAGTACTGAGCGCTGTCCACACATTTGCACTTTACATATGGTGCCCAGTGTGAGGAAGCGGTGAGGTGATGGTGTGCTGAGTGAATGACAGCCTGCCCACAATTGAAATGGCCTGTTTTCCAGAATGCATGATTAAGGAGTCGGAATTAGGATGAAACAGCAGGTAAAACATCCTTTTTCCCGTGCGCTACCGTGTATAGTGCAAATCTGGGATGATTCCATTTTCTGTTTCACCTTGGACAAAAAAAAACATAAAAACTCAAGTAGAATTTTACATTAGGTTTGCAGGTGCACGTCCGACACGCCGGAACGTAAAATGATGCACGATGATGTTGGGCGTGCATCCCGACGTCATCACGAACTCGCGCGATACTTCATTCAGCAGGCGTGTGCCGGGGTTGGCTGCATGCCCGCTGATAATTGAAAGGCCTGTTAAGATCATTAACAAGGTAATTGAGTTGAATTTTACGCTGTCCATCCAACCTTATGGTTGGCAGGCAGGCGAAAAGGCCAAGCAGCCATTACGTTTTTTAGGAAACCTCATCCACAAGTTGGATGAGGTTTCCTGAAGTTAATACTAATTAAATAAAAACTTTCTTTTGAAAATAAAAACATGTCCTATCTCATGTGACACAGTCGCATGAGGGGACATGTTTCATTAAATTTTTAATGTCTTTAGTTATTTTTTTAAAAAGCGCTTCAATCTCCCTGAAGCAGCTCTGTGCGCGCTGGACCCGACTTCCCCTCCTCCCCGCACAGGTAGCGCTCAGCACTACTGCTCACAATCCACGCAGGGCGGGCCTTAATTGGCCCACCCATGTGAAATCGCGGTGTGGAGCCCATCGCGGGTGTCAGTCGGCTCCGCAGCTGCACCCGCCTGCTCCCGCCCAACGACTTGAAACTGGCCAATGTGTGTAAGATGAATGAATGGATCCTATCAACATTCCATTATACTATTATGGTTTCCCTCATCCAAACGAGATGAATCTCAAGGTGTCAAATGACAACTCAGGATGATTGGAGTCAGCACATATAGCATCCTTTATTTGGAAAACGGACTTCGAACTTGTGGAAGTCACATGATAAGGGAACTATTTTTGTTGTCTGCTTTTAAAACCAGCAAGAAGCTGCTTGCAGGCAGATAATCCACCGAAAGCCATTGAACTAGCTGCAAGTCATCCAAGCAGCTAAGGTAATAAACAGCAATACCTTGAAAGTGGAAGATCCTAACAAAAAGGACTTTCCAACCTGTCCCAGTTAAAGTTCATCTGAGAACAAACCTCCTGGAAACCTCACAGCTTACTGCAAATCTCTCACCTTACCAGACTTTCACTTCAACTAAAGCACCAACTTCATCCAAGAAACTACAGGCCTTCCATGAAAGGAACTGAGATAGTTAGAAGCTGTAACCATATATTATCTTCATCTGTATCTAATCTTTGTATGCGTGAGAGTGTGTGAGATGAGTGAGTGAAACGTTGTGTCAAATTCAGGGTAAATGTGCGATAATAAATAACCTTTACTGTTAAACTCACGAAAAGCTTGCTGCTGGAATTATTTAATTGGGACACTCACTCTGAAGGAAAGCAAACACCTCTTACATACAAACATACTAATCATGGGCAGTGAAAGAAAACACAAATTCTGTCCGTCACAACTCCCACTCTCTGCTTCATCTTGCATTCTGCCACCTGCCCCCTGACTTCACATTCACTGACCTTATTTATTATTCTATTAGAGATAACATTATCAAAGGAAGGTGTTTTGAAAATTCAGATGTTACATCTGCTACATTCCCATTGTCTACCTCCTCAAAAAATTCAATAAGGTTGGTCAAGCAAGATCTTCCCTTTTGAAATCCATGCTGTCTATTCATGATTATATTTCTCATTTCCAGATTTTCTTCTATTTGCTCCTTTAGTAAGGATTCAATTATTTTTTTTACCGCCAATGTCAAGCGGACTGTTTTATAATTCCCTGGACATGTTCAGTCCCCTTCTTAAATATAGGAACTAAACTACCCAGTTCTCTGGCACTGCACTTTTTTCTAACCAATTATTAAATTTGAATCATAATGCCTCTGCTACCTCTTCCCTAGATTCTTTTAAAATATGTGGATGAAATTGGCCCACACCAGGAGCTTTGCCCTCTTGCATTTTAGTTTGTTTAAAGCATCCATTTTTTATTTAAATACACTTGTCAACTTACTCCTCTTATCATTCAATGTGATATCTACTTGTTCCATCTCCCTAGTAAGTACCCAAATGAAATAATTATTTAATATTTCTGCCATCTCTCTACCATTACCTGTCATATTATCCTGTCTATCCCTTAATGTTCCTATCTCCATCACAGCCTTGCCTTTTATTGATATGCCTGTAAAATATTTTACTATTTTGTTTTATGTTCCTTGATAATGTAACTTTATAATTCCTCTTCACCTTCCATAGTTCCTCTTCATCTTCCTAAGTGTTTTTTTCCTTCTCTCCTAATCTCTTCACATTATCATGCACTTTCCTGCTGTCCATGTACTTAACTTACACCTCTTTCTTAACCCTCAATTGTTCCCTTCTGTCTTTTCTCATCCATGAAACCTCACGAGTGTTTTTCTTTCCATTTAGTGGAATATATTTTTCCTGCAATGTTTCCCATTGTTGTTCTAGATTGTTATTTGCCAATATTGCTGCCCATTTTAGTTTCCCAAGTTCTATTCTCAGCTCCTCAAAAATCAGCTTTCCTTCAGTCTATTAGCTTGGTTTTTGTCATACTTACATCCTTGTCTGTCACATGGTCACTATTGCCTGGATGTTACCCTATTTTTCCTCGACTTATCTTCTCATTCCCCATTACCATATCCAATTATGAAACTTCCCTTGTACAGGCATTGTACAGACTCTGCCTCCCACAGTTCCTGGGCTCGCACTGCTTCTTTGGTTGAAGATGCAAAGTGATGTCTATAATATCTAGTAACACTTCTGTCCGACCTTTCAAGGTCACTTTGGTTATTGAGGCAAATGTACAGCTTGAATCAGTACCAGAAGTAATGACCAGCAAACTTCATGAGCATGCAAACAGCAATGGTGTTCGAAATTTAAAAGAATTGGGCAAATATCAGAGGTCATTTTCATGATCAAAATCTGTTTAGGTTAACTGAAATCACTTGTATAACCTTTGAGAACATGTGTCCACTTTAATTTTTAAAGCAAAATTTCAGAGCTCATGTTTAATTTCATCAACAGAGGAAAAGTTGGCAAGAAAATCCCTAATTCCCACCATCTGAGCAGTCATTATAGTAAGCAGCCGCCAATATGCTGGTTCTTGATAATAGGCTTTTTGAGTAGTGTGGTGAAAGTGCCAAGACTATCTATCATGCAGACCACCAAAGTTGAAAACAGTAGAAAAAAGATCAACCAAGCAGCAGTGATTAGGTGACATCAAGCTTGAAGTTGAAAAATCTGCAAAGGAAGGGAATGAGGGAAAGTTTTAAAAAGATTCAAGGTTCTGGGTGGGAACAAGTTACACCAGAAAATTTAGGTGAGTCTTGATTTCAGTACAATGAAGATGCAGGGAAAAGAAGCAGCAAGAATTACTGTAAAGTGTAGTTATCTGCAAGAGTCAGGAGGATTGGATGATGAATGCAGGAGGGTTTTGATCTGGGAAGATAGCAGCCATTTGTTGAGGAAGCCTCCAGCTGATGGGGAAAGGACTCAAGGACGAGCCATGAACAACAATTACAACTTGCACCATGAGCATATAGAAGGATTGTGGTGATGACCAAGGATCAGAGTTCAGTCCAGTATCATGGAACCCTCCTATAAGTCTGTGCTCCCCTTATACTGAACTGCAACCTTTTACGCACAATATTTGTTAAAGTATCTGTGCTCAGATTCAAAAACAACCGGACACCCTCCTCCTTATAATTTGCTGTCTGGAACTGAGGGACTAACAAGAGTCTCTTTGTGTTCTCCTATTAGTTGGAAATTTATCAGTTTGTGTGACTTGTGCTATAAGATGCAAATCAGTTTATTAGGAGTTAAAATTTAAAACAGTAGCAAAAGACCAGTCAAGCAGATTGCACTTCATTACCGAACTTATAATGCATTCCTTTGTTGTATACAAAAGAATGATACAAAGATTATGTTACCTTCCCACAAACACAAAACATTAAAAATTAAATTCATAGGAAACAAGCAATGACAAAGCCTAGGAATAATTATCAAAATTACAGATCAAAAGACCTTTTATGTGAATTTTAGAATCTGACAGCCTAGTGTTTTTTTTCTAACTCTGCCCAAAAAGAACATGAGCCCTCATGACTCTTTTGATGTGCTGCATATAAAGCATTAAATTCTTTCTAAATGTTCAGGTGAGCCACTCATTCATCAGTTTAACATTCAGCACATAGGCAGGGAAGTTCTTTCATCAGAATTTCAGGATATATGATAGATTTGATCAGCCACAGGTTTATGTGCACCATTGTCACTGGGCTGTAAAGTTTGATTTATCAGTGGTCTCCTATAGGGAGATAGGACTTGAAGGCTCTCATCTTTCATGTCTTAGCTACTATATCAATTTTTGCATTGGTTGGTGTAAGCTGTATTTTACACAGTTAATGCTGTATAACATTATTATAAAATATTTTACTACTACTGTTTACACCAGCAGCAATGATCACCACAGCAACAATAAACACAAGTCCTTGGCAGAAAAGCAATCAGAACAAAGATTCTTCAAATAATTGCATATTAATGTAGTCTATGCCGCATTTTATTAATTTAACAAAAATATAAATACATAGTGGATGAAAAATAAACTCCTTTCACTGTTAAATATAAATTGTAAATTTGTGGTACAAGTGGGCTAGTCTCTTTTCACCACTAGCACCCAAGACTGAAGCAAACCCCGTGTGATGAGTTGAAGCTCTTTCCTCCGACACTTGCAATAGACCAAAGTGGTAAAAAACCATGGTCCTATCAACCCAGCTGCTAATGTTCCAGGACCTTCATTTTGATGTCTTCATTTTTCAGCATTAATGGCCACAGAGCCCAGAAGATGGATTCACATACAGAATGTGTAAAGTAAAACTAGTACAGAGGAAAAAGCTGTTTTGAGCTGAAACTTTCTTCTACACTTTAAACAGATTTATCACCAGTCTGTCCTTAACAAAAACAGAATTACCTGGAAAAACTCAGCAGGTCTGGCAGCATCGGCGGAGAAGAAAAGAGTTGACGTTTCGAGTCCTCATGACCCTTCAACAGAACTGTTGAAGTTCTGTTGAAGGGTCATGAGGACTCGAAACGTCAACTCTTCTTCTCCGCCGATGCTGCCAGACCTGCTGAGTTTTTCCAGGTAATTCTGTTTTTGTTTTGGATTTCCAGCATCCGCAGTAGTTTTTTGTTTTTATCTCTTAGTTTTTTTGTTTTTAACCAGTCTGTCTACTTGTTGCAGAGACTAAATGGAAAAAATTACCACTCTCTTACCTCAGGGACGCAAAATTTGTCTGAGTGTTGCCCTCAAAAATAAGTGATGTTAATTATATCTGGGCTTATTAACTCGTTAGTCACTTCTCCCTTAAATTAATGAAATAAGATAGAGAAACATCAACTTTGGCAGTTCTCATATCCATTTAGCAACAATGCGGAAAAGATTAATACTGTTTTAAGGCATAGGTGCATGATTCATAATAAGGTTCTATCCACACCACGTATAAAAGAAATTGGCCTTGTAGATTTTTCACAATTTTAAAGTAATTTTATTTCCTTGTTTTAATCTCTGTACTACACATACCAAAGGTGCAGCAGGAAAACAGGCTCAAGGTCCAATCTGCACCTCCCTACTACACAGTCAAAACTAGAACTTGATAAATGAAAGGAAAAGGAGCTGGCATGTCAAAAGTCTACGATGTTTACAAACAATGCCACTGGCATTATGGAAGCAAACACTGATTTTTACATCAGTTTTCCTGTTTTATAACTCTCCAGTCAAAATTTTAAAAATAATTTTATATCACTTCCTTCTTCGCCATCTTGGTATCAGCAAGTGACAAACAAGCTTTAAGTATCATGAAGTGATATCCACACACCCAAGAGTCTGTGGCCAATGCAATTTAATACAGAACCAACTACAGCATTTGGCTTTTCCATCAGTATCAGACGTATCCATTATGTCCATTGACTTACCGAGGTTAGCTGCAGTGTTTGAAGCAGTGTTTATGGCAGCACCTCATTGGGCAGAATCCTGGAGCTGAAGATTTGGCTGTAGTACTCAATCAATAGCTCAGTAAACATGTTTATTGGCGGTAGGGCATGCAATGTTGCAGGTCCTTTCGTGGGCCAGATCAGGTTCACTCCAAAGACACATGCCAGGTTTGATGGGTTCATTTTATTAAAAATACTCTCCTGGGACACCTAAGACACAATAGACTTAATTAGATTTTAACAATATGTAAAGCATGTTGGATCATCAATGCAAAATAAAGATTTACCTACCTGACTAGTTAAGAGCCTCCATCGCTCTAAGCTAGCCTGATTATAGTACTGGCATGGGGTACAGGGCAAAGATTGTGTCCCCAGAGCAGCATGATTCGCTGTAACAGTGGCTGAAGCTTCAATCTAGTTTGGGGGGAATCCGGAACTTGTGACCCTTGTGAAATGACTACTAGCTGGTTGGAAAATTCTGCACCATTTTTTAAAAACAAGGAATAGGTTTCTAAATATAATTTGTTTTTCTTTTTTGATTTTGGTATCTGAACTATTCTAGGTATTTGTTCCTGTTATTCACACATTTAAGGCTATATATTTTACAATGCTCATATCCCATGGTCACCTGATGGATAAACACAGTCAATAACTTAAATGGTGATTTTCAATGGGAATCGGGGAAAACTCTCCACTGGTTGGAGTCTTACCTAGCACAAAGAAAATGGCTGTTGTTGAAGACCTGGGACATCACTGCAGAAGTTCCACAAAGTAGTGTCCTGGGCCCAACCATTTCAGTTGCTACATCAATGACCTTCCCTCCATCATAAGGTCAGAAGTGAGGATGTTCACTGATGATTGCACAATGTTCAACACCATTTGTGACCCCTCAGGTACTGAAGGAGTCCATGCCTGCACACAGCAAGACCTGGACAACATTCAGGCTTGATCAGTGGCAAGTGACATTCATGCCACCCAAGTGCCAGACATGACCGTCTCCAACAAGAGAGAACCTTACCTTCTCCCCTGGACATTCAATGGCATTACCATCACTGAATTCCCCACTATCAACATCCTGGGGTTACCACTGACCAGAAACTAAACTGGACCAGTCACAAATAGATGGCAACGAGAGCAGGTCAGGGCTGGGAATTCTGTGGTGAATAACTCACCTCCTGACTTCCCAAAGCCTTTCCATCATTGACAAGGCACAGGTCAGGAGTGTGATGGAATCCTCTCCACTAGGCTGCATGAGTGCAGCTCCAACAACACTCAAGAAGTTCGACACCATCCAGGACAAAGCAGCCCACTTGATTGATGCCCCATCCACCACCGTTAACATTCACTCCCTTCACCACCAACGCACAGTGGCAGCAGTGTCATGTACAAGATGCACTGCAGCAGCTTGCCAAGCCTCCTTTGACAGCACCTTCTAAACCCATGACCTCTAACAACTAGAAGGACACAAACAGCAGGTGCATGGGAACACCATTACATCCAAGTTCCCCTCCAAGCCACACACCATCCTGACTTGGAACTATATCATCATTCCTTCGCTGTCATTGGTTTAAAAACCTGGAACTCGCTCTCTAACAGCACTGTGGGTGCACCTACACCAGATGGGCTGCATCGGTTCAGGAAGGCAGCTCACCATCACCTTCTCAAGGGCAATTAGGGATGGACAATAAATTGGCTTCGTCATTGCAGCTTACATCCCATGAACAAAGTATAAAAAAACAAGCACAGGACAAATTGAGCTTTTGAAAATTAATCCTGGCACTTCATTGATTGCTCGCAATAAGTGAACGTAATTTTCCAATCAACTAATGCCAGTAAAATGTTGTGTAGTTATGCATCAAACAGGATGGCAGCGTGATGACAGCACTGGACACTTTGAGGCCAGGGGACTCACTATGCACCATGTGTATCTCCCTGACTCTATTACCCAGCATTGAACTATGTTGGCAGAAATGTTTCCAAATGTGCAATTTTTTAATCCAAAAATAAAACCTTACATGAAAGATGTGAAGTGTTGGGACCTGTCAGTTCTTCGAAAAAATGGAATACTACAGGCCAATGCGGCATTGACCGTTTTTCAGCCCATCAAGAATCAATTGCATCACAAGCATTTTACATTACAGAATAGTAATGAACAACAATACACCAGCTACATTGGGAAAGATTGTCCAATATAATGTGCTACCACGCACTCTCCACTAGTTTCAAATGCATCATTTTCATTTTCATTCAACCTTAAATTATATCCATTTATTTTGACATCAGAGCTGGTTTATTGAAGAAGTAACTATTATGACTGGGCTCAAATAGGAGCTCATGTGCCCTAGGCAGCCAGATATTTGAAACAATAGGATGCTTCAGCTGAGGTACTGTAGCCCATTAATTCAGATCGGTATAAAATTCAGCACCTCTAATGATCTCAAATACTTTCCCCGTTGAAAGTGTCAGTTTCACCATCAGGATCTGTACTAAAAGTCAACAGTCCAAAGGATTAGAATTATGACAGAATTATGCTTAGGAACCGATTTGATGTCAACATTAAGCTTGGACATTTCAATGATTGTCTTACAAATGTATGCTAAGTTAGTTCTTTCATCTAACAGCGTCAGCAACTCCTTGAATAGCACCTTCATGCTACAGAGTTGAGCAAGAGTAATGCATCCATCAATGGCCTAATATGTAAAGGTACTGAAGGTCCCAGGTTTAATCCCGAGTTTGTGTTGAGTTCACTAATACTAACAGAATATGCTTCACGTTTCTGTGCTAGGGGAGGAAGGAATTAGTCAGGTACCCACTCCTAATCATCATCTAGTGACCTCTGCTGGAAATTGTACACGTGGTCCTCAGAGTGGGACAGATCAGATTCGGCCGTGATTCTGTCCATGTTTGAATGGGCCACAGATATTCGCTGTCCAAGCTCATATTCAAGGCTTGGCAACTTGAGTGCAGTACTTAAGAGGGTTGCCAGTTTCAGAGGAACTATAGTCTAACAAAAGTAAGCACTTCAGAACAGGAGAGAAGAAAATTTCAGGGGGCGGGGGAGGGAAAATAAGGGACAGCCACGAAGCGGTTCAATGCCCAGATACCTGGTGCTGTTGGTAAAACACTGTCTATAATGTGGATGAGTTCCATCAGCCACAGGGATTGTGCCAGCTCACCAATTTCTGCAATTTTTTTTTCAAAACTATTTAAGCTCCCCTCCTCCCAAGAGATACTACTGCACTTGTAAACCACAAACCTTTGCACATAAACGCGTGTCTGACAAAATGTTGATCTTTGTAAATGACATACTCACCATGTTAAGAAAGCATATCAAGTACTTCACAATGATATAGTTGTGTTCTGGAAGTTTCTGTATTATTTGCTTGCATCGAGTTACTCGTAGGCTGCTTTCGACAGCTAGAAGTAAAGTGTATGCGTCAGTTAGATCTTAAATTAACTGCATAAAAACAGTAGTGACAGGCACATTGTCAGCTAACTTGTTCTACAGGGAAGGAGGTTCTATTCCAGGAGGCTGCAGGTTATCAGCAATGACTGCCGTGAGAGCCTCAGCCTCCTGATGCACAGTGTTCAGACATGTTGAGAAAGCTGGTCGTTTGCCTCTAGTCCCTGTGTTGGGGCTGGCACCCCATTCCAGCTGGATCTGCTGTGGAGGAGCATGTAGCTGGGGAGAAGGAAGCTGCTGCTGCTCCTGCTAGTGATGATGTGGCTTTTGCCCCTCATCAGAGGTGCAAAGTGGAGCTACACAAACTGCTCCCTTGGCATGGTGAAAGCTGGGAGAAGGTAAATGTAGCTGAAGGTGTGAAAAAGTGTTGGGCAGGTAAAGCGCCTTTTAACAAGTTGGCAATCATCTGTCAAGCAGTGAAAGTGCTCTCTGAGAGAAGACGTGCTTTGAACAGCAATGTCCCAGTGGCCATGGCTGGAGTTCATCAGCGTAACCAATCAATGCCTTCAGCTGAACAGAGTAACCAATCAAAGCCTTCCCAGCTTGTCAGTTTCACTGACTGTGGTCTTCTCACAGTGCAGCCGAGTGAGTTGCTGGCTTGTTGGGAAACAGGTCACCCAGCTGGGAAATTCAGAGATGAGGATTAAAGCAGTTCTAAGTTGATATTTAATTACCTCAATAAACTAACCAACAGACCAAAAGAGGTTTCCCGCTTGCCTTCCATCCCACTCTGCAGAAACCTGGGAGGGCAGGATGATCCCGATCTGACATCAATTTCAGGGGGTTTAACACACAAACAAACCCATCTCCCCTTGTTTGGGAAAATTCCTTCCCATTGTTTTTAGTAACACCCAGACTATCTTTGATTTTGTATCGCTCTGTGCACAGCAAAGCTCTTCTCCTTCATCCCCAGACATCCTCCTTAAATGTGCTTCTGGCATACTCAATTGTTATGCAAATGTCACGTCACTTCATTCACACCAATGCAACAGACACATCTCTGCATCTACCACATTCACTGTGTGATTACTTATTTCTGTATGTATGGAGCGATGAAGCAAAGCAACTTTGGCAGTGCTTTTTCTTTTACAAAAAAGTTTCATCACTTTAATAAGGCAGATTTCCCATTTACTGATTGTCAATAACGAATCTTATTATAACTCATTCAACTTTAAGGTATTTTATAACTTAAATACAAATGAAAATTATCCAGCAATTGTCTGTAGCACTAAATGTTTAAATTAAAGAGGAGTGCCACAGCCAGCATCATAGACTCTCTACCCCTGGCGCCATCAATTCATTGCAAAACAATTTTTCAGGAGCCATCTTGCTGACATTTGTTTAAGAAAATCTGGATGGGGGAGGGAGCACAGAAATTGGATCCTTGAATCAAGCCAGCAGGTTTTGCATTTTAAAGGGAGCATTCTCTTCAATATCTATTGCAGAATACACCATCTATTCCCATAATTTTCCAATTTTCAGTCAAACATAAAAAGTTGCATTGTCTTTTTATTGTCCTGTACAGTCTTTTTCTTGTTTGCTCCCTTCCCCTTCTCTTTGTCAGCACCAGAATCCTCCCCGATACCTCAACTAGGGAGCTCAGACTGCGATTACAAATCTGCTAGTTAACCTCTGGGACATCACATTTTAACCCAGCAAATTCATAAGTGCATTTTGGATAGAGGTCACTTAGTTGTGGTCAAGGGAACTTATTTTTCCCTTTCTGATATTGAGTTCAAATGTTATTGTCTTACAGTTGCTCTATCTGAGCTCATCAAACCCCCCTGCCTTAACAGGTTGAGAGTTCTAAACATCATTGAAGCAAAATTCTCAAAAAACACACCTAGACAAAATTTACTGCAGATTAGGACCGCAGAAATGAGATGAGCTTTAAATTTAGAACTGCCCAGATTAAATGCTGACAGTTAGCTAACAGAGAGAATTCCAAGATACTGTTGGCAGAGAGTAACCATGGATTTGAGACAAAAAATGAACCACATTTTCCAAAGAAAAAAATAATTTACAACAATTTATGTGCAACAGTCAATATATGTTCTGTACTAATGTTATCTAAATATATTTTGCAGTGTTTTCTTCCTATGGTTCTACAGAATGATATTGTTTAAACAAGTGCACATAATTAAATGCAAAATGCTGCAAGCAAAATGTAAATGTTTTATTGGCTTAACTCAGTAGTTACGTTCAGGGCTGGGAGATGATCCATTATTTCATTAAATGTCAGGCAAAGGGACAAAAAAAAATTAAACTGCTTTTTACATGTGGCCAGACCTCAGCTTATCATCTTCTGAACCTCCATATGTTGCTGGAGACTTGAGCATCACTTCAGACAATGATGACCAGGTAGGTCCAGCATGCCAGGAAGAATCTAGAAACATTTTGGATTGTCTTAGCAGAGGAAGCCCATCATGCTCCACTTAGCTGGAAAGAAAAATCAAGCTTTTCCTCTCTCTCATCAAGGGAAAATACCTTACAGGGTTTCGCAGTGGAATGGTAGGCATCAACTAAAGAGGTTCTGTGCACAGCAGACAAGAGCATCATGATAATATTTACAATAACTTTTGATTGTCACCCCATTTTATACTCTACCTCAAGATAAAAGCAAAATACTGCGGATGCTGGAAATCTGAAGCAAAAACAAAAATACCTGGAAAAACTCAGCAGGTCTGACAGCATCTGTGGAGAGGAATACAGTTAACATTTCAAGTCCGTATGACTCTTCATCAGAATATTATATTCCACCTCATTTCTATATTTCTTAGTTCTGATGAAGAGTCATACGGACTCGAAACGTTAACTGTGTTCCTCTCCGCAGATGCTGTCAGACCTGCTGAGTTTTCCCAGGTATTTTTGTTTTTATACTCTACCTCTCCTGAAGAAAGAGTCTCACACTGGGATACAGTTCCAGAGGCACTATCAGCTCTTCAGCACTCTTCTTAAGTAACCATCTCTTACATTGGCAGGGGGAGGGGGGGGGGCAGTTCCTCACACACACTCCTTCATTATTCAGAGTCAGAGAGTTCAGTATTCCTTCATTTCGTGTATGACCTACAGTATGTGTACTGGCAGGTTGGGTGATTGTGAGGGCAACACTGTCAAGCTCAGTCTGGGCCACAGCTGACAAGATACAGATGTAAACATCCACTTCCAAAGGTGGTCACTAGATAGCAAACAGAAGAAGCCCAGCCAATTTTCTACTCTTTACCCCACTGTGGCATCCTTGACTGCTGTTTAGGCCACTAATAGAAAATACAGCATAGGGCAGCAATTGAAGTTAGATAATTTCTGATCCATACACCCAGAGTAGGCAGTGTAAGTACACAACAAGACTTCAGAGGAGTTTCTACATTTTAAATTGTTGAAATGTTGTAGTGAAACCAATAAAGGTAAAAAAAACTATTTGCCAGTATTCATCAAACCTTCAAAACCAATTCATTTTGAGGTTAAACGATATGCATGTGAACAGTTTCTCTCAGTTCTGATCTCTGATTCCCCTTACGTGTCCAGTTTTTCCACATCCATCATAAAAGTTAAGGAGCATGCCTAAAAAAGAAGCCAGTCACATATATTACGGATTCAACAGCAACTGTTGCAAATGCTTTGGTTTGTTGGGTGTGGTACAAAATACTGAGCTATTGCAGCTTTGATTCCTGGTTTATGCCAAGTTGCTGATCTCAGCCAAGGTAAAAGCTAAGGTGCTACAACTGGCATCAGTGCCTTGGTACTGGTTTATAAAATTCCCTCCACTGATGCAGTTCTCAACGTAATTGGTGGTGTGTCTATAGTACAGAAACTGTGACACCAAAACCAACAAAATGATAAGACTCCTCTCAATCTTTACACAGAAGCTAAGCAACCTGCTGTGCCTCATTCAAATATCCATTCTTCATGCGTGAATCTAGGAAGCAACAGCAGATCCAGCACACATTTCAGATTGTATCAGTGACTATGGCTTCACTCCTCACTGCCTTAACCTTGTGGGTTACGAGGGAAACTATTAGCTTTTTTGAGGTAAATGAAAGCAGCAAAACTTGTACCAGAAATGTAAGTTTTATTATCTTGGCTCGAGTCCTGACTTTAAGACAGCATTCTTGTTACATCTTGGCTGATTGGGTCAGCTCTAAACCTCCAGTGTCAACATATGTCTATGCACATGTAAATGTTGAATGTCACATCATGCACATGTTGTGAATATTTAGTTCATAATTCACATGTTTTAAAATATATCTTGTAGTTTTAGGAATTAAAGTAGAAAATGGGGCATCTGGTTGAGAAACTGGTAAAAATGGTTGCATTTACATCAGAGCCAAACAGTGAATGACCCATCTCTAAGCTTGTATTGAAGCCAGGGATCCTGGGGAAAGAAGCGTAAAACTCCATTAACAATGTAAATCATTCACATGGGTTGCAAAATCAAACAGTTGTGTTGAAAGTAAAATAATTCCTTCTGTTTGAGTCAGCACAAAGTATGCCACATTGCTGTATAGATAGTGATTCAGGGTGGAGCCCTGGTTTAGAAGGTTATTTTGTTAAATTTATCAATGTGCGCTTGCTGACAGAAGCAGACAGTTCAGTCTGGGTTTCATGAGGGAAAAACACCTGGAAGATTTCTCTAGCTTGCAACTAGTAGAAGAAATCTACAGTGGTCCTCACAGAGCCCTGTGGCAGAAAACAGTCAGCTTGGATAGTTAGCTTGGAGAGAGCTGCACAGAAGCTGAGAGAACTGACTGGGAAAAAACAGTATATATGTCCAAACACAGGACAAGGAGCTAAAAAGTCCACAGTCATGAGATCTTAAAAGAAAATTGGAGGATCGTTTAGCCAAAAGCTACTGGAAGGATCCCCATGCAATTTGTAATGGGAGGAATAGCTGGGATACTAAGGAAAGTTAAAGTAAATTCTGAAGGGCTGTGGCATACCTTTTGGATTGGTCCCAGGAAAAGTGAATAGACCTTCAAGGTTTTGTAAGATAAGGGAACTCTAGCAGATAAATAAAAAAATAGAACTGAGTTTATAGCATAATTCTTTATGAGCTACAGTTTTAAGTTAGTGGTGCTTGCTTTGTTTAATTTCTCTTCATATATACAATAAAGTTTGTTTATTTTGGTAAAAACATGAAATCTGGTGGTGTAGTTCTATCGGTTAAATGCTAGGTATTTGGATTCCTGGTGTTGCTCTATATCTGAGGAAACGGAGGCCCCAGTGTACAATGCTAAGTTGGACCTGCTTGTTTTCCACACAATTACATAAACAATAAAAAAAGTTAAAGAATGGTATTAATGCAAATAAGATGTTGTTCTCACATCTACTGCTCTGCCACGGGTAGGTAGGTTTTGATTTACATTAGGGATTCCCAAACTGTGCTTCTTTGAGACATCTCTGTGGGATTGGGGTGAGGGAGGGTTATGTGGAAGCAATTGTCTATGGGTGAATTTTATTTGTGCTTTATTTATTTCATAGGTTTTTTACAATAAGCTACACAAAGTTCCAAAACTCTGTGGGAGTTTGTTGTATAAAGTAGTTAATTTACTTCAAGATATACCAATGAGAACACAGAAACAGAGAGGATGGTATACATAGCCCTCCCCTCCAATCACCCTACAGCGTGGTTTCAGTTGCCCAGCAACAGTCCAACCGAACTGAGCTCAGGATTAAGTCTATTTTTTTTTAAAGTTGTATATTATATCTGCCAGGGTGTAACAGTGAAAAATGAACAGATGGCTAAAGACTGCTAGCATTAACAAAAACACACAACGTATCAGGTATAAGACGTAAAGTAATGAAATTTGTTTTGCTAGTACCAGGAACTTGCTGAAATTGCTGGTGAGACAACAACTACTGACTCAACATGCAAATCTCAGCCTGTGAAGCAAAACGTTGACACAAGACACGAAACAGGGTCTATATCAAAAAGCCACAGATATGACTAACAGTGCATTGAAACTTGGACTACAGCCAGTGAATATTCTTAGCTGCAGTTTGTGTTACGTAGTGAAGTCCTGTCGAATAACAGCCCAAGAACCATGAGCAGAATTTTTCAGATGGCAGAGTTTCCTACCCTTCTACCTGAAGAGTTGACAGGGGAGATATCCCTGCTGATACTGGCTGCCCCGCTGCCATTTAATGCCGAATGGGGTACTAATTGGCTAAGGGTGAGACTTCTGCCCCATCTGAGGAAGAAGTCCCACCTTAGTCAGCTGTTGGTCAATCCAACTGTCTGACAACTTTGTAGTCCCAGCAGCACCAGGTTTGAGCGGTGGTCACTGCTGGGACTACAGCCAGAAGAGTAGCTAATGGAAGTTGGACTTCAGATAAGTCCCGGGTATCAGAGGGGGTGAGGGGCCAGGTGGGAGGGTTAGAAAGGAGGGGTATGACCTTGTGGGGAAGTGTCTCCAATGGGCACAGTGGACCTGCAAAGGAGGCCGCATCCTCCTCCCCCACCCCCAGCCCCTTGCCCGACACCAGCTCACCCAGTAAAAGTGGGAGGTAAGAGTTGATTGTTTATTTCACTTTCTGTTATGACAATTTGAAGTGCATTTTGTAATGTTCTTTTGGATAACTCTTATTGAATAAGGTAATATTTTTGCAAAAAACAAAAGATGGGAGCTAGGGGAGCCACAATGAGTTTCTGCTTACCCTGGCAGGAATGCGAATTGAGCTTCAAATGTCTTTGCATGTCTGGATATGTCTACCTGCAATCCACTTAGAGCTTGCTGGAAGTTTGACCACATTGCAGTAGAAAAGGTCAGTGACTTCTGGCAGCCATCTGTAAGACTTCTTGTGTCCACTTAAAAAAGGAAGATTAGCTTTTTTTTTTAAACAAAATCTATAATATCACAACTGTATGTTCGTGACACCATGCTCACAGAGAAGGCCCAAAAGTTAATTCAAGTAGTGCCATTAACAAGCAACAAGCAACAGCATCACATTGATTTAATGACATGGCCGGTGATGTCCTAACTCAGTCATGAACTGTGTCACCAGCAGCCAGTACTTCGCTCTGCAGTTTGAGAAATCCACAGGTGTGGCAGGCTTAGATTATCTTCTGTTGTACGTGCAGTATATTTACGAAGGTCAACAAAGGAGGGTATTTTGTTTTACTAGTCACTGGCAACCAGAACAACAGGTAATGGGATTTTGCACTTGCTTGACAGCTTCATTGAAATTGAGGTATCGTCATCTGGTTACAATGTATTGGCATCTGTACCAATGAAACAAAGTCAGTGACTGGTAGGAACAGTGGAGGTAGTGACAGGATATCAGAGTAGTCACTCCCAATGCGATAGGAGTGCATTGTAGTATACATAGGGAAGGACTCACTGTCAAAAGTATGAATACCAACCTGAAGGAGGTGCTGAACAATAATGTGAAGATGGTAAACTTTATAAAAGCTCAATCCTTGAACTCCAAAATTTTTCTGCTCTATCTAATGAGGTAGGAAGCAAACATATCAATCTATCACTCCACATGATAGGAGGTTCGATGGCCATTCCATGACACATGACTTTGAACTCCATTCTGAGGCTATGTATCTTTTACAGACCACACATTCCCACTCTTTCACTGTCTGGGTTACACAGCTTGGTGCTCACATCTGGACTACTTGTGATATATATTCTCTTGCCTGAATGAGCTACATCTAGGACTTCAAGGACTCCAATGTCTGGGGCAATGATTTTTTAAAAAGCTGGAATTCTGGGCTCGCACTGTGGAGGAAAACAACACTGAAATGTTCTCAAACATGCCTGAATTCCTGATAACAGGGTGCTGTTAAAAGTGACATTAAGAAACATCTCACTGAACTGGCGAGGCAATTATGTGAGTACTTCCCCTCAATGGGAAACACAGACAGCTGAATCGGCTACTCTTCCACAAATTTCTCTGCAGTGTACATGCCACAGTATTTGACAATAAGAGAACCTCCTGGACATCTCAAGGTTCAGAACACAAGAACATGAGTTCCAACAAAAGGAACTTGTTAACCTTTGAGTCCAAATGTGAGGCTGAATTGCCAGACAGGACTATCAAAATTTTGATACTGTTGTTATTTACAACTTGCCTTCTCAAAAGTGGATTTTCACCATTCACTAGAATGAAATGAAAGTTATTAACAGCACCTTTGTATAGAAAGCAACTTACAAATTATCACCCCAAACAAACAACCACATCTGTCACCAGAATAACAAGTGGTACTTTTAAGGCATTAAGTTGCATATGTGAATAACAAATTGTACATTTTGTACAATGCTTGGACATTAAAGGGGCTAAAATATCAAACCTGCAGGGTGACAGGGGTACAGGGGCAGCGGGTAGATCTGGAAGGGGCTAAGGGGATATACAATAAATTTAGGAACCTCTGATTTACAATCTTAAGTAAATACATAGGGTCACAATGGAGATTACATCATTACAATGTGCACAGGATGCACTGGATGGGCATTACACCAACAAACTGAAGCTGGTGGTAAAATATGCAAACTCAGATTGTGCACCAGATTTCTGATGTTACAGCTGCATAATTCCTATCAGACTGTTTGCACTAACATTTGTAGATATTAAATCAGTTGGAGAATGGAGAACATCCCATACTTCAGATTACGCACTTGAATTAAAGTATAAAAAGTGTGAAGGAAAATAAAATTAAAACTTCTGATTACCACCAATACTTTGGATCTGGTCGTAAATCTGAGAAGTTAGAAGTGGTTGTGGAAGCTCCCGGAGGAAAGTTTTCAAGATAACAGCAGGAATATGCTCATCTCCATATGCCTCAAATTCAATTGGTTTACCTGAAAAAGATACAATTAATGATATATGTCTTTTCTCATTATAATACATACACGATATATCAAAAGTCTTACAGATAGTGCACTCTTCAGATTTAGCCATTCTTAATTACTTCCTTTTATGTTTGTCTGTCCTTATATAGCCCTACCTTTGCTTCCCATTCAAACATACAGTTGATTGTTTGGAGAGCTCTCAGTTGCTGATTTCTTACATTCTCCTCACTGTTATCTCAAAGATGCATGGCACAGCATTCCTACTGGCAGTGGAGGGAAGGGTCTCCTGGATTTTTATATCATTAGCCCTGCTGCAATCATGGTTCCAATGGGCTATCCCAACAGCGAGTGTCCTGACCACACCCTGAATGTGTTAATTCTTCAAGTGTTTTCTACCTAGCATCGCAGTTTCCTCTTGCTGCCTTTTCCCTGCTCCCCAAGCTCCTTCCCCCCCACACCACACCACCACTCATTCCCTTCTGATTCTTCATCAGTGCCAGCTCCTACTCCATGCTGAGCACCCAGGTCTTTCCTACAATCTGCCAACGTTGACCCAAGCCAACAAAACTCTCACCACTGTGCCTTCCTCAGCAGAAACCCACGCTACGCTCCCCAAGTACAGTACATCCACTGGTTCCCCTTTATTCACAACACATGTTACTTCTTCAAAGAACTCCAATACATTGGTTAAACATGATTTCCCTCTCACAAAACCATGTTGACTCTGTCTGGTTACCTTGAATTTATCTAAGTGCCCTGCTATAGTGTCTTTATCATAGCGTCTAACATTTTCCCTATGACACATGTTAAGCTAATTACCTGTAGTTTCCTGCTTTCTGTCTCCCTCCCTTTTTGAATAAAGGAGCTACATTTGCTATTTACCAATCTAAAGGATACTTTTGCAAACCAGGGAATTTTGGAAAATTAAAACCAATGCAATATACCTGTTCAATTCATCGGTCATCTCTTTATCTTCCATTATTAATTCCCCAGACTCACTTTCTATAGGACAAATGCTTACTTTGTTAACGCTTTTCATTATTATATATCTATAGAAACACTTGCTATCTGTCTTTGTATTTCCAACTAGCTTTCTCTTGTACTCTAATTTTCCCTTCTTATTAATCTTTCAGTCATTTTTTGGTGTTCTTTATATTCTGTCCAATCTTCTGACCTGCCACCTGTCTTTGCGTAATTATATGCTTTTGCTTTAAGTTTGAAATTATCTTTAACTTTTTTAGTTAACCAGGGATAGTGGGTCCTTTCCTTGGAAATTTCTTTCTCATTGGAGAATATCTATTCTGTGTATTCTGAAATATCCATTTAAAAGTTTACCACTGTATCTCTGGTGACCTATCCCTTAACCTCATTGCCAGTTCTCCTTAGCAATGCAGTATGTTCTTCCCAACAAGAGGGAAAAACATACTTAACCTCATCCTCACCAACCTGCTAGCCACAGATGCATCCTGACAGTATCGGTAGGACTGACCACCGCACAGTCTTTGTGGAGACGAAGTCCCGCCTTCACAATGAGGATACCCTCCATCGTGTTGTGTGGCACTACCACCGTGCTAAATGAGATAGATTTCAAACAGATCTAGCAAATCAAGGCTGGGCATCCATGAGACACAGTGAGCCATCAGCAGGAGCAGAACTGTACTTGAACACAATCTGTAACCTCATGACCCAGCATATCCCCCACTCTATCATTACCATCAAGCCAGGGGATTAACCCTGGTTCAATGAAGAGTGCAGGAGGGCATGCCAGGAGCAGCACCAGGCATACAAAAAATGAGGTGTCAACCTGGTGAAGCTATGACACAGGACTACTTCCATGCCAAACAGCATAAGCAGCAAGTGATAGACAGAGTTAAGTGATCCCACAACCATCAAGTAAGATCTAAGCTCTGCAGTCCTGCCATATCCAGTCATGAATGGTGGTGGACAATTAAACAACTCACTGGAGGAGACGGCTCCACAAATATCCCCATCCTCAATGATGGGAGAGCCCAGCACATCAGTGCAAAAGATAAGGCTGAAGCATTCGCTACAATTTTCAGGCAGAAGTGCCGAGTGGGTGATCCATCTCGGCCTCCTCTGGAGGTCCCCAGCATCATAGATGCCAGTCTTCAGCCAATTCGATTCACTCTACATGATATCAAGAAATGGCTGAAGGCACTGGATACTGCAAATGCTATGGAGCCTGACAATATTCTAGCAATAGTGCTGAAAACTTGTGCTCCAGAACTTGCCGTGCCCCTAGCCAAGCTGTTCCAGTACAGTTACAACACTGGCATCTACCCGGCTATATGGAAAATTGCCAAAGTATGTCCTAAATACAAAAAGCAGTACAAATCCAACCCGGCCAATTACCGCCCCAACAGTCTACCCTCGAACATCAGTAATGGAAGGGGTCATCAACAGTGCTATCAAGCGGCACTTGCTTATCAATAACTTGTTCACTCACTCAATTTGGGTTCCGCCAGGGCCACTCAGCTCCTGACCTCATTACAGCCTTGGTTCAAACATGGACAAAAGAACTGAACTCCAGGGGTGAGGTGAGAGTGACTGTCCTTGACATCAAGGTCGCATTTGACCAAGTGTGGTATCAAGGAGTCCTAGCAAAACTGCAGTCAATGTGAATCAGGGGCAAATGCCTACACTGGTTGGAGTCATACCTAGCACAAAGGAAGATGGTTGTGGTTGTTGGAGGTTGGAGTATTCTCAGCTTCAGGGCATCACTGCAGGAGTTCCTTAGGGTAATGTCCTAGGCTCAACCATCAGTGAACCATCTGCTTCATCAGTGAAGTTCCTTCCATCATAAGGTCAGAAGCGGGAATGATCGCTGACGATTGCACAATATTCAGCACCATTTGCAACTCCTCAGATACTGAAGCAGTCCATGTCTAAATGCAGCAAGACCTGGACAATATTCAGACTTGGGCTGACAAATGGCAAGTAACATTCGCGCCACACAAGTGCCAGGCAATGACCATCTCCAACAAGAGAGAATCTAACCATTGCCCCTTGACATTCAATGGCATTACCATCACTGAATCTCCCATTATCAACATCCTGGGGGTTACCATTGACCAGAAACTGGAACTGGACTAGCCATATAAATACTGTGGCTACAAGAGCAGGTCAGAGGCTAGGAATCGTGCAATGAGTAACCCACCTCCTGACTCCCCAAAGCCTGTTCACCATCTACAAGGCAACAAGTCAGTAGTGTGATGGAATACTGCCCACTTGCCTGGATGAGTGCAACTCCCACAGCACTCAAGAAGTTTGACACCATCTAGGACAAAGCAGCCCGCTTGATTGGCACCACATCCACAAACATTCACTCCCTCCACCACCGACGCAGTGCACTGCAGGAATTCACCAAGGCTCCATAGACAGCACCTTCCAAACCCACAACCACTACCATCTAGAAGGATAAGGACAGCAGATAGATGGGAACACCACCACCTGGAAGCTCCCTTCCAAGTCACCCACCATCCTGACTTGGAAATATATCGCTGTTCCTTCACTATTGCTGGGTCAAAATCCTGGAACTCCTTCCCTAACAGCACTGTGGGTGTACCTACACCACATGGACTGCAGCGGTTCAAGAAGGCAGCTCATCACCACCTTCTCAAAGGAAACTGGGGATAGGCAATAAATGCTGGCCCAGCCCACATCAATGAATGAATAAAAATAAAAGGGTCAAATTTATCAGTATAAAAGATAGGGGCCAGTACACTCACCCCAGTCATCCAGCATTTCTTCTAAACAAGCTTCAGTATAAAATCATATTTTAACTTTGTTGCCACATGGGGGAGAATCTAACCAATAAACCAATAATTGTGCAATCCCTCATCATCTGTATGTGAATATAGTTCTAATAATAATGAACAGAAATATTATTGTACCAAGTTATCACCAACACTGGATGTTATCAAATATGTTCCTGGAACTAAAAAGGGTCACAGAATGCTGGACATTGCAAGTATTATTTCTTTATCTTCCTCTGATGAAGAGTCATATGGACTTGAAATGTTAACTCTGTTTTTTTCTCCACAGATGCTGTTAGACCTACTGAGTTTTTCCAGCATTTTCTGACACATAGTCAGGTGGACACCTACCCAGGTTATATTGTTTCTGGATTTCCTTTATGACCTGGATGTTGGCTGATCGTCTGAACAAACCTTCAGTTTTAAGTGCTGTAACCAAAATATTGAAATTTTCAGGAAATTGTTCTCTCTCACACAGATAATATTACTACACTTGAGATCTGCTAAACGCAATTCAGGAAAAAGACATGGCGGCATTTTCTAAGATCTTCCTATTGGTCAAGAGCCTCACATACGTGACAACCATGATAGCACAACCACACTTTAGCATTCATTCATGTTAACAAGCAGGAAGTCATGGACAATGCATCCTCAACTTCCCAATATGTGTAGCTACTGGGTGAGGCTCCTCACCAATAGCACAAACTTAGAAAACTACCCTTCTCAATTTTCATGCTTGGGAGGCACAATGATCTTAGAATTGAAATTACATATAGGACAAAGGATGATGCGTTTTAACAACACTGGAGTCAGTATACCAAACAGGAAATAAGGGCTCACCAAAATACTTTTTGATAAATTCAATGTTCTTTCAAATAGAGAATGATGGATACTGGAGAGGGATTACAAAGCATAAATATCAACCATGACAGAATTTTTAAGTGTTTAAATATGTATTTTGAATCCCAAGATTTGGAGAGATTATAGCCTGAGCAACAGTGGCATCATCACTGCAAATGTGAGTGATTTGCAGGAAGAGCACCATCAGTAATTATGAAGCAGATTTTATCCACAATCCATTGCTGCATTTCTGGTTCAGCTGCATCATTATGGGGAACAGTTGAGCAAAAGTGATTAGGTCCCAACAGTAATATGAAATGAGGAATGGGGAGAGAGAGAGAGAGAGAGAGAGAGAGAGAGAGAGAGAGAACGGTAGAGTAAGAGATCATCTCTAGTCTTTTTTAATACCGCTTTAGAGTAATATTGAAGGATGATGCCTGGAATTATGTTGCCCCTCAGGTTATAGGTGCACAACAATGAAAGATGCGTGGAGTGGAGTGGAGGGCATGGAAAAAGAGGGTGGAAAAGAGCTGCCAATCAGTAAGGAGAGGTTACTGATCAACAACAAGATCCAATTAATCTTAAGCAGCTGTCAATATGTAGCCATGTGCCCCATGTAAAGAAACCACATGAAGAAAGAGTAACACAATTCTGAACCCATTATAAGTGCAGGGAAGAAATTGGTCCTTGGCATCAATCTAGAGAACAGCATAGTTTAGAGATTGTAAGAGTTTTATCTTTATTTCCTCCAATGATGACATTTACAACTTTATCTCTATAAACCATATTCAGATTCTACTCGCATCATAGGACCCCCAAGGCTCCCACTGAAATCAGCTGGACTCCAGGCAGATGCATTGGAACACTGCAGGAAATATGGTAGTGGTGGGATCAGTACAGGAAGGAGATGCTAAGTGCAGCACAGCTATTTTAGTGTTCTTACCATCCCACTTGTACTGGGTAGGTCAAGTTAAAATTGGCCCCTATTAGTAAAGTTGGGAAACTGTGAGGCGGGATCAAAGCTCCCCAGGTTGAAGAGTTAAAGAAACTGAAAGACAAATCATATAATAATGATTAGGGGATGTCAAACAATGGCTGTAAAATCAAAATATCTTAGCAAGAAGGAAAGACAGGGAGATACAAAATTTTACAGATTTGAGGTGCTAGAAAAGAATGAGTTAGAGCAGAAGATCATGATACAGAGGGACAGGAATATGTGGAATGCCATATTTGAAGTTTGGAAAAGATATGCAAGCAACATTGAGATACAATAACCATTACAGTGTTAACAAAATAGAGACTAGAGAGGCTGTTGGCAAGAGCAAAAGAGTGACACCAATCAGAGAACAAGCTTTCATCTGCATCCTATCCAGGAGTGTTAAAGACATGGTAGAAGTCATCCAACATGTGGGACGGTATATAATAATTCTGAACAAAACTCAAACCCATGAAGACACGTCAGCAGGAAGTGGAATGGTTGAAAGATGAATCAATCTTCTTGGTGCAGGGAAAGCAATGAAAAGAAATGCAACTTCCACCTGAGGCTAGAGGAAATAGTAAGGCCGGGAAGCTGATGAATGAAGGTCAAAGGGTGGAGCCAACAGCAAGAGGTAGTAGCTGGTCAGGCTTGCAAAAGAGAGCAAAGTAGATATTTTTCAAATTCATACTCTGAGGAGGTAGGGCTACAAAATTGCTTAAATCAAATTAGGAGTCAACATTCTTAACACAGAAATGAGGAATGAAACCTACCTTTCTGCTTTAGGAACAGCACAGTCTGTCTCATTACCAGAGGAATAAGGTCACCATTTCCTTTGTCCCGCAGACTAACATTTAAAAAAAGTAGTGCAATGTCACATTGTGTAGGTTAGTTGCACAGAAATCGCTTTTATTCGAATATCTTACAATGTTTACATTGTGAAAGGCCCCATTTACAAGAAGAATTTGGATTTATATTGTATCTTTGACACAGTAAAATATCCCAAGGCACTTCACAGGAAGATAATCAGGCAAAAAGTGACACCGAGCCAACTGACAGGACATTGGATGACCAAAAGTTTGGTCAGAGAGGAAGGTTTTTAGTAGCAATGGCAGGGGGGAGGGTGGGGGGCAAAGAGTT
Organism: Cetorhinus maximus; assembly: GCF_964194155.1. Lineage (NCBI taxonomy): Eukaryota > Metazoa > Chordata > Chondrichthyes > Lamniformes > Cetorhinidae > Cetorhinus > Cetorhinus maximus. The sequence goes on from NC_135900.1 coordinate 54,185,837, forward strand.
GTTTTCAGGGGATGCAATGTCACCAACAAGGCTTACATTTATTATCCATCCCCAATTGCCCTCCAGAAATTGCTGGTGAGCTGCAGTCAATGTGGTAAAGAAACTGTTATGTAGAGAGTATAGAGCTTACGGCCCAGTATCATGAAGCTATTATTATATTACAGGAAAATATTTTTCTTTTAAAATAGAGATTTAGTCTGTGGGTGTGTCTTAATTGGATTAAAACCAGCTAGTCTGGGTGCTTTGATATGTGCTAGTTTTCAGATGTAAACAGAGGTAGAGTTCATTTGCATTTTTTGAATAGAGCATTCAAGAAGTGGGGTGAAAACTGACACCTATCTAGCAGATACCAAGCAATATGTGTATATTACTAATAAAACTGGTACTAAGAAAGGGATTTTGTTAGATAGGTTTAGTTCAGAGGTTGGTGATACAATGAGCATTTACATTCAATTGTATGGGTGAGGTATAACTTCAGCAGTGTTGTGAGTATAGGGCAGAGGCAAGATAAGATCAAAAGGGAGCTGCAAGCCTCCAACGGTCTCCACAGGAACCAAAGTGAAACGAACCTCACTTTCAATTTGTAAGGTGAAAATGCTTTGCCTGGTGTCTGGTTAAGTCCATGAGTTGCTGTTGCCTTAATGGAGATTAGTTTGGGAATTTGCTAAAAGTTATGATAGTAGTAATTTGAAGCCATGTATATATATATATTTTTTTTAACCTGTGTAAATTAAAATATTTCATTTAGTTTAATGTAAAGCCTCAAGAACTGGTGGTCTGATTCCTGAATTTAGAATCGCTTTTCAAACATAACACTTCAAATGATAGGTTATGACAATTGTTTAAAGTTTCCCTCTGGGGTTTTTAAATAACTCCGCTTTACCAACCGCATGGGTCATAAAACCCAGACAGCTTCTGGTGGGGCAAAAGAAGTGATGCAGGCACAAGTCAGAATTGGAGAAATGAAGGGATTGTGGATGGCTGTAGTGTTGGGGCAGGTTACATAGAGAGAGAGAGAGAGAGAGAGAGAGAGAGAGAGAGAGAGAGAGATAGAGAGAGAGAGAGAGAGAGAGAGGAGGGTGACGGGGAGGGAACAAGGCCACTGAGAGAATTAAACATGAGAATGAAATCCAGGCTTTGCTGGTCCGGAAGCCATGAAAGGTCAACGAGTACATGGGTGATTGGAGAAAGGAACTTGGTGCAATTTAGGATATGAACAGCAGAGTTTTGGATTACCTTAGTTTTATGGGGGGTGTTAGCCAGGAAAGCTTTGAAATAATTGAGACTATAAGTAACTAATACGCAGATGAGAGTTTCGGCAGCAGCTGGGCCTGGATGGGGGTGTGGAAGCGGGTGGGTGCAGGCAGTGGTAGATGGGCAGTGTGATGCAGGGGAAAGTAAGCAATCTTGATAATGGACAGGATAGGGGGCTAGAAATTCAGATCAAAGTCAAATAGTCTGGTTCGCCCTCCAACAGTGAACAGGAATGTGGGTGGAATCAGTAGCTATGGAATGGAGTTTGTTTGGGATTTCAAGCCTCCTCCACAAGCCTCCTGATCATGGGTTCCTCCCAACCAGCGAGACTGTAAGATATTTAAGAAGGGTTGTAGAGATAAGCCAGGGAACTACAGGCCAGTGAGTCTCACGTCAGTGGTAGGGAAACTATTGGAGAAAGTTCTGAAGGAGAAAATCTATCTCCACTTGAAAAGTCAAGGTTTGATCAGCGATAGTCAGCATGGCTTTGTCAAGAGGGATCTCATGCCTCAATTTGATTGAATTTTTTGAGGAGGTGACCAGGTGTATAGATGAGGGTAGTGCAGCTGATGTAGTTTATATGGATTTCAGCAAAGCCTTTGACAAGGTCCCACATGGGAGATTTATAAAGAAGGCAAATGCACATGGGATACAGGGTAATTTGATAAGGTGGATTCAAAATTGGCTTAGTTGTAGGAGGCAGAGGGTGATGACAGAAAGCTGCTTTAGTGACTGGATGCCAATGTCCAGTGGCGTACCACAGGGATCTGTGCTCGGTCCCCTATTATTTGTCATTTATATAAACGACATAGGTGATTATGTGGGGGGTAGGATTAGTAAGTTTGCAGATGATACAAAGATTGGCCGGGTGGTTAACAGTGAGGTTGTGTGTCTTGGGCTACAGGAAGATATAGACGGGATGGTCAAATGGGCAGATAAGTGGCAGATGGAATTTAACCCTGAAAAGTGTGAGTGATACACTTTGGAAGGAGTCATTTGACAAGGAAGTATTCAATGAACGGCATGACACTAGGAAGTTCTGAGGAACAAAGGGACCTTGGCGTGTGTGTCCATAGATCTCTGAAGGCAGAGGGGCATGTTAGTGGGGTGGCGAAAAAGGCATATGGGACACTTGCCTTTATCAATCGAGGCATAGATTACAAAAGTAGGGAGGTCATGTTGGAGTTGTATAGAACCTTAGTGAGGCCACAGCTGGAGTACTGCGTGCAGTTCTGGTCACCACGTTATAGGAAGGATGTGATTGCACTGGAGGGAGTGCAGTGGAGATTCACCAGGATGTTGCCTGAGATGAAACGTTTAAGTTATGAAGAGAGGTTGGATAGACTTGGGTTGTTTTCATTGGAGCAGAGAAGACTGAGGGGCGACCTGATCGAGGTGTACAAGATTATGAGGGGCATGGACAGGGTGGATAGGGAGCAGCTGTTCTCCTTAGTTGAAGGGTCAGTCACAAGGGGGCATAAGTTCAAGGTGAGGGGCAGGAGGTTTAGGGGGGATGTGAGGAAAAACCTTTTTACCCAGAGGGTGGTGACGGTCTGGAATGCACTGCCTGGGAGGCTGGTAGAGGCGGGTTGCCTCACATCCTTTAAAAAGTACCTGGATGAGCACTTGGCACGTCATAACATTCAAGGCTATGGGCCAAGTGCTGGTAAATGGGGTTAGGTGGGTAGGTCAGGTGTTTCTCATGTGTCGGTGCAGACTCGATGGGCCAAAGGGCCTCTTCTGCACTGTGATTCTGAGTAGAGCTACAAGATGCAAATTGGACTTTGCCATCCTTGTCAGATTCTTCAGACTATTTCAGCCTCACCCACTCCACTTCCCATAAATACTGGAGCTTTAGTGTCTCCGAGAGAAAAACGGCAAAAGAGTGATCATTATTGTTAATTTATTTGAGCATATTATAATATTCCTTTGAGCATTGCCAGTGAGTTTCCTAGTTGAGCAATCAACTTAGCAAGTATCTAAGTTATTTGATGTTTAGTTAAGAAAATATTTTAAAATAAGCCTCTAATATAACGTAAAATTAATCACAATAAAAGCAGGAATGAAACAGGCAAAGACTTACTATTGCAGGCTGACTCCAAATTGTTGCTGAGGAAGTGGAGGTCGGGGTGGGGGAGTCTTTGCTGGTCGAGGTGGTCCTCCCTTTTGGGAAGCTCGCAGCTTTTCATCATACCTGACAGGAAGAGACAGATATGATTAGGCTTTCGTAAATACTCTACCACAATATTCCCTTCCAGTTATAGATTAAGTTATAAAGAATCAAAAGAGCAGAATATTATTGAAATGGAGAGAAACTGCAGAACATCACAGTATGGAGGGACTAGGGGTGTCCTTGTATGTGAATCACAAAGTCAGCATGCAGGTACAGCAAGCAATTAAAGAAGCTAACTGGACTGTTGGTCTATATTGCATGAGGGGTAGAGTATAAAAATGGGGAATTCTTGCTAAACTGTACAGGGCATTGGTGAGACCACACCTATAGTATTGTATGCAGTTTTGGTCACCTTAAGAAAGGACAGACTTGCATTGGAAGTAGTTCAGAGAAGGTTCACTATGCGGGAATGAATAGGCTGTGTCATGAGGAAATGTTGAAAAGACTGGGCCTATACTCACTGGAGTTTAGAAGATCGAGAGGTGATCTTATTGAAACATATAAGATTCTGAGGGGGGCTTGTCAAGGTGGATGTTGAGAGGTTGTTTCCCTCATGAGGAAATCTAGAACTAGGGGGCACAGTTTCAAAATAAGGGATCTCCCATAAGATGGAGATGAGGAGGAATTTCTTCTCTCAGAGGGTCATTAATGTTTGAATTCTCTGCCCCAGTGAACAGTGGAGGCTGGGTCATTGAATATATTCAAGGCTGAGTTAGGCAGATTTTTGATCTACAGAGAGTCAAGGGTTATGGGGAACAGGCAGGAAAGTGGAATTAAGGCCATAATCAGATCAGCCATGATCTTATAGTCTGGCAGAATTGGTCAAATGGCTTACTCCTACTCCGGTTTCTTATGTTCTTATCTAAGTTCCCATTGTTACACTTTCTGAAAGGAAGATGTACAGTGAATTCCACTCAGTGCTGCTGTATGTATTCAGCTACCAAAAATTGCATCTCCATAAACAGTGGACTGCCCCAGTGACCATTCTCCTTCTATGGATATAGTGAGCTCCAATTCCACTTCCATGCAACAATACACCTGTAGACTTAAAATGACAAAACTGTTCCAAAGGTAAAATCAGCATTGCCTTTTAAATGCACCATCATTACCTCAAGATCACTAACTAGCCCGTGCATATGTGATGTATTCAATAAACTGTATTCTCAAAAGTGAACATATTGCTTGTTCTAAAAAAAATGACATTCCAGTGAACTGCCGTGCAATGTAATATTCAAATGTAACATAATTAGACCAGAAGCACAAGCCTGTGCCTTAGAAACATCACTATAATGAACAGTGGTTATATTAAAACAGAGGAAACTATTTCTGTTACATGGTGCGGAAAAAGTAACAGCACTGCAATATAAACCTCATGATCTGATGACAGGAGTTCATTATCTGCTTGAAACACCAGTTTAAAATGGTAAGAAGTTACTCGAATCACAGAAATTACTGTTTATTATGACTTTTTGATTCAAACACAAGGAAACCCAGGTCCCTCTGTACCACAGCATTTTGCAGTCTTGCTCCATTTAAATAATATTCTACTTTTTCTATTCTTTATAACTTAATCCGTGACTTGAAAGGGAAGATTGTGGGTGAGGTAATTATGAAAGCTTAATATGTTAATCATATATGTATCTATCTGTGAATGTGCCAGTGTGAGCTCTTCAATTGCAACTATTTACCCTAATTCAATTTCTCTGCCCTGTTCCTGTATTCTTTTATATTCTCTCTTTTCAAATATTTATCCACTTCCACTTTAAATAATCTCTTGTAGAGTACTCCATTTTGGATGACTGTGTGTGTGTGTGTGTGTGTGTGTGTGTGTGTGAGGGCAGGGGGATGCAATGGTGAAGAGAAGTCCTTCTGACTTCCTCCTGCTCTTTCCTAGCAGTAGTCTTGAATCTAGCCCGTCTTGCTATGTCTGGTCAACTAATAAAAACAGCTGTTTACAACTTTTTCATTCAAAACATTTTAGAATCTTGAAAGTTTTTATTAGATCTTCCCTTACCCTCCTTGCTCCAGTGATAAAGCCTGGATTTTTTTCTTATCATTCCTTATAGCTACAATTGCCCTTTCCTGCTACCACCTTGATGAATTTTTGCTGCAGCACTTCCACACATTTGATAACACTTCTATTGGGTGTCCACAACTACACCCAATACTCACAATCTGGTCTGTCCAATGTCTTCTACAAATTCAACACCACTTCCTTGTTCTTGTTTTCAAGATCCCTTTGTACAGACTTCAGGGTCTGATGTACCTTTTGCGGTCAGTGGCATAATAATGGCGAGAGAGAGAGAGAGAGTGTGTGTGAGTGTGAGAGTGTGTGAGTGAGTGAGTGAGTGAGAGAAAGAGAGAGAAAAAAGAGAAACAAAAGGCAGAAGAAAGAGCAAAAAGAGCGAGCAAAAAACAGAGCAGAAAGGGAGACAGGATGAACAGAGACATCCACCATTAGTTGAAAAAAGCTTCATAATGGAGTTGGGGGCCAGTGAGCTGACAGAACAACTCCCCACATTTCATACTTCCCCACAGCCTCAAAACAGACAGGAAAAATGCAAAGATTTTGCACCCGGAAGTCAAAGCCAGCTGGATGATTGTATCACAACCATGTACACTTTTACTGGTTTCAAGAACACTTGCCTTGTTTCCAAATTGTTAAAACAAATAATTCAATTCACTTTGACAGACTCCAAAATGAATGCAAATGTAAGCAACTTAACCTTCTGTGAAAAACAAACAAAACCACAGTATTACACCCATATTTACTAGCGGTACTTGAATTATACACACGGTATATTCTATATCCATTTCTAAAACACTCCAATTTTATACACAAACAAATATTTCAATTGTAGTCTCGATGTAAACTGTGATTAGATGTCCTTCATACACTGTGATTAATGGCTACTCTACATCAATGGCTCAGACTAAAGTTCAAGCTTTCATCAATCCAAAATCTAGTTGATTCTGAACAAGCACCTTTTCTGCCTGTGTATAAAGCACATTAGTGCCTTTCTTTTCTCTTCCTAAAACGTCCAGTAAAAGTAGCAATAAATTTGGTGCAAGTCCGGCAGATAGATTTTATTGGCTCATGTCATATCACGTAACAGAATTTATCACTTTATTAAAAGTATTCCCAGATTCTATGAAATGTTTATAGTTTTGTTCAAATTCCACTTGGTAGTTACTACATCTTATTTGGTTTTGATAGCCTCAAGGAAGCGCATGTAGGAGATCTTTAGGAACAAAGTTAAATCAAACTACTGTCTCTAATGGCTTTACAATAACTTAGGCAGCTATAAGAGGGTGAGGAAGTTTTATCACATAATCATACAACACAGGTCATTCCCATTATTGTGACTGTACCAGCTCTTTGAAAGAGCTTCCAATTAGTTCCACTCCATTTCTCTTTCTTCATAGCCTTGCAGATTTTTTCCTTACAAGTATATATCCAATTCCATTTTGAAAGTTACTACTAATCTGGTTCCACCATCCTTGCATGTACTGCATTCCAAGTCATCATAACTCATTACATAAAAAATCCTCATGTCACCTCTGGTATTTTTGCCAATTAGCTTGTCTGGTTACTGACTCTCTGCCTGCGGAAAAATTTCTCCCTACATACTCTATCAAAACCCTTCAATTTTAAACACCTCTACTAAGTCTTCCCTTTACCTTCTCTGCTCCAAAGAGAACAATCCCAGCTTCTGCAGTCTTTCCTCATAACTGAAGTGCCTCACTCCAGTACTATTCCAGTAAATCTCCTCTGCACCCTCTCCAAGGTCTCAACATCCTTCCTAAAATATGGTACCCAGAACCGTATACAATTCTCCAACCAAGGCCTAACCAGTAATTTATAAAGATTTAGCATACATTTCTTGCTTTTGTGCTTTATTCCTTTATTGATAATGCCAAGGATTGCATATGCTTTTTTAACCACCTTACTAGGTCATTCAAAAATAAAAAAATGTGTTACCACATCAGAAAATTTATATATTTTGCATATTCAGGAATATTAGAAATTATGGAGGTGGAGAAATTGAAATAGCAAACTCATCCCATTGTTATAATTTCTCTACACAAGTCATATGGATGTTTTATTGCGATTTATAAAGCCTTTGGTTGGAACACTTTATGTCTGCTCACTTAGGTTTTTTGACTGACAGTGATAATGGGACAAAGGGTTAACATTCAGTGGGGACATAAAACCATCAGTAGCACCTTGGCCACTCATAAATACAACCTGCTTTCAATGGAAGGAGATGAGACAGGTCGTATAGTGAACTGCCAATCCAAAACTACTAGCTTTAAAACCTTGCTGGAGTTCAAATTTCCACTCAATACCTTTATTTTCTGCTTTAAAGTAGGGAAAAACAACAGTTCATCATGCACAGTATGGTCCATGTATGTTTGACACCATTCAATAGGATTTTTTAATGTATTTGGTTTTCATTCTATTTTTTTCTTCTCTCCCAAAGGTGCTGATTTACTTTGTGGTATGGGTCCAAGTGTTACCAGTTACCCTTTAGTAGATAAGAGGATCTTCATGTATCAGCCTAGAAAGCAAAGCTTCATCAGACAATTGAACTGTGAAGGGTGCCATAGCTGAGTTTAATCCTGTGCTCTGCCCTTCTCTGGCCTAGAATAGCCAAGACCATTTTCTGTGCCTCACCGTTAGCTGAAATGCGATCACCTAATTCAGCACAGACGAAGGGTAGAGAAACTATTTCTGCTGGCAATGGGAATATCTATAGTCAATTTCAAAATAAGCACTGCACAAGGTAGTTTTGTTTTAAAATCAAGAACTTAAAGATTTGACAGTTACATCACTGAATTACAATTTGTAGCAGGAAAAATAAAGTTGTTATAATATCTGTGATGACGAAGTTAATATGGAGTACTTGAAGGGAATGCAGAAACAGTGAAGGGATAAGTCATAGTAATTAAATAAAAAAATAGAAGATTAGTTTACCATTGGAGAACTGTAAAGATGAAGAATAACACAAATTATATTGCTCTTATCTTCTGCATTTAAGTTCAACAATTTCATTATGTATAAGTTTGTATACCAGTGAGCCAGTTGCTCCAGTGGTATAACAGGTTGGGAGTCTGTCATTTGAACTCAGCTGCCTTGAGTGAGAGCTCTGTCCATTCTCAGTTGGGCGCCGGATGAAATGACCCCAGCAATAGAATATTTCAATTTCAGGAACAGGTGACAACAGCAAGAGAGGAAGGGAAAGCCTATGAGATTAAATCCCCCTTCCAAGTAGAGTGTCTCTTGTTAGCATATCATGCAATAACAAAAATCTACAGTTCATTCCTTTTAATAGTACGAGATGTAAACTTAAAGAAGTCAGATACACAATTTTATATAAAACAAATCAGTGTCCCTGAACATTATCTCGATACATACTGGATTACTTCTGAAGGGATGATGAGCTGATCATAGTTCAAATGTTCTCTCAGTTCACTTAAGTAATTTACGTATATCACCTTCTTTCCAAATTTATGACTGAAAGAAAATTGGACAATGGATTAGAAAATTTAAAAAGTGCTCTTTCCAGAAGATTACAAATTATTTCAACATCTATACATTGCAAATCAATATTTTGTACTTATTTCCACTGGTCAGCACCATCAAGAATGCTTTTGGAGATAGGAATAATTTTATTCTAGTAAAAATACTTATGACTTGGGCGATTTTAGAAATTGGTACATTGTAGATCATGCAGGAAGTTTCTTTGCTAGCAGTGTTTGGAGGCTTGCCATTTCCAGAAATGTTTTTTGTATATACTTCATTTCTTCCACTTACAGCATTTGAGTAGACATGTTTTACAGATACAGAAATTGTTTATAGTTATATATATATATATATATATAGTTTCATGACATGTCAGAATAATTAAAAATGCAAAACATGCTCCTCTGATGCTTCTGAGAGTTTATCTAGTGAGTAGCTGAGCCAAAGAACAGGTAAACCAGCCGACTCTCAGCCAGCCAGTCTACTGCCGATCAACCACCAGAAGCCACCTAGCAATTTACCCCAACCAGCCACCCACAGCACTGCGGCACAAGAGGAGTAAAGAGGAACATAGTTGTAGTAGATACAGTATAGTTAAGGGGATAGATATGTTGTCTGCAGCTGACAGCTTGTATTTTAAAGGCTGTGCTGCCTGCCCAGTGCCAGGGTTAAGGACAGCCCCTTAGGGTTGGCGAGGAACTTGGGAGGGGGAGGGATAGGGTCTAGTTGTCATTGTCCATGTGGGTACCAACAAGATAGGTAGGACTAAGAAAGAAGTTCTCCTTGAGCAGCCTGGGGTTAAATTAAAAAGCAGAACCACAAAAGGTAATAATCTGTGGATTACTACCTGAGCCATAAGCAATTTAGCATAGGGTAACTAAGATCTGTGTTGATTGCGTGGCTCAAGAATTGGTGTGGGAGAAATGGGTTTTGATTCATGGGACGCTGGCACCAGTGCTGGGGAAAGAGGGAGCAGTGCCACTGGGATGATCGTCACTTGAACTGTGCTGGGACCAGGATACTGGTGAATCGTATAAATAGGGTTGTAGAGAAGACCTTAAACTAAATAGTGGAGGGGAGGGGTTACATGAGGGGAGAATTGGACAGTTGAAGAGAAAGGACAAGGCAATAATGTAGGGCACCTTTACAGGTAATGGTAATCAGAGTGTGACAGGGGCCTGAATTTTCAGGTCGGTGAGCGGGGGTGGGGCCCGCTCGCCAATGCGTAAAATGGCGTGGGGAGACGTCGGGCGTGAGTCCCATCACTGTGCGTCATTCAGATTTTCAGTTTGGCGGGCATGCAGCTGACTCAGCTGTGCGCCCGCCGAACTGTCAAATGCTTATTAAGGCCATTTAGCAATCAATGAAATCATTGACCTGAGCTGCTCATCCAACCTTAAGGTTGGCGGGCAGGCAAAGGGCCCAGGCGGCCTTCGCATTTTTCATGGAACCTCATCCACGGGCGGGATGAAGTTTCATGAACGTTTTTAAAATGTTAGAAAAATTTTTATTAACATTAATGGACATGTCCCAGCTCATATGACAGTTTCACGTGAGGGGACATGTCCTTAAAATTTTTTTCTCCCTTTATTCAATGTTTTATACGTGAAATTAATGTCCGAGTCACCTCTGTGCCTCAGGGAGATTTCTGCGCTCTTTCGTGCTTATGTCCCAACTCAGCCTACTCCCCCCGCCCGCACAGGGAGTGCTCAGCGCTTCCAGGCACGTGTCACACTGGGCAGGCCTTAATTGTCCTGCCCACGTAAAATGGCAGCACCCAGCCGATCGGGGGCGCCGATCAGCTGTGCGCCCACCCCCGCACAACCCTCCCCAACGGGGAGAAAATTCTCCCCAGCAAGGAACAGAATGTACAAATAAGAGTGCCCAGCAGATAAGGTCAAAGTAGGAAATAACGGTAAAAATATAAAATTAAGGGTTATTTATCTCAATGTAAGTAACATTTGTAATATGATGGATGAATTGATAGCACAAAAAGAAATAAATGAGCATGATATGATGGCGACCACATCTTTGTAAGGGCTAACTGACCATGGCTAGGGCTTGAACATTCAAAGGGTATTTGACATATGGAAGGACAGGAAGAAAAGGTAAAGGAGATGGGGTAGCTCTGTTGATAAAGAATGAGGATAAGTTCAGTATTGAGAAATGATCTTGGTTCAGAGGATTAAGATGTATAATCAGTTTGAGTGGAGATAAGGAATAGCAAAGGAAAGAAGTCACTGGTGAAATAATTTATAGGCCCCTGACAGTAGCTACACGGTAGGTATAAATCAAGAAATAATGCAGGTTTATAAGATAGCTACTGCAATAATCATGGGCTATTTTAATCTTCATACAGATTAGTGGTAGGCCAGAAGATTGGGAAAACTTTAGAAACAAGCCCAGGATGGCAAAGAATAATGAAGAGGGAGAAATTGGAGTATGAGAGAAAACAAACAAAAATGTAAAAACGGACAGTAAAATCTTCTACAATTATAAGAAAAGGAAAAGAGTAGCTAAAGTGAGTGCTGGTCCTTTAGAGGGTGAGACTGGGGAATTAATAGAAAACAAAGAAATGGCACAGGCTTTGAACAAATATTTTGTATCTGTCTTCACAGTAGAAGACACAAAAAGCAACCGAAAAATTGTAGAAAATAAAGAGGCAAAGGGAGGGAGGAATTTAAAACAATGACTTTCACTAGAGAAAAAGTACTTGGAAAGCTAATGGGACTAAAGGTTGACAAGACCACTGGACCTGATGGTCTTAAAGGAAGTGGCTGCAGAGATAGTGGATGCACTGGTTGTAATCTTCCAAAATTCCCTAGATTCTGGAAAGGTCCCAGCGGATTAGAAAACCATCTAATATCTGTCATGAGGAAAATGTTAGAGACCATTATTAAGGAGGTAGTAACAGGATGCTTAGAAAATCATAATACAATCAAGTAGAGTCAACATGGTTTTGTGAAAGGAAAACCATGTTTGACAGATTTATTAGAGTTCTTTGAGGGTGTAAGAAGCAGGGTGGATAAAGGGATACCAGTAGATTTAGTGTATTTGGCTTTCCAAAAGGCATTCGATAAAGGTGCCCCATAAAAGGTTATTGTGCAAGGTAAGAGCTCATGGTTTTGGGGTGATATATTAGCATGGATGGAGGATTAGCTAACTACAGGAAACAGAATTAGGATAAATGGATAATTTTCAATTTGGCAAACTGTAACAAGTAGAGTGCCACAGGGGTCAGTGCTAGGACTCAAATATTTATGATCTCTTTAATGACTTGGATGAAGGTACAGACTGTATTATAGCCAAATTTGCAGATGATACAAATATAGGTGGGAAAGCAAGTTGGAGAATCTGCAAAGGTATATAGATAGGTTAATTAAACCAGCAAAAATTTGGCAGATGGAGCATAATATGGGAAAATGTGAGGTTGTACACTATGGCAAGGAGAATAAAAAGCAGAATATTATTTAAATAGAGAGAGACTGCAGAATGCTGCAGTACAGAGGGATCTGGGTGTCCTTGTATAGGAGTCATAAAAGGTTAGCATGCAGGTACAGTAGGAAATTAGAAAGGCAAGTGGACCATTGGCCTTTATTGCAAGGGGGATGGAGTATAAAAGTAGGGAAGTCTTGCTACAACTGTACAGGGCATTGGTAAGACTATACCTAGAGCACTGTGTACAGTTTTGGACACCTTACTAAAAGAGGGGTACGCTTGCATTGGAAGTATTCAGAGAAGGTTAGCCAGGCTGATTCCTGGGATGAAGGGGTTGCCTTATGAAGAAAGTATGAGCAATATTCATGGGAGTTTAGAAGTAATCTTATTGAAACATAAGCTTCTGAAGGGGTTTAATATGGTAGATGCTGAAAGGATGCTTTTCCTCATGGGGGAAATCTAGAACCAGGAAGCACAGCTTATCTCCAATTTAAGATGGAGATGAGGAGGAATTTCTTCTGAGGGTCATTAACTTTTGGAATTTTCTGCTCCAGTGAGCAGTGGAAGCTGGGTCATTGAATATATCCAAGGCCAAGTTAGATTTTTGATCAACAAGGGAGTCAAGGGTTATAGAGGCAGGCAGAAAAATGGAGTTAAGGCCACAATCAGATCAGTCAAGATCTTACTGAATGTTGCAGCATGCTTGATGCACTGAATGGCCAGTTCCTATTTCCTATAATCTTATGAAGCCAACTGATTACAACCAGTGATGAGCCAAACCACAGCCAGACAGCACCAGTCAGTCAGTCAGTCACCACCAAAATATATAAATCACCAGATGCCTGTCACTTGCCGCCATCCAAAATCAGAAGCCACCCATGTACAATTAACAGCCAGTCAGACAGCCACTTTCTTCAAATCAACCTGCAGCCAGTTACCAATGCACAGCCACCCATCTGTCAGTCTGTGGTTGGTTTAAAGCCAGTGACCAGCAGACAGAACTATCCCATTTTACAAGAATATTAGACATTGGACAAGAAAAGAAGCCTGCAGAATTGAAAGCAGAATAGGAGAAATACTGAGAGTAGAAATCAAGATGGTGAGGTTTGGTGGTGGGAGTGGGGGTGGAGAGACACGGAAATGCCAGAATTGGAAGTGAGATCAAGGACAGGCGTGTGAAAGCAAGATGCCAAAATCAAGGGAGGGGTAGAAAAGGAGAGAGCTACAAGAATCGGCAGCGGGAAGAGGAGACCAGAGTTCTGAAAGTCATGAATGGGGTGCAGGGGAAAAAATAAGTGCGTTTAAATATAAGGAACAGGATGGGGAGAAAAAAGGGGGAAAAAGCTCTAAAACATGAGATAACAGAACTAGGAGTGGGAGGGACAGCTGTACTAGGGGAAAAAGGACACAGTCAGCTGACTCAGTTGCTTTAGAAATTTTTTAATTGAGTAAACACTTAAGGTTGTGATAATTCTCCTGCTACCATAGCACTGTTGGATTAACTCAAACTTATTTTAAAAGTCAAGCCTGCATCTGCAATTTGCTGCTTCTGCTCCTGATTCTGGCAGCAATCATCACCTGATCCCAACATAAAAATGGCTGAGGAAAGTATATGATGGTATTGACAGCAGCCAGAAAATTAACATTTTGGCTTCAAAAATCTAAAGTGGGTACACACTCAACTACACCCTTGGTGAAAGCGGAGTGCATGGTCTCTAGTCTTTGAGAAATCCTAGCAACAAACTTTCCACTATTCCATCTTTCATTTGTGTTCTTACAGGCTTGACCAAGAGGCCATTTCATAACACATACCTTATAAGTGGCTTGAAAATATTCCAAAGAATTCGGATAAAGTTTGTTGGGTGCACAACATAAAGGGCTTTGAGATTTTTCTTGTATCTGGAGAAAAGAAAAACCAGTTTTGAATCAAAGGAGCTGAAAAATACCAGTTAACTTATCTTATGAAAGTGTCAAATCATTGTGTTAGCCCTGATGTACTTGGAGAGAAGGGGTGCCCAGATTCAGTGAAAATTAAATAGCACATTCCATACCACCAAGCAGCCATTAGGAGAAATAATCCAGAGGCATCATGACCAATTTTTGGTAATTCAGCCCAGGTCATCGATGGAACTAGATTTTCCAGGTCTGTTTGGGTTAGTTGCATACTAGAGAGTGTATTTACCAACTGAAATATTGGAAAGCTAAGTAGCACAACTTAACCACTGGCAAATACAGGTGAACTTTGTCATCAACATATGATCTGACTATGATCACCCTATTATCATAGGATACAAGGAAAGAAACAGTCATCTGTCAATATTAAAGATCCTCCTCAAAACTTCAATCATAAAACTCCCAATAGAAAAAAGGATATTGGACCTTCATTGTTCATCATTTTTCAGTTGACAATGGTCAGCTCCCCATCTGCTTCCTGTTTGCAGGCTGCTGCTGTTTGATATAACAGACTTCAGAGGGAGAATCTTTGGTTCGGTGAGCAGGGGTGGGGCCCGCTCGCTGAGGTGTAAAATGACGCGGGGTGACATCAGGCGTGCATCCCAACGTCACCGCGCGTCATTTAGATTTTCAGTTCGGTGGGCAAGCAGCTGATTCGGCTGAGCGCCCACCGAACTGTCAAAGGCCTGTTAAGGCCATTTAACTAACAATTAAAATAATTAATGGAGCAGCCTGTCCAACCTTAAGGTTGGCGGGCAGGCGAAGAGCCCAGGTGGCCTTCGCATTTTTCATGGAACCTCATCCACGGGCGGGATGAGGCTTCATGAATGATTTTAAATTTTCTCAAAAATTTTTTATTGAAATTAATGCAAGTGTCCCAGCTCCAGTGACAGCTTCACATGAGGGGACATGTCATAAACATTTTTTCAGCACCTCATTGAACTGTTAAAACTTAAAACTGATCTCCCTGAGTCAGCTCTGTGTCTCGGGGAGATTTCTGCACCCTTTCGCGCGCATGCCCTCCCCCTCGGCCCGCACAGGGAGCGCTCAGCGCTTCCGGGCACGCATCACACTGGGCGGGCCTTAATTGGCCCGCCGACGTAAAATGGCGGCACGGACCCGGTTGGGGGAGCTGATCGGATCCGTGTCGGTCCCCGCACAACCCACCACAACGGGGGGAAAATTCTACCCCAGGAGAAAATAAATTATTTTAGCCGACTTCTGATTTATGAAACTGCAACAAAGTCAAGGATTTATCTTTGAGGCCCAGCGTTGATACAAACAGGTAGGGTGATATTACTAATTTTGGACTGAAAATGGTCAAAGGCACAGAAAATAAAGATCAATAAACAAAAAACAAACTCCACAAAAATGCCAATTAGAGCCACTTTGAAAAGTTTTCTAAACAAACAGCTTGGACTGCTCTGACAACACAAACTTATTTACAGTGCTTTCTGGCCAATTGCTTCAAACTATCAGCCTCTAAAGTAATTTTCTGCCACTTTGCTTTTGCATTAAAAAGCCAATTTTGGCGGAAAAGGAAGTTTTATTATGCAAATTAGAAAACACAAACCAGGAACACTCTTACTGTGGCCCCAGTGGGAAAACAAAATGCAACAGTACAAGCTGTACTTCTGCTCAAAATAGGTAGAGACAAATAATTCAAAGCACTCGGCATGCAAGGACACCTTGTTCTATAACTAAAAAACTGTATACCTTACCAATTGGCAACATTTTCTTCTCAATGTTAGGGTCCTTGTCCAAGTTACAAGCTTATATTCATCATATTTTAAACTGGAGCTTTACAAGAAATACGGAAAAATAATAATGTATAATGGATCCATCAGCAGCTGAAAGGGGAAGTTCGGTTAATAACTTTGGGTGGAGACTGGTCATTACAATTGTTCCGTAAGACCATAAGACGTAGGAGCAGAAGTAGGCCATTCGGCCCATCGAGTCTGCTCCACTATTCAATGAGATCATGGCTGATCTGATAATCCTTGACTCAACTTTCCTGCCTTTTTCCCATAACCCTTGATCCCCTCACTGATTAAAAATCTATCTCCACCTTCTACAGCCCTCTGTGGTAAAGAATTCCACAGATTGACTACCCTCAGAGAAGAAATTCCTCCTCATCTCTGTTTTAAATGGGTGGCACCTTACTCTGAGATTATGCCCTCTGGTCCTAGACTCTCCCACAAGGGGAAACAACCTCTCAGCATCTACCCTGTCAAGCCCCCTAAGAATCTTATATGTTTCAATAAGGTCACCTTTCATTCTTCTAAACTCCAATGAGTACAGGCCCAACCTACTCAACCTCTCCTCATAAGAAAATCCCTCCATACTCAGAATCAACCTAGTGAACCTTCCCTGGACTGCCTCCAATGCCAGTATATCTTTCCTTAGATAAGGGGACCAAAACTGTTCAAAATACTTTAGGTGTGGTTTAACTAGTGGTGTGGTTTAACTAGTGCCTTGTATAGTTTTAGCAATACTCCCCTATTTTTATACTTCATTCCCTTTGAAATAAAGGCCAACATTCCATTTGCCTTCCCTATTACCTGTTGAACTTGTATGTTAGTTTTTTTGTGATTCATGCACGAGGACTCCCAAATCCCTCTCCGCTGTAGCTTTCTGCAGTCTTTCTCCAATTAAATAATATTCAGCTCCTTTATTCTTCCTGCCAAAGTGCATAACCTCACATTTTCCCACATTATGTTCCATCTGCTACCTTTTTTTGCCCACTCACTTAATCTGTCTATATCCCTCTGTAGACTCCTTGTGTCATCCTCACCGCTTGCCTTCCCACCTATTTTTGTATCATCTGCAAATTGGCAATACTGCATTCACTTCCGTCATGCAAGTCATTAATTATATTGTAAATAATTGAGGCCCCAGCACTGATCCCTGTGGCACTCCACTAGTTACAGGTTGCCATCCTGAAAATGCCCCCCATATCCCAACTCTCTGTCTTCTATTAGTTAGCCAATTCTCTACCCACGCTAATATACTACCCCCAACACCATGAGTTCTTATCTTATTAAGTAGCCTTACGTGTGGTATCTTATCGAACGCCTTTTGGAAATCCAAATATGTTACATCTACTGGTTCCCCTTTATCTATCCTGCCAGTTACCTCCTCAAAGAATTCTAATAAATTTGTCAGGCGTGATTTCCCCTTCATGAAGCCATGCTGACTCTGCTTGATTAGATTATGTAATTCTAAATGCTCCAATATTACATCCTTTATAATAGATTCTAACATTTTCCCAATTACAGATGTTAAGATAACTGACCTTTAGTTACCTGTTTTTGTCTCCCTCCCTTTTTGAATAAGGGTGTTTACATTGGCAGTTTTTCAATCCTCTGGGACTTTTCCAGAATCAAAAGGATTCTTGAAAGATTTTTACCAGTGCATCCACTATCTCTTAATATCCTAGGATGTAATCCATCAGGTCCAGGGGATTTATTGGCCTTTAGCCCCATTAGTTTCCCTAGTACTTTTTCTCTAGTGATTGTTATTGTTTTTATTTCCTCCCCCTCTTTTTCCCCTTGATTATTTAGTACTTTTGGAATGCTATTAGTGTCTTCTACTATGAAGACTGAAGCAAAGTATTTATTCAACTCCTCTGCCATTTCCTGGTTCCCCATTATTATTTCCCCAGTCTCATTCTGTAAGGGGCCAATGTTCACTTTGGTCTGTCTCTTCCTTCTTATATATTTAAAGAAGCTCTAACTATCTGTTTTATAATACATTCTATTTTACCCTCAAAGTTTATTTTCTTCCTCTTCCTGGTAGAACTCTTAGCTGAGTCAGAAGATTGCTGGTTGAAATCCCACTCCAGAAATTGAGGACATAACCTAGGCTGACAGTGCAGTATTGAGGGAGTGTACCAATGTTGGAGATGCTGCCTTGTCAATGAAACAATAAACCAAGGTCCTGTCTTATTATTCCATGTTGACATGAAAGATCCTGAAGCTCTTTTCAAGGAAGAGGGGAGTTCCATCAGTGATTTGCACATTTATCCCTCAATCAACACCTTCAAAAACTGATTAAATGGTAATTTATGTCCTTGTTTTTTGTGGGACCTTGCTGTTAGATTTAGGAATGAATCATGAGTCAGATTAAGATAACAACCGAAATGTGCATGGAATATTTACCTAATAACTATTATAATATGATTGAGGTCATTGTAGCGCTTGAAAGGGGGAAACCCAAAGCAGCTACTGTAATTCTAGATTTAGCTAAATCTGACTTCAATGCAATGAAACAGGGACTGTCCACAGTAAACTGGGAAAATCTGTTAATGGATGAAAGGCAGAAGATCAGAGGAAGGTGTTCAAAACAGAATTTAATATGATGCAGAAGTAACTTATACCCAAGGGGCAAGATCGCTCTTTGCCTGAGGATACCATCGTGGACAACACCAAAGAGGTAGAGACAACATTAAAATTAAATGAAAAAGCATACAAAAATCCATTAAAGAAAACATAAAACCTGGCACATGGGAGAAAAAGAGCAGCAAAGGATGAGAAAAGAGATCTTAGAAATATGGAAAGGAAGAATGAAAAGGAACGTGCAGGTGATAGCAAAAGCAGCACAAAGCATTTTACAATTACAGTACGAGAAAAAGTGTGGCCAGAAGCAATGTGGGCTCCATGGAAACTCTTCACAGTGATATTGTCAATAAAAATAAAGGAAATGGCAGACATGAATGATGACTTTGCATCAGTATTTAGAGTAGAAGAAGAGGTCAGCATGCCGGACATCCCAAGGAAACTATTATTGACTTAGGGATGGGGACTCACCAAAATTAACATGAACAAAATAACAATAATGTTCAACACAATGATAATGATGGGCGACGTGCCCGGGAACAGATGGTCCCCATCCCAGGGTTTTAAACAAAAGTAGGTGACAACATGCTCTATCTACAATCTTCCAAAGTTCTTCCAATTCAGGAGCCATTCCTTTACACTGGACTACTTAGGCTAATCTCTGTTGTCAGAAATTATCAGAGTTCATAATTAAGAATAAAATGACTGAACATCTTGAAAAGTTTCAGCTGATCAGAGAGCTAGCATGAATTTTAAAAGGATAGGTCATACCCAATGAGCCTCTTTGAATTTTTAAAGAGTTGACTAAAGTAGTGGACAGATTAATATCTATGGATGTTACGTACATGGGCTTCCATAAGGCTTTTGATAAAGCCCCTCAGAAGGGAAAGCAGGCCAAGGTTGAAGTTCATGAAACTGAAGGCAAGTTATTGACTTCGTTAGGAAATCGGCTGATGGCAGGTGACAGACAGGAGGTTTGCCAAATGACAGATGCTCTAATTGGCAAGGTTTGACTAGCGATGTCTGTAAGGATCTGTGTGGGGATATCAACTATTCACTCTATTCATTAATGACTTAGATAATGGGATAGAAAGTCACATATCCACGTTTGCAGATGACACAAAGATAGGAAGTATTGTAAGCAGCATAGATAGAAGCATAAAATTTCAAAGAGATATTGATAGAGTAACTGCATGGACAAAACTGTGGCAAATGGATTTCAATGTAGACAATTGTGATATCATCCACTTCGGACCTAAATCAGATGGAACAGTGTACGTTCTAAATGGAGATATGCTAGAAGCAGTGGAGGTCCAGGTTACATAGATTATTTAAATATCATGAATAGGAACAAAAAAAGGCTAATGGAATGCTGGCCTTTACATCTAGAGGACTAGAATATAAGGGGGTAGAAGTCATGCCTAAGCCATACAAAGCCCTGGTTAGACCACACCCTGGAGTACTGTGAGCAGTTCTGTGCACCACACCTTAGGAAGGATACATTGGCCTTGGAGGGAATGCAGCATTGATTCACCAGAATGATGGCTGGCCTTCAAGATTTAAATTACAAGGAGAGATTGCACACTCAAGGGCTGAATCTTCACCTCGGCGAGCGGGCACGCGCCTGACATGCACAAGTGTGAAATAGGGCACGTTGATGTTGGGCGAGCGTCCCAAACTCAACACACACTCGTGCAATATTTCGGTTGGCGGGCGTGGACGGAAGTCGGCAGTGCGCCTGCCGACAATTAAGAGGGCTAAAAACAAAAAGCTAAAAGCTACTGCGGATGCTGGAAATCCAAAACAAAAACAGAATTACCTGGAAAAACTCAGCAGGTCTGGCAGCATCGGTGGAGAAGAAAAGAGCTGACGTTTCGAGTCCTCATGACCCTTCAACAGAACTGAGTATAGTTAGGAGAGAGGTGAAATATAAGCTGGTCTGAGGTGGGGGGGCAGGGGGAGAGAGAAGTTGAGGGTGGGGTGATTGTGGGGATAAGCAAGCAGTGATAGGAGCAGATAATCAAAAGATGTCACAGACAAAAGGATCAAAGAGGTGTTGAAGGTGGTGATATTATCTAAGAAAAGTGCTAATTAAGAATGGAAGGCAGGATACTCAAGGTACAGCTCTAGTGGGGGTGGGGTGGAAAGACTAACAAAGTTTTAGTTTTAGATTTAAAAATAATGGAAATAGGTGGGAAAAAAAGAATCTATATAAATTATTGAAAAAAAAGGGAGGGGGGAGAAACGGGGTGGGGATGGGGGGAGGGGGAGTTCAAGATCTAAAGTTGTTGAATTCAATATTCAGCCCGGAAGGCTGTAAAGTGCCTAGTCGGAAGATGAGGTGCTGTTCCTCCAGTTTGCGTTGGGCTTCACTGGAACAATGCAGCAAGCCAAGGACAGACATGTGGGCAAGAGAACAGGGTGGAGTGTTAAAATGGCAAGCGACAGGGAGGTTTGGGTCTTTCTTGCGGACAGACCGCAGGTGTTCTGCAAAGCGGTCGCCCAGTTTACGTTTGGTCTCTCCAATGTAGAGGAGACCGCATTGGGAGCAACGAATGCAATAGACCAAGTTAGGGGAAATGAAAGTGAAATGCTGCTTCACTTGAAAGGAGTGTTTGGGCCCTTGGACAGTGAGGAGAGAGGAAGTGAAGGGGCAGGTGTTGCATCTTCTGCGTGGGCATGGGGAGGTGCCATAGGTGGGGGTTGAGGAGTAGGGGGTGATGGAGGAGTGGACCAGGGTGTCCCAATTAAGCCCATTAATAAGTTAATTAAAGTCAATTCTTCCCTGCCCACCCAACCTTACGGTTGACAGGTGGGCGAAAAGGCCAAGCGGCCTTTGGATTTTTGAGGAAACCTCATCCACGGGTGGGATGAGGTTTCCGAAGTTAACTAAAAATGAAGTAAAAATTTTTAAATCTAATTTTTAACAGAGTCACATGAGGGCACATGTTTACTGTAATTTTAAAATCTTTATTTTTAATGTTAGAAATCTTCAGCTCCCTGAGACAGCTCTGTGCCTTCAGGGAGCTTTCACTGCGCCCACCCATGCGCATGTGCTCAGTTCCGTGCCTGCCCTCCTCCTCCCCCCCCACCCAGCTGACGCTGAGCGTTTCAGTGCGCGATTCATGTTGGCTGGCTGTTAATTGGCCAGCCAGTGTGAATTCGCAGTCGGGGCCCGATCGCGGGCGGGGCTGTTGTGCGGCCGCTCCGGGCCTGCCTGATGGGGGAAAATCCTCCCATCTGGAATTTAGATAGTTAAGTGGTGATTTGATCAGTTTTCAAGCTATTAAGGAAAACAGACAGGGTGGATAGAAACTACTTTTGCTGGATGGGGACCAGCGGTCTCACAGTCTAAAAATTAGGGCCCAACCTTGAGGAGTGTAATTGGGAAACACTTCTACATGCAAAGGATGGTAGTAGTTTGGAACTCTCCTTTGCAAACAGCAGTTGATGCTACATCAATAGTTAATTGTAAATCTGAGATTGATAGATTTTTGTTAGCCATAGTTATTAAGGGATGTGGAGCAAAGGCGGGTATGTGGATATGTTCTCACTAAATGATGGAACAGGCTCAAGGGGCCAATTGGCCTATTCAGGTTCCTACGTTCTTATTTTCAATGTACAAAGCTGTGCTTGTCTACAAAACAACAGTGACTGCACTTTAAAATCAATTCACTGGCTGCAAAGTACTTGGGCACATCTATGGGATGGAAAAGAAGATGTATATAAATGAAAGTTCCTTCTGTTTCATTTTTCTCTTTTATGATGTTGCACATTTGATCTGCAATAAAGGACAAGATTGTGGCATAGTGGTAATGTCACTGGACTAGTAACACAGGCAAATGCTCTAGGGACATGGGTTCAAATCCCACCATGGCATTCGGTGGAATTTAAATTCAATTAATAAATCTGGAATATAAAGCTAGTCTCAGTGGTCTCTCTTGCAACAATCCACTGATTGTTGTAAAAAGCCATCTGGCTCACTAATGTCCTTTAGGGAAGGAAATCTGCCATCCTTACCTGGTCTGGCCTATATGTGATTTCAGGCCCTTAGCAATGTGGGCGACTCTTAACTGTCCTTGGAAATGGCCTTGCAAGCCATTCAGTCCAAGGGCAATTAGGGATGGGCAACAAATGCTGGCCTTGTCAGTGATGCCCACATCCTGTGAAAGAATTAAAAAGGTTCTGGGCAGTTCTACATTCAAAGCCTCTAAGGTGCTGTTAAAAGTGTTACTTTGCAGCTGGCAACAAATGCACATTTCTGCTGCACTTGTTAATAGTAACAGCCTGACTGACCTACCTTGTTCCCAGAGAAGTGAAATCTCAATTTTTCCACTGAGCTCCTGATCTGCTGTTGGAAAAAAAGACCTGTGTTTCTCTGCTGAAACCACTGTATCGGTTTAATAGGACAGTGTACTTGCACTGACAAAGAGATAGCATCATGATATCAGCATGGCGATACACGCACCTAGATCAGCATTAATTTCTGTGGAAAGCCCACTGTGTGGGATTGTGCCACAAAGTGATATTTACAAGCCTATTGCTAAAGTGGTCTCCAATGGGCTGATATGGAGATCAAAACCAGGCAACAGTGTAGATCTGGGAGAATGATACAAAATGTTTACTTTCTCAGAATGGAAAAAGAAACAAATCATTCTCTTTATCCAAGTAAATGCTTTGGAATGCAGAGACAAACAAATTGGTACCTTTAGACCGGACCTTAATACCGCCGGTGGTCATTTACTGGCGACACACTTTGACTAATTTGGAAAACATTGCCTTACTTTCTGTCAAATTCCTTGTACGCATTCTGTAGCCAACTTAAAGATGGTTTGTTGCTGCTTCTGAGCCCATAGTGAAAGTAAACAAGAATGTAATCACTCTCAACATACTGGTCCAGTGTGTACTTCAGGTATCTGGATAGGGTAGGGAAAGCAAAGCAAATTATTTAACTAGCAATGAAAGGTCACTGTTAATGTTGCTAACGTTTGAAATTTAAACCACTGTACAACTCCCACTTTGACCAGAGATGCATTGCCAGAGACTGATTTTAATTAGAGAGAGGAGAATGCACGTTTCAATAGATACGTTTACAAGGCTCCGAATGGCAACTTTCTAAAGGTCAATCTAAAATAAAAGTAAATTTGCCTTTTGAATGTGTGAGGGAATGGTAAGGTTTTAATCACAGGTGGGTAATTTGGAATACGCAAGTATTTTGAAAGCAAAATATAAACAGATAACCTTTTGTATTCTCCACTCCACGTTTTGTTAGAGATACTACCTGGCATTGCAATATCTTCCTCCTCTCTCCTGACAGTAGTGACAGATGCTGGGGCTACTTCACATCAGTGGACAATCCTAAACTGTTACTTAACTGAGTGGGGGAGAGTCTGGTTGGATGTATTATAAAGGACAAAACCAACATCTACAGATCCACTAGTGGTCAGCAAATAATGACCAGGTGAGCAACCGAAATCTATTCCCTCCTTCCTCTATCTGCCAATTCTAAAAGAATATCTGTGGATATTAAAGACTGCAATTGAAAACATAGCAGGTGCCAGGACCTTTAATTGGAAAGCAAATTCTGTTAAACGTAGCTTACTTCCCGCAATACCAAATGTGGTCAAGCCAGGACAGCGTTTCTCACACAAGTGAGCTCAGGTAACCAATTTCAAGTCAATTTGATAAAATTGTGGAAGTAAATAAGAATAATCTATTGCTGGAAGATAGAAATCAGAATTAACTCATGATGGAGAAAGAACTCATTCCTTAGGCAGAGCTACTGGTGTGTTTTAATAAATTATTCTTTCCGGTACATTTAATAAATATTTCATTAAAAAATAATTTAACACAGACTACCAGTTAACAAAAGGAATGGAAATTTACTTCCCTTGCCTAGAAAGTTACTGATTTCTGCTGGCTTTTCCAGACGATTGGACAGAGGAGATGAACAACCAGTATGAATCAGTGTGGACTGAATGTACAACATTAGAAAAACGGTGACAGCAGATCTGATCTTCCCACCTGCCTTAGCTGGGAACAAGTATAAGTGTGGGATGGATGAAGCAACTACCAACTAAAATGAGAACCAAAGGTAGATTTATCAGAATACCAATATCCCATATGTTACAAACCACAAGGTGGCACTGTCAGATCAATTTTAATCCTAATGCGTAGCGAGAAATTGCAGTCAAGCTTAGAAAATTCCAACAAATCAATTCACCCATAGATGCAACAGATTCCAACCATCAGTGCAGCTAATGTGTTGGGAGGGGTCTACCTGGGTTGGGGTGTTCTCGAGCAACTAAGCTATGATTTACCCAAAGCAAATGTAACTCAGCTTTATTTAACAAAATCTTATTTCTCTAAATTACAAATTGTGGGCAATTAATCTTTTGAAGTATAAAACTATATTTTATCTCCCTATCAAATTAGTTTTAGAAAGTTAAAAGAGGTTTCTTCAATACAGAGCAAACAAATTCCCTGAACAAGAGAGGAAGCTGCTAAACGGTATAACACTTAGTAAGGAGTGTACGGAAATGCCAACATGACCCTTGGGATCACTAATGAAAGATTTTGTTATGGGAGATTATTTGGAACTTACTCCAGCAATTTCCGATGGTTAAGCTGATGGGAAGGAGGCATTCGACAACAGCTAAAAATAACCAGTTTCCTTCCATAATTGTCATCACCTAATTGGAAAGAAACCAGATAAAACTTAATTTTCTACATTAAAATGTTAGGAAAGAAAGAGGAATATGTACACCCAGGAGACACAATGATTGGGTTTCTCAGCTGATATACATTACGTGTTAGCAGAATACTGCCAATTATAATTCCTGCACTGTACTGGAAAGAGCCTTGCTTTGATTTAATACAAAATATATCCATGCTCTGGGTAGTAACATTTTGCACCCTGATCAGGTTACAGCACCAATGGATCATGTGATTTGGTGCTGTGAGTCATCTGTAAATTTATGCACTTAGCATGTATAAAGTTATTTGCTGCCCAATATTGCAATTTTATTTACAAACTGATCATTATGGATTACATTTGCATTTTGATGCAATTGATCATCCAAGTTTTTCTTTGTTGGTAATAAGTAGAGAGAGAGAGAGAGAGACAGGCAGAGAGAGAGAGAGAGAAGGGGTGGTGGGAATGACTGCCCCCATGAGTTATCTGTACTGTAGTGCTAAACACATTTATATAGTGGTTGTCATCAGGGTACAAAAAGCATATACTTGTGACCAACCTGGAATAAAGTGAAGAATTGTCATTGTAAACATTCCATGTCATCCTGCTCAAAACCCATGGTAAGAAAATACTCCTGTACACGAAAGTGCTAAACAATCCAGGTCCCTTTGGGCCTCTTATTGCCACATTCCATTTGCAGAGTTAAGAAATAAATGGCTTGGTAATACAAGTGACGGGGTATAAATTCCTAATTTCAGTGCTGTCAATTTTAATGGAATGAAGTGAAGGAGTACAGCCACCATCTAATGAAATGTCAGCACTCTTTAAAAGTCTACTGAAGAAACCAAACATATCCAAAGCTTCTATAACCAGTACAGAAACTCGGGACACTTCCAATGCACAGAACTCCCTGGATGATTGATGAGATGATGAAATGCTGTCTAAAGTCTACAGCCAGTGATTGGCTGTGATCAATTCTACATGGGGATTGCAAGAAAAAAAGAGAAATACTTGTCGCCGTCATCAGCCGTGCCTTAATTTGAGGATTGCACATTTCTACCATGGGTCATCATGTGACTGAACAGGCCGATTCTTGGCCTGGAGACCTTTGGGTACACTGGACAGGATGTCCCATGAAGTAGTGGAATCCGGAGCGCAGGATTTGCTTCCTTTTCTTCCCTTCTCTGCTGCCACTCTGCCTCATCAATAAGCCTGATATTTCTTGATAGACAAGTTGTCATTTTGAGTGATTGGTAGCAAGCTTCTCTCTGTCATTGTCAATTCTGTTGCACTTCAAGGAGAGCTTCAGAGAATCTTTGAACATTTTCTTTGTCCTCCCCGGAACGCTAGTCATTGGAGAGTTTCGAAAATAGGACCTGGTGGGGGGAGGCGTGGCGTAGTAGCATGGTCGCTAGACAAGTAATGCGGAGACCCAGGGTAATGCTCTGGAGACAGAAGTTCGAATCCCACCACAGTAGATGAATTCAATAAAAATCTGGAATTAAATGATGACCATGAAACCATTGTCAATTGTTGTAAAAACCCATCTGGTTCACTAAATGCCCTTTAGGAAAGGAAATCTGCCACCCTTACCTGGTCTGGCCTACATGTGACTCCAGACCCACACAGCAATGTGGTTGACTCTTAAGTGCCCTCTGAAATGGCCTAGCAAGCCATTCAGTTGTATCAAACCGCTACAAAGTCACAAAAAAAGTAATGAAACCAGACAGACCGCCTGGCATTGACCTAGGCACCGGAAATGACATTGACAACCTCAGCCCTGTCAACCCTGTAAAGTCCTCCTTACTAACAGCTGGGGGCTAGTGCCAAAATTGGGAGAGCTGTCTCACAGACTTGTCATGCAAGAGACTGACATAGTCATCCTCATGGAAACATATCTCACAGACACCACCATCACCATCCCACCAGCAGGACAGACCCAGCAGAGGTGGCGGCACAGTGGTATACAGTCAGGAGGGAGTTGCCCTGGGAATCCTTAACATCAACTCCGGACCCCATGGAGTCTCATGGCATCAGGACAAACATGGGCAAGAAAACCTCCAGCTTATTACAACATACTGCACTCCCTCAGCTGATGAATCAGTGCTCCTCCATGATGAACACCACTTGGAGGAAACACTGAGGGTGGCAAGGGTGCAGAATGTACGCTGGGTGGGGGACCTCAATGTCCATCATCAAGTGTGGCTCAGTAGCACCACTGCTGACCGAGCTGGCCAAGCCCTAAAGGACATAGCTGCTAGACTGGGTCTGTGACAAGTGATGAGGGGACCAACAAGAGGGGAAAACATACTTGATCTCATCCTCACCAACCTGCCTGCTGCAGATGCATCTGTTCAGGACAGTATGGGTAGGAGAGACCAATGCACATTGTGGAGACAAAGTCCCGCCTTCACATTGAGGATATCCTCCATTGTGTTGTGTGGCACTACCACAGTGCTAAATGGGATAGATTTTGAACAGATCTAGCAACTCAAGACTGGGCATCCATGAGGTGCTGTGGGCCATCAGCAGCAGCAGAATTGTACTCGAACACAATCTGTAACCTCATGGCCTGGCATATCCCCCACTCTACCATTACCATCAAGCCAGGGGATCAACCCAGGTTCAATGAGAGTGCAGGAGGGCATGCCAGGAGCAGCACCAGGCATACTGAAAAATGTGTCAACCTGGTGAAGCTATAGCACAGGATTACTTGCGTGCCAAACAGCATAAGCAGCAAGTGATAGACAGAGCTAAGTGATCCCACAACCAACGGATCAGACCTAAGGTCTGCAGTCCTGCCACATCCAGTTGTGAATGGTGGAGGACAATTAAACAACTCACTGGAGGAAGAGGCTCCACAAATATCCCCATCCTCAAATGATGGAGGAGCCCAGCACAGCAGTGCAAAGATAAGGCTGAAGAATTTGCTACAGTCTTCAGCCAGAAGTGCCGAGTGGATGATTCATCTTGGCCTCCTTCGGAGGTCCCCAGCATCACAGATGCCAGACTTCAGCCAATTTAATTCACTCCACATGATATCAAGAAACGCTGAAGGCACTGGATACTGCAAAGGCTATGGGCCCTGTGCTCCAGAATCTGCCACACCCCTAGCCAAGCTGTTCCAGTACAGCTACAACACTGGCATCTACCCGGCTATGTGGAAAATTGCTCAGTTATGTCCTGTACACAAAAAGCAGGACAAATCCAACCCGGCAATTACCGTCCCATCAGTCTACTCTCGATCATCAGTAAAATAATGGAAGGGGTCATCAACAGTGCTATCAAGTGGCACTTGCTTAGCAATAACCTGCTCATTGATGCCCAGTTTGGGTTCCGCCAGGGCCACTCAGCTCCTGGCATCATTACAGCCTTGGTTCAAACATGGACAAAAGAGCTGAACTCCTGAGGTAGCGTGAGAGTGTCTGTCCTTGACATCAGGGCTACATTTGACCGAGTGAGGTATCAAGGAGCCCTAGCAAAACTGAAGTCAATGGGAATCAGGGAGAAAACTCTCCAATGGCTGGAGTCATACCTAGCACAAAGGAAGATGGTTGTGGCTGTTGGAGGTCAGTCATCTCAGCTCCAGGACATCATTGCAGGAGTTCCTCAGGGTAATGTCCTCAGCCCAACCATTTCAGCTGCTTCATCAATGACCTTCCTTCCATCATAAGGTCAGCAGTGGGGATGCTCGCTGATGATTGCACAATGTTCAGCACCATTCATGACTCCTCGGATACTGAAGCAGTCTATGTCCAAATGCAGCAAGGCCTGGACAATATCCAGGCTTGGGCTGACAAATGTCAAGTAACAAGAGAGAGAATCTAACCATCGCCCTTGACGTTCAATCGCATTGCCATCACTGAATCCCCACTATCAACATCCTGGGGGTAGCCAGAAACTGAACTAGCCATATAAATACTGTGGCTACAAGAGCAAGTCAGAGGCTAGGAATCCTGCGGCAAGTAACTCACCTCCTGAATCCCCAAAGCCTGTCCACCATCTACAAGGTACAAGTCAGGAGTGTGATGGAATACTCCCCACTTGCCTGGAGGAGTTCAGTTCCCACAACACTCAAGAAGCTTGACACCGTCCAGGACAAAGCAGCCCACTTGATTGGCACCACACCCACAAACATTCACTCCCTCCATCACTGAAGCACAGTAGCAGCAGTCTGTACCATTTGCAGGAATTCACCAAGGCTCCTTCAACAGCACCTTCCAAACATACAACCACTACCATCTAGAAGGACAAGGGCAGCAGATAGATGGGAACACCACCAACTGGAAGTTCCCCTCCAAGTCACTCACCATCCTGACTTGGAAATATATCGCAGTTCCTTCGCTGTTGCTAGGTCAAAATCCTGGAACTCCTTTCCTAACAACACTGTGGGTGTACTAACACCACATGGACTGCAGTGGATCAAGAAGGCAGCTCACCACCACCTTCTCGAGGGCAACTAGGGATGGGCAATAAATGCTGGCCCAGCCAGTGACACCCACACCCCATGAATGAATGAATAATAAAAAAGATGCTTTTCGGCCATCTGGACAGTGTCTGGTTCATCGCAGTTGATTTTGTAGTTTTGCTTGAATGCTCGTGGAGCTGGTTTCAAGATGGACATCAACACTTGTACAGTTCTGCTACTGAATCCAGAGGATACAGCAGAGGGATTGCTGATGGGATTTCTCTAGTGCTCTTATGTGTCGCTGGTGCACAGTCCAGGTCTCACTGCAATACAGGAGTGTGGTGAGAAAACTCTGCTGTACACTCAGGCTTTAGTTAAGTTGCAGATCATTTTGTTATCAAACACTCACTGCCATAGTGTGTAGAAGGCTGAGTTCTTGCAGCTGATCCAGTGTTGGATCTTCTCATCAATGGTGGCCTTTTGGCAGAGGCGGCTGCCAAGGTATGGGATGTGTTCAACATATTCCACGGTTTCTCCTTCAACATTTACGGCAGGCGGAATATTTGGCTGACCAGGTATGGGTTAATACACAAGTTTTGTTTTGGGAAATACTACAGAACATGTCTTTGAAAAACTACAGATGTCTGAACTATCCCTCTTGAAAAATGAATTTAAGGTATTTACTCTGCTGCACACTGTTTGTGAAATGTTTTTACACTGTATGGTCTCTGCAGCATACAAAATATTTAATTTAAGCCACAAGTATTGAGCACGGGAGGCCTGAACATAGGTGTGAGGCTGTTTAGGTAAGCATACAATTCCTTATGGCAGAAAAAAAAAGGCTAATGGTATATCTTTGTTAGCAGTTTTAATATAGATAAGAGTTGGATTGTCCTACAATATCTTCCTTAAATAATAATATTTAGTTTCACATCAAGATTAAAAACTACAAAATGTTTTGCATGGTCCCTCTGATCTGTTGTCTCATGGTGTGGTTCTTGGTTAGTGGTATGTGTGACCTATCTTCCCTGAGACAAACTGTAGACATACTCTGGTACTTGTTTATTAGGACTACATCTAAAAGAGGTTGCAGAGTAGACATGTTGCTTCTGAGCATGGCATGGTCCAACCCCTCTCTCTAAAGTCTAACACATGACTGACTGATGTCAGTGATACATTATCACCTGCGTCATACTTTAGCATATCCATTCTGTTAACCCTTGCACTACATCTCCCACAAATATGCGATCTACTTTTTCACAACAATATAAAATTATGGCCTGAATTTTCCTGTCGGCGATTTAGGGGCGGGGCGTCATCCCGCCCCATTTAAATATTCAGGAAGGCGGGCGGACAGCGCGATCAGCTGTCCACCTGCCGACCTATCAATGGCCAATTGAGGCCATTGACAGGATAATTAAGGTAATTAAAGGCCCTGCCCGTCCAACCTTAAGGCTGGCGGGCAGGCCAGGAGCCCCAGCGGGCTTCTGATAAAACATGAAACCTCATCCACTGGCGGGATGAAGTTTCATGTCCGTTTTAAAAATCTTAAATAAACTTTATGTGATATTTATTAACGTATCCCATCTTGTGTGACATTGTCACATGAGGGGGATATTTTAATTTAAAAAAAATTTTCTATTTAGACACTTTGAAGCACTGTCAGTGATCTCGTTGAGACAGCATTTAGTCTCAGGGAGCAGTGTGCGAAAGATCGCACTTTGACAGATGGGGAATCCCTCCCCCCGCACAGGAAGCACATAGCGCTTCCCAACGGGCAGACCGCTGGGCGGGCCTTAATTGGCCCACCCACTTAAAATGGCGGCGGGGCCCGCTTCTGCCTTACGTCTTTAACTATTTACACTGCATTCCTGTATCTCCCTTTTTACAACTACAGATTCTACCCAACTCCTGCTCTTCCCCCTCCTCAAGTCACAGTCCTGAGGGATTCAGTCTCTCACAGTATTCTCAGCCCTTAGTGAAGACGTCTTGGAGACATGAGGGCTTTCCTCTGGCCCGGAGGAGATCATCATCACCAGCAGCAGAATAGGACAGCACTTTTGCAGCATTGCTGGTAAGCAGAGCGTAGGTTTCAGGACTACTGAACTGCAAGGACTTCTGCAACAAAAGACTGGTCCGCGAGAGAAGACTGGAGGGTATCAATCTTTCGATTCTCTGGGACTAGAAAAGAATTTAAAAAATAAGGATTCTGAGGAACGTTTTACTCCCCCGAAGCACACATGGAAACCAATGATTCAGGAGACCAATGATCTTCAATTCCAATGATCTTTAACTCACAGCCTTATCATTAACTGCGGCATTGAAAACTGGAAAGATATTGAACATCTGAGATTGCAAAGAATCTGGACGACAAAGGAAAAAAAAAGACAAAATTCCAGTAAGCCTTTCAGGAAAAAGAGATGATTTCCTAACAATATTTCGGAAGGAATGTCTACTTCCTGTAGGCAGTGATAAAAGAGCCACCATGAGACTGCTCCGCCACAGGCAATGGGAAGAATTGCTGAGGAAAATTTTCTGCGATGAGGCAAATTTCCTGTAAACAATCAACTTGGAGGCAGGGTTGCTGTGCAGGATTCTGCGGCTTCAGAAATGCTAACATCCAGCTCTGGAGGGAAAAGGATTTCTAGCTGGGACTAAAGTATGGGCTTCAATTGACTGTCGCCCTGGAAATAGGTGCTCCCATCTCTTTGGCAGTGTGATCATCCATAGACACTAACATGGAATCAGGCAAGGCATTCTCTCTGGAAGACTCTTCATGGACAACCAACGATAGACTAAGTATTTCATTGGTAGGTTCAGTGGAATAAAGATTTGAATGCTGCTCAAGTGCTAGGAACACAGCCAACTCTTCAAAAACAAAAAGGCATCAGAGGACCCACGATCGATTGGAAAGACAGACCATTATCTCGGACAGACCATTCTCTCGGACCTCATCCTCCAACAGATCTGTCAGTGCTGCAACTGCTTCACCCTCATTATTTCCTTCAGGAATGAGCCAGCTCAGGTCCAGCAGGTCTTCATGCAGATGGTCACTGTCTGCCGCAATGCCTTCTGCACCTACCAACTCTGGCCTAGTTTCATGAAGAACTGAGAGATTCTGCACGGGGTCTAGTGGGCGATGTCTCTGTGATGAAAAGAAAAGTCACCGCTGATTGAATCAACCCCCTCAGCTGCTCAAAGCTGGAGTTCCACTGGCTCTAAATAAAAAGTTGAAGATTTTTCTGTGAAATGCTGGGCATCATCCGGTTTTTCCAGAAGTATGCCACCATCTCCAATCGACGAGGATGTGAGTTGATTGCGGACAACAGAGAGAATCAATGATCTGTCTGCCCTCGTAATGAAGAGGGGTAGTTATCCTGCCTTTGTCTGGAAGGTCTGTGCTGCCTGGACCTTGTAATTTGATGTCTGATGGAGGAAGGGTATTGGCTAAAGCCAGTCTAGATCAGCTGCTAATATGTTAATGCCAACTCCAGTATCAGTTTTAAAACTGGTATTGAAGCCTTTAAACCTGTATTGTAACTGACCAATAGTCTGGACTAAGACCATTAACTTTCCCCCAGAAACATTGGAAATCAAGACAGAGACAAAATTACAGTTTCTTGGACTAAGTGTGTTTCATAAATATTTTATCTTCTACCTCAATTAAATTTGTTGAATTTTCAGCAACGCTTGAAATGTCCAGTTTTCCCTCACTAGAAGCATTTTGCAGCCCTTGGGAAGTCCTGGTGTCGATGTTGGCTTTTTGCACCAAGCACAACGTAAGCATCTCAAAATGGCTGGAAGGAGTTTCTCAGCTTTTGCCTGATTTGGCCGGCTTTTGTGTGGGTAGAGGCGCTTCTTGTGGGCCCACCCAGTCAACGAAATCATGTGAAGCCTCGGAGTTGTGCTGAGCTGTGGCCTGGTTTCTTTCTCGGAGATCGGCCTGCATCATGCATCGCTCCCTTCAATCTAAAGTAAGGTTCCATGGCAGAGCAAAATGTGTGTCAAAGCCTTTGAGAATGGTGTCAAACTGTGGAGTGGACTCCTCCACCCCCTGCTTTAGGAAAACAACATTTGCTACCAGACCTATAACATAAAGAAATGAAGTGACTTGGTGCTTTGTGTGAAGGCACGATGCTAATCGACATCAGAGGAAATGTCATTTCCATAACTCCCAACATTGGCCGCACTGTAGGCCCTCAAAACATTCAAACGGGAGGGGTAGGGGCAGGGACTGCTCATCGGGTACGGTCATCGTTACTGCTCTCCAGTTTGCTTCCTCCTTGCGTAGAGTTGTAAGTACAAGCTGCTACCAAGTTTTTCTTCACTCTCTTGCTGTGGTTTCACCAATAACATCGGCGTATTTTTTACATTGATGTTTCCACTGCTGCCACCAGGTTTTGGATGGTCCCTTTGATCTGTCGTTCTTGGTTACTGGTATGCGTGACCTATCTTCCCTGAGAAAGACTGTAGTCAAACTCTTGGTACTTGCTTAATACTTGTTTATTAGTGCTACATTTAAACAGATTACAGAGCAGGTCTGTTGCTTGACATTTTCCAACCTCTCATTCGACAGTCTAACACATGGCTGACTAATATTAGTGATACACCATCATCTATGTCGTACATTAGTGTATCCATTCTGTTAATCCTTATACTAAGCAAAGTAGTCTCACCTCCACGGCTGACATCCACTGTGGTAGAACTGTTTATATCAGCTCAGGGGGACGTACATTTGTAAAAGCTCCATGTACTATAAAACACATAGGCCCACATTTTGCAGTCTGAGGAAAAGCAAAAGCACTCACTGCTGACCTCAAGAAAGCTGTCCACAAAGATCTTGTCATTTCTATTTAAATATGGCGCCAAATGAACTGGATATCTTGGCGTGCACTGAAGATTAACTATAACAAGTGTGGAGTCTCGATCCTTTTTCCCCCTTTTTCTCTTAATCCAGTCTTCCATTCCTTTCTATTTTTCTTTTGTGTACCTGATTTAATACTGAATTCACCTTTCTTATTTAAAACTTACTTATTCAGAACTTGCACTGTTAATTTCAGAATCCTTTAACCTGATCGACGAAGGAGTTACACTGCTGTTTGCCCTATTCACACAGATCCCAGATGCTTTCTAGGGGATCCTGCACCATTTCCATCTCAACCTTCCAGCAACTTGCAGGGCAAAATATCATGAAGTTTAAACAGGCAAGTCTAACTAATAGTGGGAAAAACTTGGCCCTTTATGTCCTTATTTCTCTATTTTAAAAATTCTTTCATGGGATGTGGGCGTCGCTGGCTAGTGCATCCCTAATTGCCCTTGCTCAGAAGGCATTCTTTTTAAAGAGTCAACCACATTGCTGTGGGTCTGGAGTCATTTCTGATCTAAATTCCTATTTCACATTTTAATGAAAACTCCCTGTGTCAATTTCTCACACTCTAATTAGTTTCCTGCCAGAGGTGGCATAGGGTATGGGTATATGGGCAAGAGTGAAATTATAGCATAACAACTTTTCAAAGGCAAGGCTCATTATAATGTGAATATAGGAATTTAGAACAGATAGTCAGCAGGATGTACAAACAAACATAAAGTGTCTTAATCTCCTGTGTGTTGTGTCAAGATAGAGATAAGTGGATAGGAGATAAGTGGACTAACATGGAGGAGAGAGAAGGAACGGCAAGAGCAGGGTCAATACGTTTTCACATCTTTACTTTATAATTTAGCGTACAGCTGCATGGTTTCCTCTTCTTCATGACTTCTTGCTTACAGGGTGGATGTTCACAGTTTATCCAATCCCTGGCTCATACCTTTTCTCCCAATCATTTCATTCCAACAGGCAGTGGGTTCCCTTAGCAGGCAAGGCATCTGCATGGGGCTCATTCAGCTGCTGCCATGAATGGTTTTCCAGCTGGCTCTGTAATAACCTTTTTCATTGATTTGCAAGATCATGCTGATTTTGTAAAAGATGGCTCAAGTTCCATTTTTCCTTATGTGTAACTGATTTTGTTGGGGGTTTGGGGGCGGGGGGCTAATGGGACAGTTACATAAACAACATTTTTGTTATAATCTTTTCCCCTTCTTACATGATTTCAAATATTGGTTATTTATCTTAGCGTTATGTAATAGGGCCACCTAAAGCAATGTAACCGTACAACATTACCTACAGGTACATTATTGTTGCAATATTGTGACACTCATGATTTTAGACATATAATAGTTTGAAGTCAACCATAATAGATGGTCATACCTCTCACTGCTTCTTCAACTCAAATAGGATTCTCTTTGTAGCATAACCCTGTTGTGTTGTTTTTTTGTTAACTGTTATTGTGTATACTATATACACTTGCACGTTCAATAAATAGGAAGCTCAAAAGTCCTAGGTCACAATATGAATAAAGCAGTGAGGACAATTTTAAGTTTTATTTTCCCACCTGCTACTTGGACTATTCCATGCCTTGCGACATCATAAAAAGGGTTGTTGAGATCCAGGGGAGGCCCTCCAGCTAATGGAGTAAGCGCAGAGACAGAGCTTTCACCACTCAAAATCCTTTGTTCTTCCTCATCTTTACAAAGTTCTGGCAAAAAAACAAAAGAAACTGTATTGTGTATCATCACACTCACTGATATTGCCCGGGTTTCTACAGGGGAAGGAATACGGAGATTCCCCCCCCCCCCCCCCCCCCCCCCCCGCCCCGACCACCCACCTCACCCCCTCCCCCCTCCCTACTACTCTCTACTGTTTCTGAAAAGTTTCACAGCAACACTGATGTACTGGGAGTCCATTGTTCAATCATCAGCTTGACGTAATTTTCCTTATCTTTTCAAAAGCTTACTTGCATGTTATTTCTGTTGCTGCATATTAACAAACATTTGTTCTAATTATAGGCCTGTTTCCCTTTGGAAGTTAGGACAGGAGTTAACAGGAATTTATTTGTCTGAACTGAAGCTAAATTTAAATGATTCATATGTCATATTTATGTGCATGATAGATCGGAGTACCAACTTAGGGAAACAGGGCAAATGTTCATAGCTACCATCCTAGTGCACTGAGCTTCTGCTAGGCACTTCTGGGTGGGGAGGGAGGAACAATAAAGAGAGAAAGGAAGTTCATATTTGCCCATTGCCCTGCGCTTTAGCAACTGCATTGACAGAAGTCGAGGAGCATGTTATCTCTTGCTGGGGATAGTGAACATTAATGCAAATAGAGAATGGAAAGAAATTAACACTTCAAAAGAAAAAGACTGCGCATTATCTTCATATTAAAAACAACTGCAAGAGAGAGTTGTTATTTAGGATTTCTCGAATATTACCTCTGAACGCCTTTGTGAAAAGCTCTGGTAATGACAACAGTCCTAATCACTCTTAATTGCTTCACACTTCACATGCTTGGCATGTAGGAATTTCAAAACATTTCTGTCAAATTCCTAAGAACTGAACTCAAAGTTAAACATTACTCCTGATCTACATTTACCTTTCTCAGCCAACTGCTCCAGGTTCATGTCAGCTCTTTGCATCACACTGAATGTTGTACAAACGTCTTTTTCCAATGAAGAAATAACTTTTGATTAAGTTAGAAACTGAAAAGGAATATGGATATTTTTAAAAACACATTGGTAGACTAACAATGTATCTCAATGGATTTCTCCTCCGCTCCAACAATGGGCATATATGCTGTGAGTCACAATTCATTGCAAGCCTGACTCAAAAAAGTTAGTGAGTCACTCATAAACTCATTTAGTTTCTTTATTGCTTATTTCATGAGCCTGTTCCCATTCAGATTGAACTATTAGATGTTGATAATGCTAGTAATTCAACATTATCTATGATTAGGTGCTCTTTCACATAACCCAAGACTAAAAGAACTATACTTTGAAAAGTGACATCCTCCTATTGGCATAGAACTTTGGATTAAAATGACTAAACTCTATCTCTCAGCTTAATATAATACAGAGCAATCAATGCAAGGGCTGCATGCTCCTTCGGCGAACAGAGGACTGATCTGCACCAGGAATTAATGCTAGATTAATATTGGAGAAACAATGTGTCAGTATCAGCTGCTTTTTGAGCAGACAGAAAACTTTTCATGCAATCTAACGGAAAAGGGTGTGTGCTGATGAGCTTAATTGTCTTTCCTCACTTCTAAATTTCCGTGAAGAAATAAGACTTTGAACAGGGCAGATCACCAATTCTTCACAGTTTTTCAGCAGCTCAGTGTAGCAGTGCCTCTGGCAAGACCAGTGTGCTGCTACTGAAAGTTGGTGACTTTGGAAGTTCAGTCAAAACTTATGTTGCTAATTTTAGTCAGCTTTGTTTAAAATATTGACTTGCACTGGAGACACTCCTGCCAATGAGAATCTCCAGAATCATTGTAGCTTGCTGCTTGCCTTATCAAGAAAATCTTTTTACTTCACGATGATGACGATGACATCAACAATCTACATCCCACAACAGAGGAAGGAAAGAACGTATGACCAGCAGCTAGCAGAAAGGAGGGTGCACCTGATAGCCCAGTGATTTCAATAAATAAAAGGCTGAACCACCAAATAAAGCCATTTAACACCTGCTTGTTTTCCTCACCTAGCTCACTATGTCCACTATTCCCCAAGTTCCTTCATAAGACAAAATTCCAATTTAAAATGAGAAAATATTGGATCACTTAATGCAAAATGTAATTTTTCTGTTCACAAAGTCCACTTGTGTGGATAGAAATAGCACATTATTGCAGGGGAATTGATCGGTGCTAATCTACTGGAAGGTTTTGCCATTTTTAAACTTGGATGTGAAACCAGGAGTCATGTGCCAATAGAATATGTCACTGTTGGTTCAAGATATTCTCATTCACATGGGATTGGTGTTTGCAGTGCTTGTGAGGTTCAAACCTTTTGGATATTGCTGTCCAAATATTACATTGGGCCAGGTTCAAAGAAGTGGAGCTGGTTGCATAATATGGATGACCAAATTGTGTGTAATTATCTGATAAAGCTGTGGTTGTAAAGTGTATCATATTGAAACCTGAGCTTTTGATGGGCTTTATAAATGGAGGCACAGAGCACAAAACCAAGAAATTAAACCTATATAAACAGTTTGACCCCACTGTGGCTATGGTTCCCGATTCTGGGCACCTGACGGATGTAAAGGGAGGGTTAAAGTGGAGGAAGCTAGGAATAAGAAGCCCAAAAACAGGCACAGCACCAGGGCCCATGATTTCTCTCCCTGGCCCTGGGGATGGGGGTGGAACAGGTGGTAGGAGAGCTGCAGCATTTGTGCCACTTGCATGGCCCAAACATTGTCACCTCTTCATCCAGGGAAAGCTCATTTAAAACCAACATCAGAGAAATATAACTGGAGGAAGACTGGAAGTACTGAAGTTAATGAGTACAAATGGAGAAAAGGTGCAGCAGGTTGTGGGCAAGCAGACAGGATAGCTTGCAGGAAAGGGAGAGATGACAGAAAAAGGTTATAAAAGCCAGAAATTGTTCCCAAGAAATTCCCAAGAAAAGTGAAAGCAGCCTCAGAAATGTACTGAACTCAAGTGCACGACCTAAATTTACTTCACACGTATCCACCAAGAATTCCAATCACCTCATCTACACTACCTCTCAATACTATGTTTATCCTTCATGTCACCTAACTTACTATTTGTGCTCCTAATTTACGAACACTAATAAAGGTGTGGTTGCACAGTCGGTAGCTCGGAATGATTCTGGTGGAGCCATTGAGGCTCAAGTCATTAATGTTTTTCAAAACAGTTGCTGGTATCTTGGATGAAGTTGGTGAGGAAATGGATTTGGATCTGGCAGCAAATTTCCCCATTGGAATTGCCAAGATGGTCATCATTGTAGCAAACCTCTTCCTGTAAGATACCCTATCTCCATGGTGTGAAACAGAAAGAATAACATTACCCATTAAAGTATCAGTTCAGCATAAGGGAAGGACATTACTTTGAGAAAGCACATAAAGCTAAGACCACATACAGTGAACAATTTCTGGCTTTTACTAAACTTTTTCTGTCATCTCTCCCTTTCCTGCAAGCTACCCTGTCTGCTTGCCCACAACCTGCTGCACCTTTTCTCCATTTGTACTCATTAACTTCAGTACTTCCAGTCTTCCTCCAGTTATATTTCTCTGATGTTGGTTTTAAATGAGCTTTTCCTGGATGAAGAGGTGACAATGTTTGGGCCATGCAAGTGGCACAAACGCTCCAGCTCTCCTACCACCTGTTCCAACCCCATCCCCAGGGCCAGGGAGAGAAATCATGGGCCCTGGTGCTGTGCCCGTTTCTGGGCTTCTTATTCCTAGCTTCCTCCATGCCCTCCCCTCCCACTTTAACCCTCCCTTCACATCCGTCAGGTGCCCAGAATCGGGAACCATAGCCACAGTGGGGTCAAACTGTTTATATAGGTTTAATTTCTTGGTTTTGTGCTCTGTGCCTCCATTTATAAAGCCCATCAAAAGCTCAGGTTTCAATATGATACACTTTACAACCACAGCTTTATCAGATAATTACACACAATTTGGTCATCCATATTATGCAACCAGCTCCACTTCTTTGAACCTGGCCCAATGTAATATTTGGACAGCAATATCCAAAAGGTTTGAACCTCACAAGCACTGCAAACACCAATCCCATGTGAATGAGAATATCTTGAACCAACAGTGACATATTCTATTGGCACATGACTCCTGGTTTCACATCCAAGGTTAAAAATGGCAAAACCTTCCAGTAGATTAGCACCGATCAATTCCCCTGCAATAATGTGCTATTTCTATCCACACAAGTGGACTTTGTGAACAGAAAAATTACATTTTGCATTAAGTGATCCAATATTTTCTCATTTTAAATTGAAACTAATCACACTTACAAATGCCCAACATGGAGCATGTGATAGGAGTGCAAAGTGCTGCAGATGCTGGGAATCTGAAATATAAACAGAAAATGCTGGAAATACTCAGCAGGCCAGGCAGCATCTGTGAAGAGAGAAACAGAGTCAACACTTCAGGTCCACAATCTTCACTAGTTTTGACAAAGGGTCACTGACCTCAGTTTCTCTCTGCACAGATGCTGCCAGATGTGCTGAGCATTTCCGACACTTCCAGTTTCTATTGGAACAAAAATAACCCCTTTTACCAGCTCTCCAAAGAGTAATCAGGCTTCTTGTGAGCTTTTCATTCCCCTCGAGGAAGAAACCCAGCAGCAACTGCCAGAGATCTGGTTTGGCACAACATTAAACATCAATTTCAATAAGAAAGGGGCTGCATTTTACATGCACCTGCTGGGTGTATTTTTGGCCAGGCTTGGGGGGGACATGTAAAATAGGGCATGTGCCCACCTCACCACCTTCCCACCCACCCCCAAGCTCACCCCCATAATACAGGGAGAGGGTGCCGAAATCAACAGCCCACCCGTCATACTTATAAGCAAGGCTCAATTAGGCTTATTACTAAACTAACCGACCCCGGTAATACGCTGCCCACATGATAAAACTGGGAGGAGCAGGCAGCTCGAGCTTAAAGTGATCTCCTTAAAGGGCAGGAAGCCGAGGGGGGGGAGAGGGGGTGCCTTTGCCAATTGGGGGTGGGGTGGGTGGGGGGAGATCCCTTTCTTCCAACCTGCCTGCAGCCTTAAATCAATTCCCCACTCTTCCCTCTGACCTGCCCAAACCCTCCCTGCCCAAGACCCTAGACTTACCTGTTTCCGGGGTACCATGGGCTGCCTTCCTCCTCTTCTTGCAGTCCCAGCAGTGCCCAGTAATGCTGGAGCTGCCAGCTAATCAGACTGGCTGGCAGCTCCCGATGGCGCATGACTTCCTCCTCATTGAGGGGCAGGAGTCTCGCTCGGCCCTGGTTTAGCCTGGCTGCAGCACTGGGGCTGTGGAGTGGGCCGGCATGCAGAGAGTTGCCTTCACACTGCATTGCTACTGGAGGGGGCGAGCTGTCTGCCTCCCCGTAACATTCAGCCCAAGGTATGAAGAAAACAAATGACTTGCTGAGCAAAATAAAATATCAACGTCAAAGCAATAAATTGATAATTTTTTAAAAAATTTATAAAATGACTAAAAAGTGCCAAGCAGTACAGCTAAATAATAAAACCTTTTCTGCCTTTTCACTCTCTAGCTCTGCTTCTTAAGAGACAGACGAGTCCCCAAGTCCAGGTCACCAGGGCCGATCTCAGGAGTTGGGTTTAAATAACATCGACTTTGCGTTTGCCTTTGCTGGTGTACACTCCGAGTTGGTCTCAGTGAAATTGATATGAAAGTGAGGGTCAGAAGTAGCTTGCCTTTCAGCCTTTCTCGGCCGATGTATGGATAGGTTTTTGGGGAAGGGGGAGGAGGAGGTGGGGGGGGGGGGGGGGGTGGGGTAGTGTGTGTGTACGCATGTGTCCCCGGCCAACCAGCATCTATCTGCTTGTTTGTGTCCGGCTCACTCCCTGTCTCTAGGGTATACACACACGCACACACAAGTTTGGGGATTAATATCACTGAGAAAGAGTTCAGGGCAGCTGTGAAGGTGGCAAAATGCGCTTCCTCTTGGCCCTGTCTAATGCTCCAAACTGCCCTGGGCCTCCCTTTTGTTGTAGCTTCTGTTCCTCCTGGCCTTCCACCCACTCCACCATCTTGAACATGAGGATGACTCCTGTAGCCTTTAAATGGGCTGGCATTGCACACAAGGACGAGGGTGTGGCCAAGGGCAGACATCACCCAGAACGCACTCTGGCTGTCAAAACAAATGGCCATGCAGACTCGGGCTTTTGTTGCAATAACCCCTTATAACGACAGAACTTTGTCCCAGGGTGGAGTGCCCACTGCGTGCTTGTTTGCGAGCAACTTGAGGCGTGAGGCCGCTATCTGAGAGGAGGGAAGGTGCTGCCCAAGCCCAGCCCCCCCACCCCTCCGAATGGATGGGGGAAATGAATGGATGGGTTAGCACCATGTGCATCCCCCCATCTCCCGGGCCCTGCCCCACCCCCACCATTAGTACATACATTCCATTATGATGTGATGTGGAGGTGCAGTGTTCCTTTAAATCAAATAACCTTGAAGGCCAGCAGTAGCTAGAGGCTGTGAGGCAGGTAAAAAAAGTTGCTCGACTGCTTTTGAGTAAAGATGATGTTGGAATGTTTGCAGAGGTTACTTTTTGCAGGAGCAAGTCTCCAACACCAAGATGTTGAGAAAAAGAATGTAAAAGGTCAGGAGCTGAAAGAAGACTTTAGTGGTTAGAGAATGTGCACTGGCAATGCTGCCTTGTCATATGTTGACCATCCTTGTGACGTCAGTGAACCTCTTGGACTGTGTGGCAGTTTTTGGAATTGTGTAAGTTGTACTGACAGCCTCTACTGTCTCCAGACAGGCGGCATCACTCTTTCATGCCCTCAGTGCCTAACAGTCTGCCTCTTGTGTGTCTAATTTCAGAGTGTCATCTCAAACTCTGCAGCTCTTCCATCTGCTGCTTCAAACTTTTCCCTTCTTCTGTGGCTCAGGGAATGGTGCTCACCTTTAATTGACTGCAGCTTTTTAAAGGCAGCACCAGAATTGAATTTCCCTCCCTCCCATCAATGACATACCTATCATGAATATAGTGTTATCGCTCAGCGATAGCAGCGTTTTAGTGGCAGATTAACTTAAATGGGATGGTATTCCCACTCCACCACTAACCCGCTCAGGAGGAGAATTCAACATTCTATGTCTCTACAGTCCTGCTAGAACTTTTATTGTATTTGGTCTTGTTATGACAAATTCTAAAATCAATTCCTGACACATGGGGCAGGAGGGGAGAACAACAACTAAGCTGGCCCCAATACCATTCAAAACACCAGTGAATATTTATTTATCGTAGACTTCCAATGACTTTACAAACAAAAGACAACTCTGTCCAGTATTTGACACATGCAAAATATTATTAAAAAGTCAGGAAGTCTGGAGGCTAAAACATTTTATTCTGAAAAAACACAGGAAATTGATTTATTTTCAAAGTGGCATTTTCTGTTCCTCCATGATAATACCACATCTCACTTCTGATATATATACCAGATCATAAGCTTTCATTAAGTTTCCTTGCCTGAACTGAATGGAAATGAAATGTACTGCACATTGTGCCCCCTTTCACAACACTGAGCCTCTTTTGGTTTTTAAATTGAAGGATTTCTTTTAAAAACTGTGTTGCCACAGAGATAAAATGCAGTTCGCTTGCAATTTGATTACGCCTCAAATGGATTTCATGAAGCACAATAGGAGGTAAATAAATTGCCTGTCACTAGAGATGTATGAGAGAAAAAAAACTACAGCATTAATATTTCAAAGGCAATATTTAATCTGTCATCATTAAATAATACTTCAGCAATTATTTGGCATAATATAACCATATTGCGAATATACTTGCATTAGTCTTTTTAGTGTTTAATTATGCAAATAATACATTGTTTCAAAAAAAGTATTTCTTTTAACACATTTCCCTGTTATTAAAAGTAATTGCAGTTTTTAAAACCCATCAAGAAAAATCCTTAACTCTCTACGTCTTTTTGCAAATCCAAGGAAAGACACAGCTCTCAATGTTTACTGGCTCAAAAATAACCATCAGATAATATGTCAATGCCTTACAATTCCCTGACTCATGCTGTTTCAAAGATGCCAACCATATCAGCAAGTGGCCCTGTTCCATATTCAGGTTATTTGACTGCAGTGGCATCACAACTGAGCCTAATCCTGTCCTCAGCCAATGGGAAATGAAAACCAATAGAGAGAGCTCCAAGTGATGTTTTGGAGCACAGAGGTTTTGAGAGGTTAGTATTACTATTTAATCTAAACAGGATAGCTCTCTTTATCAATGTACTCTCCCAGGGGCTGCACTTATTAAAACAATTCTACCACACATCTCCCATAATGCCATCAATTTGAGATGATCTTTAACTATTTTAATTGAAAACACAGATGTTTTATGTAGAGTAATGGATTAATGAATATGTTAATGGGGTCCTGATGGTTATTGGTGATGTAATTTTAACATCAGTGGTCAGATGACCAAGAGAGCTGGGAGCAGCACAGACTGTGACCGGTATACCATGTGCTTACTGTGGAGGTCTTTGTAAATAGTTTGTAATAAGAGGTTTTAAGTT
Organism: Cetorhinus maximus; assembly: GCF_964194155.1. Taxonomy (NCBI): domain Eukaryota; kingdom Metazoa; phylum Chordata; class Chondrichthyes; order Lamniformes; family Cetorhinidae; genus Cetorhinus; species Cetorhinus maximus. The sequence goes on from NC_135900.1 coordinate 54,230,727, forward strand.
AAACCATACTGATTATTTCAAGTCTGCCCAGAGGGAAGCAAAACCTCATCAAGGTTAGGTAAGCCAAGACAGCATGGTAATGTTGAATCCTCACTAATGTGTTGCCAAAAGTCTTCAAAAGCATGGTGGCAAAAGCTTAGGTAAATCCATACCAACATATTTTGATATATTTGAATTATAGACCAAATGGTATATTTGAAAGAATAAATTAATTTAATGGTTATAGTTGAATCAAATTAGTTTTGAGGAAACAGTAACTGAGCCCAGTTATGTGGGAGATCTACACATTAATAACCAAGAAAACACAGAAATACTTCAAGTTAATAATGACTGCAACTCTGATGTTAGTTGTATCACGCTGCCAGGTACAGCAAGATCTGCAAACTTGACCCTTTGATAATGCTACCATCATCGATAGTTTTGTTTATTTTTTCTCTTTTAACCTATGCTAAAAATCAAAAATCCTGATGGAGAAAATTAATCTCTAGGAAGGCATTTACACTGGCTGGTAAAAGACTTGGGTTTAGCCAAAGTTGCAATTTTTTTTAAAGAAAAAGAAACTAACCCTGAGAGTCAGGGAAATAATTAACAATTAGCACACATCAGTAAATTATATATTAAAATAAATCTGTGTGGTTACACCCTTAGCTTAACAGAACAGGCAATGCTTTATAATGGGTCAGAAACACTGCAGTTGACAGAAGCATTGAGGTTTTTTGAAAATATTAAATTGATATATTTTTATATCTGTAAGAAAGGCTGGGAGGATACTAGATGGAGAGGTGGTGGCATAGTGATATTTATACTGGACTGATATTCCAGAGACCCAGGGTAATGCTCTGGGGACCCGAGTTCAAATCCCACCACGGCAGATGGTGGAATTTGAATTAAAAGTCTAATGATGACTGTAAAACGATTGTCATAAAAGCTCATCTAATAAAAGCTAATGCCCTTTAGGGAAGGAAATTTGCTCCAGACCCACAGCAATGTGGTTGACTCTTAAATGCCCTCTGAACAATTAGAGATGGGCAATAAATGCTGGCCTAGCCAGTGACAACCACATCCAAAGAACAAATTAAAAACTATATATAGTTTCTTCTTTCAGCAGATAATAGGTACCAGATTGCCTTCCCAACTAAAGAACGGAAGTACAGTTAAGGTACCGTAGATTGCTGCATATAAGCCGACCTTTAATGTCTCAAAAAAATCCTTCCAGACTTATGTGCAGAGCATAAAATGTTAGCCGCCAGTGTTGGTGTAGGCAGTCGTCATTTTGAAATGTGGGGAAAAAAAACATTAAATTCATAAACATCAAATTAAATCAAATCAATATGACACATATGAATTAATTCTACAAGGATACCTTTAACCACAATCAAAACATTTGAAAAACTGTCATATTCGTTGTCTTCTGCATCCTTGCAAACAGTTCATCAAATTCATTTGAAGTCACTTTGGCTATGGGATTACTGTAAGGATCTTACTCTGGGTCAGATTTAGTGGTTTCGGAATCACCCCTCTACAATAAACCATCTTCCTCCCCATCCACTGAATTGGACATTCTGCCTTTTTTGAATGATCTGATGACAGTTTCTGCATTAATAGCATCTGCGATTTAATGATGAAACCACGCAAAACAACAAGCAGGGCAGTACGCAGATTTCCACTCTTTGTGAAGGTTTTTTCATCGAGCAACTATCCGCCTATTCCATTCGGTGCAAACACGATCCTTGGATTTGTGCCTCCACAAGCCATTCAAATGGATGTCAGACCTCCTGATATAACTGCAATGTGGGTGTTATTTCTTCGCTGGCGTCTCTTGACCTCATTGGTTATATGGGATCTGAACATGTCCCACACTAATAAGCTGCGTTCTTTGTGTAGGCCACGAGGATACCTATTCCACACACTAAATCGATCCACAACTTCACCCCATCCATATCCATCCAACCATTGTCACAGAGATGCACAAAAAACCTGCAGCAAAGTTGATTTTCATCATGGTTCTCATTTGAAAATTACTATAGGCTTTAATTTCATTCTGTCGGCCAGGCAAGCTAGTACTACCATGAATCTTGTCTTCTCACGTGATGTGGTTTTCACTGGAGCGGTTTTCGAACCTTTCCACTCCTCAGTTTGGTTGCTGGGCATGTCAAAATTCCCGGGGATTTCATCCATGTTGGGTACCCGTGCTTTTGCCACTGTCTGATGATAAACTGCTGGAAACTGGTAATTTTGGCATTGAGCTCTCTTTGTAGTCTCTGAGCGATCTTGTTCTTCTGCTGCAACTCTAGATGTTTTCATTCCATAAAGTGGCTACGCCAACTAGCTGATGCTCTGAAATCTTTTTGGACTCAGGCTTTGATTTGGCCCAATCAAAGTATCTGTACAAGTACCGGACCGCATTTCTGGGATGCTCGGGACTGGACGTGTTTGGGATATGGGGATTTTCCACATTTTGGGTCCTGGGGTGGGGAGGTGGGGGAAACAGGAAAATTTAAAGCTGGGTTGATTTCTCCACTGACCTGGACCCAGCCGGGATGGGAAAAGGAAGCGATGAGGGGTGGATCAGGTCCACTTCAGCCATTAATCTTGGACCAAAAAAGCAGAGGATCAGCTCACCACGACCCGGATATGACAGACAGCAATGCCTGATGGGGGTTGTAGTTTCCAGGGCAGGACCCAGTTTTCAGGTCCTTCAGGGTTTTGGGATGCCGGACTAAGGGTCTGGTACCACATTTGGTCTAGGGCATCTTCAGGGTGGAGTCCTCCTTTCTCTATTCTCGCACCAGCTTTTCACTAATGTCAAATTCTCCAGCTGCAGGACAGTTATTTGCCTAGTCAGCAAATGTTAAGACTTTTAGATTGAAACCAGCTTCATACTTCATTCTTTTTGCATTCCATTTCTGTTCAGCTTTCACCACAAGGTCTTCTCTGTGTGGGTGCTTCTTAAACTCCTGTGCATCTTCTTGGCAAAACAGCCCATATTGTCTACTTGATCCCATACACTGACTTATAAGACAAGTAAAGCATACATTTCTGAAGTGAAAAATTGAGGCTGACTCCTAATGAGTGTATAGCATTTATTAGCAGAAAAGGGAGGGGGAAGGTGTTGACCTATAGGTCTAAACATTAATTTTGGCACCAAAAAAAAGGTTAATCTTATACACCAGATTGACTTATACACCTCGATCTATGCAGTCAAATCTTTTTATAATTTAATATAAAGGTAAAAGCAAAAAACTGCGGATGCTGGAAATTCAAAACAAAAACAAAAATAAAAATAGCTGGAAAAACTCAGCAGGTCTGAAAGCATCTGCGGGGAGGAACACAGTTAACGTTTCGAGTCCATATGACTCTTCAACAGAAGTAAGGAAAAATAGAAGGGAGGTGAAATATAAGCTGGTTTAAGGGGGGGTGAGACATTTTATAATTTTATAATTTACACGTTCACTTCAGTCAGCATATGTTCTGTCAGAGCAAAGCAACATTATTCCTGGCATAGGCATGAGAAAAATAACGCCCTGAGAGAATATTTTATCTTGTGTCTACAATGGTTGCTTGCTGCTAGCAGCAACTATAAACCATTGTTACCAGTCGATTTAGGTAGACTCTGTCATTTGACTTACGGCCTCTGAATGTACAACCTGCACAATTCAGTATTGGCAAAATTGCAAATGTAAATTTGCACTAAATTCTTGAGAGTCTCCATATTGTCAAATACACTCCACAGTATAAACAGGGCAGGTTTAGCAGTCAGGGGACACAGTCTCAGAATAAGGAGTAAGCTATTTAGGACTGAAATGAGGAGGAATTTCTTCACTCAGACAGTAGTGAATCTTTGGAATTCTCTACCCCAGAGGGCTGTGGCAACTCAAGTCAAGTTCAAGACAGAGATGGATAGATTTCTGAATATTAATGACATCGAGGGATATGGGGATAGTACAGGAAAATGGCTTTGAGGTACATGATCAGTCATGATCTAGTTAAATGGTGCAGCAGGCTCAAGGGGCTGAATGGCCTTTTCCTGCTCCTGTTACATCACACACCCATCCTTACTGGTTGAGGTTCTGAAATATACCATCCAAGAACTTTGATATCTCAACATTATACAGAACAGCTTGTGTGCGTGCATCTTGCATCTTGGTTACCAGTAGTCAAAAATTCACTGCATTTATACTGGAGATGGATTCCAGAACATCAGCAGAAAAACAAAAACAAGTATAAGGTTGCATGTGGAACATGGTTTAAAAATCAGAAGACAGCTGCCATTTTTAGCTCTGAACCTCCCCCAAAGGTTGGTACAGACCAGGGAGAAAGTGCCCATGCAAAAGTAATAGCCGTTTAATTTTCCAGTTTGGGGTAGAAAACCATTTTCTGGGATATCCTGTGGCAGTGGAAGCTGGATACAGCTGCCTTATTTATCCTGCAACGTTAAGGTCAGGCTGCCACCAGTGATAGCTCAAATACAAACACAGTACCTCATGAAAGTGGTCAACAGGGAACAGTGCTCAAACAGGGATTGCACTTGTAAATCCAGAAGTGCAGAATTACTACTGCTAGAATGGAGGGATGATGCTTACAGTATTAAATACAGAGCAAATAATAGCTGAACCGTGGGTCCTTAATGTCACTAGGTCTCTATGGATTGGATCATTTATATTAAAAAAAACTGTTGATGATGCAGTTAACTACTCATCTGCTGTCCACAGCTCTTCAATTAAACTGCATTTGTAGCCAGTTTGCTTGATGTCGAGTAATACCCCAGTTTCACTAATAGTGCTTTGTATAATTGGGAGATTTGCTCGTGCTTACATTATATTAGTTATGCATTTTATTAAACTGAACTTCATCTCATGTGCTATAATTAGAATACAGATGTTGTGTTGCCTCATTATTGTGCCCTGCTTGATGTATAAATTTGGCAAAACACTTTACAGCACCGGCACTTTAAAGAGGCCTTCTGCTATTAAACATGGCGTGCGATTTCCTGTAACTTGATACTGTATTTCATTTGAAAGCAAAATTCATAAAAAGCACGTGAGTAATGAATCACAAACTGTCACTGGGAACTGGGCATGGATGTTCAATTTTATGACGTTTCCACAACTCCTACAGTTAAAAAAGCTCTGATCTTATCAGCTTTCTCGATACATGTACAAACACCTTTGTTCTGCCTATTCCATTATTTACCAAGAAAAATCCTTAGGCCATTAAAATAAGAGGCATCGATCGAACCCTGTGATTTGTTGGGCTGTGGTTTATTTAAATGATAGCAATCAATGCGGGAAGTTTAAACATCATTTTCTACATGTCAGCAATGCTGGAAACTGCCAGCTCCCCTAAGGTGCAGTTCTACAATCTGTTTAGACATGAAGTACTTCAAACATTGTGCAACAAAGCTGAGCTACAAGCATTCAGCAAAAGCCAATAATTATGTAACGATACATATGTCTGGCCTCATTCTTCTCAGAAATGATCTGAAGTTAGTGTTTAAACAGGTGCGGGAGAACCAGAATTATGCATTAATTTTTAAAAAAATACAGGATAAAAAAAAAGTGACAACATAGAAACAGGCTAGGCTGGTTCCTGGCCAGCTAGTCCATTTTGGTGTTTATCCTTCAGGTGAGCAGTTGTCCTAATTCCATGTGCTCGGCTGGTTACCATAGCACTTCCCTATTTCTGTCATAAAATTGCAAATGATTAGCTAAATAATTGAAAATAACAATGCTGGCTTAAAAATAACCTTCAGAAAGAAATAAGCGGTACGGGGAGATAGGTCTTTTCATACTGTACTTGGTTTAGATACAGCCTGTGTGTAAAATTGAGGCTATAATTACAAATCATTTAAACTGGATAGATGGGAGAAGAGCAGAAAGTGGGCAAAAGGATTGTGTGAACACAGAAATTCAGAGACAAATATGACTAGAGACTAGGAAAAGGCAGATACTGGGGCATAAAGAAAGTGGCAAATTTGCATTAATATCTATGCACATCATTAGAAGCATTGGCAATAAAATGCCAACACTGGAAGCTCTATAAAGTAAATGTAATAGGACTATCCAAAACAATGCAAACTGTAAGAGGATAGTTATAAATGTAATGGTCATGGGTAGTGCATGTTCAGGAAAAATAGTGGCTAGAAAAGGAGTAAGTGTAGTCCTATATGCCATGGATATCTGGGATGCAAGTGAAGCTGATCCTGTGGGAAATAAATTGCTACTTAAAGAACTGATATGGTCAGACATGTACACTGTGAAATCGGGGAATCCCATAGACCTGCAGGGAAGCGTAATAAGCAAGGCTCACTAAAGAGATAGGAAGAATACGTAAGAACAGGAAAGTTACTTTAATAGACATCCTCAATCAAATATAAACTGGGAAAACTGCAGTGGTTCAGACTCGAGTTGGGAGATGTAATGCACAATTGTTTTATGACCTAGTGCTTCAAAGAAGCCACAAGACGAACTCATTTTGAATTGGTATTCATAAATGGCTCTGACAATGTGCAGAAACTGGAAGCTGTGGCAACCTTGGGAGTCAGTGATCGCAAAATGATTAAACTCAATAGATTCTGAGTTGCAAAAATTCGAAAGACAGAGAACCAGGGAATGCAAAAAGATAACATGAAAGACCATAAGACCATAAGACATAGGAGCAGAACTTAGGCCATTCGGCCCATCGACTCTGCTCCACCATTCAATCATGGCTGATAAGTTTCTCAACCCCATTCTCCCGCCTTTTCCCTGTAACCTTTGATCCCCTTACTAATCAAAAACCTAACTATCTCAGTCTTAAACACACTCAATGACCTGGCCTCCACAGCCTTCTGTGGCAATGAATTCCATAGATTCACCACTCTCTGGCTAAAGAAGTTTCTCCTCAACTCTGTTCTAAAAGGTCTTCCCTTTACTCTGAGGCTGTGCCCTTGGGTCCTACTAATGGAAACATCTTCTCCATGTCCACTCTATCCAGGCCTTTCAGTATTCAGATACCCCCTCATCCTTCTAAACTCCATTGAGTATAGACCCAGAGTCCTCAAATGTTCCTCATATGTTAAGCCTTTCATTCCTGGGATCATTCTCGTGAACCTCCTCTGGACCGTCTCCAGGGCCAGAACATCCTTCCTGAGATACGGGGCCCAAAACTGCTCACAATATTCTAAATGTAGTCTGACCAGAGCCTTATAAAGCCTCAGCAGCACATCCCTGCTTTAATATTCTAGTCCTCTCGAAATAAATGCCAATATTGCATTTGCCTTCCGAACTACTGACTCAACCTGCAAGTTAACCTTAAGAGAATCCTGGACTAGCACTCCCAAGTCCCTTTGCACTCCAGATTTCTGAATTCTCTCCCCATTTAGAAAATAGTCTATGCCTCTATTCTTCCTACCAAAAGTGCATGACTTCACACTTGCCCAGGTTGTATTCCATCTGCCACTTCTTTGCCCATTCTCCTAACCTGTCCAAATCCTTCTGCAGCCTCCCTGCCTCCTTAATACTACCTGTCCCTCCACCTATCTTTGTATCATCTGCAAACTTAGCCAGGATGCCCTCAGTTCCTTCATCTAGATCATTAATGTATAAAGTGAAAAGTTGTGGTCCTAACACTGACCCCTGCGGAACTCCACTAGTCACCGGCCGCCATCCTGAGAAGGATCCCCTTATCCCCACTCTCTGCCTCCTGCCAGACAGCCAATCTTCTATCCATGCTAGTACCTTGCCTCTAATACCATGGGCTCTTATCTTACTGAGCAGCCTCCTGTGTGGCACTTTGTCAAAGGCCTTCTGGAAGTCCAAGTAGATAACATCCATCGGCTCTCCTTTGTCTAACCTACTTGTTAACTCCTCAAAAGAATTCTAACAGATTTGTCAGGCATGACCTCCCCTTGATGAAACCATGCTGACTTTGCCCTATTTTACAATGTCCTTCCAAGTATTCTGAAATCTCATCCTTAATAATGGACTCTAAAATTTTACCAACGACCGAGATCAGGCTAATCGGCCTGTAATTTCCCGTCTTTTGCCTCACTCTCTTCTTAAACAGGAGGGTTACATTAGTGATTTTCCAGTCCTCTGGGACCCTCCCTGACTCCAGAGATTCCTGAAAGATCACCACTAACGCCTCCACTATCTCTTCAGCTATCTCCTTCAGAACTCTGGGGTGTAATCCATCTGGTCCAGGTGATTTATCCACCTTCAGACCTTTCAGTTTTCCTAGCACCACACTCACCTCTGCCCCCGATTCTCTTGAATGTGGGGATGTTACTCGTGTCTTCCACCGTGAAGACTGACGCAAAGTACCTATTCAGTTCCTCCGCCATTTCTTTGTTCCCCACTACTGCTTCTCCAGTGTCATTTTCCAGCGGCCCAATGTCCACTTTTGCCTCTCTCTTACTCTTTATATATCTAAAAAAACTCTTGCAATCTTCTTTTATATTACTGGCTAGTTTACCCTCATATTTAATCTTCTCCCTCCTTATTTCTTTTTTAGTTGTCCTCTGTTGGTCTTTGTAGGCTTCCCAATCCCCTGGTTTCCCACTGCTCTTTGCCGCATTGTATAATAAGAGAACTCAAGTAAATTGACTGGGGGAGGGTTGGGGGAAAGAGGTTCTTTGACAAGAGTTGGACAAAAGAAGAATGGAACACCTTTAAAAGGTATAATGCTGGCAATGTAAAAAAATGCATAGAAAGGCAAAAGGAATTTGATAAGGTGCCACATAGAAGGTTACCTCACAAGATAAGAGCCTATGGTGCTGGAGTGATATTAGCATGGATATAGGACCGGCTAAACAGAGAGTCAGGATAATGGGTCATTTTTAGGATAGCAAACTGTAACCAGTGGAGTGCCACAGGGATCATTGTTGGGACCTCAACTATTCACGATCTATATTAATAACATGGATGAAGAGACTAACTGTATTGTAGCCAAACTTGCTTTCCTACCTTTCTCCATATGGACAGTAAGTTGTGAGGAGGATACAAAGAGATGGCACAGTGATATAGGTGGGTTAAGGGAGTGGCCAAAAAACTGAAGTATAATGTGAGAAAAGTGAGGTTGTTCATTTGGCAGGAAAAGCAGAATACTATTTAAATGGAGACAGACTGCAGAGTACTGTGGTATAGAGGGATCTGGGTGTCCTTGTACATGAATCACAGTCAGCATGCAGGAAATTAGGAAGGCAAATGGAATGTTGGCCTTTATTGCAGGGGAGATGGAGTATATAAGTAGGGAAGTCCTGCTACAACTGTATAAGGCTTTGGTGAGACTACACCTAGAGCACTGTGTACTCTTACTTACTGGTCACTTTACTTAAGGAAGGATATACTTGCATTGGAAGCAGTTAAGAAAATGTTTATTAGGCTGATTCCTGGGATCAGAGGTTTGTCTTATGAGGAAAGGCTGAGCCTCTATTCATTGGAGTTTAGAAGAATGAGAGGCAATCTTACTGAAACGTATATGATTCTGACGGGGCTTGACAGGGTAGATGCTGAGAGGATGAGAGGGGGAAATCTAAAACTAGGGGGCACAATTTCAAAATAAAGGGTCTCCCATTTAGGATGGGGATGAGGAGGAATTTCTTTGGAACTCTCTTCCCCAGAGAGGAGCAGAAGCTGGGACATTGAATATATCCAAGGCTGAATAGTCTAATCTACAAGGGAGTCAATGGTTATTTTAGGGAGGGAGGTGTGCGGAGGGGGGCAAGACAAGCATGGAAGTAGAGTTAAGGCCACAATTCAGATCAGCCATGATCTTATTGGACGGTGCAGTAGGCTTGAGGGGCTGAATAGCCTACTCCTGCTCCTATTTCTTATGTTCTTATTTTCTGATGTAGCAATAAACTCAGGACTAAATATGACCATATATAGATCAATAATTCAGAAATAAAATAAAGACAAAAAAAATCACTTCTACAAGTTTTGCAGAGATGAAGAAAAAGGGATGCCCTGGGGTAAACATAGGAATATGAAGCAACATCTTAAAGGGCGAAGAGGGGAAAGAAAAACACTGCCAAACTGACAAATTCCCTGTTCTTTCTAAAGATTATATTCAAGGCAATAGTTAGTGCCCTGTCATGCCCAGCATGTAACAAAGTATGTGTCTGTAAAGGCTACTATATAATACTAAGCTAAATTTATGCTTCAAACTCACTTGTTTTACTTCTTATGCTGTGCACATTCGTGTACACAACTCTTAATTTTGGGAACTGTCCCCACTCATCCTACATGTCCCGATGGTCTCTTTCTCATACTTAGTGTGTGGATTTCCTCTTCCATTCCCTTAATACAGTGAGAGCGAGTGAGGGAGTGGGAGCAAACACACAGGAAAGTTATTTTAGAAAGGGAATTTTAGGAATAGACTGCAGGACTGAAGTCAATGGTGAGATAAATAGAAGAAACGTAACACAACAGCCCAGAGCCTGATAGATAGGGACTTTTTTTGAGGACTGGGGTAAATACAAGGCTGGAAGGGGATGCAGGGTTAGGGTTGGACAGAGCCATGGGACAAATTTAAAGATAAGGATAAGGATTTTAAACTTGGGGCATTGGGAAAGCAGAACCAATATAAATTAGCAAAGATTTAGATGATGAGGGGCTGGATAAATACAGAAGCAGTCAAAGGATTGGGCGGTGGTGGCGAATTACAGATGGGCATCACTCCAGAGATGACGGTATGGCATGGAAAGAAACCATTGCTGAAGGGTCTTTTGTTATGTTTGAATAGGTAGGAGTGGAACCATGCTGGGGAGGTTTCATGGAACTGAACAGTGGAGGAGGGGCTTTGGAGCAGGATGTCATGGTCAATAATGTTGAGTTATGGAGAGAGGTTGAGGAGAGAAAAGTGTCACAGTTACAGATGATGACATTTATGACTTTGGCTAGGGCTGATTCAGTGCTGTGAGATAGGCAGATTTTGTGGCAATAGTACACCTCTGCTTTAATCAAATGTTCCGCACTAGACACATTCAGACTGTAGCAGATATTATACAATGTTATGCTCTGACCCATTAAGTTTTTTTTATTCATTCACGGGATGTGGGCTTCACTGGCTGGACCAGCATTTATTGCCCATCCCTAGTTGCCCTTGGGAAGGTGGTGGTGAGCTGTCCTCTTGAACCGCTGCAGTCCATGTGGTGTAGGTAAACCGACAGTGCTGTTAGGATGGGAGTTCCAGGATTTTGACCCAGTGAGAGTGAAGGAACTGCGATATATTTCCAAGTCAGGATGGTGAGTGATTTGGAGGGGAACATCCAGGTGGCGACATTCCCATCCATCTGCTGCCCTTGTCCTTCTAGGTCGGAGTGGTCATGTGTTTGGAAGGTGCTGTCTAAGGAGTCTTGGTGAGTTCCTGCAGCGCATCTTGTAGATGGTATACACTGCTGCTCCTGTGTGCCGGTGGTGGAGGGAGTGAATGTTTGTGGATGTGGTGCCAATCAAGTGGGCTGCTTTGTCCTGGATGCTGTCAAGCTTCTTGAGTGTTGTGGGAGCTGCACTCATCCAGGAAAGTGGGGAGTATTCCATCACACTCCTGACTTGTTGCCTTGTAGATGGTGGACAAGCTTTGGGGAGGCAGGAGGCGAGTTACTCATCGCTGGATTCCTAGCCTCTGATCTACTCCTGTAGCCACAGTATTTAAAGGGCTAGTCCAGTTCAAGTTTTGGTCAATAGTAACCCCCAGGATGTTGATAGTGGGGGATTGAGAGATGGTAATGTCATTGAACATGAATGGGCAATGGTTAGATTCTCTCTTGTTGGAGTTGGTCATTGCCTGGCACTTGTGCAGTGCGAATGTTACTTGCCACTTGTCAGCCCAAGCCTGGATATTGTCCAGGTCTTGGTGCATTTGGACATGGACAGCTTCAGTATTAAGGGTCGCGAATGGTGCTGAACATTGTACAATCATCAGCGAATATCCCCACTTCTGACCTTATGATGGAAGGAAGGTCATTGATGAAGCAGCTGAAGATGGTTGGGCCAAGGACACCACCCTGAGGATGAGGTCAAGTATGGTTTTCCCTCTTGTTGGTTTTTGTACACCTGCCGCAGACCCAGTCTAGCAGCTATGTCCTTTAGGATTCGGCCAGCTCGGTCAGTAGTGGGTCTACTGAGCCACTCTTGATGATGGACATTGAAGTCCTCCACCCAGAGCATGTTCAGTTAATATAAATAAAACTTCTTGTTCCTTCTGCTGTGCAACAATTACATACTTGTTGATAAACTTGTTGGAAATTGCCATGTCTCTACCAGACATTATTCATTTTATCAGACATAATGATACCGTCACCATATAATTATTATTTTAAAAACATTTTAATAGAGATGATGTCACCATATCACATCTCAATTCATGGGAATCATTTTCCTTAGGAAAAGTTACTTTGAAAAGCTTAAATTCTGACTGCAGGGCTACATCCCTCTTTCTACCAATGTTATTGGTACCAATGTAGACCACAACTGCTGTGTGCGCACCCTCCTCCCATCAGGGTGCTGTACAGCCATTCAGCGATATCCTTGATCCTGGCGCCAGGGAGGCAACATACCATCCTGGATTCATGTCTGTGGTCTGTGGAAAACACCCGTGTCTTCCCTTAATTATCATAAATCTCATAACTATTCCAGTCTTCTTCAAGTCACCACACCCTCCTCCCCTGCACCCACCCCTGTACAGCTGAGCCAGCTGTGGTGCCATCACTTTAATCAGTATTCAGAATGGAATACTGGCTGAAGATGCACTCAGGAGTCTCCTGCACTACCAGCCTATTTCTTCTGGACTGCCATTTCCTCTTTCCCTGCACACTCTATAGCTGTGGAATGACTATGTCTACAAATGTGCCAGCCACAGTGATGCCAGCTGGTTTTCAAGCTCTGAAACCCAGACCTCCACCTGCTGCAGCTGACGACATTTCCTGCACATATAGTTATCCAGGAAAAAGGAAATGTCCTGGAGTTCCCACCTGGAACAGGATGTGCATACCAGGAGCCGGAGCTGCCCTGCCATTCTTCTATCTATTAAATAATAAAGCCTACTACTGAAAAAATTGAAGACTTACGAGGCACTTTTCTTCTATTGTCACTTACAAGGCTAAATGAAATGTTTTACTTAACCCTTATTATATTAAAAAAAATTCCCAGTTATTAAACTAACTTGACTTTGGAGTAAGAGAAACAAAGTTACAATGCTCACCAGCTAATCAACTCATGGCCTTCCTGTGATGTCAGTTTGATTTTGTTTTCTCTCACTTCAGTGATCCTGACTCCTCATCGTCTGATTCAGTGATCCTGACCTGCTTCACACATACTCCCCCTCCCCACTGTCTGCTTCACACACACTCCCCCACCCAGCCCCCTGCTTCACAGTGATCTTGACTTGCCACACATTCCTCACCACAATTCCAGTTCTTAAACACTAGCCAGTAACTTTATTATGGAAAATGAATTTTTGCAGACATTGTTTGGAGGACAAGATATGGGTCAACTTCAATAGCCTTACAGTCATATTGGCTGCTTTTAATTACCATCAGTGCCTACTGCAAGGATGGAGAGAAAATTGAGGGAACGGCAGGGAAGGAAACTCTTACCACCCAACATGAAAAACTAATGTT